>NC_059475.1:22864191-24114191 GCF_018139145.2 Gymnogyps californianus | reverse complement strand
AAGGAAAAGGGCCCTTTAAAAGAAATTTTACTGTTACCAAAACATTTTAAGTGAGTTGCCAGAATGAAGCACAGACCTAGACTAGGCTTTTGAAATTTATTTGAAACAGAAGAAAGTTTTGTGAAGTAGAGTTTATTCATTGCTTAGCCGAAAAGCATACTGTATACAGAAATGCCTCTAAAAGAAGCTTCCACTTGTAAACAAGCATCCTTACTCCTGAAGTACTTATCTCCAAAGACAGATTAGATATTTTAACACCGGATTTAGACCCACCTGACAGCTGCACAAAAGGGCAGTTAACTTCTTTATCTATGGAGCAAAGAATTGTGTTGCTAGTAGAGAGCTAGCAGCCACTTCTTGTTTCACTTCATTTTTGGTCTTTGCGTTTGTGTAATAATACTTTAGGGGTATGTACAAGAAAAGGAGACAGTTGGAATATTAATGCAATCTAGCATTTACCAAACAAAACCAATGTCAAAATGTGCTAAGCATTAGTGCCCTTACTTAGTGCAAAACGTTAATGCCTAAGTTAGAAGTTGGGGCATCATTCAGGAAAGCTGGCATGCTATATTGTATGAAGTACTCTGCATACATTGAGTACACAGAGTAACATTCAGTCAAGTTGAGCCTCTAGCTCAGCATCTGAGGCCAAACCTGAAAAAAATTAATTTTGTGGTTTTCCTGTTGTTTTGTGATCTGCTGCCCAGTATAGTTCCAGAACAACCTGTTAACGTGAAAATCATCACTCTTCTCTTTATGTTCAGGTTATATTCTATATAGCTTAGCATTTTGGCTTACCTGTCACTGAGGATTTGGAAGAATTTCTTCCATATGTCTGACAGCAGAAAGTCCAGTCAGTGTTTAAACTCACTTGGCCATAATAACTTGAAATTCCACTATTTAAAGTAATAGGCCTATAAGGAACTATCCTCTGGTGGTCTGGAAATTGTCTTGAGTGTGCAGGTAGCTCTGAGTCATAGTTACTGTGTTGCTCTGATTCCTGCCCTGGAAGCAGCCTTCAAGGAGTTATAGATCAAGTCCACAAGTGCTAATGGGCTCATTCACTGGAACAAACACTACAGCTAACATGAATCCTAGCTTGCAAAAAATTTATGAAAACTAACCTTTCATGTTAGTGGAAACAACTACCAATAGCTTATATGACAAAGTGAAAGAAAACAGCTTGCATTAAAATATCAAATGGCAATCACTGTTTGAAAACTGCATTCTTTATTACTATAAATTTAATTACTGTAAATCTAATATGCCAAGTGACATGTATGGCAGCCGTGCCTTGGCCAAGAGCTGAGACCAAGGCAAATGGTCTGAGTGTGGTAAGCCATTGCAAATAGGGCAATGCAAACAAGACCCGAGGGTAGTGAGCTGTGATCTGAGCTATGGACCAAAACCTGAGAGAACAATGCCTGAAACTGCTGGAAAGATACAGCAC
The DNA here is from genome assembly GCF_018139145.2 of Gymnogyps californianus. Taxonomy (NCBI): domain Eukaryota; kingdom Metazoa; phylum Chordata; class Aves; order Accipitriformes; family Cathartidae; genus Gymnogyps; species Gymnogyps californianus. The sequence continues at coordinate 24,112,741 of NC_059475.1, read as the reverse complement.
AACATCATTGTGGATGGCTCATACTGCCAGCCTGACCTAACCCTGGCTATATGCCTTGCTTAGTCCACTTAATTCATTGAATGTAGTGTCTTTTTGCTTGGTGCTCCTTTTCCCGCTGTGACAGGGTCAGGTAAGCTACTTAACAGTGTGCAGTACAACTGTTCATGTTTTTATATATGCAAGCAAAGAGAATTATATTTAGACAGTAATTGCAATCATTTTGTAATGCTGACAAAATCCATGACTGTCTAGTTGGTATCCATGTTGATAGTGTCAAACTGAAAAGGAAGAAGGTGAATCCAACAGGCTGTGTGAGGGTAAAAATTCAGGGGCATGAGAATCCTCCAAGTTTAGGTTGCTTAATTTCCTACAGGGGTTCTTCAGTTATTCTTTTGAAAGTAAGAACTGTCAGGGCTATAGCAGTATGCTGAAATCTAATAAGTCTGATGCTGGGAGAAATAATAATTAAAAATTTTTTTAGTTATTGTCCTTTTAATTTTGCATATGTTTGGTAATTTATTTTCATAAGTTATTAGATTACAATGCAAAAATTGCAGCATATGAGGACATACACTCACATCGTTATTGAACACCTACTGAAGAGGAAAACTTTCCTTTCAGCTATAATGTCTGGCTAGGGTAAATAACATGTTCCTAAGATAATTTCACATATAAAAGACTATGTGACAAATCAAAGCTGTCATGTTTCTGAGACCAAGGCATAAATCCGAAAAATTTATCTCTGTGAGTTTGGGGTGGAGAAGAAAAGAGGGGGTGGGAACAAAAGAGGGAAAGGAGAGAATATCTAAACTCTGTGTCTGAATGCATAGAAGGATAAGTGATGTGCTTTCTCTGATCAAATGGAACTGATAGGGGATTGGTACTCTTTTTTTTTTTTTAATTCATTATGTGAACTGAAGGTAAAACTCAGTTTCAGGGGCTGATTCCCCAGTAGGAGTAATTTTCCTATCTGAAGGATTTAAAATATTCTTAAAAGAATAAAAAATTATTTGTGAGTTGGACCCAAGAATTGCAGGTTAACTCCTAAGGTTGCCTTATGCATCCCCACCTGTATATTAATTCATGTATGCTGTTATTACCAGGTGCAAAGATAATGTGTATGTTTGAAGATCTTTTATTGATGGCTAGAGGTATCCTGGTCTTCAGTGGTAGATTTTCCATTATCTCTGATAGTTAGTTCCTCCCTGTGATCAGGGTAGATGGCAGCATTGTTGCCTGATCTGTGTGTTTACCCAGCTCTGAGTAGGTAATTAGCTTACTATCCCAAAGCAGTTTTTGAAAGTTTGAATTTTCTTTCTCTTCAGGGTTTTTCAAAATATGTAGGCAGGGAGCGAGTTGGGCCTGTGGAGAAAGGAAATCTCTATCCCTGAGTAGTCTAATAGGTGCAGTACTTGTATAAGTGTAGGATGTCCAGATGAAGTAGTGTCAGGGCCCTCAGCACGTCCCTCCTCCTGGGGGCCTGGCAGCAGGGCCTGGGCCAGTGCAGCTGAGAGCTGCCCCTCTCCCACTGGTGGCCTTGGGGCGAGGCTCCCAGCAGTGCTGTGGGGAGGCCTGGGCCAGGGCTGACCCCATCCTGCAGGAGCTGCTCTAGGCCAAGGGTCTAGTGCTGGGCCCCACTGGAGCTCCCATTGCCTCACAGCTGGGCCACTGCCTGGCCTGACGCAGCCTGGCCTGGCCATTCCTGGCCTGTGGCTGACCCTGGCTGCTCTCACTGGACCTGCCTCATCACCATGCGCTTGTCTGCCAATCTGGGCTCTCATCTGAACCTACTGACCCCCTGTCCTGGCCTGCCCTACTCTCTGTGGAGCACTTGGGGGCCATGGCACCCCGTGGTTCCGGGGACTGGGCTGGCAGGGAGCGGCCGGGCTGCATCTCATGGCACCCCAGGCACTGTAACACAGCCTTCCACATCTGAGGTAAACACCCTTAATATTTTTTTGGCAAAGGTTTTTCTCAGTGATTCTTTCTGGAGCTGTTTTACTCTGTTTCTTCTTTGATGAACAGTTATTTTTAGTGGGTCTAGGAATCCTATGTCTGATCCAGATAGTATCCATGTTATTCTGTTTGTTCTAGAAAGCATTTAGATAATTTGATTATTAAATCACAAGCATATTCTAGAAAACTCTTTGAATATATAATAAAGTGAGATACTTGCATCAACCAAGATAGGAGAAAACACTGAATGAACTGTTTCATATGTATGTTATATGGATGTAATACTTTTACACATTAGGTGTATAAATCTGGAAGAAGTCATTGGAGGTAATCTAGTGCTTTTTATAAGCACTCGTGACTTTCCACCAAATGACAAAAATTATTATTATTTTGTATGTATATTCATTTTAGAATTTGCAACAAGTGTCTTGTGTGGTTGCAGCTGAATGCGGTCTGGGAAGTCCAGAGCTGAATGAGATGTTTCTTCTAATGAAGTGACTGAAACTCTTTTCAAGGTAGTATAGTTTACTCATACCACACTTTCCCTTCAAAGATTAACTCAAAAGGCTATGAAGACTGACTTCATTAGTCTGGCTTTAACTCTGAATCCAAAGGACCTTTTACATAGCACTTTAAGAAATACCAAAGGGACCTTTATATTTACAGGTTTTGACAATGCTGTAAGCCTCACAGGCCTTTCTTCCTAAATTAAATAAAATCTGCAGTGCAAACTATGCAAATGCATTTTGTCATTCTCCTCCCTGAGTTGCCCCTTAGCATTTTATCACAGTGAGCATGATTAGGTTAGAATAGTGGTTTTCCCACAAGCACCTATGTGTGTGGTTTCTGTAGCATATCCTAAATTTTCCTTTTCCAGTTAGATATAAAAGTTAAGATCATCAGCACTTGAATTGACTGGAACCGTAATCCATATAGCTCAGATGGCACTTTTTCCAGATGGAATCTAGGGCTGAGGGGCAGAAATTTCAGAAATATCTTTCTTTGGACTTCATCATTCACTAGCACAGAAATTAGTTGTGGAAAAGGTAATGCCAGCTCCCATCAGCAGGGTCTGAATCTAATTAGCAAAGGAGTGGATGTTACAGTCTGTGGATTTTTGATTAATAGATGAAGTGCAATAAGCAGGAAGAATGGGTTACATCCTCTACTGACAGCAGATGTGTACAGAGTGATTAGTGCCCTTGTCAAGTACCCAGGTAATGATGTATATCACTGCCACAAATGCATGGTTTTCATCATGAAGAAATCATCTAATTTGTGCTTCCCATTCTCCATGTTCAGGTAAAAAATTGTTTTGTTTTAACTTTAATCTGTCATCTGTGAAGGTGTCAAGTCTTTCCATATCAGGACTTGTGTTGCATTTTAAGTTTATACACAGTTTTAACACCTTGTAATTTTTTGGGGATCCAAATCTAACTCGGCTAGAGCAAATAGAAGGTAATAATGAAGTTACTGACACTACTGAAGCCTTTTTTCAGGTATCACTTTTTTTAATGAGGCCTCATCAGTCTGGCTTCTCCTCAACCAAGAATACTCAGCACTCCATCAGAATCATTACAATTAAGGTAAAATATTGATACCCTTACCTAGCAGAAGCAATAATCGGTCATTTAGAGACTGTATCATACCATATTCAAACAAGTATTGCAGAAATAGAAAATAGAATAATATAGCCATAGATTAGATTCAGCTCTGAAAATAATGAGAAATACCACCTTAGATGATGTACAGACTTTCTGAAAAGATAAGTAATGTAAATGTGTATGAGTATCAGGGGAGTTTGCTTAATATATAATGATGTATTATTGAGAATGGAATTGTGTAAATTGAAATGCAGGGAAGGAAAGAAAAGGATAAACTTTAAAGCTGTTGTGGTGGAATAGGTGGGTAGAGCCTGTAAAATATGTGAGATTAGGGCAGGAGAACAAAGATGGAATGGTGATACTACTGTCTAAAGAATAGAAATAAGAGATGAAAAAACAACTATCAGTATGAAAAAAAGAGAAGGAAGAGTACTGGAAGTAAAGACAGAGTTTATTTCTTCTAGACAGCTTTTGGAATAGCTACAAAGCAGCTATTGAGAGAATAGCGTCTGAAAAGAAAACCAAACCAAAACCAAATACCAAAAAACCGAAACCCAAGTCAAAACCAAAAAAACCCCCACCAAAACAAAACAAGAATCCCCCGTAATTTTCAGTTTTACATTTCTTCTAGTGAGTGGGGACAGGCTCCTTCACTCAGCTAGAGAGCAGACAATTACTGTCCTCCAGGGTCGTAGCTCAGCTCTTCATTGAAGCAAGAGTGCAAGCTGTATGTGTAGACTGTGACCTCGGGGTGGATGCAGGCTGACTGCTTGCAAATATGGCTGTGTTTACTTTTCTGTTGATAGGCAACACAGTAGGTGTTTTGTCTATTCATCTCCTACAAAGCACAAATATTTTTCCCCTACATTTTAATTTCCATAGGTAGTTGCCCAAACAAATCAACCATGAAAGGTGTACCAGTTCAGTGAACAAGCAAAAAGCTTGAGCTAGTAAATGCACAGCCTCAAGCAATGCTTCTGATGCCTTTTTCTTTAGTCGTCCTAGTAGCTTTATGTATCTATGATGGATGATGTGATACAGGTTACTGACAAAACTGTGGGTGTGAGATGTTCAGGCACCTCCAAGACTGCAAAAGAAGCTGTATGTGTTTGTGAGTACACTTGCACTAAAATTCATATTGCCTGGGGAGCATTTTAATGCTTTCGTAAGGTGGAGCTGAAACAGTATGGGTCTAACTTTAGTCATGATAAAGAGATTATATATATACATGGGTAAGACATGGGTCTCAGGTCATTTTAATGCCTACACTTCCTCTCTTGCATAGTGTTTTCTAAAAATCCTGGGGAAAACCTGCATGTATAACAAAAAATATCTGTCAAGATTACTGAGAAACCTAAACTAAGAGGTAAAAGAAGGAAAGATCATAAGAATAAAGATCTGTAGGTATCCATGCCTGCTTATCCTAGAGCTGTTTCCGTACTTTCTTCAAAAAACAAAAAAACCACAACAGAATACCTCCTATTAAGAAATCAGGATGCTACGTAAGCAATTACAATTAAAGAAATAATTGAACTATTTGTGAAGGTTAATGGTTTGTCACCTCACCATTTCAAATATTCCACAAATAACGAAGCTGAAGAATCCCTTACAGAGTAGGTATTCATATTTCCACTTTAGAGGTATAGAAACTAAAATAATTTTCTTGGCTGCACAAGAATTAGTCTGTTATGAACCAGTTAGGGCAGAGTGATATGGATTTCTAGTGCAATGCCTTGTAAAAAAGGATGAGAAGCTGAGAAATTATTTCAGAGGTATATGCTCAGCAGTTTATGGGCAATTGCACAGATTTACTGAGACTTCCTGAAAAAAGGTGTTGTGATTGTGTCCCCACCTTCCCCACATCGTCTTAAGAGAAAAGGAGGTTTGGAACTTTTTCTCTACAACCAGCTAATGAGTGACATTTTCTCTGAGGTACCCAGGTAGGAACTGTGGAAACCTTTATATATATATCTCTGTATACAAACCTTCGTGTGTGTGCGTATGTGTGCTTTTATATGTGTGTATAAATATATGTGTGTGTGTATATATATATAGTCAAACACGGGGGTGTTTGACGGGACGTCTCCAGAGTCCCTTCCACTCTCAACAATTCTTTGACAGATACAATTTGAAGATGAGAGAACATTTACTGAAGGCAGATAACACATTGTAGTGCTTCAAAAGATGGTGTAATGTTTAGGTAATTCTGGAATTGTTGGCTTTTTTTGTAAGCTCAGTTAATTACTTGGAATCCAACAGTCTCTCTATAGAAAAAAGACTGCATCTCCACACAAAGTGTTACTGTACTTCTCCTTAAGCGTTGGGACCTCATTCTGCTCTCACATGAAAGAAGTCAAAGTAGCTCCATTAAAATGCTTTGAGGTCCTCTATTGTACACTGACTATAGGACCTCACTGAGATGTGCTGTTTCTAGAAAACTGAGTTACTTTGAGGCACTGAGTACAGAGTTTACAGTGATTGAGCATCCCTGAAAGTGATGTCAATACAGTTTTATCTGCAAATAAATTCCTAAAAGATCTGCATATTTTTGTTCTTACACCATGCTCTATTTAGTTTTCTTGTGTTCTCTAATTTTGTAGTAGCCAGTGGAAAATTTTATCATAGGGATATCACAGGGAATTGGTACCCAATTAGTTTTATGGATGTGTGGGGTTTTTTTAAATGTCACCTTTTATTGATAAGAACAAATAACACATAAAAGGAAATATTTTAATTTTTTTTTAAGTGAGGTGAAAACAAGCAAACTAAAACTTTGTCATGTCATATTAATTCAGTCTTAGAAGACAGGCCTGTGCACTGCAGAACTCATAAAAATTGAAGTACCACGTGGAAATTAATGATAGCTTTGTTTTCAAAATATAAAATAATAATATACTAACTTAGAAGTATATTCAAAAGTGTGATGGACTCCATAAAAATTATCAACAGATTCATTTGAAATACTGGCTACCCTGGGAGACTTATTTGCATGCAGTGGTCAGTGTTTTTGTTTTAGCTTCAATATTATTTGTTTACAAGAAGAAAACCAGGTTTTGCAGGATATCATTACTATCCTAGCAATAAATTTATTTTGTAACTGTTAATTTTTTTCTTATCCAAAGGAAAACTAGTGTTTATATTTCTTGTTCATTGTTTTTCTGAAGCACTTTTCTTATGTTTTCCTCTTCCTCATGTTTCTGACTTAGTTGAAATTAATATAGCTAGTTCTGTGTGACCCTACCTTTCAATACAAGGTTTGTGCACCCAGAATCTTCTCTTATATCAAAATTATTTATCTTGTGCACCTGTTATTGATTTCAGCAGTACTGAGGAAAAAATATTGTGGTCTGATGCACTTGGAGTTTTTCAGAATTGCTGTCAAAAAGATCTTTATTGACCAGCTTTATTCCACAAATATTCACTTAAGTTTAACACAAAGATCAGTGTGGCATTCAGATTACAGTAGTTTACAAAGAAAGCATGTATCACCTAAAGAAAGTATAAAATACCTGTCGTCATGCACTTCTGATGTGTCATTAAACTTATCTAAACAATACTTTTATGGTTCATGCTGTCATGAAAGCTTTGTGCAAGTTGGCTCAGTTCAGCAGCAGCTTGTCTGTGTGTTTCTGATCTATATGAATAGTAGCGTAAGTAGAAAATTCTTGCCATGGTTTTAGAATTAAAATATTCTTATGTATTCAGGTTGTATATGTTACACTTGAAGGCATACTTGCCAAAATGGATAAATGATTTCTGAAGAAGTTTACAAGGAAATTATGACTAAATCAGTGATAAGGCTGATTGCAAAGACATGGGGATGGCAAAGCTGCTGTTTTTCCCTGCATCTGTCTTGTGCCTCTGGCACAGAGAGAATGAAGTGTAAACAGTAAACACTCTCCAAAGGGACCCAGAAGATCTCTGGTATTTTTGTAACCCAGTCTCTGGATTTGGAAAGTTACTGCTCCCAACATAAGCCATAATTTCAAACAGTTTACTGAGTTTATGTAAGGACAGTTATTTGTATGTGCCTGTCCTTTTCACTAATGAAATCTGAGTGCTCTACTGAGACAATGGCCTTTTGTATCTGATCCTTCCCCAAATAAAGCACGGTAAAGTGTCAGAGACCATTTCTGTGCAGGATTAGTATTGGTTTATAAATATACTGAGTTGAGGGGGAAAAAACCCAACAGAAATTAAACTACTTCAATCTAGTTCAGAAAAATAAATATAGATGTGTTTTGTTCCTTCTTTAATTGTCTTAAATGAGCTATCCTTATTGGCTGCTCAAAGCCAACAGAATAAGCTAAAACCAAAACAATACGACAATTGATATGACAGAGAAAATTGAGAAAAGTGTGTAAAGGAGTGATTTATAGTTCTGAGGCCTTTGGGTTTTTTCCCCTTCATTTCATTCATGGGTTCAGCAGCCATGTAGTGAATTGATTCATCATGCAGAATTATTTCACTTAGTTGTTCTTGGGGTTGCTAAATTCATAAACTGCATACAGCCTTGGAATAGATATTGTCATTATACTAGGTACTGTTAGGTTAAATAGTTTAGAGGTAAAATGGCTTAAAATTAATTTCTATAGATAATCTGTTTAGATTTTTGAATCCCTGACTTTGAAAATAAGATACACCCGCCATACAAGCCTCATATTCCTTTATTCAGAAAGTACACTTTTCTCTTGTCACTGTTCTTCACTGTCACTCGTATGTCATTCAGTCTAGCCATATCTATTTTAGTGACATTTCCAAGTTAAGCTAATAAAATTGCTCCTAAATACATGCAGGTAGGCTTTGAATTGAATAGGTGAAGAACATGAAGAACAACACACAGCCACAGGTCTCTTAAGTCTGTGAAGCTGAAGTCAGGAATCTGTGTACCTCTGTGAGCTATGTGCTGAAATCCTCTTGGGCTCACTGCTCTGCTAACATACATATCACGTTTCAAATCCACGACTGGCTTTTTTGTCTGTTTCAGGGAGGAAGTTTACGTAAAGCTGATAGTCATGGTCCAGATATGACTTTGTTCTAGTTTTCTATATTTGTGAAGTGGAACACAGGTCATAGTCTCTGAAGGTATATGTGAAAGGAACTTACTACTTCAATAAGGACCTTGATATTATTGGGTGAAAACTATGTGAGAGAATCGGCTTTTACACAGTGGAAAGTTTTACACAGAAATACCTGGTTTAGAGCTTCTTCTTGCCTAGCAAGATCCTTTTCTTGTTTGTATGAACTACTGTACTGCTATGGTTAAGATGTATTAGGCTTGCAAGATGTGAATAATGAACTCTTTTCTATCATTGCCCTATTTTGGCATCGTCAGGTATAATGGATTCTGCCTTTCAGAGAGGGTTTGAAACTCAAGTTCAGACCACTTGTCATAACACTTTTTCCCCCCCTCAGCTTTACTTGGTTGGTGATATATTTATCAACTTTCTATTGTATGATGTTGTTACATAGTCACTATGTTTTCATTCAGTGGTAGAAAAATTATTCCAATATACATCAAGTGTGAAAAGTGTGCTGGATCTCTTTAAAGTGAGAAGAGATATTGTATTAATGTCATAGTCACATTTGTTAACTAGCTTGTAGAACTATGAAAGTTGATTATAGACATTACTTGTAACGGTTATGTTTTTTTCTGCCGTCCTAGAGAATAAAAATACTTAGTAAACACTGATATTTTATCATGCTGATATGGCAGGGGGAAGGTAAGCATTGTTTATTTTCTAAAGGCATGGAGAGACTCAACTAGGTGTCCAACCTAATCAGTGAGATATTGGGACTGTATGTAAGTGTTGTCATTACTGGATTAATTACAGCTGCGTGTCCTCAAGTTCACTTAGTCTCAAGTTTAGCACCCTGATGATGTTCACTGTGTGTGGTGGAAACAGTTCACAGAATGCAGTTGTGTTCTTCAGTTTAGACCATTCAGCAGGTCTGATTTAGGTCCAAGCTCTACAATTCCCCTTCCCCTTGAATTGTGACCATGATAGTCTCTAATCAAATAGTTTCATCAAGATAAAGCTATATTTGTTTAATGCTAAAGTATTTTGAAAAGAGCATATCTTAAACAATTACCTCTTTTCCAAGTCCTTATTTGCCTATAGGTATCTGACCATTCATGTGGGGACCTTAGACTAACCTTCCATAGAGACACTTCCAGGCTTCCCTCTCTCTGTTTGTCTTCCTGTCAGAGCTCACTGATATCATACCTCGCAGACCTTGGCAAATCTTACTGGGAATGAAGTAACTTTTTAAGTATTTTTGTGCTTTACTCTGCTCTGGTAAAAGACAGCTTTTCCATTCTGTGGATTAATGATTTTAAAACTTAATAGCTTTCTCATTTTTTAAACAACTTCCAAGGTTGGATGTTCTTGTGTAGGAGGACATTCTGTGCCTCTTTTTTCCTCCAAACCCTAGTAAAACTAAGGTGCAAAGGCATAAAAGAAACAAATGTACATAATTTTACAATATCTTCTACTCCCTGGTCCAACCATATAAGGTGTTTATAAATTTATCGTATCATTGTATTTAGTATTACATATATACTATCCACTTAAGAAATAGATTCCACACTACTAACACATAGTATCTCTACTGCTCTATTGCTATACAACAACCTATCATAGTTTGTAACTGTATATAGTAGGAAGTCATTATTGTATGTGTCGTGGTTTAACCCCAGTCAGCAGCTAAGCACCAGGCAGCCGTTTCCCCCTCCCCCTCCCAGTGGGGTGAGGAGGAGGAAAGGAAAAAAAAAAAAGTAAAACTCGTGGGTTGAGATAAGAACAGTTTAATAACTAAAGTAAAATATAATACTAACAATAGTAATAATTAAATATAATAATAATAGTAATGAAAAGGAATATAACAAAAAAAAAGGAAGGGAGGGGGAAAGAAAAAAACTAGTGATGCACAATGCAATTGCTCACCACCCACTGACCAATGCCAGAGCAGCAATCCCCTCCTCCCGGCCAACTCCCCGCTGTTTATATACTGGGCATGACGTTCCATGGTATGGAATACCCCTTTGGCTAGTTCAGGTCAGCTGCCCCGGCTATGCTCCCTCCCAGCTTCTTGCACACCTGCTTGCTGGCAGAGCATGGGAAACTGAAAAGTCCTTGGCTTAAGACAAGCGCTACTTAGTAACAACTAAAACCTCAGAGTGTTATCAACAGTATTCTCACACTAAATCCAAAACACAGCACTGTACCAGCTACTAAAAAGAAAGTTAACTCTGTCCCAGCCGAAACCAGGACAGTATGAAAGGACACGGCATTTTTGAAAGACCTTTGCTCTTAGGATGAAGGAGTAAAACAGTAGTTAATGTTCCCATTGGCCATGTTGCCACTGACTGCTGAAGCAGACAATCTAGACTCAAGCAACTTGTTGCTTTAATTACTTATAGTTGTATTCATTAGCAAGTGTTTCAACAACCACTGGGAATTTACATGGAGTGAAATGGGCTAATTCAGTTACATAAACCTTAAAGAAAATTCTTTACCCTACTTCCTCCCCTCTTACGTTTTAAGGCAAAACTCAGATGAAAAGCAGACTGATACACAAAACCTTCATGCTTCCATCACTTTGATACTTCATGAAAAGATGAAACTGGTAAGGGATCCTACTCTATTTAGGTAGAATCCTACTGTGAGATAGCATTCAGAATAGCATAATAATAGGGATTGATGTCTCAGGGAATTGCAAAAGGGATATGGAGATGCTAATTTTATTTTTTTTTAAGTCACTAGCACAAATCCATTCTAGTTGAATAACTAACAGAATGTATCCTAGCAGGTTGTCTCAGTCCATTTACTCGGTAGACATAGACATCATGGACGCAGTCAGTCATCAGTTGCACTAGGTGGCCACATCATCTGGAAGTTACAAAAGGGTAAAAGAAACAATTTAATGTTTCATAAAGACTAAGCTATGCTTTAATTTCTAAAACCAGGTTCTGTTCTTCTCAAAATGTAGGTGGTGATATGGAGCGATTTTGCAGATGCAGCACTACTTCTATGGCTAAGCATGGTGTCCGTACTCTCAAATGCTAAAAACTCCTTCAAAGTCTTGTGTCTATGCATTCCAAGTTTCAAATTCACTTAAAACTTTAGAACAGTTCTTGGTTGTGACTATCTGCAATATGGGCTAGTGTGAGAGGTTAATTTTGGTACTTCATACAGTGCACGGAGATTTCTAAAGTAGTATTAAGGTCCTAAGAAACAACTCCTGATCTTGCTGTTTTCATATGGGCAAGTAGGTTTTACAATTTCATTTCTCAGAGGTGAAAATTTTATTCTTAAAAACAGAAGATGACTCTCATTTTGCATCTTTGCTGAAGCTGTTTATTTGCTGAAACTAAATTGCTCGCACCGGAAATAGTTTTGATGAATCAATCAGCTTGAAATAGTATATATAATGGAAAGGAGAGGATTTCTAAAAGTGTTGAAATGTCCTGTTTCAAAGTATTTTTTTTAAATAGTAGTTTTCAGTTTGAAATACTGGCAAATTTAGCTTAAGAAAAACAAAAAATAAGATCAAGATTGCAAAATGAAATATGTTAGCTATCCCTAGCTAAGCCTGTTGAGAAGTTCTTGACTGTGTGGTTAAAATATTTTTGAAACAAAAAAAGTAATATATTAGTAGTGCAAGCAAAAAATTCTTATCCGGTTCTTGCAGTTCCTCTGTAACAAGATGTTTCAGTACTGTTGAAGGAGGTGGACTGAAATCCATGGGAAGGAAATGGCTCCTTGGATCTGATAAGTGAAGCAGTTACCTGTTACAGGGTCGGCAAACATTAATGCTTTCATTTAGCTATTGATTATATTAAAATTGCATGAAAAAATTTAGGCTTAGTGATATCCTGAAATACACATTTAAGACAACTTTCAAGTGTTAAGTGTAAAATACTCTCATTTGGTATTCCAAGTGCACCACACAATGTTCTTGTGGGAGATTCTGACACTAAAAGGGTCTGCACTTTCTAGCCATATGGCACTTTAGGAAACATACAAGCATACTATATTACCAGGATTATTTTTCTAGTATATTGTCAATAGACAAAAAGCAAGGAAATATTCTCAATATTCACAATGTCAAAAAAGGCTAACATGAGAACCCAATTCCTCTACACAACATATTCTATTTCTGCCCAGTGGAGAAAGAAAAAGCAAGATCCCTCATTAAAGTGGTAAGAAGAATTGGTTTGTAAAATTTTTTAAAAAATTTGAAAATAAGTAAAATTGCAGATCAGGGCTACTCAGTACTCCTGCTTTTGGTCCTCTTGACAGACTGAAAATCAAAATATAAACAGCCTTGACTGACCTTTTCCACTTTGCTTTCTGCAAGTTTCTTATCTTTTCAGAAATTAAATCTAGACAAATTTCTACAGAAAATAATTTCAAAATAAGAACCATTTATAATCTGAATGTGAAAAATACCTATGGTTTTCAAACTTATTTATTTTTTTCAAATAAAAATTAACAGCTGACTTCCATATGATTTCATCTCTTCTCTCCTCCCAAATTAATGTAGTGTCCAACTAAAAAAAGACTACCCAGATCTTCTCATGTGCATCCTCTTTCCTTCTCTTAACATGAATGTACTGCAGTATTTTAAGTCACCTGTCACAGAGGAATTATTTAACATAACTCACCATGCAAAAAAAAAAAAAAAAAAGTCGTTTATTCATTAAGCTGGTAACATACTTATTAAGGTTCTTGCTATCTAATAGGAGAATCTTAATTTTCTGAGAAAGTCAGTGCTCACTTCCTGTATTTAATGTAATGGAGACATTTGTGTGTTGATTGACCCCATAGCAATATACTTATGCTTCCTGGCTAAAAACATTGGTATGGGTGTTTGAGGTAAGCAGAAATAAGTCTCCAATAAGTTGGACATCTAATTATGGAATTTAAGTGAAAGGCTTTGAAGTAAGTGGAAATATTTTCCTTGTCTGTTCATCTTTTGATGTTGGCTTAAAATATCTTTCATGAAATACAAACTTATCTGGGTAGAATTTTTTTTAGGAGGCTAGAAATATGTTTAATGCTCAGTGAAACAGAATGGGATCAAACCTCCTTAAACGCCTTATGATCAGCTGTTCTGAAATTTTAATAGAATATCATCTGTCCAACTGGCTCAAAGAAGTTGCAGCAAACTAATCTTTGCTCTGAGTTAAGTTTGGATCATAGATTCCTCCAAGAATTGAATGTACTGGTAAACAAGAAAGCTTAACTCTACATTTTCTGTGGTACAAATTTTTGTCAGGAGATTCTTATCTGAAGATGAGACAACCATAGTGAGATGTCCCAGTTGCATGAGGAGCTTTGACAGCGTATTTCTTTGGACAGTAGGATGAGAAAGTGCTATTAACATAAATGCTGTCAGATGCTGCATCAAATCTGTATTGGCTCTGTTGATTGCTGACATCTCATTTTCTCCATCTCTCGGGGGGGGAAGGGGAAGTGGTGTTGTCTTGACTGTTGAGACTGCTTAAAAATAGCTTCCGAAATGATCATTTTGCAGCCTAACTTTTCTGGCAGGTGTCATGGTTTCCTGTTGCTAAGTTCCAATGCCACAACTTATTCTAATACTGGATGCTTCATATGCTACTACAGTTATGCACTGCTGCTTTACTTATTCACTGCCTAAACCAACCTAGTAATATTTCACTTTCACTATTTAATGCAAATGATCCTCACTTCTCAGATACCTGAAAGTATTTGCTTGAAGGAACCGTAACTAACCTCATAATCCTAAAAAGTAGGCAATCCATTACCTCCTATACTAGAAAGGTTTTTTTACACCAGCAACATAAGTTTTAAATATTTTTCCGGTGTGGTTTTGGGGGTTTTTTTGGGTGGGGTGTGGGGTTTTTTTGTGAAAAGCTAAGAACAGACATTTTCTTTTTTGTATATATAATTTTGTAGTGTCTTAGCACTTACGTTCTCCTCAAGATTTATCTTGAGATAAAAAGAATGTGGTGAATCCTGGCCTTTACCAAGAAATATGCAGAAATCAATGGTATGGTGACATTGCTTGTACATTTGCTTTGACTTTTTGACTGAATGCAGTACTGACTATAATTGACTGAGGGGAAAAAAATCTAGTCTAACTGTAGAGTCTCCTGCTAGAGTTACCATTGTTGATAGTCCCTCCCTATTGTCATTATAAACTCCGCCACCTTGCCATTTTCAAGGTTTATATTTTCAAGAATCTGATGTACAGTATCTTAACTCAGGGAGAATTTTTTAATAGTTTGTTTCGCTATTTTAGCTCTATTTTTAAGAAAATGAAAGATGTGTATTGTACTATAAAAGAGCTCTGCCTGTTCAAAATAATCTCCCCTTGTCACAATTAAATGGATACCTGGATTTTAACATCCTTTTCTTCATCAGATCATTTGTTTAGGTTGCTCAGCATAGTTTCTAATTAGCTTACAAAAAACGTGCTATGACTTTTAAGTTGTATGCAACATATTATTCAATGATTACTACATACATTACTGTAATTATGTAGTAATTGTCTGCTTAAGGATTTCTATCACGTTTTAATACAGAAAGCTTTCATTGTTTTGTGTGTGTATGTACACACACACACACAAATTTTTATTGAACTTGTAAAGAAAATAATATTATAAAGCACTTTGAGGCCATTGTAAAAAACCTCAGCTTTAGAATTCATGCAATTACTGGTTTTATATTTAGCAATGATGTTAAAAGGATTGTAGATAAGGGATTTAAGAAAAGGGGAAGTTCTTTCAAAAACAGACTGACTTGAGAAAAATCTTGTGAGACACAGAATAAACAAAGAATTGTGAAAAGTGGGAAAAGAATTACTTTGAACCAGTGGCCTTCAGGAATATGCTCTAGTTCACTGAACTGGACCAAATAATCCAATGAATATATTCAATAACTTGTCGTGACTAAGGGCAAAACAGAATGTTTACAGAAGTGAGCTTCTTGAAGAGTAACAGTTGGCTTAAATTGAGAAAACAAGGAAGATGCTGGTAAAAACAGAAAACACAAATAAGAGGACAAGTTGTCCCTAGCTTTCACAAAAGTCAGAGTCCCCATTCATCAAAGGTATTGAAGTTCAAGCTTCCCACTTGATTCCTTGGTAAGCTTTGATGTAAGCTTTGGTGCACCATCAATTATGATAAATTTTATGCTTTATTTCAGACTTTTAAGAAGTTTTGACGTTTCCTCCAGGGTAAGATCCAGACTCCAGTAAGCCATATCCATCATATCCATTATTTCTAAAAGTAATTAATCTTCATTACATCAAAGACCAAATTTGGCCCTATAGGTTACTCTGTGGTGCCCCTGTGAACCACTATGAAAGAGGCATTTTCAGTCAGAGATTTGGCTTCCAGTGGAGTCAGGTGAATTCAGTATAAAATTATAATTAGGAAAAGCTGTTTCTCTTCCTTTCTATTCTAAGTTATCCATCCAGCATTGCTGACAATGACAAGGGGAAAAAAAAAAACCCCACTGTTTTTGTCTCAACCTCATTGCATTATCCTTTCAAGCTGAGTTTTAACCTACAACAGGATAAACAACACCATAGCCATGCTGGGATTTTGCTGTAGCTATTGATTTTTCTGATCAAAGCCCTTGGTGGTGAATGGTGACAATATAACATACCAAAATAGTTGCAGAAGAGTAAGGTTTTGTCCTTGGTGAAGTTAATGTATTATACTGATTGACCAAATTTCATGTTGTTTCACGAGACATTAGAAACAGAGAGAATAGGATGAAATCTGTTTAATTCCAAAGGCAAACACAGTGCTAAACCAGAGATTAGTCCCCAAATGGTATTTAAACAGTGTTAAAATCATCCCCCTGTAAAGGTCTAAGTTATTATAGAAAGTGCTGGCTACTTGTTTCCTGCCATCTGTAAGTGAGAATTGTTTCATTAGGTTTCTGAGCATATGTTGCTATTGGTCAAAGCACGTGGATATTTTTAGCGATTCATTTTCTGTATCTCATGTCTGTGTACTATGTTTACCAAGATATTCATCCCTAGAATAACAGAAAATTATACAAAGGACTATTTACAATGACTACCCAAATTTCTTGAGGTTTTTATACTTGTTTCAGCAGAACTATCTGAAGTGTTCCTTACATGAAGAAATGGCAACCAGACACCCCATCTATTATCATGTCCCCATTACAGGTACAATTAAGATGAGCACTGTCCTTGTCACAACAAGCCAACCTGGTATACCTAGAGAGATTTTCACCTTTTATCGAACTAGGAAACAGCAGCATTACTGACAGGTATCTTACCTGCCTGGACTCTACCTCATCATTCTGTGTACAGTTTGTAAAAACTTTCAAGCTATCTTTCCTTGGAAATTCTTTCTTGGAAATGGGAATAATAGGATCCTACTCTTTCTCCTCAGAGTCAGTCTCATTTTTAATGAACTCTAATGGGTTTCTTTGAACTCCATCATTACTGCAGATCTATAAATAGTAACAAATTGTTTCAGGACACTGATATTCAAGGATGGTGAAATATGAGTAAACCAGGTAACCCAAAAAACAGCTTTTCTGTGACAGGCTTTCCGCAGTGTGCTTTGCACTTTCCCCTTGTTACCATCTGCAGTGCAGTAGATTATAAGATTATAGTTTGATACAAATATATCTTACTCTGTCACAAAATGCATTTTCAGAAAGGTTTATTTATGTGTCCTTGTGAAACAGAAATCGTAGAGCTGTTGCAATTCAGTGAAGTCTTCTATTTACTTTTCCCTGCATTGATGTAACTCATCTGCTGTCTGGACCCTCTCTGCTATTGCCAGACAAAACTGTGTTCATAATTTTTAAAACATTCATGGGGAAGGGTGTACATTTTCTTTAGTAGTCCTCATAAATTAAAAAAAACAAAAACAAAAAAACCAAAAAAAAACCCCAAACCCAAACACTCATTGACCACAGGAAAAATTGACTGACTCTTGCATTCTCATGTGAGACTGCAGATTTGGGTCTATTTCTGTCAAGCACTAGAGGAAGAGAAAGTAGTGTTGAGGAAATGGCACTCAGCTTGCTTTGGAGATGAGATGGAGGAAACAAAGATATTCAGTGTTAGCCATGTAGAATGTCTGGGCCAGGAATATTGAATAGGATGGAAAGAGGGATATACAGCTCGCTCACATCAGAAAGCGGGTCATGCTACAGGTTGTTCTAGAGACAATTGCAATTGCATTAGCAGTGCTGAGCTTGACATTAAATGTCATGTTCAATTGCAGCTTATTTAAGGTGATGTCTGTGGCTGTAAGAGTGGTGAAAAGGTAGATGAATGTTTTATCTAATAATAACTGGGAGATCAATGGGAGTTTGGCCAAACACTGCTGAAAGGAATAGAGAAAAATATATCTACAACTTTGTGTTATTAAGCTGTGCTTTTCTATGTGAGTCTTTAATTTAGTTTCTCTCTCTTTGCCTGTATCTTATTATAACAGAAATATGTAAGTTTACCACTGAACAAAACACTTTTGAATATAGTCTGTAAGGAACTGTGTTTGGCAGGGGGGCAGAATGGATTGAATGGCATAATCATTCATTTCTGTCTCTGATGTTTGTATGGAAGGAACTTCTGATTTGTCGTTTCCAGTCAAAAGACTCTTTCTGTATCTGTTTCAGCAGAATTTATATGTGGTCTGCGTCACTGGACGCTGCAAAACCACTGCACTAACATGTAATTTGACACCTAGTACTTTGTTCATTGGCTTATGGCTTTTAGCCACTCCAGATTGTTAAAAAAAAATTCTTTTCTTCAATAGGTCCAAGACAGAAATAAGTATAATACTCTATATTTCCAATTAACGTTGGATTCCTTATGAATGAATTGTGGATTAGATAGCTACATGTACAGCAGATGTCTCCAGGATGTCCAGAAGTCTGGTAGAAGCCTCTGCTACAAAATTGGACATGTAGAAATCCTGGGCAAACACAAAAAAATCCTTGAATTATACTTGGAGAAATTTTGTGATGGAAATAGAAAAATATTTCTGTAAACAAGGGATATAGAATAACCCTAAAGGAAGATCTGCAATATGGTCCCAGGTTTGACGTTACTGATCACTCTGCCAGGGCTCAGCTACTTTCATGACAAGCTAAGGCAAGATAACTCATTGTTTCTCTCCAGATCCCACTGAAATAGTGAGTAAGTGGCAGTGTAGGGTGTGAATGGATTCTAAAACTTCTTCAAAGATCAGCCTTGGGCAGTCATTTTCAAGTTTGTGGTGCTGGTGGTCAGGCAGAATTGTTGCATGTTATGTCATCCCACCTGAGACCATGTTACTGACTTGTGTGATCATGATCATAATTGCTGTGCGGGTACCTTCATGAGTACCTGAGTATCATTTGGAATTAGGCAATCATCCATCACCAGCATGGAACTAGGAGCATTGTTATTACTATTTCTGCTGAAGTATTGACTGAAGAGTCAAATTCAAAAAAAGGCTTCATTATACTAGGTACTCGATAGGCAGAGAATAAAGATGTTCCCTCCCCAAAAGAACTCCCAGTCAGAGCTTTAGATAAAACATGAGAAGAGACTAAACAAGCAAACAGGAAAGAGGCAAAGGGTTGAGCTTACAGTAGTAAAATGTGGGGAATCCATAATTACTGATAGCAGTGGTCTCGATGGCAACAGGTGCTACTAACCTAACTGATGCCAGATGTTAGTGGTCTGTCAGGACTATGGATAAGGCAGGTTATAAATGGTTTTTAAATGGATAAGATAGCACTCTATATAAGTGTTTGTGTGTGTATATATAAATATATATATTTAATATATAAATATAAAATGCTCTGGAAGTTATTTATAGGAAACGTGAATGTACAAAGCATCACTGGGGGAGAGAAATCAGGGAAGTATAGCAAGAGAACTTCATATGTGTAAAGATCTTTAGGTGCTCTAATGTGAGAAAGAGAAATTTGTTTGATGCTGTGTAAATGATGGGAATAGAGGTAAAATGGAATGGTGAGGATGACAAAAAGCTAAGAAAGTGAGATTTCAAAGAATGTCCATATTTATCTGCCATAAGATCAAGGGATCAGGATGGAAGAATTCAGTGATCAAGAGACAAAATGAAAAAGCTTCAATAAGAGCTTTACCACTCTATATGGGAACAAACAACCGCATCTTCAGTAAACGGCAAAGGAAGAAGTAGACTGACTCCTGATTGAGTGCTTTGGCAGGCCAGCACATTTTTGTCCAATAGAATTTGTGTCTAAATACTCTTTCACTGCAGCTGAACTCTACAGTGGAACACAATTGGTTTCAATGAAACTTCCATCAAGAAAGCACGAATATATAGTACAAAACTAAGGATTTCAAGTAGGGATGAGAGAGAGATGCTGTCCTGCCTGATTTGAAGTGACCTGGGGTGAAAATTTATGCCCCAATTCAGGTGGAGCAGGACTTGACCATAGTTTTCTGACATGTCATGCCTGTGTTCTCATCAGGAGGCCACAGAATCTTGATAACCTACCTTCTTCATTTC
The DNA here is from genome assembly GCF_018139145.2 of Gymnogyps californianus. NCBI lineage: Eukaryota > Metazoa > Chordata > Aves > Accipitriformes > Cathartidae > Gymnogyps > Gymnogyps californianus. The sequence continues at coordinate 24,092,650 of NC_059475.1, read as the reverse complement.
TGCGGAAATGTTTTAAAAGCTCTTGCATTCCTCAGAAATGCATTAGAGCATTCTACAGTTTGCTGCTATGAAAGCTGAGTTAGAGAGAACATCCAGATTGTGAGTCTAGATGATGGATAATTTCCTATATCCTTTATTCACATCTGATTGCTCCCAAAATTCTCCATGTGAGCTTCCTGATCTAAATTAGAGGTAGGCAATGAATTAACTAATTTTTAGGGAATCAAACCAAGCAAATTCTTCAGATCCAGTTCAAGTTCAGCTGTGACTGAAGCTGTTGTGGTTCAGTTTTAGTCCTGACTAACAACAGTTCATTAATATATATTTGATTAAACTAGATTTGAACTGGATCACTGTAGAAAATACATCATTAACTAAAGAGTTGCATAATGTGCATGGAATTAAAAATGTGACTTCATCTAGGGAAAGATTATAGCTCCCTACTTAACCTACCGGAGCCTGGTTACCATTTGCCTTTCCAATGCTGCACCATCACTTTTCTCCAAGTTTCTCAGACTTTCTAAGGGCTGGACAGAAGACATTGCGCCATGTTGCACTAGAGGTAAGAGTGATTTCCCCATGGTAACTGGAAACTGAGGTAGAGTGGATGGAAAAACTAACATCCACTAAGACCCTGTCTTCCTCTTCTTCTAATAAGTCCTGTACAGACATGCATAAAACAGAAGTATGGAGATGCATACATACATACATGTGGTCATGAAATGTCTGCAAGTGATCTCCATCAATGGAATTTCTGGAAGGTCTCTCAGAAATGAGCCCTTGCAGGCACTTACGGGATGTTATTAGTTACACAGCTTTTCACTCTGTGATACAGGAATGAAGAGTATGGTTGTCACATCTACAACAACAGTTTAGTAGAGTTCACTTTAACAATGAAGAATCTTCAAAGTGAAGATGACCTTGAAATAATTTGCAGAATAGCACGATATGGTATAGAACAGTGAGCTTGTGCTGTACGTGATGGTGTCTACCGGGAACAAAACTTATTTTGTGATGTTGTTCTGGTTTTGTACAGGTTTTCCCAGGAAATAGAGCTTTTTGTTCAAACCATTATTCTCATCCGGAATGGAAAACATTAACATTTTACCATCTAGTTCTAATCAGGGTTTAACAAAGGCTTCAAAAGAGTAGCTCAGACTCAGTAGTGATTTAAGCTAGGTGGGGGAGGCTTGAAACAGGTGCTGTGGTTCTTCAGTTTGTCAAAACCAATCCGTTAAAAATCTTTGTTCCCTTGCCAAACTGTAGCTCTGGGATTTGTTGCTTACCTTGTCACGAGAAGAACACTAGTCTCCTGCAAAAAATATAGTTCCTGGCCCTGTTGTAGAGGTTGGGTACAACTGTTGGAAGGAAAATAAATAACAGTAAACTCAAATTACAGTAAATAGAATATCTGTAATTTCACTTCTAAGGCCTGATTAAAGAAGATCCGATTTTGTGACATAGCTTTGAGCCAAGAATGAATCTGTTTAAATCAAAGATGCTTATGACCATACTTGTAATATAAAGTAGCATGTTTGATGTCATTAAACAAACAGAATCCTGAGTCCTACTCAGAAAGCCATAAGTTGTGAGGCCCAGGCTATAGTCCTACATCAGCAAGTTCTTTGATTCTTATTTGTAAATATTAAAAATTTCTGTACTTTCCCTGCCTGGTATCTATTCTTAAATAATAAGGTTTTCAGTTTTAAATTATTAACTTGTAAATGTAAAAAAAAGATTTAAGGACAAATCAGATTTAAGGACAAGAATAAATGCACCTGGTTAAGATGGAAAATGGCAGAAACAACAACAAAAAATGATGAATTTCTAAAATGATTAAGAAATGTATTTTCTCTTCACATCCTTAGCTGTTAAATTTCATCTCTCCTTGCTGGGACTTCCATGCAGAATGTGTCTTTAGCTCAGCAGAAATTAAGTTTAATGTTTAATAATTTTAACCTGCTGAGGCCCAATATTACTATATGTTTTTGTAAATTCTTTGTGATTAAGTCATTAATGACAGCTGACTTCATTTTACGAAATTCTTAGCATAGAAGGAAGATCTCGAATGAGGAACTTGTATACAAAACAAAAATCCATTCCCAGATATGACTTGTCCTTTATTTTAAAGTCATGCAATCAAGAAAGAAAAAAACACAACATGCAAAAATTTCTATGAGATTTCCAGATAAATTATATTCCGTATTACTTTGTGCTTGTGATCTAACAGCCTCTTGTTCGGAAGCTTTGTCACTTTTACTCTGAATGGACCTGACTGCCTAGGCCACATTTTCAGTGTTCATGCTCACCCCCACTATTGGACAGGCGGCTGTAGAGTAGCTGAAGAGTCAGGATCTTCGGTGTCCTTCCCCTCAATCCATTTGTGACTCCTTTCTGTCCGTCTAACAAAATCTCTCAGCACTTTCCCTCTTTCTGAAGAAAAAGAGAAAGATTTACAGAAGTAGTTGGAGTAAATGAAAAGGACAGCATTCAAAATGTCACTTCCCTCTCCTCCCACCTACCCCAAGTAATTTAGCCAGGGAGACGCATGCATGCAGCCAGAGAGAAACTACATGTTTAATTTTCCCTCGTGTCTAAAGAACATTGTCTATAAAAAAAAGTAATCCCAGGAAAAAATTGACAAAACCTCTTGTTTGAGGACTAAATCCATCTCGCTTAGGGCAGACTTTCTCCGTATTATCTTACCATGCTTTTCCTTGTATAATTCTCATGGATTCATATAATAAACTTGATGGACTAGTCAGCATTCTAATTCAAACTACCCAACACCTATTCTCATCTTATTTACACTAATCACATCCTAGTGTTATTCCACCAATAGCAGATGAATTATCTGTGAATTTCATTAAGATTTATATTTACTCATAGGTTTTGTCTGATATTGAATTCTATTGAATATCAAAATGCTTTGCTGAAATGGAGTTTGAGTGATTTTTTTTTTTTTTTTTTTTTTTTTGGTCTCACTGAGATAAAGAAGAAGTACTATTGACTTCAGTGGTGAAAAATGTGAGCTAGGTAAGCAAGTTTTGTGTCACTAAATGCTTAATACCTTTACCTACAGAATTACTAAAATTTTTAGTCTAGAGAGTTAGTTTTAAGCTTGGCTAAATACATTATTGCTTTCTTTTGGTAGTGTAATGTCCTCATTTCATGATTATGCATTTTTGCTTCATGCCTATGTAATACACAACTAATTGCCTTTATGTGTGGGACAGAAATTTTTTGGACTCTCAAGTTCTAATTTTTTTTTTCTTTTATTCAGTAAATTTAAAGAAAAAAGCAAAAAAAAAAAAGTTATTTTCATCAGTATTGAGAGAAACTGAAATTCAGGGGGATATCCTTGCCATCAATTTTTGGTTACCCAGGCATCTCACTGATAGACTGTAATGTGACTCAAAGCATCAAAATTTAAGTCCTAATGTAGTCTGTGGAAGCAATTAAGTGCATCCAGAAGTTGATTTAGAGCATTTATGTCAGAAAGCAAAATACCTTATCTGACTTGCATAAGACAAAGTAATTTTATGTAAAGGTACTCACACTTTAAAACTAGGTAGTTTTTTTACTTAATTTCTTAAGCCAATCTTTAAATTAAAAGTAACCAAACACATTGTATTATGAAGAAGTGATTCTGTTCTTTGAGGAACCAATAAACTAGCAGTTTCCACAGCAATGTAAATTATTTACATTTAATTAGCTTTTTGTATTTTGAAACCAGTACATGATCTTGATTTTACTTTCCTATTTTCCATCTATGGTAAGAGTTTCATAATGTGTGATGCATTAGCAAGTTTTTTAAAAAGAAAAAACACTGCACTTTGATTAAAATAACTTATTAAGAATTCGACAGAGAACCATCTAGTAAATACAACTACATTTTAAAAAAATAGAACATTTTTATCTTGATTTGAGATTTATGTTATTGAGAAGAAAAAGAATTTAGGTAGTCTCCAACACCTTTTGCGAAACATTTAATAACCATCAATGTTTTATGGAAATGTAAAGGCCTGAAGGAGCCTAAACAAAAATATTTTCCACATGAAACTCTTTTGCACTTCTGACTGTGTTTAAACTGGAGACAGATAAAAAATAAAAGCTTTTTTTATAATATTCTTTGATTCATAACAGTATTTTTGTATTCTATGTCAATGGTTTCAAAATCCATATTAGAAAAGAGAATAAGTGGACAAGTGAAAACATGATAAAAATTATAAAAACCTGCATTTTTTTAAGATTTGGCATTAAAAAAAAAAAAAGGTATTCTAGCCAACAGTCATTTTTTGACACTTCATATTTCCCAGTAGGTGACAGAAAACAAAACCCTCTTGTGATGTCTTAAATGAAACTAAGTATCTCAAGAATAGAAATAAACAAACAAAGGAAACCAGTTCCTTCCAAGGAAACATTTCAAAATTGCATAATCAATGGTATGCTAATCAAGGACTGTGAAAATAGTTTGCAGTGAGCTAATGTAACAGAAATAAAGCCATAATTATTTGAATAATAAATACATTAATGAAATCCAGGGTTTCCTCCTAAGTAGTGTTTTATTTTGGTTGTGTTTCTCCATTTCATCTCATCCATACTTGGAAATTATAATTGATGCATCTGCAGCAGGGGAACATCGGTGTTAATGTCATCAGAATTGGAATCTCTGACATGAATTAGTACTGAGAATGAAAATATTACTGTCATTGCTGCTTTGAACCTAAGCTAAAATAATCTAAAATACTTTGGAAATGTTGACAGAAAGTAGTGGCAACAAACTTCCGATTTCTGAATCCATTGCAACACTTAAAATCAAATATGTGTATGTGGCATATTGTGGGCAGACAAAAGTAAGCTTATTGCTTTTGTATTAATTGGAAATCACATGAACTTAGTATGATGTTGAGCCCACACTGACACAATGTACCTTGACTCTCAGGAGGGCTTACTATTAGAATCAGTATCACATTAATTGCATTTTCATAGCTCCTGTGTGGGAAGAATGAGACACTTTTTTATAATTGTTCGTGTTTCTAGAAAGAGTTTTATAATGCTGCTGACATTCATGTGTGAAAAACAATGCCTAGAACAGGGCTGTAAGTGGGAGGAAGGGGGCTGAAGTGAAAGACAGAAGTGTGAACACAGTGTTATGCTCTTGGGTCTGATGTCTTATAGATGATATTGTCTCTGTATAAAGGCAAGATACCCCAGGTCAGACAGCAGCACCTGATCAAACCTACTCCAGAGTTCCCTCAGGAACAAAGAAGGAATGTCTTGCCATTCAGTGAGTTCACATGATCATACTCAGAACAGCAATTTTTGTTTCTTTTTTGGTTTGGTTTTTTTTTTTTAAGATGGAGGAGTTATGATCAATTGCTGCCCACTGATCCAATTCAAGTTCTGGATACACAAGGAAAAAAAAAACCTCTTGAACCCACAGCTATGTCTGTGAATCATTTGTATCTGATGGTATAACCTTTGTCTTTAGTTGCAGTTCTTCCTAAAATGGTGATTGTAAGACTTTGCAATGTTTTTTGACTGTAACATCCTGGAAAATGAGAATCCGCCTGACTCTTCTAGCATGTTTTATATAGTCTGAGATGCTTACCTACCACCATATCGGCCTCCAGCTGAGTCACTAAACAGAATGATCTAAGATTCCATGACTTCTTTGCAAGCTTCCACTCACATTTGCACCACGTTTTAGAGTGAGACCAAGAATCCCCAGATGTCTTGATTTAGATTTTAAGTTCTTGTGTTGGGTTTGTGTAGCAGGGGGGTGGCTACTGGACTGGCTGCTGTGAGAAGCTGCTAGAAGCTCCCCCAGCTCCAACTTGGACCTGTGTCTGGCGAAGGCCGAGCAAATCAGCAACAGCAGTAGTGCCTCTGTGATAGCATATTTAGGAAGGGGAAAAGAGTGCTGAAAAAGAAGAGCTGCAGTGAGGAGAGGAGTAGGATGTGAGAGAAACAACCACGCACACACCGAGGTCAGTGAAGGAGAGGGAGAAAGTGTGCCGGAGCAGAGATTCCCCTGCAGCCCATGGTGAGATGGCAGGCTGTCCCCCTGCAGCCCATGGAGGTTAACGGTGGAGCAGAGATTCCCCTGCAGCCCATGGAGGACCCCATGCTGGAGCAGGTGGCTGGGCCCGGAGAAGGCCGTGACTCTGTGGGAAAGCCCACACTGGAGCAGTTCACTGAGGCCTGCAGTGTGTGGAAAGGACTCGTGTTGGAGAAGTTTGTGGAGGACTGTCTCCCATGAGAGGGACCGCACGCTGGAGCAGGGGAAGAGTGTGAGGAGTCCTCCCACCGAGGAGGAAGGAGTGGCAGAAACAATGTGTGATGAACTGACCGCAACCCCCATTCCCGCCCCCCTGCACTGTTGAGGGGCGAGGAGGTAGAGGAATTGGGAGCAAAGCTGAGCCCGGGAAGAAGGGAGGTGTGGGGGGAACGTGTGTTTTTAAGATATGGTTCTCTTTCTCATCATTCTGCTCTGATTTGATTGGTAACAAATTAAATTTATTTCTTTTTCCCCAAATCAAGCCTGTTTTGCCTGTGACCATGAGTGGTGAGTGATCCCTCCCTGTCCTTGTCTTGACTCACGAGCCCTTTTGCTGTATTTTCTCCTCCCCATCCCATCGGGGGGGAGCAGTGAGCGAGCGGCTGCATGGTGCTTTGTTGCCGGCTGGGCCTAAACCACGACAGTTCTCCATACTGAACTGTCATCATTTCAATAACTAACGAGGCTTAACAGCTCTGGAAATCAGACTACATGCATGCAAGTACTAGAAAGTTTAGTTAAAGTCTGAATTCCAGCTAGAAGTAGGACAATTTTTTTATCTGCATTGGTAAACAACATTGGGAGGTACCTACAGATGTGGTGATTCTCAATCACTTCTTTAAATGAAGATATTTTATTAAAATATAAACTACAGCTGAAATAGAACTGTAGTGCAAAAACATTGGGTGAGATATGTCAAGATATTTCATCTCAGATGCCATGGTACATAATGATAGCAGTAACACCTGCTCATAAAGTCCTTGCTCATGTGGCCATAACTTTCACATCTGCATGTTTAATCTTTGTCAGTATATCTTGTCAGTGAAGGGCTCACAAGATCTCAAGTAAGGCTTTAATTTTTATTTTTTTTCCCCTTGTTGATGGCTAAATTGATTAATGAACAAATTGTGTGTGTCGTGATTTAACCCCAGCCAGCAGCTAAGCACCACGCAGCCGCTTCCCCCTCCCCCCTCCCAGTGGGGTGGGGGGTGGGTGGGGGGGAAGTAAAGCTCGTGGGTTGAGATAAGAACAGTTTAATAACTAAAGTAAAATAAAATACACTACTAACTAAGAATAATAATAATATAATAATGATTTTAATGAAAAGGAATATAACAAAAAAAAGATATAACACCTAAGAAAAGACAAGTGATGCACAATGCAGTTGCTCACCACCTGCTGACCGGTGCCCAAGCAGCGATCCGCACCTCCCGGCCAACTCCCCCCTGTTTATATACTGGGCATGACGTTCCATGGTATGGAATACCCCTTTGGCTAGTTCGGGTCAGCTGTCCTGGCTGTGCTCCCTCCCAGCTTCTTGCACACCTGCTTGCTGGCAGAGCATGGGAAACTGGAAAAAATCCTTAACTTAAGATAAGTGCTACTTAGCAACAACTAAAACCTCAGAGTGTTATCAACAGTATTCTCACACTAAATCCAAAACACAGCACTGTACCAGCTGCTAAGAAGAAAATTGACTCTATTCCAGCCAAAACCAGGACAGTGTAGATTGAGAGGGATTTTTAATTCATGCTCTAGAAGGTTTTTTCTTTGTTTCTTTGCTCTGGTTTCAACACTACCGTGTTCTGCAAAATTTATGTGTTTGGGAGGAGGTCATTTAGAAGAAAATGGACTGGCTAAGAAACATGCAGGTGAAATAGTCTTGCTGTTTTAAGCAAAGCTGTGCAAAAATGTTGAAGAGCAGATGAAGCTAGGACAGAAGTTGAGGTTGTTTAGTGGAAAGTTACTACAAAGCTTACAGAAAAAAGGCAGAAGAATCCTATCTCCAGCTGAAATGGCAGGAATTATTTAGGGTAGGCTGAATGTTTTACCAATGTGCAAATTTGTCAAAGATACGAATAGTTAATTCGAAGTCTGTCTGAAACTTTGAGAGGTTTGAGGAAATGTCTGTCTTTGGTAGTATTTTGTCAACCTTTCTGCAGCACTGATGTCATTCACACAATATGTTTGCTCCCAGTCCACACAAGAAACACTTACATGACTAAGAACAACTATGCTGATTCTACTCGGTTCAATGTGTTCTGGAGGGGGAAAAAAAAAAAGCATATTTCCTACAGTACCTCAGCAGCATGACTGGAACACACATGTTATACAATACAATTTGTGAACATAAATAACGTATACAGGAATAACACAACTAAAATCAACATGGCTGCATAATCTGAACTCCAGACAGTTCCTAGCACCAAAATCTGTCCTTTCAGGCAGCCTGCACTTAAGACTGAAATTAGATTACTGCAAACCTGATCATTACTTGTATTTGGGGACATAGATCTTCCTTCAGAAATAGTATAAGGAAGGCCTTTGATGAGAAGAACCAGTCATTTTTTTCAGCCTGAACTTAGTGCTGCAGAGGTAGAGAGCTTTGCTAGAGGATGCACAGCACTGGGTTTGTGAACTCTGAGGTGAGCATCAGGAATACCCATTGTTTCTTCTTTTAACTATGAACATGTATATGCCAGATCAGCCCTGTGGATTTTCCTTGAGAGAGCAATGCTGGCAGGTGGCTGCTTTGCCCTTCAGGCTGCACTCTGGGCCTCCCTACAGAATGCATTCATGCATTCTGTGATGTCTCTGATATTTAAAATGAAGTACATGTTTAAGCATGATGTTGGATCAGAGCTGCAGCACAGTGCCAGTGCTCTGCTGCAGAGCATGCTGAGAGGAAGAGAGGTGTGGTGAGCACAGTAACCAGGATATTACCCCTGTTTACCAGGTGAAACCTTAATTGTGCCGAACAACTTGCAGCAATACACCTGTGTGCCCTGCTGGGATGTAAGCATGAGCAAAACTGTTACCAACTGTCCAAATCATGATTAGACCATATTCAGACATGTGTTGTAACATTGCAAAAATGTTACTTTTGGAGTTCAGGAATTTTAATTGCCTTTTTAAAATTTACATCTTGTATTTGTTTTGTGCCTTTTATGGTTGTCTTCTGTTCCTTTCTCATTCACGCTCCTGATTCCATCTAAAGTGTGTGTATGAGGCAGGGAGAGGAACAGACTTTTAAGAGTACTTAAGAGGGAGGTGGGGAGGAGTAAAAAGTAAACAGGGTTTGTTGTTTTGTGTTTGTTTGTTTTTTTTCCACAAGCAGAACAAAACTGCTAGGTAATCTTTCTGTATTTGGTACCCAGTTAATTCAGCTAGCTATAATTAACTCACACCACTTGTTGCCTTCAGACACAAAGACGACATCATTCTGATGAAGACTGCATGCCTTTGGTTGTGGTATTTGGTACAAGCTAAGCCTCAGTAGGGGAATGCTAAAGATTGCTTTGTGCCTAGGATGAAATAAATGTTTATGGCAGGTGATGCAAAAAGGCTTGTGTTCCTGTAATAGCCAGATGAAAACTGAAAGGAATGTGAGGGTGATTTGGAAGCAGCTGTACTAGACAAAAACGCCTTCTGGGTAGCTTCCCTGCTCTAGGGAATGCAATGAGAAGTATGGCATGGGGAGAGTGTCTGAGAAAGCAATGTTCCCCCAAATACTTTGAGAGTGCACATCTCTTCTGGGCTGACTGCTTCTCCATATATTTGTTTCTTGCCTATTAAAAGTCCTATAGCAATGCGCTGTTGTTTCTTGCCTATTAAAAGTCCTATAAGCAACGTGATGTTGGAACCCAGCTGCATGATATCTCACTATCTGAATCTTCTGAGCTTCAATTTTGATGGCAATAAATTCAGAAAAAATATATTAAGTATTTTTTAATTAGTGATTGTTTTTCTCTGTTTTTTAACTTTAAATTATTCACTTGTGGCATCTAGTCTTCCACTGTGTTCGTTGGGTTTTTTTTAAAAAAAGGAAAAAAGCATAGCTGTGCAGATACGTAAAATCACAGGTGAAAGCCTGTGATGCTGTGGGAGTAGGACTTAAAGGTTGTAGGGAATAAAGGTATTAAGGTAAGTTTTGGAAAACTCCTTCTCCAGTTCTGGACTAGCTTTGTGGTTCGCAAAGCACCTGTATCTTCTGCAGTACTGCATTTGTATTTTACTTAAGTTCCATGTATCAGAGATCGTGGGGAATTTAAAAAAAAAAAACACCAAGCGGTAATTGTTCCCTTTCATTCCTGTAGAACCGGTATCTAATTTCCACTTAATGTATGAATGTTAGAGGTCAGATGTGTATAAAGAGACATGAGTATCAGTGACTACTCAACACAAATATATCCATAGGCTGAAATACCAGCCAGGTCAGGGCCAGCTTTTAATCCTTTAGGTAAAACACATGAGATTTTATGTTTTGTGTGTGAGCAATATGTCTGTGCTTTGTGTACAGTAAACATTCCAGGGTAGGGTCCTTTTTTAAAGTGAAGAGCCTTACTCGAATACTTCTGAGTAGTATTGTTCCCATTTACCTTGTGCTGTATATCCACTGCAGGTTACTTTTAAAGTTATACTTCGAAAAAGATATCAAGAAGTAAAAGGCTATTCAAAACCAAAATTGATAAATTCTGCAGCCACAGACTGTGGGAGGTAAATAGATTAATAAGAAATTAACTGCTTCTTTTGCCTGAATGCATGGTGGTAGGGTTAGTTGATAGCCTGCATTGTTTAGTGCGTACCATTTACTGTTTCCAGTTGCTTCAGTGTGTGACTTACAAACGGAAGGTCTTCATAAATAACAAATAATGTGCATGCTATGTGCAGTATTCTGTAGTAAAAAAGTATGTTTTTCTCTTTTGTCTGTCCAAAAGGATGTTTGGTAGTGTCAGCTTTAGCATATGTGGTTGATAGATAATGATGGCTCAAATGCTGCAGGGTTAAAGGATTACTTGTTTTTAACAGAATATAATTAGCTATTACACAAAAGCGTTTAGCTTGGAAAGACAAGTTATTGACAGGAAAATGCATGTATAAAACAAGCAGTAATGTTTATCTGGCAAATTTTGTTTTTATAATTAAACCATCTGGTGTATCTAGTAAGATTATATAAATGTCAGTGTATAGCTGTCCTAGAAATACATGTTTAGAAAATACCTGTGTTACTTATTAGTAGAAAGTTCTCAAGAAATGAAGATCTAGCAGGAAGAGTCTTGCAGAAATGATTTCCAGAGTAGATATAGCTCCTTGAAATTAATAGGTAACAAAAAGTTTCTATGCAGTAGGGTATCTACAGGTACTGTGACTATTGGTCACCTCATGAAAAACCAGTCACAGGAGTAAACCAAGGTAGGCAGTGAATGACAACACCTCCTCTGTGAATGACCTGTGTCATCTGTAACAGTTACACATACGTGGCTAAAACATCAAACTTCTCCGCTTTATGTGTTCAAGTCTGTGCCAATTGTTTTGAATTAAAAAAGAATTGTATCAGTGTAGTATTGAGCTCTAACGCAAGCATGAAACTAGCAAGCGGCAAATCACAAGTCATACAAAGAAGTCTAGGGTGCCAGTTACATGATACGATGAGAACAGAACAGCAGTAATTTATACACACTCAGTATTTTTAATCTATTTCAAAATGATTACTGAAACCTTGTAATATTCAAGCAAAGTAGATGTTATTACTCATTTCATTCTTGCCTATAAGAAAACTTTCTGATCTTGCAATCCAGAAGTTCTGGTATCTTTGGGAGCTGGACTTTGGATTTCTCACTCAGCAGTAAGTTTTAGCTCACACTTAATCCAGCTTTGCTTTCCACTGAATCTTGTGTTGAAATGCATACCAAGCAAAATGAATGTGAATTGAGTATATAATGCTGCCAAAATAAAATTCTTTACTACCTTGTGTTTGTAACTAGGCTTGCACACACATTTCATTCATTCTGACTCTGGTGATTATAACAGGTTAAAAAAAAAAAAGGCATAAAATTGCTATGATGGTGAAGAATCAGACCTTATTTATTCATTGATATAAATAGCTAGTTTGAAGATGAGCTTCAAAACTCAAAGGGTGTCATGAGGTATAAACAAAGTACTTTGTGATGTTTAAGTAGGTGTGATAATTCTGCTTACATTCTATACAATAACACACAATCTTGGGGAATTTATGTGGATGTTCTTAGATTACTGACATTCTACAAAAGCTCATTACTTGAATGCACTTTCAGAATAGGAGATTTGAACAATGCCCACTGTGCTCCCACAGTATACATTGTACCTAATATTGAACTTAGATGCTGTTTTAATGAGAAATAATAAGGAGCAACTGAAGATAAATTGCTTTCATTATAATCTAACATTTAAGAAACATAACATTTTAATTTTCATCTTAGAAATGTGATACTATGAACCAGAAGCAGAAAAGAGCTAACTTGAGTAAAATAATTTTGATGTTCAGGTCTTAGTACTTTTTAAAAAAAATTAAATAAAATTTTAAAAAGGCCCCTCCAAAAAAATCCCTGTTGTAAGAACGGTGTTACAATGTGTCCTGTCATATGAGAGGGACAGTTCTGTTTTTATTATTGAAGATATTTCAAGAGGAGCTTTAATTTCAGATGCTGCAAGAAGCTGAGACTCAATAGCTGTTGCTTGTCTTTCTGAGGATTTACCAGCTGGCAAAATGATGACTGTTTATGGTCATTATAGATTGAATTTGACCAGCAGATTTTTCAAGAAATCTGGTATCAAGCTCAGATTTCAGCCTACTTCTGAATCCTGATGATTGTATTCTACATCCTTAAATTTGTCTGGCACCTTTCTGTTGTTGTACTGAAATGGTAAAAAATACAACAAAACACCTAATTCCCTTCTCTGCTCCCCGCTCCGCCCCCCCCCCCCCCCCCCAAAAAAACCAAACCCAACCAAACAACCCCGGAAAACATCAAACCCTGCATTGTGCCATCTTTGAGAGAGTTATACTTTGGCTTTCCATAAAAAGAGTTTTCTACACACATAACTGAGAGACATTTATGATAAAGCTCTTTGTGATTCTTCAAGGTGAAAACAAATGTATAAATATAGTTTTAGGCCTTCACCACCTTAACCTTCCAAAAACATCCAAATCTTTTATTCTGTACTTCATTTGTTGACCTTTGGCTTCTGTTTTTCCCACTTGAGGAATCTGTTCATTATGGTCCATCTGTCATCACTTCGGAAAGAGAAGTTGTCTTGACCCACAAGAATCATTCGTGCATCATGTTCCTGATTGTCGTGTGTCTAGCATGCCTGTTTATCATGGGATCTGCCACTGTGATTGGGAACACACTTTGCTTTTTGCTTCCTGACTTATTTGGAGATATGTGTTTGGAAAGGTATCAGCTTTTCAATATGCTGATGGCGTAATACTACTGATTTACTTTCCTCTGAGTAGTGATATTGAAGAACTTGGCAAAGAAAATTATACCTCATGCAGTTCTTTGTCATTTACAATAGATTTGGAGACAAGTAAACAAGTCGAGGTAAAAAATTAAAATCTTCCCCACAGCACTTTAGGTTGATTTTTAATTATGAAGTGTGGCTTGTAAAACTGGGATTAGAACCAGCTTTCTCCAGTATTAGCAGGACAACTCTTTGCAGCAGGAATTCCCAAACTGCAGTTTGTTTGCCACTTAGGCCAATGAAGTATCTTGTGTATGCCACAAAGGACCATTTGCACAGCAGCCATCCTGAGCAGAGCATGCTGATTCAGGGCTGTAACAGCTGTGATATTTCTTCCAGCTGCTCAGAGAGCTGGAGCTTTCTGCAAATGAGACGCCAAAAAACCCTTCAGCTGTACACTCTTGATCCTGACTTCTTCCCAGACCAAGCCACAGTGTTAGTTATGTATTCGTTTTTGCCACTGGTCCACTAGTGCCATTTAAGTGACCAAGATGAATGTAACAGGTGAGAAGCAAAGAAGCTGCATATGGTGAAATGCAGCTAAATAAAATAAGGCATGGCACACCACCTCTGTGAAAATAATTTTTGCTAGTGAGATGAGTTTTGTGGTCCTCTATGTGTCTAATCTTTCAGTGGCTTTCTGCTTTAGGAAGGATACTTCAGAAAAAGTCTACTGGCTTTGACTGTTGCTGGAATACACCTTTTATGAGAGATTCTGAAAATCTTGCTTTTACTCTTTAGTTAGAGAGTGAGGGAGATGTTGTAGGATATTTGGCACCGAGGAGACAGAAAGGCTTGTTCCAAGTACTAAGGTTCTTATCAGTGTAACTGAAGGTAGGACTTCCCTTTTAAAAAAAAAAAAAACAAACAAAAAACCCAAACACAAACCACTACAAAAAAAACCCCAAATAACCCCAAACACTTTAGAATCAGAAATCATTTATTTTCACACTTTGAGCTCCAGAGTGAGCTCCAGTTGATTTGCTTCCTCGGAGAATTGTGCAGAGACAACATGAACCATATACTGACAGAAGTTATAATAATGCATATAATAGTTGGGAGTAAGGCAAAGGAGTGAAGAGAAAACAACAGCAAAAGCAAACAGCTTAAGGAGTAGGCAGAGGAACAGGAGAAAATAAGGATAGTCCTAAATGGAGTCACATGCACTTATTGTGAAGATTCAGGTCTTCGCTAAAAATTTTGCCTGTTTCTACAATACTAACTTTAAAAAAAAAATGCTCTGAAAGTTCTCACGTGTTTCCCTTCAGTATTTTTTATTATATTGTTCTGTGGTTTTTGGTTACTGGAGCAAGAGACTAGAAGCAACAAATCATCAGGATAGGATGTTTTTGTGGGATTTTTGGAATGTTCATAAGAAGTACCTTAATGTGTCTGTGGGCAAGACTTTTTGTGCAACTTCAGGTCTATATTACTTGACTCAAGCTCTTGAGCTAGACATCTGCACTTTTTTGACCTTATCAGGAATAACTGTCTGCAAAATGATTACATTAATGACTATAATATATACACATAAAGAAATAAAATGTCCATAATACAGATCACACTGGGTATGCCTTCTCTGTCACCAAGTACAGAAATTTAAAATTATTACTATTTGCAGCATTTCTTAGAAATTGAAAGATGCAGTGCACAAAAAAATTAAGAAAAATCAGTCTTGTGTTAAATATGAGTTATATTTTTATCATTGTCCTGTGAAATACTACAAACAAAACCCCCCTTCAAAAATACTAAAATGCTACAAATGATTTAGTAGTTACAAGAGAGACTATTTTGTTATTATGAAGCTATTTATTCAAATAAACTAGAGAATTAGGTCACAAAGCAGAAGTCATGTGTCTCCATCCTTTGGACATACTTTGTTCTTCAAAGTGCTATCATTTACCTCAACATTTGCAAGTTCAGGGTATCTTTTCCTTGAAAGCAAATTGAAGATGATGAATCTAGCTGAACATTTATGCACCATCAAGCAACAGGACAGACAAATTATCATATATTCATTAAGTAAATTAAACATGACACCTTCAGGGCTGTGACTTGAAAGTGCTATAATGCAAATGAGATAGATAGAAAGAAAGTTAGTGGGAGAAGAGCAACAAATGGTCTGCTCAGAAGTAAAGTAACTCTGTCACATGGTGTAGAAGGTAGGTGACTTCCAAAATTCCATTAGAAGCCTGTCTGCCTCTTCAGACATAAAAATGGTTTTAAAATCATGCTCCACATAACTGGAGAGTAAGCATGAAGACTTCTCCAAACTTTTGTTTAGAAAAACTTTCATTATGGTTTCAGATCTACAGTTTGTTTTTTAAACAGTTACGGAAAAAGTGCCTGTTACCAGGTGTTGTGGCTTAACCCTAGCCGGTAACTAAGCACCACACAGCCGCTCGCTCACTCCCCCCCCCCCCCAGCAGTGGGAAGGGGGAAAGAATCGGAAAAGTAAAACTTGTGGGTTGAGATAAAGGCAGTTTAATGGGACAGAAAAGGAAGGGAAAATAATAATAATAATGATAATAGAATATACAAAACAAGTGATGCACAATACAGTTGCTCACCACCTGCTGAGCCATGCCCAGCCAATCCCCAAGCCACAGTGTCCCCCGGCCAACTTCCCCAGTTTATATACTGGACATGATGTCATGTGGTATGGAATATCCCTTTGGCTTGTTTGGGTCAGCTGTCCTTGCTGTGTCCCCTCCCAGCTTCTTGTGCGCTCCCAGCCTCCACTGGCAGAGCAGTATGAGAAGCTGAAAAGTCCTTCACTTAGTATAAACACTGCTTAGCAACAACTAAAACGTCAGTGTGTTGTCAATGTTATTCTCATCCTAAATCCAAAACACAGCACTATACCAGCTACTAGGAAGAAAAGTAACTTTATTCCAGCTGAAACCAAGACACCAGGGAAGTACGCTTTTAGCAAAAATGTGAATGCAATAACAATTTCAAAATCTCTGGAGGGATTTGTCTCTGGGATGTAATTAAAAAAACCCAACCCACAACCCTTGCCTAAGAGGAAAAATTAAAAAGCTTGGAGAGAGGGCAAATCAACTTCTTCCCTTCTTTTAAAATAATCATATATGTTTATACTAAAGAGTTTTGCCAGCTGCTCCAATTATTGCCAGTCTAGTCTTCTCTGTAAGATTTGCTTCCTGAAATCAGTTTAAAATTTTACTTTGCTTAACAAACAAACAAAAAACCCAACCAACTCAAAAAGGTAAGTTTCTGGATTTATGCTTGCAAAGACAAGTGTCAGATTGCCATCTGGTAGAGAAAAGAAATGCTGTATTTATTGCTTTCAACTTGTGATGTCCCTATACTTCTCAGAGGAGACTAATGTGATTTTTTTGTTTGCTTTTTAATGTATAGGACAATATATACAAAATGGAAAGGAAGTTCCTTTTGCTAAAACTTATTGGTACCTTAGGACATAGCTTCAATGAGCATGAAAGTGCCCCAGAAACACCTGAGTTAATGCTGGTTTAGTTCAAGAACCTAAGTATGTGTAGCTGCGTGGGCATGGTTCTACATCTAAATTTACCTTCCTAGCTGAGATTTTACTCACTTGATTGGCGTGACAGTAGTGTCTATATACTTTTGAGACCTAAGGCAGGGAGGGTCCATAAGATTTACTAGTAAATCCTATTTTATCAGCTGTTTAAAGCTTGCTCAAAAGTTTTTGCACTTAGATTACGCACTTAAAAGCGCAAATCCCCATTGGAGTGCATGGGTCATAAAATCCAGCACCTGGCAGTTGTAAGCAGTCAAATCATATAATCCCTTTCATAAATATTGTACGTGTGGGGAAGGGCAGATTTATGAAGAGTCGATGCATGAGTGGAGTGATTAACTGTACCTGCAGCCAATTGTCCTATGGAGCCGGCAAGAAAATTGGGTATCAAAACTTGGATATTTTCCTTTAGTTGTCATATTAACGTGTCAGAATTTTCTAGCAAGTCATTGCTGTTGGGGAGACAATTATTATAGTGTGTTTTGTAATGGGAATCTAGATATGGTTTCTGAGATATTTTTGTGAGTTTCTGCTCCCTTTTATAAATTTCTGTCTTGGTATGCTATCAACTGCTTGAAATATTTGCTCACTTAAGGCCCAACTACAAAACAAACACTCAAGTCCACCGTTGTATCTGGCAGGAATCTGACTAATTTGATCAGGATACACATAAGCAGAGATGTCATCCTATATTGAGTCACTTTTACACCAACAGCCTTTTATACCATACTTCTGTGCCTGAGAATTAAGAAATATAGTTACTCTCTCCCTGAGTGGCTGTAAAAATAATTAACTTTAGATTCTGTAAAATAGAAAGGATTTTGAAAAGCCACAGGAGATTATTAGCCAGTGTTATTTTAAAATTATTTTCCATTTCAGTTTGGGATGAAGGTTCTATTTGTAATGTCATTTAATAAGACATAATGCTTTCTTTTTGACACATGGTGACAGAGTATGGGAAATTGAACAAGACTGGCAGGTGCCTGAGAAATGACAATGGGGATTAGTGTAAACAAAGATGATTATGCGGCAAACTTGTGTCAATGAAAACAAGATATATTTAAAATCAATTTCCAAGAGACATAACTAGTTCTTTAAGCTGAAAAAGATCTCATTTTTGGATGGAAGATTAGCTTGCAATAAAAATATATGTTAAGTTGCAGGCTAAAGAATTTAGCCAAATTACTGTTTTTTTTTTCTTTTAATGATAAATATAGAGTAGCCATTTCTGGCTTCACATGCTAAGTGTTTCTAATATTCAGATCCTGGATATCACTTTGAACTTACTGAGTGCATCATAACTGAAATTTTGCATTCTCTATTATGTGTGCATTGGAACGTAGTGATAGGACGATGGGTAATGGTTTTAAATTGAAAGAGGCTAGATTTAGATTAGATATTAGGAAGAAATTCTTTACTATGAGGGTGGTGAGACACTAGAACAGGTTGCCTAGAGAAGTTGTGGATGCCCCCTCCCTGGAAGTGTTCAAGGCCAGGTTGGATGGGGCTTTGAGCAACCTGATCTAGTAGAAGGTGTCCATGCCCATGGCAGAGGGGTTGGAACTAGATGATCTTTAAGGTCCCTTCCAACCCAAACCATTCTATGATTCTGTGATTAGAAATTATAGGCATCTTTCAAGATTGGTATGGATTTGATCTCCAACTGTAAAGTGTGGACATCTGTCGTGGTTTAACCTCAGTCAGCAACTAAGCACCACGCAGCCACTCCCCCTCCCCCTCCCAGTGGGGTGAGGAGAAGGAAAGGAAAAAAAAGTAAAACTTGTGGGTTGAGATAAGAACAGTTTAATAACTAAAGTAAAATATAATACTAACAATAGTAATAATGAAATATAATAATAGTAATGAAAAGGAATATAACAAAAAAAAGGAGGGAGGAGGGAAAGGAAAAAAAACAGTGATGCACAATGCAATTGCTCACCACCTGCTGACCAATGCCAGAGCTGCGATCCGCGCCTCCCGGCCAGCTCCCCCCTGTTTATATACTGGGCATGACGTTCCATGGTATGGAATACCCCTTTGGCTAGTTCAGGTCAGCTGCCCCGGCTCTGCTCCCTCCCAGCTTCTTGCACACCTGCTTGCTGGCAGAGCATGGGAAACTGGAAAAAATCCTTAACTTAAGATAAGTGCTACTTAGCAACAACTAAAACCTCAGAGTGTTATCAACAGTATTCTCTCACTAAATCCAAAACACAGCACTGTACCAGCTACTAAGAAGAGAGTTAACTCTGTCCCAGCCGAAACCAGGACAACATCGATGACCATAAAAGTTCACTGTTGTCTTTGGGTCTTTTTATATATTTCATATATTGCAGATGAGTCATGCTTGCTTTGCCTGTGCCTCAGTAAAAAGAAGCTTTGTAACTAGTATGGTCAAGCTAAAGCCAGGTTAATAAAACTTTCTGAATATATGAATCTATAGGATGGGGATGCACAGTGGATCAGCTACAGCTGCCTTCATTTCAAAATGTGGCCATGGAAGAAGGTAATCCAGCCTTTACATTTTAAAATACAGATGGATAGCTCAGATACTCAATTCAGATAAGGGACACCAGGGTCTGTGCCTGTTGGATTTTAGGTCTATTTGCACGTTTCCCAGGAGAGAGGTTACATGGCAGCTTAAAGAGTTGTAATACCTATGACAGTTTAGGATGATGTCTATCTGTGCTTGCTATTCATTTCTCACATTCGTTTTGATCATTTACCCTATGACTAATAACAAACCAGATTCAGTTAGTGATTCTTTGGAGACATTGAAATATGAAACTGTTGTCTGCATCTGCTTGAAATTATTCCAGAGCACATCCTCAGCGGTTATATGGATTAAAGAAGACCCTGGAATGTCTGGAACCATAAGAACTCGACATGTTTATCTTTTTTTTCTGCTTCTGAAGGAAAAACTTGTAATGCAGAGTACTACAGAACAAAACATGGTATAGTTTCCCAAATAGACGGGGGATAGCAGGTGATCATGCAGTTTTATTTAAATTTATTACTCACAGGAGTTTTGATGATTATATAAAATCAAGATCATCAGGATAGATATAGGTCATGGCTTCTTTTAAAGTAAAAGTTAGAGTGCTTCTTACCAAAATGCATCTAACCTGTCCTGTTAGGAAGTTCATTAAATAATACAGTGTAATGTATCTGTAATCATTACTTCATAACAGACTCTTATGTAATGCATGAAATCTACTACAGAAAACAACACACGATCCTAATTGCTCATCTTCCTCCTTAAGTTCTACATGCAGTGTGAAAGAAGACAGAATATGGGCATAAATATCTGATCTACTACTGGAAAATTTTATAAAGACTTAATAAGTACCTACCTCTTGAGAAATTTATAAAAATAGTCACACATTATGAAAGGCAGTGTGGGGGAAGGGGATCAGGGAGTGGGAAAATGACATTAACTGAAGAGAGGGAATATCCCTCCTTTTTATTCTGTGCTTTTAGCCATCCATCAATATCAGTATTGCCTTTACATAGTAACAGTGCTATTAATATTCATCACTACGTTGCTTTAAATTTGCATATAAAATGAATTGGCCAGCAGAGACCAAAAACACCCCCCACGTACAGTTGTGCACTTCTTATTTCAATTACAGATCTGAAGAAGGCACTGGCATTGCATAGAGAAGAGCTTTTGAAAGCAAGTTCTACATGTAGCTAATGGAAATTTTTGATTAAGTTTTAAACATGGCATTTACTGTCTGAGGAGTGAATGGTGGAGAAATAGTGATTAGCCAACAGTTTAATCTCCCATTTACTGGTGACATCAGACTAGGACCAAAAGGTTTCCTGTGAATCTTTTGAAGACCAAAGACACTTATTACATGGGGATAATCAACTTATGGGTTCATGAGTAAGAAGCAACTTTTAAGCAATTTCAGCTACAGGGTAAAACCCCAACTAAACAGCTACAGGATGCTGACATTACCTTGTCACCTTGTTATCCCAATACATGTCCAGCCCAACGATGTCTTGTAAGAGAGCAGGAGGACCATTGTTATATCCTGCTTATCAGCTGCTCCCAAAGCTACCCAGCTACTTGGTAAATCTTTGGAGTCATCATCAGACCGTGAGCACCCTCTAAGAAGGGAGATCCTCACCAGAAGACACTTATCAACTTTGTCTTTTCTGAAATCTAGTGAGCCCAAAACCAGAGCCTCCAGATTCTGTGGCTTTTTAAGAAGGTACTCCACTCTTCCCCTTCCCCTTCCATTCCTGCATCTGAGAATGGATTATATTAAGAATTAAATTAAATTGATTGTTTCTACGATTGGTATTTGGTTTTTGGGATATTGTTTTTGTAGTCAATGCTTCAGTTTTAACTTAGCTGTCCCCCTGCTTGAGGGACACAGTATGTCAACATCCCATTCTGCCAGTACTGCCATTTTCAAGAAAATAGTGATGACCTTTGAAGGCATTTCTTGCTGGAGGAGTATAGGAAAATGCATCTGATACAACTAGCATGTGAGTGCAAAATTGAACTGCCTATTTGGCATCAAATCCCCAACTGGATATCCTTATTCCATACCTGGAGACTTTCTGTCAATTAAGAATTGGATTAATCCACTGTAACGGATGTGGGGTGGAGAGATACCATGAAGGAGCTGTTCAGCAAGAAGTATGGCACTCTTGCTGTTTTGTTCTTTTTGTATGGGTGATTAGCCAGGAGGTTTCTGTTCACTTACTTACATTTCCACTGAAAATCTATACTTCAAAATCTGAAAATGAAGACTTCCCATAATATCTTTCCATTTTAATCTGGTGACATGTAAGACAAAGCTACTGCTGAACTTGTTATTGATTCTGTGTCATCCTTGAATCAGATGTTTGCACAGTGCCAAAGAAGCAGAAACTGGATTATTTGGCCAGGAAAATACATTTCTGTAGAAATAACAGTGGCCAGAAAATTTGAGGTTAGTTAATAATGATGTAAGTTGACTGTAAAGCCAGGTTTCTAAGTACTATGTTTTGTCTTATCACAAGACTGAATCTGTTTAAGAAAAAGAACTTTTCATGAAGGCAATGCATCTTATACACTCCTTTATATACTGAGAGTTAAAGAGTAAATTAAGAGGATTTTCATCTCTTTCTCCTCTTCTTCCTCATAAAAGGTGGAGAAAGGTAGCAACAACTGTTTATGTTCAGTTTCTGGAAAACTGATGAACTTGTTCTTTAGGATATCATGTGGCTTTAATCAGAGGATCACTTGATGCCCATGTTGATCATTAGATCAGACACAGCTTACATGTGTGTACACATGCTGCTTTCTATAATGGCATGAAGGTGGTAGCAGTTGGGTAGCATATGCTGCTAGTCTGCTGCATGGTTACAGTGAATTTGCCCATTAAAGCTGTGCGTAAATAAAGCTCCAAGGTGTTTGATGGGGCTGGACATTTCCTTACAACATATGGCTATAGATTTCCAGGTATTTTGATGATTTGGTTTTTTTGGACAGTTGAGAAAATTAATCTAGTTCTGATTTAATTCATCCTGTTACCATAGGAGAAGCTGTGAAAGATGCATAACCTTTTGTAGGGTTAAACTGTATCGATACTTGAGGTACCATGTGACTGAGAAAATATCTATCTGGTGTTTTTCTGAAATTGCTTTTAAAAACAATGGGAAATATTATATGAATTCTAAATGAGATTTAAAGCCAAGGCTTTGTAAGGACTAGGAGTCGCTTGTGTTCATTAATGTTTCCACACAATTTTTGTACTGTTTTGGTTGTTATAAATTATGGTATGAATTCTGTCCAAATTCAATTTGGCTAATAACTGTATTCTTATTTCCTAAGTACTTCTCCCTATATTTTTCCAAATGAGAGAGATTCTTCTTCATTTTTGACTTGTACTTGTTCTGCAATATTGCTATGAGTACTTTACTAAACTTTTGCCTTTATTTCAGGATCAATACAATTTTTGATGTCTTGCTCTGCACTTTGTGAAGTCCTCCACAGCGAGTTGAAATGAAAATATTTAAAAAAAAAATCTCGAAGTGATCTATAGTAATACAATTTTATAGTATTTTATATCTACTTTGATTCATTTAACTTTTATTTTGTCATGAATAATTGTTGAATGATGGCACTGTCTCATTTTGAAGTACTCAGTTTTTGAGCTGACTCTGACTGCAGACTCAAATTGTGGGGATCCCAGAGAAGGAAGGACACTATATGCACGCTGACAGGTTCTGGCTGTGGCAGTGCAAATGGGTTTTCAGCTCTTCTTCTTCACCAGCCTACAGAACTGTACAAATCATGGGGGGCCAGTACACAATAAGAAGGAAAAATGTGGGACAGGAGGAACATAAGGGTCATGTATGCAGTCAGCTGTGACAAAAACCATTTAGTTAAATTGTAAAATGTTATCTGAATGGGTGGAAAATCATATCTTGGCTATAACTAAAGCTGGTCCTACTACCTGGAGTTTATGCTGATTAGAAACTCTTAATGGTCATTTCTTTTAAATTAATGATCATCTAGAGGACCAGTGGTTGAGTCTCTGATAGGGACAAAACTAGCCTGCCCAGCAATGCTTAGCCCTTTTAATAGAATATGGATTATTTTTATGGATGCTACAGTTTCAAACTGGTATCCATAAGGCATAGCTAGAAGCCAGATTCCATTACTTTAGCTCTTTTAATTGCCTGTGTGATCTGTCTGCATTCTCTCTTACTCGTTGTGGGGACTATGTCAGAGCAGCCCTTTATTCTGCTTCTAAAATCTGAATTTGTTCCAAAATACTGCAGAGCTCTATGGTTTAGTACTCGTGCCTATGCTGGGGGCAGGGGAAGAAGAAAAGGCTGGTAGAAAATCTTAGCCATGATAAATAAGCAACTACATTAATCAGCTTCTCTCATCATGACAACAAACAGGGCTTCCTGCTTCAATTATCTACCTTTGCCTTTTATAAGAGAAACAGAAAGAGAATCAGGCTCCAATAATGCTGCACTGAGCTCTTAGGCTCATCTCACTGTAAATTTTTTAAAGGCCATAAAAGGCCACAGTGATGTTAAAATTTAGTGACCCTTATTTGAGCAATGATAATGTAAACTAATATCCCAGTGCCAGCCTATCATAAAAAGAATGGCCTCTCCTGCTAGCTTCAAAGCTTAAGAGGTTCAAAGTGGTTATTTTCAGCTTGTAGGGTTTTCTTTTGCAAAACAGAAAACATGCAATTACTGCACAGTGATAGAAGGAGAAATGTTCATTGAAAACAATAAAACAATGAAGAAATCAGCAACAGTTTGTGGCTCAACTCTGCTTACTCCATTCTCTATCTACCCAGCCATCCACCTATATACACTTACTCTGTTCCTCTGCTTTGCCCACTTACACCGTCAGTAACTGTATAAAGGAGAGCATGATCATCATCAGTCACTACGAACACCCCTTGCTACCTCACCACACAGCTGTATGTTTTAGTACAGAGCTTTGGAAATGTAGGCTCTGCTGCTCAGATGGAGTGAGGTTTGCTCCCAGTCCAGGAGGAAAGGGAAGAGATTTTTTTGTGACTCCAGATCACAGTCTCTTTCCCAGTGGGACAGTGTACCCAAACTCAAGGCTTGTGGGACACCCATAGCTAAGCCTTCATTTTAAAGGATTATACTTGGCATTTAGACAGATACTGCTGTATATGAATCTCAAGGTCATTCAGACTTAATAAAGTACATCTCACAGTAGTCCTGAGAGCAATTGTTATACCTACTTTGTTGATAAAATGAGGTACAAAAATGGACAGTCATTCTTTAACAGAGCATTAGTACAGAGTCAGTGCACCAACTAAGAAATCAGTCAGGATTTAAGTGGGTAGTAGTTCTGTGCCCACTCTCAAATAGGGGTGAATTTCTACCCAGGGAGACCAAAGTTTAAAGTTTCAGAAGTATTTACTGGCTGTATGTGTCTATACTGAACTAATTCTGGCTTTATTTTCAGAATTGCTGAGTATCCACAGATTTCTCTGCAGATAGTAAAAGCAGCATGTATTTTGTACTTGGTGCGAGATAAGTCAAATTGAAACTTTGTTATGCCACCAAATTACTATTTTGAAATGATCTATAAAGATAACCTTAGCCTCCTTTAAAGCAGTGTTTAAATGAGGGAAAACTTGTTCACGGTTAAAATGAGAGTACTTATTCTCTCCAATGAAAAGGTATCACTACTCCTTCTACTACGAACAGGACAATACACCTCCATTTGGTAATGAGAAAGCTTTCGTTAGTACGTTGATTAAGAGGGAAATGTCTGCCTTATGCAATTGATTCTTTGCATTTATTTCAGAGTGAAATTGTGGGGAGAGACTACTACTGAGACAGCCAGTGTCATTTCAGCTGTTTTAAATATCAATTTATCTTTAACAGAAGGGAAAAAATGAATACAATGTATTACAATACAGTAGTAAGTTGCCTGTTGTTTCCATAGCACCTTGGAAAACAAGAGAACTGAAATGGCATGTTGAGTACGTTGGGCAATAGGTGAGGCCTGAGAACAATGAGCCAACTTTGTTTCTGAGTGGATATAGCACAGAAGACAAATAGCAACAATACCAGGTTTACTCATTACACAGCAGAGTGCTTACCATTGCTGTACATGCACGGTAATTGACATTCACGCAGCACCATTGATCTAAGGTGATCAGTATGAATGTCCATCCTGTGGCCAAGGATGCTGGCTGAGGTCGGGAACCATACGACAATGTGGAAGTAAGAACCAGCAGCTTTGTGAGGCTTGGATGGCTCGAGTTCAGTTCCTGTCTCTGCAACAAGTTCACTTTGTAGTTTGAGACAGGCCTGTTTGGCCCTTTTTGGGGGGGGGGGAAGCAGCTGTATTGTCTACTCCAAATGGATAATCAAAATACATCCAGGGGCTACAATATATTGTCATAATAGCATAATCATAGAATCATAGAATCCTTTAGGTTGGAAAAGACATTTAAGATCATTGAGTCCAACCGTAAACCTAACACTGCCAAGTCCACCACTAAACCATGTCCCTAAGTACCACATCTACCTGTCTTTTAAATACCTCCAAGGATGGTGACTCAACCACTTCCCTGGGCAGCCTGTTCCAATGCTTGACAACCCTTTTGGTGATTCAATCTAAACCTCCCCTGGCACAACTTGAGGCCATTTCCTCTCGTCCTATCATTTGTTACTTGGGAAAAGAGATGGACACCCACCACAATAGATGGGCGTAATGCAAGCTGATTTTTCTGAGCTATGGGTATCATAGGGATGCCATCCAAGTACTGCAGCCTCTAAAATGCCTCCTGCCTGTGGTGTTGGGGACTTTCTAGCTACAGAAGAGCCCTGGCTATGCCTAATGAGATGTAGTCACTTGATAGCCACATAATTTGGTTTAAGTGTAATCTGGTTTTGCCAAGCTGTGTTCATTCTTACTGCACAGTTAAACAGCCATCATATTTTACTGTGCACAAGGACTGGGATGTAAAAAATGAATACATTCTCCAGTTGAAAATAGAACAGAAAGCTAGGTTATCTGAACCCTGACTAGAGATCTCAGAAGTTTGGCGGAACATCAAGAACAAAGTCTGTCTGCTCATGAATGGCATCATGAAATTCTTAAAAAGGAATGGTTGCCAGGACCTAATTTTACAGCTTGTGCTATAAGATCACCTGTCGTGTGAGATTGTAGCAGTTTAAGGTGCAAAACACCTTAAGATTTATAGAAGTAATCTGATTGTGGATGTTTGATACTTCCATTTCATAGTTGTATTTCAGAAACCTTCTGCAAAGTGAAATATCGACTCTTTTTGTGTGTCTCATTTGTAAAAAACTGATTTAAACTATCATTCTGTATAATAGACAATGACTGGATTCAAGTATCCGATGCAGGACATCAACAAATATCAGTCTTATTTTCATGTTCCTTCTATCAGGGCTGCCTCCCATACCAAAAGGGGTATTATCAGATTATGCCACAAAAACAAACCCACCACACAACCAAACCAGAAAGTGGAGTTCAGGTATCTAAGAAATTTTTCATTCTTTAGATGACATGCATCTAAAATAAAGTTGAAACTAATGGAAACCTAATTTGATGTTAACTCTGCAGGTTTCTTTAACATTTTACAACTCTCAGTTTGATTGGTAGTATTTTACTATCTTTATACTTTTTCTGAACTATCGCTAATAATGTGTTACGGTTGCATCAGAATGGTTTCCAAGATTTTAATGATCTGGCAAGAAGACATGAATTGTTCAGCATTAGACTAGATGGCTAAATGAAATATATAGAAAGTATGTCCTACTCACAAGATTTTTGTAGTCAAAATTGTCTGACTTGTATTTTTGAAAGCACTATATTCACTTCAAAAACCAGCCATGATGAAAGAAAATCTGCTAATGCAGGAGATAGGGTTTATCACACTGAATTCAATGTTGCTTGAAGTATTTCGATAAAAGAATATTTTATAAATATATATATACACACTATCAACATGATTTAAAAAACTCTAGACTGTTATGTAGAAGTGATTTTATCCTAGCTGCCCTCATCCGACCTTGAAAGTAGACCAACATAAACTTTCAGTGATGGTATAAAAGCAAATACCTCTTTCCTTGGTATCTGTCATTTAAGAAGTCAAATATTTACTGTTTGTCATCAGGCCGAATATCTAATCTAGTAGTTGAGAAACCCAGAGAAGGAGAAAAGGATGGCTGTTCTCTAGGTTTGCATGACTTAGGGCAGGCATTATCCCTCTACTGTGAACTTGAAATGAAGGTTGTACACACCTTCATTACATAATGCAAGCAGACTCTCCCTCTTGTGTAGTTGCTTCTTTGGAAGTGACAAATTAACTAACATTTCAATTTTCAAGGGTTTCCAATTTTCAGAAGCAACAGGGCAGATATACAAAGGTATTTAGGCTTCCAGGAAAACAGTACTAGTAAAAAACTAATCCTATTGATTTCATCAAGGTCTTAGAGGTGTTAGTTGTTTTGGATCTTTTGTAAGCCCCAGTGGCATGCTGTCTGGTTTTAGCTGACTAAATACTTTTGATAGTATGATCCTTATGTACTGATGATCTGAAATTTTTACTGATCCCCTACCATGAAGTTGAACTAGAATGAGCTTAAGGAAACAACTAGCTTTAAGGAAAAAAGCACCTTTTATTATTGTTACATTCAGATTACAAAGAATATATTGAACACAGAAAATGTATGGAACATATAATGTATATTGTTTTAGCTGTTACAATACTGTCTAATATATGATCCTGGAACATTGTTCATTATTCTCCCTTTTTATACTTATTTTTCAGGTGCAAGAAGGTATTGTTTAAATTTTTATGGTGGTTACTACATTTGAAACACTATTTGAAGTTAATTTCATCCCTCTGTTAAATAGTAAAAAGAAACTAAAGGACTAAAAAATAAGGAAACAGAACAATAAAGCCCAGCAAAACTGATAAAGGAGAAAGGACAAGAATATGTTGTTAGTAAAGTGGTGAATACATTTTTATTTAAGACTGATTATATTAGTGCTTGCTAAATAATAGATTTTTCCAGATGTGATTTAAAAAAAAAGGTATTTGTGTTATGATTTATTGGAAAACTTCCAAAATAGAAGAAAACAAAAAGTTAATCAAATGTCATTATATGCAGATATTTTACCATCATGATGCTTGATTCTGTGATATGCTCCATGCTTCCAGTATGTTTACACATTTTTATTCCTCAATTTACACTTGTCAGTTTTTTTTTTAAAGTGTCAAATAAAAATGAAAACATATTTGTCTGGAAAAATATGTATACCCCTGCTAGATACCTTCTAAATCTCCCTATAGTCAACAGGTTTGGTGGAGCATACAAGCTCTTTGGATATTCTGGAAAGTCTTACGTTTCTAATCAAAGACACGGTGCCTGGTCAAAGGTGAAGAGTAATGGTGGGTGCAGCAACAATTAGCTCATTTCCATCAACTGACGTCTGGGCAACTCTGGGAGAGTTCTCTCTCCCTTTCTTCCTTCTAACATTTTCATCTAATAGTTTGACACTTTAAGACAGTTATCATTTCTGCCCTTTTTTCCCCCCAATAAAGTACTTTTGATACAGATCAATGCATCTGAATGTCCCTTTATTTTTAATGGTGCAGCAACGTTAGATACTGACAGCTGGAAACCTTAATTGGGCTGATGACAGGAAAATAATGGCCATTTGCAATCACTTATTCTGTCTGACCTTGTATTTAATATCAAAGGGTAGATCAAGGTAACATCTACCTTGAAGAAACTGAGAGAATGCAAAGGTAGGGAGGAATGTGATCTTTCTTAGAGATACCATAATATTGTTACAGGAAATATGCATGTCTCACATTTTACCTTGCCTTTTAAAAAACTAAGGATGGATATGTCCTGTTTTGTTTGTGGTGATTATCCATAATGTTGTGTTATGGATGCCTATCCATAATTCTTTTAACCCTATAAAATACTGTAACAAAAATGAAGACAAAATAAGAGAAGATCGTGACATTTTCCTGAATGGAAATTGGTGGTGTAACTATTAAACCTGCAATATTGCATCGTTAGATTTCTGACCAACATCACATCTTAACAACTAAAGTTTCAGATTCTCAGAGCATTTTGGCATTTTCTTGGTTTTGGGGTTTTGTTTTTAGGTTTTTTTTTTCAGATGAAGGTAAGATTCAAACATTCCAGCATCTAAATAATTCACTGTGAGCTGTGTACTTCTAATCCCCACTGCTGCTCTAAAGAAGAGGCTTCTTTGTGACCAGCAGAGATTAGCAGTTTGTATTCCTGAAGCATGAGAGAGCACTACTGTAACTTGCGTGGCTACAGCATCCCTGTTTTGAAAATCAGCTTCAGTAATTAGGTTCTATAGATTGACTACATATTGCATATTTAAGTATTTTCTTCTTTCTTATAGTATTTGTACTCCAGTGTATGCAGTAAAATTAATAAAACCAAACTTACATTTTCAAGTCTTAAATAGATCTTTAAGACTCTGGTGCTGCTATGATGATAGCTTCATACTTTGTTTATATTTTCATAGACTAGATATGGATTTATTTTAATGATACATAGAGCCAGTTCTCATTATATAGTAATGCTGATGCATCTGATGTCTGTTCATAGATGCATGAATGTTTAATTGAGGACAAGCTTTCATTTTATTTTATTTGGTTGAAAGCACTTGTCTTTCAGTCCAGTATTCAAATACTGATTGTACCTGCAAATATTATCTCCTTTATTTCAGTGAGAGTAGAGTTAGGAACTTGTTCCATGCGGGAGTTTTCTGAATTACTTATTTGCCAAAAGAAAGCACTGGAACTGGGTAAGGAAGTTAATGAGTTACCATTTGGTATGATCTTGACAAATGTTCTCATTGGGAGCTCAGGAGTTCTCCTGCTTGAAATCAGAGATATTGCTTGAAATCAGAGATATTGCCTAAAATTTCAGTTATACGTTGGGCAAACAAAAGATGACATAGGCCTATGTAACTTGGGATAGAGGCCAGTCTATAAAATAGTAAAAACTGATCTTCTTAGTTGATATGACTTTTGCTGAGTCAGCTACAATAATTTCTCTACCAAGAAGAAGGGCCTAATAAGAATGTGAAGCTGAGCAGTCAAAACCTGGACAATAGTTGAAAGAGGTACAGGGAGGGGGAAACCCAGACTTCTGGAAGTGGTAAGGATATTTCTAGGAATATTTCCAGGAAGTGTTATTTTGTGCTTCTAGAGATACAGAGAGAAGATCTTGACCATGCTCAATGTTAAAGCTCTAAAATGAGACTGTAACACTGTAGATGTCAGGTTGGTAACCTTTAAGTCATGGTCAAATACAACTTGGTTAATTATATTTTGCCTCTGTAATTTTATTCTGCTCTTTTCATTGGTTACAATGAGTGGCCTCTTTCTTCCTTATGCAGTCTGCTTGGTCAATGCAAAGTATAAAAGACTCCCAGATCAGAGCAATAGAGTTTTTCCCTCATTTTGCTCTGGTAGAAATGTCTGTGTAACCTAGAAGCTAATGAAGAACTGCTGTAGCCAGAAATAGCTGGAGCAGTCCTGAAAATTAAAGGGATTTATGTGCCTCTGCCATGCCTAGAGCCTTAGCTGGAAAAAGGGTACTTTTTGATAGCTTGTTCTCATCAATGCCTATTACCACAATTGAGGCACATGGTGTGTTGTCTTATGCCACCTCTAGGATGTAGGCCACACCTTACTGTGTAGAAAGAGACTTTTGTATCTTTCTAAAGCATTGACGGGACAAAACACCCTTCCAGTTGCATTTTTACCTTTTTCTGTAGAAACTGAAATATGTGTGGTTCTATGAGCTCTAATAATCCTGTGCTCAGCTCCACAGCTGCATGGCTGTGCAATTTCCCTGCCAGCCCCTACCTCACTGGGACAACGGAGCCCTTAGAAAATTAAATACCATCCCCAGAGTTCCCTAAACATTCTTCTTATGCAGGAAGTGTGTCTCAAGCAGATAGTTTCTACATCTCCATTCTTACTGTTTCATGCACCTCTGTGAAGAAGAATTTGGCCAATGGTCTGACAAGCTTTGGGAAACTTCTGGGAGTCAGGTAACTATATAATTGCGAGATGTCATTATTATTACAGTAGGTCAGCTGGTCTTCCTGTGCAAATGTGTGTGTTTGTTTTACACTTGTATCTACAAAGGTTGAACAGAACCCATTTGTTAAAATCTAAAGGAGTAGCTAATGCTCTGGGGAAGCAGAGAGAAGAACCTTCCATTGCACTTTTTTTCTGAAATGCATCACTGACATGCAGTGGAGGCAATAAGCAGTAAATTTAATTAATAACAGAATTTTTTTCACCTTTCAGCTTCCAAAGAGAATGTTTCTCCCATTCTGTAGAGTTTTATTTTATTAGCCACACAAAGAGAAATAATGCTTCATTTAACTATGTCAAAACCAATCTAAACTCTCTGCTATTTACTTTCCTTTCTATAAATTTTAATGCATTTTTAATTCCACCCCACTGGTTGGCAAATCAACCATTGAAGTTATTACTGCCCTGTAATGTATTTCAGTCATTTCTAATAAACCTGGACTTTAAGATGATTTATTATTATCTCTGTACACTATGAAAATGGATTTGCTGCCTGTGCTGCGTTTCAGCCCTTTCATTACTAGAGGTAGATATGTATAAGATTGAACAAACAAACAAAGTAACTAATTGGAATACAGACAGCTTCTAATCTTGCGTTCTTTTGTGAGGAAGAACCATGTTTGAGGGAGAAAATATGGACAATGGATGAGTATTTTATGCATTTAAAAGAACATTATCCTGAAGTTAGAGCAGCAAATGGATTAAAAGATATTTAACAGGAATTTTTATTATAAAAGCTGGGTTTTTTCCTGTTTGAAATTAACCCTGAAATATTCTGTAGCTTCTTTCTTAAGATTTTATGGAAATGTATACATTTATTTTGTAAAAGTCTGTACCTTAAAAATTAATTTAAGATTTCGGCAAGAAAGTTGGAAAAGATTCAAAAGTAAAATTACTCAAATCCTATCAAAAAAATGCTGTATCATGAAACATCCTCTTCCTTTGAATTTGTTTGTTCAAATACAATAAGAATTCACACTTCTTATTTTCTGGAAGCCATACCAAAATTACCATGTTCATCATACTTATTACAGAAAAATAATTACTATCAGATAAAATCATGCTCACTTATGTTAAGTTTTGTACAAATCAGAGTGACAGACAATTGAGTCCATGTTATTCTCATCCTTGATTTCTTAAGAGCTTCTTTGTGTCCTTAACAGTTTGTCTGTTTTTAGAATTGTTCTGTTCCTTTGTGTGACTGTTCCTTGTAACCCAACATCTTCATACTGAATATTTTTCATGGGCAGAGAAAAAGATTTTGAGCTAGTGTTATGGCTGACAGCTGAGCAGTTTTTTCAATCTCTCTCCTTCAAGCTGAGTTTACTTTGTTCAGAAATTGTTCAGGGAATGTCAAGTCAAAGTGAACAAATTTATCTATTCTTTCTTTATTCTTGCTTGTGGATAGAGGCTCTCAGTTTCTAGAGCAGGTAGTACTTCAAATTCCTGCAAGGTCTTTTATAACAATTAACCTTTCTTAAAAGAGCTAACAAAGTCTTTAAAATCACTTTCAGCATATTTTGAAGGGAGGAGCTATTCCAGTAAATGATGTCTTGCGAAATTTCCTTGAAATGGTCACTTTCTGTCTGTATTATGCTAAATTAACCATGTTTGTCTTTAATAACTACACTGTATGGCCTGTTTACTGGAATTTGGCCTACTTCAAAGGTGTCATTAGGCAAGCTTGTATTGCTTCTTAATAGCTCACATATTTAAAAAAAAATAGTTATTTTGTCTCTACAATGTTACTGTACTCTACAAGAAGTCACAGCCTGCACACAGCCAGCTGACACTGAGGACAGTTTTTGTAGGGACAGTCATATCTTCATGCATCTTCATCTATGTGGTAAGTCTCATTTGTGTAGTATTTGGGTGTAAAGTACCAGCATGGTACATTGGAACAAATCTGTTTCATTTTGGTCGTGTAAAAATACTCTTGGCACTTTGTGACTCAGCTTATCTATTTTTAAAAAGCAGATGATGGCAAGGCATGCTGATCATTATATTTTGCTTCTACTGTGAACATTATTTCAATTACTAACAATAATTGTACTAGATAGGTATTTAAATATATCACCTCTTGTGAGAAGTTCATGATCTAATAGATATTAATTTGCTAAGGTTTTTAAAGCATCTCACAAGACCATGTATTGTGATTAACTCAGTCCCTCCTCATGATATTCTTCAACTTCTACTCAGTAGGAGATACAAATACAAGCTAGGTTGCAAATGGAATACAAGTATAAGCTGCATCACAGAGGAAAGGAATCTCATGCAGATTTTATTGATATGTGTCAGGTGGCTTTTTCATAGCAACCATAAAAATCAAATGACAATCCGTATTTTCTACAGCAAATTAAAGACTTCATAAAGGGTAATGGCTAATTTGTTCATTTTTTATTCTACCTTCTTATTGTTCTGTTAGGTTTTCTGTGTCCTTATTATTAGGTGTCATTTTCAAAGCAGATGGCAGCAGTGGTGAGGGGGAACCTCCCCCTACATTTATGCAAATGTTTTTAGTGTCCTTCTTCATATAGGTGACATACTTCCCCATATGTTGAACTTGATCAGTATTTGACCTTAAAATGTCAGAGGTGGTAAGAGCAGATAGTAGAAATTTTTAAGATGTGGATAAAAGCAACAAGAATGATTAGAGGCCAGAGGATTAATTTACAAGTAAAGATTAAATGAGCTAAATATATAGTGTATAGCTTAGCAGAATGAATTGAGTTGGGGAAAAAGGATCAAAGGGAGAGGCATATAACCATCTTAATATCTCTAAAGGATATGAACTGCAACGCCTGAAATGTGCTAGTTAGTGACAGACTTGATGTGGATAGTGCAGAGAATTGTTTTCAGAGCTCAGGGCACAGAAAGAAAAAAGTTATGCTGTCTTTTAGGAAATAGAAGACATATACGGTCTGTTCACCTTGGCATCAAAAGATGATATGAAAAACAGCAAATAGTTTTTTGTTTTATGTCAGACCTTTCACACTAGCTATCTTGAATACAGACAACTATTCTGCTATTCTGTATTATGAGGCAGGCACAATCAGGCCCAAATACAAAACAACTGTTTTGTTGTGAACAACAGTGAAACTCATAGGTAAGTAGCACTGCCAAATAGCCTGACAGTGGAACATGATTGTGATGAACTGACTTATTGGATCCTTTGGAACTGGACATAACTGAGTCAAGGCCCAAATCTGGATTCAATACTCCAGATTTTTTGTGCAGAAGCTTTATGTCAACTTTCAGGTTCAAAACCTTTTCCATACCTGCTGTAAGACAATTTGAACACCATTCCTCTAAATGTCCCCCCCAAAATGTCAATTTGATTACTATTTGAGCTCAACTATTAAGCTTCCTTCTTTACATTTTCTGAAGAATTTTGAAGCCATCAAGGCCACTTTTCTTCCTGTTTCTGCCCTACAGCATCTTTCTAGCTCTGCAAAATACCATTTAAACTTAAGAAAAAAAAAGGTACTGTCAGGGTCATCAAACAGTGCAACAGGTTGCCCAGAGAGGTTGTGGAGTGTCTATCCTGGGCAACCTGCTCTGGTTGATCCTGCTTTGAGCAGGGAAGAGGGAGGTTAGATGAGATGATCTCCAGAGGTCCCTTCCATCTTCAAGTATTTTGTGATTGTTTGGACTTTGGCTCCCCTAACTGAATAATGATTAGAAACTTATGTCAATTTTTGCAACATAAATTCTTTTCTCTGAAGAACACTGTTGGCAATAAATCCATTGCAACTTTTGCTTAAAATTATTATTATTTTTTTTTAATTCTAAGGACTGGTTAAACTTCAGCATATCTGCTTTAAACATTAATTGAACAGTCCTATCTTTTAATACCCTGTTGAACCATAACACAACCATCATTCTTATTTTGTCTGGCTAATTAACTGGTCTGTTTTATTACTGGATTCTCTATATTAATTGAGTTTGCATATTGGAATTGTTTTCTTATGTCAAAGTAAAATTATAAAAGTAGTGCTCACTAATAGTTCTGCTTTAATTTTATTCTTAAAGTAAATAATGCATGTACTTTTAGCTGATAACAAGAGATTGAATTAATTTCTCCCACTCCTCTAGCCTTACACCCATTTTCTTCTCCTTTCTCCCTCCAGACTAGTGCAAGTGTGCAGAAATACTTTTTGCAATGAATCTCTAGTACTGATATTTATTTTGAGAGAAAGCAAAGAAATCTAATAAAAATGAATGACCAGTTTTCATTAAATTGATGAGTTGTAGAGGCTTCCTTTGATCCAGCACACTGAAATTCTTCATTCCTGAAGAATGAATTTAGCTGTAAGAAATCCAGAAATGAACACTGCACACCTCAATCAATCAAAGGAATTTAAATACCTCAAGGGCAAGTTGAAATGAAAATAGATAGGCTGTTTCCAAATGCTGACAAACAGGAAAATCAATATGACAGGCTTGGGGTTTGCCTCCACTAAAATCCCAAAGTTTATTTTGGGTTGCAGTGTCTTTAGCAATCACTCTAATTATCTAATTGTGCGGATTATGAGGTGATTGTGGTTTGCTTTTGTTGTTGTTTACTCTTGTTTGAAGTACATGGTTGGTCTCGGCATCTTCATAGCATCAGATAAATCTGTGACGATGTCTGTCTTTGTATCTATAGTAGATGTTTATGTTTTGAAAGTAGCTGTATCAAAGACGTACACAAATCATTAAGTCATATACTAACGCAAATGGTTGGTGGGATAAATAACCCTTTGCAAACAAGTGGCAAAAGGATATATCTATCCAACATCCATCATCTTCGATGTGTCTCGTATTCTACATGTACACTTTGCCAGGAGTAAGGAAGAAACAACTAATATTGATTCCTTCATCTATCTAGGGACAGGAGTCTAAAATTTGTCATTTGCAGTATTTCATGTCTCAATGTTGCCAGCATAAAGACAACATCTGTATTAACTAATACAACATAGTTGTCTTCTAGGTAATAGTGATGGATGCCATCCAAATAGGAGGAAAAATGGAATTTATTAAGCCCTTTAAACTACTGTCTGGACAAAGAGATTTATTTTTTTCTATCAGTTTTTATTTTCCATGTGCTTTGTGAAATATCTTGGGTTTGAAAAGTCTTACACACAGAAGTTCCCTAATATCTGATAAAGCACACGAGCCTGCATGTTGTAATCCTGTTGTAGTCTTGTATGCATTTAAACTATTTTTCAGTATAATAGGTGTTATAGGAAGCTGCTTTAAGGCATCGGTTTGAAGACTGTGTCTCATGTTGTCTCATAATCTCCTTTCCTGTTATCACTGGAAAAGTGGAGACATTCTTCCCAAATGTCTGAGATCTAGGGATGCGGATGACAGAAAACTTGCATCATTCTACATTCACCTTGTGTATGCATTTCCCACAAGAGCATGTACTCCAAGAACATAAGTAACTCCTGTTTATTTACAAAGTAGTTGTTTATAGACTGCATAACTTCTATAGCAAAAAGGTTCCTTTCCCCTATTCTTCGTTACTCAAGATTTCAAAAAAATGTTGATTAGTCCGCTTAATTTGTCCATGATAGTTGTTTGAATGAATAGGCTGAACTAATATTTTTATAGTTATTGAATAGTTTAACTGGGATTGTATAAACTGGTTGTGAATTCCAGGTGATAGCTTATACATATGACTGATAAAAAGCCTTGTGTTTCTGCCCTTCTGCAGCTCTAGTCTCAACTATTAAACAGAATACTTATGATATTGGCTTTGATTCAACAAATCATTTGGGCCCTTGCTTAACTTTAAGAACATGAGCAGTCTTTTTGCATGTAACGATACTGCACATCTGCTTAAATGCTTTGCCCGATTGGGACCAGTATTACAGTAGAGTAGAATGAAAATTGTTTTAGATGCCATTACTGTTAATCCCAAGGAATAAACACAGACTTCACTTAAATTTTCCTCGTAATCTTTAAAAATCATACATTTGACTCATAAGACTTGAAAAAAATCTTCCTTCTGTCTATGTATTTTTGTTCTTTTTGAAATGTAGTTAGTGACAGGGTACTAGACCCACACAGCAAAATAAAAGGTAAAAAAAAAATTAGAAGGATTCATCTAGTTCAAAAAATATTATATCTTCTAGTACTGTATAAAACTAGACTGAGTTTCATCTTAAATATTTACCAAAGTTTTGGAAGAAAAGGGTTGGATTTTACATTTATGGAGGTTAAGAATTAGTCAGGTTATGTATCACTGCATAACTCAGGTTTTCCTCCAAATTAATTCATTATTGGAAGACCCAGACTAATCTGCTGAAATAAACATTGATATTTTTTTCGCAAGCCCCAATAGTAAACCTCTTCATAAAGGACTTATTTACGTTTTGCCTCAGTGATTTTCTCTGCACACTTAGACAGATAGAATGTGATTACACTGAGTGGATAAATAACAGTTTATTTTCAACAGGTTTTCACTTGTGGTCTGAAATCAGGTTGGTATCTTCAAGGTATTGGTTGTTTGCAATTATTTGATGTTTAAATTACAGTAGTAATTCTTCTGTAGTTCAATAAGCAGCAACTTACTGTGAGTAAAATATGAAAAGAGATTAGTCGTTTCTGATACAGTGGAGAGATGATCTACTCCTGCCTTATAAGTCTCTGATTTCAGCTTCTGCTCTGAATAAATACATAGGATGAATTGAAAATTCCCCAGTGCAAATATTTACAATCTACCAGTCATTTTTGAGAAAGATCTCTCCTAGTAAGCCAATTTGCTAAACTATTTCCAGAGAGAAAAACAGGAATGAGCCTAGAGGTAAAAAAAAAAAAAAAATTTGAGGGTGAACACTGATAATTCCTAAGGTACTAATATTTGCCTAACATTAGTAATGGTAT
The DNA here is from genome assembly GCF_018139145.2 of Gymnogyps californianus. Taxonomy (NCBI): domain Eukaryota; kingdom Metazoa; phylum Chordata; class Aves; order Accipitriformes; family Cathartidae; genus Gymnogyps; species Gymnogyps californianus. The sequence goes on along the minus strand of NC_059475.1, from coordinate 24,054,033 downwards.
TATGTTGTATTATGTGCCAAGTAAATACAAGGATATAATTTTTTCCCCTGAAACACCTTCATCTGTACTAAAGCACAGTATAAATCTACAGAATTTATCTTATCTTGCTCACTGTGCTAAAAAAATGTTCACGGTCTCCTATACAGTGGATAAAACTAATTCAAAGACCAAGTTTCAAGTCCTCCCTTGTGTTTAGATCATGGAGAGCTACCTTCATCTGTTCCTGTCTTATGCAGAAGAAATAAGGAGAAAAGTGTTTCTCAAAAAGCCTGCCCTTCTTGAAAGGAGGGAGACATCTGTCAAAGAACTGGCTTTGCTGAGCATAGTTTCCATGAATGATATCCTACTGAGCAACAGGCTTGCATCTGAGAATGATAATGACCAAGACAAATGGCCTTTGCCCTGCTTTAAAACTGCTTTTTCTAAGACCAAGATCTCTGAGGATGTAGGCACTCAGTGCTTTAAGTAACATCCATTGAAGCAACATGCTAAAAGATTTCATTAAGTTCAGACTGAATTAAGCAAATGGAAAAAATATACAAAACACTGAGAAGGCACGTTCATCTTGGTCTTTTTGTTGGAAGGACAGTATTTTATATAAATAATTGGATTAATTGATTGTCCTGCTTTTAGAGAGCCTATTATTCAATTTATGATAGAGGGAAGTAAAGCAGCTGACCATTGTAAATTCTTGAAGTGGAAGGATAAGTAGGTAACTCTGGGAATACTTAAGTTGTCTTTTGGCTCAGTTCACACTTTCCAATGTGCGGTCAATTATGTCTTATGATACTGTTAATTTCATTTTGTATTTCTTCCCAAGAGAGTGTATAAATATCTTTCTTCATATAGAATGTGTTTACAGGAAATAAAATAATTGTTTTAAGGAATTTTGGGGAAATAGTTTTAGAGGTAGGGGGTTCCAACTGGAGTTTTCAGGATTGCAAGTAATTCCCCCCCCCTCCCCCCCCCCCCCCCCCCCCCCCGAGCTCTGCGTCTTTGGCTTGTATCCCTCAGCTAGTAATTACTGCAAGACCTGTGGCTATGTAGTGGTTCACAAAGGAAATGTCAAAATCTACAATTGTTCCTATTGCCTTCAATACCTAAAATCAAAAAGCAAGGCCACGGTTTTCTCCCAGAGATAAAAATAATTAGAAAGGTGTAGCAACTGGCATTTGTATTTCAGTAGACAACACTCATCTCTCCAAGTCATTATGAAACTAAGGCCTTTGTACTAGAGAAGATGCCATGCTTCTTGTGCCATCTTTCACATCAAGTGTAAATCCGAACCTCAGTGTGCTGTCCAAATTCCAACTTTGGTAATTATATTCTGCCCATTTACATTTGCTTTGCAGTTTCAGTAGACTGATTTTTTTTTTTTTCACCTTCTGTCCAGAAGTATTCTAGTGTGATCAGTGCCATTATTCTGGTGTCTCTGTGTTTTCCAAGTGAATTTCAGTTTAAGGTAGCATATTATTTCTTTCCATCCCTGAACTAGAACCTTAAAACATCATTCGTCTTCATAAAAGGAATGCTTTGTTATAGGAACTCAATATTACTTAGGGGAATTTGTTCTGCATGGGGAGGATGAATAACTGTCTGTCTACTGCTAATTTTGCACCACTAGTTGTTGCAAAAATGCAACCATACCCGTCAACAATTAACACATCCTGGGATTTTTGGTGTTGTTAATAATTATATTTCTGAAAAGCAGGATGGTGATGAAAGGGCCACTCATTATTTTGTCGCACTGGGAGGCTTTAAACTGGATCCAGCGCGGATGAATACTGTCAGGTCAGTGGTTGGAATGGGCTGTCCATTTTCCTTCTGATTTTGTGAACTGAATATTTGTGATAGTTTCATTTCTATACTATTACTGTGCAAACAAAATGCATTGACAGAGAAAGCAATCAGCACATAATGCACCCACTGGAACTTCTAATGTAAAATGTTGGCTGCTTCTCTAAATGTTACCAGTTATCAAAGGTTCTCAAAAGGGGAGCAATAATCTCTTGCAAAATAAGCAGCCAGTGTTACGGACCATATTCCACATATCTATTACTGTGTGTGGAATAAGTATAACATGTTGGAATACCTTATAAATTATTGTAGGCATAAATTACATTCATCTGCACACTTCAGAAACAATACATGCTAATGAACCCATTGCATCAGAGCTTACACACTTACACTAGAGATAGAAGCAATCGTATTTCTTTTTATGGCTTGGTCCCTTCACTTCATTCTCCTCCACCCTTGTTCCATCTTCTTTTCTGGGCAGTTGCAAGTGCTTTTAGTGCCTTGTCTTGCTGATGAGTGTAGAATAAAATTAAGAAAAAGGCTGGTGATGGACAAAGAATATAAAAACTGACTAAATTAAGAAGTTGCATAAATTGATCTTGGTTAAAATGTCTTAATATTAAACAGTCTTTTTTAAGAATATCAACAAATTAATCTCTGTGGTCTCAACAACTTCATCCCATCAGGACATACATCTTCAAAACAGGTTACTTGTTGCAGATGGTACACAAGAGTGTGATGGGTGTAACTTGAGAGTGTACTTCCTACAAAAGTCTTTTCCATGTATAAGAATTAGTTGTGTAGACTCTCTATATACACGCACATATTTGATTAATTTTTTTATATATAATACTCTAACAATTTGGGAGTATGAGTTTTGAACTAAAAAAAGCTACAAGTTCTCACCTGATGGCCCTGACATTTATTTTTTATACTGTAGATATGCAGTTAATCAAGATGCACAGTAAGTCCCTGATAAAAACATTTCTTTTCAGGATGTTAAGATTGCACATCCATTATTATCAATCTTCCTGAGGAGAAAAAAGCCCTGAGTTTTCTGTTGCTAAGGAAGGCTGCAATACATATGCCTAGTTTCTTATGTGGTCTTCATTATTGTAGTATCTTAGCATTCTCAAAACAGATGGGGAGATGAAGTACAGTGGAATTAAATTCAAAATTACACAGGAAGTCTATAGCAGACTTAGAAAGTTAAATGAATCTCCCAGTTTGTTTAATATAAAATTGTCCATTCATTGTAAGAAAGATGCACTACCTGAAGTAAGGACCTTCCGCATAACCTTTTCAGAAATCATAACAAGCTGTTGATACATGGAAAAATGAAGTAGAGTCTCATATAATTATCAGGGTTCCTGGCTTGAGGATTTCGTCATTGTAGTTGTCTTGAAGATACCTCAAGCTACCTCTTCAAATTCTTTTAATAAGTACTCTCTTAACTAAGAAAAACTTTGTTAGCTGATTTCTTTATTCACAAATACAGATTTTTTTTCAATCATGTTGAGAAATGACCCTAAAATTGGCCATCCCCTAAATCCTCTATCTCTTAACATTGGTTCTGCTAGCCATACTAGATATTTAGATCCATGACGTAGGTTACATCTGATGTTTTACTATTACTGGAAGGTTCTTGTGCTTTTCAGCATTTTTATATTTTCCCCCTATGGTCAGGGTTAATGCAGATCTTGATTTGTAATAACAGATGGAAAATTACAATTTTAATAACCCATCTGTATCCTCATTGTCATCTCCATTTCTCCTTTACCTTTAGGTCACACTGTGTATTAGACTGTGGATATGATTTTTTTATGGAACCTTTTACCTTCAGAGGCTCCCACAAAGCTTTGCACACATATGGACTGGAGGTATACTGGAGCTGAAATGGGGATCCCTCTGGATCATAGAGAAATATGGAAGCATATCCCAAGAACTGGATTTTATGGATCAAAACTAGTACAAGAAGGTAGTTATATTCTGCAGCCAAAATGCTATTAGGGCCAATACTTTTGAATTTAAGGTACCAAATTTGTAATCAGCATAAAACATTGCCCCCTCACGCTGCAACTAATTGTAGCTATTTATCGTTTGCTTAGCAGTTAAATGAACTATTTCTGTGTTGGAATACTACAGCTGTTTCTTAGCACTGAACAGTATTTCAAAATAGTTTAAGTGAGGAAATAGAGAAGAACCTGCTGAAAACGTAGCTAGTTTCCTCAGACTATAATGTTCTGAAGACTCTAGAGCTAATAAGAGCCATATTTTCTCAAAAGGTATGCCATTTCAATAACTACATGTGGCTAGTGATGAACCTCAGATGAAAGGGTTGTGTACATCAGAGGTCTTAAGTGCCAAGCTTAGACGCTGTCTTAGACTGTTTCTTTGAAAAAAAGACTCCAACCTGGCTAGTATGTTGCTGACACTGCATTCAGAAATACCCAGTGGTTTTTGTGAAGTTTCTATCCAAGTACAGCTAGGCCTCCTCTAGTATTGTTTTACAATCAGAGCCTGAGACTGTATCACAATGTGATGACACAAGTCTGCAGTAAAGGTAGCAAATTGTTTTTACAAAATTACTTAGATTTTAAGTCATAGTGCAAGCTAAAGATACTATTACAGCATATCTAATTATCTTTTTTTTCCTCTTCCTGTTTATAACATTGATTTAATTTGGTTAATCTGGATGCCAGTTATATTTCCAGTGGCATAACTCTTTGTTTCCTAGACATTTAGCCTGGTAGATATGCTTGAATAATAGTGTTTCCTGGATTAATTTTTGGCACCAAGGTTTTATCCTATCTCCAGTTCTGATGTTTAATCCAACATGGTAGTGTATTTTTACAAAGCACGGAGACTTGTGTGTGTTAGTGGGCAGCATCAGGCACTTCAGAATTTGGAAGCTGTTTCTAGAATCTCCACCTTATGTTGTCTAAAATGGAAATTACTTCATTAAAAATAACTTGGTTTGCCTCAGTGCACCTGTTTCTATGCAACAGCAAAGGCACCTGTGTCCTATTAATACTTACATTATGCAGCACATTTGAATGTTATAACTCAGGTGGATTATCCTCCTGGGAGCCACATACATCGCTCTTGCCTCAGCTCTTTCTCTCTGTGTATGTCAAATTGTTAAATGATCTTCAAGTTACTTCAACATGTTTACAGCTTGAGTCCTTAAAAACATGTTACTCAGGCAAGTAAGAAGAAACTGATTTCAGCTGGCTGGTAGCGGGTCTCCATGTTTTTCTGTATTTTAGTTTCCCGGTATCTATTTTGAACCAATCCATTCTTTTGCACTGCCATTTAAAAGAAAAGAGATACATACCTGGTAGGTCGTCTACATTTGCTTGCCACTAGCTTTGTCTTGTTGATCAGCTAGAAATACTAATGTCTCTCATGCTGCTTCTTGTCTAGGTCAATTATTTTTAATATAATATCAAAGACTGTGGAAATATTTTCAAGAGGATTAGATATTTTGTGACTATAACAATGTTAATTTAGTATTCACATTAACTGGCAATTGGATCTCAAGCTTCAGTTGACTCCCACAGAAAAGATGAAGAAGAAATTATACTTCTTTTGCCCAGAATCTTACTCAATTTACCCTAAAATCAATAGCGTAAATTGATATCAAGGCTATGGAGCAGGGCTGCATATTACTTTGTCAGCTAAATACACTGTGAAACTTTTTATTTTCTGCTGTGGCATCACTATGCATCGCTACGAGTGGTATACTAGGAAATGGCCAATCTTGTGTTACAGTTCATATGTAGTAGCCAAAGACTGACTATTACGTGAATCTTGTCTAAAATATGGAACTCAGTGGTGATTATCCAAGATTTTTATTTCCATTGATTTAGAATAACATCTTCCCTTAGATACTTAATCATTTTTCTTAAATTAATATTTTAAAAGACAATGACACTCGCTAAATAGGTTTTTGCTGTGTTATACAGCAAGGAAACCCACTACAAGTAGTATAACAATCATCCAGGATGAGTGGCACTCTATTGAGAGAGACCTAAAGAGGTCAACTAGGCTATCTCTTTCTTCAAAAGGAAGATGAAGTATGACTAATTCCAGACATGTATTTATCTAACTCATTCTTAAAAACCCCTCCTAGACTTCACAGGATCCCTTGGCCAACAGGTAGGTCATATGAAACCTCAGAGCCTGATTCTTATAACCTCTTTTTTTAACATGTTTGGGCCTTTTTCCAATTGTAACCTTTTCATTTATTCCTGTCTTCTAATGACATTCTAAGTTGATGAAAGCTTGATCTGCTGATATCCTTGAGAAGGCTTGATCATTGTCTGTTCACAGTGTTTTCATGATATTTATTTGGTTCTAAGCATTAATTATATACATTATATCCCTACAGACATGCTCTTTAACCTGATGTCTTGGGTGGAGGAACACAGGGGCTAGTGTGTTTTCCTTCCTTTGAGCTTTAAAAAAATGGCTCAGTCTGGAATAAAATGTATGGAAAAAGTATTGCTTGTGACAGTTAGAAATCTGACATCAGTTGTGTCAGGGCTGCAGCAATCACTACTTAGTGACTGAGGTTAGAAAGGAATTTTTACCTGCTATTGAAGTGGTAAGGACCTTGTTGATTGGTTGGTTGGTTGGTTCTGTGTCACATTCTGTAATATAGAGCCTAGACCACTCTGGGGTCATGTAGTAAAATGCTTGCAAGTGATTGCAAGCAATTGTTGGGAGAACTGTGTAAATAGGAGAACTAATGTAAAAGATCCGTTATAGCTTGTACAATAAAAATTCTGTTAATACAGTGTTCTTCCTAACAGTCTTTTCAGGGCCTTTTGAATTAAATTAATGTCCTGTCATCTCTGTAAATGGTTGTTACATGCTTTAGTTCATTGGAAATCTTGTTAGACACTCTGCTTGCATTCTGGCTAAAGAAAATTGTATCAGTCTCCAGGGCTGCCAGTTCAGATAGCATTGAATACACTAACCACCACTGTTTTGCTTTAGAAGTCAAGCTTATGAAATATTTTATTTTTATTTTTATTTCTTTTTAAACATGCATTTTCACTTACTTGCTCTTTGCTCTGTATGAAATGGAAACTGATACTATCTCTGTAACGCAGATTCCTTCATTTCTCAGGGTCATGTTTCAGTTGAGATCCAGATGTCATGTGCTTACATGGAGCAAATAATTAATTTTTGTTTTCTGATGCTTTCCTAGATGAGCCCCTTGTCAAATCCTGACAACTTGTGAAGATTGTAGATTTTGGGACAGAAGGTATAGCCCTGATCTCATGAAAGTGAAAATGTTTATGACAACTACAGCATATGATTTATTATATGGTTGTGTTACTCTATTAAGTTAACCATTACATCATGTCTGCTTCTACCATGTTTCTGATGATACTTATTTTTCTCCTAGAAGTAGAGAAATTATACACGTAACTCAAAAGTATGAAGTCAGTTTTGACTAAATATCTCTTTTGACATGAAAAATATTTAAGAAAGTTTTATGACTTGTTTATAGAAAAAAATCTCTTTAAAAGACTGGAGGAATATTCTTGTAATTGTTCATATATGAACATCCAGTGTTTTAGAAAACAGGATTTGTAAATGGACTGAGACAATACTTATGGGTACAGGATTTTAAAATTTCAGTAATATGTTCTTATTACTATATAGTATACAAAGCAGAAAACTTCTCTTATCGTTTATATGTATATTCATATGTGAGATTGCATGATGACTGGTCTTCCTGCCTGAATCAATGACATTGATCTTAATTGCAGAAATTAACAATTTGAATATCAGTTACTAGTCTTCCTTTGAAATTTGTCCTGAGCCCCATTCCTAGCAAGGTTTAAATTATTTAAATTGAGAGGTATTTTTTATTGATATAAGGGTAAAGAAGAAAGGTAGTAATAGCATTTACTGTGTTGTGGTGTGTTTATTGTTTTGTTTTGTTGGGTTTTTTTTCTGTAGTCTTATATTTGGCTAAACGAGAACTAAAAGCTGAAAGTTTTCACTACTAGAGACTACTCTTCCAGATTTTTATTTTGTTATTTAGGATTCCTGTCATGTCACTAGACTGATTCAAGTCTGTAGCACATTACAACATTCTAAACGACATTTGGTTCTGCCATATGTCATTCTGTGTTGTGGCACACCAGAGTAATATCATGATTTATCAAGTTTATCAATACTTAATTTATCCTTAATATAGTTTTATCTAATCCATCTATTCATTTGACTTATATTCTTAGTCACTAACTGCCACAACACAGACACATAGTTTGTCCTGGAAGATGGTATTTTGAGGTAAGTTCCTCCTTATGCTGTAGTTTAGGAGAAGTTTAGTAGCAGTTTAGCCAAAAGGCAGTTGTGTTGCATTATGGCATTTTTCAGATGAAATTTCAAAAGGGTTGATTTGGAGATTGTACCAACCAGCTGTGAGGATTTATCTAGAAGATTAAAAGACTAGGGCTGAAATGTGTGAATTAAAAGAGTGAGTTTCTTGGGTCTAGTTAGTTGTTCGCTATCAGTATTGCATTTATTTAGCCAATAATACTTTATTATGCCATTAAGGCTATTTGTGTGCATTTGGAATCTAATAAAGTCAGGGCAGGGAATCAGAATATAATTCCTCAAAAAAAATGAGGAGGCATGACTGGTTAACAGTGTCTGTGGCCCCATTATTTTACAGAACACAGCAAAACAGTTTTCAAAAAATGCATTACTGAATAAAGGTTAAGGAAGCTGATAGACAACAACTACAACAGATAGAACGATGTTTGGGAGAGATTCTGTTTTTACTCCTATAAAGATCTTTTTCTTTTCTTTGATATTGAAAAAATAAATAAATACAGGTTAAAGGGGCTAGTTAGGAACTGGGTATGTGAAAGAACATTTCTGGGCTGCAGTGATTTGCCCATTCAATCATGCTGTACAAAACACTAAGCATAAGTGCTCAAATAAGGTGGAAAATGTCTAAGGCAAAAAGAAATTACTCCATGGAAATGAGGTTGATTTTGCACATATTTGTCTGGAGGCTGGTTGTTCACTTTGTTTTACTGCTGCATTGCCCACAATAAGTCATAACAACAACAAAAATGAAAACTTGCAAATACCAAAACAAAAGTATTTGGCTAGAAAACAAATTATCTTGAAAATGAGACATAAGTGCATAGAAGGGGGGAATACATAGAAGGAGAAGAATTTTGACTTCTGTAATTATTATTGCCACTTCTAGTAAAGTCATGAATAATTTGCTTCTGCTGTGCCTTTCATTTGCTCTTTGCACAGAACAATATTCCAATTGAATGCTGTGGACTGTGGAGGGAGTTCAGTGTTTGCTTAGAACAATGTAGTCAAGAAATTTTTCTTTCTGTCTTGTCTCTGTTTTCCAGTTAAAGTAACCCTTTAAAATGTACATATGTACATGTACTGTGAAGTGAACTATAAAGAAGGAATTTTTGCAAATACCATGTGAATATATTTTCACGCTGAGTAATTGTTGCAGGAGCTTGAACTCTTAACATAATACATCATATTCTTTCTCCTACTCATTGGTCACTAAAAATTTAATCTAAAACCCAGTGAAGTCAGTTGAAAGGATCTACTACAGCCAAGTTTAGTTTAGTAATGGCTGTCGAAAGAAAAAAAAGAAAGCTGGAAAGCTGCAGGAGTCTTTTTTCCCTTTCATCTTCCCTCCCAGGTTACTTATACAGTCACTTGAGTAATGGAAGCTAGTGAGATTTTTTTATGTATGTGGTATAAATCCAGTGACTAGAAGATTTCACCTAGTGATAGCTGTTCTCGCTGTATATTTTGATCTGTATGGATCTTAGCAGATGTTAAATCTCTAGTTTCCTTCATCAAAACCTGGAACTTCCTTTCACTTCATTGAAAAAATCATGATAACTGCCATCCCTGTATCCTCTTTCTCCCCTCCAAAAAAGCCCTATCAATAAGATCAATAGTAGATAGTCTTAAATTCCATTGATATGTTAAAATCATATTTATTCCTAGAAAGGTTAATACTTGGGAATGTTTTGTATGGAAGTTCTGGTCTCTGGCCATCATGGAGGTGCATCAGCAGACAACTACAAGCAATTCTTGCTAATAACTTTTCATCCCTTGGTGTATCTGTCATGTAATTGTTCATTTAATATTTGTGAATTTAATTATTCATTAATCTTTAATAGAAACTTGCTAACAGTTCTTATGTGACTTAGGAACCTAAGTCTCATAATCGTAAATTAATTACGTAAGTAGAAACCAGAGCCCTATTGACAATCAATTAGTTTTAGGTCTGTAAGTGCCACTGTCACTTTGGAAAACAGAACTTAGGCTTATAAATCATTTAAGTACTTGAATATTTTTATGCTACATTTTTGCTACAAAACAGGCATAAAATTTTCTGGTATCAGCTATTGAATCTGAGATAAAGATATATATGTAAATATCTCAAAAAAATAAACTCTACATGAATAAAAACAACAACCATTCTACTCAGTAAATTTTAAGTTCAACAGGAGTAAATAGGTGAGTAAATACCTGTGCTCTAGTTGAAGATACTTCATCACAAGAACTCCCTGATTATGTAGAGACCTCCCAGCCTCAAAAGCCTTACACAGCATCAGGTGTTTAGCTTTCCTAAAATGACCCTGACCCATAGGTCAATTCTGAGTTCTGTTTAGAAGGGAAGGGAATGTACCAAAGAGGAGTAAACTACTAAAGAAGCTCCTAGAATTGCCTGCACATAAATTCCTACCAGTTTCTTTTAATAATGATCTGATTAGTAGGATGTTTGCAGGAAGTTTGCATGCTGCTCTTGTGACTTCTTCTATTCTTGGATTTCTTAGTGGTAAATTTTCTGATGTCACCAACATCAAACAGCAGGAATGACCATCTGCTGCCCTCGTAAACTTCCATTAGATATCTTCCCTGATGTCTCTGAGTGTAAGCCTGAGTATGGCCTTGGAGATGTATTATACTGAAGTACTTTCTAGGGCAGATGGCCAAATTAAAATTATTTACTTATATAGCACAGACACACTATTAAATCCACATGAATTAGTCCAATAAAGTACATACCACAGAGGAGGGGGAAGAGAATTATGGTTTAATTTATAAAAACATGACATTGAAATAGCTTATTTTTTAAAAAAATCTGCTTAAGAGAGAAAATCTGAGAATAGTAAACTCTTTAATATCAGTGTACTAACATCAGTAGTCATATCTGTTACTTTTTGCATAAATGGAAGACTAATGTATTATGCTGGTAACTATATCCATCACAATATATAGTGAATATATATACACACATACACAGAGTCTGTGTGTGAATTACAACATATGGGTTATAGGTAATGATGGAGGAATTTAAAAAAGCAACTGTATATGTTTGAATGTTTTATTCTGGAGGGCTTTTGCTTTCAGAAGTGAATCTGCTTCCCTCAGTCACGAATATAGCTTAAGTATTTCTATACAAGTTTAAATCTTAATTGGAGTATCAAGCTGACAGAGAGCCCATTATCAAAAATAGAAATGAAAATACCTTATAAGTAATAGTCTTGACTAATTCTTGATACAAAAAAGATACGGGTAGAGATGAAATAAATAGCTATGTATTTCTTTAATTATTTGCACATTGTCTTCATCCAATAACAGGAATTACTATAATTTTAATCAAAATAATATTCTCAGAGAAGGTTTTACACAAACAATCTGATTTTTTTTTTTTCCCCCTAAGAACATAAATATGAGATTTTGATCTTTTTCTACATCTCAGAATTTGAGATATCAACAGATGGGCAGGGGGGATTGCCATTGATTTTTAAGTTTAAATCAATTTCATGTGAAATGGGATAAATATCAAAGCATCCAATGTAGTATTTATCATCCTTATTCTTTACTATGTGGCTTCTTATTGTGTTATTTGGAAAGGTTAGAGAGTTGCAGTATATTTAACAAAAAGATTATTGGCAATATTTGGCTTAGTTTATCTTCTTTCTAAGCCTCTTGTCTGGTAAGGAGAAAGGTGGGGGCAGGGCAGCCCTCAGTGAAAGACTGCTGAAGGATCCTATTGGATCTGCATTGAGTATGACAGCATCTCAAGTGAATAAATTCAGGTAGATCAGCAATCTGAACCTATTTGAAATTAATTGAGTTGTGACCTGCAAATGTCACAGATTTCAGTGTTTATCCAACTTGATCTGAACAAAAGTGTGCTTGGAACAAGACAGAGCATAGTATACAGATATTACAGGACTTCTTAGTCCATGCTTCTCTAGCTAATTAATCAAATACTGTCTTTTGGAGAGAGTATAAATCAGCTCTTCAGAGAAATGTCTTCTTTTCTGGTTTACAAAGTGCTTCCCCTGACTAAAACTCCACATGAAACTGTTTAACATTGTCCTGGTTTTGGCTGGGACAGAGTTAATTTTCTTCCTTGTACCTGGTACAGTGCTGTGTTTTGGATTTAGTATGAGAATAATGTTGATAACACACTGAGGTTTTAATTGTTGCTAAGTAGCATTTTTCTTCAGTTAAGGATTTTTCAGTTTCCCATGCTCTGCCAGCAAGCAGGTGCACAAGAAGCTGGGAGGGAGCAGAGCCAAGACAGCTGACCTGAACTAGCCAAAGGGATGTTGCATACCATAGGACGTCATGCTCAGTTTATAAACTGGGCGGAGTTGGCTGGGTGGGGCTGATAGCTGCTCAGGGACTGGCTGGGCATCGGTGGGTGGGTGGTGAGCAATTGCATTGTGCATCACTTGTGTTTCTTGGGTTTTATTTCTCTCTCTTTTTGTTATCTTCCTTGTCATTACTATTATTATTATTATATTTTATTTTAATTATTAAACTGTTCTTATCTCAACCGACATGTTTTACTTTTTTTTCCGATTTTCCTCCCCATCCCACCGGGGGTGGGGGGAGGAGTGAGCAAGCGGCTGCATGGTGCTTAGTTGCTGGTTGGGGTCAAACCATGACAAATGTTCATAGTCACCAGTCACTCTGCTTAGAGAGAAAAGTCCCTAGTTCTTATGCAAAAAATCCTCCCACTCCAGAGTGTTTTACTGTGTCGTTTCAGAAATCTGTCTCTAGTCTATGTATTATAATGTCAATAGAATATGCTTCTGTTTTTTATCCCTAAACTTTTTGGCAAACATGAAAGTGATCAGTTGACCATCTGACAGACTCAGTCCAGTTGCCTGTCAGATGTCTCAAGTTGCTGACTCCATCTGGTATGAAGTCAGGAAAATTGACTGAAAACAAGTTCTAATTTGATTTTTTGACTCCTTAACCTTTTCTGTGAGTTCCACCCATGAATTCAAACTGGCCTGAAGAAAGGCCAGGTAATTACTTCGTGATAAGAAGAGCAGCACTGAAGGATTTGCTTGGGGCTCCGAACACTGATGGTCGGATAAAACTCAAGAAAGTCCATGGCCCCAAAAGGCTGCTGAGGCTGGATCTGCTGTAGGCTAATATGCTTAGAGGAAAGGTCAGGCAGTTGTGGAAGCCTGAACAGCAGACTGCCTCTCAGCTCTGTGGCTGGCGGTGTTCAGAAGCTGAGTGGGTAGCAGAAAGGGATTGATATAAACGAATTAACTGATTCCTCTTTTCTTTAGGCCCATATTCCCGAGACGTGTAAGCAGGTGTCTGTGCTCTCACTACAAACAACTGGAGCTCTAATGTGAGCCTCCTGCATAGTTGCAGTGGGACAGGAAGACGTGGAGGTCTCAGGCACCAGGTCTAAAAGTTTGCCCCCACCCTTCTTTTAAACAAAGTCGTGCATTTACATTAGAATGAGTGTTCAGAGCAGAAAGTAATTCTTTCTTTCTTCTCCTCTTGATGACAGCATATTCTAGGAAAAAGAGTATTCTTGGTAGCATCCTATCACATCTCAGCCACCCACCCTGATAGGAGTGGCTAATTGTTTCTATTGGCAACTACTGAAAAATCAGAGAAGCTTTTTAGCTTTGATTTATGACAGAAACCAGAATAACACCAGGGAAGAACATAGCAGTGGTTTCACTTTCAGTAATTCTCATCTCTGCCTTGTTTCATCTGAGTGCAGTTAGGAACATAGCCAGCTGCCTTCAGCATAGCCACAGTCTTCAATAGTTGCTTCCACAAGTAATGATTACACACTAAATGATGGACAACTACTGGGATTCCTCTTAAACTTGTAAATACAGTAGCTTTCATTTACTTGAACATCCTACTTCTAAGATTGTATAACTAAAGAAGGATAGACTAGTTAGAAAGACTGCCAAAAGTCAGTTATCTTTTAAGACTTGTCTCTACTTAATAACCTTACTTGGCTACCAGTGTGTTTTTTGCCAAGAGATATAATGGAATTGACTTAAAACTACTTCAAAAGGTAAACACACTTCACCTGGGGACAATTTTGTCTTCTAAGTAAAATTAACCTATTGACTAGGATGCTCTCATAGTCTGAAATTGCATTTCTCTTCTTAATCCTCTTAATCATGCTTTTAAATATGAATTGTGCAGTTAGCCATTACAGAAGAATAGTTGGAAGATGTTTGTCTGATTGTCAGAGAAATTCTGTAAGATTTTTTCAGTGTGCTATTTGAATATGGTAGTTGGTCAGAATTTTCTATTAGAACCTTATTAAATTCCACTCTGACCATAAACACATTTTTCTTGAAAGAAAGATGAAACAAAAAAAGGGATTTATGTACTACTATTTTCCCTTTCAATAATCTCAGTGTTTCTAAGCAATTCTGCATCTTTCATTGTTGTTCTTCTCTGTGTCCTCTTTCTTTATATGAATCATAGGAGATATTTTAAAACCTATTGGACTGGCAAACTAGAAGCTGAAGAAAGCTTCCTTCTCTACTGAAATAACTGAGTCAGAAGGAATCACTTTCAGTGGGTGAGTTGTGACCCAACCTGTCACTGGCTTCTTTTCTGAATCAGCTAAATAGCAGATACCTCTCAAAAATATTTGGAAATCATGAAGTTGAGAACACCACCTGTTTTCATGTAAGCTACTAAACAGCCACCAGCAGATAGTATTTTATCTTCCGTAATTTACTGACTGATGGTTATGAATGTAATTGGGAAAGCACCGTCAAATGGGTTAACTAAATGAATGTTTATATTTTCCACATCTACTGTCTAGTCCCACTCTGGCTTTACTTCTTGATTAGGTTTTGAGGGATGAAGTGTTTATGGTAGTTTTTGTTATTTTTGTCTTTAAGTAAAGACTGAATTATAGCTTCTGTTGACAATTAAAATAATAATTTCAGGATGAAAAATATGAAAATGATTTACTTCCTATGAAGTTCTCTGAGGGCAAATGAAGGTAGAATTTGGATAAATCTTGTACAGATTTATTGTATTTATATATCAGAATTGCAATTTTACTACTGTCATCTCAACATGGAGCTCTGACAAAAACTGAACCTACTGGAAAGATATTGTTTGTGCTCGACTTAGGAGAGGAATTCAAGTCACTGTTTTCACATAAGAATAATATGGGGCAATGACGACAATTTTCAGCAAAAGAGAATTTGCACTTCCTTGGAGTCTTATTATTTGTGTTTGAAAAATATACTAATTATTCGCTCAGGGTAAAGATTTGAGCTTCAACTGAATTTCAGACCTCTGTTCTCATTGCCTTGCTCTGACTCAGAAAGCTGTTGTAATTAACTTGTATGGGGAATCTGTAGATGACCTAAAATGCTGTTTTTCTTCTGGGTAAATGAGCCATAGCGGATATGTGGGCAAGGAGAATTGCCCTATTATACTCCAGTGATTGGAGATCTTTACTATATCACAAAAAATATAGGTTGGTGTGACCATGGATTTGCTTATATGTTAGTAGATGAAGTGACAAGGTGGGTCTTTGAAACTGAAACGGCATATCAGATAGGTTTTAGTTGTATGTTCATGGGAGATCTCACTGGCCAGAGTGGAACATATGGCTACACTGTTCTCTTTTGAGCTACTATAGTATATACAGGGAAAAAACAAAACTTAGAAGGAAAAATGTGTCTTGTGTAAAATGTGAACATGGCCAGAAGTGCTCTGTCAAAATAACAGAATTGTAGTCAAAAGCAGACGTGGGCATTGTTTCGTTTCTGTTGTCACCTCTAGGTCAGTGTATGGAGGCCATTAGTAACTTTTTTCTGATAGCGACTGTGTGCAGGTACTTGTGGACTCTGGCGTTCATGCATACACAGCAAAGGTTTTAAAAAGCGCTCTGGGGCCTTGAAATGACTTCTTCTCGGAATGAGTGTCTGTGGCAGTGCTAAATGTTTCCTAGCAGAGAAGTGCCATAGGCACTTTTAGTTGAATTTAGGAGCTGATAGAAAGAGGCAAACTGTATGCTGAAATCCTGCTGTCTATCTGCAGCACAAGTCTAGCAGACAGCGACAGCAAAGTCTTCTGACATTCAGTAAACCCCGTAAGAGATCTCCAGAGGGACTGCTTCTAGGAGTTGAACCATAACCTTTTTGTCTGTGGGCGTCACAGTCTTTGTCTCACTGCAAAAATGCTAGCCAGTGCTCTAAACTTGATGTTGCCTATGAGACTGGCATCTTTCCCTTGAGAGGTAAGATAAATATGCTAATCTATTTCATATAGGTGATAAAGAATGCTGTCTTCTTGCTGGGATAGATGGAGCATTTCCTCTCACTGGCTTGCTAGTAAAGGGTTTTCTATACTGTTACCACTGCAGCAATGCATATAATGTACCCCCATCTATCAAAACATAATTATTGGCCTGCCAGTCCATATTGTAAATTGCCTGGGAGAAAAGCACTAACGTTGTTGCAATTGTAAGGGGAAGAATGAGTGCCGTCCTAATTGCTGCAGGTGACTTGTAAGAAAATAACAGAATAATGTATAGGTCTTTGCCTGCAGGTAGTTTTCAGTTGCCTGAAATTTTGTTAAAGGGATTGGCAATGTTCTCACAGGAATATTTTTTGTGGATTTGTTTATAATTAAATTCTGCATGTCTGAACAAAATAGTCAGCAGTATTTACCAGATGCTACAGGTGAGATTTTTCAAAAGCAGACTTTGGAAATTTTGAAAATATAGCTGGCATAGCTTTGCTGAAATTTTCTGCACCTGAAAATGAGGAAGGATGTATTTTTACAAGCTGCACTACTGAGTACAAAATGAGGTATTTTGATGAAGGAGATCAGGACATTATTCATGTCACTTATCCATAACAAAGATTCATCCAGAAAGCTACTTTGCAAGGAAAACGAAAATATTTTTATGTTATCTGCAAAATTAATGTAACAGTGTCTGAGAAGTAATTTGCCTGTTCATGTACTGCAGCCACTGACCCTGGAAATCTGGGTGGATCCTTCCCTCTGAGGCATTATATCAGGCAGATCTCATTAGAATTCATAAAAATTGAATGTTTTCCATTAAATGTCATAATTTTGACAAATTTATTAACACCAGTAACAATTTGGGCCATCTTTTTGGTACTGTTTGTATCAAGCCAGTCTATGAGAATAGAAGAATCAACTTCCTATACTTATAATACTTCTCACTAAAATTGAAAAGCTTTGTTATTGGCCCATCTAGAAAGCTCTGAAGATTTTCAGAACAAGAAGAAATAACAAATCTTCCTAAGTGGACTGCAGAAGTCTATTTTCCTGACTACACTGGTATAATTTTGAATAATTGGAAGTAGAATCACTGGATATCAGAATAACCTATATAGTCTAAATGTCCATGTACCAGTTTGTATTTACTTTTTCTTTAAGCCACACACTACTCAACTAAAATTTTTTACCTATACATTCTGCTGTTTTGATTGTAATGATTGGGAACATTTGCAGTCTCTCCTGTTCACTTCAAAGTTGGTAACTTTATCAACTCTACGTATGCCAGATACTGCTCTGCAACATCTGGCTGTTAAGCTGTTTAATCTCCCTGGGAGAATCTTGGTTTAAATCCATGGCTAACAATCATATAAAAATATGCCCAAGACAGATGCCTTTCAACTTGTGTAGCTTTTGATATTGGGGTGTAAAACGTAGTCAGTCTACTTCTCAGAACTCTCCAAGTAAATTTTTTAAATTTTTTTTTTTTCCCCTGAAACTTATCTGGCAACAAGCTTGTAGTTTAAATAGGTAAACGATTTAGCTGGTTTTTTGACCTCAAGAAGAGTTTGAAGATATTACTTATTTCTGTAGTTTCATCTTGAGATCTTCAAGACACAAGATTTATGGCATCAGTTCTTTCACATTTGAGAGTCTTGCTGCTTCAACACTTGTGGTTGTGGAGACCAAAATTATACATATGTCTTGAAAGGATAGTTAAAAACAACTATAAAAAGCTAGTATATATACATGTATTTGGCTAAATCCAGTGGATAAATCAGTAACACTTTAAGTTGCTGAGAAATTATATGAACATAGGAAAAAAATTAGTCAATATCTAGTATTATTGTTACCGTTCTAATGGTAGTTCTTAAATGTTTCAGCTTTAATGATTTTTTACCTTGTTTATAGATTCTAAAATTTCACTTTACCGTTTTAGAATAATCTTTATTTTTTTCCTAACTGTGTTGCAAAGAGGCTTCTACCTCATTGAAAATAGCATAACTATTTTTGGGGGGATGCCAGGAAAATTAATATATTCTACACTTAAAATAACTATAGAACTTAACTGGGGGGGAAATGAATACTTTTTATGTAAAAAAAGGGTTTTTATTTTAAAATGTTTGCATTTTAATTATTTAATTTATTTAATTTAAAATTTTCAATTTCAAATTTATTTTTTGAAGTCAGTAAGTGAATTTTTATTTAATATGTTGATCTCCATTACTAAAACTACATAGCTTTTAAATTTTTACCTCTTAGTTGTTCTCTGCCTTGTTTTTCCTTTCCCCAAAGTAAAGAAAAAGTTTTGGTAAAGAATTTCTTCTGCAAAATTGATTTTCATTTTTTGAAAAAAAATCAGAAATTTTTAAAAACTTGAAACTCTGTTTTTCCCCTTATAGAGGAAACCTCTTCCCTGCAAAAAAGAACAAACATCCATTGAACAAAACAAATAATCTAGACATTAGTAGTTATATGATCCAAACAAGGAAAGAGAAGTTCAGAAACATAATCAACTATATGCAGAATCCCACAGTAAGTTCTCTGTAACAGCTCTGAACCTCTATCTCAAGACTACCATGTCTGTCCTTACTGTATTTTTGACCACTGCTTGACAGTGCTCCTGTATACACAGTCAGTAGCAAGTAACTACCAATGGGTGCAACAATAAAGCAAAACAAAACAGTGGGACATTCGAAATATGTGTGGCTTTAGATTAAATTAGACAACACTCTATGATCCCAGCCCATTCTGTTGCTTATATGCTAAAGATTTGAGTCCTATGGTAATTCTCTACTCACCTATTACACATAAGATGCACAGATAGCTCTGACTTATGTCTCTTGAAGATGTAATAAACAAAGCTGAATTCTAATGAATGCAAATATTCACCATTACATTCTATCTGATTTGTTTTATAAAGGAGATTGGAGTAAAAAAAAAAAAAAAAAAAAAAGAAAGCTAAGAAAGGTGGGGTAGCCTTTAACTAGTACAAGTTTTTGGTGGCGTATAACTACCCAAAATGGCAATGTGACCATACAATGAACCTTAACACCTTTTCTTGTAAAAGGAACTGCAATTTCAGAAACTACCTTTTAGTAGAAAGCACCCCTAATATTGGGACACAGATCAAACAAGCACTGAAAAGGCAACCTGGTAATTACTGCAATAATGTCTTCTCATTGCAACACACTACATAATATTCATGACTTTGAAAATTATTTCGTTGTCACATCATTCCATTTCGGGGTGGGGGTGTGTGGACAATGACAGGCAGAAAAAGACAGTTTCTGTGGTACCAAAAATTTTTGAAGAGAAACTTCACCTGCGAACTGGTCAGACCACATATTATATAGGTATTGAATGATAATCACAACATACAGTTGTTTATTTTGTGTAAATATTATTCTTCCATTTATTTAAATTGAGAATATTTCTGTATTAGAATTTAAAAAAAAACCAAAAATATTTTTCATATTTCAGAATTTCATATTAGGCATTTCATATTTCAGTTGTTTGTCTTCATCATGTCATTGCTGCTTCCCATGTCCACTCAACATTATGTTAGTACCTTTTGAAAAAGAGCAAAGAAAAGAGTGAAGGTGAGGGGAAAGAATGGACAAGGACCTCTTACTCCTTTACACCAACAGCTTTTTGGTGGGTTGTTTGTTGCTTTTGTTTTAAGTTGTGTGTTCTACCAAGAGCTTTAGAGAAAATAAGTCTTTTGAATACTCTTGTAAAATGTTGTTACTCTGTTCTCACTGTGATGCAATACTTTTTACTATTTTGTAAATACTAACAGAAAGAGATATGCTTTTTGTTACAATCACCAGCATTTGTAGTGAAAGATATGACCTCAAAATGATTGTTAAATCAGTTATTTTTGATCATATTAGAAATTATATTATTTACTAGGTATACTGTAAACATTGTTAATTCACTGAATGCCAGCTAACCCTAAAGCAATTTTTCTTTTTTCTCATTTTATGTATATCTATGATCTTTTTAGGTTGTTTTTTATATTCTTATATTTATTATCAGTCATAATAGATGTTACAGGTTTGTGTTGTGGGTTTTAGTACAAAACTTACGAAGCTCATGCTAATGCTGTCCAGACTGTTTCTATTTAAATTGTGAGAATGTGACCTACTTTCATCTTTGTCACTGCATCTGCAGATTCTCCTATTCATGTCACATTAATTCAGCCAAGTTTAATGATTGTCCTGCCTCATTAGCTGGACTTGCAGGACACATATGGGAGACCTTAACCAGGCCAAAACTCATTTCTCAGTCATGCCAAGAATGTGTCACCATATTTATCCAGCCCTTTGTGACCCAATGATCTCAAGTAAATATTTCTTCTAGTTATTATTAATGATTGCTGAGATATATTTCACAAAGTTTAACAAAACTACTTTAAGATGGTCTGTCCATCTATACTTTTAATGACGAGTGACTAATATCCATTCTTATGCATGCAGATGCAGAAAAAAGAATTGAATTTTAATGCTGACTCATTTTTTCGTTGAGTATTGAATAGAAGAAAATCTTTCCATTTGTGTCTTGATGCTACATTTGATTACAGCTTTTGCCAGAGTTTGATGCCTTTTGTTCCTTTGTAAATGTAGAAATTTCTTGAATCTTGTTCGTTGGTATTTGCTCTTTTTCTTACCATCTATTAGCTAGTTAGTAAAATAGAAAGCATGTCAACATATTTCACTAAAGAAAGCTGGAGTGGACGTAAGATGTTTCAGATAGCTGTCCATGAAGGCAACTGGATTTGTCAATTCAGTATTTAGATCCTCTGGAATATCTCAGCAGTTTCATACTGAAATTTCCTCAAACTCTTCTTAAAATAATGCAGTATTATCAGCTTCAATTCTGCTATTATTTTCATAAGCAATACTGCTTTAAATATTAATGTCTGCATGATATGGTACATAATATTTCTTAATTATGACTAGAGAAGAAGATAAAAATGCCTTCAGTTACACAGTTAATAGGTTAAGTTAACAATAATAAAGTTTTATGGGTAACTCCTTACTTTATCTTTCTGCCCCCCAACTTATCTGGTCTTATTTTATATACTTAGGAGTGGTTTTCAAGGGGTTGAAGAGTGAAATTACTGCGTGTTAAGATGGTAAATTTGGCTTTCTGATTTAGTTGTTGAAATGTTGCATGCTATGTGGAAATTATGGTTCCATAGTAAGATTTAGTTGCAGTTTACTGCTGGTTATTCTTGCTACACTTACACTTCAGTGAAATTGAAATACAATACTTCTGACAAGGAGCAATGTGCATGCAAGATCAGAAAAATGTCCTGAAAGTTAGGTGCTTAGGGATTTACCTGGTCTTGCTAAACATGCATTCATGGATTGTAAAAAATTTGAGAATAACACTTTTTGTGGCTTCAGTTGTGCAGAAAGCTGAAAATACAAAACTGATGTGGAGCTTCAGAAAGCTGATTGTGAAAGACGTAAATACTCCTTGCCTAATCAGATGTTCTAGGTGTGGTCACTAATTACTAGAATATAATTAGTTTACATGCACATCATTCAGGTATAGGAGTTATTCAACATGTAGCCTGCTACTAACTTATCAATAGGAAGTCTTATTTATCTCAGCAGATGAAATAGTCCTCCATACGAAAGATTCATACAAGAACTATAGACTATTTATATTCTCAGGTAGAACTTCAGTGGTTTGTAAATCTTTGCTAGGCCTTCTGTTGGGTCTCTACACCACTGTGTATTGTACTGAAGGGATAAATTAGGAACTTTGATAGTAGGTGTCCGTGTTCAGATTGAATTTATTATAGAGTTACTGAAATACATACTGTATTCAGCACACAGTTGTCTTCATTGCTTTGGTGTTCAAATTAAAAAAAACCCAGAGGATCCTAAAATTAGAGAAGTAGCAAATTCTCATACAAATGTTTTTAGTACTTCAGAATCTCAGTGCTTTTCACTGAGATTATTAATTCTCCTGCTTAGATTTTTTTTTTTTTTTTTTTTAGTGAGGAAGTGCATCTAATGTGAATATTTTCCACAGAAATCTTTTTGAATATGAAACAGAGCTGCTATGAACATAAGTAAGTGTCTCATTGTGTGAGGGTTGTATTTGGACTAGATCTTCCAAAAGTGAATGTACGTTTGCAATTAGCTATGACTCACAGAGCATTAAAACTCTGCAGTGAATTAGTTTAATTGTATATAAAACCTGAGAAAATTTAAAACTTTTTTGTAATAGCAGAAGAAAATCTTTCCTCTTTCTTAGTTAAAAAGCCTCTGTCATGTTAACATTACCACATTAACCGAACAAACAGAAATCCTTAAAGCATTTATTTACAAAACTGCACTTGAATTTGAAAGTCTCCTATCGACAGGAGATGGGACTGAACCCTAACAAGGCTAAGTGATTCATTCAAGTAGTTCAAGAAATCTGGAATTTAGTAGGAAACTGAAGGATTTCTGAATGCAAGCCTACGATGCCAAGTTATGTTTTTTGAATACCACAGTTCTCAATACCCTGATTGACCTTTGATTTGTGAGCTGGCTTTTACAAAGTTTTAACTTCTAGTTTGAAAATATTATTCAAAAAGAGTCGTTGGGAAGAACTTGATGATTTTGCAGTGAATTTATTGTTTAGGATTATAGGTACTGAAAGTAATGATTTAAATACTAGTGCTTTTGAGAATTGCATAGAACGTATATTCAGAATTCTTTTCCTCTGTGCTTGGGAAATAGTCCTTCCTTCCTTTTTATGTCAAGCACTCAGCAAGTGCCAATATCAGATGCTTTTCATAACTGTGCAGAGCAGCCTAGAATGATTGAGTTTACAAGGATGTATTTGTTTTCATTAGTTAATTTTTAAAAGAAATCAACAAAATGGAAAAGAGTTTAGACTTCAGTCTGTACAGGTAGAGATGCAGCTTACACAACTGATACCATCATAACGTAATGTGATGCCAATTGAATGTGATATATCATTTTCATATATATGCCCATTCGGATAGTATGACCTAAACGATATGCTCATGTTTTCTAGTTATTTTATGATCAATGATGATGTAATGAGTTGGGTAACAGTATGTGGTGCGTTGACCCTGGCTGGATGCCAGGTGACCACCAAAGCTGTTCTATCGCTCCCCCCCTAAGCTGGACAGGGGAGAGAAAATATAATGACAGGCTCATGAGTCGAGATAAGGACAGGGAGATCACTCAACAATTACTGTCATGGGCAAACCAGACTTGACTTGGAGAAAAAAAAAATTAATTTGATTTATTACCAGTCAAATCAGAGTAGGATAATGAGAAATAAAACCAAATCTTAAAACACATTCCCCCCCACCCCTCCCTTCTTCCTAGGCTTAAATTTACTCCTGAATTCTCTACCTCCTGCCCCCCAGTGGCACGGGGGGACAGAGAATGGGGGTTGTGGTCAGTTCGTCACATGTTGTTTCTGCTGCTCCTTCCTCCTCAGGGGGAGGACTCCTCACACTCTTCCCCTGCTCCAGCGTGGGGTCCCTCCCATGGGAGACAGTCCTCCATGAAATTCTCCAACATGAGACCTTCCCATGGGCTACAGTTCTTCACAAACTGCTCCAGTGTGGGTCCCTTCCACAGGGTGCAGTCCTTCAGGAACAGACTGCTCCAGCATGGGTCTGCCATGGGGTCACAAGTCCTGCCAGCAAACCTGCTCCAGCATGTGCTCCTCTCTCCATGGGTCCACAGGTCCTGCCAGGAGCCTGCTCCAGCATGGGCTTCCCACGGGGTCGCAGCCTCCTTCGGGCATCCACCTGCTCTGGTGTGGGGTTCTCCATGAGCTGTGGGTGGATATCTGCTCCACTGTTAACCTCCATGGGCTGCAGGGGGACAGCGTGCCTCACCATGGTCTTCATCACAGGCTGCAGGAGAATCTCTGCCGGGGCGCCTGGAGCACCTCCTCCGCCTCCTTCTTCACTGACCTTGGTGTCTGCAGAGTTGTTTCTCTCACATATTCTCACTCCTCTCTCCAGCTGCAATTTCTGCTGCATAGTAACTTTTTCCCCTTTCTTAAATGTGTTATCACAGAGGCGCTACCACCATCACTGATGGGCTCGGCCTTGGCCAGCGACGGGTCCATCTTGGAGCCGGCTGGCATTGGCTTTATCAGACATAGGGGAAGCTTCTAGCAGCTTCTCACAGAAGCTACCCCTGTAGCTCCTCCTCTACCAAAATCTTGCCACGCAAATCCAATACACAGTAGGTTAAAGCCATTTGTATTTTCCACTTTCTCTCCACAGACATTTTAGTTATTAAAATTTAGTTTTAGAGAGTATGTGCTCCTCTTTCTATTTAAGATTAAAAGATTCATATATTGTAAGTGTTGAAAAAGCTTGCATTGTAGGATTATACTCAGCAGTAATGCTTTTATTAAACCCAGCGATATACTTAAAGAGGTTTTCAAACAGGTTTTTTTTTTTTTTCTCCTAATAAAACCCACACAGGCATTTTCATGGGAATGACAAAGACTTTGTTGCAAGTAATGGTTATTTGTACCTTGTCATGCATCAACATTATCGCTTTTCAAACGTAGCATGAAGAGTTGAAAATCATCAGTCTGAGTCATACACAGTGACATTTTTCTCTCCCATCTTCACTTTTTCTATAATATATATTATGTTTATTTCTCTCTTTCCTAAATTGCTGATCCAAATTACAAATATTAAGAGATCTGGGTATCTGGAATGCATTGGTCAGAAGACTGATACAAGCAAGGATATGAATTTAAGCAAGTATGATTAAAGGGGTGATATGTGGTCTTTCATCCTTGTAAGACCCAGTATGTGTTTGATACAGTTGCTTCAAATGAGAAAAAGGAATGGAAACCAAACAAAGAAAAGTTAGATGTAAAATCATAAGGTTAAGTACAGACAGAACCATCTGAATAATAAAATAATAGCTGTGTTGCTGGAATGACTTGACAGTTACCTAACACTGAATCTGACAAAGCATTGCAGAATATGATATAGGAAATAACCCTGAAGTACTTGAGGATGTGGACAGAACACTTATAAACTGATTGACATTTTCAAAAGTAGTTTTTAAATGTGTACATGGCAATCTTGACAAACTAATTTTTTATGAATAATTTACAAATGCAGATTGTATATCTGTTAATAATTAGGATACTGAGGTTATTGAAAGGGTTTACATTTTCACCTTTGAGTTTGTGCAAAGCTTCCTCATTTTGGAAGACACAAAACATGAACGCACGCATTTTTTATGCAGAGACAAAAATAATTGATCTTCCAACTCATCCCTTTGACTACAAAATCAAGAAGGAAAAGTATACTGTGGTCAAATTAAAATAAATTTTTCTATCTTCTCTTCTCACTAAAACCAAACTTGAAAAAAACATTTCAGACCAAAAGGCACGTTTTGATTTGAAATACAATGTTGTATTTTGTTCAGGATTTCTAATTTTTTAAAACAAAATTTAAATTCAGCTTCAAAAAAGAGCTATTACATATGATGGCAATGTGGAGAAATAAGGTCTAGAAAACTGGCATTTCAGAAAGAACTGAAACAACTGACATTGAAAAGAAGAGAAGAATGAGGGATGGAAATGGCAGAACAATAAAAGTTTCCAGCACATGAAATGTTGTTGGAAACAAGAGTAATCCATGCTGACTGTGGACAGGATATGTAGTGGGTTTACAGTGTAGCAAATTTTTTCATGTTTAGTATTGGGAATTACTTTCTAATAAAGACAGTGAAATATTGGACCGTAAGATAATGGAATATCTCTTACTGAATTCTTTCTGAACAAGTTAGAGTGCCTATGAAAAAGGATGACAGTTTACCTTGTGAGAGAGGTAGAGTAGTGAAAAAAATTACCTGCTAAAGGGCCTGATTTTCTAAATAGGATAGATGGGTTCTAGAGCCAAGGTAAAGTCTATTTTTACACTCAAACCTCATAAACTTACTTTATTTCTAAATTTTACTGTTTCTTTTTGTATTGGTATTCAAAGTACAAACCTGTTCTTAGTTTTGAAATTGTGAACAGACTGGTTTGTACTACCTCTCTCACTTTAAAATAATGATAACATATTTCTGCTTTTTACAGCTTCTCTTCAGACTCTCACAATATAAAACACCAGTGATTTTCCCATAGATTGCAAGAATGACTTTTTTTCCTTAAACAGCAAATATAATAAGATAAATTAATTGAACTGGTGGCTTAAACTAGTGATGATCACTTTCAAGAGGCAAATAAACTGTTTATGGTTATGTGGGAACCAGTCCATGAGAATGAAGTGCAAGAATATCACAAAACCACTCTGAGCCAAATATTCTGAAATTTTTGCCAAGGGAAATTAATTGATTTTTCCCCTGGGACTTACTTCATGCAGATCATTAGAACATGGCCAGTCCAACAAGTAGATGTGTGCAAATCAGAGGTTTTTCTCCAATTCTAGTGGCAAGGTGGCTATTTCTAAATTCAAAGGCAGGTTATTGTTTTGCACAGAGGGAAACAATTGCGTGTTTATGAGATATCCTTCAATGTGTTTTCCCCCAGCACCACATCTTTTTAATTTGAGTGGCAGCTGAAGTGCAGAATAACATACTGAATTAAGTGAAGGGCTAAATGAAGCAATTAACTGTTCTTTCCAAGACAATGAAGGCACCAAGCGTGATGTAGTACAGCTGGATGTTGACCCTTTTTTTTTGTACGTGAGTCAGAGCAGGAGAGGCAAGTGTGATGACAGAAGGTTTATCTCTGCTCCTTTTTACACCCCCTTGAGCTCATGTTATGCAAATTAATGTAACTTTCACGTGTGTGGAACGTTTGCATTTCCCATTGGGAAGTTCTGGGGAACCTAGGAAGGAAGGAAATATTCTTCCTTGCCTAACCATCTTGTTACTAAGATAGCTACCACAGCTTTATAACTGTTATAGGTCATGCTTCCTATTTTGATGTACATTTCAGACTTTCCCTTATAGTAAACTGCAACAGAATCTGACATAGACTAGAGTTTTTTGGTACCATGCAGAGCACAAATTTCCTGGGTTTGATTCCACAAGTAAAATTGTGCTGGCTTTACGGCTGTAAAGAAGCAGGTAGGACTTTACCTAAATATTTCAGGGGAAGTATATACATCCCAGGGATGGCAACAGTTCAGCTCATAAAGTTTTACAGGGCAGCTTTCATTTGTATTATCGTGGTAAAGAGTGCAGATTCTCGTATCTGGTAGACAAGCCAGTCTATGTGGAAGGTTACTAAGCATGGACCTGTAGTCTTCAAAAGGTTTCGTTCCATACTAACAAAGAGAATAACTGAAGTTTGTTTTACTCTAATACAATGTGGCTCTAAGACCTTGTTGCAGAGTAATTGTACAGCTCTTAACAGTGTCATTGATAAAATGGTTTTGTTTTCAGTCTCTGAATTTGTGGCAAATTCATGTGGCATTAGTATTTCTTCATTTTCTGGTAACTTGAGAATTATTCAAGGATGAATTGATTTGCATGTATCAGAATTTAAGATAAGGCTGGAAAATGTAGGAAATGCATGGATAAAACGTGTACTTTGTAATTTAAGGTCATACAAATACAAATGTTTGGAAAAGTCTGGGTGCAACCTTTTTTCTCCTGCAAAGTGCCATTACCTAGCAACAGATTTGAGTGTCATTAGAGTGGTTATTGAGGGCAAGGAGAAAATCAAGAGTGGACTCATGTATTTGCTGAGTTTACCTGGAATGGGGGACATGCAAGTTCATGTATTTCTGTTTGTGATTTGAACATTTTGGAACTTGAATTACAATGAAGGTTACTGTGCCATTTGTAGAAGCTTGTGGTTACATATTCTTAAAGCTAGAAAGTTGTTTCCCCCCTCCCCCCCATTTTCTTCTGTTGCTGTGAATTAAGCTGATTTTTTGCTTTAATTCATGCAGGTACCAAAAACAATTAACAGAGGTCAGTTTATGATGATATGCATGCAAGTTAGTCTTGCTTATTTTCTCCTACCAGCTGCGTTCTGGAGAAGGTACAGGACTGTGTTTTAGAGTTATGATTTTTTTTTTCCTGTTGGGAATAATTAGTTATCAGTCTTGCTTTTTTTAAGACCTCATGTGAAAATTGTGATTCTATTAAGGGTTTTTATTAACCGTTATTTTGAGAGCTGAAAACAACACATCCTAACACTTTAAATAAGCCATTTAGTATAGATCATGTACAATCCAGTAGGCATAAGTCAAAACACTGTTCTGCAATCTCACAGCTAGTATTCCACAGGTCTGTGGTCATGTCTTACACATATGGAAAAAAAGACATACATAGCCAGAAGTGTATTCTGTTGCATTTTCCATCAGTGTCATCTTTATTGAAACCTGTACAGAGAAAGTTCCTTGATGAAACAACATTAAATAAAAGATCGTTTTGGACATCTTTACAGTACACAGTTGTTCTTGTAAACAAGTAACAAGAAATGAAACAATTGGGTCTCCTTTTGTTCTAGTTTTCTAATCAGTTGGTTCTGTGTCAGTTTTCTTAATGCTATAATAGTGCTGGCAGGCAGCATGGAAAGACTTTGGCAGAGTGAGACATCACTATTGCTTGTCTGAACTTTGGCACAAGAATGACAGTTGTCAGGAAATACCTCAATTCATATGCTGATCCCTAATAGAATTTTCACGTCTTCTGATAATTTCATTTTCTCTTTCCTCATATGAAACCTGTTAAATTTTGTCAGTATCTCCAAGTTATTTTCTCTAGGTTAATGTTTAGAGCCATATTTACACAGAAAATTATTCTTATTCTGCTTGTATGGAGCAGACAAAGTAAATGTGTGTGTATACACACATATGTATGTATGTATAAAACAAGTAGATGGAAGTATACCTGACAGTCATTTTATACAGGTGAACAAATAATTCAGCTTTTCTAATGAAGGTAATTCTGACAAAGTCATTGTGTATATTTGTTTGAGCAAGTCAAGTAGGAACTGGCCAGTAATAGTTAGAAATATCTGAGAATTAACCTTTAGGACACATTTGGCCTCTCATTTCAATAGACATGCACCATGCTTGGCTGCAGACTCTCTTACACTTTTTCCATTTTTTCAAGTATCATTTGAAAGCAGAATATTTTGATAACCTCAGTAAATCTATTTCTTAGTATATTCATATTCTAAAATTACCTATGACTAAATCTTGTAGTTTCTATCATTTTATTTGGATTAAATCTTTTACTTTCTCTAAGAAAAAGAAACATATTCTAGCTTACATATCAGTACATTAGAGAAATCTTTACATATTTTTAATCAAGATTTAAAAAAAAAAAAGTTGCTGCATTTTATTTCTCATGAAACTTCTTTTTAGCCTGACTTCTAATAATTCAGAAACATATATCATATCTAATAACAGCATAAATTTATGTAGGCCAGATTAGGCCAGTTTCATCTAGAATGATCCAATGTAATTTGAAATACAAAATGTAGCTGCTTCTGACACATTTAGATAATAGTTACACTGTACCAGTTATACTTCATGAGTATTTTAAAGACTGGAATTTGAGATGAACTTTTCTATGTTGGATAATTTCATTCCTTCTAACTTGATTTTCAATATTGAATATGTCCAGGACACCAGAGAATCACAAGGAACAGCAGGATATCAATAAAACTCACAGAAAGTAACCAGATGTCCCACAATGCCCAGTTGATAATTTTGCATAATGGTCATCACTTCTCTTAGCTAATGTTGCTGGGATACTGGAGATACAGATGTTCTCTGTTCATTCGTAATTCCTTGATCACTCGTTTTCTGTTTTTAAAGTTACCTCTTCAGTATTTTCATTCTACATTTAAAAGTATAATATTTCGTTCCTCCTGAAACATTTGTAGTGCATAGATTAGCACAGCTGATGCTGTTTATTCCTCTGACATCATGTAGTACGTTCCCATTCAACAGACATTTTTTTACCATCTTTGCGCTGACGAATGCAGCACCAAGGACAGCAAAGGCGGCGTTCCTAAGCCGTTCCTCTCTCGCGGTTAGCTCCCAGCCTTCGCATTAATAATAGGGGAAAAAAATACAAAATACCGTGGGGGTGGTTAAATACCAGAACAGATTGACCAGAGTGATTGTGGGCTTTTGTAGGTGTTCAAGTCTCCACTGGACATGCCCTGAGCTACCTGCTCTAATTAGACCTGTTTTGAGCAGGAGACAGGACTGGATGACTCCTGGAGTTCCCTTCCAACCAAAATTATGACTCTATGATTTTATTTGTCCCTTGTAAAGATTAATGAAAAAAAAACCCAAACCCAAAATGCTGTAGACAGAGTATCACATACTGAAATAGTATATTTTCTCTCTCCTTTATTTGTCTTTGACTTGCTTGTTTGTTCCATAAAAAGCGTAAAGATGGGGTTTTTTAATGCCAAGTTTTGCTAGAAGTCATTGGATAACAATTCTGAATGTCACGAAAAATTAATCATAGGTGGTACAGAGCTTATTGAAAGAAATGGATTTGTTAATGAAGATATGAATATAGAAATGCTTTCTAGTTTTCAGTTTGATATTCATCCTGACCTTCCCATACCACCTTTGCCAGCAGCCACATTGTCCTAAATTGCTGGCTTACTGTTGTTCTCAAAGTATTCAGTGAGGTAGGAAATGGTCGCACTATGAGGAACATGGTTTGTGCTGCTTAGACCATTAAATTCCTGATCAAATTAGAAAGTTTAGTTCAGGTCCTTTAATATCACTGTCTTTTGTATAATGATAAAAAAATGACAGTGCAGTGGTTGAATTCTACTTACATGATTGTATTTTGCCTACTAAAATTTTAAAAGAAATTGAACAGGAATGCCAGTTCTTGTTCTTGGTGTGAAAATTCTGTGTGGTACTACTGTGAATCATTTACCAGAAGTTATGAGGTGAGTACTTTTTGGTGGTCAGTAAAATGTTTCCTGTGTGATGATTTTAGACACATTGTGATGAAAAGACCTGCATGAATACAACTTAATGGGGTTTTTTTGTTAATTTAAAGGTAATAAGCTTACAGGTTTTTTTAATATTATAATATTACTAACAAATTGATATTATTGATAGGGGGGCATGATCATTAGCTCCTCTATTAGTAGTTTCCCAGGAAATGCTCTGCACCTCAATCATTGTTGCTCAAACTATTGCTCTAACAAGGAATATTACAGTGTGATTTGTATCCTGTTATCCACTGTATTCTAAAAGAAGCCTATTAGCATGAGTGAAGTCTAGATAAGGTTTGGAAGTGCTGATACCAGCTGCTAGAAGGTCTCACGCAGGGCTGGTTGCAATGGCACTACAATAATGCTTCCTGACCTGATAATTATATTTAGGAATTATTTCTCTGAATTGCTGCTAAAGCCTGACTTCAAGTTTTTTTATTCTTGACTCCTAGTCAGAAGTTTGTTTAAAAAATAAATAAATAAATAAATAAATAATGAAACCAAAAACCCTAAACAGAGAGTGCTGCTGTATATGGGGAAAGAAGACAGAGAGAAGTAGAAAAATTGAAGAAGTTATCTCAACATTGCAATCATTTTAAAGACAGGGGGGTAGAAAATGAATTTGCTCATTGTGATTTCATTTTCTGCAAATACTTGAGCAAGTAAATTTTTAGTGGAAATAACACATATAAAGTTTTGTTCATATAAGCTAATTTTCAAAGATATAAAACCTGGTTTTAATTATTTATAGCCATAACTTGAGATTTTCTTATTCAAGAAATTCAGACTGCATTCTTTGTCTAACTGACTCCTCTTTTGTTTTGTGTGTGTGTATTTAAACTTGATGCCTCTATCTGATCTCCTTACTTTGCTGCCTTATTTCTTTATGGTCTTCCTGGGTGATTTTAAATTTTTATATTTATGCCTTCTCTGCCCTGCAGATTCTACCTTTTCTTATTAACCACCTTCCTTGGTGCAAAGTGTTGTGCTGACACCCATACCCATACAACTGTTTGCGCATTTGACCTGTTCTTTGTTCAGATCACTTTCTCCAAGACTGCTAGATGTGATTGAATAATATTTAGTGAGTACTTTACATACAGAATTCTGACTCCTTCTCAGGAAGCCTTTACAAATATGTCTTGATTTGTAATGAATGAATTTTGTTGTTTGTTAGTAACCAGTTGATGATCCCCTACCTTGTGCTGCCAGATCCATTCCACAAAGAGCAGCAAACCTGTGCCTGGATTGTGACAGAGGTAGTTCCCCAAAATGACCTGTGCCTCTGCAATCCCTCTCAGTGCTGTTCAGCACTGATAACGTGCGTGCTCTCTGCTGTGCGTTATGACAGTCTGAGT
The DNA here is from genome assembly GCF_018139145.2 of Gymnogyps californianus. Lineage (NCBI taxonomy): Eukaryota > Metazoa > Chordata > Aves > Accipitriformes > Cathartidae > Gymnogyps > Gymnogyps californianus. Next base: position 24,021,310 of record NC_059475.1, on the reverse strand, counting down.
GACACACCATGTAATGAATAATAATGTGTCATAGCTGCAAGTAGTTAGAGCTTCCCTCTCTCACTTCTAGCACCTTGCCTAACAAACTCCTCTACTCCCACACAGTTTTGTGACAAAGGGGTGGGATATATTTATATGCTTGCTCTCATTTAACCAAAGCAGAAATCCTTGCCATTCTAGAGCTTAGCATACAAGGTCGTCATCAGCATGGTTGCCCTATAAATATCCCAACTAAATACCTTACAGAATCAAATCCTGAAGGTGGGCATGGGTATAATACAGAACTAGCCCAGAGTAAACATCAATCAATTTGCTAAAGAAGGAATGTTTAAGATGCAGATGTTTGAAGTTTTCTGCAGCAAGGTAGGGAAGTGGTATCTCAGATGTTTTCTCTGTCTTAATACTCTGGAAATAAATTTGAATCTGTGAGTATATTGTCTCATGCATTTTCTCTCTGCATAGAATTGCCCCAGTCGTTATGACAAGTTTTTGTTTGTTTTGGGGTTTGTTTTTTTTTTATTGACCAGCAGACTTAATGACTGACTCATAATCCTGCTATACACTGCCTCCCACCTAATACCATAGTGACAAGCTGCTGGTTTTCTTCTGTTCAAAGGAAGTAAGAAATAGAAATTAAGTCTTTGGAAAAATGGGATAGCCACCAATATCTTGGTATGATTAAGCTGACATGAATGGTGTGGACTACCTGTAAGAAATACTCCTTACCCCTGCAAGGTTACACATAGACCTTAAACATTTAGCATGTGTTATTTTCTGTTGTATTAGCAAACAAATAAACAGTGTTCTTGTTTGAAAGGCTTTTAAAGATGGAGACATATGGGAGTTAGGTGATTAATGCACTTAGACAAAATTTGTAAATCACGAAATGTTCCAAATCCACATGTTTAAGCACCTGAATACCTTTTAAAATCTATCCTAGAGGCTTTGTTTGTAGAATGAAGTCAGGTTTAGTGATATTTTGATGTTGTTCAGAAAAGTTTAAATTGAAGAATTTCAGCAAGCTCAAGTTCTTACGTGAACAATAAGAACTTCTTATCTTAAACACACTAAATTAATGGGAACAATGCCAATGCCACTCTGCCTACAAACAAGCAGAAAATCCTAGACTATCAAGTTCAAGGACCAATCTGCATCTACCTCTCATTCCAATGTATTCTTTTGCAGATTTAACAAGCATATACTTTGTGATAGCTACAAGCTACATTATTTTAGAATAAATATATGAGAAATTTTCTGTATGTTTTGTCACAGAAGTTTGAAAAGTTCTTTTACAAAAATATCCATTCCTACAGTGTTTTTGACCATAAAAAAGTGCCAGTGACAACATTTAAGCATTACCATATGTCAAGATAAATATGTACGTACACAGATACATATATGTATCTGTATAAAAGGCAGAAACAAAACAGTTCTTGATTCTTGTATCTGTGGTAGTCATGCAGGAAATGAAGCAGCTATTTCAATGTAATTCTGTGATTTTAATAACTATTTGAATTCTTAAGAGAATGTTGAGGGAAAATATTTGTGTAGAAAAAAATCACTTTGGAACCAATTATTTATTCTTCTTTTATATCAATAAATATCAATTGGTATATTGACATTTTCTTTGTTTTTATTTTCCTATGAAAACTAGGGGGAGGGGCAGTGATTTAAAAAACCAAAACCCAACAAATTATCAAAATGAGAGTAGTTTGATATTATCAGTATTTTTGTTTTAAGACTAATTTGTATTTAATTATTGTATTTCTGGGGAAAGTTTTTAATATGAAGTTGAAACAGCTTTATAACCTTACTTGTGGGAGAGATTGTATTAAATTTGTACTTTGAACCTAAATATCTCTTCTCTTCTAAATTTCTTTTCCAGAAAAGGAATTCTAGTAAAATGTTCTGTATGTGCTGTAGGAGCACAGATGGTTAATTCCTGCTTCCGGATCTATGCCTTCATATATGGAGTTATTAAATGTGTTTTCTAAAAGTGATGATTCATTTTAGTTGGCTCATCTTTGGAGAACGCATTTTAAATGGGGCTGGATTTAACAAATATTGCTGTGCCTGCTTTTGAAAATAAGGCCCACTTGAAACATTTTAAATGAAAGCCCATATCCCTTGACCTCCTGATTTCACCAAGGGTATTTGTGAACAATTTTTTGAAAATTTGAAAACTTCAGCCTAGTATTCTAGTTTTCTTAATATTAACCCTACTTATTGTTCAAAAACTATCAGTACTGCAAACTTTGATGCTAATACTACTTCTTATCTCCTAAATGACAGGTATTTTTATTAGCATGTTGAAGATAATTTCCACCAACATGCATAAAGGAGTGTAAAGAAAATACAATTGTAAGGAAATGCAGTTTCAATCTAAGCTAGTGGAAAAGTGTAAGGAGAGAGGAATAAAAGGTCTGAAAAACCCAAAAAAGCAATTGATACAAGTGTTGACCAAATCCAGACTCCTGTGTATCACCTCTTGTTTCTTTTTTTCCTGCTCCCAAACAATCCTATAATCATGATGTACAGCTTCTTAAAACAATGTTTCATTCCTTGCAGGTTTTTTTATCCTCTTCATCACCAGAAATAGTCCTCTTAACAAGAAACTCTTCCCTAGATCTTGAAGATCAGATGTGATTCAGTAAGGTGAGTTTCAATTTAAAACTGTACCATAGCCACTGGGAATGAAGTTTAGAGAGATGGTAGGAAAACTGAGTCTCATGTATCATTGATTAAAAAAAAATATATATATATACACACTTTAAATAGTCATAATTCTTTCCATCATTTTCACTAGTTGTGACTGGCAGGATTTCTTAACTTCTTAGCAGGATTTCTAACACGCAGTCAATAAAGAATGAGAAATGTTCTCAACCACAAGTTCCTTTTAGAACTTCTCAAAGGATCCTATCCTAATGGGGACAAAGGTGTTTATTTGTATTAAACCTTTTTCCTCTTATTGTCTCCAAAATATAGAGTTACATTTTCCCCTTGTAACCTTTCCAGGGCTTAAGTGCAAATCCAATGTAAATGGGTCTGGGCTATTCTTCCACTTAAAATGCTTTATGAAATGAAAGTTGTGGAACTACCTGTTATGGAATAATCCTGTATTCTCTTTAGAAGTGACACCACAGTGGACTAGACAGACTATTGGTCTGTTCTAGAGTGGCAGTAGCCAAGTAAATTCCAAAAGAATTTCAAGAGGCTCATTATTGTCTTAAAGTTTTTCATCCACCACTTTAAGATGATACTGAAATATTCAGTACTGAACATATAGATATTTCACGTTTCATATGCTCTTTAAAAGATTACAATTTAAAATTTACAATTTTAATGGGAATGTGGAGATAGAAGGGAGAGCTGAACACTGGGTGAGAAAATCCAGAGAACTCAAGGTGAAGATTGGTCTTTTACCTAACTTGTACCATATTTCAGAGCACTTATGAGTGTAAATACGGTGCTTCCTGCCTTCATTCATTGCTAGGTTCTAAATTGTTCCCTGATTTTTTCATCCATCTAGTTTGAGTCAACATCAGTCAAAGTACATTTATATCACAATGCATTCAGAGATCTTAAATTATTTAATATCAGGTATTGACTGCTAGGGTATAGAAAAGAATGATAATTATTTAGATGGGTGGGTTTTTACCCTCTCTGATACCTTATATTTTTCCTATTTGCCTTGCCTGGTGTAGTGCACATCATATGGTTGTTATGGTGTCACATCATGCACTGACACAACTGTGAAACTTTACTCTCTCTAGTCCAATTAATGATGAGTCCTTCCTGTTTAACACATTCAGTAAGTATTATTTCCATTTTACAGGTAGAGTGACAGGCGTGCAGAGAAATGAAATAATCTATCTTGAGATCATGCAAAGACTCTGGAAATACAATCCCAGTGAGTCCTGGCTATAACGCTTTTGATGTCCTCATCACTGGCCACAGTCCTGCAAGCATTGACGGTAAGAAAATAGGTTCTTATGTATATTATATGCATTATAGTATTTAAATCCATTTGAATTTGGATAAATCTAAAAAAATGTTTCTGTTGTTTTCCAATGGCCAAGGATAAGCAATCAGTGATTTAAGAAGGAAAAAAAAAAAAAAAAAAGGAGTTGAAAAAATTCACTATAAAAGGTACATGTTTTTTTTCATATTGACCAATAAGGGCTAAGTGGAAATTTGTCTGATATGTAAAAATGACGTCCAGATTTTGGGTATAGAGGATGCTGATTTAGAAAGTTATAAGTACCTGAAAATAGATCTTGAAAATGAAAGTTATCTCCTTGATTAATGTTATTTGTGCCATGAACTTCCCCCCCCCATTTGGCAATGATCTCTATCAATGATTTCTTTGCATACAACATTTATTTTCCTTCCCAATTTATTGAAAGCTATAACTTTCTTTGAGATCTTGCGTGGTTAAAGCAAGCCATTATCCTTTTTGCGATGAAAATTTAGAAATCTGCTATGTTACTTTTTCCTTGGCTCAGATGTTAACCTGAACGCCTTTTCCCCATACCAGAATTTCACTTTGAATGTATGCTAAACATGAGGACAAGGTAGAACAATATGGCTGCTAGGTTGTTTCTCATTAATGTTATGAAGCATATGTAGTTAAGATTTTATTCTCAATAAATGAAAATTGTATTTTCCAGTCACAATAACTCCACAGGAGAAGAAATTAAGATGTCTGATACATTCATCTCTATGTCAGAGTATCATACTCTTGCTATTTAAAATTCACTGAAGAGAAAAAAATGCTGTCACACTGTAAAGATATTATTTCCAAAGTGATGCATCATTCATGTCCAAGTCTAGTTGTCTATATTCTTAAATTTTACGTTCTTAAAAATTCAATTTAAAAGAAACAGTCCTTCTTTTTCACTCTACTGACGTTTTCCAACCTCAATGATCCTATGATTCTGTGATTTACAAAACCAAATACATATTAGATGGGACGTGAATATAAAATGAAGGATCATACTCTATTCTCATCTGCACCTGCATTAATCTGGAGACACTCCATTGAAATCAAAGGAGTTATTCCTCCCTAAAGAGTGAATTTACAACGGTTTAATGTCAGTGGCACTCAGTCCTAGAAAGGAGAGAATTTGTTTAGATTCGAATTCTAAGCTTGAAGTTAATGCCATAGGAAAATGGCAGGATTCGGGCCATTTTTGTCGGGACTGTTTTAGAGTGAAAACACTTGAAATTTTGTTCTAAGCCATTTTGTGAGTCAGATTTCTTGATGTTGGATACAGTAGTTAATTTCAGTCAAAAACGTTCACATTTTATAGCAGTTGAAAAACATGGCCATTGCCAAGAACTGGAAATTGGAACAGAAAAATACAAAATCTTCTTTATAATTATTATTATTAATAATAATAGTAGTATTGCATAGCTTTTGTTCTTTGCTAGGGTTACCACCCATGAAAATCACGCTTTGTAATTTGATTTTGTCATAGGATAGCGGTTTTGACAGGCACTTCTTCCTAATCTGGACTAATTAGTTTAAGTAAAAATTGGAATAGGATGTGAAAAATATAGTACTGAAGGGCTACATGGCTACTGTTACAGTAGAGATTAAGTGTGCCCTGTGTTTCGGGGAACATATCTAGTCTATTTCTAACCAAATGAAGGTGAGTTAACAGTGTTTTTGAACAAATGCATTTGGGTATGTATATGTTGTGAGGAGCTGTTTGTGACTCAGAAACAGAAAAAACTTGTCCTTCATTGTTTTGGGAATAACTGTAGCAAAAAAATTAGAGTGAAGATTAATGTTGATCTTCAAGATGCTGAGCTCACAGACAGAGTTTGGAATGGAAGTTAAAATTTAAAATCACGTGAAAAAAGATGTGCTGCAAAATTGTGGTCTTATTTATGTCAGCAGAAATTTTGTCATTGACCTCAATGGAACCAGAATTCTTCTGCTGGGTACAAAGGAAGCTTTTGCTTTTTTTAATATGTAGTTACTGTTATGAATATGTATATACTCTTAAGGTTTAAGACTCTATTAAATGTTAGGTACCCTAAAGTCATGCTACAATAAACTTAAAAGTGATTACCATCCTAAAGTGTAAGCCCTTGATAGGGACATAATTTCATAAATGTTCTAACATGAGAGAGAGATATATGTGTGTGCGTACATATATAGGCCCCAGTCAGAATTGTAACACAACAATCCCAAGAGCAAAGTTAGGAAAAGTTTAACTTTTTTTGTTAGTGGTTTGTCTTTTTAATATTTTTTTTTTCCTCAAAGCAGCATTCATTTTAGAAAAAAAAAGTCCTCTGCTAGTTCTGAGTTGAATGGTAGGCACATAATTCTCCTAGGCACACAGGTGAATAAGAGAATCTGAGAGCAGATTAGAAAAAATATTTTTACAAAGTAAGTATAAGGCTTCTTATTTTCCTTCTATGTAAATACTTTTACGAACTATTAAATTACTGAATCATAGAATGGCTGAGGGTGGAAGGAACCTCTGAAGGTCATATAAGAAGATCTTAAACTTACATCTATACTTATCTATACTTATACATATAAGTATCCTCTCTTATATCTAATATTTCATAGCCTACAGTGTATTACAATCTTGATACTAATTTTGTGTTTAGTCACATCTATGCCAGCAAATATATTATCTTTTTGTGTATATATATACATTTATTTAAGAACTGTCATCTGTTAGAAATGTGTATTTTGATGTAATTTAAATGACATAAAAAATACAAAATGTGCAAATTTCTGTCAAAAGTGAAATATTATTTTGTATCCACAGAGACACTGTAGCTATTGCAGATGCTTGTGTCTTAGATTCTGATTAGATCCCCAAAAGCTGTGTGTCTTCTGTTTTTGACTCCCATTTTATGACTCCATGTTGTTTAATTTCGTTATAGAAACCTTCAGTTTTGCTCACAGGCTCGTTAATATTAGCAGGAAATTGTTCAGGCACCTTTAAAAGAAACAGTGGAGCAAACATATATTAGTCTGTAATGTTTTTATCCTTCTGGGAAAAGGAACAACATTGTGTTTTTTCGGATTTTAAGTAGTAAAAAGAAAAAGACTCGTAAGATGTTTGTAGGCCCAAAATACACCAGCGGCATCAATGAATCAGACAGGAACAAAATAAGCTCACCAACTGAGAAAAAGATTGTTACTTGTCAGCAGCTTCATCTCCTATCACACTTGCAGCTTTCTCCAAAAATTCCCAAAGTCTTTTTTAGCCTTCTTGAAAGACCATTGTGTTTGGGTTATTCATTACTACTACACACTCAGTCTTTCACTCATTGTAGGTAATTTGTGTTTGCCATTGATTTCAGTGATAGTAAGATCAGATGCTAAACGATCTAACAGTGATTAAGGACCTGGTTCCAGTTGCTTAGTTTATATCCGGTAGAACTTTCTCACCAGAAAGCCCGCTGAGTCAGTAGAATAAATCTGAAAGTCAATGTTAATGATTCAGTAAGTGTTATTTGACTGAACTCAGCTAGCTTATGGATTTTATAATTCTAGAAAAACTTACAATATGATATATAACTTAAAAAAATATTTTCTTTCATTTTCAAGTATGCCAGTTTCACACCAAAATTGAAGGCTAAGTAAGGATACCAAACATAACTTGGCTATTTATGAGAGGAGTGAGCAAAGAGGTAGCTATATTATTGCATGCATGGAATAACTCAGAGTTACTGCTTAATATATGAAGTTTGCTATAATTATCATGAAAGCACCTGACTAATTCTTTTTTTGGGGTTGTGTGGAGGAGTTAGATCTATAAATAATTTCTTGCTGATTTTGAGAGAGACAGATGCCGGCACATACATCATCCGTATTCTGTTTCCCTTGATCCTGGAGAGGGTAGCATATCTAACTTTATACATCCAAAGTTTTCTGTAAAATTTCTATTGAATTTAGGTCCCTGAAAAAACAAGACACAAGCCCAATTCTGAGCATTTTAAGTAACATACATAAGTATACCTAATATACCTTGGTAAGTAGGTAAGTACATAACAAACATGTCAGTACTTTACTAGCCCAAATTAGGGAGTCAGTTTAGAAACCTCAAACATCCTGGTCAGAAGTCATTCTAGTCAAACTGCAGCAGATTTGATAGGTGAGCCTAGACATTGTACTGTTGTGTTGCTGTCACTTAACAGCTCACTGGAGCCATCACTTAAACCCATTGAAACCTTGAAGCACTTCATAGGGCTTTTGGCCTGGAACATCTGCCAAAATGGAGTGTTAGGTAACTTTTAAGTGTATACAAGTTTTAAACAAATATTTATTTCTGTAATTAGGAAATAGATTGTCTTTCCATGCAAATTATTTCCACTGTTACATTTTTTGCAAAAATAACTTTATACCTCGTTTCATTTTATTGTGATTCCTCTGCATCAGTGGCTAGAGTTGGTACCTGTGAATACTGGTTCTGTACTTCTTTTGCGAAGACAACTTTATACCTCATTTCATTTTACTGTCATTCCCTCTGCTTCAGCGGCTAGGCTGGTACCTGTGAATACTGGTTGAACTGTCAGAATCAGGCAGGCTTTTAAGAAAATGAGTTTTGACATTCCTTTCCTTAAGATGATCCCTTGTTTTTCAATTACTGCTTTCTGACTTGGAGATGTCTTAAGGTAACCCTGAGTTTGTTCCCAGACTGTCGACTAGGTGGCAGCAGTGCCACATCGGAGCAGCTCCCATACCCTTTCCCTGACATCAAGTGTTAATGCAATTGACCAATCAGTGCTAAGATGATGGGAGGTAATTGGGTAATTGTATTTTACTGATCACAAGCGGAGAAAAGAAGGGGGGGGGGGGGGGGGGAGAGGGAGAGGGAGAGGGAGTAAAAAAAAAAAAAAAAAAAAAGAGAAAGAAGGGAGAGAACGGAAGGGGAGAAGGAGAAGTGTAGCCAGAAAAACTGGCCCTGGGACATTTGCAAATCCTAGGGTGCCACTGAAAGGTGGGGAGTAAGAGAAAGCCAGAGCGACAGAAAAGCGGAGCTGCTCCCAGCAGCAACAACAGCAGCTGTCAGGAACTGGATATATACATACATGCGTACGTACATGCACACACAGGGAGAATTCAAGCTGAAGCTAATGGGAGGGAGGAAGGATTTCGGCTGTGCAAAGGGCTATGCATTTCAGGGATGAAACTAAAAACTGAAAGAAGCGGCTGCGCTCCTGGGAAATGTGTCATCTTGGAAGGGAGGGAGGCAGGAAGGAAGGAAGGAAGAAAAGGGGGAAGATAACTGGCATGTGGAAGAAGATGGGAGACTAACTCACTGCTGTGCAGAAGGGAAATCCAACTTGTAGATCTGAAATACGCTAGGCTGAGCTTGGAAATGAGATCAGACCTGCATTGAAATAGAGAAAGGGAGGAAAGGGAGGCAGAGACTGGACAGCTTTTATCCTTCTTCCTCTCTCTCTTTCCCTCTCTCTGCTCAAAGAAGAAATAGAAGTTTATCCGTCTCAGTGCTGCTGGATCTGCATAGCTGCTGGACAAAAGATGGAGAGGAAGCTGAAATGAAAAGCAAAGGGTGCTTGTGAAATTTACAGCTAAAAGGACGAATCACACCTCCCCGGGCTTCTTTTGTGCCCCATCGGGGGAGTTTTAACATCAGAAAGATTTTGAGAAGTGTGGAGGGCAAAGGGGAGAGTGGGTGTTAAAAACACCCATCCCAAGTGTTTAAAAAATAACAAGGGGATGGATTTATTCTTGACAACTGGTGGGAACCTTGAATTTTTCTCTACTCCCTCCCTCCTTCATTCCATTTAATGTGAGATTATGAAAATGCAGAGGAGTTGGAGGGAAGGCAAAAGGATATAACGTGGAGTTTGAAGCGAGGAGAGGGTGCTGATGCTGTGTATTGCTGGCTTCTTGCTGAAATCAAAAATCCAATTGCGCACTGGATTGTGATTGGAAATCTAATCAGATCTTTGGAGAGGGGGGAGAGAAACTAAAAGTTTATTGTTTTGACAGACACAAATAAAAATTTGAATGCAAAAGGAGATTCTTTTCTAAAGGAGTGTGGGGGATAGAGAAAAAGAAGAATGGGAATCCCTGTTCTAATGTGGAGACACACGGATTGGATAATTGATAGTGCAGCAAAGAAGGGGGAAGAAGAAAATTGCCTGGCAAGACCTGGATCTTAACAGTCACAACAAAATTACATTAAAAGAATACAGATGGAGTGTTGCTTAAAAAGAAATACAGCCCTTTCTGCTCTCCAGAGAAAAAACAAATAGTGAGCAATGGAGAGCTGTGGAGCCAGAAAGGCAGAAAACCTCAGAAAAAGGAAACTAGGCAAAGGATCCACAGTGGAATGAAAAGTTTCAGAAAGGAGAAGGACCATTCATCCTCTGCAAGGATTTTTGTTTTTTTCCTGTTATTTTAAACCACTTTTCTCCAGTGAAGGCAAACATCAACGTTACCACTACAGCAATTTTAAGCAGAAAAGTTGAAAGCCACAGAGAAAATAAAGGACAGAGAAGAAGAAAGCAAAATTGCCGGAGGGGGAGAGTTCAGCAGTGTTGGGTTGGATTGGCACCTGTATGGACTGAAATTGCTGGGAAATTGCAATTGGATATCCTTTATTTTTATTTCCTTTCTTGTTTTTAATTTTGCTTTGGTTGCTGAAATGAAATAGTTTTCTAACCCCTCCCCCACACTGGTTTTTCATAACCACTTGGATTTCCAGCTGGGTAGTCTTTGAGGATACAGTAAGTACACTTTCCATTTTATTATTTTTTGAAAAAGGAAATATACCCCATTGCCTCTCTTCTTTCTTCCTCATCCCTCTTTTCTTGGTCTTTTCTCCCACCTGAATAAAGAATCTGACTGGATTTTGATAATGGCTGGAGGGGGGCAGTTGGGAAGGGAGAAGGGAAGGAACTAGGACAGAACTGAATTCTCACAGTAGCTCAAATGTTTCTGTTAGTAAAACTCCAACCTTGGTAGGATGTTGCAGACTCCTGCCTGCATGGCTCTATAGCATTTGTAAACGTTCACTAGCAAAGAAATCTTTTGAGAAAGCCCCTGCAGTGAGTGGGGGGTGCTACCTGATTGCCCAGTCTGTACAAACGGATGCAAGTTGCATAGAATTGGATGCACGAAGGAGGTTTATTTATTTAGTAACTGTTTAAAATAAAGAAAGACTCTGATTTGAATGCTGGCACCCAGTCTGACATTGCAGATCAATATGGTGTATTAACAGGAAAATTTTATAATCAAGCAGGGAGGTGAAGGATGGCTTTTGACGGGAGTGGGGGGTGTAGGACAAGGGGTTTTAATGGATTTTGAGGAGGCAGCTCAGAGAGAAATGGCACATTTTACACTCCATTGCTAAGAAAAAGCAGTAACAGGCAGAAAGAGGACATTCTTCTATTGAAGGGGAGTTTGGGAAACTGCTGTACTAGCCACCCGTGCCCTCCAGATCTCCTAGGAAATTCTTTGTGATTTTGTGGTGAATCCTTCAGACGCCCCTAGGACTTTCATGGCAGTAGAAGGAGATTTACTTTGATTGACAAGCAGTGAGAGGATACTGTGGTGTTAGGAAGTTTTTGTTATGTTGATAATGAAAATAATTAGAAAGTGGCTTGTAGATGGTGGGGTTCACAGATTAGCAATGAGGTGCAACAGACCAGTAAATGTCTCTCCCTTCCTGGAGAAATGTGGTGGGGGGGGGTGGAATAAAGGAAGGATAACATGGTGTTTAAAATTGAGGTCCTTGTTTTCCTGTGGGGAAGAGTGCCACTTCCGTCCCCTCTCCTGGCATGACTGCTTAGCTTGTAGATAGGGAGTTTTCTTTCTCTTTCTTCCTCTTCTCTCCTCCCTCATCTCTGCCCTCCTCAACCTTGGCCTTCACATGTAGAGGCTCCAGCTGAAAGTATTAGGCCAAAACTGGTGGAGAAGGAGACAGAGAAACAGCTAATTAAATGAGCCATTGAACAGATATGGATATTTTTTGGCAGGCAAGGTGCAGAACTAGCTTTGCCACTCATTTTACTTTTCTCTAGCTGCAATATTCTGGAGGAGGGGAGAGAAGGCAGGGATGGGAGAGGTGTTGGTAGAGCCAGATTTTAATGTTTTTTTCTGGCAGGATTTCCCTCTTCACAAGCTTCCTGTGTGAAACCACACAAACCAGAGCTTTAACTTCCCTGGATAAATACATAAATAAATATTAGCATCTTCCTTCCCCCCCCCCCCCCTTTCTCCTTTCACTCACATCACCACTGTTACTTCATGTAAACATCCTGAATCTTTTGGCATAATGGAAATGAGACCTTCTGCCTCAAATGTGTCCCATGCACTTCTGTTTGAAGGTCATGCCTCTTAAACATTGGCTACTTGTAAAGGATTAAGATTTAGGGTGCAATTCTGCTCCTGAGGAAATCTGGGAGTTTTTGTTTGGCCATGCGAACAAATCAGACCCTTTGTGTTGTTGTGTTTAGAAAAAGAAGGAAGCAGGCAAAGCAAAAATTGTTCCTTCCAGTTCCAATTACTCTCGTCTTTCTCAGTGTAGCTAAATCGGTTTAGTATGAAGTGCTTTAGCCTCATTTATTTCTCTGGGCACATGTTTCCTGGTGGGACACTAAATGGGTAATAAGTTTGTCAGCATCAGAAAATAAGCGCAAAACTCTGTTCTCCATTCCTTCATGTATCATTATAAGTCTGTGCCCTATTGTGGGCTATACTTACATCAGCAGTTGCAGTAATAGAGCAGCTAAATTTATATTAAGCTGCTGCTCAGTAATTACTTAAGGAAAAAGAAGCTGGCTAAGGAAAAGGCATCTCCAAGCTTTTCCCTGGATTGCTGTCAAGAGAACACATAAACAGAAAATTTGACAGAGCAACTCCATTTTTTGACAAGAGAAAGCTGCCATAGGTGCCTCATTCATTTTGTACAATAACTAGCAGGAGGATTTTCTTGATGTGATAAGGAAGCACTGGGAAAATTTAGCCACCAGTTTGGGCTGAAATAGGCAAACCTTGTCAACATTAAAAAGCAAGGGATGCATATCTGCTTCTAAAGAGGCAACAGTTTCACACTTCAGTGAATCATTCACTTAATACAGTAGCCAAAAGACACATAGAACAACCCAGAGTTTAACTCATTCAATCTTAAAGTGGAAACGAGTATAGCATTTCTCAGCAATTGTGCTGGGGCTTATCCAGAGCCCAAAGGGCTGATCATAAAATAAATGGCCAAAAACGTCAATCCAAACATCTAGCTAAATGAGGAGCAACAAATCTCCTCAAGCAGAGGCAAGAGCTGGCTGTCTCTGCTAATTCCCTCGCATGTGCCTGAGCACAGGTGTGTATCATCCAGCAGCATATGCTGGTCCTGCAGGCTGTCTCCTCTTCAAACCATGGACAATATTTTTGGTAATGACCCCAGGCAGCTGGGATTTTGGCACTGTACAGGGAACCATTATGTGTATATTTAGGCACCAAATGTTTGTACAGAAGGAAAGAGAAAGCTATATTGGAGGGTCCTGCTCCATTTGTTCTAATTGTTCTCCAGAAGGTCAGAGATCACACATCTCAAACTTCAGGTATTCTTGGTAAACTGTAGGTTAATAATACAAGGGGGTAGCTAGTCCATGCCTTTTCACATGTCAGGAATGATTTGCACCGATCTAGAATAGGAGCAGGTTCAGTTTGCTGGAGCAGCAAATTTTGTGTCACAATATCTCCCAGCTTGATAGCACTGACAAGTGAAAAATGGACTTTCAGATTGGGTGAGACCCAAGAAAGAATGCTCTAGATGTGAGCCAATACAAGCAATCGTGTGGGACTGGAGGAAAACAAAGGGATTCCCAAGGTCCCTCCATGGCTTCCTACATATAGGCTTTAAAATTATTTGCCCGTGATCTAAAAAGCTGTCTTCCATTTGATGTGAACATTCTTGCTGTAGCAATATGAGACAGGAAGATTTTGAATGGGGCTCAGGACAGGATTTTAGCACATTTTGAGAGAGCTTGATGCTGGTGAAACCTCACAAGCCAAGCTATCCAAGAGTGAAGTTGCAATATATTCACTGAAGGAGTGCACTGTGCACAGCACAGTGTGCGAGAGCCTCCATCTCAGTCTTGCCAGTGTGCCTTCACTTTGGTTTGGAAATATCCCTTCATTTCTGATTGCTAGTGAGGGAACGAGGAGAGAGCGAGCGCTGCTGGAATTAGTGCTGCTTGTGGTCTAGGAGGAAAATTACTCTGAAGAAATTAAATTAGCGCCCACCAAGTCATTTCTAGAGTAGTCAAGCTGACTAGACTTTGGGCTACTATTAGCAGGGGCCATCCTTCTGCATCCCCATCCATCCCCTTGCCAGCTGCTCTATGAAAATCATAATGAAAACCAAGCCTCCTTCAGTTATAAAGTGCTACCCCTGCAGGACAACCCAGATGAGAAGGGTTTACTAATAGCAGGAGCCATGGTGGTCTGGAAGGCAGCCTTGCAGCATGCTCGAGTCTAGCAGCATGGGCAAGGAGCTGCCCTTAGAAAGGATCCTGCCCCCGTTTCCTGTAATGGCAGAAGACATTGGGGCTTGGCTTGTGACATTTTGGAGTGGTATATTTAATGATGTTATTCAGAAAAGAAGGGTACCTGTTATTTAGCTGTACTATCACAGTCATTTTTTCTCTTGGGGGAATAGTAATGGGGACACGAGAGGGGAGATGAGGGTGCTAGTGGTGTGTTTTAATTGCATATTCACAAGCTGCAATACATGGAGGTGAATTAACATGTAGTTCCTGGTAGGGGGCCTGGATACTTTGCTGTCTGTTAGAGGAAAAGGCAAAAATCAGACGCCTGTGCATGCACACAATAAAAGAGAATCAGGATTTACATTTGGTATCCAAGGAAGCAAGAGCAGAATCCTGCAGGGCTTTCTGTTCATTGTTTAAATGTTGCCATAGCAATATCTCAGGGCACAAGTTACATGTTTTCCACTTCTGGAGTTGAGTTTTTCTTCCCTCTCCCTCTCTTTTTTTCTCTGTCTTGATATACATAACAACCAGGAGTATCTCCACAGAACTTTGCACAGCAATAGGAAAAGGTGTTTGAAGGCTGCATTATCTGTTCGTGTATGTCTGTTTGTATGGTCCTCCCTGTCATTTGCTAATGTGTTGGAAACCCAATTAGGAGGAAATTGTTGGATAGAAGTGGAGTGTGAGGTTCTTGTTGTTAGGACATCGAGCATATTACAATATTTTGTGTAGTGGTGATATGTTAATTGGATAGCTGCAGGCAAGCAAAGTGTAGCAGTCGCTGACAATTAGAAACAACAATGAACTTCCCAGGACTGAATCTATTCCTTGGGCAGATTAAAATGCATTACAGATATATACCAGAGCTACTGTAAATTTAAATACTAACACCACTGTAAGAACTCTTGAAATTCTGTTTTCACAGTGCTGAGACAAGATTTACCCTTGCTGCTTGTGAAAGGGAGTGAGGCAGCATCAGACCACTGAATAAAATCTCCCATAGTATTTGCTGCAGAGCTTGTACTTGTTATGTCAGGACTGTGGGGGAGCAATATAACCAGGAAACCAGGAGAATTAAAAAGGAAACCAACCAACCCCAAAACAAAGCAAAAAACTCCAGAAACAATCGTTTCACATGCAACTAGATAAAGCTTACTCGGAAGTATCACAGCAAGATAAGTTAAATGAATGAGTTTTTCTCTGCAAACCAGCAGCAATTCAGAGCATTTAGTAATGGTCTTTGTGTTTGAGGGATCTCTGTTCAGTTATTTGGCAGCTACGGGATCCATACAGTCCTGTGCATTAAAATAATCCTCAGAAATATGGATGTGATTTCCTTTCATGTTTGTATGGACAGTATAGTATGAACTGACTTCTAGAAGGCCCAAGAGTTGGTGCTTGTCCTTCACTGTACATATAAGAATGATTGCTCTAAGGGTCAGACCTAATCTTGAAAGCCAATGCTAGTAATTTTCACAAAGTATTAGTGTAGTTCAGATCTTCAGCACATTTTATTTTTGCTTGCAAACCTTTCTTCACTTTCATGTCAATAATCTCTTCATTCATGTGCCATGTTACATGGGAAATAAAGCCAAGCACATAAAGAGCCTGTTTATCGATGAGAGGAATGCAGCATGAGTAATAACAGTGCAGGTTTCCTCACACTGCTTATCATCGTACCTCAGTCATGATCTGAAGCAAAAGACTGCCTTAAGACTTTAAGCAGGCACTAATTCTGTTCATGTACCTTGAACTTTCCCCAGCATCTTTGAGATGGCAGAAAAAGTGGCCAGCTGTGATGAGGATAGGAGGTACTCCCCTCACTTCTCATGCACTGTGCTACTGCCCACTCATCAAATTATTGAAGCCCATCAGACTCCATTGTCTTGACTGGAATTTGAAGTAGGGAGCTAGGGATGAGAGTTTCATCATTATTGAGTCTTCATCAGCTATAGACCAAGAGTTTACTTTCTTTTTAATCTCTAAAACCAACTATTAGCGGACAGGTGGAAGAGGCTGGGATGACAGTCTCTCTGTAAACTGGTATAAGTGAGAATTCTGTCTTGCAGAGAATTAATTAAAAGGATTGTTTTGATTTTTATTCACTGATGCCCATTTTTGCATTCTAATGCAGCACTGCAACATGTATGAGCTAGCTGGTTCTGTAGTAACTCTTCCATGCAACCAGTTTCATTCCTTTTACATTTCTTTCTCTTCTTTTCTCTTCTGTCATTGTGCAAAGATAAACCCAGTTCTGCTCCAGCTAATCTCAGTTGGAGCTTTAGTAATTACTTCAGCAGGATCGAGCCTGCTCTGTGGTTTTTTTGTTTTATTTTTTTCCTTCTCCTAAATGAAGTACAAAACCGGTTTTGGTTCCAGAAATAAACAATAGGATAAGTATTTATAATTACAGACATAAAAAGGTGATCCAAATACCATTTTGAATTAATATGCCATGAACTTCTATATTTCTAAATGTTCCATATTCCCTTTGCAGTCCCTGGTGACATTCCAGGTATTAATGTTTCTTTTTCATCAGTATATAATGTAATAACTGATGGATTAATTAAGCGATCTGGCTCTTGTTACTGCCACAGCAAAACCTCACTTTATATTAACAAAACCAGATATTTTGTAAAAAGTCATATTTTACGGCTGAATTCTCAGCCACGGCTAGGAGAATTTGGTGATGGTGTAATCTCTGTGCATTGACTATTCACATAAATAACTGAATATTGTGACATGTTATAATTAGTTTAACAAAAAATGTTATAGTTTACCTTTTAAAGGCTACAGAAGAGGATCTACAAGGACAGAAAAGAGTTAAGGAACCATACTTTTTCCTCCCTCAATGCACTCAAGTTTCAAATGAAGTGTGCAAAAAAATATTAAATTCCATGAGCTTCTTTGCTAAAGGGTATATATGTTGTGTTAAGGTTTTTTTACTAGCTGTTTGGTGTTACAAGAATTTTCTCTGCCAGTACTCTATTTGTGAGCCCTTATTGGATAGGCAGGTTCTTCTACAGTGGTTATATATTATTTTTCCAGAGGCAAACTTTTATATTAGTTACATCATTTAAAGAACTAAGGTTCATTTTTGTTAGGGTTGTTGATGACACAACTACTAAAGGGGAAGGATGGTGACCCCATTAGCCTTTCAGGTTGCTCAGATGCAGTGCACAGTCTACTACTTCAATAAGAGTTTTATTATATTTAACGCCGTGTGAGTTTTGACTGTATATGGTGCGGGGAAGTAAAACCATAATGGATTTCTCTTCTGAACTGGAAAGAGGTCGAAAAACCTCACCTTCAGTGAATGTTCATGTTGATATCCCTCTTTGTGTAATGTACATTTTACTGAGTAGTCTGGCCTTGAAGATAGAGTTATATACGTTAAGTAAAGGTCTGGAGGTATCTGTTAAAGACTATTGAATCAAACCATAGCAAAGGATGGCTTAGTCCTTAAGTAACTTTCCATAACATGTGGAAAAATAATTGTATTTTTTAATGGGAAATTTCAGTTTGGGGATATGTATGAAAATCTCATGCAGCAGTAGTAGAATGTCATTAAGAGTTGCAGAGAAATATAGATAATAATTTCCTATCACAAATGATATTGCATCTGATTTAAAGTATCATCTAGATAAGATTTTTTGTGGCGAAGAAAGATGAAGTTGATGATTGCCTATAGCAAATGAAAGATAAAACGGAGCCAATGATGCTGCTTCAGAAAGACCTATCTTCTAAACCTGAGGAAAATTATGAGAAAAATTGATTGGAGAGAACATACAAACAGAAGGGTGTGAACATAAACTGGACAGTTTCTAGGATTATATTATTTTGCCAGAGAAAAACCCGTATCATAAAAGAGTTCACATTTGACTATGAGTCTGTCTTTGATACAAGGGAAAATGAAGCCAAAATTTAACAATTAAACCAAAATCAAAACAAACTAGTATATAGTAGGTAAAAAAAAGAGGAAAACAGATAACAACCCCTATAAAAAATAAGGTATAAAATGGATACAGTTGATCCGATAGGAGAGAAATGTTGCGATGGGGTGATGGGCTTAGAATGAAGCAGAAATGAGGGACTATTGCTGTTCTTATTGCTGCTTTTATTGGAGACATCCTATGAAAAGTTGTCAGCAGTAGTGATGCAGAACTGATGGAATTATTCAATTAATATTTCTATTCTGTATCTGGAAAAATCATGATTAAAAATTCCTATCATGAAAAGAAAAAGCAAGTGAAAGGACATTGGAAAACATCTATTAGGGATAAATATTTTTAAATCAATAGTCCTGTTATACTTTTCTGAAGAGTACTCCAGAGTATATATCTAGAAAACATTCCAACGATACAAGTGCAATGAACTTGGTAATCATTGACCATTTAGCCTGACATAAATTTTAGGCAAAATAACAGAAAATCCAACACAGGATTCAGCGGATAGAGAATTAAGGCAGGGGAAATGTTTAATGGCAATAGTATGGTATTATGGGAAGTATTTTCTATCAAGCAAACAATTTGACTCTTTGATGATACTGCAAGGTAGGTAGATAGAAGTTACCATGAAAATATAGTGCACTTAATCTTTGAACTACATAGGATACTTAAGCAGCTTAGAAGGACTGGTCAGATATTCAAAACTAAGTGTTGTGGGGAAATATGTTTGAATGGATTATACAGATATTATAATTCTTTTTACAATATTTGTATCAATGATCTAGACAGATCGTTGACTGAAAACTACACTTAACATAAGTGTAGGGCTCACAGTTGGCAAAATGACCTACATAAGAACTGCTGTTAAGATGGGAATGTGAGGGTAAACTGTGTGAATAAGATAACTGAGCTAACCAAGAGGGCATTTCCTCAAACTGATAATGCTAAAGAGGAGAACTTAAACAAACAAACAAACAAACAAAACCCCAAAAACTTCTGAAACAAAGCTTGGAACAAAGTATAAAAGAAGCATGGAACTTTTTAAGCATGAGTGGCTGGGCAGATGAGAGAAACAGAGCAAAAAAAACTTGACGCTGCCAGATGTTGCCCCATGTCAGTGCAAACTTTGGCTTGGTCTGACTGAGCTGCCGCTGCACTGGATACTGTGAGGAGCCAGCATCCAGCTAGTGTGACTGCACCGGGTGCAACAAAGAGGGACCAACACTTTGTGAGAGCATGCGTAAACTGTGAGTGCTTTCTTCCCAGCCTGTGCATTAGCAGATAGCATTGGACCACACAGAGCTGGACCACCCATGTCTTGAGAGGAGGAGTGAGCAAGTAGGGGAGCCTGCACTCCCAGGAGTGGGTATGTGCTTGTAACCCACGTGGCCTGTGAGGATATCTGAGTGATATTACTTTGGGGGATTAATTCTATAGGAGTGTTTAGAAGTTTTTAGGTGTTTATTGTCATTTTGTAAGTATCTAGTATTGTGGTTTATCTGTTGTATTGCTGATCCTGAGTTGGCAGTGAGTGCTGATTAATTAAATGTTGTCGGTTATAGTGATGTGATTTAAATCACAGGAATTGATAAGTTTTTCCTTGCAACAGTAAGTATCGGCAGCATGATAAATAAGACAGGCATGCAGAGTGATATTGGATGCAAAATGTTACACATAAGAAGGACAGATACAGGATATACCTTCAGAATGAGGGACATTCATCTGTAAAACTAAATCTGAAAAAGATTAGAGATCATAACAGGTAAGAAATTCCACATGAGCTCCCACAGTGATAGTGTTAAAAAAGACTATGTTGTACCATTGGATAAATAAGCAGAGAAATAGAATAGTGATTTTAACAATGTCAATGGAAAACTGGAATGCTGTTTATATTTCCATTCATCCACGTTTTGAAAATTATGTTGAAAAGAAAGGAGACACAAAAATACTCAGTGCTGAAAAAAAAGGAAAAGTTCAGTGCTCAAACTTTAGTCTATTGATTAAGAAACTTGAGAACTGATGTGATTAGTGTATGAGGGAAAAAACAGATGTTTAAATGTTTTCTAATATAGCAAATAAAATTCTAAGAAGAAGCAATAGCTGGAAGCTGAAGTCTCATAAATTCAGATTAGAAATTAAGGGTAGATTTTTAATGGTGACAATAATTCACCATTTTAAAAATTGCTTGGAGAGGTTGTATTTTCTCTCTCTCTTGGAGTCCATGTATGCAGATTGGATGTCTTTCTGGAAGACTGTTGTAGTGAAATACGCATTATTGTGTTTTGTATATTGTGATATTCAGAAGGGCAGAGTAGATGTTTCTGAGGTCCCTGTACCCTCAGCCTGTGATTCTGCAAGTAAAAGGAATGTAACCTGGGCATTCATAACCAAGCTTCCAATCCCATCACCAACAAACATGTCTAGCTTGCAACGCACAGAACACCCCAAAGGATTTCACTACCCAGTCCATCAATCCCTCTCTGCTGAGATTGCTAGCAGAAGGCCCAAGAAGTTTTTGGGTGATCTGCTTCTTTGTGGCAGTACTGTGACTCAGTCTCAGTACCTCAGACTTCTATCTGGTTAGTTGGAAAAATGTCTTTTGAAATCTGTTCATTTGTCAAATCTGAAATGTTTTATAGAGATTAATTTTGAAGGCTGTGCTGATGGTGAACAAATACTCACCATGCATATTTACTCGTCCACTCAGTAGCCCATCCACTAACTTATTTGTGTGATCAAGCTTCTACCTCCTTCATAGTTCTTTTCATAGTGGAGAGATTTGCAAGCTTTGGGTGATGTACCTCTGAAACACTGGCTTATCAGCAACCTAGGCCTCCAGCCTGAAAAAGTCCATTTGTTTAAGCTGGCACAGGAGTTCAACGCCTAAATCAAAACCAACCAAAATGCATTGTTTCAGAGCTTTTTTCTAGCTTAGGCTTCTGGATATGAATCCAGATATGAACTTCTGTGATAGTTGGTCTTGGTGCCAGGCTTCTTTCCAAGTCTGAGATGGACTAAATACAGAGGCGTCAAAGTTGGTATATCCTTTTCTCTGTTTCTCTCTGCTTACAGGCCACTAAACATTGCTCTGTCCACATTTTTTCTTGCTGTGAATGGTTAAGCATTTTAGACTAGAAATTTATTTTTCCGTCTTCATAAAATAACTCCATTTGTGGACGTTGTTTTACTTGTTTACTTCTTTTGCTAATGCATGTACTTGCTTTGGGAAGACAGAGAAGAGGAAAGAATGACGTAAGCTTGCCCCTGCATCTCCGCATAATAGCTTTTGGTAGTGTAGGTTGCAATTATATGCAGTCTCAGTGGGCTGTCTTCTCGTATTTCTAGTTACTCTTCACCAGATTTCTTGGACACAGTTTGTTCTAAACTCTTCTGAAAAAATTACTGATGGAAATCTAAAACAAAGGTACATATTTCATACTTACAGGTGAGATTGGTCACTTTCTCTGTTTAGTTTTGAGTTTCATAGCGTGTTTCATAGTCCAAGTCAATTTTTTGTGTAAACTGTGTTTCCTGCATTCAAGAGCCTTCCTGGAGTAGTGGGCAATTTCATTGTTACAGCTGAATGTAGTTAGCCTGAGAGGTCATGGACTGCGAGAATGTATTCTCTGAGGTAGCAAAGGGCATTCCTTCAGAGGTAACTATATTCAGTTGATATCAACTATAAATTGTTAACAGATTCTATGTCCTGAGATACCTAGTCCTTATTTCTTTCACCTTTGCTGAAAAACTCACCAAAATTGCAAGTCTTAGGAAATCTTGACTTAATTAGTGCTTCCAGAGTGCATGCTCCCTCTGTGATGCTTCAGCAGTACCGGTGTGCAAGAGGCATATTTTGAAGTGACGGATTGTAAAAATCATACTTTCTTTTTCATCTTTAACCTTCCTTCTGTTACTTACTGCTCTCCACCCATGCTGTATATATCAACTGCAGCTAATGAAAATGTAAAACTATGGTATATTCTTTGATACTCAATTTAATTGTCTACTCATTACTGTTTAGGCTATCACTGAATAAGATAATAGAACATATTGTTCTAGTAATGTGGCTTCATGAGATGCTGTTCAGAGTTACTGTGTCAGTGTATCCAAAGGAAAACTAAGACTTATTAGGCCTGATTCTCCTTGTGGCTTGTATTGTCATTTATCACTGAGTGGTGTTGGAATTCAGACAGTACAAAATTGAAAGTGTAGTATTTTATGCTCTCCTAACATAGGTGGAAATGACTGTATATAAGACAGTGGGAACTTGAATCCTTTGCAGAAGAAGTCACCCCTTTTCAATACTGCAGGGACCACAGAAAGCCTACTGACCTTTCAAATATTCCTAGTTTTAGGAAGCTCAGTATGAGGTTAGAGACAAGGTTATACTTCTGATCTTTCTATTCTATTCTATATTGTGCTCCTTTTTGCACCCTTTACTGTACCCTGGCTTTGGATAGATAATCTTAGTGTTGCAGGGATTATAAAAATGAATTAAGTGATCTCACATGCTTGCTTATGGGAGAAAACAATGTGGATGGCACAAGTATAACATGCTAACGTGCACTGATCTTGCACTAAGAGTGCTGGCATAGCTACTGGATGTTAGGTTACGTTATACAAAAGCACCGTTAATACTGACTAAGAATGTCTGTCTGGGTAGTCAGTGTAGTAATCAGCATTTTGAAAATTCATACCCTACCTTAATCCTCACTCATTATTCCACATGTATGTTCCATATAGTGCGGTAATGGATTTTCAAGGAAGGAGGTTACATGTCCCTTACTGCTCCCTTATGGCTCCCATAGAAGCCAGTAACTTCCCCTACTATTGAAATCCTACCAAACTGATCATCTAGGATAATTTTTTTATAATGTTTTTATTTTTAGTCTCAGCTTCTCCAGCGTTTTGCAATTTCATGAGGCACCCTTCTTTTACATATCCTTCATTTTCTTGCACACGCTTTATGCAATGTTGCATTCCTTACATTTTAAATCAATAAGAAATGAATTAAGTGTAGCTAAAATTTTGCATCATCATTCCATTACCTTGTTACAATAGGTGACCATTTGGGAGTTGGAAAAACAAGGCCTAAGTCTAGCAGACACTGTCTGGGATGGTCCCTTTCTCTTTTCTCTCTCCCAGTCCCTTCTCCAAATTCCCTTGTCAGAAGTTCACGTAACCACTTTTCAAACCATTGACCTACTGTGGGACCAGCCAAATGACTACAGAGGTCAACATAGATTCAGTTTGCTTACTAGGAAAACTAACTTTGGCTGGACTGCTCCTCACTCCTTGACTAGAGTTCTTTATGGATGTTGTCTGTCAATAGCTCATCCTCTCCCAGTGGCAGCAGAGTTCAGAAGCTCTTTTTCTCATGCAGAGCTTCCAAAGAGGCCTTCAGTGCCAGAGGTCTCTTGAAGACTGGGACTACCATTGAATGATCATGGCAATAGCGAGAGGTGTCGGAAGACTGGAGGAAAGCTAACAGTTGCCTGTTTCTGAGCATTTCTCTAGCTCTTTTTAATGAAAAGTTAAAAACTTGCAAGGAATGATGCTATTCTTGCCAGTTTTTCTGTGCAGATGGAGCTACGGACCAGAATGAAGCCTCACTGAAACTAAAGCAAATTCTATATTGAGAAAAAAATGTGCTAGAGGAGCTGTCAGATTAATTTCACTGGTATGAGTTGAACTACTTCCACTACTAAAGCTATGTATTCATATAAGTGTATGTATGTGTTTAAGAGGGTAGATTGCCCTTGAAAGGTTTGGAGTGTGTTTGGCCTTATGACATATTAAAGTGATGATTCTTTGCACAGGTGGTTGCATTATAGAAAAATAGCAGGAAATATTTTTTTTTTAATATATTTAGCAAAACACCTGTTTCCATATATCTCTCTGCGTAGGAGGGGGATAGAAATCTCCACACATTAGTCATGTAGATCTCAGAAGAATTATAACATTGACTATATGGCAGCTAGGTAAAAAAGTAACTACCTTGAGAAAGGTTTAAGAATGAGTAAGTTTTTTTTTCAAAACAAGTAATGAAAATATCCCCCACCTCCCAAAAGCAAGAAAAAATATCAGATCTTTTATCACATCTTTCCCCCTCTACCATTTCAAATGACACCTTTTAAAGGGAAAATGCAATTAGGAGAGACATTTAAATATAGTATAATGGACAGTATTGTGTACTGTAGTGGTCACCACTAGAGATTCCTTGACTCTGATCTTTGTGTGGCCTCTGACTCATTGTCTGAAACAAATCACACAGACTCTATGTGCTCCGTTTTACCTCTGTGTAATTTAAGAGAAATTACTTTTGCATATTGCAGGACAGATCCTTCCAGAATTTATGAAGCCGGAACTCTCTATTTGTATGAGTTCAGACATCAAAACTAGTTTAATGTAATTTAAGATGTGGAAGTGGGATTTAAGAAGAGGTCTTGTGAACTTAACCTTTCAGTTGCATGAAAAGTCCTTGAATAAAAAGCATTTTGTAAGCACAATTTTTACTGCAATCAGTACCACCATACATAAAACACCGTGTTTCAGTGCAGAGTAAGAGAGGAAAACAAAAGAACATGTACATCTTTTATCCTTAAATATTCCATTAGTGAAACAATTCTGGAGACATAGGTCAAAAACTTTCTTATCCTTCAATTCTTAAGAAAGGTTTTTCCTGATCTGCCAGCAATTTCATGATACTGCTAACTATTTTATATTCAGACTCTTAGTGATTTTTTTTTCCTCCTGACTTATTTTACCTCAGGCATAAACTGAATTGAACAAAAAAACAACCAAACAAAAAATTCCTTCCTTAAAGTTAAGCAAGATCACAAGCCTGCCAATTCTTACTCTTGAGTAAATACTTGCAAACTTGAGCTTATTCAAATACCACTTAGATATTCTAGCTCTAACCAAGTGAATAAGGAGTATTCAAGTAAAATCTATTCAGGCTTTCTACTTATTTTACACTGAAATTTTTATTCATTTATTTTCAATTTATACACTGGAATGATTGAAAAGCACAGTGCCCAAACTCTCTTTTCCCTGGACACTGTGAAATTTTACTTACTCTGTCATTGTTGCAGTAGTTCACAAGCTTTAAAGCTGTAAAGTTCCTTTTGTCATAATTCACAACTTTGGTTGCTTCCATTTGACTTCTTGATGTGTCAATTTGTTGTGCATTTAGTAGATGAACCACTTCACACTGCTGGATGAAAGGTTTCTACAGTGCCCCATGAATATATAGATTTCCTTTTTTCCTTGACCCCAGGGAACTGATTTCTTTACTTTGTCTTAGTGAAAGGTCAGGATCAATTCAGTGTCAAAGATCTAGACACCTAATTGCCAAGTACAATATATCTCTGCAAGTGGCTGTAAGAATTTTGGCTGTATTAAGGGCTAGGACCTGATGCAGCTAACCTTAACTTTGGTGGGAGGTATTTAGTCATGACAATATTTGCTTTGCTTCTCTTATGTTGAGTTTGCTTATCTAGTCATACAAACATGTATGGAAAGGTATAAAGTCAGCAACTGGTGTTTTGTATTGTTTTTGAAATGGTAATGAATTCTCTGATATCCAATCATCTCCTTTCAACCTATCCTCTACTTAAGCAGACACTTATCCCCTCCTTCCTCTGCAAATGAGCAGATAGAGAGCCTGGGAGAGTTTGTGGACTTTGAAATGTGACTCAGAGGTCAAGAGATTCAGAGTCTCAGGAGGAAAGTGAAATTCACAGCCAAGGACAATTCACTGTGACCAACCTGCCCCTAGGAACCTCGGAGCACAACCAAAGGACTTGGTGATGTCTCGATTTCTCACATTGTCAGTTGCCATGAGTTTGCATAGGAAGGCATGTCTCCTACGGAATTAGAAATACTCTGATGAGTAAAAACTGTTTATTTGAGAAAGGCTTTTCAAGAGCAGATCTTTGGCTGAATTTAAGGTTTCTATCACAGTTTCCAGTGTTACTGTTCCTATACATGAATCACTGCTTATAAATCACAAATTCAGTTGGATGTCTGGTAGGGGAAAAACGTAGCGCTAGGTTCCTTCCTTTTTTTTCTTCTTTTTTTTTTTTTTTTTTTTTTCCTTAGAGCTGTCTGTGGAGGTAACAACACAATTAAGACACCCAAATCGATATCACCAGCATGCTTGCCTGTGCTTGGCACATTAAGTATCTCTTAAGAATTGTGTTTAACGTAGAGTCTTTGTCTTTTTATTTTGAAAGGTGCTTTGAATAGCTTTGGCGGATTGCTTAATTGTTGTTTATTGATCTCATAATTATTCAGTTTGTTATTCCTTTTTTTTCCCCTTAGCATTACTTCATCCCCTTTTAAAAGTCCTGGGAAAAGTTTACATTAATTCAGAGTTCCTTATCAAAGTTTTGTGCATTGCTGAAATTCCATGTTGCCAGAGTGATAAGGATAGAAGTTATATAGAGGTACCTCAACAGTTAATTAACCAAATAAAGGAGAAATTGTCCACATGTTCAGAAATAATTTCTCACATTGGAGGCAGAAGATAGTTATGGTGAATTTTGCAACAGGCTACTCCCACGGGGTCATATTTTATTAAACTGAGGAAATTGGATGAGTCAGAGCCATGACTGTCTAGGAATTTAAAGAAAATAATTGACACTTTATCTCCCAAACATACTGTATTTTTCTTTATTTTTGTGGTGGGTGTTAGGTTAAGAGATGTCTGCATGAACTCCAGTTGATGAAGAGAACAAGATGGTACTCTTTTTTGCATTTTGCTTTGGTTTGAATTCCACAAAGCAGATTTGCTTCAGAGATGACTCTCCTACACCCTATACTCACATCCTTTACTCATCATCCAAAAATCCCTGACAGTGTTCATCGATTTCTCAAATTAGTCTGATTTCCCTCTTCTGTAATAAAAGAGTTGTTCCACTATTATGGTAATAGTGTATGTGCAACAGTGGACTGAAAGTAGAAAGCTAAAGGACTGCTTTGAATTTTAGCATGGCAGGTTTCCCTTCACCCTTGAAGTCCATAAATGAAAATAATTGTGCTGCAATGCCAAGAAATTAGCATCCTACCACAACTCCAGAATGCTGTGAAAACATAGCATTGCATAACTGTGATTCCACTGAATGGTATCATTATAACTAAAATTATCTAACGTTGTGTTGCCTTTTTGTTCATATCTGGCAGGAATCAGACTATCTCACCATGATACACAATACATTTTCTAAATATGGGTGAAAAACTAGAACATTCTTCAAAACAAGTATTGCCTAAATACAACAGAAGTGCATGGAAAATGCTGGCCCTAATTAGTGATACATTCTTGCATTGAAATGTGATCAGCACATCAGTCTTCTTTAGAAGGAAGTAAGCTCCTGTTACCAGATGGAAAATAAATTAAATGGAACATTTCTCATCCTTCAAAAAGTTGGTGGCAAAGTAGAAATATATGCATATTTTAAAAATCCTAATCTGCAATGTTTTGAAAGAGCTGAAATTAAAAAATGACTATTTTTAAAAATGTAAATTTCCTTTTAAACGTCATTGTATTTTACCTCATGCTACCAATAAACTTACCCAAACAGTGTAAGTTGCTATTCCTAGTTAGTTTCATTCTTCTTGAATAAATCTGAATGAGATGTGAGTAAACGAGAGACAGTTGTTATGCACCATGACTAAAAGCAAAAAGTGACGGTCCAAGTTCAAATCTCTTCAAAGAACAAGGATACACAGTATTAATGCCTTGGGACAAAGAATCCTCAATTTAAATTTTACAGACTTTGTATTTCTAGTTTCTTTATCACCAGTATTCCAGAAAGCATAGGAATTAGCTACCACCATTATCTGTGGTAGCAGAGGGTATAAACTGAAGCCCTCAAACTTCAGTTTTTTGGGTAAGACAACTAAACCTATATCTGAACACATTTACATACATAGTCTACCTTTGTCAAAGAATCGCAATAGCTGCAGTTCTCACAGACTTCGGCTCCTGGAACACCATTAAAAAATGTCGACTCCTAACATAACGTAAATCATGTATTTCATCAGTCCTGTCTTTCAAATAAAAAAGAAATAGTGTAGTTTGGTTTTATGTTTGCTTTTTCAAAGATTATGTTGTTAGAGTATATGTCAGTGTGCTTGAATAAACTAGAAGATGAATGATCACTTTGCAGTCCTATGGTACAGGCTATGCAAACACTTATTAAATAGAACTGATAAATGTAGTTTAGCTTAACTGTGCAATTGCAGTAGTGCTAGGTCCAATCTATATATACACATGTACCCTAAGTAAGTCCAGTCCTGCTGTGTAAGAATGTACTAGAGTGACATGCACAGCATTTCCATGGTATGCTTTATCTTTATTCCTTACCTGATTCTTTTATAAAATCTACTTTAATTTTGTGAAGATCAGAATATTACAGAGAACATAGAGTAACTGACTTGCTCTGTTAGTAACTCCCTGCTTTGCATTGAGCAAAATATAACAACATTTAATGTCAAATGTGCAATCAAGAAACAGCTGGGGTTTTTTTGCAGTGTCCCAGAGCTGACCAAGAAAGTTAAATCAAAAGTCATCGAGTAATTGTTCTCATTGTTCATATGGATGCATTAGATCCTATCTAAGTCCAAATAGAGAGGCCTGATACATTAAAAGACCCATTTCCCCCTTTCCTCCCTCCTCCTCCAAAGGCATTTAATATAGTGTTAATTCTTAGAAAAAGTTGTCATTTTCTGTAATTTTTTCCCCCATAGCTTCTACTACGGTTCTGAGTGGTTGTACAGGTAAAATGGACTGAAGGATTTCCAGAGTCATCAAGATGCAGTAACCCAGAGATACTAATATTAAATGGTGCCCTTTTCCTAAAAGGCAAACATTTCATACTTGCTTCTATGTAAGGCAGTATAAGTGCAGCAAAATTTAGTACTGCTTTTGAATGTATTGTCAATATTATATATAATTATTTGGCTAGAAACCTATTGTTAATTAATAACAAATGGAGTAACAAACAAAACCTACACTTAAAATAATGGTAACTTAAATATATTTATAAAAGCAAAAAAGTGTATTAAAAAGTATAATTGGTTCATGACGATAAAACTCATACCCATATGAATAACCTAGCTTGAAAATTCAAATTATTTTACTGTGCATGACTTGACAATACAGATGGGAGTAAATTAAAAGCTAGACTGAACAGTTGTTCAACTCCTTCAGTAGGGGAAGGAATATCCAAGAAGAATTCCAGGAAGGGAATTGTGATTTAGTTACAGTTCCAACTCAGACAATGTCTTGATCCATAAGGAAAACATTTTATTGCAATCTGTTCATCTTACTACCTTCATTACATAAGACTCTTTTAGCTTACTTTTGTGTTAGGAAGCAGTGTTAAGACTCTTTCTTCTACTCACTTCTTTTAGCATCCTTACTGAAAAGGAAATATCTAGAGACTCTGATCTGGATAAGACCTGCAGGAGTCAGGATGCTTTACTGGATCAGGACTAGATCTCTCTACCATGCAGGACTGAGCCATAGAAGAGAAATGCAAGTTGCTATAGCAAACCAAGTGCAAAATTGGATTACAAAGTCATTAGAGGCTGTAGTTGTTCAGCACCTTTTAGGCCCTTGGGAAAGACTATTAAACAAATTAAAATGGTTTTAGAACTAAATATTCTGTTCTTTGCAAATAGTGGTTATTATTTTTTAACTTCTAATTATTGCACATATTAGATTATATCACATATAAAATTTAGTTTATGAAACCTATAAAAGTAGATCAATGCCTCTGTAAAAGCATTAAACCATGATTTCCTCCCCCTCCCCGTGTCTGTTTCTGTAAGTTAGAAGTTTAGATAACAAAAAGCTTATTTTTTCTTCTTTTTTTCTAAGAGTTCTGGACCTTTGTTCCAAACCAGTGTCTAAAAAGACCCTTCAAATGACCTAAAATTGTTACACTTCTACTTATTTATTTTTTGCATATTTTAAGTTATTAAGTGATTTTATTGTATATTTAAGAGAAAATATTTATGAATATGTCTGTGCAAGTGTTTCTATTGTTAAAACTTCATAGAATCAGGAAAATATCGGTTGGAAAGAACCATTAGAAATCATCAAGACCATTTGTCCACCCGAAGTGGGGCTATCACCAGCAGTGCATCAAATTAGGCCTTGCTTTGTCTAGTTTAGTTGTAAAATCTTTCAAGAACAGATGTTCCACAGCCTTTTTTGCTCCTGTGTTGTATCACCCTTCTAATGGAGAAGTTTTTTCCTGATGTCCAGTCTCAAATACTATCCTGCAATTTTTGGCTGTTGCCCTTTTTTGATCGGTCACTCCTGAAAAGAGTTTGCTGTGGTCATCAATGTAAATCCCCTTAAATGACTGCAGACTGCCAACAGAAGAGCACCCCTTAACCTCCTCTCTGCCAGACAAAACCAGCCCTACTCTCTCAACTTCTCCTCCTAGAAACGTACTCTAGACCCTGACACTCTTGGTAACCTTCCTCTGAGCCCTCTTCAGTTTCTCCACATCCTTCTTGAACTCTGGGGCCCAAAACTTGATCCAGTATTTTAGGTGCAGCCTCACTAGTGCCAGATAGAGAAGGACAATTAATAACTTCCCTTGATGTGCTAGCCATTGTGCTCCTAACAATCTAGTATGGGGTTTGGCAAACTTGCAGTAACAGTGGGCAGTGCTCAGTGAAAGTGCTTGTGTTCAACCTGTCATTCAGTATGACCTCCAGGTTCTTTCCCTCAGGGCTGCTACTCAACCTGTCAGATCTCAGCCTGTATTGAGCCATGGTGGTTTTTTTGACATTTGCACTTGTTGAATTTCAAGATATTTCTGTTGACTCAGTCCCTAAGTTTCTCAGAATCCTCTTCTTCCAGGAGATGAAATAAGTAGTGGCATTTGAAGATATGGTTCTGACTTTAGATTGCTTCTTTCTAGATTCAATAAATTAGAGTTCACTTCCCTTTTTCACTAAAGAAAAAAATCTGTGATTTTTTAATATATTATTTTCTCTATGTTCCTTAGTAGAATCACATAATTTCTGTTTTGCGGGTGTCTGATAAAGATAAATATATTCAGTATTTTGATATGACTGACCATTCTAACAGTAAGCATACCATCAATGGCAATTATTGTTGATACCCTTCAACTCTTGACAGAACTTGAGTGCCTAGGCCCAGGACATGGCAGCAGAAGGATCCAAGTGCAGGGTGCTCTGCTGCTGTGGTTCTTGTTTGGCTCCTTATGTCTATTAGAGCAAGGCTAGGTTTGAATCATGACTCCAGTTTTGCCACTCACATATTTTGCTCTGAGGACTGGATCTTGGCTGCCTGAACATGCTGAAAATCACCTGATCAGAAAAAAAAAAAAGACTACCAAGTTGGGACGTATTGTAAAACAGCTTTTTGAAGTGTTCTCCATGTTCTGTAAAGAGATCAAAAAACCTTTTTCTTAGAATAAAATATGGCATTTTCAGAAAAATTCCTCCTTGATCCATACATAATAGACATAACATATCACTGTACATTATGCTTCCTATAATTACCCCAACACGAGCCTGGGTGGAGGGAATAATTTCTTATTTAACTGTCTCTGACAAATGACCAAGCCTTTGAGACAAGTTAGGCTAAATAATTTGTTTTTCTGCGGGAATAATTCACTTATCTCACAATACCTATCCCAAGAGGTGGTAAGGGTTATGTGAATTACCAGGACAAGAAAACCACCAAATTCGACTTGACTACAGTAGACTGCCTTATCTTATTCATTCTTTGCATCTTCAGGTAAAGTATGGTTTCTGTCTCTTAATATGAACTCTTACATTGGTTCTGTCTTGGTGCACTTTCCACAAAATTCTGTTTGTAGATGCATCAGGTTTTGTTGTTGTATTAGGCATGGAAAGTACCAGGAAAGATAACTGGCATCTCTAAAGATTACTGTATTTTCTTCAAGCTTTTGACTTGCAGTTTTTCAGAAGTGTGCTAGACTGCACTGGAAGAAACAGCAGCAAATTCTATCACATGACAGAATAGCTCATCTGGCCTAGTATGTCAGAATGTATTTTTGAAATAGTAAGTGAATGCTTCTGCTTTGGTTGCAACGTCATTAGCAGGTGCGTGCTACAGCTGGACAATATTATTTGACTGTTTCTTCCTCTCCCTTCCTCCCCAAACAGAAAAAATATACAGATCAGAGCTGAAAAAAACATTTACTAATTTCATGTCAAATTCTGGGACTAGTTTAAATTTTTAAGAAACATTTCTTCACATTTATCAGAAATATAAATATTGTGTCTGTTTTTTTTCTACTTGAAATGACTTTTAATTTCAAAGTTTCCTTTCATTGTATTACAAATAAGCAAACCCAAACTCTAAAATCTCCTTAGAATTCAAACAAGATTAGTGTTTAGTGGGGACTAGCAATACTTTGGTAGTATTCTGTGTGATGTTTTTTTCCAAACTTCGTTCAGTACATATAGCTTTTCAGTGATACGCAGATAGATTCAATTCCGAGTACTTTTTTTAAGTTCTTCCCTCCAGAGTTCCTGCTCCATGAAGGTTCCTATGACACAAAGTGTCAGTTGGCCATGAGTTTGTAGCACTACATGTTACTTAGTTTTTACTTTCTTATTACCATACCTTTCCATCACGTCTTTCCCACGTGTACACTCTGCAGCTCAGTCCCAGATATGCAAAACCCCTGCTATTCCATTTTCAAGTGTGTCTTGAGTGCAGTCTGCCAGTTGTTGATTTTCACCAGATTATGCAGCAATTAAGATGAATTTAGTAAAGTGTGTGTGTGAGAGAGTGAAATAGATCAGTTTAAATCATATTTTCAGACTATCAATCGAAAAATATTATTTTCCTGGAGTTGAAATAGGAGGGATGATAAGAGCTCCTGAGAATTTAAAAAAAAAAAATGCTTAAATTATGCCTCATTTTATTGTGTGTGCAGAAACAAATGTGAACAGATTTACGTCCTTTAAAAGATCCTGCTCTGACACATCAAACACCATCAAGTCAGTTAAACAACTGACTATGTATATAGAGACATTTATGTTGCATGTATCCCACCAAAAGGCAGTAGAGGCTCTTAGATAAACCCCCAATTAACTATTTTATTACAGACCACAAGTAAAATGCAATTTAGGCAAACTCAATAAAATGTGAAAATAATTTTTAATATTGTTTGATTTTTCATTTCTTTCATTGGGGCCAAAAGCTTTGACATTTTGCTGAATGACAAGAAATTCCCACTTTATAAGATTGAGAGTAATAGTAAGAGTGTTGAGGGGATTGAGATACAAAAATCTTGTATTTCAGACACTTGTTGCAAGAGACTCTAAAAGTAGATAATGATTTTTGTGTTGAAAAAATGATAATATTAACATTTCATAAGAGTTTCAAGAGGGATACCGTTAGTGGAGAATTGAAATATTAGCAGCCATTGACAGAAAACACAGTATTAGGATACTAGTGACTATCTTTGTATTTTTCCTCCCTTTGCCTTTGACATTTGAAAGTGTTTGAAAAAAAAAAAAGTGTTGAAAAAAATGTGAACATGACTAAAAAAATCCTAGAAATTCACCATGCTTCCCCCTTAGCAGACATAGAGAGTTTCAAGAAGATTTACATATAACAGATATTTCTGATATTTAAAATATAGTTTCCCAGTAAAGGCAAAACTGTTTTGATTTTTTTTTAAATAAGGAGAGATAAGTATTTATCTTCTTCTGGCATCAAAAGCTTTTGAATCCTACTTTCTAGACTTGTGTTAGCATTAAATCTTTTCTATAAAATGTTTCAGGCTTGTAGGATTTTCACTCACTTTTGAAGAGCCTTAGTCTACTCTTTGTGAATAAACTATGTATGTGGATGTAGGGATGTGGTAAACAGTCACGATACTTAGCATTTTCTCCAGCCCAAATCTTTCTTCA
This sequence comes from Gymnogyps californianus, assembly GCF_018139145.2. Taxonomy (NCBI): domain Eukaryota; kingdom Metazoa; phylum Chordata; class Aves; order Accipitriformes; family Cathartidae; genus Gymnogyps; species Gymnogyps californianus. The sequence goes on along the minus strand of NC_059475.1, from coordinate 23,986,922 downwards.
TCCATTCATCTGATTTTTTATAAGGTCACTGAGATACTATTGTGATAGGTGACCTTATAAAAATCATGTGGCTACAGAAAGCTACCTTATAAAGGAGGAATGTTGAACACTGTGTCCAGATGATGCTTAAAATAGGTTTTCAGATGTAAAGAATCAAATATGAAAACATTAAGGTAAACATAGTGATTATACAAATTCTTCCTTTAAAGCAGAAGGAAAAGGAAGGGAAATGAGGTCACATCTATTTTGATAGCAATTTTAAAAGGAAAAGGAAGGGAGGCAAAAGAAAGGAGGTGTTAAAATGTAGTGGTGCTCCAGAATGATTGACTAGAAGAAGTAATCTCAAAGACAAAAAAGGCAAATATAGATGATTTAGCCTTCCGTGTGATCAGTATACAATTGTTTCTTGCTGTGTCATGCTTTGTCTACTCTATTTCCAAATGTTCTCGCCTTACAGAATTATGTCTCTGTTGGATAGATTTCAGTCTCATGAAATATTTTGCTACTCTTCAGCTTATTACCTTCATTTTATACTGTTATTATTTTCTTGGAGTTTCATTCTCCCTGTACAATGCTAAATAAGTATTTTCTTTCTCAAGTTCTGTAATCTTCAGATATTCATAAAATCCCATCTTTTTATTTAGCCATGTTGGACTAATCTGTCCTCCTACAATAATTTTTTCTTATCACTATTGCATCTCTGATTATCCTGTTTATGATTATCATTTTGGTTACAAGATTGCTAGACTTAGGTTTTTTCACCCATGATTGCATCAGACTCATGTAGGGTACATAGTGAAGATGATGGACTAGGTTAGCGTGAAGTACAGTGGTAAAATTTCTTGGTCATCCAATATTGCTTTGAATCCAATATCCCTTCAGGTGCAAGAAATATACATGATCAAGGCTACGGTGACTAACAGTGCCTCCTCCTCAGAGACAATAATTTCTTGTCAGACGAAAAAGGTAGGGGCAAGGGACAGTTATTTGGTCTCCCTCTGCCCTGAAGGCAAAAAGTTGCTGAATTTGAGAGAAATTTGTAGTTTTGTCAATTATTTTTAAAACATTCTTCTACAGTTTATTCTCAGTGAGACTGCCATTAATGCAGCATAAATGAGATTCAGTATATCTGTATGGGGAATGCATATCTATTTTAAAGTTAAAAGTTTTAAACTTATTTAAAGTTTCATACCTGCTTTATTTAATTTTGATTAATTTAAATACAAAATAATGTGGGTAACAGCATAATAAAACTTAGCAGTTCTGTAGAATTCCTTTTATGAAATATTTTATAGATGTTCACTAATTATGATCATGCAACTTCTTAGAAGTTGGTTAAAAATATATAATCCTTTTTTTAAAGGAGTGGATTGCCCAACATTTTTTAATGGTCTGTGTTGGATGTGTAGGTATACGAGTAACCAAGTTTAAATTCCTGCAAAGTCTGAATTTACAAAATTCTGATGATACATAACTTTGAACTCACTGGGAGTTCAGTAACCCTGAAGTTCAGGCCATAACCCAGTTTCCACCACTGGGTACCCAAAATCAGAAGTTAAAAAAAGTGCCTTCGTTAATTTTTTTTTTTTTTTTTAAATCGCAACCAATCAACCAAAACAAACAAAACCCTTTGGCTATAATTCAGACCTTTAGACCCCTAGACTTGCAGTATAGCACCAAGTTAAGATCACAGATATTTCATTTATCATATCACTTTTTTTTATATAATCATGATTTTATGTGTTCAGATGAAGAGTATTCATCGTGAGACTAATGGGCCTAAGCTGCAGTGTTTTTTCTTGTAGCAGCATCTGTAATGTGATAGACACTTTCCAGAAAGAAACAACATTTTTTCCCTGCTAAAAATTCTCTGCTAAAATAATATAATGTATATATTATCTATTCAGTAAATTGCAGAAGAAGAAGGACAAAGTGTTAATATTTTTCGTATTTCACAGAAAAATAAAAGAAGAAAAAAATTAGCAGTGTATTAAACAAGTGACCCAAGAATATGTTATGTATGCATATTCAGAGTGTTGTTCTGCCATCCAGAGGGACCCTGAAAGGCTGGAGAAGTGGGCTGACAGGAACCTCGTGAAATTCAACATGGAGAAGTGCGAAGTCCTGCACCTGGGGAGGAACAATCCCATGCACCAGTGCAGGGCTGGAGGCCACTCAAGCTGGGGGCTTGAGCAGGGGGTTTGAACCAGATGACTTCCAGAGGTCCCTTCCAACCTCAGCCATTCTGTGATTCTGTGATATTCCAATACACTGCTCTATGTAAGCACTATATTCATGAAATTCCTATGGCCCAAAATTTCACCGTTTTCGTTATGGAATTCCCAGTGGCTACTATCATCAGGTCAGGCATTTCATGGCAGCTGATGACAATCTGGAACAGCTGAAGCCGTAAGTATATTTGGCCAGTTACAGTGAAGAATAGCCAATCTAGAACTCATTATTGGTGTTAGAAAGTGTCATAATTAATTGAAATTTAAAAAGTACTCTTTTTTTTTTTCCTTTTAAATATTCCGTCTCACAGCTTTAACTTGGTGTTGGTATTATAAGGTTTAGTTTATACACATATATGCCATGTACAAAAGTAAAGAAAATCATAGAAAAGCATGTTTTATGTGTTCAGTGTTGTAATAAGTTTATAACGGGCTATGTTCTATAAAGCAGCATTACCGCATGTAGTAGGAGGTGATAGGTTACTAACATAATATATATATATAACCCAAGGATGATAATTATTCCATTAGTGTTACAGTTGGGATTAATGCCTCTCCAGCAGACTAATAACCAGTAGGTGAGAATGGTTGTCACAGATGCCATTGTGCACACCACACTGTTGATTGTGAACAAGATTCTTGTTATTACAGAAAAAGTAAATGCTTGCTGGTTTTGGCTAGCAGATTACTATAGTTCTTAACTTTAACAAATTGTTTTTTCAGCTGGAATCAGGCGGCTTGGCCTATCCCTGTATTTCTCTGGGCTTTACCTGCTTTGTCTTTATCTTGCTTTATATCACATGATCAAGAAATCCAAGAGGATATTTTTTACCCAAATTTATTCTTGCATTTTTGTGTCCTGAAGATGATGGATGAGATTACTTACTGCATTTCTAAGTGGACTGTTGCTTTTGTCATACCATTCTCAGGCAGGGAACAGATACTTGTAGATTCTCAAAAGCTGCCTTTGGGGTGGGAGAGGAATCTTCTCTTCCTAGATTTCTCTATTCTGCTACTGATCAAGCTACCTGTTACCCTCACATATCCAATAGCTTAGTTCTTATTGGCTGCTTGATAGTATTTGAGTGTCATTTGAGTTTTGTTTCTTTTTTTGATTGGCATGTTTCTTTGTCATGCAGACCTAGTTTTACCTGATACATAGATCCCAATATGTTCTATATGTTCTAATGGGAGTCACTATGAGTGCTTGTGTATCCAACTTTTTTTTTTTTTTTTTTTTGTATCCAGCTTCCTGTGACTGGATATTCCTGGTGGGAGTAACACAGATGTCATTAACTTGCTGAAACTTGGTTTTCAATTTTTATATGGTTTCAAACTCCACTGATTATATTTGCCTGTTATACTAATAGTTGCTTATATGGTATATGTGTTGAAAATGTATCTGAATTGGATGTACATGTATAGAATTGGTATAGGTATTTGTATATGGATATAATATAGTTAAAATAAAATATCAGAAAGGTATGATGAAATTTGGAACTTTGATCTTCTGATTCCCAGTTTGGTGACCAGTCCACTGAAACTTCTATAAAACTGACATTACTTTTAATACAGAGATTTCCTTTTTAAATTAAATTGGTTTTGACACTGTGATTGCAGTAAGTAGCTAAGGACTTGCTCTTCTTTTGTGCTAAGTATGCTTTTGTCTACCTGATTTTAGGGAGCATTGAGGGCTGCTAGGATTGATCTTGAATAAACATTTTTATTAGGAGTTTAATTCTGTAGAGTGATGAAAATCTTCTCTTCCCACTGAATGCTACTGAAGGTTGCTAGGCACCTCAAAGGGTTAGTGACTATCACAGCTTGCTTAGCACATATGTCACTTGCAATCTCTGAGTAGAACAGACTTCTGCTGCTGTCACTATAGATTATTCTGTGCGCTTCTGGGGTTGCTTTCCTGTGCTTCGAATGTGAGTCCATCCCTTATAAAATGGTAACATTCTGTGAATGAGGATTGCTGGATGCAGCAAAAACAAGTCACTGAAGATGTGGCAAGAGGAAAGACTTGAGATTTTTGTGTAACAGCAATAAAAATAATTAGTTCCCTGAACATTTCATAGAAAATCTCTCCAGAATACCAAACCAGTCAATGACTGAGGCAGTGTGACAGTAATAATAAATCTTAATTTTCTTATCAGGTCTGTTAGGTCCTTGTTCTTTTAATATTGTTTGTTGTGACATGTGCATTCCCACATACTCTGTGTAATGCCAGCAGTATACAGGATGCACTTACCACAAAATAAGCATATCCCCAAAGCCTCAGGGCTCTGAACTGCCCTTTTGTTCCATGCAACCTATTGCAGAACTACTCACAGAATGACATGCTTTACTGCATGTCACCTTATAGCTTTATTATTAGCCTTCAAAAAGGTCAGATGGGCCTGACTCAAATTCATGAGGAAACAATGCTCTACAAAGTTGGTTTTCCTCATTTTCTCTCTACTGGAGGACCTGCATATTTTTCTGAGGTCTGCAACAGTATTTTTGATATCATGTGGAAAGCAGAGAACTGTTTTCAATTCCCATTGTGGTAATCAAGGAGATGTGAAATTGCAGCAGTTCCATGCTGCCTAGAGCCTCTCCTGACAAACTTCGTTTGGTTTGTCAGAATGCATAAAGCACTCATAAGACTGTAGCATTAGCTCTATTTCTCTCTGATGTGAATGAGCACAGAAAGAAACCAGCTTTTAAGGAGACATTTGCATTTGCTTAAATAACTCTGTCATGGCTGCAGTACAGCAAAATCTTTCTGTGCTATGCATATTTCTTAGGATGGGAATAGGAACCATTACCTGTACATGTGATACAAAAAAGCAATAAGCCTGTGGACTAGCTCAATAATTATTTCATTTCTGAAAATGTCATTCACACATAGAAAAAGTCAATCAAGGTAACACTCCAGGTATGCTGTATTTTTTAGCATATTTGGGACTACTCAGGAAAGTCACATTTGTCGCTATGCCGCTGCCTGTGATCATCTGGAACTTAAGGAAGATACAATGTAGAACTTGCACCCTCCTTTTACAAAAACAGAGAACTCTTTCACCTAAAGTAAAATAAATTTTCTAGATACTAGCAACTCTAAGCCTTTGAAAGAAGTAAGCAGTCAGGAATCAATTGGATTATGAATATAGAAATTCATTTAGTAGTTCCTTAGAAACTATTTTACAGCATATATTTAGGAGGAAGAAACTTTCAATGCTGTGTGTTTTGGAAGTATGTGGAGTATGGCATATGTCCAAAAAAAAAAAAGGTTTAGCCCCAAAATATTTTCCTATGGGTGTCATTATAGATGGAGTGATTGGGTAGCTTATGGCATTAGCAAAGAGTGAGAAGCTTCTTGTCTATGCCTCTGATGCAGATAACTACATTTATCCCTTATCAGTTCCTTGAAGGTGTTTATAAAATGTTCTGTTCTCATTCCCTTTGCTGCTGGAGCAAACATCAGTTTTGTATAACGGCATTTCTCTTGACTACCTTAGCTGATAAGCGAAGAATTGAATGAACGTTTGTAAATGAGGTATTCTTTCTCTGCACTGGTTATTCTTTTAGCATAGAAATTAAGGGGATTGTAAGTTTCTATCTCATTCTAGAACCGGTTTCCAGAACTATATGTCCATTTTCTTTACTTTGCTTAATGTTGATTTTCTAACGAATAAACGTGAATAAAAAGGCAACAGCATTGCCTTTTCCAAGCTTTCACAAATTGTGTTAAACTTCTCGGCAGCAACAAAAAAATAATAATCCTGAATGTCATTTAAAATTAGGATTGTGTTGTAGTTTAGGGATATGTGTTTCAAGTATTCCAGCTACTCTCTCAACTAGCAAGTCAGCAGAATATGAGTTTTCATCTCATGACTGGATTGCATGATCTAGATTCAGGAAAATGCAAACTTTGGAGATAATAACATGTAACATCTGCCAAGAGAAGAGATGGAGAGCTGGATATGTTGGAATCACTCTCTCCACGTGATTGTCAGGAGCTCAGTTGCTCTAACTCACCAGTTGTGAGTTCTGGGCCACAGGTTGGGGGAAATATATCAGCGAAAATGTGGAGAATGATCTGAAAAGAAGAGGTCTGAAATTCTTCCTGAGAGGATTTAGCAATTCTCTTAACCACTAAAACCAATCTTAGACAAAGATGTGTCACAAACATGATTTTCTCTGAACTTCCATTTCTGAAGTCTGATAGCAGCGTAATTTGTTGAGTTTGTGGTTTTTAGGGATTTTTAATTGCTTGGGTACAAAAATCTTCTTGCCAAGTTGAAACTTGGTCTCAGTATACTGGATCTCAGCCAAGGAATACATTGTATTTCTGGAGAGCATTTGAAGAAAGGGGGAAAAACATGAGGTTTTTTTGGTTTTAAGTTTCACATTTATAGAGATATTTTTATAGCAAAAATCAGGTTCCTTCTTTAATACTTCAAAACCTTGCTGAAATTTTGCTGCATGTAGATTGTCATTTGAATTAGTGGTTTGAATGGTTTGGAAAGTTCCATAACTTTTTGTTCCTAGATGAATTCTTTTATTCTTCTTCTTTGCACTCAGGACTTCAGTACAGCTATTGTGGATTTCCTTATGTTACTGAGTACAAGAGTAAAATATTTTATTTTATACCATGTGTTCTGAACTCTGTCCCCTGGTCCTGTGTTCATTGCTGCCAGACAAGTTAAGCAGGTCTACAGCACAATTACCTGTTCCATGGAGAGATTGCCCCATGAGTTCCTGTACAGTACAGTCCTGTACAACTGCAGTCACACAAGGTGTGATTACTTTTTCTTTCTTTTTTACTTTACCTAATCTTGGATAAAAATAACCTTTCATAGGAAATGTTACGAAAGTTCAGACAGAAATTGAAAAAGTGATGAAGCTTATAGCCTATAATCATTTAGGTAATATTTATAACAGTCTTTTCAGGACGTTAAAAACACTGAAGATATGGTAGAGCTCAGTGAAGTCTTCTCTTTATCCTTCTTGAAGTATGACTAGGCAACCAAGAATAAAAAGCATGGGTTTGGTCTACTGTAGGTTTAATTGAGCTTGAATCTCTTCTTGAACTCTGTTCAAAAGATATTCATGCTCTGAGTATGCTGTTAAGTAGAACATAAGTGGTGTTTTCTGGGGTGTATTCCAGGATACTAATCAATATATTGTATCTAGTATCCATAGATGCTTTCAGGTCTTTGAAATAGTCTTGTGAACAATGTCTAACATAGACTGTAAAGACTAGAACTGATTTCCAGGCCAGCGTTGGGTTACTGATCTTGAAGGGCTTGTACCTTTTATATGGTCTGTTATGAAATTATTAATCCCAAATAAAGAAATCAGAACCCAGTACTACCTTTTCAAAGCCGGATCACCGATTTCTGTGCTCCCTCTTTTCCTTCTAGCCCCAGAAGTTTTACATAGCTAGCAAACGTGGCTCTGCTTCAGGCCCATGAAATCTAGCAAATAGACTTCTTTTCTGGAAGAGCTGAAGTTCAGCCCATCAAACTGAAGCAAAAATTGAACTGAATTTCCCTATTTCCTTGCAAATACTCTAACTGCTAGATTATATGCAAAAGAAGAATGCTTGCACTCCTGGTCCTTTAAATAACCAGCTTTGTTCCCTAGGATGTGTGGGTACCTCAGACTTTTCATTATCTTAAGCAGAATTTTCATGGATTATTACACATGCATTGCACTGGAACTGAAAAAGTAGACTAAATGTAAGTGTACAATAAAAATAGGGAAAAAAAATGAGGACATTCCTGCAAGTATTGCAGTTCTTCATTTGCAAACAAAAAAGAGGGCGTTGTATAGATAATTCAGGTACAGCTGTCATTCACAGACAATATAAATTAACATTCCGAATCTTAAAATTCTGCTTGCAAAAGTTTCTAAAAGGCTGAACCAGATAAACTGCTTGCAAAGTCTAATTCTGCTATGAGACTTTATAAGGCCTGCTAGATGCTAACTTTACTTGATTCCAAATTCACAATCTGAAAATGCCTATATTTTAGGGCACTGCATTTTCTGGAGGGAAAAATTTACAAGTTGCATCCATATATCTTAAAGAGGACTCATGAAGCTGGTCAGATAGTGAAGATAGTATTTTCGAAAATGTCAGCTCTGCCTTTGGTTATGTTTGTGCCATTTTCTATCAGTTTGTTTCATTATGCTTGTATGCATACTTCTTTTGCATGAATCTGATTTTGGCAATTTTGGAAAACTGAGATGTTGAGCCGGAACTGACAGCATTTTTCACATCATGATAATCAGTATAACAGGAAGAAAGCAAGCATCCCTGGTAGAGATGTGGTAACCATTCCCTTTTCACCCTTCTGAGGGAATAGAACTAATTTTAAATTGTAGGTCATTTCCAAATCATGTCATTTTTAGAGGAAAGAAAAGGATTTTGATGTCCTTCCCAGGTCTAAAGCCCCAGTTTCTTTTCCCAAAGACGTTCAGAGACTTTTCTGGCCTGTTTCCGTCTGTTAAAGCTGGATCATCCATTCTGAACCACCAGCATTGTACTATATGACCTATATGACCAATCACACATAATCAATTTATCAATGTATAGGTTTTCATTATTTTTAGTTATATTTATTTTTGGAAAGTTATAGAAAACATCATTTTTAGTAGGCAAATAAGTCATTATTTTATGAACAATTTACAGATAGGAAAGCAACTGATATTTTTAACTGCTTTGCTGTATACTAGTAGACTACACTGTTGCAATAGCACTCAGTGAAAATCTTTTGATCTTTAATCTCTAATGGCTCCACACTGATTGTTGTGTGGGGTTTTTTTTCAGTTTTCAATAACAATTTCAGGATTGTTCCCTGTTCTTTTGCAGGTAACAGTGCATTGCACCTCCCAGTATTGCAAGCTTCAGAGATTTCTACTCAATATGTTGTAGGGAATATCAGTTGTGCATCAGTCCCTGCTTGTCAGTCTCCACCTTATATTCACCTCTTTTCACATAAACTTAGAAATTAGTTTAGATGTAATACATGCAAATAGCTGGTGAGACACTGTTGACATTCTTATCAGTGCTTTTACTTAGCACACTCTTGTATTTTCTTACTTGCTTGTTTATTAGAAAAAGGCAACAAGCTCTGGTTTAGCAAATAGTATATAAAACCTCCTTTGAAATCCAAGTCATATATACCTTTATATGATCTATGAATTCAACATTGTGCACATTTCATAAGGAGAGCATTTTTTGTATCACATATGATGATGTGTTGATAGTATGGTAAATTGCTATAGGTTGAAAATGATATTTTAGTTCTATTAGACCCAATACAGATCTTATTCAAAACGAATATCTGAGGATTTTGCTATCTGAGATTGATATTACTAAGTATAGCTTAACACTTCATTAATATTCTTCTTAAAATGTGTATTTTGCCACAAATTTACAAATTCAGAAAACAATATGCTTCATGCATGACTGCTGGACAATATGTGTAATGTCTTAAAAGTAAACTATTTTGTGTGTTGCTCTATGGCAATCATTTGATCAGTTTAGCAAGAATTCATATCATAATGACTGTGTAGATGTGTGTTTTATAATGAGATGTACAGTTGTGGTATGAGTATCACTCCTCTGTTAGGTGGAACTGGAATTACTCAAGAGGTGTCCCACACAGTAGTTCCACCAGATAAGTGAAGCCATATTTACTTCCAGAATATAACTATCTGAGTTCTAGTTTACCTCTCCTGTTAATTTCACAATGAATCTTTTGTCCAGAAAAATGATTATCATGTAATTCCTGGATGGCCAAATGATTCATTAAGTTAAACAGTAAGCTATCAACTGAAGTTGTATTATTCTTGATAAAGAGGGCTCCACTGTTTATTTTGAGTTGGCAAATGCATGAATATTTAGTTATTTCTCTGCAGTACCTATTGAATGCAGTTTGTCACTATCCCCTTGCTTTAAGACTATGCGATCATGTGAATTTCTGAGAAGACTTCCCTTTCCTGGAATCATTCTCCCAGGTATAACAATGATGTGTAGCTATGCACATATAGTATAAGACAAATCATTTTCTTCATTAGTATAAGACAAATCATATCCTTCATATCCTTCTGAAGGAAATCTGTCAGCTAAAAAGCAGGCATCTTTGACAATCTTTCTTTTTGATACCTCAGGGAAGAATTTTTTTCCCATGTGTAACACCAGCAAGTGATGTTACCTTCTTTTGCAATACTTTGAGGATACAAAGGGCAGAAAATAGATTAAATAATGGGGCAGGTCCTTTCCATTATTAATATATTTGAAACTCTCTGTATTTGGAAACTCTCTGACTTGGGAAATGCATTGTGACTAGGAAATGTCCACATGAACTAGTGATCAGGGACATCCTGTAGCTCCCTTCAAGCTGTTGGCTTCTGTGCTTTGTTTTTGAAGCTGATTTTCATAAATTCACTTCAAATTAATAATTGAAAACTCTAGGGACTGGGCATTAAGTAGGTAAAAGATTCCTAAAATGATGAGATAAGTAACATATAAACCAGCAGAGGAATAGTATTTCATAGAAAGTAGGAATAATTCACTTTATGATAATAATTAATAATAATTATTAATAGAATTAATAGAATTTTAGTTTAGTTTTGAAAAGAAAACCCAACTTTTTTTAGATATTTTTCAAAAAAATGACTTGTGTCTTTCTGTGATTAAAATAGGGCTCTGGAACTCAAAATTGCTTTCTGAATTTTTCTGTAGCTCTCAGTCTTTTAAGACTATCATCTTCTTTTTTGTAGAGATAATGATCCTTGCTTACTCCTTTGATAATCCTACATTATGGTATGACAAAATTCCTTATAATTATTGCTAAGCTGAAACTATATCAGATATAGTTCAGATATTGCTATCTGAAAGTATATCAGATTCCCTCCCTAGTATGGAGGGAAAATCTAAGTCTAAAACTAAGAGTTCAGTAGAATTCAGTAGCACTCATCCTATTGCTTTGTAGATAACATGAGTTAGTTTTTCACCTCAGACTCACTTTTTTCTCTCTGGCCCACTCTCTGTTTCATTTCAGCCACACTGAATTTAGCAGTTGATGAAGTTGGCACTAATTTCTTTATTTTGCTGTATTTAAAATGCTAGGCAACACTATCAAATGTTCTTCACTTCAATCTCTTTTCTTTCTGTTTGTGAATGTCACACTGTGTTGTGCAAACACAGCAGGGATGAAAGCTAACACAAATGCATATTTGTGTCTACAGCACAAAAATGTGTATTTATAGATGAACAAACCAGGTCAAATCTTTCACAGTAAAAAATAAATTAAACAGCCATTTTTCAGACGAGTATCTGGAGACTCTTATTAGTAGTGAATAGAACTGATCATAAAATGGGGGGAATATTGGCAGGGGGAACTATTTTTAATGACATTTTGTGTTTATAAACACACACACAGACACTCACATTAAAAAGACACTAGACCTGTTTTTCACACTGTACTGTTGCTCTGAAATTAATCACTCACAGCTTTGTATTAGTTAGGCTGAACAAGACAAATAGTCTAGAAGATTGATACAACATGGATTAACTAGTTTATTGATTAGATGTACAAAAACATTTCCAATCAATAATATATGAGTGAATTTCTTTGCTGTAGTGGATCACATAGAAAAGCTGAGAATATAATTTTAGAAATAGGTATTTATACCTTAACTCACCCTGTTTTGGAGATATAGCCATGCAGAATTACCTAATCTCTATCTGCTTAACTCAAATGCAGAAGTATAAAAATATTAGCATACCAGAAATGCAACTATTCTTTGTTTTGTTTCCACCTGGCATTCTTGAAAGGAGAAAAATGAGAAGTGCAGTATACACACAAATTATAGGTCTCATGCAGGAGAATCATCCTTACTCAGGATTTTACTAAGCTAAAGATCAGGAAAAAACGTAGTTATGATCTTGCAATAAATAATCAAGGTTTATGGAGGTTTGGCCAATTCCTTAGTGTAAAAAAGTTCTATTCTGATAAACATATAAAAGAAAATAGGGCTCCGAAATAGCAGAATATGTCAACAACTGAAGGGAATGAAAACTGGCAAGAATGCCTTTTCAAATCACCAAGAAAACACCGGTAGCTAGTTTTACTGCACAGTGAGTCAGCAGTTATTCAGAGATTTAACTTAACCTGTTCATATTTACTGGCAGTGCAGAATATGTACAAAGATATCTTTCTTTGTTTAAGAAACTGTCTGGAGTAGCATTTTTTCTCTGTACCCTCTGGGACTGTTGAAAGTCTTATGTGGACATAGCACACTGCGATTTTCCTGTTTTATTAACTTTACCCTTACTTGTTACCTAACATGTAAATACCCAGAGCTCACACACATTTTTACTAACAGTTTGCAAGTGATTTGGATTCATAAATAAAAACATCTAATGCTATTTCACATGTCCTAGGGTATCCAAGACTTCCACAGGAGCAGGCAGATAAGACATAGGATCTACAAGAAACCCGTGCTCTTCTGGAATGGCAACTCAGGGCCAGGCATAGTGACATACAGTATCTAAAATAACCTCTTTTCTTTTGGCAGTTGAATACTACCCTGTTAGTGATATTTATTAAAAATAGCAGGAACTGTGTAGCTGTTTGTTCTCTTCTGCTTATTTGTTTTATGTACTATGTCATCATGGTGGCACATGCTACTGTGTTTATTTTTTTTTTTTAATAAGTCTTCCTTTTACTGCAACTTTTTTCACCCCTTTGCAATTTATAAAAAAAAACTGATTTGAGAACAATTGCTAAAGCCTGATTATAACTTCAATGAGTTTGTGTTACTTATTACCATAATAAATTTTTAGAAAATATTTAAAGTTTTTAGACCAAATTTTGATCAGTTACTGGCATAAGTCTGAAGTAAAATCAGTGCACTTGAAATGAGGAGCTGAGCATAGGATTAATATTATTGATTGTTTTCAAAAGATTTCTTGCAATTCTCCTTGGTGAGTTATTCAAGCAAAGTTTATACTTTTATATTAACAACAATGTTCCTTTCATCTTTTTCCTACTAAAACTTCATTTTCCTCATAACATCCTTTGTCCAAACCTTCCTTAACATTTCATTTTGTTGTAGTCCCTATCCAGAAAACTAGGCCATTTTGCATATCTCTCTTTTCTTTTGAGGAACAGAGGAAGGGAGGAAGATGGCCAAAATCAGTCTTTTTGGTATACCTCTTCTTTTGTAAGCATAAGTGCATGGCAGGTGAGATTTTCCAGTGTAAATGTAGTAGATTTAGTACCTAATTATAGTCTTTGAAATTTAGGATGAGACTGCTTGCCACTTATTTTTCCATATATCTCAAGAGACTTCATTTTCTCTAGTTTTTGCTCGTTTCCAAAGGATTTCCTTTGATAGCTGCTTTGGCACAATTCCCATTTTATTCATTCTGTAGGAAAACCTATTATAACAATTTTTTATAAAAATGCATGAAAAGAATTCTTTCTCTTCTGTTGTCGATTTACATGTTCTTGAACTTACTAAAACCAGTCTTCTCACAAAAGTAAATGAGAAAACAGACATGTAAGCCTGCTTCTGGTACTTTTCCTTAGGTTTATTTTCAGAAAGTTTGGCTTAACATTGAAGAGCATATGAAATCATGATCATACTTTGCAAGGGAGGGAAACACCACATACTCAATTTTTGCTTTAATAATGATACTCTGTGAAAAATGAACATATATATGGGGAAACTGCTTCTCAATAAGCAACTACTTAATTTTGGATTATACTTGGAATTTATTTGTATAACGATAACTCTCAGGAGTACAAATTCAGAGATTTGCTGGGAACTACAAACCTGCCATTGCATAGAATGACAGAGGTAAAGCAACTTAGAAAACTGTTTATAGTGAGTCCATGAATAGAAAAAGAGATCCCAGATCTCTGTTTACTCCCAGGAACTTTCTTCCTCTTGTTTAATGAATCATTTTGCACATTTCAGTTTCCATGCATGTTTTCACTGTTCATAAGTACCTCTGAAAAATGAAACTCTTTTAACCAGCAGCATATTTTTGAATAATTTTCTATCATTCATGTTGTTGCTTATATTTTATTTCATTGGACACTGATATACCATCCAATATATTTTTTGTTTCCTGTTACAATATTAAGGAGATTTTTTTTTTTAAATATACTTATTTCATTATATATACTATTAAGTTTGGGGTAAATGAATCTTGATGCCTAAGTATATGTAAACACCAAGATTTACAAATGCTTCCATAATCCTACAATTATTGTCATGTTTAAAACAACCTTATCTCTATGTATATAGCTCTGTTGGTAAGAAACAGAAAGTGGACGTTAAGAGATCTGGTTTCAGGTTCATGTTCTGTCACAGATTCTCTGTATGTTCCTTAATGACAAAACACAGCTACAGATCATCTTAATCAGAAAGAAATGTAATGGACCAAGGCATATTGCTATGTCTCAAGACACATCAGTTTGTTATGTTTCAGGCTTCGGTTTGATCCAGAAATAAATGGAAATGCCGTATGAGTTCAGGGGTCAGAAGTAGTGAGACACAAAACCCACATCACTGCTATGTGACTGCAAGCTATGAACACTTGACATGCCTTTACCACATCATTTGGAAGATTGGAGGACACATCTTTAACCATCTCGTTCTCTTTTTTTTTTTTCTGATTGGAGGACAGGGCTGTGTTGATCAGGGCATAAAGTATTTGCAAAGTGCTGTTTGAATAGAATTGGCAAGAAAATAAATATTTTTTTATGTAGTGTAGGGATATTTTTTGTGGCATCCTCAATTTTGCACTAATAATAAAGGAAAAAAACCCTGAGGAAATAGGCTCTTCCACGAAAAGCTGATGACTGCTTCAGGGAATGACAGTCCATATCCAGTTTCAAACTACTTATTATAATAGGTAGTCCCATCCATAACTTCCAAGCTGTCCTGCTTTGAGTCATAGACACAGCAGGAGATCAGTTTTAATCTCCATTTCCCTCCAGTGCTTGGATGATGCAGGAATTGCTGGTGACCCAGTACGGCAGCACAAACTCTATCTTCATGTTAAGTAAAAGCTCCAAGCTGCATGGAAACAGGAACCTTAGATAAACACCTAGCATTTCAGGGGGAAAAAGCTTGTCAAAGAATCAAACCAACAGGGAGGGCAAGAAATATCAGTGCCTATTACAGCAGGAGTTTCCTACAGAGACTCAGCTTTTGTCTCATGGAAAGTGGGATGTGCTTAGTTCCCAAGCAATTTCAAGGAGGTACGTACCCCTCTTTGCAAAACCAAGGACTGTGTCCTTCAATGAGACACTGAGGTGACATGTTTGGAGTCCAGTGTTTGAAGGAACAAACAGCTCTTTGTTTCTGTATCCTCCTTATAGACATTCTCATAAATAAATATATAAATGAAAACTCTCCAGAATTAGTATAGACTAAGAAAGCTCTGTGGAGGTTGCTAGGCAGCCAAGGCCAAAGGAATAGAAAGCAGGCAGATCTTTGAAAAACAGAATCAGTGACTTATGGGTTATCTGGAGTCACCATTTACTCAATTGTCCTTTGTCATAAACAAGAGACAGTAGAATTTATTTTTATTTAGTAAATGAGCAATGTTTTTAAAAGATTTTAAATAAAAGGCCTGTTTTATATCTCATTCCTATCAGTGTTTTCAAGCTATGAAATTATATATATGATTATTATTTCTAATGTTTATTTATTCATTGACTGAAACAGGAATTTGGTGCAGTATATCCAGGCTGTAACTTGAAAATGATTTAGCAGAGTAATTAATTTTTAAACTTTTGTCCAATTTTCATTTTTACCACAATGTGCATGTAAGACTAAATGAAGGAAGTTTCCAATGCTGGAAGGTATACCTTGCTCTCAAGAGGTGTCTGTGTTTCACTGTTGCTAATGACAGGGAAAGACCTAATTTCTACCACCATAGCCTGTATGACATATGATGAAGCTACTCATTACAGAAATATAGTAGTAACAAACACCTTCCTATTACTGCTAAGCATGCGAAAATACAGGCATCTCCAATAGGCAAGGTTTTCATATGCAAGATTAGGTGATCACATTATTGACTAATTGCTGCCTTTGAAACCTCTGCTTATATTTGTGTCTTAAAGTCTTCTTGAAATTAACAGCAGCTGTATTATACATACAAGTACATTGAGGGGATACTATAATCCTACAACTCCCCTATCTTCTCAGATAGTGTAATGACACCTCTGTATCATGTTTAGGCTACTTTAGTTATGCTCTCCCAATGTCTTCAAATTATGTCTCTAGAAGATTTAATTGCTGCATCACAGTTTTTCAATATTTGTTTCTTCCACAGGGTGGATGCTGTGGGGGGGTCCAGGCAGCTCTATGGAACAGTCTCCAATGGGCTAGTAGGATGAGAAGGTCCAGGGGTAGTTTGGGAAATGAGGAGAAGCATCACCTCCCAAGATGGTAAACCTACTGAAAAGGTAATTCATGCTAGGATATTGTTATGCAGTCAGCTTTTCAGGCTCCAGGGACATCATGGCTGGAATGCAAGGCAGAAAACTGGTAGGGAATGGGAGCACATACCTTTGATGCTGTCTGAGTGTTCATACACAGTCTCCTGAAGATCTTTCAAGAGTTTCTTAAACCGCACTGAGTTTCAACTCCCTTCCCTGTGTGAGAGAGAATTTGGAGGCTATATCTTACAGGAGTTTTCTTGTCTTCTTCATATCTTACAGGTCCTGTTAGAGAATACAAATCACAAGTTTACAGTAACTTTCCAAAAAATTCCTTATAAGACTTAAAACTCATGAAAATGCCATCTTATCAGCCATATAACAATTTAGCATAATAAAATGTTGTTTCACAGGGAGAGTTAATGGCTTTATTTTTAACTGTACATAGTCTTATTTGGTTGGCTTATTTCAATCTCACCTTCCTGGCTTAACTATTGTGTTTGTGGAGACTCTCTTTCTCCCCTGAAGCCTTAACTAGGGATATTTTTATTGCTAGCATTTCAGAAGACCAAGAGAATGTGCAAACTAAAGATCTGTCATCCCTCAGCATAACTGTAATGCTTCTTCATGTTAAGATGCAGAGTTGAGCCATGAAGTACCAGAACATTAAGTTTCTCTGCTCTCCCAAAAGCTCAGCTATATGGTGTATTTCTGAGCCCAGTTAACTTTCAGTATGTCCATATTACGCACACATTCATTGGACCCGAGCTAAAATTAAGTTTGCTGAACAAACAGATTTTGTCCACTCATCCTAAACCAATCATTTCCCATGGTACTTTATGAAATATCTGACAGGCTGACTTGCTGCTTTCATTTATTAATGTGCCTCAATATATGCAGACTGTAAGAATATTAACAATGGAAAATCACACTGGTGGAAAATAAAATGGGATTTTTGATGAAAAAGTTTTCATAGGGATCTATTCGCACATCTCATGAGACACCAAAAAAGCACAAAACATCATTTAATTAGGAAAGCTTTTTTCTTTGCTCAGGAGTATAGATGTTTTGGTTGGTTGAGTACTAGGTTAGGCTTTCAAATGTCTCTGGGAAATACCTTCCTTTTTGTTGCTGGTGAGCTCCCTCCAGCTCCCTGGCATTCATTAATTAAAACCATTCAGAGATTCCACTGCTGCAATTCACAAATTGCTTCCATGCTTCACCAGGCTTGGCAGCTGCCAGAAAACAGGCCAATCTGCACTCATCGCATTCATAACATTACTGAGAGTTACGTCTTTGTATAACCTGTAGCAGCGGTAGAGACTCTAAAGCCTTCCCCTCTGGAAAGAACAGAAACTACTTTATTACCTGGGAGAAGTTATAAATGCAGTTGTGATAGAAGAAAGGTTTGATACAGGAAAGTGAGAGTAAGCATAGGTCTTGCCTCCTGCATTTACATAAATGGTGATAGTTTTCAGTTTATAATCTGCTTTTCAAAACTTCCACTCAAAGTTGTTGCTGATCAATTCTAGGTTCTAGAAATCAACCTAGGTTCTCCAGACCTAATTTGGTTTTCTGTTATGTAGAAGAAATGAATTAACATGGCTTTTTGTTAATGAGGGTCCAGTAGTCTTTACAAAAAATTGCACCAATTGGTTTTAGGTGATTTACTGTAAACAAAAGACAAGAATAGCTTGCTTAGGGTTGGAACTGATCCAAGATCCAGAAGATCTGGCATCAGTCCCTAGCTGTGTTTCAGGTGTCTTCTTAGGTGCATTTTTCTACCTATAAAATGGGTAGACTCTCATGGAAGTTCTGTAATGTTCCTTTGTTGATGCTTTTGTGATAATCCTTTCTCAAAGGGGGAAAAGGATCTTTACACAAGAGTTAGCAGGGCTCATTGACAGAGCTTTAAACTGGATTTGAAGGGGGAAAGGGATAAAACCAGGCTTGCTAGAGATAAGCCTGGGGGTGGCACACCAACGTTTGAGGGACAGTGTGTTAGCAAGGTCCTTCAGTCTGCTCCATGATGTGCTGAGTACACTGGAGCATGTTTGAAATGTCTTTATACTAATACGTGCGGCATGAGGAATAAACAAGAGGAGCTAGAAGCTTTGGCCCAGTCCCAGAGCTACGACATCATTGGCATAAGCGAAACCTGGTGGGATGAGTCCTGTGACTGATGTGCCGTGAAGGATGGTTATAGGCTCTTCAGGAGGGACAGGCGGGGCAGATGAGGTGGGTGGTAGTACTGTACGTAAGGGAGGGGGTGGATTGTATGGTGCTTACAGTTGGCGATGACATGGTTGAGAGCCTCTGGGTAAGGATGAAGGGGAAAGCAAATAAAGTGGATGTTGTGGGAGTCTGCTATTGACCACTCAGGGAAGACGATGACTTCAGTGAATTATTCTACAAGGAATTGATCAAGTTGATCTCTAGATCAACTGCCCTTGTCTTTATGGGTGATTTTAACTTCCCAGACATCAACTGGGAATATCATAGTTTACACAAACAGGTCCAGGAAATTTCTGAAGCACATTGAAGATAATTTCTTGGTGCAAGTACTAAGGGAGCCAACTAGGAAAGGTGCCCTCCTAGATTTGTTGTTTGTAAACAGAGAGGGACTCGTGGGCGAAGTGGTGATTGGTGGCTGTCTTGGTCACGGTAACCATGCAGTAGCTGAGTTTCAAATCATTGGTGATAGGAGAAAAACTTCAATCCTGTATATGGGGAGAGCAGACTTCAGGCTGCTGAAAGAACTAGTTAGTAAGGTCCCCTGGGAATCTGCTTTTGAAGGTATTGGGGTCCATGAATGCTGGTCACTTTTTAAGAGCCATCTCTTAAGAGTGCAGGAGCAGGCAATTCCAAAGTGTTGGAAGTCAAGCAAGCGGGGCAGAAGGCCAGCTTGGCTGAGCAGGGTTCTTCTTCTAGAACTTAGGCAGAAAAGGAAAGTGTATGGACATTGGAAGCAAGGACAAGTGACATGGGAGGACTACAGAGATGCTGTTTGCCACTGCAGGGAGAAAATTTGTGCAGCCAAAGCTTGATTAGAGTTCAAGCTGGCCAGCACTGTGAAGGACACCAAAAATACGTTAACAGCAAAAAGAGGATCAGAGATAACATTGGTCCGTTACTTGATGAGGTAATGCAAAACTGTGTAGGCAGTGCCCATTGCTAGCAGGCAAAGGGAATGCTCAACTAAGTCATTTTTCGTATTCTTTATATCTATAAATGAAAACTAGGAAGCTTCTGTTCAGTCTTTTTCTTTTTTTTTTTTTCCTTTTCACCAAGAGACCTCTAGGGTTTTATCTTAGAAGAAAGAACCCTTAGACACAACCAAAGTCAATAACCCTCAAGAGACAAATGGAGACAGGAGAACTTAGCAGCAATTCCTTCAATATTTCTCAAAAGACTAAAGACTGTGACAAGAATAGACCATTGGATCTCTGAAATGATCTGAGAAATCAAATATGAAAGAGATATCAGGTAGCCTTCACATGCATTACTCAATGCCATATACATTGCTCTCTCCACAGCTGATAACGATGTATATAATAAATTTGGTATGTTTTGTGGGGAAAAGTGCTGTATTCTCTTTGTTTAAACTTACTGTGTGAAATTCCTCCTTCGTTAAAAACTGGTAGAAAAGCTGGCCCCTTTAGTGTGTCAGGATGCCAGTGATTCAGTGTCTCAATTTACTTGTTTCTTTTCTTCCTCTCTCTAGGGTTGATTTTTGTTCATCTGCCACTTTTGTTTTCTATTGTTATTTCTCCATTATTATTTAATTTCTTACCAATTATGCTCCTCTTCCCGATTTCCCATTTAATTCCTCAAGTTCTGTTATGATAGGTGGCAGAAAACTGGTCATCTGATATTGAAGGAGAACAGTTAGGGATATTTACTCCTTGTAAGACTGAATGTTCAGGCACCTTCCTCTGAATGTTCTAGTTCCTGTACTGTTCCAGGATCCTGTCCTGCAATTTTTAACACTTATTTTAGTGGAAATTTTGCTTTGACTACAGTAGAATAAAACTGGTGGGAGAAAAGTTGATCTGAATACCAAATAGTAAGTTTTTATTCCTTAATTCCCTTGACATCTTGGGGAATTGCAAAGGATTAGCTGTTGATTTGGCAACATATAATTGATAGATAACAGAAATTCAGCTCCAAACTACTTGAAATGTCTTCTGACAAAAGAAACCATGTTAAAGGAGGGTAAAGGGGAGGGAAAGAATTTACTCTCAGATGCATCAAGCAGATCACTTTTTATTGATGTGACATTTGTACCTGTTGTAGAAGGTGAGGTCTCTGTGAGAAGTTGTTATACCAGAGATCAGATGCATAGCAGCTTTTGTTTATATCCAATGTCTGATATAATATTTATCACGAAGATATTGAAATCTGTAACAAGAACTGAAGATTACCAAATTAACAGCCTGGATTAGGCAATATGATTATTAAAAAAGCAAAGTGAAAACAAGTTACATACACAAGGTGTCTGACTGCAACTAGAACTCCCCAGGGCATTTAAACCCGTATCAGAGTAGCTGGAGATGGAAGATATTCTTGTGGAGTTTCATGAAGTGGAGGGAAGGGGCGGAATTCATGACTATGTGGCCTTTGAGCAAGAGCACACTGAAAGAAATTTGCATGAGGGATGTGAATGAAACATAGTTGTAAGCATAGATTAGAACAATATTTTATGGTTTTTTTATTTTTTGCTTGCAATGCTCTGTTTGCTTGCACTATGTAAAACCTTAATCTCAAGTTTTGCTAGGTATATCTTTCTCTTTTATTTTTAAGCTTGTCTTGTGTTGGGGAGCAAGATGCATCACAGTGAAACAGTAGGGCTGTCTACATGGCTAGAGGTAAAAAGTCAGAAGAATATGTATGCAGGGAGTGGAAAAGGAGCTGCACCTTGAAACACAGGTGCTGAGAATGCTTCCTACTGCTCTTAAGCATCAGTATGGGGACAGTGGCTGCCAAATATCAGCCTTTGGGAAGGAATTCCCTCTGGCAGAACAGTCCTCCGTTCCTCCTGCTTAGAAGCAGATGGCAGAGAGACAGCCCACATCACCAGGCAGACCTGGATATGCTGTGCCTCTTTAGGCTGAAGATTACTTTAATCCAGTAAGTCGTTGTTCATTTCAGTCATACAGATATTTAAACTGACTTAAAGTAAAATAAAATTATTTTGGGGATAATCCCTGCATTTTTTCTATAAAGCAAGTGAGCAATACAAACAAGGCTGATTTTATACAACATAAAACGTAGTAGCTAACATAGGTGAACTAAAGCTAAACTATGAATACATTTCTAATATATTAAAGCATTATTTTATATTGGCCAAGTAGGCTATTATATATTGTCATAATATTATTTCCAATAGTTTTCTAACATTGTTATATTATGGCAGTGCCTGTGATAGTTTATGAAAAGAGCTATATGAGCACAGAATAAAAGAGAGCTCAGCATCATTCAGGTGCTGCAATGAGGGAAGCAATATCTTTATTTAATCCTCTTGATTTATAACTATGATTTTATATTTTTTTTTAACTGGGCTGATTACAAGAGTATTTGACCACTTCACAGTCATTAACTCCTTTAGATGCATAAAGTAACAAGAGATGCCTCTCTGAACACAGTGAGCCTCTGACCAGTACTTAAAAATACAGTACTTCATAATGAAAATGGCAGCACACTGGCTAATGTATTAAATAACCAAGCAGCACAAAAGTGCTCAACTTCTCTGAGTATTGCACTCAGAAATGGGTTTCTTTAGCAAGACTTCATATTTAGAAGCACTAGATTCTGAAAGTGAGTAGGTCATTTGCCTATCTTTGCAACTCCTGTTGTTTGATCATTAGTCCATTTTTACAAAGAAGCTGAGGCACAGAGATGAAGCATTAAGTTAGGGGTTAGAACCTCTTTCCTACTGTCTTTGATCTGGAAATCTGAGCCTTTTCCCCCACAGAAAGCACCACTTAGTCTATTTAAATTCATTATCACATATCTTTATAACTCTCTGAGGATTCAAGATACTACAATTGAAAATCACCCCAACGTGTCTAAACAGAGAAAAGCTGCTTTAATCATGGGAGTTAAATATAGAGAGGTAGTGATGGTCCTCTCTTCAGTCCTGTACACCTCCTTAAAGATAAAGTAGCACTTTTTATAGCAAAGGGTTAATAGCTAAAGTAGACAATATTGTCCAGTTGCACAAGTATCCCTATTTAGTTTTGCTAGGAATACTAAAGTTTTGGCACTGCACAGCCTGTATGTTTTCAGCTGTAAGCAACAGATCTTCCTATTTCCCCTGTCCTGGGCTCTTCTAAGTATATATTAAGCATTGCAACTAGTTGCTGAGTTCCACAATAATGGGTAATGTTGGCAAACATCCACTAGTGACAGACCTGAGAGCCACTGTAATCCATTCCTTTACTGCAGCTAAAAGTTGAATTTAAAATTACCAGCATGAAAAAGAAGTGTTCTTTTAGTAGAAATTGTAATTTAATACTGAGTTGGTAGTTGCTTAAAAATGAAGTTTCAAAAAGAAAAAAGTATCATGGTCCAAGAAGAAAAAAAGTGAAAAATGAAGCTTGCACACCAAATTGGATTGATCTGTGTTAGCAATAACAAATTAAAGCTGCATATAAACTTTATGCATCCTGCATGGTTGCAGAGTGAAATCAATGATTATTCACTTGCTTAAATCAAAATTCTAATTAACATGAATAACAGCAAAAAAGTAGAAAGTGTATGCTGGGTTTAGGAATTTGTGTCAAAGAAATGGTACCATTGCTGTACCTGTCATACTCTACTATATCAGAGTCAGGTGATCAGGCGGTGCTAGCTGAAGAACCTCTTGAATATTAATCCAAGATCAAATAATAGCTTGCACCTTTCCTTAAGTCCATGTTTGGGAAATCTGTCTTCCTCGCTATTTTGTTCTGTGATATTCCCAGGCTTTTTTTCTTCTAATGGTTCTGTTTCAGATAGAATGCCACCAGAAATGTTTTTCTAATGACCTTTGCACTGGCCCAGTTAACAGGCTGATGAGATTCAAATAACAGCTGAAGATTGCTAAGAAAATCTGAATAAAACAGACATACAGCCATTTACAATAGTTGTAATTTATCATTTTATTTCCTATTTCTGTTTGATTAAAAGCACAATATGAATAAAGTTTTAGAAGGTGAAAATTGAAATCTGATTTTCACGGGATTTAATCTGATGTGTGGGAAATGTAAACCTAATCTATTTAGGAGTGCTTTTCTTGAACTTACTGGCATGCATTTTCAGTTCCAGTTTACTGAATGTTTTCTTCAGCTTTCTTCATTTATGGATGTGGTGAAGGAGGAATATTAGACATTACTTATCTTACTTGCCAAAGTTTCAGATTTTCCTGAGCCAAGTGTGAACAAAGAATTTCCTGTAGGAGAGTCTAATGTGGAATTCGGTGAATTTTGAAATTGAAACTATAAGCTATGCTGTCTGCAGAGTGAAATAACAGGGAGTCTTTATTCCATCATGCTTAGAAATGAATTCCTGAAAAAAAGATACAGTATTCTAGGTTCTCATAGGGTACCACATTATTCATTCCTCTATTTTCAAGTTAGGCACACAAAAAATTGTTGACACAAGAAGCTATAATCAAGGAACATGTAAGAACTAAATTAGGGATCATCCAGATGAGAAAATTTTATTAACATCTTCATAATGAAGGATATAGCCTCCATTTTTAGTCTCAGAAGCAGATTTCGGTGTGTTTTTCAGTCATTTGTTACTCCTGCTCTGGAGACATCATAGAGCAAACAAGGAGAATAGGAAAAAATGAACATTTTCTGAAAACAAAGCACTTTTGTAAATATAGCCTGATCTGAAACCTCTTAATTCTGATGGAAAGGCGCACTCTGACTTTCAAGAGGAGTGTTGGAGCTTTGCCTTGGCAATAGGTTGTCTGTCCATTCAGCTACATGACGATATATATGCTTGAATTTTTGTTTCGTTTTCATACTAGCTTGGACAGAAACTTCTTTAGTGTTGATTAAATTGTATGTATGTATTTTGATGATTTACACATTATTACAGATAAAACATAAACTTCCGAAGTGTTGGAAACAATTGATATGAAAGAGAGGAAGGACTGACTTAGAATGCAGAAGAGCTATTTGTTGGATATAATAGTTAAGGTTTATTTGGAAAAAAAGAGTTAAATTACTTCAATTCAGAGGGAGGTTACAGAGCCGTTGACATATGGCGCTCAGAATCATGCCTGCCACACTGTCATACCAAGAATGCCAGTTATCTCTAGTGCCCTGCAGATGAAAAGGACAAATTCCGTCTCATTATTATACATTATGTTCTCCACTCGAAGAGGCTGTGTATTCCCTAGTCATGCCTATGAAATTAGTGCATGTAAGAAATTATATTGATCAGGATATGTAGACAACTGTGTCGACCCTTATACTTCTCTATACATACCTATATTGATTATAATGAGTATTAAAATGAAACTAAATTTGTGAGGGCTGTAAAACTTATCAATGGCAAATTAATTTGGAACTTCTTAGCTTTATGAGTTTATTCATATTTTAATCATATTTTTTATGATTTTTACTGTGTTACTCCTATGACAATTGTGATAAAAGTGTGCACACACAATCCATTGATACTTCTACTTTTTACTTTCTTCATTTTCTTAGACAAGCCTCACTGAAATAGAAATTTACCATACTTCTTCACCTCCTTCTTTTCCCCTCTTCAAAATGAATGTAGTTCATATGTAAGGATTGCTATTGTAGAAAATCTTTTTTATTTCCAGTAAAGTGTGGGAGGGATGGAATGGTTATACTGTATACATCTACATAAACATTATGATGCTATCTTCAAGTGCACAATCATGTTTTAGTCATTTTTTCCCTTATATTCACCATCCATTTAGACCTTGCCTCATTTATTGCACTGGATGACTTAAAAAAGGAACTGCAGACAAAGAAAATCTGGGATATTTTTTGAATGCTTGTCTCTGCAACTGAAAGGAGTTACATTTTTTTGAGGGCAATGTGTTTTAGATGTAATACATATACATTTTTTTTCCTGCTGTTATTAGGAAGTTTAAACTCTGTCAGTGAGTACTCAGAACTCCCAGTAAAAACAGCTGGAGATCTGTACATAGAGGGGAAGCAGACTGTCGAGTTGAGCTCAGCAGTGCATCTGAGAAAGCAGGGTGCTTCCCTAGACCTTTTTTTTTTCTCTGGCAGTAGGTAGTATAAAGAGGAGGGATGTTAAGGACTAAGTACTCCAGAAGCCCTGACTTGTGCTGCCATTTTCATATTTTACACTCTTTTAGTTTCTCTCCAAAAGAAATAGGTATGCATTTATAATATGACTTTTTCGTTTGTTTGTTTTAACTTGGTATTGTTTATATAAGTTAAAAGGAGAATTGATTAACTTTCCAATTTTTTCCTCCCTCAACTCTGAAGAGATTTTTCTGGTCTCCTTTGATGTACTCTTACTCTCCTCCCTCTGCGTTTAATCAATACTTCTGTATTCGCTCGGTCTTGTAGTTCTGTCCTTGCAAGCTTCAATAGCCTCATCATATTTGGTTCTGCTAAAGACCTCATGGAAAACACTGAAAAACATCCTTCTTGGAAACAATTCTGCCAACGTGTCATTGATTTCATTTGCATCAAATCATGGGTTTTTTTGTTTCTCTTGTTGCTGACTCACCCTGTCTTTCTCTACCCCAGATATATACAGTGGTTTCCTGACACCCTCTGTCATTCTGTCTTCCAGATTGGTGTTCTAGTTAGTAATTGGTCCTTGTCCTTGTGTCCCCTAGCTCTATTCCCACTCTGTCCTGAGGCAGTGATTCAGCAGCTCATTCTGCTTGATTCTGTCCCTGTTGTTTGCCCCTACGACTGTTTATGGGGTTGCATGATGAAACAGATAGATTACTGATCTATTTTAAAAATATTCTGCCTTTACAGGGAGGCTTGTTATTAACCTGGGAGTTATAACCTGGTTCCCCGGAGATCTGTGCAGTGAGTGGCATTGCATCAGCACAACTGATCACGAGTTCAGGGGATGGAAACACGTGGCTGAGGATACAGGAAGCAGGAGCTTCCCGAGAAAGACATAGTTGCCAGGAGAAATGGCTGTGGAACAATGGTCTATTTTCCTTGTCATCTCTCCCAAGATCTTTTATTTTAATGATTAGATTTAGCCCACTTTCTGAAAGTTAAAGGCCCTTTCAGCTCATCTGGTTTTGAGTGATCTCTGCCAGTCAGTATTAACCAGTCCCTCCAGGATAAGAGAGTGAAAAACAACTGTGCTTATTGACTTCCTCATTTTGAAGGAGCTGAACTGTTTCCAGCAATTAAAGGTAACTTGAAGTTTTCTGGGAAGTGTAAAAATTGGAGTAAGTAATAGTAATCCCTCTTATTTCCCAGCCCTGCAGGAACTGAGCTGTTGCTCACTGATAGCTCTCTTTTTTTAACCTTTGCATGACCTCCAAGGGATTTATGACACACAGTTAGAGAAAACAGTACTAATCTAGTGCCCTTCCTGGTCACAGATGCCACCTTTCTGTAAATAAAATGTGTCATATGCTCATCTCTTATGACTCTTCTCGTCTCTTTTGGAACACCATCATTCTTAGGAGAAATGCAACATGCAGTATTGATATTACTAGGAGATTTATGGCAGGAATGTGAAGCCATGCATAAAGCTTGTTAAGCAGTTCAAGTTAACTAGGCACAAGAAAACAGTAGATGGAAGCCCAGGATGTAAGATCCGATTGGACAGAACCTCAGGGCTGAGGGATGACAAAGGATGACATAAAGATGGCACCTTCTTACCTAGTATTTGCTCTTAGTTGATATTTGCAGTCTGTTTTACTGACAGAGATAGGTGTTTTATAAAATTATGCCAAACCAGTGTTGCTATAGGAGGAGCTGGTTCCTGTTCCACTGTAAGCATTGTGACTTGTCAGGGATTCTATTTTTGGTGGGGATGATGTAAGGTGCAGAAAGGAAGATGTTGGGCTGGCTTTCCAATGTAGAGTTTGTGATCCTGTTAGTTACAAGGCATGGGTATTCTTCCCCATAGGTGGACAAACAAGACTGCAGTTTCTCCTCTTTTTTTTTTTTTTTTTTTAACTTTTATTACTTACACTGGCCAGCAACAGAAAAGTTTTCTTCCATTCTCTTCCCTTGCAGTCATACAGAGACAGACAAATTTTCTAGCTTTATTTTAAGAATTGTGGATATCATCAACAGAATGTCCCTGGTCCTCACTTTGGGCCTGTGTTCACTTTTAATGCTTTGCTAATCTACCTCAGTGAGATGGCAACACACCAGTAATGACCATTAGATCCAGTGCTGTAGTTTTTGTTGCTAGCACAGTACATCTGCTGCTGTACAGGCTTTTTGCCTTTTGCCTTTCTCCCTTGCTGGTGCCATGCTTTTGGCTGTTTAATGGTTACTTTGCTATTGAACTCCACAGGGGAACATATCCCCAAACATTTCTCTAACCTCATCCAGAGAAATCTGAGAGCTCTTCTCCCTATGTTCCCAGCAGGAGCTTCCTGCTTGCTTTTTATGTTTCAGCTACTACACACACATACTTAGGTTTGACTCCTTTGATAAAAGCTAACCTAATGAGCTATCACAGAGAGCAGCTAATGGCAGTGCAGCCTCATCCCCTTTCCCTATATAATTTTTCTTATCTGCTTAGGAAGTCTTTCTGCACTGTGTGATTAATTTTGCTAATCTCAGAGTTTTAAATGAATAATTAATTATTACATTTGGCTATTACTCTGAGTATTTGAGATCTGCATGGCCTTGTGCTGTCCATACATTTTTACATCAGTGTACTTAAATATAGTGCTGTAAGTTATTAATTGGTAAACAACCACTGAAAATTTACTTCACACACAGGTTATTCTGTAGAGTACTATTGTCCTGGGGAACAGCTGTTCCATCTCATTAAAATCATCTTGTTTCCTGAGATGTCACATATTTGGGGAACAGTGGGTCAAACCCACTGAGGGATATAGACCTGAAATGCATGTTTAAATTCTTTCTCAGCATCTCTCTCAAGCTGATCCCAAACTAGCTCCATCTCAAATGTTCTTGCTGTTACTGCTTATCACAGTAAATGATTCCCATCAGAAATTCTAAGCTGTTTCCAGTGCTGCAAGACATCCTTGAATATCAGAGTGTGGGCTTGGTATGATGAAATAAAATGAGGTATATTCACTGATTTTTTTTCAAGTTTGTAGCAAGGTAAAATTTGATACTTACATGATACGACTATTATTTCATATAAGCTGTTAAATGGCTGGCTCAGTCATGCAGTATTTGCCTTCACCTTTCTGGAGAACAGGAGGGATTTTTCTTCTCTTATGTTTTACTTCCTGATTTCTTTTTTGTCAGTGTGTTCAGTCACATAATATGTTCAAATAGCAAATTAATTTGACAATTAATTTCTGCTATTACAATCCATATGATGTGGAAGGTGTTCAGATACAACTTTGAGGGAACAGGAGAAAACCCTAAGCAAATCAGACAGAAAGATTAAACCTTAGACCAAAGTCAACTCCTGCAGGGCATTGTACCACTCCAACACATACCTCATCTTTGGACAACAGTTCATGTGCCATTCCATTAACTAGTTAATTTTTATGAGCCCCAGAGCATTCACAGGAGTCTCATTGTACCACTTCAAGTAATAAGAACATCTGATACTGTGAGGGTCTAAGTATTCTTATGTTCAGTTTCAAGTTATGAGGCTTTTGGTTGATCAGTGCTTTCCAAAATTCAGGCCTCTAGATTAGTGCTGCATTCCATAATTTTTTGCATCTGAAGGCTCAGATATTTGGCATAATGTGTATGTAAGAGGAAATATTGGCTGCATTTTGAAACCAAGATTGTAGAAATTTGTTTTGAAATAATCTTACCATATGCATTTCATTCTCTCTTGTCATAGTGCCTATTACACGCTGAGCTCATAAAGCACCTGGACGTGTGCTTAATTGACAAGTTAATCAGTACAGCTGCTTTATTCATGACTCTCACATGCAAAGAGCTGGCCATGAGGGAGCTAAAACCAATAAGACAAATGATGAGAAAATAAGAGGTAATATTAAAAATACTGTATTTTACTTTTTTCTTTTGCATGAAAGAAGAAAAACTAATATGCAGACTGCTTGATTTGGTATTGGTGGCTTAATGGTAGCCTGCTTTAATGTATGTCTTCAGAAAGTGTAGGGTTCTGAAAAGGAACTATGAAGATGGTGACCAGACTTATATGGACAGTAAGCAGCAAGTGATCAATGGTGAATATTCAGAATTGAATAGAATGGGAAAGACTGCAAGTATAAGAAAACAAGATAAGCATCTATGCTGTTTCTTAAACAGCTCTGTGATAATCTAGGTTCAGACATTTGGAATTTTAAAATTTTAACTGCTTGCTTATGTGATATATGCAGTGTGGGAGATGCAATTACATTGCTGCAAGCATAGCTACAGCAAAAATATATGCTGTAGACAAGTGTTTAAAATGACAGTGGTGCATACAAGAAGCCTGACAAGTTGTGAAAATTGGAACTATATCGCTTCTTGCATGATGTTCCAGGAACTATGTTAAAAGGAAACAGGACTAATCCTAATGAAACATGACCTCTCCACTGTGCCAAACTACTATAAACTGAATATGACTGGCTGCTGCACTGGTGACATTTTCTAATCCAATTTAATAGATTCCAGCACTTGCCTGGGCAGCTGTTGAAACCTCCCATTGATTCCAACCTATGTCATCTTTTCATCTGCCTGTTTTGCATTTCAATTATCATCTCCACCTCATTTTGCCTCTTCTGATCAGGTAGGTATCTAGCAAATGTCTACTATCAAAATAATCCCAATATTGCATGTAATTTCCTGTAATGATTCTATGCCACCTCCAGTTCACATTAGGCTCTTGTCTCAGTTAATAACTAAATCACACTTCACAGATAAAACTTGTTATTTACTCTCCATGTTTTCCAGGCTCCGTCTGCTCATTGCTCCTCACTGAGTTTTGCTTCTTTGCTGCACTTTCATTTAAATCTGTGATGGTCAAAATCCCTCCTCCGTGCATAGAACATAGATTTTTCCTTACTATATTCTTCATAAAAGAAAGTTGAAGTCTCAGCTCTTAGTTTTCAAGAGAACTAAAATGCCCAAGTTTTTCTTTTACCACTGTTTTATATTATACACTCTTGGATATGTCACTTAAGCTGTCCATGGCTAAGTTTAATGGTCTTTAAAATGAATACCATAATACTTAATTCAGTGGATTATTGTGATCTAATTAATGAATCCTTTGAAAAATCCTTTGAAGTTCTCGTTTGTAAGGTGTTTTATAAATATGTAGTAGTCATAGCAATAAATTAATTTAATTTCCTGGGTTTCGGCCCAATATCATATGAATTTGGGACTTCCGTTTTGTTTTATTCTCCCCACACATAGTGCTTCATTTTGTGGGTCATAACTAAGTTATTTCACATCTCAGTTCTACCCCTAAGTAACAATTGTTTCTTGTGCATACATGTATCAAAGAGAAATTTAAAGATTCATTATTCATGTTCCATATGAACCACCGGAGTCCTTAATTATAAAACAAGCCTCTTGAAAAATGTAGATTATTTTCCTTTCAACCTTGTCTGCAGTTTAGAAGCATGCAGTGAAAATATACTGTTTATAGGTGAGGCATACTTCCTGGAGTGAGAGTCTTAAATGGGCCAAAACATGTGAAGTATTATTAATATTTTTCGGTACCATGGAATATTTCAAAGCAGGTACCAAAATCGCAACTTACTTTTTGACCTTAGCTTCATGCTTTTTGGTGGGGAGAAAAAACCCTGTACCATACAAGTGCTGTATGTGTGCCATTGTTTCCAAAACACAACTAAATCTAGGGAAACTGTATAACAGTGCAGAATACAAAATTGTGACAGGAACTACTGAAGAACATTTAAATCCAATTGTAATTGTAGTTTTAGACTGATGTAATCTGGTTTTCAACAGGTTACTGAATTTGAAAGCATCATTCCTGTTCTGCTGAAGGTTACAGGTTACTTAATTGTCATAAGTGAAGAATTTGTAGTATCATCGAATAGGTTGGGTTGGAAGGCACCTGTAAAGGTCATCTAGTCCAACCCCCCTGCAATGAGCAGGGACATCTTCAACTAAATCAGGTTGCTCAGAGCCCCGTCCAACCTGACCTTGAATGTTTCCAGGGATGAGGCATCTACCACCCCTCTGGGCAACATGTTCCAGTGTTTCACCACCCTCATCATAAAAAATTTCTTCCTTATATCTAGTCTGAATCTACTCTCTTTTAGTTTAAAACCATTACCCCTTGTCCTATCGCAACAGGCCTTGCTAAAAAGTTTGTCCCCACCTTTCTTATAAACCCACTTTAAGTATTGAAAGGCCTCAATAAGGTCTCCCCAGAGCCTTCTCTTCTCGAGGCTGAACAACCCCAACTCTCTCAGCCTGTCTTCATAGGAGAGGTGCTCCAGCCCTCTGATCATCTTTGTGGCCCTCCTCTGGACCTGCTCCAACAGGTCCATGTCTTTCCTGTGCTGAGGACTCCAGAGCTGAACACGGTACTCCACGTGGGGTCTCATGAGAGCGGAATAGAGGGGCAGAATCACCTCCTTTGACCCGCTGGTCACGCTTCTTTTGATGCAGCCCAGGACACAGTTGGCCTTCTGGGCTGTGAGAGCACATTGTTGGCTCATGTCTAGCTTTTCATCCACCAGTACTCCCAAGTCCTTCTCCGCAAGGCTGCTCTCAATCCCTTCATCCCCCAGCCTGTATTGATACCAGGGGTTGCCCTGACCCAGGTGTAGGACCTTGCACTTGGCCTTGTTGGACTTCATGAGGTTCACGTGGGCCCATTTCTCGAGCAAATTATTGATTTCAATTTCCTTCCTATACTAAAATCTACTCCAGTTTTGTATGTGACAAGAATCTAGCCTCACAATGTAAATAAATCTCGTATATAAGTAAAAACATGGCTGTATTAAGTACTTGTACGATCAGGACCCAGGAATGGCATCCTCCTCCTGTGTTACAGCAAAATACTCCATTTTATTTATATCTTATTTATACTTTTAGCTTGCCTTAATTTCAAATTATTCCATTATCCTGATCACAAGAATGAAGAAGTAGGACAATTTAAGAGCTGAAGTGGCTTTTCAGAAAATTGCACAAGTTATTGGCATCATTCACATTTTGCCTGGCACCATTATATCTAATGTAAGATTAACTTCATTAAGGCTGAAATATTAGCTGTAGGAGGGGCAGCCAACTGAAGCTATAGTTCTCTACCCAACTGTTGCTTAATCATTTCTACTTATCAGTCGAGAAAGGATTGCTCCAAAATTATAGAACATTTACTTATCTGTACAAATATAGACATCACCAATTGCTGTGAGTTTATGAAACTAAAAGAACAGAAGAGGCAGAAAGTTTGTAATATGTCTGAGAACAATATTAGAATTATTTGAGTTTAGGGAATAAAATGGGGAAAATATTAATAGACTGTCAGAGAATAACACTTGTAATACTATAGTAAGAATTACTCTGCATATCTTTCACACTC
Organism: Gymnogyps californianus; assembly: GCF_018139145.2. Lineage (NCBI taxonomy): Eukaryota > Metazoa > Chordata > Aves > Accipitriformes > Cathartidae > Gymnogyps > Gymnogyps californianus. The sequence continues at coordinate 23,953,570 of NC_059475.1, read as the reverse complement.
CTTTACAAATATTGGAAACATAGCATTTGCAAACTTTAATTAAATCCTCACTGCTCCACTGAGAGTTAACATTTTTAACCCTGCTCTAATGAAAAGCTGTGTAGTAGTATATCTTTATAAAATTAGAAACTGTCTCCTAATCTTGAAAACGGAAAAAAAAATACAAACACAGCCTTTTTTCTATATTTATATTTAACTTATAGTAGTACCTCAGGCATTTAAATATTTACTTACATAATCATATTAATCACTGAGATAAGTTTATATCGTGATCAAAATAATTATGAAGTCACGAAGTCTAAAATTTAAGAAACATTTTATAAAAGATGAGAATAAATTTTCAAATCTAATTTTTTATCCTTTTGCTATATAGTTTAAACTCACAAATGGCTGCTTCCAGGTGTAATGCAGGTTTATAGTAGGAATATAATTATCTATTTTTGACATGAGGTTCACACAATAGTTTCACATCCTGTTGTTACCTTTGTTGTTGAAAGAAAATATGTGATATTACAGTTTTGAATATTTTTCTCAGTTTCCTGTAATTTTGGGAAGCAAACAATGAAAGAATAGATAAGAGATTCATTTAATTTTATTTAAGATCTGTCAAGGCTCTTATTTCTGAAAGGGCTGATATAGCAACATCTGTAATGGGTGCCGATGACTGGGCCTAGGCATAGGGATCTGTTTTGAAAATCCTGGCCCTGGTTAATTCTGTGAAAGCCCATAGGGTTCAAGAGATTAGATTTACTGTAGCCTGAACCCTGATCTTTTCTTTCTTCTAATAGCTCTACATTAAACACAATTACTGTACAAAGGATTTTTTTTTTAATGGAAAAATACTGTTGAAGAGGTAACAGATATTGAAAAAATAGCGAGCATGAGGAAATGCCATGCAAGTGGTATTTTAATTCCTAGGCCTTTTTGCTCTGTTTTTATTATTCTCTGTAGTTAAATATTAATAGAGTCAGTGCCACTTAAGCAAAGTCATTCGTATCATCTCACTAGCCTACATGGAATTGAGGAAGAATGAACTTCAGCTCTAAGTGAGGAGGAGATAACAATGCAGCATGACACAGAAATGATTGAATTTGCCAGCAGTGTTTGTGCAATGTTTGCTAATTTACAAGGGCATTTTCAAGCAATTCAGTGTCTGGGATTCCTTGGGGGCAGTTCTCTTGGGCACTGAAACTGAATCAACGTTTAAATGGTTTTACTTTTAGAGTGGTTTAGAAAAATCGTAAGTAAATAGATGTTTTCATAATTAATACAGTAACTGCAAATCATGCAAGGATCATTTGCTTTTCGAAAGGAGAGAAAACAGTGTTCTCATTTGGCTGGGCACCTTGCACTGTGTTTGTTAGAACTGTGAAAAAATGTAAAATGCAGATTGCTGGATTAAGACAAGACCAATTACTGACTGATCTGGGTGAAGCCACTCCCTCTTTAGTAGATAATGCATCTGGTGTGGAGGAAATAGTGAGCTGGAAGTCAGAGATCTGAATTCTTCTCTCTGCTCTGCCACTGATGTGCCTGTGCCAAGGCATCCCACCTTTCCCTGCTTCAGTTCCCCTTTGGCTAGAAACAGGAGAGGCAATGAACCTTTTCCAAAGAACATCCAAGTACTTAATTTTCAAGACACAATGTGTTATTTCCACCCTATAAGTTATATTTCCAACCTACAGGAACTCCTGTTGTTTTTTTCCTTCGTAATGTCCCCGATATGTTTTTAAATATGACTGTTAATGTTTTGCTGCAGTGCCAACATTTCAGTAGAAGAGCATAAGGGAGACTGCTTTGCTCCTGTATTTGTACTCTTTCTGTGTATTTACAAAGAGCAACAGGCTGCTAGACACTTGCCATGTTAATGCAATAAATACCTGCGCTCACTTGATTGCTGTAAAATCTAATAAAGTAGGAATTTGGGGGCTGGATGTCTGTTTTTGTGACAGGAAGGAAGGTTACGTTCTGGCAAAAGCACAGAGTGGGAGCAAGGGACAAGTCTTCTGTTCCTGCCTCCTTGATTTCCTGCATGTTTTTGAAAGTCTAGACAAAGTCAAATCAAAAATCCTTTTTAACTTTTGTGAGCAATGATTTTTTTTGGTAAACCGTTGGCTTCAGTAAAGCTGCTCAGGCTTCATCATTGCTAGTTGCCACCCTTGTGTCTATACTAACTCTTTTTTGTTTAAACTGTCTCACTCTACATTAGATAACATGTAAATAGTATATTTACGGAGTACTCAAGGATATAAATGTCTTTCTCTTGCAAAACCTCTGGAGAGAAAGATATAAAATGCAATTCGAAAAACCTCTAGGGAGATGGAAACCCCAAAATGGCAATCCCTTGTCATCAAAATGAGGAAAAATATTTTTCTCTCAGGCTTCTTTCTAATGAGCTCTTGAGATTTTCAACACTGCAAAAAGGGCTTCTGGAACGAGCAAAATTGGCAGTTGCCTAAAGGGCAACACTGGTGAAGACAGAAAAACAGCGATGCTTCCTCTGTCTCATTTATATATAGCAAAACTTTAGAAAGTGAAGCCATTGTTCTTGCTAAAGAAGTAGTTCAGGCTCTATGGGATGAAGACGACTGCATGACTCTTAATGTTACTGCTGTTGCCTATTTTACTTGCCCTTCCAATTCCTTGAATTTTCCTTAACTGCCCTAGTTGTGCAGTAAAGAAAAATTCTCATAGGGTCTTTTGGCTAAATCTGGGTAAGGCGCCTCAGCTTCTGCCAGTCTTAATACTTTAGAGCTTTACAGATTTACCAGATGAAGCTCCGTCTTGAAATCTGTGTCCTTGACTCCATCCAGTAGATTCTGAAATTGCTAGCTAAACTTTTGGAGCAATAGGCAACTTCTGTCTCTGAACTAATGCTTCTTTTTGCTAGGCTTATATTACCTAGAGAAAGGCTGCAAGATTTTTTTTTAAGTTTTTTTACACATACTTGTTAAGATATGTTTTGTTTTCATTTTTTAACTTTAGATAAAGTCATTCAGTTCATTTCCTTGTAAAAATAACTCAAAAGTAAAACTAAAGAACTGAAAGGACTGCTGTGAATTGGGTAGCACTGATGATTAATGGTCTGTTGCCTCTGAAAACTGCAAGTCAGATACGAAATTTCTTTGATAACATAACTGGAATTTCATATTTTAGTTCATATACTTACAGAACCGTATATTACTATACATGCTCGCTTTCTTCCTGGTGTACACATGAACTTTCTGTGGAAATTTTTGTTGAATGCTGAAATGTTTTCCATTAAAGGAGTTACATTATAATTTCTGTTGCTGTAACAGCCTTTGGAGCATATGAAATGACACTGAATTTGACAGGAGACTCAGATCCAGTGGCTAGATATTCCCACAATGGTTGAGATTCAAATCAGAGTATGTCGGTCATGTTTGGGGAGCTGGTAGTAAATATGTTGAACCAATCTCAGAAGGAAGTTGTTTTAAAACCAGCTCATGTTTCCCATAAGGAACAATTACCATGTTTGAGAACATAAAGGTAGAGTCTCTGAGGTCTGGCTTGACTGCAAAGTCTGTGTGAAAACATAGGCTTTTACTTTTTCTGTCTTCCTATTCTTACCTCCTATTCTATTCGCATTGAAGTGAATTTCATTAGATCTTTACTTTGGAACATACTTTTATTTAGTTCAAATTTATAAAACCATATTATCTATTTCAGTTTTCTGTTTAAGAGGCACAGTGTGAGATCCATCCTACTTTCACTTATGGAAATACTTCCATATGAATTATTACTGGAGATCTCTACTGTACCCAGACAAATGGCTGCAAATCACCTCTCTGACAGAAGATATTTGCTTCTGTTGGAGGTTGTTGCTACATATCTTTCATAGTAATCAGAAGTTTGAAAACACTCAACCAGCTAGCGGATATGTGGCAAACTGTGTGTGACAGCATTAGCGGCTAATTTCTTCCATTTTGGAGATGCCACTGTATAAAATAAGGGGGAAACCATGCTGAGCTCCAGGGCAATCTACACTGTGGCAATGTACAGTTGGTCACTAACCAGGAATGACACCAGACAGAGCCATGCCTTAGAGTTTTTGTCCACGTCATTAAACAACTGGAGTTTTGCCCACAAGTTAGAGCAGAAGACTGGTGCCAGTGACTTTGGGTCATAGTTGTGCTCCTGATTTATTGCATGGCATTAAACAAATTGTCTTGCATCTGTCCTCACTTTTAAGGTCAATTTTGGGATAGGATTCTTTCAGCATTACCATATGAATAAGACTTTGGATTTCCAGATGTTACTGCAATATATGTAATAACTGTAATGAAAAATAACGTAGTTCACCTTTGCATAAGAAACATTTGAGTGCAAAGTATATATTATCCTTGACTGAATAGATTAGTCTTGAATTGGTAAGACCAACTTGTTATTGCTCAGATAGACCTAAGCATATATTACCTCTGGCTCCAACCCATGGTATCAATCATAGACTGTTAAATCTGTTTTCAAATGATACAGTCACTGTCTTTGTCTTATCATGTGAGTATGGAAAAAGTTCTGTTCATGTGAGGAATACAGTAGCTTCACCCCTATCTTCTTTTCTTTTTAGATGAGTCATAGACATTAGCAGATGCATAGAGATTAGTCAGCTGCTTGCCTGTGTTTCCAGAATGGGGATAGGCTTTAATGAAAAAGATAATGCTACTGGCTGTAGAGTTAAGAGAGAGCATAAGGCAGTTTTGCATATACCTTGTTGCAGCTCATTGCTTTTAAACAATAGAAACAGGGGTTTTTATTGAACACTAGAGATATACCAGATCTATATGTCTGACTTTGACTACGGAACCATGAAGAAGACCATTCACTTAGATAATTCAGCCCAGACTTTACACTAGCCTCATATGTGCTGAGTCAAGACTGCAGGAGCTGAGGAAGCTTGGCAAGAGCAGTCATGTGAAACAGAGCTTATTGCTAAGATGCAGGCACTCCCAAACAATGGTCTTACATATCCAGGGCAATGTAAGATACACAGCCAATTCTCTCTGCTAGGTTCCTTTAAAAATCTTAGCTTTAATGTAATTAAGCAACATAATGAGCTCCAGTCGCCTTGATGGTTTGAGTCTCATGCACTTAGCTGACAGTTTCACTGTGTTTCTGCATTATGTCTCTACTTTGATTAGGCCCAGATACATTTAATTAGCAGGTTGTTTGATCAATTAGGTAATGAACCCTAAAGTCACCTTCTTGCTTAGATATGCTTTGAACAACAATTTTAATCTTAGTGACAGCTCCTCTAGAAAGAAAAGGGGAGAAACCAATGTAATTAAGGTGTGAGTGCACAAAAATGCCTATGTGACTGCAGCATAAATCTAAAAACACTTTGAACTCTAAAACATAGAAGACATAGAGTTCAGTGGATGTAAACTCTAAGGTTTTCAATTGAGTTATCATTTCTTTATATCTAGGTCTATGATGAATAGGAAAGAGATATTTGAAAGCATTTGATGTTGAATTGTCTTTGCTCCCACTTCATTGATTTCTGTAGCACCAGAGTTAGGCTAATGCTGAGTGGAAATTTAACGTTGTTTAGTGCCTATGTGGTACTGTTGTAAAATGCTCCTAAGTCTCTAATGAATAGCAGTAGGTAAAAAACAAAATCAAGAGAAAAAACCATGACCACTTACTAGAAAACATTTACTAGAAAAATTCTGAAACGTTGGGATGGAAATAAGTGGAAGTTCCCCTTCAGACAATCAGAAATTGCCCCAACCTTGTTGAATTAGTGGAATTGGGAACAAGGATGGGTCAAGGTTCATCTTGGCTTGTGAGATTATGAGAAGGCCACATTACGCCATGCAATAAAAATTAATACTAGAAAAAAAGAAAATGTAAGCTATTTTGAGGGGCTGGCTTATCTCTCTACCTTTAGGTTTTGCTCTGCTTCTGTATATGTGCTCTGCAATTTCAGCTGTTAGGCAATCTAGAGGGTGTTCCCCTATATTGAATCTTGGGGTATAAGTAAAGAATTATTATTTAATGCAAAATAAGTTGCAGTGGCAATTAACATGTCCAATTTTTAATAGCTACAGTCACTAAATCAAAGATTCAAACACTGAGATACTTGCCCTTCTGGCATCTAAACTTTGGCTGAATACATAAACAAGGATGAAAGGAAACATTTTTTCAGCTGTTTAAAGTGATTTAACAGGTGGAAACTTAGTCCAGAAAGAGTGGGAATGAGAAACAAGGATTTGTATGTGTGCAAACCATGCACAGATGCATATGTATACATGTGTTTGAATATATGTCTCTATAACACTCTCATGTCAAATATTTCTGTTCATTGTGTTTTCTTGTCATGAAGGTTAACTTTGAAACATGTTTTGTGGAGAAAGAAATCCACTGTTTTCTATTTGTCTTCTTATTTTACTGTGTAGCATTGATAGGATGTAAGCTGTTCAACAACAGGAAAATAAATTATTTCTGTCCGCCCTAATGGTGAATAATGCGGAATCCTATTATTACTTAGATATTTTGTTTGTACTACAGTAGTGAATGGTATATTGCCTGGTAGAGTTCCACTGGAGATACTCGATAGAGTTTTTCTTTCAGGCTCCTAGACCACCTGTAGGATTGTTTATTATTTTGCTCTGTTATTGGAAAACATCTCCACTGACTCAACAAATCCTTCTACACTGCTTGAATTAAGAGAGATTTCTTGAGATGTGGGTTTATTAAAAAAAAAAAGATACTAGATTTGTTAAAAGGAAATTATTCACGTAACTAGCTGGTACCAGCAACTTTAAAACATCCCACTCAGTATGCAGATACCAATCCAGTTAGAACAGGGCTAATTATGTTCTCTTAACTCCACCACCATCAACGTTAAATCTTTAATAGTTCTGCCTTGAACTTTATTCACACTTCGTGGGATGTGTTCTCCATTTTCTTTTTGTGCTTTAGTCACGCAGTTGTTTTCAGATTTAAGTCCCAAATTCATGCAAAAATGCAAAATCAAAAAGGTAAATCTCCTCATATTGAACAAAGTCAGTTTTGTATTTGCTCTTTCCATTTTCTTCTCATATCGCTGTGCTAGCTCCTTTTTCATTTCAGTAGGAGGTCTCTCACTTAGGAAGATTAGTCCTTTGGAAGATCTTATCAACATGTTCCCTATAATGTATGATTTTGCTAATATTTCTGGTCTCTGACGTCATTTCTTAACAACAGGAACATAAGAATGATCTTTCTAAGTCACACCATAGATCCATGTAGCTCAGTATCTTTTTCCTGTAGTAGCACAGAGTAGATATGTAGGAAGGAATATAGGAAAGGAACAAAAGCATAATAATAATTTATTGATTTATTCTCCAGTATTTTCAACTTGAGACTTCTTTGGGATGTTATTTTTTTGGTACTCTTAATATTTTTTCATTCTACTAACTTGTCTCTTCAGTTTTTGTTGCAAGGTCAGCCAGGTAACTGCTTTTATCATGATGAATACCTCTTAACATAAGGATGGTGATACAGGTTCAGTATCACCACAAGATTCTCTGTGCCGGTATTCTGTTTCCAGAAGGAATTATATGAACACACCAAAGAGCTAGAGCTAGTCAACTGTTTATCCTTCTTCCCTAGCTAGGTACTCTTCAGTCTCTGACTGTTTTCAGCTCAGATGAATTTCTGAGCCTGAAGTGAATTTATATTTAGTAACTCTTATTGGATTGCTCTTCCAAATACTTGTCCAGCATCCATTTGTTTAACTACATGCTTTCTGAAGAAGTCTTTCCTTTTGTGTCCTGATACATTCACTTTATACTTTGTAATGCTTGTATAGAGAGAAGCAGCAAAAACTGGTCAATTCCTATTCATTGTTTCTATATCATGTGTTGTTTCATATGTTGTTTTATAGACTTCTCTTATTTTGTCCTCCTTTGTTTCTTTTACAGAATTCTAGTCCATTTTGTCATGTCCCATATAGAATCTGTTCCATGTCTTTCATCACGTCAGCTACTGTTCTGTAAACTTTCTTCAGTTGCACTATATCCTTTCTAAAATGTGGCACAGTGTTCAGTAAGTAGGAATATCAAGCATTTAAAGAGGGAATGGCGATGTTTTTGTTTTCTGTTCTTTCCCTAATAATTCATGATGTTAGTGTGCTCTTTTGACTGCTATAAAATTGTTTTCATAGAGTTATCCATTATAACTTCACAGTCCTTCTCTGCACAGCTTTTCCTCTGCATTACGGAATGCATTTATCTGCATTATCCTCAACCTCCTGCAGACTATCCCATTCTTCCTACATGTGCCTATCCCTTTATGCAGTAAAACTGGCTGGATGCTGAGACTCATTACTGCACAAATAAAAAATAAGAGCAAAAAAATATTAATTGCAGAATGAACTTTACAAATTCCATGTGACCTAGGAAGTCTGAGTTATTGTTTCAAGCAAGCTGAAGTGAGGGAAAAAAAAAAAATTAAGATTCTTGAGCTGCTGAGGAAACCAGCATTCCTTCTTATATAAGCCTTGGTGCAAAGAACGTCTTGGAGAATCAGCTTAAGCCAGACTTACAGAGTTTCAAAGGAATGTGCTCCAGGGCCACCAGGTCCCTCAGTCTGCAGCAGGCAGAAGGATGGTCTTAGATATTGTCTCCAAATAAGGCTGACATGCTTTCTGGGCTTCTTACTCCACTGGAAGCCCTGACAAATTTGTTTTATTGCCAAGGATTTTGTGAAAAAAAAGTCTTGTAAAATTCCTGACCAGTCTTATTATTCAGCCCACTAAGCATAAAATCAAATCTAGGAGGTGGCCATTAACTCTCAGGGAAGCCTGGCTTTATTTTATTAAAAACAGCAAAAAGCAGTGGATATTTACACATAGACTGTAGCTGCTTCTGCAGCAAATCCCAGTATAGAAATGTGGCCAGTAGTCATTTCAAAGTACAGAAAGCATCGTGACTGACTGCAGGACAGTAATACAATTTGACACTTAAAAATAATATCTCATTATAAAATCATAAGAATTGTCAATAGCAGCACAATTACTCACCAAGGCAGGTAACTTATTATCATGACCTAAATATAAAGGAAGTAGGAATGGCTCTGTTGAAGAGGAAAGATTAAGGCATCCTGAGGCAGGAAAACTACCAGCAGCTAAGTTTGAGGAGGTCTAGATAGAAACATTCATATTTTTAAATGTTAAGCTATTTTGTTATTTTTCGTGCAATAATAAAGCCTAACCACAGGAAAGGCATGAATTTTGGATTCTGCCTTGTATATAGAGAATCCTGGGAAACATGCCTGCTCACACAGTGTTACTAATAATAACGTAAATTATTAAAGCTGACAGAATTTTTATAGCTAATGCATGTGCTCTTTGCACTCTGCACTTTCTTCAGCTTGGACAATGAATAAACACCAATCAGGTTTTGTTTCTGCAGTTCCTGTGCCAACACAATGCTGTTATTTGTGATCATAGCACTGCAGGAAAATGTTAAAATATAAAGAAGAAAAGGTGGAAAACAGACAAATAATCTCTTGGATTTAAATTAAATTTTCTGTTGACAGTACATTCTTGTAATATTCCTTTCTTTAATGGAAAATATAAATAGCTAAACAATGTAAAATTTAAATATATGTCCAATGGCTTTGATAATCTCATTATTAAGATTGACATCGTTCTTCATGATCTGTCTAATAAACAAAAAATAATTTTTGTTTGTACATAGGAAAAGCCATATTTTTAAACTGAGATCTTAAGCTCTAGAGAGATTTATGAAAGCAAGTGATTAAAAAAATGGTTTACCTTTATCTGAGCTCAAAATAAAGGGAATTAGCAGATACAAAAATAGTTTTGTCATTCATTTCTATATCTTACTAAATTTTTGAATGCTTAAATCCTATTTATATGCACCATCAATAAAACATAACTTTAAATTTTGAGCATGCTGTGTTCAGGCAGTTGAGCTTGCATTCTAAGGGTTAAATTTCTTTAGAACAATTAATAGAATAGCATTTGGGGGCTGGGCATTGATTTTAATGAAATCAGCTAGCTAGGGTGTAAATTTGTAGAAATGCTAGGTAACTTAGAAAATATAGAGCCAGACTTTGACAGCTGTGGTCTAGAGAATTTTGTTATAGTTTTCTACAATTCTTATGTATCATATTTTGCTGAATATTTCTGGCTCTATTTGAAGGATATTGCCCATGCAAATAAAGTTGCAATGTATTCACACATGCTTTATCTATATGCATATACATACTTATTTTTAAGCTTGGTGCAAAAGGAAATGCTGTAGATTTATTTTTTGACTACAGTCACAGGAGCTGGAATTGCTTCTGTACGCCAGAAGGTTTTCCTCAACAACTTTAGAACATGTCTTGTCATCTAATTACTCTTTTTGCAAAAGATGACCACGCTCAGAGTTTCTCTGACTGCTTTATTCCTTGTTACTCTGCCCACTTTTGGGGTATGAATAGCTATCAGGATGTGATTTTTCTCTCTTATCCTGCCAAGGGAGGTCTCCACTGTGCACAGCAATATGTCGTCGATTTAAAAGAATCCTTCCCTGCAGGAAGCAATAACACTAGAAATGATTAAAACGAAACCTAAAATGTCACCTTAGACTAATGAAATTCCATCATCAAGAAATACAGAGTTGACGCTTCTGTGAGACCCTTTAAAACTCAGATTAAGAAGAGAAAATTAAAGTTGAAATGAGAGGAAACAAAACCAGCTCTCTTTTCCCTGGCAAGAGTTGAGTACAGTATGTTGATTATACTCAGACAAGCTAATCTTACAGACAGTGACCCTAACTCAGCATAAAGAACAGCTAACAACATGGCTTTAGACAGCTGGCAATGTTATCTGTTGTTCATCATCTTAAAAAATGAAATATCTGTCTGTCCTGGCGCTAGCTGATCTGTAGCTTCACTCATATGTTCCCTCATATACGGGAAGACAGTTGAAGAACTGCCTTACTAGCTCAGCCTAGGGATTATTCTCATCCATTTTCCCATCCCTGAGAATGGGCAGTACAGAGTGCTTCAGTGGAAAGTATAGGATTCCTGCACAGATGGCAGTTATAAAATAACCTGTGCGTAAGGGAGTTTTCTTTTAAATTAATCTAATTACATATATCAATGCCTGCTTGGAGACGCAGAGTTTTGTAGCCTTCTAATTCAGTTCAGTAAAGTTGTGTGTTTAAGCCACTTCAGATGTTCACAATACCAACAAACACCTCCTGACCCCCACATTTAAATCTAGGTAAGTCTCTACCCCTGGTGGTACCTCTTAGTGGTGAATAGCAGAGACCAGCTGCTTTTTTGGAGAGAGAGTCAGTGCTTATAGAGGTTCCTTGGTTTTAGTGGAGCACAGATGTGAGAGCATAGCACTGGGGAACTGTTTCTATGAGCTGCAACTTTCCTGAATAAGGAGTTTTAAGTCTCCTATAGGGGCACTCCTGCATCACTTAACAACACTACATTTGGCTGCACAAGACTGCAAAAAATATACATTTATAACATTTAGGCTGAGTCCTGGGGTTGGAATCTTCAGCTGTTTTTAGGATCAAGTAGAAATGGGAACTTCACTCAGATAGTCCCTGCACACTCCAGCATTTCTCTCTCAGCTGCTCAGCTGCCTGTGAGAGTTTAGATGTAATTTTGCCTTGGGCGTGGAGCCAGTCCCTGCAACACTGAGAGAAGTGATAGTTCAGGGCTGCTCTTTTACTTCTTTTCATCACTGCTGAGTGTTGTTTTACTTTCCTCATTTCAGAAAGAAACTGATCATCCAGTCTGTGGGCTGTCAGCAGCTCTCTCTCTCATTTTTTTCTGCGGTGCAGCCCGGCAGGGACTGCCAGCCATCCACAGTGTTTCCACACCCTGGCTGCTCTGCCCCCAGCTGCCCAGCCTCCTTTGCCTGCAGTGCATATCCATAAATTGCCCCCAGCAGACACGCCATTGCGTGCAGTGTGATCACTAAGGCAGCAGCTGCGGTTAGATAGAGAGCTCTAGCAGTCTGCTGCCTAAAAGGAGAGGTTTTACCATATTGGATCTGGTCACACAACCATGAAGTCCAGTATCTTCCTTTAAGCAATGAGCAATACCTGATGTTTCAAATGAAGCTGAAAGCATCTAACGAAGTAACTGCAGAATTGTGTGTGGCAGAAGAAAAGGGTTTATTTTACTGGCTCTGTGTGCCTATGAAATGAAAGCACAGCTACTTCTACTATAGACCATAGAGCCATGAGTCCCTTCTGTGTCTGGACTTAGACTTAGGAACACTTCAGTAATAATGACAGACTGTCTTTCATTGGTCTGGGAAAAAACCATGGTGAGAGCCAGAGAGGTCATGTGCAACTTAGACTTGGTGAAAAACGTCTTTTCTATCTTTCTATCTGAATTTACAGACAGGTTGGAATTGTCCTGGCCAAACTAACAAAGCTCATTGAATTACATGCTGCTCAAGCTAGCACACTATGCTGTTAACATTGTTTCATTATATTTTATTGCTGATTGCAGGTCCACTGGTATGGAACACTGTGTGTTCAGATAAAGCTCCTCTGAAGCAGCAATTTGTTAAAATGGTGGAACCCTGATAAGGATGTAGAAATTAAGATACCTTTAATGAGTTATAAAAGCACTGTCCATCTACAGCTGTTCTTAGAAACTGATAGTGATTTCCATGTTCTAGTGATCATGTAATTTTAAAACCAGTGATCTTTGCTGATTTTTATTGGCTGTGATAATTTTGATTGAATTGTATATGCTGGTGGTGATAATAAGACTAAAATGTTCTGTGTTTAATGTAACTTGATTTTCAAGGTTTCAGAAGGACCAAAACCATGGGTGACAGATTTTTAGATGAAATCTTTTATGATGCAGTGTTTCAGGAGGTTGTCTTAGTACATGCAGAATCCCAGCTGCAGTAAGCTGTACATCTTTGTTACACTGCTGGATATCTTTTCAGATGAAACACTAAATCCAGAACCTATAGTATTTTGTGGATATAGGGATATCAATTATGTCAGAAGAACTGTTTTTTAAAAGAAACAGGTCTTCAACAAAGAAAGATTTTCCAAGTGATTCAATCTTAGAAAAGTCAGGGTCAATTTTAGATAGACTATACAGATCTTTGTTCCTTTTTTGGTAGACTTGTTTCCCAATGCTGTTCAGTCCAAAGGATGAATTAGAACTCAAAAATTTCTTCAGCTACTGTAATTAAAACATTGAGCTAGCAACTTCTTTTTTTAAAATGTGAATTTCTTAATCACATAGGAAAATATATTTGCCAGTTCCACAAGACATATTTGAAGGAGATTTTGATTGATTCTGGGGACTGGAATGGAATTGTCTCATGTTTGTGTCTGGCTCAATACAGACACCACTAATTAAGAGTATGCTCTTTTGGTTCACTGTGCAGAGATTAGATTCATTTCAATGAAGGCAAAGTCTTGGGTCCTGATTTAAAAATAGGTATTGCAGATGTTCCACAGAGGAAAGCTCTTTGAAATGTCTCCTTGGGTACATGCAGTTCCCTGCGTTTGTGCTTAGTAGTAGAGCATAATTAGAGTTCAAATTAATGGATCATGTGGCTACCCTCAAACAAGGCTAGGCTAGGCTAAGTCAGTAGTTAAGTGAGTTGATTTCCTCTTTTGAGACCTTAATTCCAGTCCCTATCTCTTTTTTAAGCATGTGTGTCTGTGAAATATGTATGCTTTGTATGTTTATACATATATGTATTTATCTCTCAACTAACAACAGAATAGATAGTCAGTTGGGCTAACATCCTTGGCAGGTTGAAATAACATTTGTTAAGTGTTGTTTGTCTGGAACCCCACACTGCAAACAAATATCTGAGGAACTGGTCTTAGTAGCTTTAAGGCATGATTATTCTATGAAATAGAAAATGGTAACAAAGACACTCATCTTCCCATTTCATTATCTCTCCCCAGAAGAAATTACCTTTCAGTTGCATGGCACAATATTCAAGTTGTTGAATCCTAGTCTCTCAGGACTGTCTCAAAGGATTGGTAATGGTTTCAGACCCTCTGTGTAAACTTCCATTGCACACTATAATTCTGCACTTTCTCAGCTCCATAATTTTTGTTATTTCTGTCTGGAGTGCAGCACTAGTAAGAACTTAAAAAGGGATGAGACTAAATTAGGGATAGAGGACATCACAACATGGTTCTCTTTCTAACTTAGAAATAGGTGATCTATATATTACTCAACTGAACCCAATATAAAAAGGCTTTTAAAACTCCAGGAAAATTACAACAATGCAATAACAAGCCACAAAGAGAGCTCTGGCTCAAATCCTCAAAACTAGGTGAATACCTTACTCCTACTTCAGGAATTAAAGATTTGATTATCGTGAAGTATGCTGGCTTCAGTCCTTTAAGTCTCCAAGTATCTATGCTTATCTGTAACTGACCCACAAGAAAATACACAAGTGAGAGAGGATCAGGATACAGCTTTTAACAGGGATGAAAAGAATAGAGATCTTGTGAAAATTGAACAGGACTGCATTACTTTTCTTCTAAAAATATACAGGGTATAATAAACCTTTTGTGGAAAGAAAGTGTTTTTCTAATGATTTTACTAAGGCCAGCATTTCCTCCTCAGAACCTAATTAAAAATGATTTCTTTTAGATAATGGTTTGGGGTTACCTTGTAGGATGGATAAAACTCTCTTGTAAAGTCTGCAGAAATTAAATTCTTTAGATTTTTATCCCCAAGCTCTGCAAAAAGTATTTCCAGGCTTCTGAATAGTTTATTATCATCAAAACCACTGCGTACATTTCAGTGTATTGCATAACAGGCTATTGTTCAGTAAATGCTATTGGCAGTGGTTTTGGAAGGGAGGAGGAGATGAAGAAAAAATAAAAAAAATAATAAAAAGAAGGCAACTTAAAAAGAAAATACGGCTTCTAATTAAATGAAAATTATTTTTTTCTGGCAAGCTCTATGTTTTTTGCGTTGTGTAACTTTTTACCCCTTAAGTTATAGATATATCAGATGGTCAAAGGAATAATTAACCATAAATCAATGATTCTCTTTCATTCATAATTACAAAAGAGCATTTTTCATCTTTAGTTTTCTGGGGTGCAACGTTTTCAGTTGTTTTTTCACACCACATGAGTCAATAGCACTAATGAGCCAGATATGGCTGTAGTAATTAACTGAGATGAGCTGCTTTTTTTTTTTTTTTTTTTTTTTAATCTGACCCTTTATTGAGAAAGACTATATAACTCTATGATCTTAAGTCAGGAAGCTACTCTGCTGAGTTTCAAGATCAAATCAGCTTCAGCTCAGACTGAGTAATGACCTCCCCAGCATCTTTCAGCAGGAGGGTGTAAATTTATAATCTTCAGTATTGCAGCACAAAAGTTCTGCTACGTGTATTACAGGAATAACTCCATTAGCTGTGTCACAGGACTATTGTCTTCACCTAAGAGTTGCAACTAACAGCAAATGTTGCACATGCCACTCAGCTTTGCTGTGAGTGAACAAGTGATAGGGTAAATAATCCCTAAACTGCTTACAAAAGCCAAGTTTTAATTCTGCTTTTCCATAACATGTTTAAGTTTAACTTGTGAAGATTGATCTTTAGCATTGCTCAGGTACAACAGGTATCTGATACTACATGTAGGCAAGTATAGGGGAAAAAAAAATCCCCAAAAGACTGGCTTGTTTGGTGTGGTGGTTTAATGGCAGTTAGCAGCTAACCACCATGCAGCCGCTTTCTCACTCCCCCCCCTGCCCTGCTCCCAGTGGGATGGGGAGCAGAATCGGGAAAGAAGGTAAAACTCATGGGTTGAGATAAGAATGGTTTAATAACTAAAGTAAAATTTAATGCTAACAATAATAATAATGAAATATAGTAACAGTAATAATAGTAATGAAAAGGAATATAACAAAAAAAAGAAGAGGGGAAAAAAAAAGGAAAAGAAAAAAGAAAAAACAAAACAAAACAAAAAACCCCAGTGATGCACAATGCAATTGCTCACCACCCGATGACTGATGCCAGAGCAGCGATCCGCCCCTCCCAGCCAACTTCCCCCTGTTTATATACTGGGCGTGACGCTCCATGGTATGGAATATCCCTTTGGCTAGTTCGG
Source organism: Gymnogyps californianus (assembly GCF_018139145.2). Classification (NCBI taxonomy): domain Eukaryota; kingdom Metazoa; phylum Chordata; class Aves; order Accipitriformes; family Cathartidae; genus Gymnogyps; species Gymnogyps californianus. Next base: position 23,937,470 of record NC_059475.1, on the reverse strand, counting down.
GTCAGCTGCCCCGGCTATGCTCCCTCCCAGCTTCTTGCACACCTGCTTGCTGGCAGAGCATGGGAAACTGAACAATCCTTAACTAACTTAAGATAAGCGCTACTTAGCAACAAGTAAAACATCAGAGTGGTATCAACATCATTCTCACACTAAATCCAAAACACAGCACTGTATCAGCTACTAAGAAGATAATTAACTCTATCCCAGCCAAAACCGGGACATTTGGACAATCACCATTTTCATGTCCAGAAAACCTAGGATTCTACAGTATTAAGCGAGCGTGAATAGTTTTCTTCCTACTCCGACATTTTGAGTTATACTGTAAACTATATCAAAATTGCACTTTTAAATGTATTTTGGACAATAAACTTCAGGTCTTCAATCAGCTATAGAAAAATTTTTGAAGTGCAATCTCTTGGCAAAGCCTTTTTGCAGTGTCCAGATTTTGCAACCAGCTGCTTTGAGTAACAAGAAAAATTCTATTAGCTCATACTTGTCTTTGTATGAGTAAGAAAGGAATCAAACATCAAAGATTACGGGTACTGTTTTCTAATACAGTCCTGATAGTTTTAAAAACTTTGTTCTAACTCAGTTGCAGTGCTGTAAGGCCTCATTAAGATCAAACATTTAAAATAATGGAAGGCTGTGATCTTCTCCAATATATGTTGTTAACTCGTGTTTAAGATAGATCTGTAACTTTAAACAGAAAGGCGAGATTTCTGCATATTGCATGAGAGAATGTGATACTGGTAAGGGGTATGGCATTTGCCTGAAGGGACAAGTGGCAAACAGCAATATAATAGAAACATGTAGAAGCAATCATCACAATTTCCTTTTTCAAATCCTCTTAATCACTTCATTGGTCAAAGGCACATGAGTTATCCTTGAGTGAGCTGACTGGGCAAATAGGGGAGATAAAGTGATTCATTTGATTTCTACAGTTCAAAACAACCGATTATTTAGTACCTGATCATGAAAGTAAACCTAAGGTGGACTTAATACTATCAAGAAGACAACATTGTTTAGACAAAAAAAAAAAAAAGAAAGCTTGAACTTGGGACCTTTGAGTACTGATCCTGAATTTGTTAATTACGGTATGACTTTGGCAAGTCATAATTCATCAGGAGAGGAGTAAAAAATGGAATTTAAATACTTATACTCTGCACCCTTTAATGTCTTCATTCTGGAGAGAAGACTCTTATGCTTATCAAACACTGAATTCCTTATAACCATCATCCACACCTCCTAGAAACATCCTTTTGTTTATTTCTTTTCACAGAAATCCAATAGTCATTGTAAAGGAAAGAGACACAAATTGTAAAGGAAAGAGACACAAAAAGTTGTAGGGTATTTTTTTGACCCTGCTGTTGATTAAGTTGAAACATTTTTGAAAAATACTGCATTAAATATGGTTTTCATAAGAATATAATTAACTAATTACCAGACATATTAAAAAACTAATCTTCATTCTTGTTCATTAACAATGAACAAAGAGAGGTGGTATCCTTTTTTGTTGCTGTTGTTTTTCTTCAGTGTAAGTCCATTCACTCTCAGTTGTCTGTTACCAGCACTTGGATAAAAATGCAGGGTCAGGAGTTTGAGAAACTATCTAAATGGATGCCGTGAGCCAGATTCTGTGCCAGTGAAGCTACGCTGATTTATACAAGCTGTGGATCTGGCCTGTGAATTTTAGACAGTAAACACTATTACAGCACAGTCAGGACTTTCTACAGGCATTCTTCATGCTATAGAACACTGGCTCAGCATCCATAACTGTAATTTTGTGTTGACTGACCTGATCTTTATGCACTGAATTAAAATGGAAACTTCCCATTAAAAGAACATTCCAAGATACCAAATTCAGCATGCGTTCAGAAAAGAGAACTTTTTTCTCAGGAGGACGAAGAGTCAGGTCACTTTAGTTGAAGTATGAAGTCTGGATTTTTGAATTTTATTCGTGTTATTGATGATTGCGCCACCATGTAATGGGCAGAGTGGCATGGCCAATGACCTTCATAAGGCACAAGGTCTTCACAAGGCTGCTCCGTGGGATACATTTGCTAGTTCATACTAATCAGTAGCGATCCCTTTGGAGTATGTGTTCAGCTATAGACCTTGCATCCACAATATATAGAGAGAAATTAAGTGGAAGTGTTTTTGTTGCAAATGGAATCAGACATTATTCCTTGCAGTCTGCAAGGAAGGTGCAGCAAACCCGTGTTCAAAATCCTTGAATCAATAGTCTGAGAATCACAATTTCAAGAAGAGGACAGTAGTAGCCCTGTACCAACTTCCAGGTGTACTGTCTGCTGTGTCTGCATTGTCTGTTCAGCAATCACTAATGAAATTATTCCTCTCACTCCCTAGTATGTTCTTACTTTGCCTTTCAGTAAAAATTAGGAGATAAAGAATAACAGTGAAGAGCAATTGAGTATGGTCTAGTAAGTGCCTTTCTCACTCTTAAGTACTGCTTGTTAAATTTCATTTTGAAAAATGAAGCTGTATTTAGTATAAATGTGAGGGATCCTAGTGAGAAGAAAAGCACCCCAAACCATTAAAAGAAAAAATCTGTTCTTTTTGCTGCTATATAATTTTGAAATGACTTAGCAATTTGTACTATACTTAAGGAAAAAAAAAATTGCTGACAACTTGGACACCAGACTGCAGGTAAAAGAAATTTTAAAAGGAGGATTTAGTACTCTTTAAGAAGGAAAAATGAAGTTTGTAAGTTCCTGGCAGACCCTTAATTAAATTGAAAGGTGTCTTGCTATGCTACTTTTATACATTAAGGAGAAACTATTAAGCCTGTTTTGCTGACTGCAGTATACTGCAGTCCTGCAGGTTACATTGCTGGGCTGCTTTGTGGAGCAGCAGAAAACTCTCCCCCCTTAAACAGCTGTAAAGAATTATGCTAAGATTTTAATACAGCTTTGCTCTCTTATTCTTGTGGTTACCTATAGAGAGAACTTTAAATCCCAGTATTTGCCACTAAGCATTAATTTGTTACCTGTTTTAAGTAAGAAACGAAGCAGCAGTTGCTGAAGGCAGTCTAAAGAGCAGATACTGAATGTTTATAGATCCCACCAAATGATGGCTACTCTCCTGCAGTATTTGTCTTCACTTTTAAGAAGAGGTAAGATAATTCATGGCTAACTCTTTCCCAAGTAGTGTCTGATGCCCTGGATCACTCAAGACAAATGTCAGGGATAAGAGAGACTGTCTAGCACATGCTTCTGCAAATACCAATAGACAGATTATCAGTATGCATATGTTACTGTTGACTAAAGGATGTGGAGTACTAGTCTGCTCACATTGGATACCTAGCTTTCTGTCTGCCCTGAAAAAGATCTGTTGTATCTGCTGAACAAGACAGGAAGTTGCAAGAAGCTATTTTAGCAGTTCTGTAAAAGCAGATTGTTCTTCCAAGCTAATCCTACAGCAGTGCTGTTCTGACAGAAATACTGTTCTCTAACATGATACAAGTGAATGAGAAATCCACTCCACTTGGAGTCAAGCCTTCTTTCGAAAATGCACTTTCCAAAACAGTAGGGAAGTTTATCCTAATTGTTGTTGTATGTCAAATTTAAGCATAGATATATACCCCACATTTCTAAAGTTTGCCTTCAATTTCATTTGAAGATAGCAGTCTTCAGTATTTCTTGATATAACATGGTAAACTATAAAAAACCTACTATGTTTCTCTCCAGAAATAACTAATTTCAGTGGAGAATAAGATAATTCTGATATATATATATGTCATTTGTTAATGTAGGATTTAAAGCTCACACGGAATCTTCTAGATAAAAGTCAGTATATAACTGTAAGCTATTACCATCTATTAGTCAATGTAAAACCTCCTAAATCCCATTTACACCAGACATAACGCATTAGAAAGGTTGGAGATAAGGATCTCTCTTCATTCATTGTGGAGTATGTCTGCTGTCTTTATTTCATAGCTACCATTGCAACCCTATATTTCATGGTACTAAGGAAGAAAAAAGAGAAAAAGAAAGGAGATAACTTATTTAGAAAAGGGAAAGTTTATTTTTTAAGAACTAAAACTAAATCCATTCTTAATGTACTATTACCATTCTTTCAGCATTTCAGCAATCAGAAGAGAGATCTTTATTACACAGTTAAAACAAAAGCATTTGTCTTATCTTTACCATTTGAAGTCTATTTTATAAAAGCTGCATTTTCATAGCAATTGGCTATCTGAACCTCCTGATATTCCTCAAGAATGAATCAGTCTAGTTTAGAGGGCAACAAGGATCACAAACTTCAGCTGGAATAAAAATCATTCTGGTTTCATTGACTTGAATGGAACAATGCCAGTTTATCCCATCTGAGAACTAGACTAAATTCAGCCAATTTCTGTAGAGTTACAGAGAAAAAGATTGCCTTCAGACTTCTGGAATGGAAAGAATTATAAAGAAAAGAAGCCACAGGAATGTGCTATGTATATAATTTCCCCCCCCCCTCCCCCCCCGAGCCATAGAGGAGTTCACATATAAAAAAATTTGTTTTTTCCGTCATCCCCTCTCTGATAGTGATAGTTTAGGGTTAGATCTATGGCTTCCTCTAATAGAGGAAGTCCTTAAATCTGTGCATGCTCCTTATCTCTGATACCCAGCAGCTCTCCTGTCTTCCATGAAAGCCTTCTGAGATTTAGATCCCAGTCCAGAAATCAGGTCTAGTAAGGGAGATCTCTGTGCTTCTGTGTGAAGAATGTGAGACATAATTTCCTGTAGTCTTCACTGGTTCTAGCTGCTGTTATTACATCTTGTCACTTCCTGAGCTTTCTTCAGTATTGAGCATATGGACAGCAATATGAGTAAAGAAATGAAGGTGTTTTTCCCAAGATACTTGAACGCAGGTTTTAAAATCATTCTTGCAGATCAAGGGCAGACATTCACAGCCAATTACTTAGTAATAGCTGTCATTAGGCATGCTTGCACAAGTGGATATAGCTAGAAATATCAGGCAAATAGCAAAATCTACTCTACAATTAATTATGTAATCTTCCAGACTAAACAGTCCACTATGTGATGTAGGTCTGTAAGGCAGAGCAGTGCTGGTGATACATATGCTATACAGCGTCTGTATTTAACTGCAACATTAGCACTTAAACTTATCGTTGTTCTTAGCAGCCCACGACCACATGGAACTGGTGTGAAATACTCTGGTAAGAGAGTGCCTGATGATGCCAAAAGTCTTCAGATGCATACTTCATGGGAGGTCTGCGTTATCAATGTATTTGTCCACTTGAAGTGCTTGCATGGTCCCCCTGTTAACAACTGCCTGAAAATATTTAATGTACTTTTCCTCATGCATCATTCTGGATTAGAGAGTGTAGATAAGAATCCAGGAAATAGTTCTCAGCCAGAGAGATCTGGACACTTTAACACTTTTGTCATTCAACTATATTTTTAATGTGCTTAGGCTGGAGCAATAGTTAGAATTTAAAAATTCAGAAAGTATTTTCCTGATAGGAAACAAATAAGTTTTTTAGAAATAGTGTTGAACTATATTTTACAAAGTGTATTAAGTATACCTATACATGTATAGATACATGTATTTGAATGCAAGCTTCATTGGTTGCTTTGTGTTTTGATACTATCTTTAACTATATGACTAGATCATATTTTTCCCATAGTAACTCTGTGTCTTTCAATGTACAGAATGAAAAAAAAACCAACCTGAATTCAGTACTTGGGCTTTTATCAGTAATGTTCTCCTTTTTTTTGTAACTGTTTGTTGCCATAAGGTGTGACAGCTGCTTTAAACCTGTGCTGAGTGTGTCTGTACAACTTTCAGTGACTATACTATAGGTATATCCCTAGCATGGAACATTTCATCTGTAAATGGTTAAAATTTCACAAAGTTGTAAGAAACTGAAAACAGCCTTTCGCAATGGCAGATGTACATCCTTAATAATAGGTGGTATCACTGCTGTCTGCGATAAATATATTTGTATTGCTATACAAGTCGGCATAGTAATGGAAAGCTTTACTGCAAACGGGCATATTTATATCCTTGAATAACAACAGCTATCAAATTTATTCTACTTTCGACAGGTAATTTTCAAATTTGTTTTGAACCTTGGATTCACTCTCTTGCTATAGATTTTTAAAGTAGCAGAGTAATTTCTTGGAATCTTTTAAGAATCCAATATGTTAGTATCTTGACATTTTAAAATACTACATTACTTTTGTTTCATAGCATGCTTTCACATACATGAATTCTGTCTTTTGGGCTGTCTCCGTTACTACTTTTCCTTTTATGTTATGTGACAGTTTTAATTAAATGAAAAATAAATTTCCCTCTCCCTGAAAAGTATCCTAAAAGAATGGCATCAAAGCCCTAGTGCTTACATCAGCAATAATCTGCAGTTGGCTCTGTATAGCAAATTCTTATTGACATATGAGATGGAGTCCTGACTCCACTGAAATCAAAGACAAAACTCCCATTGGTTTCTGTAGGAGTCAATTTTTACCCATGATTTTCTCTCATGGATCTAGTTAAAAATGGAAGTCTGTGGTGGGAACATGAACATAGAACTTCAGCGTCTGAAGAGCTGAACAAGCAGGCGGCACTGCTGATACTGGACATGGTATCCTGTTGAAGCAGATAAAGAGCACTTCAGTGAAAATGATCATTTACTAAAGAAGTATATGCCAGCTTTCCTGGATTTGATATGAATTTCATACTAATGTAATAATACTTTGAATTTGGCCAGTGATTTCAATAAGCAGGCTATAAACAGCCTACATAGAGAAGGTATTCCATCACATAAAAGTATATTCATCAATTTAAAAACCAGGTCTATGTGAAAATATGAAGTAACTTATTTTTCTCTGTAAGGCTTATTGCAGTGAAAAGTTTCAGAGAGATAACGTCTTCTCTGTCTTTATCATTTATGATTCTTGCATCTTCGGTCATAGGCTTGCCAAGCTGGTGAAGAGGGCTTTAAACTAAAGTTGCTGGGGGAGGGGAACTTCAATCCATCCCACTCCTACCAGTTTGATGCCAACGCGAGCCATAGATGCCCAGAGCCTGGAGAGGGATCACAGGTCAGCAGGAGAGCACCTGAAGAGCAGCACAGAGGAATTCCATCTACTCCAGCCAGTAGATCACCTTCACTGGGGGCCCAACTTAAATGTCTCTATGCAAACACACATAGCATGGGGAATAAACAGGAGGAGTTAGAGTTGTACACACCCCTGTAGGGCTATGACCTTATTGGCATCATGGAGGTGTGGTGGGATGGTTCCTATGACTGGACTGTTGGAAAGGAAGTATATAGGCTCTTTAGGAAGGACAGGCGGGAGAGACAAGGAGGAGGTGTTGCCCTCTGTGTCAATGACCAGCTGGAGTGCATGGAGCTCCACCTGGGGATGGATGAGGAGCTGACCTAGAGCTCATGGGTCAGGATTAAAGGAAGGGCAGGGACAGGTGACATTATAGTGGCAGTCTGCTACAGGCCACCCAACCAGGAAGACTGAGTGGATGAGGCCCTCTATAGACAGATAGGACCAGCCTCACGTTCACAAGCCCTGGTGCTCATGCTTCAACCACCCCAATATCTGTTGGAGGGACAACACAGCAGGGCATAAGCAATCCAGGAGGTTCCTGGAATGCATTGATGATAATTTCCTTCTCCAAGTGACAGAGGAGCCAACGAGGAGAGGTGCTAGGCTGGACCTTGCTCTCACCAACAAGGAGAGGCTGGTGGGGAATGTGAAGGTCAAGGGCAGCCTTGGCTGCAGTGACCACGAAATGGTGGAATTCAAGATCCTTAGGGCAGCGAGGAGGGCGCATAGCAAGCTCACTCCCCTGGACTTCAGGAGAGCAGACTTTGGCCGCTTCAGGGATCTGCTTGGTAGAGTACCATGGGATAAAGCCCTGGAGGGAAGAAGGGACCAAGAAAGCTGGTTAATATTCAAGGATCACCTCCTCCAAGCTCAGGAGCAATGCATCCCAACAAAGAAGAAGTCAGGCAAAAACGTCAGGAGGCCTGCATGGATGAACAATGAGCTCCTGAACAAACTCAAACACAAAAAGGAAGCCTACAGAGGGTGGAAGCAAGGACAGGTAGCCTGGGAGGAATACAGAGAAATTGTCTGAGCAGCCAGGGACCAGGTTAGGAAAGCTAAAACCCTGATAGAATTAAATCTGGCCAGGGATGTCAAGGGCAACAAGAAGAGCTTCTATAGGTACGTTGGTGATAAAAGGAAGACTAGGGAAAATGTGGACCCTCTCCAGAAGGAAACAGGAGACTCGGTTACCTGGGACATGGAGAAGGCCAAGGTACTCAATGACTTTTTTGCCTCAGTCTTCACCGGCAAGTGCTCCGGCCACACCGCCCAAGTCGCAGAAGGCAAAGGCAGGGACTGGGAGAATGAAGAACCGCCCACCGTAGGAGAAGATCGGGTTCGAGACCACCTAAGGAACCTGAAGGTGCACAAGTCCATGGGACCTGATGAGATGCATCTGCGGGTCCTGAGGGAACTGGCGGATGAAATGGCGAAGCTACTATCCATTGTATTTGAGAAGTCATGGCAGTCCGGTGAAGTTCCCACTGACTGGAAAAGGGGAAACATAACCCCCATTTTTAAAAAGGGAAAAAAGAAAGACCCGGGGAACCACAGGACAGTCAGTCTCACCTCTGTGCCTGGCAAGATCATGGAGCAGATCCTCCTGGAAACTATGCTAAGGCACATGGAAAATAAGGAGGTGATTGGTGACAGCCAACATGGCTTCACTAAGGGCAAATCGTGCCTGACAAATTTGGTGGCCTTCTACGACAGGGTTACAGCATTGGTGGATAAGGGAAGAGCAACTGACGTCATCTACCTGGACTTGTGCAAAGCATTTGACACTGTCCCGCACGTCATCCTTGTCTCTAAATGGGAGAGACATGGATTTGACGGATGGACCACTCGGTGGACAAGGAATTGGCTGGATGGTCGCACTCAGGGAGTTGCGGTCAATGGCTCGATTTCTGAGTGGAGAGCAGTGATGAGTGGCGTTCCTCAGGGGTCAGTATTGGGACCGGCGCCATTTAATGTCTTTGTCAGGGACATGGACAGTGGGATTGTCGACATGCTGGAGGGAAGGGATGCCATCCAGAGGGACCTTGACAGGCTTGACGGGCAGTGGGCCCGTGCGAACCCCATGAAGTCCTACAAAGCCAATTGCAAGGTCCTGCACATAGGTCAGGGCAATCCCAAGCACAAATACAGGCCGGGTGATGAGTGGATTGAGAGCAGCCCTGCGGAGAAGGACTCGGGGGTGCTGGTTGACGAGAAGCTCAACATGACCCGGCAATGTGCGTTTGCAGCCCAGAAAGCCAACTGTGTCCTGGGCTGCATCAAAAGAAGCGTGACCAGCAGGTCGAGGGAGGTGACTCTGCCCCTCTACTCCGCTCTCGTGAGACCCCACGTGGAGTACCGCGTTCAGCTCTGGGGCCCCCAACATAAGAAGCACATGGACCTGTTGGAGTGAGCCCAGAGGAGGGCCACGAAGTTGATCAGAGGGCTGGAGCACCTCTCCTATGAAGACAGGCTGAGAGAGTTGGGGTTGTTCAGCCTGGAGAAGAGAAGGCTCTGGGGAGACCTTATAGCAGCCTGCCATTACCTGAAGGGGGCCTACAAGAAAGCTGGAGGGGGACTTTTCACAAGGGTGTGTAGCGATAGGACAAGGGGTAATGGCTTTAAAGTGAAAGAGGGTAGATTTAGATTAGATGTAAGGAAGAAGTTCTTCACTGTGAGGGTGGGTGGTGAGGCACTGGAACAGGTTGCCCAGAGAGGCTGTGGGTGCCCCATCCCTGGAAGAGTTCAAGGCCAGGTTGGATGGGGCTTTGAGCAACCTGGTCTAGCGGAAGGTGTCCCTGCCCATGGCAGGGGGGTTGGAACTAGGTGATCTTTAAGATCCCTTCCAACCCAAACCATTCTATGATTCCGTGATTCTATGATTTATAGACGGTCTGGACAGAAAGGGAATAACTCATATAATTTACCACTATTTCTCGCAAACTCCTTTTGAGCCTTTGATTTTCACCAAGCTGCATTCAAGGTTTCTTTGTTGTGCTGGTTTTGGCTGGGATAGACTTAATTCTCTTCACAGTAGCTAGTATGGGATTATGTTTTGGATTTGTGCTGGAAACGGTGGTGCTAATACAGGCATGTTTCAGTTACTGCTGAGCAGTGCTTACACAGAGTCAAGGCCTTTGCTGCTTCTCACACCACCCCACCAGTGAGTAGGCTGGGGGTGCACAGGAAGTTGGGAGGGGACACAGCTGGGACAGCTGACCCCAACTGACCAAAGGGATATTCCATACCATATGACATCATGCTCAGCGTATAAAGCTGGGGGAAGAACAAGGAAGGGGGGACGTTCAGAGTTATGGCATTTGTCTTCCCAAGTAACTGTTATGCGTGATGAAGCCCTGCTTTCCTGGAGATGGCTGAACACCTGCCTGCCAATGGGGAGTAGCGAATAAATTCCTTGTTTGGCTTTGCTAGTGTACGCGGCTTTTGCTTTACCTATTAAACTGTCTTTATCTCAACCCATGAGTTTTTTCACTTTTACTCTTCTGATTCTCTCCCCCACCCCACTGGGGGGGAGTGAGCAAGCGCCTGCATGGTGCTTAGTTGCTGGCTGGGGTTAAACCACGACATTTGTCAATGATAACTTTTTCAGGCAGATCTACATTATCAGTTCTTGAATCAGTCCATATAGTCTGTGAAGATATGCACTATGTTTTGGATACCTCAGGAAAACACATTGGGATGGATGATACGGGATTGTGCTAGTGCCTCCTTTCAGCACATATAGAAACAGAATGCTCCAGTATTAACAAATTACTTCAGAATTATTTTAACATTTGAAAAAAATTAAAGCAGGTTAAAGTAAAAATACATAATTATTTTTGTTTGCAATGTTCAAAGTGGATGACTCAGTTATAAAATTTGACTTAGTTATGTCTCTGGTTTTGCTTCTAATGCTTGACTAAGCTGTCAAGGGAAAGGATAGTTTTTACCTGTTAAAGTAAAACTCAAATGTAGTCTTATATATACATGTGTGACCCTATGACTATGCTTTATACAAACATATTCGGGGGTTAATGCACTTACCATTGAAATTTAGTAACTAAAACATTAGTAATTAATTAGTCACTTTAGAGTGAAACTGATTTTGGAGCATACTATCTTTCAAAAGTACTGTGGCCCATGAAACATCATCAGTCCTTTACTAGGTCAGAAACAGATGTTTGTGGCAGAAGGACTGACACTTGAGAGGATACGATTATTGCAAATGGGAAAGGTGGAGTTCATGTTATCCTGGACTGGTACAGTGGTGCCAGAAGATACTTTGCCTAGTTGCATGTGAAACAGTTATGAACCTCTTAACTATTACCGTCTTCCTTTCCTTCTTCAGCTAGTGAGGATAGTTCCCTGAATGTGAATTTTTGTTCTTTTTCAAGTGATTTGCATCTTCCTAGTTGGATAGCCCCAAATGATAATGAATTTGAAATGTCACATTTTGCCACTTGTACAGTTCTATGGCAGGAATTTTCTTTCAGGTTGCTTTAAACATTTATATTTAAAAATAAGTTCAGGGCTTGCAAAGACCCTGTCTGACATGAGGCTTATATGAAAGCTTTCCTGTGGCCAAGGATCAGAAGATCATAGCACATATATTGGAGAGCCTTCCCAAGAGGAAGCTTTGAGAACAGTTCACAGGGAAAAGGTGACAGTAGGTCCCCGGGAGTCCCTGCCCATTCCCATTGTAGGAAGGATTGAACTGGGTCCCAGGTGACACATACCGGTGTCTGTGGCCTGTTATCTGGGTAGAAGAGAGGAACACTTCTCATGAGATGTCCCATGAGTTTCAAGAAGGAATAGCATAGCAAACATCATAAATTCTAATTTCAAACTCACAATGTATTTCTTCAAACTTGACATCTATAATATCAACATCTTGTGGCAGATACTTGATAATACCTACCAAACCAGAAAAGCATCTGAATACAGTCCTGTAGGAGAAGGAATGAGAGAAAGAATACGCAGATGAAATGACAAATTTAGGATATTTAATGCATTTCTGGAAGGTGTACAAATACTATGATAAGAAGAGTAATACAAGAATCTGTAGAATAGGACAGAACATTTTCTAACATTTAATCAAATTTAGTTTTAAATGTCATGGCATGTTCATCTTTTAAAACTTGATGATCACACCCTTTAGTATGTACATAAAGTCCACATTCTGGTGGAAATGTGATTCAGGAGTTCTGGGTCCCTGTCTTGCCTCTACTGCTGACACCTTTCATTATAGCATATCCACTTGGACTCTTGTGGACTACTGTGAGCAAGATTGATCCATGCTTCGCTCAGATGCAGACTCTGTCTTTGTGCTCTTAGGACCAGGCTGGAGCAGTGCTGTGATGCACATTAGCTTGGGGTCAGCAACAAACTAACGGTTGCTACATGGCTATCGTTTGGAGCAACAAGCATTGCATCTAGTCAGCATGGAGTGTGAAGCTCATGTTTGCAAAGTATCGTGTAGACACGTGCTAAATTTTGACAACTGATTTAATCCATTATTACCTGTTTCTTGAGCCATAAACTAGAATAATATTACCTATCTCCTTTCCAGAGGCCTTGTGAGGATGTGTTTATATTTGATGTCTTGTTAAGGCGATTCAGTCAAGGATGGATTGTTGCCAAAACTCCCATTGTATGCAAAGGGCCCTGGGGCCCCTACATTCATGCAACTCCCAACAACAGAAGTATCAGGTCAAAGTTTGTTGTTCAGATCCAGGAAAATACTTGTAAGTAGTTGTTATAGTCCCCCTGAGTCATCACATAGTTTCACTCTTAATTTTATTTCACTAGCTGCCTCCTAAATTGAATCGAAACATTTTCCCACTTGTAATATTTAAAGGTGTACGAATACTGTATGCAAGAACACCTGTGACCTATTCATTGCCCAGCAGTGATAGATCTGGTAATAATGTGCTTGCTATTCTGGCTGTGCTGCACTTTGGTAACACCTAGGGTTTAATTGAAATACATCCTGACCTTGGTTTTGTTCATGAGGCTTAGAATGGACATAATTACTATGAATCTACTGAGGCGTATTATGGCAAAATGTCATATTACTAATTTTGGCTCCACACATCCTTTTGGGAAAAAAAAAAAAAATCACAAATCTCAGTAAAAAACAATGTGCTGCAGTTTCATAGAAGTCCTAAAACAAGTAGTTTTCAAAAAAATTAACTTCTTATATTTCTCTGTACCTATTTTTTCTCTCAAAACACTATCACAGTATGATAATTGCATTGCCCCTAACAGTTTCAAATTCCTTCATAATTAAATAAACAGCTTGTAAATTGCAGACCACAAAATGCCTGTGTTCCACTCTTACCTTAAGAGGTTTCCATAGTTACCAAGGACAAGAAGTTTAACCATCGTTTGCCAGACTCGAGGCTATTTGCCGCCTTAACTTTTTATCTCATGTCTTTTTTTCTCTTTCTTTGTTTATTAACAGAATGAGGGAGTAATTTGGACTCAGTTAGCCACTACAAATGCAATGATGCAAAATGGACTCTACTACTTTAATGTGTTATTAGCTGGATATGTTTCTCCCAGAAGGTATTTTAGAATAATGCATACTAGCAGTACAGCCTATAGTTACCAAGGTTATGAAATACCTATCAAGCACTTCTTCCACTCAACATCAAATAATTCAGATCTTAAAAAAGGAAGACACCTTTCTTGACACAGCATTATGGCATAGAAATATTTAGGCAGATACCTATTTTAATTCATATCCCAAAAAGCACTGGTGCAGATTTTGCATGGCTGCTTTAATATAATTCCCTTTCATCCCTCAGTCTCCTCTGTTTTACATATTAGAAAATGCATTTGGAAAAACTGCACTTGTTAAGGCACAAACTTGATTTTTTATGCCACTGAAATGGACAATCCTCTGAATTGCTAATCTCAAAATAATCTTAAAATCTTTGTAAATTACTTCAGATTTTACCAGAGCATCTCTGTTGCCAAAGCATAGAAACTACTACTGATCCACAACTGCATTATATGTTCATCAAACTAAAATATTTCCGTCTTCTAGTTTATATTACCTACTGAGGTCAAGAGGACCTTTGAGCAAGGCTCAAAGGATGATGTGTATGGGTAACAAGAATATTCAGCATTAGCACATTCAGTAGACAAATGCACATATTGTAATTTAGGAAAGGATGTTTTGGGCTTTAAAAACTAGGCTCCAATTTTCTAAGATTAGCATGAAACTTTCTTAAGGGCAAGTATATACTCTGATTGCCAATTTTTTTTTGTTGCTCTTCATTGTACCGGCTACGTTTGTATATGCATTCTTAAACAATGTGGTGTTCTGATCTGACATTTCCTACATCTGTTTTTATAGTTTGTGAGTAGGGAGAAAATTTTGGAAGGAATTGGGGCTAACATCTTGGATTCCGTCAGCCTTGCAGTTTTTTGCCTTTGCATCTTTTAAAAGACACAACATTTTAATATTTCATATACTTCACATGCAGATTTTTGCTTGCTAGTTTGAAATCCTGTAGTATGTTGCTGAAAAGAATGTTAATTTACACAATTTCATGCTTCCATGTAAAAAAATTGTTAATATTCTACAAGCCCAGAACTAGTTTGTTTGAAATGAAGTATCACTGTAATACCTTTAAATAGATGTTGTCTTAAATCACTACTAGTCTGCTAAAAACAAAGAAATATTAGTGTTTCAAAATAATGACCACAGTGTGACAGGAGTGAACATTGCATTGTTTTGGAGCAGTGCTTTAGAACATCATATAATTTTTTTAAGGGTTGTTTGTATACTAATTTTGTTGTGGTTCACAGATGCCTTCTGAATGTGGATCTGTGATTTTGCTTTGATAATAAAGCAAAAAGGGATTAAGAAAGCATCCTTTCAATAGTTACAGATATACTACAGTTTAATTGTTGCTCACTGAGGTATTTCTGGCATAAGATAGTGAAATCCTGAAGGTGCTTGTATGACTTCCCCTTATATCGTGGTAGGCACATGAGATGTAGTGACATGCTGCTGTAATTAAGAGAATTTTGTTATCAGGGCTATTGCAAAATTTCTTCTCTACAGTTGTCTGTTTCCCTCTACATAAATATCTGTCCAAAAAAATATGGAAGATGAAACAAACAAAATAGGTTCAGAGAAACTATGTTTTATCAACTGAATTAGTGAAGCGAGAAGAGCAAAATGAGACTTGAATAACCCAAGGGATCAGTGATGAGGTAGAAAACCTTTTTACCTTTATGTAATTGGTTTGAGTCGAGCCCAAGACAATATAGAACAAAAGTTGCTAATGTCTACATGGGGTCTCAAGAAAATGAATCCAAATTAACTTTGAAAAGGGACTAGCTAAACTACATTACATTCTTTTATGGACACTCCTAATTGAAATTACAGTGGCCTTGATTCAATTTAGCTTAAATTAAATTCTAAATAAGAGTGTCTACACAAAGACTTAATGCAATATAATTAACCCACTTTAAAAGTTAATTCCAATTAAATTTCTGGAATGTTTCTGGGTGGACTAGTACCAAGCTGTATTGTGGTGGCTTTTATGAAAGAACTTAAGTTAGTTCATCATGAATAGTTCATAGATTGCTCCTATTCATACAAATGTGAGCAGTCTGAACAGAGAGATTAGGACTGTTTTGTCCTCTTTTCCCTTTGGGTGACATCCAGGGAAAGGTCAATAAAGAAGTCAAATAATTCCTCTCAATAAAAATAAGTATGTCCTAAAGAAATATACATTACATATTGTCTGATGTTTCCTATTATTTTCCTACAAAATTATCAAATGTTATGAGTTGTACTGAGGATACAAAGTGCAAACAACACTTGAGAGTAAAAGAATATTTATAAATAAAGGGACATACCAGACTGATTTAGTTTAAAACACTGTGAAATCTCTTAATTTCCAGTTAAAATACAAATATTTTTGCCTGGACCACGGCACACTAAAATTCTTATTTTTAAAATGTCTATTTCATGTTCATTTCTGTTACCTGAAGTTAAGGAGAAAATTTTAAACCATAGGAAGACATGAGAGAGGAAACGTGAAATCATGCTGGAAAATGAGGGGTGTGAAATAAAGCTGTTTTCTGTATAACAAAATGAAAGAAAAGAAGAAAAAGGCAGACTGGGTCAAACTCATCCTTGATTGAACTCCCCTGAAATCAATGGTGATTCAGGAGGATTGAATGTGTCCAATCACATTTAGGTCTTTCAGGTCAGTGTCTTAGTGATTCAGCTGAGTCTTAAAAGGCTTGCAGAAGAGAACCAGGAAGTATCTGTGGTACAGCAATATCCACTCTGCCTCCTGCACTTATGTGCTTCAAGGGGCCATAGAAAATCCTGACTATGTCCCGGAGTGAAGCAGTGAAACATGCAAAGAGGAGAATAATTTGCATTGTAAGTGTTTTGATTTATCTGGCCTCATGAGTAATCAGTTTGCATTGCAGGGCTGCCTATCTAGCCCTCTTTGGCCTCCACTGTATTTAACTAAAAATAAAATAAAAACCAAATAGATAAAAGCTGCTGGGCTTTGAAACCTCCCAGGTTTTTAGGCATTATTGCAATGGCTCCCTAAACTGTTGTTGAGATTTTTAAAGTCCTATAGCAGTGAAAAGGGAAAAGTGATTTTTAAGAATGGAGGAAAAGATACACAGCTACGTAGTTGTAGTGATGGGTTTTCACTCTACAACAGTCTGTTTAAAAAAACCCAAACACCTCAGACAGGAGCTGATCCATGAGAAAAATAAGATTAGGAAGAGAAAGATATGAGATCTACTGTAACCCAGTTTAATGATTTTGCATGATGATTATTGTAATGCTCTATTAAGAACATAGCATGTGTTCCTTTGTTGGTGGCAAAGACATTCAGTGGAGAAAAAGAATGGTGTCATTGTGCTGTATATAGGCAGGGAACAGCATGCAAAGTGTTTGTACTTCTCTTGAACTGAAAGCTCTAGTCCTCGGGGGTTCAGCCGGGTGGAAAGGAATTTCAGGACAAAAAAGGCAGGGAGGGGAGTGGGAAGGTATGGTGAGTGAATCCCTAGCAATGTGGTTCCATCATCCCAACCCTTCACAGCCATATGGGGACACGCATCTGAGGCTGAAGGAGCATTTGCAGAGCAGATGTTGGTAGAGGATTTCTGACCCCAGTGGAGCTCCCTGCCCACAGTTCAGTCTCTGTTCTGGGACGAGGATTTACCCTCATGTGTTGTCAGTATTTTGTGGAGCTAAAACATATTGTGTGCTTGTCTCTTGGTATCTACACTAAAATTCGCTTGGCTTCCTCTGCTGGCATTGCTGCCAAAAGGGGATCAGTCTCAGGCCCTGAAAGCATTCAGAGTTCCTGAAAAGAGAGTCAAAAGAGTCACTTCTGCATAAGGTTATCCTGGGATTTAGACCTATTTTTATTGTTGTACTCCATGCTCTGTTCCATACAGAAACTATTTTCAATTCTCTGGTGCTGATATTACCGGAAGAAACTTCCCAGCATAACTAGCTGCTTGACATACCTAGCTCCTCTTCATATGTTTGGAAATCTGCCATTTAATTTGCAACTGTGGAGTGGCTTGTTTACTAAAAAATGCAGATATCTTTGCAAAGGTTTTTTCTCTCAAAACCCTCTTTAAAAGGGTGTGATGTACAGCATACGTAACTGTGCTATATAAAGCGAAGCAAAGGTGCATTTTCTGAATGCATCCACATATTCATCAACTTGAAAAAAGTTGTAAAAAGTCATCTGAATGCTCCTCATCCTGAAATTTTCTGGCACATGGCCGAGGGAGAGTTGTGATGATTTAACTGTGCTTTAGTCGAGATTTAACTGTGATGTACTTGTGATGATTTAATTTTACTGTGATAGTTTAATCTCCTGATATCTGATCAATTCTGTCTATATTTTCAATGCAGTGACATGTAGCATCACATCTCATTTTTTAATGGCGGATGTACAGCACCAACCGAAGTGTGTTAGATAATACTCTATCATAAACCATATATTGGGATAAAGCCATGGCCTTTGCACTGCTCCACTGCTGAGACAGTTATTCATAGACCCACAGACTAGATAGAAAGCTAAGTATGAGTTGCCAACAGCAACTAAACTGCCAGTGATCCAGCTAAGGGTCACTGGAGCTTGGGAAAATATCTTTGCCACCTGCTATACCTCATTAGGCAGATTTTTGGGAATGGTGTAGAAGTTCTCTTTTGCAATCAAAGCCCACCATTACAGGAAAATCCTTCAGAGATCAGAGTGAGTATAGTCACTTTCTCCTGCTAAAATAACAAAGAGAGATCAAAGCACATCAGACCTAAGACCTAATTACAAAAAAAATAGAAAAAAGAATTGCAGGTTTCATTACAATGCCCATAAGGAAGACATCTCTGCATACACGTTTGGCAAAGTTACCTTTCAATAGCATAACTACTGCATCCTTCGAGCTGTCCCTAAGGAAAGCTGCACTGTGCATATCTGCAGGGGTAGATTAGCTTTGTCATTCCTTGCTTCATCTTCTGCATTGGATCTTAAGAGGGCAATGCTTTTCGCTCAAAGGAAAATGTGTAGTACATAGAGAGACTAAGTATCAGATAAGCTATAGAGAGGAGAACATGCATATCAAATGTCAATTTGAAAAAAGATTTTTTTAGTTCTGTGGAAATAGAAAACAAAACAAATAACTCTCCATATATGTATATGTATGTCTCCATGGCCATAAAGAGAATATACATTACTGTATTAAAATGACAGATTATATACACTTTGTTAATTAGAGCAATGCCACAGACAGACTTAAGGTCATGTTTGGAAACACATTTAATAATTGTACGGTGTCTGGGGAACTGACTGTACAGTAAGGAAATTCTTAGCATTTTAAACTAGACTTTAAATCTATACAGCAGAGGGCACTAGTGTTATTGAATTGACCATAGAGTTCATATTTTGGTACTAGAAAAATGAAGGAAAAAAAATCGTTTAGAAGACAAAGAGTTGTCAACAAAGACTACAGAAGCTGGTTGATGGTCTGTGTTCCATGTGTGGATTTATAAAGCTAAACCTTCATGTGTCTCTAGCATAATAGACAGATATTGAATAGCAAATTACTCTAGTACAGAGTTCCAGATGAGTCTTTACGTAAAGCTCCATTAAAATATTTCCATAATGTTCTTCAAGGCTTTAAATGAATTTTCCACTGTGTTTTTGTGCTGGCTAATTTTTTTCCAGGGTATTTCCAGGGTATTTATGATTTAAAATTACCCTGATGTGAAATGACTGCACCAAGACTTCCTGAATACTTAAGCTCTGAGCTGTGGAAAACCACCAGTATAAAAGAAAGGACCTTTTTAATACATTCCTACTGCCACTAGGAATCTCACTGCAGTATGTTAGCCTTACGCAAAGCTCACCGGTTGGAAGTGAGGACTTGCAAGGCATTGCCTAGCATATTTTCTGCAGGTCATGGCGGCTTTTTTGAATCATCAGCTCCCCTGTACTTCAGCAGCACCAAGTCCAGTTAGTGTCATCTTATACTAAATACCACATTTTGCTTCCTGTATTACCAAAGAAGAGGGAAAAAAGTTTAGTAATGTAAATAAATCCAAAGTTAAATCAAATGGTGGCTACAAAAGCTAAGATTGCCTCACTGCCTCCCAGAAAACATTCCAGAGAAATGGCAATATAGATCTTCTGTACTTATATATTAAACAAGATACAGCTTAGACACAGAAAAATCGAACACACCAACACATATGAAAGAACTTTCCATCCACATCTCACAAACTGGTGATCCTGTCTTCAAAATTATAGACTCAGAGCAGCTAATAAGTAGTCAGTGACTAAGCTTGTATTTGAAGTATACACAGATTTGAATTTTGCAGAAACCTGAGCATTGCAGAATTCCCTGAGGGTCTTTGACAGGTCATAGTTCTGAGGCATATGTTTGATTGAGAAATCCCTAGCGCAGGACTGGGGAAAAAGGTAAACATAAAAGCCATGGGCAATTTTGGCCTTCAGCACAAGGAAAGAGCTGTTCTATGTGACTGATTCATTGTTTGAGTCAATAACCAAAAATGGAAGAAATATAGGGAATTTATTTTAAAAAGATAAAACAAAAGCATTTCTTCTAAAAATCTTTTTGCAACTGAGACATGGAAACATTTTGATTTGGGTTGAACAAGTTTTGCTAATCAGTCTCATAACTGGATAATTTATTTGTTATAATGAAGTACTGTATTCAAGTAAATTTTTTTTTTTTATTCAAGTAAAATTTTTTTTTACCCATGGAGCATATGTGTAGTGATGGAAAGGGAAGATTTGCTGAATATAGGTGAAGGGAACGGTGGGAGATACCATCAGGTGCAAGAAGTCGGAAAAGGAGGGAAGTGCCTTGGAGTGCTTGCAGCATGGTTTGGCATCATCAGCTTTATGGAGGCTGACAAAGAAGCAACTGAAGGGAGTTTATGCATACACTGACTGGATGTGGAGGGCATTTGCTCTCTCATGACTTTTCTTATTTTTTCTATACTTTCTTGTTCTACAAATCCAGTAGTTTTCCTGGTCCTTCAGGGTATCTAGGATATGGGAATGAGAGTGGAAAGTAGCAAAAAGAAAGGTAGAGAAACCATATGGCATCTTGCAAAGCTGTCCTTTAATAGTGAGTGAGGCTCAGATAGAACACAGAAGATTCCTGTATCTCAAGCCACAGGTGCTCCCAGTGCCACGCCAGCCATACAAGGATAACTGGTAGCTCTGAAGCTGGACGTAGTGGGCTAAGTTCTCATCTCGGTTCCAGTGAAGACAATAACATTGCACCAGTGCAAGGGTAAGATAATTGGTTTGGTGTGTTTCTGTATCTGTTTTATTACTTGTTAATGGAATTCATTATTCAGGCCAAGTCCTTAGGGGATAAGTTTTAGAAGAAATTAAAAAATGAGAAAGGAAAGAAAAGACAAATCTACTGAATAAAAAAAACAACTAGTGACAAACAAAAATGCTAATACAATCGCATTAGCTATCACAGAAGATGGTTAATTACTATTCAACAGCAAAATTCATGGATCACAGATCTTAACTAAGGAGTCTGAAATTGATATTAAACTCATTAATATAATTCTTTTTACCACAATGGGCAGATTCTTCTTCATGACAGTGTAAGAAAGATGGGAACCAGGTCCTTTTCACCCCCTTTTTGCAGATAGTTTTACTACAGTTGGATTTTTGATGTAAGGGAACTTGAATTTTAGTGATTAGTTTGAGACTGTTTCGCTGTATATTGTGTTCAGCACCTCTGAAGAGATAAGTGACCTTGTAAGCCTGCAGTAAAAAGGAAGGTGTGTACAGCAGCCACCCCTCATCTAGTCTAGTACATTATCCTAAGCCCGTGAAGCCGATGTTCAGAAGTACAGTTGTTGGCAGAAGGAAGGAATGGAGAGGTGGGAGCGGTAACATCTAACAGTACAGCCACAGGGTTCTCCAGAGTCAGACAGAAGTGTAAGCCACAGAGAGAGAAGTTGAGTGACTTGCTCAAGGTTGCAAAACACATTAGTTTCATGAATCTTTCATAACAAGAATGATGTTTTATAAATAGCACTTACAGAGCAGATCAAACAAACAGATACAGGCCAGACTTTCCAATTCCCATTCACAGGTTTTTAACCATTATATTGGCTTTCTCTGCAGTAAATTATTAAACGTGAGATGAGAACACTTGCTAGCTCTGAACCATTATAACAAGTTTTTAAAAAATGCAGAAATGAATTCTCAAAAACACATTGAATATATAATTAGAAAAAAAGTCTTTCATTAAATGAACTGCTGTGAGACACAAGTTACTATATTTTTTTTCTGTATTTTTTTTTTTAAGAAATATAGCTTTTTTTACACAAAATTAAATAATTTGGAGCCTGGAGTGGAAAACTGTTGCCTTATAGTATTTTGTTTTACTGAATACATGTATTATGCATCTGGGTTCTCTAGGTTATAAATATGCTTTAAGCTTGCTGTAATTTATAAGACTTCACTTTTGGCTGATTTATAGGAAATTTCATTAATCTCTACAACAGAGGGACCTTGTACTGAGCAGCAGATTGCAAATGAACTGAGTGCTGGGGGCTTTAAGAACTACCACAAACGAATCAGTACTGAAATTCTTAAAATGGTAATGATCATTTGTAGTGTAAAGGTCTTTTTTCCCCTTACTGTAAGATCTGTAGGATTTTTTTAGAGGTGTCAATGAAACTGCCAACCTGAAGCTACAGAGATATTTTTCAGCATTTAAATGGCTATTCTTATTTCTGTGTTCAGCACACATTTACTAATGAATGTTTCTCTGCTTCTGGTGCCAAACAAAAGAATTGAGGAGGAAATATCATGAAATTGGATGATGCTGTTTAACGGTAGGGAAGAATTGATGCTCAGCATGTTTCTTTGGTATTCTTTTTTTTATTATTATTTGAAATAGGCAAGATCTTGCCCTGACATTTGCATGACCTGTTACATTCAGTATTAAAGGCTTTACTTCTAGTTAAACTCTGATGCAGGAATCACAGTTGTATAGACAAAGATTTTCACCCATACAAAACAGGAGTCTCCACTTGCTCTTCATATTATCTGTTGTCTTGTCTTATAACGTGCCAAGAAGGTTAGCACCTTGAATATTCTGATGATTCCTATCTTACTCATTTTTGCCTTTTGAGGCCCTTGTCACTTCTTTCAACTCTCCCCCTGAGTTAGAACATTTCTTTTAGGTATCCACTGTGGTTGAACTTGTTATCTGCCATCCAGCTACATGCATTATACATTGGAATAAGCAGGAAAAGCTAGTGTCTGGCTTTTTCTTATCTCATTGCCAATTACAGCTGACATACATAGCTGTACAGGAAACAAAATATTATAATTTCTATAGTTATTCTTGCTACAGAGTTTCATGAAATTGGCAGAGTTGACTGAAAGGACTTGAGAAGTCTTTGTTTAGAGAGCACACTTAAATATTTGAGATTAATTTAATGTTCTCCTTCTCCCTTCTTTCTTTCTTTCAGGCTATTCAAACTCCAGAAGGACCAACACCAAATAAATTATGAATGTTGAACAAGATGACCTTACATCCACAGCAGATAATGATAGGTCCTAGGTTTAACAGGGCCCTATTTGACCCCCTGCTTGTGGTGCTGTTGGCTCTTCAGCTTCTTGTGGTGGCTGGCCTAGTGAGGGCTCAAACTTGCCCTTCTGTCTGCTCCTGCAGCAACCAGTTCAGTAAAGTGATTTGTGTACGGAAAAATCTGAGAGACGTGCCAGACGGCATCTCCACCAACACCCGTTTACTCAATCTCCATGAGAACCAGATCCAAATCATTAAAGTTAATAGCTTCAAGCATCTGAGGCACCTAGAAATCCTGCAGCTCAGCAGGAATCACATCAGAACAATTGAAATAGGGGCTTTCAATGGTCTGGCCAATCTCAACACTTTGGAACTCTTCGACAATCGTCTGACCACTATCCCAAATGGGGCTTTTGTATACCTGTCAAAACTGAAGGAACTGTGGCTGAGAAACAACCCCATTGAGAGCATCCCTTCTTATGCTTTTAACAGAATCCCTTCTCTCCGGAGGTTGGATTTGGGGGAACTGAAAAGGCTTTCATACATCTCAGAAGGTGCCTTTGAAGGTCTGTCCAACTTGAGGTATTTGAACCTTGCCATGTGCAATCTTCGAGAGATTCCTAACCTCACTCCACTTGTAAAACTGGATGAGTTAGATCTTTCTGGGAATCACCTGACTGCCATCCGGCCAGGTTCTTTCCAAGGGTTAATGCATCTTCAGAAATTGTGGATGATACAGTCCCAGATTCAAGTGATAGAAAGGAATGCTTTTGATAACCTTCAGTCACTTGTAGAGATCAATCTGGCACACAACAATCTAACACTACTGCCTCATGACCTGTTCACACCACTCCGCCTAGAAAGGATCCACTTGCATCACAATCCTTGGAACTGCAACTGTGATATCCTTTGGCTCAGCTGGTGGATTAAAGACAAGGCACCCTCCAATACTGCATGCTGTGCCCGTTGCCACACACCTCCCAGTTTAAAAGGAAGGTACATTGGTGAGCTGGACCTGAATTACTTCACGTGTTATGCTCCAGTCATAGTGGAGCCACCAGCAGACCTCAATGTCACAGAAGGCATGGCTGCAGAGATGAAATGCCGGGCATCAACCTCCCTGACCTCTGTATCTTGGATTACTCCAAATGGATCTGTTATGACGCATGGGGCATACAGAGTTCGGATTGCTGTGCTCAGTGATGGCACATTAAATTTTACAAAGGTAACTGTGCAAGACACGGGTTTGTATACATGCATGGTGAGTAACTCTGTTGGGAATACCACAGCTTCTGCCACACTGAATGTGACTGCCCTGGATAACCCTGGTTACACGTACTTTTCTACCGTCACAGTAGAGACTGTGGAACCTTCTCAGGATGAGGCACAGACCACAGAGCAGGTTGGGCCCACACCAGTTACCAACTGGGAGACCACTAACATGACAACCTCACTCACTCCACAGAGCACAAGATCAACAGAAAAAACGTTCACCATTCCTGTGACGGACGCAAACAACGGGATCCCGGGAATAGATGAGGTTATGAAGACTACTAAAATCATAATTGGTTGTTTTGTGGCTATCACTCTCATGGCTGCTGTGATGCTGGTAATTTTCTACAAAATGAGGAAACAGCATCACCGGCAGAACCATCATGCTCCAACACGGACTGTAGAGATCATTAATGTGGATGATGAGCTTACAGGTGACACACCCATAGAGAGTCATTTGCCCATGCCAGCAATAGAGCATGAGCACCTAAATCACTATAACTCTTATAAGTCTCCTTTCAACCACACAACAACAGTTAACACAATAAATTCAATACACAGTTCAGTGCATGAACCGTTATTGATCCGAATGAACTCAAAAGACAATGTACAAGAGACTCAAATCTAAAACATTCATGACATTATGGGGTGGGGGTGGGGACAACAAAAGATTTATAAAACAAATGACACAAATGACTGGGCTAAATCTACTGTTTCAAAAAAGTGTCTTTACAAAGAAAAAGAAATTTATTTATTAAAAATTCTATTGTGATCTAAAGCAGACAAAATTATGTTTATTCCTCAGAACCTGTTTTTGCTGCACTTATTTACCCTCCTCATTCCCTTTTTCCTCCCCAGCCTACCCTGATTCCCATTTGCCATATTTTTCATAGGAGATCTTGATTCCCTAAAAGAACTGGTCTAGGAAATTTTATAAGAATTCTGTTACATTTTGGGAATTTTTATGGTGAATTCTAGTGGTGACATTCGGTCTATTTTGTCAATTTTTCTCTTTTTTTCTTTTGTTTTCTCATGCCCTTTTTGAAATTATTTAATAGAGAGTGGAATAATAACAGCAACTTTACAAGTGAGAAAACAAACAAGCAAAACTTTTTTTTCCTTGTAATGAATTGCTCTGTGTTTACCGAAAGCACCGTTCTGTGAAAAAATGGAAGAAAAAGTAAAAAACAAAAACAAACCCCAAGAAATTAATTTACTTGTGAAAACCTATAAAACCCATGATCTTTTCTAGAACCAGAATTTGTAGTTCAAACACTAAACTAAGATTATAAATAAAATATTGTTTTTTTCTGTACTTGGATATAGCTCATTTTTAGTGTGGCTTTAAACATCAAAAGTTTGTTAAAATTCTTACGATATTCTGCTGTGATGGTCCAAAACAAAATCATTTTAAAGAGAATAATTAAACCATTTTGGATCATTACTGAAGAATAGCATAGTTTTCATTTTAGTTTATGTAAGCAGCATACTGGCAAAAAAGGGTGTTTGACTTTCAACGCAAGATTAAGATCATTCCTTCTAATGGTGTTTTCAATTATCTCTATTATATTGCAAGATGTATTTCACAATGCCAGGAAAAGTTCTGCAAGGAGTTTCAGTTATCACTGAATTTATTAGACAAAGCTGAAAAGTTTGTTCTGTTTTTTGTTATTTATAACTGTCAATAAGAAAATTCATCTTTATATCAAAGCTAGTGGTTTCCAGTTCAGTTGTTCTGGGACTCCTAGACATAAATATGAAATATGTTTAGCTATCTATAATACCTATAATCAGAGCTGTATCCCTATATGCAAAATGAAATCAAAATGCTGTTAACGGAGTAACTCACAGGAATAAATCCGAGGATTATGGTTTAAAAAAATGGAAAGAGCAAAGTCAACCAAATCAGAGGAGAGCATAGGTTATTGTAATTTGCATGACAATTAGACTCCCTGTAGAGTAACCAGTTTACATTAATTTAAACTCAGACTCATTTACCAATAGGACACGTACACCCTTTTCCTTTGTATTTATATACATTCTCTGGATTTAGCTTATTGGTATAGGAATGATGTATACCTTGCAAGCTGAAAACTAAAAGGAAGGCCTTGCATAAGAAACCAGCTTCAGGACACTGTGTTCTTCCAAGTAAAAGTTCTGCCAAATTAAACTACTTTATGCATTGGCAACTGAATAGAAGCATTTTAAGATGATTTAGATTAGGAAAAAGAATCATATATATCATCTCTGAATGTCTTTTCACCTATTTTCTTCCTTAACCACCCATACTGTGAGTTTTCAGGATCCTGTGCCAGGTAAATAATTTTCTTAGTTCTTATCAAAATCTCTTTGGAGCTTTCTAGTATGCAATAGCATGGGGGATGAAGACCCTCCTGAGCAGTATACTTCTATTCTGTAAATTTAAGAAGGAATTTCTGCTAGGTTGAGGGGGTAAATATCTCTTGTTGGATGCACAGTTCTCAAGGTTGCAAGTGATTATTATAGTAAGAAGGCCTGATTTAAAGAGGACACAGTGGAGATAGGTGACGATGAATCACACCCTGCAAGGAGTCTGATAAGCATAATACAGAATGAAATCCAAAGTTCTATAATAATCTCAAAGAAACATTTGGCAAGACATTATCCTTTGATGTACTACATGAAAAATAATATCTACTCAAAGGGAATTTTAATAGAGGACAAAGATGGACCTGAATGTAAAATGTTGCAGTTGTGATTCCTAGCTTTGCCTATTTCTTCAAAGTGCATTAGAGCATTTAATTGGTGATTTCTTTTAAGCATTGTGATAGAGTCTGTACAGAAACACTGCAATTACACATTGCTATTTGTACTTTGCCCTTCTGGCTAGTAACATTGTGTCCATGACCAATGCTTATCTGAAAATTGAAAAAATTCTTTCCAGGAAACCTAAATCTGGGCCATCTGTAATCAACGGGTTTATGTTAAAAAATTATTGCTACTCTCTAACCAGTATTTGTGAAAGCACTTATGGTCACCAGGGTTTTATAAACAGGTAGTTTTTACTAACTCCTAAAGGTTATGCATAGGAGGCCTTAAAAGAAAAAAGGTATAGCTCTTGCCAGGTGGGACACTGGGTCAGTGACAATCTTTATTCCTCTTTGGAGTAATACAAAATAATATCAGTGATTGTTTTAAACAATATATACATTCTTACTGAGTGTTAATCTGGTTTTATTGGCTAATCAAAAAAATTAGATATTCCTGCTTGCTCATAATAAAAAAAAAAGCATTTTGGTGTGTTTGGTTGGGTGAGTATTTGTGTTACATGGAACCCATATTAGTTATGATTTTCCCAGCATCTTTCCTATCCTTCTTGGAAGCACAGAGATTATTTCTGACTCCTTCCTACTTCTATAAAACACCCAGTACTTTTGCAGATTAATTAAATACCAGACTTAGAGAACATCACAGTTTAAATTATAAACTGAGCTCTGCAATAAAGTGAGAGGAGTGCTGTGCTCTCTTGTTTTGCTGTTCAAATCACATGCCAATGCAGCCTATTACTACTCCAGAGACTACAATGTTAAGAATGAAGCCTGGGTCTCCTATATGGCAGAGCACAACTGATAGAAAGCTGTAATGAAATTTCTCTTGCAGGTGACCACTTTGTAGATGGTATATGATGTAAAATAATTGTGCAAAAAAAATTTGTGATCTTGATTATGAGCTATCACTTTCTAGTGGGCTCATGAGAAAGGATGAATTATTCTTCAGTTCATTTGATGGAGTTTGAAGATGTTTGCCTGCTGTCCTGTACAAATATGAAGTGCAAGCCATTTTCCTTCTGGAATTGTCATCAAGTCTTATAAATCTTGCCATATGCAGAAATAACATGTGAAAAGCAAAGCAAGTGAGTTTCATTCAATTCACCATACAAGATGGACATTTTATTTTACTTTGAAAAGGGCAAAATGTATGAAAATTATTACAGTAATTGTATTTTTTGCTAAAACGTTCTAATGCATTAAAAATTATATGTAATGGTTTCAAGATTCCCTGTCCCCACTGATGGCATTATAGGTTGATCACAGCATTAGAGAAAAGATAACTAAATTAATATTGTACTTAGTTGTACTAGCTTCATAGTCTTGTGAAAATATTTCATAACAGCTGTTATAAGCTTTTATATGTCAGATATGACCATTACTGTAGTCTTTTCAATGAGGAGAATGGAAAATCTTTTCAACCTATTCGCCCTTCTCCGAAGTTTATATTACATTTTTTATGTGAGTTAAGTACAGCATTTTTGAAATTTTCACTTTTTTGCTAAGTCCAGGCGGTGAAGGTCTAGGAAATGTTAGGAGCTACCTTGCAATTTCATACCAAAAGAAATAAATGAAGAAATAATTTATCCTTATCTTCAAGATACAACAAGAATTAGACTTCAGTCTGTGGGTTTCTGTTTTTCTTAGTAGAACTGTTTAATGTATCTTTTTCTCATTTGTGCAGGTGTTGCCAAAAAAAATCTCATTTCAAACTTGCATCTAAAATTCAATCTACAGTTAGTCTGAAGGTAGTGTGGGACATTTTATTATGGAGATGGTATTATATATTAGCATTGTAGCAGACTAACCTAGAGCCATCACTACTGAAATAGCAAGGGTTCATGAGCAGCGGATGGGCTTGGGAAGATTCTAGGAAACCTACCCAGTAAATCGGCAATTTCTGTTGGCCCTCCAGCCTCACTTTGTAGTGGTGCCCCATGGAAACACTGTGGCTGTGTGTGATTTGCAGCTGGAAGAGCACAGCAGGGAAGAAGAGCTTTGGATTGGGAACAACTTCATTGGCTGCTCCCCACTTAAGAGCATAGATGCAGAAGTAATCAGGGTGTAATAGCTCAGCTTCAGATATGCAGTGTATGACTAGAAATGAGGGAATTATTTTTTTTGTTTATCACATTTAATCACAAGTAGGTTTTAAGACAGTGCACACTAAACAATTGAAAACTTGAAGAATAAAGAAAGTCACAGATATACAGTGTTTTACACAAATGGCAGTCATATTTTGACAAAATGCTAATGCTGGTTTGAAGGAGTCTGGGAAAGTTTTTTCAGTATTAACTCTATTAAGACAGATGAGATCTGTACTTCAATAGTTACATGCTATTTACTTCAATAAGAGTGAGTCATGGTTTTCTTAGGCAAGATCTGTTAAACAAAGTATTGTGTTTAATTTGTCTTGTTTTTATTACTTGCTTTCATACGTTTATAACTTACACCTAGACTCTTAATCGGAGTGCTCTCTAAAGGGCTGAATCAGTGAACCCTGACTGACTTTCATAAGAGAAAAACTCCAGTGAGGTATGGAATTTTGGAATGAGGAGGAGACACTGAAATGATTACATCATCAGATGATTTTATGGCTGTCTTTTGTAACATAAGAAAGAGGAAAATAAAGTCTGTCATTTTTGAGAACTTTGAAAACCAAATCTTATGTAAAAATAGGAAACCTTAGTAAAAAAAACAGAAGAAATTAGAACATTATTGGACTTGAAAGTAACAGTAAGATGTAATGAATGCAAGAAAGCAAGAAGTGGGAGTCATACACCCCAGATAATCTTTACATCTTTTCTAACAAAACAATTTGCAAACTCAAAAATTTGAATTGCTTTTCTATGTATCATCCGGCTTGTGCAAGGATTCTGGCTGCCCTATCCATAGTTTTCTGTTTTCTTCTTAAATTTTGCAGTACATGTATGATGTAATCTGGGCTTTCAGCTCTGGAACAGTTTCCCAGACAGAACATGCAAGGGAATTCTCTGCTAAGTCATCCAAACTCCACCCATTGGAGGTTCATATTTAAAACTCTCTGGTGCTTTTTTCAGTCTACTTGAAATGGCTTGTGCAGTGAAAGATTCCTTAATTTCTTTGATCCTCTACTACAATAGCAATATATGATTCATATCCTAGTTTGGAGAAGATGGTTTTGCATGGATTATATTTTCATCAAATTTAAAATATAAATTGCAGTTGTATTTTATTTTAGTAAAAAATTTTGAGTTCTGTTGACTTGAAAAGTACTTCTGTTCCTTTCACAATAGCTCAGTTAAACGCAACTAAATTACGCTCCCCCTCCCTCCCCCCCCAATTTAAAAAGAGAAACTACATCTTGGAATGCTATGCATGCACACATGTGTCTGTATATGTGTGTTATTTAAAAAGTGATTCTACAGGTGAGATTAAAGAAATAAAAGAAGAAATGTATAAAAAAGAGAAAGATGGAATAAATAAGCTGAGAGAGAATCTAGTAAAGCAGAACTGGAGTTAGTGGACTGCAGAATTAATCCAACCCCTACGACTAATTTAATTCTGTAACACGTTATTCAATTTGATTTAATTTGCTCATTTAATTCCTCAAAAGGACAGTTAGCTGTCTGAGCAAGGAGGTGGAAATCTGAGTTCTGTTTTTGACAGTACCCACATGATATCAAGCAGGTCTTCCTTTTTCATGTCTTTCTTGGCTTGCCATTTCTGTCTAGCTGCTCAATTATCATTTTCTGAAACTGTCTTCTTGAAGCACCCATCTCTCCAGCCTGTCTTGGGACTGAATTCCAGTGGTCAATGGGACAGAAGACAGGTCAGTGTTGTGTTACTAAGCAGAGCCTCTGCAGATCTGGGTACTAGGTGTTTAAGTCCACTAACTCCTAAACAACTACTTCCTATTTCATACTGCAAGGCAGTTTCATAAATCATTTATATGTTTTTTAATATTGTATATGAGATTAGGGTTGTTGATCACCTGCCGTGTATTAATTAACTATCTTTCAGGCTGAAATAGCCTTTTTTTTTTTTTCCTGTTGGAACATACCTTTCTTTGTGAAGAAGTATTTGATCAAATTCTAAAGAGTTGGAGAAAAAATATCAATGTCTTTGGATATTCAGACTATAAAAGGATTCCAAATGTATAGAAC
This sequence comes from Gymnogyps californianus, assembly GCF_018139145.2. Classification (NCBI taxonomy): domain Eukaryota; kingdom Metazoa; phylum Chordata; class Aves; order Accipitriformes; family Cathartidae; genus Gymnogyps; species Gymnogyps californianus. Next base: position 23,906,045 of record NC_059475.1, on the reverse strand, counting down.
TACACTTAAAAAACAAGACAATAAATAACAATGCTCTCAGATTCCTAGAAAGCAAATGCCTAAACAAACAGCATTTCTGTCCGTCCCCCCCTTTTTTTTTTTTTAAGAACAGTTACTCTATTTGACTCAGCAAAGTCATCAAGGCCTTATCAGACTAAACAAAGCAGAGGCACTGACAAGTTCCGTGGCTTTTGCTAAGACTTCCATGACAGAGATTATTTTGTTCTGCTAATTTTTTTTTTATGAATTCTATTGCCTGTGTCAGCAGTGTTTCCATCAGAATGGATATGAGTAATTATTGTTGGAAATATTGTCACCTCTTGTTTCTACCTGGAGAAACATTGGCTCTGGGTGTTTGTTTATCTTTTCAACTCCCTGCTGATTTCTGACACTCCTGTGGGGAAGTAATCAGTTCTGTACTGAAAGGGAAGCTTTGCCCACCTGACACAACAATGAAGTAATAAAGAGCTGAACCAGGCAAGGAAGAACAAAATAAAATGCAGTGGTAATGGGGAGAGAAGAGTCCTGAGAAGATAACAAAGTGTTACAGGGAGAGAAAAAAAAAATATTACAACGAAGAACAAAGTTGAAAAGGAGTGAGAAGCTATTCTCTCCTTTCATCCCCTCCTTTTCTTCTCACTTCATGCATTTTGTTTCCTGGTATAGCTGGATAATAGTTAAAAACATTGATGAATGCATTCTAAATAAATCACATTGGAAACTGTCTGAGGGATTATTTTAAAAGTTATAAAACCAACAGTCTTTAGACTTGTATGGGTCAAAACAGTCTCAGAGCACTATTTATAATGTTATGATACTGTGCTAAGACACTAAGAGATTACTGTAGCAAAAGATTTAAGTTGGAATTCTGAAAAAAAACCATTCATACTTTATGAGTAGAAAATATTTTCCCAAGAGAAAAAGTAGAAATTTGCATTCTGGGAGCACCCAATTGGCAATTTCTGCATGTAAATATCATTTTAACATTAACCTCTGCTGCTTTTAAAATTGGGCCCTTAAAATGAATCTGGAAGAAGCACTAAAATGCATAGAGTGGACAAGGATGGTAGCAGTGAAATGTTTAATTTAGTAGAACTTTCCATTTCTATTCTCTGGGATTTTCAGTAATACAGTATTTTTAATTAGGAACTAAGAAGATGTTTATTTGTACATTTTCTCCCCCTTTCTCCCCTCAAGTGGGGATAACATTTTTGGCTGGCTAATACAACTGGTATTAGAATTTTGGAAAAAAAGAAAGATACCTTGTGAAACACCTGTAATTTGGTAGTATGCTTTTGCTTTTTTTTTTAAGTTGCTTTTTCTAGCCTTTATAAACAAATATAAGTTAAGGAGATGAAACAGTAAGATAGAAAACTTGACTCTACAATAAAGTTTGTGAGAGAGCAAGATTTATATGTCCTTACTATTTTCTTAATTTCATTCTAATTTGCTGTCACAAAAGGGTAAGAAGCCCAAATAAGTCCTTCTTATAATTTTTTCATGATTCTTTAGGTTTTGGATAGGCTTTTTTTCCTCCACTGGTAAAATAAATTTTCTATGGATTTTATTATGTTTCAGATTAGAAGCCTTTTTCCTTGTCTCTATTTACAATTTCAGCTTTTTTCTGTACCTTCCGTTTTCACTCAACAAATTTTCACAAAAGCTGAGTCTTTTTTAATTATATATTTTCTCCATGATACACGGTTGTAGGATCTAAGTCTGCATTGCCCTGCTATGTATCCTCCCTAACTTCATGGCAGTATTTGCTCTCATTCACTACCCTCCTAGCATTATTTGGTTGTATCACTCTTTGTGTCTAGTTGAGAGTCAGTTTGCAAAGTCATTAGGCATCTTTCCTCCACACAAACACAAAGTGTTGCTATTAAATGGAAGTGTGGAAGAGTATGACTGTCCAGCACTTGTTTCAAGGCTTAACAGCAAAACACTGTAAACTCAAACTTTTCAGGCTTCTGTGGCAATTGGGGTTTGGTTGCAGAAAATCGGCAAAACAGCCTGACTAGTGTGACGTAATTCATCTCTTGTGTATATCTTAACATGGGAACATGGTATCTCTGAATAGAAGAATACTCTCTCCTCTAAAGTTTGACAATCTTAGTAAAAAAGGAGGCTGATATTTTTAGTAAGCTGGTTTTTTTATTTAAAATTTCTGAAACCTATTGGTGGTTTAGATTTCTGCAATCATATTTCATGCATGGTTGATGAAGGTGCCGCAAGACTGGCATTCAGTCAACATCACTGAAGGATTGGATCAGCCTGTTTATAAATGGATTTTTCTTCTGCTGACCAGAGTTAATTATAAGTCCTTTTTAAAATGACTGTTAAGTACTGATAGCACAGTTATGGAAGCACATTACTAGGAACGATGCCAAAGTTTTACAGTTGTGCAAATTTGTGGCATCTAATACACTGGTAGTGGTCTGTTGCTCTAGTTTAATTTTAAAGTTGTGATCTGACATGTGCCGCTATAGTGGTTCAGTAGGGGAAATTATTTTGTCCTTTTAAAATGTTATTTAAGTTCTAAGAGAACTGTTGGGCAGAGAACCAAGTCCTTCACATTGCTTCGCTGCAACAGTGTTTCAGCTTTGACTTTAAGGGTGCACCGGAAGTGTCTAAGTGTTCGGTTTCCATATCTGCTCTCTTGCGACCAGTCTTCTGTGACAAAAACAGTTCTCTATAAGAACATTTACTCTAAGATACAAACTCTATCAGACACATTGCAAATAGACCACAGTATATTCATCATAGGGTAATAATTATAATATCTCTTCTTCCTGAGTTTGGCCTTGTGGTTAGCTGTCTGTATCTTCATTCGAGTTTCCATCAAGTGCTCTATCCTAGTGCAGCTGCAAAGTGTTTGATAGCTAAGAGCCTGTCTTTGGAGGGTGAGTTATGCAAAACTAAATGAGTCACCACTATGTGTCTGTTGTTCAGATATAAACTGTTATCTGTCCATCCCTTACAGAAACTTCCAACAGTCATGTTTCTCTGCAATCCTAATTGATAAGATTAATTCTCTTTATTCCATTTCATTTCTCAGGGTGTTTCCAAGGAATGGCACAAGTAATGGCAAGAAGAAAGAAGTTGGTGATTTTGCTTCCAGGACTTACATGAATCCAGATGATATTTGTGTAAAGACCCCGAGAAAAAAACTATTAGAAGAAATAGATCAGCCAAGATACAAAAGATTAAAAACAAATATAAATTCCATTCTTTCCTCTATTGTATACACACACACACACACACAGAGAGATATAGAGAGATATATACATACACTGTCTTGTGGCTCTGATGCTTTTCAGCAGGTCTGCTCTGGAAAGCAGTGCAGATACAGTGGAGATGCAGTGCATTTCTTGTTGGGTGGCTAGCTGCCCACTGGCACGCGTGGCAGAGGAGGAAAGTAAGACACAAAAAGCTTTCACCAAAGGTAGAAGTTCTGGTGTGGACAGGGGCCTGCTATCCCTGAGGTAAGAGTCGACCACATGCATACAATGCAGTGAGTCTGGAGGATCTGCTATATGACAGGAAACTATGTTTCCTTAGGTATAAATGGGAAAAAAGTAAAACTCTCCACCAGGCAATTCAGAATACTCTAGTTTACATGTCTGAAAGTGGGAGAAAGTGAATGTCTCTCTAGTAATTCTGGTTTTGCCACTGGTCTATGTAATCACCATGTAAAAGACTCTTTATATGACTTTTTGAAGCAGTTTCTCCATTTGCAGAATGTGTTGGGAAACACAAACACAAAAAGCAGTGTGAATGCTGGTCATTACTGCTGTTGCTTTTCTTGCTGAGGTTGGACTTTTTTTTTCATTTGTGTTTCTCAAGCATTCACTGCTTCTCTTTGAGAATTTCAAATGGAAGGGTCAACAAGTCATGATCTCCAAGTAAAACAAATACATGATTTTATGGTGTTACTTGATGGGTATGTCATGTTTTGTGCCTGTTGCACATCTATGACAGCACTGCCAAGGCCAGTGACAGCACATTCAGATGGTGTGAGATGTGACCAAATAATGCAACACACTCCTTGTTTCTCTTGTAGCTTTCTCAAACATTAGCTTTGGGAGAAAGGGCAAAACAAACAGCATTTTCCATCCTCTAGGAAGAAAGTGAAGGGATGCAGGAAAGGTACAGGCACAGATGCATGAAACAATCAGAAGAGACACAGAGCTGGGGGGATACATTTCACCTGGGGAAAGCTGTAGGAAAAGGCTTCCCATCTTCCTCCCAGAGAAGGGCTTCTCTTGAGTAAGTAAGATTTTGCAGATTGTTGTGGGTTTTTTCCTTTTAGGAGCACATTCAGCTTTATCTATTTCAACCTTATCTTAAATATGGACTGTAAAGTGTTCCATCTTCAGGAAGATTGATTCAACTAAAGGGCAAAAAGCCCTTATGGAAAGGAAACAACACATTAAAGAACTAGGAGTTAACTCTCTGTAAACAGAGTGGATATTCATGCTGATGGGGGTAAAGGGGAATTGCTGTCATTTACTGCTTCACTATATCTTTCCATGAGGGTCTTTCAGGCAGTTTACAAACACTTATTCACAATGCCCCTCCTTATTATCTGTTAGAGGAGGGAAGTTGCGATAAGAGGTGTCGTCTGGGTTGTTTCTTCCCAATGTGTGAGTGCGGTGAGCGCCTGGGGTAGGGGGAGCTTCCGCGGCCAGGGCAAGGGCTTTTCCCCAGCACGCAGCTGGGCACGTTCGGGGAGGGGAGGCTCTGGCAGCCCGTGGATGGGAATAGAAACGAGCTGGTTGAGACCCTGCAGGGATGTACCACTGAGCTTTGCCCTTCTGTGATGGAAAAAGCAATTTGCTAGGAACTCAGAGGTGCCGCAGAGTTCGCAGCTAGCAGTGAGTTGAGTGAAGGGCACAGTGAACAAGGGAAGGGAGATTGATTTATAAATAATTCTGGTTTCAATTCTGTTTGCTTTCATCTATTTAGAAAATGAACTATTTTAGTATCTATATTTAAAAGTCTCTGGCTTTTGTGTTTAAAAAATTCATCATCTTTGATCCCAGTGTGGGGAGTGGTCTTGTTATATTCATCTCAAACTTCAGGCTGCCTTTGGTTCCCATTAGTGAAGCATGATATCTATCTTATAATGGAGCAATCATCTGGGACAAAGATCAGTTAAATTACATTGTGTCACAGGTAGAACGTAATCTTTCTTCTCTTTCACTGTGTGAATGCTTTGCGTACTTCCTTCTGGGCCCTAGTATATATGATATGTGTCCTACAATGTATGATTATTATTGCATTAACATTAATGTTTTTTTCTAAGAAATAGTTGGAAGGCTTAATATCCAAGCCTGCGTCTTTATTCTTGGCACTAAATCTCCAAGATCTCATCACTGATAAATCATGTGATCAAAAAGGTGTTTTTATTGTTTATTATTCTGGTTTACTCTTCAAGGCTGAACACAATTCTTTGAATGCCTAGTGTCCAACTCCTTTAATCAAGGTTGAATACATTTCTGTAATAAATTTATTCAAGCAACTTGCTTCCTCATCAGTGTGCTGTAAGATAGCACATAACAGCAGTATTCTGTAGAATCAGTATTTTTAAAATTCAGTGCTGTCAATTAATAAAGAACACAGAAGCAAAACAAATATTTCCTAACTTTAGCATTCAAATGCAAAGATGTACTCTTTTACCAATGTTAGCAACCCAAACGTTGCCGCATTCTTCAAGTTTATGAGAACTGAAGAGCAGAGCTAACAAGAAACTGTATGCTTCCTTTTTTTCCAAAATAGAAAGGCTAAGGATAAAAGAACAGTATAAACACTGAAGAGTATGTGTGATTATGAAGAGTATACAAATTTAAAATCTTAAAAAATACTTAATTTAATAATAAATAATTATTAGAAGGTAGAGTCACTGAGTAAATCTCACATAACCAGCATAGCTTAAGTGTTCAAGTATTTCTTTGCCTGATGTTTAACCTTGTCACATTGCTACTACTAGCAAATAATTCTAATGTCAAGGAAGTATAATGAGGCAAACTTATGTATGAAAACACTAAGATCCTTTATTGTCTCTACCAATTTATGACAAAAATCTAATGTGGATACCAGTGGAAAATTTGACTTTTTGTGTTCTAGTATGGGCACTGTTGTTCATTTCCTGGGGCGGGGGGAGAAGGTATATTCTGTATCTCCTTGTTTCACTGAAAAAAGAAAAAAAAAAAACACAAACCCAGGGAAAAATCTGGGGGATAGTGATGCTCTCTGAGGTGCCACAAGTTTGTCTAGCTCTCAAAATTATTTTCCTAAGGCAAAGTATAAAAGTTTCAGCACAATGTCATCACAGAAAAATAATTTTGGAACAGATTAAAAGTCACTAACAAAGTATTTGCACCAGTGTTCTGACTCTTAAGTTGGGAGAAATGGGTTGTATGATTAAAAAATACTTTTTTTTCACCAGTAATAGTCTAGAAAAATAACATATACGCAAGTATGGTTTTGTTGTTGTCATTGTCCATGTGAGTTAAGACAGAAATGACAATGACAAAGTTCTGTGGGGAAGAATAGGACTTACTTTCACAGTATTTCTTTTTAAGGAGAAATGAAAAATTTCATGTGGTTTTATGAAATATCTGAGGGAACCTTATTTTCATTGTAGTTATGCATTCTGGGGATTTTGGGGGGGTTGTTGACTTAGAGTATTCTGATATAATTATTTTTTTAATGAACAAAGCCTTTTAATGAAAAAACATCCCAGTCCATGAAGGAGACTGAGCAGTTGTCAGAGGTCTGTGGTTACTGAACTGTGAGAAAAGGGGCCTTCATTACAACTGTAAAATATGAGGAGAAAGCCTTAGCTTGGAGCCAGCTACAGAGAACAGATTATAAAAGGGTTTGAGAGCAAGTCATGCGGTTGGTATGATGCAAAGGAGAGAGCTGTCACTGTGCTGCAGGCAGTGGGCATACTGGGATAGATGATCTCATTAACCACAAATCTGATGTAATCGTGCTGTTCATGCTGGTTTATTGTTTGGTGCTGGACAATGCATTTGTACTTTAATAGAATCACAGTTTTGAGGTACATGATATCTAACAATACCAAAGCTGTTCAGTGCCTGTTTGAGATCCTGGGGGGTTTTGTTTCATTGGTTGTTGCCCAATCCTGCAATGCTGGGTCAGGTTGTTTTTGCCTTCTGCCCCATTTCTCTCATCAGAATTGGGGTCCCCTGACCAAGGCTCCTAGCTCTGGCAATGATGACTAAGTGGATGTGAAGATGGGCAGGCAGATAAACAGACACACGGATGGTGTTCTGATTTTCCTTTTCTTTCCACTTAGAGCCACAGGTGCTGTTCATGAGGTCAAATGAAGCTCTGCGTGTCCTGAGGCAGAAATGGTGCCAGGTGGGGAATACTGAGAGAGCAGATCCTTTGGCTAAGGGAGGAAGGAGAGGAAGAGCAGGTCCTGGAGTGGAGTGGGGTGCACGTCTTAGGAAGCTGGAAAATATGGTTCTCCACAGAGTGAAGGCCTGCAGGAAATTAGATTTGATGGTCAAAAGGAAATTAGTGAAGGAGAAGGAAGAGATCTACACCTTCCTCCTTTCTCTTATGGGTTGTATGTTCTAAAAAACTCAATAGAATTGTGCTACCTGATAGGATAGTGATACTTCATTTAAAAGAGTCCAGATTCAAATGTTATCACCTGTTACTGCTACAGCTGGCTCTGGCTTAAACACTTTTAAGAAGACTAAGTCAAGTCTGAACCAAAGAACCTTAATTACTTAGTAGATGAAGTTGCATATTCTAACTTGATGGCTGATATATGTGACATCAATCAATTTCGTTTGGATTCAGTGCCTCAGGCCTGGCTGTGAAGTCTATATAAATAAGTTTTATGCTATGAAGAACATGCTCTTCTTGATATAACTATCATCTGTCTTCCAGCCTTCTCCAACTGCTTTCTTGTCTGTAGGATTTATTAACTGCTTCGTGTACTTCTCACAGTATCATAGTAAATTAACAAAAAAGTCCACAGCTTGAGGTCTTAGATTTAAAAAAAAAAAAAAAAAAAAAGTTGTGTGTGTATGTGAAAAGGAGACAGAAAATTGTATATGTGTGCATGGGAAGCAAAACTCTGAAGTTTCCTACAATTCCTAGAATTTGCTTTAGGAATTTCTCATGTTATTACATCCAGAGAGTAGACAAGATGCTTGCAAAAAAAATCAATGCTGCATACCTTCTCCCCTCACCCCCAAGTAATATTTGTTTTGCAGGATGATTTTCCTTTAAAAAGCAATACTTACTCAGGGTTATGTAGTTAGGTCTTTTGAAATCAGAGTCTGGCTGCTCAGGCAACCATGACCACATTTTAAATTGCTTGATTATTTTTCTGGGGGGATGACCGTTTTATTGCCTGAAATAACACAATTATGTTGCATTCCTCAATGCAATGGCTGTCACAAAGAGTAGATAAAGAAAGAGATTGAGCTTGTTTTAAGTACATTTGGGATGATAATTATTTGAGGATACAAACAGGAATTGTGAGGCAGTACCCAAGAGACTTGAAATCTCACTTCTGAATAGTTAGCACTTAAAATACATTCAGACTTCTAAGATTATGAACCCTCTTCTGTGCTGTAGACCATATAGTCTAGAAGTGATTAAATTGCACCTATTTGCCAATGAATCAATCTAGTTGCAATGTAGAAGAAAGAGCATAGCTCACCCATCAGAGAATCTTTGTAATCAAAAAGAGCTAAATTATTCCGTAACTGAATTGTGCTGTGAAGAGCCACATTCACCTCTGAATGAAATCCAGTAAATTAAATCTGTACATTTATTTGAATACGTAAGCGTGTTATACCTTTTCTTTTGTAACGGATGTACGATGACTTCCAGTAATAAAGCCAGGGTGACTTTGTAGTCCAGATAGCAAGATATAAGAACTATATTAGTTATGCATGCCTTGTATATCGGAAACGGTTCTCCCTAATCTTTGTAAAAGCATTCAATTTACTTTTCCTCCCAGTGCTGCAATGAGTTTGCAGTTGGAGTTTGAAGGGGAGTAGTGCCAGACCAGGTCTGTGAAGAGGGCTGTTGTGCAATTCCACAGGTGTTGCTTAGTCTACAGGAGGGTTACAAATGTTCAACTTGTCATGGGGATGCTACCTCCAATGAATCAAAATAATTGATCTTAAAGGTATATAATAAATTTTATTGGGGGGTGTGGGGATGGATTTTTTAAAGCTAAAAATTAAAATTCCCACCCTTTGCAGAAAATAGGTTACAGCTTGGTCTCCCATACTTCAATTTTTTCATTTAAAAATATTCCCTACTAATAAGGAATTACCGAAGAGAAAGAGAGTGGTTCCACATAGCACACACCTTTGATCTGCAACAAAGCTTTTGGTTTCCTTACAATTATCAACTTTTCTGCCCCCTCCCCCCGCATCCCACTCTCAAATGTCTGTTAGGCTGTTCATACATTTTTTTTTTTCCTGCTTTTGCCCCTGTGCATCTTTAGTTTCCTGAAGCTAATATAGCTTGAAGTGTTTATGATTAGAGTTGCCCAAATTAGAAAGTTCACTGCAGAGCACAGTTTCTGATATGTACATGAGAACAAATAAGGATATGATGTTAAATAGGAGAACAACATAACATCGGGAAGTAACAACCAAATGGAACAGGAAACAACAACCAAATGGAACAAAGCCCTGCTAGGACTGCTGCATTCGGATGGTTAATATGGGCAGATTGTTAGCCTAGCTTTGAAAAGGAGCTAGGGTGAAAAAGTACTCAAGCAAATAATTAATTCCTAAATAGTATGCAATTTGCTAACTCCATTCTCTGATGTATGAAGTTAGGATATGGGAGAGGATGGGTAGAATCATAGAGAAGGTGATGAGGTCCAACAGCATAAAACCATGTCAGTGGTCCCACTTCTTCCAAGAAGCAAGCAACCGAAACATGGAGAGGCATAAAAGGATCATGAAAGTCAAGGATCTCCAGAGGAGAGAGGTACCTTGTATATAGCTCATTAAAACTAGAACAGCAGGTCTAAAAATATTACTTTTTGGTTTAATATAATACATCAGATAACTTATTAGGAAGTTTGGCTTCATAATGAAGATAAATTATGGGGTGATTTTCATTGCCAATATAAATTTGCCTCTCAGAATACTGGACTTTACAAACTTTTGTCAAAATGTAAGATGTTTGTTCTCAGTTGTCAGTTTCTGAGTAAAATTATTAATATTAGAGATTTTTAATGAAGAACACCACTATGAAGAGCACCCATACAGATGAAGTTTATTGTCATATATGTTTATTTGATTTGAGGTTGATGATTGAGCCCCTTTGGGAGGAGGCTAAGTGTGAGTATGTAGACGTGTGTGAGAAATTGCATTCATAAATGTCTTCAATGAAACTGAATACAGTCTTATCAACATCATTCTTCTCATATGCAGCATGTGCACTGGAGAACAGTTTCCATTTAATAAGCTTCTAAGGCTCTTGGGTCAAATCTGTAGGCCTTTATCACTAAGTGAGCTCAAACTTTTATGTGTAAATGAAAAAAAAAACAGCTTGGGCTTATTTATTTATTTGTTATTTTTAAAAGCATACTCTTGGGAGATAGCAAGTACCTTCAAATATCATTAGAGAAGCAATTAAATAGATATTTATATATTTTAATGGCTTGATGAGAGAGCTGAATCATGCTGAGGGATGTGCTAACACTTTCACATATCATAAAGGAAGACATTAAGCCCCATGCAAAATTCATCCCATGTTGACTCTTTTAAAGCTTATCAGGAATTTTTAGTGGTATGCTTGTTTTGCTTATTTTTTACTTGTTTTTGTTTAATTTCTTTCTTGTCAATGGAATTTAATTTTTCTTACAGTTTTGCAGTGGAGCCAACACCAGAAAAGAGTGAAAAAAGGCATATGAAATTGTCTTCCTAGGGTATTTAATTTTGATGGCAAATTCTGCTACTATTTAAAGTCACTTCCACAGAGCTCCAAATAAGTATCCAACTTTGAACAATCCACTGAACTATTTTCAAGCTTTTCCTATCAGAAGTCATTAAATCAAATCCTATTATTTTCTTCTGCACAATTCTACTAGTAAGTGCCTTCAATTTAAAGGAACATATTATTCAGACTTAACCCTTAATGTGAAATGCAAAATATTGTCCCTCACATAAATACATTTTCAGAAAATGTAATTGAGTATGCAGTATTTTTCAGTCTTGACTCCTAACTATGACAGGTACTGTGGATGGTTTACTGGAACTTGCTGGAAGTTTTTTGTTGACTATAGTAGGTTTTCACCATTTTGTAGGTTTTACAATTTTTTACCATGCAAATAAAATGCTGCTTTCTTTTGATTTAGTAAACTTAGTCTTGGAGGCGATTTCTGTTCTCTAAGAATTATGTTATCATTTAAGAGCAGTGACTTTCGTCAGTATTTTATGTGAAATTTACCACTTAGCTATCTTACAGTATATAATGGTGAATTCCACCTCCAGGATACATCCATCTAAGTACATGGACATAGCAATGTTCATGCATCACACATGATGTATGGTTTAAATATAATGATTAGTGCTTTCACTCCAGAAATCTGTTAAGGGGAATAACATAGAGATTGTGCTCAAAGAGATGCAGGCTTTTTTTCAGCTGATCCAAATGAGTAACTGTGTAATATTTGGTGTCTTTCTCATGATATGTCTTGGAAGAACCTGGGGTGGTGCTTACATTCATTCACATTACTTCATGGATTTTCTGGAAACAAGAATCAGTGACGTATTGTTTGGATCAGTTTTTCTTCAATTAAAGGAAAACTTTCAATTGAAACTCAAATTACAATTAAGTGAAATCACCATGTTGACACAGTGCTTCTCAAAACCTCTTGACAGGTTTCTGCAGTTTCTGTACTGGAGCTAGAAACACCTGTGCTGGTGTGAATCCCAGACACCAGAGCACTGTGTTGCATAAATAAATCATACTTTCCATATTTACGTTGCTCTTCACATTGCCACTTGGGCAAAACCTTCCCTTGGGGATCACTGAAGTTTTGTGCAGTACTTGGTGGTTTGTGCTGAAGCCACAGGCAATACCGTATGATGACCTAGTCTGCACACAAAGAAGCAGCGGGCACTTACGTTTCGGCACAAGAACTTTCTAAATGTTATGCTGTTGGTCTCTATTTGATATTTTGATGGTGATGCAGATTTCTGTGTGCAGATTCTCAGAATGTCTGAGTTGTCTACTGACTTCACAGGAGCTACACTACTTGAGAATCTAATCCAAATATCTCATATGTGACACTAGATAAATTACCATCTACTCTTTCTCCATGGTACATTTTAATTTTAAATTTTGCTCTGTTCCTCTTTTTCTATGAAATAATAAAGCAGATCATGGAGCATCATCAAAAGCTAGATAGACATTCATGTCTATTCTGAGTACCTGCAATTATACACCTCCAGCGTAAGAGAACTCTGCATCATGATCCCCTTGGCAACTGCAGTCATCCAGACAGTGCATAGTTTACATCCTTCCCAGACCAGAATTTGCAACTCAGGGTCATATCTAAAGCACAGAGAAACAATTCAAATGACAGTCGAGGGTAGGAGATACCAAAAAATGTAGAGGATTTTTTTGGTTGGTTTGTTTGTTTTCTTAGGTAAATGGAGAATTCTGTTCCTGATTTTAATTTAAAGACGTTGAAGACTGCAAGATGGTAGGGTCAACAAAATCATACATGCCATGCCATTTTTAAAACACAATATGTTCAATATTAGGCTCTTCTGCTAAATCACGTGCGATTAGATTTCTGGGGTTTGAAAATGTTTGCTGTTGTCAGTTGTACGAGAATGTTATTTTAGCTGTTCATAGTATCTTCAACAGCTAGGAGGCAAACGTAATCCTAAGCACGGGACTTACATAGCACTTACATATTGTTTGGCATCATTACTATTTGTGTGGTACAAATAATATGGAGAACTCGGGAGGAGCATCATATTCTTTTTTTTGCCTGGTTCCTGATTGTGCCATGTGTTGAATCCAGGTTTGTGGATTGGAAGAATTCTGTCACTACTGGTCTTCTCAGTGAGCAGAGAAAAAAAGTCTAATGGAGTCAAAGGGAATTTCTTATGAAGAGATGTGATGTTTTAGTGATGAAGTGATGGGATGTAATGAAAGCCAGGTGACTAAGTGAACAGTGTTATGTTAGCACACCTCTTAGAAATTCTGTGATTTGCAGGCAGCTGTCTGATTTGCACCATTGTATGATTTCCTAATGTTTCTCTGGGAGAGAGAGGGGGTAACCTTGGGCTATAAGTCTTTTGGAAAAGGTACCTTTTTAAAGAAATGCCTGAAGTAGAGCATGGAAGACTGGGACAGAGACAAGGGTCTCCAGGCTCTCAGATGCTGTGAATTAGAAAGTTCAATGGCAAGTGCTGTAGTAGGAAAGTCAGAAATTAGTTTTGAAGAGAGTACTTCTGTGGAAAGGAAGGAGAAGATGATGATCATGAAGCATGTATACCTCCTCCAACTGAGTAATTGAATTGGTATAAAATATTCCTTTCTATAACTATAGAAAGAATGGTACAGAGATTAATAAACTTTGACTTTACCATTATAACTCTTTGTGGTTGTATCATGAAGGCAAAAATATGCTGCGACCAAATTTGTTGTGGGAGGTTGATGTCCTTAAACATGTGGACATATTTTCTCTTTTTCTTTTCTCAAAGGTGCTGCTGAATCCTGCTAGAAGTGAAAAATTACATACACATGCATTATTTCTGTATTTTCACAATACTTTGAGGTATTAAGTATGATGAACATATATACACAAACATATGTACTTATCTGTGTTCTGTCAGTACATCTGAAGTTTTAAAGCATGTTTGACATACGAGCTATTGAATAGCACATTGTTCATAATGGCTTCTTGAAATTCTGAGAAGGTACATAATGTTCAGATAGGAGATAATGCAATATGGAAAAGACACCATGGCTTTCTTCTGATGAAAAAACTGCTTCCGCAGACAGCAATGCACACATACACACAGACACACACCCTTGAGATGTAATTTTGCCATCAGTTAATGAATTATGATTTCTGTATTTGCTAGTTAACAAATTACAGAAGTTCATGCCCAAACCCAAAAGCCAGTTTTGGGCTGGCTTACAAAATCCTTCTGGTTACCTAGCAACAAGCAGGAAGGATGTAGGGGAGCAGGAGGGCTCCGAGTCAATACACGGCAGTAACAGTGTCAGTTCAGCAAAGCAGCTTTATATAGGTCGCTGTATTTATATAGGTAGCTCTGTAAGATCAATATGGTTACTGAAATGCAATAACTGTGGGTGTTTTGTGGTCTGACACTAGCATCTCCTTTCGTGAACTCACCAGAGTGGCAGCTTCTATGCCCAATATATTCTCAGGTCTTTAGAAGAAGAACAAAATATCAGCAGAAGGGGAGGGTGGCAAAGCAGAAGAAGGGAACAGAGCATTTGACTGGAGATTAATTGGCTCTTATCAAATATGCAAGGATCTATTTTTTTCATGCCTTTTAAAGGTAGCATCTTGTACAGAGGAAGAAAATTCCTTTTACAGTTTATGTCTGCACTAGAAATATTAAACATATTTTCCAAGGACTTCAGTATGCCTTCATCCATTCAAACATTTCTGACTTCTGTGTCTGAAAGGGAAAAAAAACCCCAAACTAGTAATTCAGTGGTTGCTTATAAAATAAATTCTGATGTTAATATGTCAAATAAAATTATTTTCCTATGAGTGTTTAAGCACACCGATTAGAAAGGGGAGAGGGAAACAGTTACGGCACTGTTTGGAGAAAAAAAAAAAAATTTCCTATTCATAAATTAATTCTGTAAATGTAGGATAACAATGTTTCTTTTTAACATCTGCTTTTCTGATGTCCCTTGTAAAAGCCTCAGGACAGGGGTTCTTCCTTATTATTGTTGTAGAGATCCCTGGCACAGGAGGACCCTATTCTCAGTTAAGTAAATGTTTGAAAGAATTGATTTGAATGCTAGGAAGAATGTAATTATTTTAAATTGAAAATAAAATCCTAATTTTATTAAAAAAATACACTTGTTAGTTTAAATGAAAAATATAACATACTTGAAGTTCTAATTCTGCAAAACTTATTAATTCACTGACATTGGTCAGAGATTTTCTTCAGGAGAATGAGAGTTAAATGCAAAGAAGAAACTGAGCCAGTACAGTCATTATCCATAGTCAGAAAAAAGATAATTTCTCCATTGAACTTGGAATGCTTTCAAGGAGGGGTGGGGTGTGTTTTGTTTGTGAGGGTTTTTTTTTTTCTAGAAACAAGGAAACAAAGGTAGATTTCAGTATGTACTCCTTTGATTCCAAGTGTGGCTTTCTAGGGAAATTCTTTAGTCTGATGTCTACAAAGTTGTATCAGGATGACTTATTCTCCTATTCATAAGAGTAGCTGTATTATAAGCATCTTTATCATAGGACAGTTTGACCCAGCAGGGACCTGGTATGGCACTAGTGTGACAGTGTTATCAGTGGAAGATGAGGGTGCATGCAAAACACTTGAAACAATGGCCAAGTGCAGTGCCTGTCCCAGGTGATGTAGCTGCTGCTTGAATACGGTCCTGACTTGCTTTCCTTTGCTATAAGTGCAAGATATGACTTGTTATTACTGTTTTTCACGGTAGCGGGAGAGTGACCAGCATCTCCACATGCTGGAGGTACTATCTTTGAGTCTTTGCTTTCCTTAGGACCTCAGCCCTACCTGTCTTTTTCCGCTTTTCCCACGTATTAAACAGTATGAAAGAAATTTCTCTTCTCCACTGTAATTAATGGATCTTACTGCTTAAACATTTACAACTTCTTCAATATAAAATGTTTGACAGTTATTATAAATTATTTAATGAGATGTCATAAACTAAAGGTACAAGTGATGCCCTCTAATCCTCCTCTGTACCATCCTCCTTAGCCTGCCGCTGTAAAACATTAAAAGCCTTCTTTGTTATGTGTTAATTGGTATTAATGGGGTTAATCTTTGCAAAGTAGAGATTATCTTGCTTTAGTCAGACATTCAAAGGAGAACTTAATTAACCAAAGGCAAAAAAATACAGAAATATAGAAAGACTCGCATACTGATGCAACCTGTTTTCCTGTTCCATAGTCACACGTGCAGATGTTGGGCTGCATTGTTCATTTTCAGAAGGGGGTCCCAAAACCAGAGCTGCACTGTCCTTGCACCCCAGCAAGGGGGGATATGTTGAGGGGAACTCTGACATTTTTATTTATTTCATTTTGCTATCTTCATAATTTCTTAAAATCTATGAGGTGAGATTTTTGTCTCACAAAAGGCAAAGGAAGAGAAAAGAGAGAAAAGAAGGTGCATTATTTATGTGAATTATTCAGCTAGTCTGCTAGATAAATATAATCATAATAGAAGGCCCAGAAAAGTTTATCCTATCAAAAGTGAAATATGATTTTATTGAATGCAAGTAATTACAGAATGGGATTTGTTGCCAAGTATGGATATATTTGCTGGAGAGAGATAACATGTCCACAAATGGGGAAGCAGTGATTGTAGAATATTCCTTAGTCAAAAAACTTTCCACACAGCCTTGTGTCTTTTTTTGCCCTTTTCTTGTCCAGTCTTCATAGTCTCAATGCTCACTGTCTGTGGGTTTGGATTATCTGTCATCTTCACATCATTAATATCTGCATTCTCTTTTCTAAGATCTGCAGCCTCTGGTGACTGGAATTTAAAAGAGCATTTCTGTAGAAGTTAAGTTTCACACTGTAGTCAAGCTAATTGGATCTTTTTCCTTGATGATTGCGCAAGATTTCCAAGTATAGCTTATCATTTTCTAAAACAATTTAATCTCAGTAGCTGTTTGGGAATCTAATTGAAGCTATGTGCATGATTTAGAAGGAATAGTACTGTTTCACTATTCTCTAATGTGTTGGTATTTGTTCATTAAGCTATTCAGCGTCAGCATAAGGTTTCTACCTCCTTCCCTTGAGCTAGGACTTCAGTACCCAGTGTGGAAGAGATCTTTGGGAACAGTCTCAAACTGTTTTTTGTCAGTTGTCAGTGGCTTCCCATTGTTATGGAAAGAGTCTTCAGTTTGGTATGGATTCTCTATTTTTTCTGGGCTTTCATAAATATGGTTAAGGTCCTTTGTTTCTTGACAGCTAGGAGATTTAAAAGCTCTATGTTAGCTTAGAATTTAACCAGGAATGTATTTAAAAAAAATATTTTAATAACCTTGATGAACAGCTCCCAGTGTCTGATGAGTTCAGAGATCAGGTTCAAAAATCTTTCTTATGATGCATAACATTACTGCAAATTAAACAGAAATAACAGTTAAAAAAATCTTCCATCCATTATGTGTGATAACGAACCAGACATTCAAATTTGATTACTACAATAATGACAAGTTCTATTGCTTTTACTTGTGCTTTCATGTAAAACTGCTGTATTTTTTTCTTCTTTTCCTTTGAAAATTCTGGATATAGAAAGTTAAATATTCATCTGGATATGACAGTGCAGTGTGAACTGTTATTTTATATTTGTTAAGATTTTGAGCAAATACGCAGGTGATATATATGAATGTCTATGGCTTTCAGGCCGAAGGGTGCTGGAGAATCGATTGAATTACAAAACTGGTCCTGGTTGCTCCTGCAGCCATTGTCTTGACCCATATGCAACTCTTATTAAGATGTCCTTTTCGTGGACTATTTGCTTGCTTCCAAGCAAAATGCAGACATTTTTATGTCAGATGCTCGAAAACTGTTTGAAAACACAACCTATTGATCTAAAAGAAAAAAATGCTAGATGCTTATATATGATAGACTTACGTGCAAGAGCACACAAAGAAATAAAATTAACTGTTGGGGTTTTATTATACTGAGAAACTAAAAAGTACAGGGAAAGTAAGTACAGAAGGAATATATAATGTGTATGTACATAGCTGGTTCCACAGAGTCAGAAAATGGCAACTTCCTCTATAACAAATGTGGGAAACAACACTCATTTTGAAAATGCAGTGTAAGAAAAAAACATTATAATACACAATTCCCATTTATACCAAGAACAGGACAATCTCAGTGTGAATAGAACTTCATATCCATTTCTAAATTACAGTATACTGGATGCTACAGGAGATAATTTGAAATGAGCCTTTAAATTCTTTAGGATTCTATAAAATACCAGCATTCAGAAAGTTAAATTTGAAGCACATACTTTTTGTATAAAGTACAAAGATGCTGAACATTGTTTTCCTTTTTTTTTAAGTATTAAACAGATTTTTTTCCCCTGAATTTGACGTTATTGCTCTAATAAATTCACCAAATATTTCTCAGTGTGCATATTTAGAGATCCAATTATCATAGCACTTTTGAATTAATGATAAAAAAGCAGCTGCATTTAGTGCCCACACCCCAGTCAACAAAAAAACCCTCTAAGAGGTATTTTGCCCTTGGAGAATAATTTACTTCCTATGCTTAGTTTGATCAGATGCTGGATACTTTTAAAATACATTTGCCACAATAAACAATTGGTTGTTTGCTTTGAAAATATTCACAAAAACAATAGGCAAGTAGGACTTTTTAGACCGTTGTAGAAATGGCCATACCATTTAACCTAGTAGCCTCTCTTGGCACAGCTAACAGTAAATGCCTGGGAGAAAAATATTGTTGAAAAACAGAAAAATAATCGTAGCATAGAAAAATGCTTCCCCCAAGCTTATATTCTAAGCTACTTGTAATCCACAGTTTGGGCATCCCAGCACCAGAGGTTGCAACTGCATTGTGTTAATTATCCTTCATGGGCCTTTCTTCCATGAACCTCTCTAACCACTTTCTAAACACATTTGGATTTTGTAACATCCTGTGGTAATGTGTTCAGTAATTTAATTACGTATAATGTGAAAAAGTACATCTGTTCATTTTCTACCTGTTGCCTAATAATTTCATTTAATGCCTCCTAGTTTTTCTCTTATGTGGAAAAAATGAATAAACATGCCAATTCCCCTTCTTCATACCATTCATAATTTCGCTAGTTTTTCATATATCTTCTTCATTGACCCTCCTCCAAACTGAAGAATTGTCTAATTAATCTTTATCCGTTTTCAATCAGTGCCATACTTCAGATCATCATTGTTCCTGTGTCTTTTCTAGGAACTTTTCTAAGAACTGTTCTAGATCTCCAGTATTCTTAAGATGAGGCAATGAAAAAGAAAGTAATATTCCAGGTGTGGATCTAACATGGATGCATACAGTGGAACAACGGTGCTTCCTGTTTTTTCTGTGTATTTCCTAGTAACTCTGAACATCTGTTTGCCTTTCTGATTGCTGTTGAGCTGCATGCTTTGAGGTGATGATTTCAAAGAACTACCAATGCTGACATCAAGATTTTTCTCCTGAATAGCAGCAGATCCTTTGGAGTCTGTTACTGTGTATGTTTAGTTAGAGTAGTTCCTTCCCCATGTGGATTACTTTGCATACTACTGCTAGTTTGTCAGTGCATATTCATAATTCAGGCTGACTACTAATTAATGTTGGTTTCTATAAAGTGGCTGTGTGGCCCCAAGGAGATGCATGCACTAAACCCCAGCAACTCATTTTGTTTAGGCTGCTGAACAGACATTAGATGAAAATGACTCCTGCTCTCTGTTCACCTGGGCTAATTTCAAACTGATGTCATAGGAGTGAAATGCTCTGTATCTTGTTACAAGTCCCTGGAGTTTACCCAGTCAAATCCATTTGTGATTCAAAACTTATTCATCTTGAAAGATGTGCTCTGCTTCTTATAGAGCTGAAAACAAATAAGAGATTTATACGTTTTTTTCCACCTGATTTCTAAAGGAAGATAAATTTAAAAAAAAAGTCACCAATCCTGCTGTCAAGAAACAAACCCATTTGTTATTTACAGATACCAAAGCATCAAGTGAAACTGTACTCATTTCTCACCACAACTTCATGTACACATGTAAATTAGCATTAAAATAAAGCTTAATTTGATGTTCCGTTGATGAAACCCTGTTGGCAACTGTCTGAGGGCCCTGGGTGTTACTCAAGCCTCTGAGCACAGCACAGTAAGTCTTTGAAATGATTTTTACTCTCCAAATGAGGCAAAGAAGTACTATCTGACCTGAATTTATGATGAGTGCTGCTTATCAATGTTAGCATTAATTTTCTGAGACTAAACAAATCTGCAAGAAGTAGCACACAATCGTGTTCCCAAAGGTGTGTTGGCATGTTCTGCCACTTTCTATTATGTGCATTTAGGCTGCATTGCTTTAATTATAAAAAGATCAAAAGGCTTTAAAAATATATAAATCCAAAGAATTTATAAATTCAAAGCTCTGTCTCAGAATAATATACTGCCACTGTTTAACATGTAAGTACCTTTTAAAATGCATTATGCATTTGCTCCTTCTTTATTTGCTTTTAAAGCACTCATGTCAGAATTTTGAAGTCCCTCTGCACTAGACACCATTCTCCAGAGTACTGAGTTCACCCTGTAACAAAAATAACTCTACTGCCTGCTCCTTGATGTCAAATTATCTACCTTCCTGGTGTTAATCATTATAGTAACCAAACATTCCTTTTATAGCTAGCATCTTTCAGTCAGTCTTGAGAGTTATCACAGGGATAACAACAGTGATAATTTGCAGTATAATTGGAAGTCTGTGAACTCATTCTATAGTAACACAGTGGCTTAAAGTACTTTGGTTTTGCCAACACTATGAAAAATATCATTTCCTTCAGCTGCTTGAGCCCACTAATAATCAGCGTCCCCGTACTCAGGCTTCATGTGGCAGGAGGCTGCTTAATATTTTGCACTGTGTTTTCTGGCATTCATCAGAGGTTGTTCTTAATAGGTGTTAAAACTAGGAGGCTGTAACAATCTGCCATTTCACTACTCAGTTATGTTTTTATTACAGTAGATGCATCAGTCTAATTTTGTAAATCTTTCCTCCCCCAAAAGCATGTCCCCAAATGTAGGTACTGAGTTTTATAGGTAGTAATACATAGATTCTAAAATAGATCTCAAGTGCTCTGTAAGTTGTTATGGACAGACAATGTCTATCTGCAATATAGTTTTACAGACAGACAAATTGAGGTTTGGGAGGTGAAATGAACTGGAGAGTAAGTCAGTGACTAGGCAGCACATATTCTTAATTCAAGCGGAAATAAGGTAAAAAAAAGATTATGGTGAGTTCCTCTACATTGTGAACACAGACGTGTGTGTGCATATATATATACACACACACTATAATTATACACACACACAAATATGTATATATGAATCTATACCTAAGACAGTCTGTCCAGAGATAAGAACCATTCTATGAAAAACTTAGAAAACTTCCATGTTCCTCTATTATATAATCTTTTAATAAATTAGGTATACTGCAATTAAACACCACAATCTGTTTGTGTAACTACACATAAACAAAATGCTGGCACAGTGATAATTAACCTTACTTTCACTCCAGATTTAAATTAACTAAGTTCTTTGTAAGGGGAAGCCTGTCTTGTGGCTTGCCTGCTTTATGGCTCCCTAGGAAGGTCTGTTTTCTTCTGCAAATGTAAGGCAAAAGAATATAGATCCTGAGCTGTTTGAGTCAGTGGTATCATTAATCAATTCAAAGAAGGTCGTACAAGTGTTTCTGCAGTACATACGGCAGATGCTTTAACTAATAGTTATTGGTGCCAATCACTATTCATCATCAAAGTTTCACTGGGGCTTGTGCTGTGGAAAAGAAACAGTAAGTTTTCCTATGCAGCTCATTGAAGTCATTCTTGTTTGCCCATTAACCCCTATGACAGCACAATATTAAAGCTGACCCAAGAGTAGCATGTATTTTTCAGCATGTTGTGCTCTTTTGGAGTATGTGCTTGTCTTTCTAAGGTATCCTAATATATTGCATTTTGAAACTACACGTAAGGTGGGAACAATTGTTGTTGGAAACCAAAGGACTTACATCACTAAAAACCAATAGCATGCCTGACATTGTGAAGAAGATACATACAATTCCTGCCTAGGAAGGATTTGGATTTTGTTATCTATGTCCTAAGCCATTGCAGGTATGATTGACTCAGATGTTAGGCCCAACTCCTTAGCTGTCACAATTTCATTTACCTTAGGAAGGTAGGCAAAATTCCAGCTGAAATTTCAGCCTCAAATGTATTGTGAATAAACCCTGTGTGCTCCTTCTTTGGCTGTTGATATATATTTTATCATTCTGTACTGAAGATAACTGATAATAATGTGTTCTTAGAGGGTAGAATGTCATGGCTGCAAGGTGTCACTGCAACTGGCTGCAAGGTTTTACACTTCCTCTATAACAACTTATTCATCACTTTGTTGGGCACTGCAATCTGGACATTCCTTTATATCTAACCCTGTAACTAAAAGTAGATAGTGTCTTTGTTATGTGGAGATCTCCAATACAGACTTAGCTTAAGTATGTGTCTACCCTGTCATTTCAATTTGGATCATAAATGTGATTTTGAAGACAGTCTCTCAGTCAGTCCCAATTTCAGAGTAAATTCAATCAAAAGATGTTCTCCAGGAAGAAACTAGTAACTCCAGCTGCTGATGGATGCTCAGTCCCTGAGACAAGGCTAGAGTCTGTCCAAAGTAAACTCCATTTGTAATGTCACTGTGGATGCTGAGTCCTTGCACCAACTGTTTTGCTCTACAGTCTGCTCCTCTTGCCAGCATAGCCTGAGAGCCCTAACAAGATCACACACAGTGGGACATTAACACAAGGTTTTAAATAGATTTTTGAGTGATAAAAAATCTTCTGACATGAACAATACTTGAGACAATGAAAATCAACATGAGTTTCCCAAGCTTCCTTTAAAGATAACAGGTCATTATTAAAAAGTGTTGCAGTACTTTGATCCAAAGCATTGTAGCTAACAGAAGTGCTGAAACCATACTGACAAAAGCAATATTGTAAAATATTTTTTTAAAAAATCATAAAGCAAATCCACTCTAAGTTTTGTCTGAGGCTGGACACTGCATGCTGTGCCAAATTTGCTGAGCATGCATTGTTTTTCTCAGACAGCGATAATTAAACAAAATTATTTAGGTACGTTATTTTTCTGCTAAAAAGAAGCTGCTTAACAGTTTCATATATTAGGCAAGTTGTTTAAACACATGCTAATACAGCTTCAGACCTATTACTTTTTAATCATAGTCAGATTAGGTTGTTCCACAAAGTGTATTCCAACATGGGGGAATGTAGTTAGAAAAGACTGTAACCTGTCAAGGTGAAGCAGCTATCGAAAAATCACATATGATTTCAGACTGTAGCAGGCAAAGTAGTTTCAGAACCAGCAGAGAAGTATTGATATCACTGTACAAATCACTAATAAGAGCGCATCCAGAGCATGTGTCTGTGACTGCTAAATTCAAAGAAGAGCAGGTAAAGACAAGAGTGAATAAAATGATCAAGAGAACAGAGAGCCTGTTTTATGGACTAGAAGAGCATGATGTTTAACCTAATAAAACTAAGGCTGAGAGGGGACATGATTGCTCACTATGAATGTCTCAGAAGATAAACATCAGAGATGAAGAAAGTTGTTTACGCTTAAGGACAATTTCACTCAATAAATGGAGATAAACTGGCTAGAAGTGAACTTAGCCCACAAGGAGGCTGGAATGAGGTTTGGAAAGGAGAAGCAGAGAAAACAATATAGCTGATTTAAAGGTAGAGCTTAAATTACTTATGAATGAGAACCCACAAGGAAGTCGTCTGTCAAAGGAGGAGCCCAAGTTAAATGACCCCACACAGACCCTCAATTTTCCATCTTCATACCTTAGAGGATAAGGACAGTCTTGAACTTCACAGAACTTTACATAAATTTCCTTGTGAATATGTTTTTTCCATAAACATTTGTACCAGATTGCTTGCAGCCTCACAGAGCAGTAAAGGATTTGTTCAGAATTCACAAAGATACTGAAAGCTATGTATAAACTGGATAATAATATGATTGAACTTAAATGTGTCATGTATGTTGACAATAAATGATAGATGACATTAAACTTTTTAGGGGCTTAAACATTTCCATCTCATTATAAAGAACTTTAATTCAACCATGTACTGTCCATAATACTCATCTGGAACTCTCAGCAAAGGTAATTAAATATGTAATAATAAAAAGAGGGTGATGAATATCTTCCTAGCGTCTCAGGTCTGCATGTAAATGACATCAAAACATTAAATGGGGAATGATGGCAGCAAATGTAAAGGATTCTGCTCTTAGTAACAACTTCATAAATTTGATGCTGACTTCTCTAAAGTTGATCTTGATTTATACCAGCATAGTCAAGAGCAAAATGTGTTTCAGAGTCACTTACTCAATTTCAATACATCTTAAATCAGTGAAAAATTAATTATGTAAAAGTTAATTGAATTAAATGGCATTAAGTAATCAACTGATTTTTTTACTACTGATTTCAAAACGTTCTGGTTTTCATAAATCTTCATTATCATTGTTAGTCAAAAGCACTTTTTTTTGGCTATGCATTTCCTTTTTTTTTTTTTTTTCCTTCTGGAAAATCTGCACCATAAGATCAAATTCCTGAAAAACAAGCTTTGTAATAGCCCTGGTTGGAGAGATCCTTCCTCACTTTTACCTCACTTTTTTACCATGGATAGTTAAAGTACATTGCCTGTTTCTTCCTCCTTTCATTTTACCATTCTATTAGGACGACTTTTGAAAATTTCATTATTTTGCTTCTAGTGGGGCAGAACACATATCAGAATGACAACTTCAGTTAACTAAAAGTTGGAAAAATATCAGTTAGCCAAAGGATTAGATATGATTTGCCCTAAAATGGTAATGGAGTCTTGTACAATGATTGAGTTATTTCCCATTAGAAAGTTGTGGTTTTTTAGCAATTAAAAAAAATCACAAAATTGCCTTTGACATTTAGTGAATATTGAAGTCAGACTAGTCTTACAAACTGATATATTTCTTAAGAGTTGAGCAATCTCTAAGAATTTCTTGTTTATTGTCAAGGACTTCATGCCTGCAAAATAAAGAACAGACTGTGAACCTGTGTCCTCACATTCAGTGATAAACTACAAAAACGAATTCAGCTTTATAGTTCATTGATTTTATACTAGTTATGCCCTTCTGAAGGAATTTTTTTTCCACACACATAAAGTGGAGGTGGAATAAAAAAAAAATATTCTTGTCACAGAATTATAGGCACTATTTATTGTAAATATTAATTTTTGCCTTTAGGGAAAGGTATCTGGTTTGAAGGTACCATGGACAAGGAAATTTGTTTCTGTATTTCAGGTATAACTACTAGAGTATACTCGTAATTTCCATTTGTATTAATCCTTGTACTTCCAAGCACTTTCTAAGGCCAAGCACTGAACTCACTTAATTTCTGTGACAAGCAAGATGAACAATTTCCACAGTTGAATGAGAGGAAATAAAATTCTTGAAGCACATGAAGGAAATGATGGCAATTATGCAGCAGCATTACACTTTAGGCTATCTGTTGTTTCTGAGTAAGGAAGTACCTACTGACTGTGTTTTGCTAATCTTTGTTTGCTTTGCTTATAAGCAGTGCCTTAGAAGTAAGAAAATCAAAATGCCTTTTGACTGACCAAAAAAATTTTTTCCTGATTATTTTCTAGAGCAATGACCTTACACTGAGTGAGGTAATGCACAGTAGATGGCTTCAAGCATGATTTTCTATTCATTGCTACCTATTCATTTGGTAGTGTGATTCTAACACATATCATATATTAGCTACACTTAAAATGTATTTGTTTCAAGTGACTTTTGGAGATGTTTATTCATTATTTCTGTCCCCTTTGGTGTCCTCTACACAGTGCTATTCTATATGTCATTTTGAAGTCACCTTCTGAGGCTCTTCTTGCCAAGTAGAAGTTAGCTGATGTTTACAACTTAACTTGTAAAGGGAGAAAAGTGCAATTTGTTCCTTTAGCCTCCTAAAACTATCTAAGCAATGTTTTCCCCTGTCTCAGCACATAGGTGCGTATGTGCATGTGTGTGCATGTTTCTAACTTATTGCAGACATACTTAATGTTCGGAGACATTAGCTGATGGCTAATATTATTCATAGAGGGAAATCTGAAGTGAAAGCTGCTGCTTGCCACTGTTAGATATCAGTTTGAATGTAAATTCCAATGACTCTCTCACATGCAGGGATAGGAGTTAATTGATCTGTAAGCTAATGTATGACAGGTTAGACCATTGCTTTTTGTCTGACACTAGAAAAGGAAAATATATCTCTAGTAGAAAAAGAAAAAAAGTTACTTTAATCTTTCCAGAAATAAAGCAATAAAGAATATCAGAGCATTAGTGAATATTTGATACCTTTAATACCTTAATACCAGTCAAAACTTTAACACTATTTTGCTTTAGAACTATTAATTATGCTTGATTTGGAAAAAAAAAAAAAAGTAGGAGACTAAAATTAATGGATTCAAGAGGCCTAATATAATCTGGTTTTAATATTAAAATAATTATGACAACAGGCTAGAAATTTGGAGGAAAATGTTTTTTTGAGGTTACTCTTCCTAAAATAGTAGATCGTATATTTTATCAAGAACCCTCATCCTTCATTCACAGATAAGAGCTCAGCTGGCCACCCAGGAGTGGCTCAGTCTGTCCATTGCCTACTTCTTGCAGTTTCTTCCAGTTCCTCACAGCGACATCAGCAACTCTAGAACTAAGGAGGAAACATCTACACATTAAAAAAAAAAAAAAAATCATAGGGCATGAAAAGGCTCTTTGTTTTCTTTATCAACTTCTCTCAGGATTTCAAGATGTTTAAAAAAACCACCAAAATCAATTTATTTTAGCACCACCCTTCTAGTCTCATGTTCTGCTTAAAAGAAAAGGTCACAGAAAGTAGTAGGTATCTAAGAAAAATGTCTAAAGTTTTACTTTCAATTTTGCACATGTACTTCTGTATCTATAGATCATATTTTTTGCATTTTAAGTAAGTTAAGAGTTATGAAATTATTTTATTACTACCTGGTGTTAAACAACTTTTTTAATGTAATGAATTGAAATTAGAAATCTTTGTGTTTTACAATGGAGTACTGATGTGGAAATCACTATTCAGGGCAGGCACTTCTCTAAAGTGGATAGTATTTTTCAGTTTCCAGTTTCAGAAGTTATAGAAGAGATAAACAGACATTTCAGAACTCTGAAATTCAAGTGCTTTCAAAATGATTAGGCATCCAGAAATCAACCTATCATAATCATTGTTTATTATAGACAGTTAAGCCAAAAGTTTAATAACAAAGTGTACTTCTCATCAGAAGACAGTATAGGTGCTTATTTGTAAGCAAGTCTGTAACAAGATACATCTTTAGTCACAACTTTGAAAAGAATCCAAGTAGATTGCACTGAATTAGAAAGAAAGTAGTTAAGAGCCAATCCTGAATCCATCTCTCTTGCTTCAGTAATCTGGTATTGCTACTTTTTTATATCTTTTTCCCTTCCAAGAGCTATTTTAAGTGCCTATTATTTTAACTATACTTAATTTCAATTTCCATGTTTGCAGCAAGCATATGTGTCTCACAAAGTATAGGAAAAATAGAACTACAGAAAATAAAAAAATATACTTTATAGAACAGTCCTAGTCATTCTATTCCTATTTTGCTTGTATATAGTCTCAAATTCTCTTCCACTGCTATTTAAAGTGAATGTAAAAAACTTTTTTCATTTCAGGTAAAAAGAAAAAAAAGATGTTCTGTGCTGAACCAGACCCAAGTTCTATTTGTGTGAGTGTGTGTGCGCGTGCATGTGTAATGTCAAAAAAATCCAATAATGTCCAATATCTAATGTTTCAGATAAAGCTGTAAGACATCCATGTCCATTCTTGTCTTTGTTTTTAGTAGTTGGAGATTTGCTGAATCAGAGATTATCCTGAAGTTTAATATTCCTTTCAAATTTTTAAGAGTTGATTCTTATAATCCAGGATAACTGACTTTCTTAGAAACCTTCAGCCTGTCTTATATTCTTGACCTCAGAGCTTCCCATTGGCAATGAGTACCACAGCCTAATCCTGTAGTATTGAAATAAGGAAAAACTTTTTTAAAAATTTTGAAATATTCATATTTTCTGCAGTCTTATTTGAAGACTTAAGATGTTTCTACAGCTTTAATTTCCCATTTTCTGCAGAGATAAGGATATGTGACCATTTGCCAACCTTGTCAAGGTTAATGGTAGAAAGAAGTACTTTCCAGTTTGCTCAGGTAAATATGCATATATGCAACAAAATTATTCTTTTTAATCCTATAGTAAAGTAAAAAGCTAATTAAGTATGATCTTAGACCACTTAAGCATTCTTTCATTGTGCTACCTTTGCCAATGTATACTGATTTCAATGGGTGTCAAAGGGACTCTTCAAATTACTGGATTTAGTAGAAATACATCGCAGGACCGAGCTGCTTGTTTGTTCTTCCATCTAGAAGTATTATTATCACTGTGTATAATTTCTGAACGTTTTTAACATCTCCTAATTCTAAAATGGCTTTTTAAAAAATCTATCATTATTGGTGTGAAGAAAATGTATATATGGTATTTACTATTATAGTATGAGACAAAATGTGAAATGCAGCAGAAACAAACAAGCAGAATCACCTCACTTTTTATGTATTTTTCAGTCTGTGGCCACTTTTGTGACATGAGTCTGTGGATTTGGGTCAAGAGAGAATAATAATACTATAAACTGCTTCAAAGTAATTTCAGCTATTTAATGGATGAAAAAATGAAAATCTGTAATTTTTACTTTTATCTAAGTCATATTTTATTTTCAGTTCTAGTGAAAATAGTAATGTTGCAACATTATTACTGTTTGCTGTGGGAGAAAGATGTCTTTACTGCTGCATAGAGATAATACCGGCAGATTACTTTCTGAAAGAGACAAACTGCAGAGTGCTAGACACTCAGCTGCAGGTAGGCAACCTTCAGCAGAGACATAAGGCGATATGAAAAAATTCGTTAGCTGTTAACAATAGTGAAGTGATCTTAGTGTTTGTATGGTTCCAAGACCCACAGTATAGACATGGCACTTGTGAATCTGTGTTTCGGTATTGCTATTTTCCCTGGCCTATTAGTTAGCATATTGGTCCCAACAGCAGACAAATTCCTGCCCTTTCTCAAAAAGCTATCAAACTATTTTATAATAAATATTGATCAAAGTAAGAAGTTCAGACCTTCCCACTCCGATGAGAGTTCCCTGTTCCTCAGGTGTAGGCCCACACATTCATCAGCTCTCATTTGCTGAGTCTCAGTTGGGCGGTGAAATTTTAATTACCCCATTCATCCCTGGAACAGCTTCAGCAGGAGGGACCAAAAAAGCTTGATGACCACTTGTTTGGGAGAGTGTTAGCTGGGCTAAAAAGTGCATGAGAAAACGTTCTCAGAAAACGTTTTGCCAGATGATCATGTTCCAGTGTCCTGGCTCTGTTGAGCGTTCTAGCATGGATATAGGTCTCAGTGTCTGGGGACCTCAGTGATGGGAAATTAAAGGCCGAAGGATTGTGGGTGCTTCTAGACAACAGCTGAACACAGACCTTTAAGATCAATGTTGTGGTGGAAAGGCATCTGTTTATATACAGAACTGTATATAAAACTATGAACTGCTTTTGTGCTCCTATAATTGTCTTTGACTTAAACAATATCTTGTGACTACATGACTAAGGTGGAATAAATACTACTACTAATAAATGAATACTAATGATAAATAATAAAACTACTGAATGTCACAAAATTATGTAAAGCCTGGCACAAAATTTGCTACAAGCACTGGCGACTTATTAGAACTGCAGTTTAGCAGCTACTGATTATGTAATTTATGAACTAGAACAGGCTGAGAACAGTAAATTAGAGAATTCACAGTAGATGGATGGGAGGTCAGAGAGTTTTTACATCTTCCATTAGGGATGCTTTGTTTATCAGGTGTTGAAACTTTGGCAGAACTGGCCTTCAAAAGAGCAAACTTGACTAGCTCTTGGTTTTGGGCAGTACTGTTGAATGTCTTTGTGCTTTGATATAACATATATGTTATGAAGTCTGGTTCTTCTTATAAGCGTTAGCTCTAGGTTTGAATGCATAGAACGGTGGATGACCACTCTTACTACAGATTTTGAGGCTAGACTCACATTTACATGAAACCCAGCTTTGCATTCACATTTCTTATCATGCATCCTCATATCTTTCATATCCCCAGGTAAGAACCAGAAATACATGTATGTTTCTGAAAAAGAGTCTGTGAAAATGGTTGCATTTGTATCGTGCAAAGGACTCAGGAGATGTAATACCACCTTTGATGAGTGCAAAGCAGTGAGATAAATTTAAAACATCAGTGCCTTTTTCCTATTTCCAATTATAAAAAGCATTGCCTGAGGTAAATTAAACCTTTAATGGCCCTGTAAATGAGGCTATGGAAATCCTCAGGACTTCTTAGACAGATTCTTCCTTAGCCTCTTCCAGCTGGGTAAGATAAATTCCAAATATAGTTTGCTTTCTGATTTCCCCAAATCTGTTTTCTTTCTACACTCTATAGCATTTTCCCTTTTCTCTTCCTACCCTTGAGTTCTTGAATTGTTCCAGCAATACAATTCTATCACAGGTTGGCACCAATATACCATGAATTCTACAATTGCTGTTTGTTTCAACAAAGCCTGCTACTCATTTCTGATTTTTGGTCATAAATCACTCAATTTTTCCACTTTGTATTCCCAGAGCAATTTTGGTGATAAAAATCTAAAGAACAAGGAAAGTGGAGTTTAAGTATCTTTGGTAAGGTACTCAATAAAAACCAAAATATATCAGATGAATACAAGTAGAAAGGGTAAATATGTTTCACATGCAACCCAGGGGTAGCAGACTTACTACAATAAGAAAACTACTTTGGTAATTACTTGAAATCTTTCTGTTGAGCACAGTAGTATATCATGCTATAAAACTGCATAGCCAGAAAAATAAAATCCATTTGGGGAAACTATTCTCCAGAAACAATGGAACAATTGTGGGGCAATATATGATTTTTCACTTGAGTCTACAGTTTACAAAGAAGATGACAGACTGATATTTTCATATTAACTGTTGTAAGAATTTTCCACTTGAAAACTTTTTGGATGAGAAGTATTCACAGAGGGCTCTATGCCTGGACATCCAGCTAAATATTAAGTTGTCCCAGCTTCTGCTCTTCTCCCTTGCTTCTGCATTCTACATGTTTCCCCATCAAAGATGGTGTTATATCTCCTGAGTTATCCTTTTCTGTTTTCTGAAAGTCTGGTCACATGCCCGGGAAGGCTTTCACCTGCTTATCAGACAAAGTAGAGCAATGGGAAGATGTCAGAGTCATTAGTAAGTGCTCACTTCCTTGGAAAGGGTGAGAAGTCATTGAGAGGTAGAAGCAGGGCTGACAGGAGTGAAACTGTATGCTGCCAGGGGTGCCAATATAACCAAAAGACAGAAAGCTAATGATACCCAAGTACCATGCATAGAAAAATTCTTTCCTTTCTCATATAAGCAATGATATTGTACGACATTTTATTGCTTTGACTGTGCAGATCTCTGAGTAGTTCAGGGAATTAGGGAGACTGCAGTTTACAAATTCTCTTTTCCCTTCATATAAGCTGAACAAAGCTCCTAGTAAGCTGTAAGTATTTAAGCAATAGAAAACCTAAAAACGATTCTTTAAATGACAATAAAGACAATACAGTATGTTTATATAAAAACAAATTGTTATTAATTCTGTAGGCACCATTAAAACCTCTGCATTGGTCCTGCACAGTAATGTGGCACTGCAGCAACTTCACGTTTTGAGTATGCCAATATGCCACAGTTTTTAGGTACCTGAAATGGAAAATGTAGGGTTTTTTTGATGTTCACTCCTGTACCTGACTTCAATCTGTGTTCATATCACAGCACATATGAAGTGACCTACTTAGCTTCAATCCTATAGTAAGCTTTTCTTTTTCAGATTCATTAAACCCAATTTTTGTTTATCTTATTGTAAGTTTTGACATTTAGAATGTATCTAGCATGCTGGTAACCACTAGGAAGTTTGCATAGTTAGTATGTTATACTTACTCCTCTTTGACCTGCAGGGTTAGATTTCTATTAGGATCTTCAAAATTCAGTAGGTTTCAAATTTTTTCTAGATTCAGATTAAATCAATCTTTAGTCTTATCTATTTGTGATATTTTGAGCTGCATTTCATCCTAGCTTTGGGGTTCCCATACCCATGTTTATTTGCTATGTTGGCAAATGTATAGTTCCTTTAAATCCAGGTTTACAAGTGATTTATTAAAATAATTCATAATTAATTGAGTTTCTAATTTGCCTTTTGGTGAAGCACCCCTGGATGCACGGCATTAAAGGTTCCATTGAAGTGTGGCCTGATTAACTGATTAATAGATTTTGCTTTTTACAGGAGCCTCTTACATATGTGAGCATAATTATATTCTATCACTTTCAGGGAAAAATGGAGTAATTCAGGCAGAGAAATGCTTTGGTCTCATTATTTAATTAATTTAATGTTGTGTGAAAAGACCAGATTGACAATTCTGCAGAATCAAGTTCTCTTTATTCGTAACACTATTCAGCATTGAACTGACACCCCCCGCCCCGATTCCCATAACTTCCTTCTGCTTACCAGTGTGCTCCAACTTCAAGCGGAATTAGTTTAGAAGGATCAATTTACTGTAGAATGCTGAATTGTCTTGAATTTAATTATTCAAATTCATGCAACTAACATTCTTGCTATTTTCTAGCTCTTTTTCTTCCTTCCAAAGTCCTTTGATTTCTACAATCTTGGGTATCTCTTTATGAACCATAATTTGTTTCCCTATCCCATTTATTTTTTCTCTAGAACAGGTCTTTCCTGTGGTACTTGGGTAGGATTTCCCTTTCCACAGTATCTCTGAAGGCTTCATGTCTCAGCTCCTTTGTAAGAATAATGGTGGTCTTGGAGTGCAGGAAGATACTATTCAACCCTTGCAGTGTATAGAAGATACAAAAGACCGTGATGGCTCTACTTTCCTTGTAGGAAAGAAGGTTAAAAAATCTCTCCTAACATGCATTTGCTAAAAAGGTGGGCATATTTTTACAAAATATCTGAAAGCGCATTCACTTGCATATCTGGTGTAGGGTTCCCTGGAATCGTCCAATATCTATACACAAATAATCTGAGGACTGATATGGATATTTTGTATATCGCTAGTGATAACTATTTGTAGGGGTGACAGATTTGTGTGTCAATATTCCTACAATACCTTTTACCTGTAAATAGATTCCTATTTGTAGAGTACCTGCAAGAAAAAAATTAAGATTAATTTCATCTATTTCAGATGAACAAGAAAAAATGTTTCAAGCTGGGCTGAAAATTACAGTTGCTTTACAGAAAGAAGCATATCAGTTCCTATACAGTAGCATCTGAAATGAAGAAGAGACAAACGAAAGAACTAAGTCACTCATTACCATAAGTAATGAAGGCTGACTGGGCTTGATAGGAAAAGCCTCATTGCCAGTACAGCAACAAACTGATGTATAGCAAGCAACTAGTGCCACAAAGCCTGTAAGAAAAAGAGCAGTTCCTTCTAATGAAAATTGCTTACGTGCACTTGTATCTTATTTCCTGACATGAGCTGCAGTGTTGTGCACGTTGCTTTATCTCTGGCTTCTGAAAGTATTTAAGGATAGACATTTCTATATCTTGTGGCATACCTTAGCTTTTACTGTATTCTACTCCTCTTCTAACATTGGATTTTGTTGTTGGCTTGAAACACTTCCTGAAATTTTATTTCTGTGCCTTTGAGACATGTTACTGATGCATGTTGGTCCTTCACCTTCTTTCTTTCTTTGCTAGGATCTTCTTCAACAGAAATGTATGTATGTATGTAAAGCTGGTATTGGTATTAAGGTTTCACAAACAGTTTCACTACTGCTGGCGATCTACATATCATCCCATCCCAGCTTACAATGACCTTTCTGTTCTTCAGTGGTTATTTTTACTCTGGTTAGTCTCAGATCCTGAAAGTTGTGTTTGTTTATGCTGGCTGCAGTTTGAAGGGGCTACAGACAGAGTCAAGTGTCAGTATAGTAGCATTTCCCTGCTCTGTGCTCCTTGCCTGGAACTTCCCTGAAACACTCTAGACAGTTAAGGTGTTTTTCATGACAATAAACAGAGCAACTCATAGGCCAGCAGGTATTCACATCCTAAAACATTCACTTTGGAAAATGACCTTTGGGACTTCTTGCTTCTCTACCGATTGAAGTTCTTGCTGACTAACTGCTTCATAAGGAAGCTTGGCAAGTGACTACATATTGATGTCAACTTGAGTTTAAAAGTACACACTTAGAAAATAAAATAAGTTCAACTACCTGTATGCAACAGTGACAATGTTTTTCTCTAGTGACAAACATAAATATATTTACTAGCTTTAAAAACTTCCATTGGTGAGCTGCATTGCTGCATTGTAGAGCTGAAAAAGCCTCTAGCATTTGCAGCCAGTATGAATAAGTCTGTACTATATGGTGCAAAATAACTCTTACCAAGAAAACAAGCCTGTGCCCTCTGTTTCCTCGAGTGAAAGATTTGGAGCTAATTGAACAAGCAGCAATGTTTTAACCCTAAATAGTGTTTACTTCTAGAATGTTATATTTCAACCATGACATTTCAGTCCTGGAAATGCCTTTGTAGCAGAAGATTGTGAGAGAGGATCCTTCAGCTGTTAGTGTGATTCACTGCAGTTCTAACCTTTCCTGTATTTGCAATGTCAGGACTCACACTCCTTCACCTCCCCTGTATATCACAAGCAGTAGTAATTCTTATCTGTAGTTCTCTACTATTTCAACATAGCATTTTGATCTTGGCTTGGAGCAGTTTCTAAAATAACTTTCCTATACTTCTGAGGCAGCTTTGTCAGAACACCTCAGTGCTGATCTTCTGTATTCCCTAATCTGGGTCTCTCTTGCACAGAAGTACACAGACACTGGAAAATTTCTATGGTGCTTTTGAAATGTGCAAAAGTGTGAAATAAAATATGACCATTCTAAGGAATTTTAACAAACTTTAGTCCTGAGCTGAGATTTAAAAGGGCACTGCCTTTACGTTCTTTTTGTTGTTGTTGTTGATTAGTGCTACATCAAATCAACTCTTTCTCTTTGTAATATCTGTCTCAATGTTCTATGGTTCTGGATGGAGAGTTAACATTTTTGTTGAGTCAGGGTAGTCAAACTGGTATGTCAGCCTCATTGTTTTAAGCAGTTTTGAAATAAAAAGGGAGATGGTAAGTAATGTTGTAAAAAGAAAAGCCCAAGTACTTTGAATCTAAAATGTTCACTCACACTCTCTTTTTTTTCCCCCCAAGAAGATTAAATTAGTTCAGTACAGCTCTGGTTATAATGATCTGATTCCTGGTGCTACTGTGATTAAACTGAGTGTATTAAAGTAAGCAATGATAAATTAAAAGCACAGTAGAAATCTTGGTGGGTGTGAACAGATGAGTAATCTTAATTGGAAATAAAATATGCCCATTATTCTGTGCTATAAATGGACTTTTATATTATGAATCGAAGAGATAAAAACTTGATGTGTGGTGCAGTGCCACATTAGAGAGAAGTTCAGTACAAGTGTATGGAGTAAAGCCTTTTCTTAGATTATTAAGGACAAACACAAGCTTTCATGATGCCTCAGTAGCATTTCTTTGCATGTGCAAAACCAGATGCAAGCAGTAACCTCTCTGTTGAACATTCAGATTTCCATAATTCTTTTAGAAAATGCCCTGTAAGTACTTTTCTTTAAAGTGGTGATGCAGTATATTCCCGTTTATTTTACTTCCCAGTACTTCCCGGACTAAATAACATAATCAGTACTGTTTTGAAATCCGTACAAAATGGCAGAAATCTGAAGCTGCAAAGTAATTCCTTAAAGCCCAAACAATCTAAGACAAATCTGTGTCTTTCAGTTTAATGGTTCCACGTGATCAACATGTATGACAGGATTCTCCATACAAAGCATATGGATACAACTGACTTGTAAGAACTTGTTTTTTATTCAGAAGTAACACTTGTTATTATCTTGCTTCATTAGTAGAGTCTCTTATGAAATTTCTATCGCTTCTCAGTAGCAACAGAAGAATGGGCTGTGTGGGTTGACTTGCCTATTGATAACACAAAACGACATTTGAGCCTATTGAGTCAAAACTTTCTGATCCCTATCAAATTTCAAGAGCCTGTTACATACGATGCCAGTTGTGAACAAACTCTTAGCCAAGTTTTTGAGGCTCTCCCTTTTGTGATTGCTGTGTGTAGAGCTACATAGATCCTACACTCAAAAAAGAAATTACAAAATCTCTCTCTTCCCAGAACCTAAGTATTTCAGAGCATTCAAAGCTCTAGGAGGCAGTCTAAGGTGTAATTTGCACTTCTACCACATGTAATATTGTTTACCTGAGACTAAGTGATAGTCTTAAGAGTAAAAAACCCCAAACTTCTGCCATTAAAATTATGAATGAAAATGAGATTAGTCCCAGTGCTCATCTCTGTAACCTAAAGCTCCAAATTTATACAAATGAGACAACTTTGCTTTTGAAAGTAAGATTTGATCCATAGAGCCAAATGATCACTGAAAGAAGTGATCATATAACTTCTACTATAATTAGACTGCAATATAGCAATGAACCAACCTAGATAATTAACTGAACAAAGAATAACCATGTAAGCTCTGAGTGCTGACAGCTGGTGCTCTGTGTTTGCCAACATGCCCTGTTGTGTTAAATTTAGTTACACTGAAATAACCTGCATGTATTGTATTTGTATTAAAAGATTTTGTTTTGCCTTATAGGAGCACTGCTCTTCATGCAGTTCAACAATCTGAGGGCTGAAGGTTACAGGGACGAGAACTCACTAAGTTGGAGAATATGATCTAATAACTTTGTTCTACTTTACACCTCTGACCCTCATCTTAAAAATTATTCACATGCAGGTGACTGACTGCCAAATTCTTGCTGTCTGCTTTATACAACATTTCCACTGATCCTAAACTGCACAGGATGTGAGGCAGCCACCTTATGAGCTCATATATCACAGTTATAAGCATCTCTAGAGACAGCTAATGCAGAGATACAGATAATGCAGAAAGATATTCCATGGACTGCAAAGTTTGAGGGCCTGTAGTCTTGAATTGCAAGTGGCAAACACGGTGTGTTCTGGCTCTTGCTCATGTTTTGCTTATGCCAGCCCAGTTTCACTGAAGCATAATTTATTTGCTTCTTTCCTACATAGCAACAGAATAAATCTGTGAGTTAATCCTGAGAAAGTACATGGAAATTGATACGTATCCTGCTTTAGAGTCACTAACACTGGAATTAGCTTTTCTAGTTGGTCCAAGGAAGCCCGAGTGTGTTAATCCTCACATTCAATACATGGTGTAAATCTTATATATCATTTCCATCTTCTTCCTGTACCAGAGGTAACAAAGTGAGAGCACAAGGCTTGGAGTGATCTTTACGCTAATTTTGTTTTTCAGTTAAGTAAATTATGTCACTGTGTCCAGTCTGTGCCTTTTATAAATCTAAAATGAATACATATCTGCTACTCTCCAAGATTAGACTAATATTAATTAAAACCTCAAAGTATGTTATTCTTTTTCCCCTGTTACAGCTATACATTTTACAACTTTTTTACAAAAGAATTATACTGGCTGCAAAATGAGTGAATTTGAATGAGTTTGAATGAATTTGAATTCCTACACAATCAAATTCAAAGCTAACTCAGTATTTAGTAAAGATTCTATGCACTTGCGATACTTTGGACTAGACTCTTAGTAAAGCAGCACTCAGGCCTACTCTCTCCTAGGGATTTTTTGGAGTCCAAGGGTAGAAATATGCCTCCACTCTCAGTACAGTACATGGAGAGAATTAAGTGCCTCTGTATATACTGATACTAAAACTCAACTTTGAGCAAGATGCCTCATAACCCTTTGAACCTATTCAAAGGTGGATGTGTCTAGGATCCTACCTCCCCTTTTCCTTGCACCCCAGAGCTGAGGAATTTGCAATTGCAGGGAAATGTTACTCCTGGTGTACAGTCAGGAACCATTTATAGCCAGGAACAAGTTAATCTCTCCAATTGTAGGTGGTGGTGATGTTCTCTTTCCTTTCTTATTATAATAGTCATTGCAACAATTGTCAGACAAAAAGAGGTCAAAATTCAGTTACTCTCTTAGCCTAACAGGGCTAAAATCTGTCTTCTAGAAGAAAATCTTAATCACTAGGCTCTAGATTTGAAGGCTTTTCTTGAGCTTAGTCCAGAAAGTGTTTGCTGGCCCTGAGTCAAGTGGCATGGCTCATCTTGTATACATTCTTAAACTTTCTTGTTGTTCCCAAAATAATGTTTCTGCATGCAAAGTGCTACCTAGGAACAAGCCTTAACACATTCTCTGAGGGGGGTTTGACCTGTGCCAGTGAGGTCAAACATTTCTCTGGCATGATGAGGGGAGGGCATTTGCTAAGTTAAGTAGATGTGACCTTTCTAGACTTAGGTGTGAGCTCCTTAGCTCGGAGCCTTTCTCTGCATGCTCAGAAGTGGAACTTGAAGGACCATGGACCTTTGAAACTGAGCACAGGCAGAGGTTGCTGATCTACCCTAGGTTAAGAATGCACATATGAATGATTTTAACTGATATGGGCCTAGCAGTTTATTAAATAGCCAATTCCCCATAAGTTTACAAGTTATAATGATAATAGCAGAGTCCTTTAATCTTTTGTAATATTTACTAGTAGATGTGTGCATGCCTTTGGTGCTGTGCTCTTAATAATAAATTCACAA
Organism: Gymnogyps californianus; assembly: GCF_018139145.2. Classification (NCBI taxonomy): domain Eukaryota; kingdom Metazoa; phylum Chordata; class Aves; order Accipitriformes; family Cathartidae; genus Gymnogyps; species Gymnogyps californianus. Next base: position 23,867,167 of record NC_059475.1, on the reverse strand, counting down.
GGATAATATGGTCTGGCAGGGATTTAACACTGAACATTCAACTTTTGATTGATTCCCAGAGATATTTTTTAACATAAAGTTGAGGAACTCATCATTCTTTATTTGGATTTTTTACTTTGCTTTCTTTTTTCATTTGTGCTGTCTTTACTGGACAGCTTCAGCCCAGCAACTTGGTATAAGGCTGTCAGGCTTCCTCACTGGATTTATCAAAGACAACAGCATAAATGAAGAAAGTTCAGACTGACATTCTTTGAGGTTATAGGGCTTAAAGAAATTCACATTGGCCCTTTATCGACAATAACTCTCCTTACACACCTTGCATTGCCATCTCTTTTTATGCTTACCTCAGAGCTAATTACCACCCTTTAACCTGCAGTGACTTTGATATCAGATCTCTGTTCTGCATCTATTAGCTGTGCACATTGAAGTGGATGGTTCACAGAATTTGGGACTGTGGTAGAATTGGAAGAGGATAAATAGGGTTTTCTTCCTATGTTTTATTGGCTGATGCTGCCACCTGTGAATTCATGTCATTCTTCCTAAATAGATATACACATGTCCATTTGGAAATGACACCCTCTGTGTTTTTGTCTCTTGGCACTGAAAATAGTGAGCTGAAGCTTTAGTGAGCCTTTTATTTCACATACACCGCTTTATTTCGTTTCATGTTCCCTAGCATGACTTAGGAAAAAAGTAAATGTAAGAAATACAAACTATTTGGCATCAGATTTTGCATATGAATATGATGACCCAACTAATGGCTCACTAATTATAGGCTTCCAAGAAGACTGACTAATATATCTTGAAATAGATTTGATTTGATCAGCTATTGGAAATTATATCCTTTTCAAGGAGCTAAGATTAAAAGATTGTTCTCATATCAATATAATGTATTTGCCCCACTAAACAGTTTTCCATCTTAGTATTAGCAGTTCCTCAATATTAAGGAAGTATTTCTTACACATAAAAAAATTTAATTTTTAAAGTAAGTCATCTAACTCCATGATGTTATCCTGTATAGCTCACACTAACAGCTCGTAGCTGCCTGTTATGCAACCAAAACTGTAAGACACCCTTGGCGTGTTAGAGGTTTTTCATCAACACTGGAATAGGATCCATTATCATATCTGTTGAACCGTAGTGTGAGTGAAAAATGTAAGCTGTGCCTCCTAACTTAATAGAACAAGAGAGTCCTCTAAAGGCATGTTTGTGGCTGTCAATGCAGTGTGACTGTATCTCTGGGGTGGTTAAATTCTTTTTATAACTCTCCAGCATTTTATGTGACATCATTGCAGGAAAGACTGAGTCTGTATTTGGTTGGATGTTTTTTCAGGTTCTAGTGGAAATCAGTGTCAGAGGTAATCAGTAGCTTTGTGCATTAAGGGAGATTAATTCTGTGAAGATGTAAAAACACCTACTGGAAGCATATGGGGTTTTTCAATATGTTCCAAAGGTTGCAGACCAAATGTCTTCTTCAATTGGTAAGTAGAAGAATATTTGGGGAAGAAGGGGTCTGTTCTTTTAGTTTAGTTCTTTAGTAATTATAGTTGAGTTTTTTTCTTAAGGCTACAAATGCAATTTGTGGTCTGCTAGTCATACTGAATGTTTTGTCTTTCACACTCATTGGTCCTAAAGATTTGGTGGCCAAATTCTGTTTCCATGATGTCTGTGTAAATCTGGTTATTCTCCTGGAAGTGGGAGGAAGTCACAAATATTGTCCTGTATAGGCTACAGTAATGTTGATGAGGAGTATTAAGAATGGGGTGTTTCAACTGCTGTTACTTATATTGTTCTTCTTGTCTGTTGGAAAAAAGGCTGTAATCTCCAAACAGCCAAACAAATATTTTTCCCGATATTTAAATTGACATGAAAATAGGGAGAAAATAATATTCCTCTAGCAGAATGAATATTTGATGAATCTAAAGTACCAATTCTAAAACCTTCAATAGTGATCTTGGAAAAGTCATGCAATGTAGTACTGAATGCACAACTGGAAACCTTCTTCTAAATGTCTTTTTGTTAATAAAGTCAAAATTCACACTGACATGTTTCTCTTTGAGCTCCTGATAGCAGTAAAAAGTTCAGTGAGCTTCCACATCTATTCACCTATTCAAACAATCTAGCAATCTCTTAAAACAATCTAGCAATCTCTTAAAACAAGGATTGTAAACAGGGCCTTACCTGAAAGTTCACACCTAAGTACAGAGGGCATTGTGGAGCCACTTACCTGGTGTCAGTTAAGATAAAGCAGGCAAACTGGCAAAAAAGAGAAATTCCACATTTCTGCAGTGTCCTAAAAGCAAAACTTGTCTTAGTTGTTTTGGCTTCATTTAACCTGTAACACACTGTGATATGTTTTAGTAAGATACAAAGTATGGCCATTCAGCTTGCTTTATTTCAAATACAGCCTAGAGTAGGTGAAATAAGTTAGCTAAAAAACATCCAGGCATCTCTGGAATATCAGGGTCAGGGCTTTTAAAGGCTTGGATGTAACAGAATTATTCAGTACTGAAGAAGTCTGTTTTGCCTACACCATTGTTTTCTAAGTTACTTTGTTAGAAAATATCAGTATTACCATTATTCTTAGTATCTAACGCAGAGTAGGTTATATTGTCTGCACAATTCGAGGTGTATAAATGATAGAGTATATGAAGATGTTAACTATTAAAATGTACAGAGACATTTTCGTGATTGCAGAGTACTTTGTGAATAAAGTTTCTTCATGTCTATGTGGTAGAAGTTTTTTGGCTTCAGTGAGGAGCTAAGATATTAAAGGGATTTTACTGAGTCTACCTTCTCAAAAGGAGTGTCTTCAGAACACGCAGATGAAGATGAAAGTCGATATCCACCTTTTCATGCAATATACATCCAAGTGGTTAGAATAGTCATGTGGGTTATGAACAAATGAATTTCAGATCTGTCTTTCTGTACTGAGAGAAATTTGACTATAACATCGCACTTCTCAGAAAACCATGCCAACAATTGGGTGATGAGGGGTTCTTTTCAGTGCTTGCCTGTTTAAGATGAACAATTTTGAGTTAATATGCATTCACTGGTGACAAGTTTCCACACTTAATTCAGAGTATTTAGTAACTAGAGCCACCTTGAAAGATACATTGATTTGCATATGCTTCAGAAACACAGAAAAAGGATTAATGCATACTTTGATAATAAAATGCATGTATGATATACACATATATGCTACATATCTATTGCTATATAAATACCCTGATTTTCCTCATCCCTGATGACCGTGTTAAATATTAAACAAAGGAAGGACATTTGTTTCTGCTGCTCTAATCAAAGTCAGAAGGACTAATTTTGTTTCAGCTTTTGTGAATCCCAAGTAGAGATAGCATCTTCTTCTAGTGTCAGTTGAGGATTCTCAGTACCTTTGACACGACAGACCTGGGCACCTCCCAAACCTTAATATTTCCTACAAAGCTGCTCAGTTTGCTATTTTGGGGGAATGAAGTTTTTATTTCTTTTATGCCTAATTGTTGCTTCTAATTGTTGTGTTGTAATAAAGATCCTACTGTTCCTGTGAACGTCAGGATGGCTAAATTTTGCATTGTGTTTAAGTCCTAATGGTGATTTGTAGTCTTAGAAGTCCAGTTTTCATACTGAGTGTCTGTTAGAACGCTTCCTCTCAAATCTAAATCTTTAAATAGTTGTGTGGATACACATTCTCAAAAAATATTTAGTGTGAAAACTGAACTGTTCTCAGTAGGTACTGAACCATGTTGAGGAGCCAATGTAATAAAAGCAAAAAGCTCTGATTGCATGTGGATACTAGATTTGATTTTTTTCAGGTATTTAGGTAGACAGGCATCAAACTGCTGCTAATCTCCAGCTGATATCAGAAATCATAAGAATACATAAAGAATCTTTTAAATAGTGATAAAACAGGAAAAACATGGTGGATCAGTTATTGTGTTCCAATTTATTTGACTGCAATGCAAAATACATAAATATATCCAAGGACATAACCCTACCTTTGAGGTCTGAAAGCTTGATGATGCTGTACTTTTTTGGACACAAAAGATGTTAAATAGTTTCAGAGATCTGAATGGACCTTTAATGAATCTCAGTAATGGAGAAGTGACTCAGAATGAATGGAGATAATTAACAGATTGAAGTTCTGCAAGCAAGAAGTAATTGGATTATTGGTGGATAATTTGTTTCCACAGACATTTTTATTATCTGGCCATATGCAATATTTCATTCTTATCTTTTTATTCAACAGAAAATTGTCTTCAAACCTTGAATTATCCCCTGTATGATCTTGGCTATTAAGTTACTGGAAGAGAAAGGTACCATTTAAAAAATATTATTTTTAGTGATTGTCCGTGTCTCTCATTTTAATTGCAGATAGCAATTGTTTCTATTTCCTTATGATGGCTGTACCATCAGAATCCCATAAGGGTTGACATAAGGATAGTCTCTTTATTTTTCTGACACTAAACATACTACTAGTAGCGATGCTCTTAAGTAACGGACTATGGTAAATTCATCAGCAAGGCCAATAAGGAAATTGTATAGACCTTCATGGGATCAAACAAAACAGGTGGGCAAATAATAGATTTGAAATCTGAAATGATTTATTGAACCTGTATTTGTGCATGTTGCTGCACTTTTGTATAAAGATAACCCTGTAAGATAGGATCATGGACAGTCTGATACAAACCTCTCATGTATTTCCTTCCTTCATACACAGTAGAATTGTTTTCTCCTTCCGTCCTATAAAATGTCTTTAATTTTAGTCCCCCTCTGCAGAATAGTTGAAATTGCCATTCTTTCCCTTCACTTTATATTTGGCCCCCATATAGATAGGACTACCGTTCCATAGATTCACTCTCTACCAGACACAGTGTGTCTTTTTCTGCATTCCATTATCCACACATACCTTTTCTTTTCTTGTCTTCTTTCCTGTCTGGCTGATTTTTAAATAGGCCAAGAACTAGTCTTAATGATTTTTAAAAATATATGTAGTCAGTGCCTCTGGTCAAATTAATTTGATGTTTTTTTTCCAAGACTAATGTTAATGTCAATTGTATTTTCTCTCCTTAGGAATTGTTTTAATGACTCTGTCGCTTGGTAATCCATGGTCCTTGAAAGCAAACCAAAGTACATTGCTTTTCTGTGCACTAACTCAGCAATCCAGTCAGCTAGAACAGACAAAAAGGAACACACGGCCTAACAACATTTGCATTGATTGGATGTGAATTTCAGTTATTACAATCCAGCTGTCTAGAAGGACTGGGAATTTGGTAGTTATTTGTGTGTGTTTTTGTTTAAAAGAGAGAGCAAATGAAGATAGTGTGGTTCTTTATTGATGATGGGTACTTATAGTAAGCTTCTCTGACTTCTTCTCCAGGGGTTCTCTAAAATTCCCCTATCTTGGCAGAAAAAGTACAATCCCATCATAGAGAGCAGAAGTTCCCTACTAATTTGATGAAGACAGACAATTCTCTATTTTTATATTATGAAGAACTGTGGGATCCTGTCAGCTCTGACAACCTGTCACATAACCTGACTGCCATTTACTGATGGGAAGAGCTTGTTCTATTTCACCTTTTATCCTCTCCAAATGAGAGCAGTTGATAGACATGATATGAAAAAGCAAACTTTTTTTCACCATTATACAAAATTTCTTTTTAGCCACAGAAATCCAATTAAGCTCACACAATCATGTCCTCCGACATAAAAAAAAAAATGTAGTTAAAGATGACACCAGTTAAACAATGGTCATGTTTAATCAAAATTTGAAAGGATCTTGGTGGATCAAGGCCTGGCTTGTTAAAATTTGACCATTGGTGCTATGCTCGGCAGTAAGAAGAGCAGTGATTTCTGTTTGTGTGTTTTGTGATTCATTTATTATGGGTTATTTCAAATCCATGTTTCTTTTTGCAGGTATCATGAGACGTACATATCTTCTCTGGCAATGGTGGCTAGCAGCGTTCTGTGCTCCTGGAAACCATTTTCTATTCTGATCCATATTACTGCAACGTCGGGCTCTAATGTACATGTTGTCTGTATCTTATTAGCTATTCAGTAAGTTTTCTTTTTTTACAGCTTTGGAGGCTTTTTTTTCCTCCACAAACTGTTTCCATAATTTGGTAAAGAATGTTTAAGAGGCAGCATTTTTTATTTAGAGCAGACATTGACTGGGAAATTCTGGTAAAAGAAAAGTAAAAGTTGGTGACTTAGTAATCTAGACCCCGCTTTTCCCAGCAGGCCATGATGTCAAGTCATCCCTTTTACAGATCACTGATGCTACAGAAGACCGAATGTTAGAACTATATTATCACCAAAGACATTTACAGCTGACATTTTAAATGGTGATATTGCATCAGGAGTATTCTCCATGCCTTAAGCATGAACAAATCTCTTGTAATATTACTTAGCTAAAAGAGGTGATAGAATTCAGTGTTGAGCAAGTAGGCAATCAGTAGAAGTTCCACCATCATCCTGTGGAAAATGGCTACTTATAAATTTAATAGGGTTGGCAAATTTGTATTTAGTTTAATTATTGTTATGAGTACATTGATAATTATTATACCATATATAAATGGCTAGATAAAAAGAAAAGGACATACTATTTCATTATTTGAGGCTTTATGATTAAGTTCATAAGATAGCCTGGCAAGGTACACAAAAAATAATCATTGTGCCCACTTATTGTCATAGTCAACAGTTTATCAAATGAATATCTGTGCTCAGGATGATTTAATTGGTTCATTGAATTCTCTTCTGCTCTGGTTGAAAACTGTCATTCTGATTTCACAAACTTTACAGGATAGAGTGCAACTGCTAAGCAAATGTCTATGTGGTTGGATCAATCCAGAAAGGTAAAAATAAGCTGCTAATAGACTGTTTTGGCCTGTGAAAATGAATGTATAGTCTACAGCATGAAAAGGTTAAACTTTAGGCTTCAAAACAAACATGAAAGCAAGGAAAGGTACTTTTGGACAAAATGGACTGAAGTAAATACGGTTTTAAGAGTCTGCTTACATCCCCTTAGCACAGTTTCTGATGCTTGTTTTAGTATTGAGTTGTGTAGGCAGTATAGCAAAAAAAAAAAAGGGGGGGCTAATATAACTGGCAGTCTCAAAATGACATATGGCTTCAGGGCAACAGAGAGAAAGGGGGAGTCCTGGGCTCAGAGTACTGGGCAAGCCCAGTGGGAAGTCCATTATCACATTGGAAGACTTTAAAACATTGTTTAAACCGTATCAAAAAGGGGTGGCGAAATATTACTGCCCAGGGCCTTCTTATACAGAGCGATTATATGAACTGGAACCATAATTCATCAGTGGAATTCTTGGGTTGACTATAATCCAAAGCCTGAGAAGTTACTCATTTATGAGAACATATTTGACAAATCTGACATTAATGAAGCTTGATGGTGTGATTCATATGACTAGAATGTTAGCATCAGTGATAATGGTCTATGTAAGTGGATGAAAACAAAATCAGGTGACATTTTATGAAAAAGGCCTCTTTCTGAGTGAGGCTGAAAGAAGATGATTGGCTCCCTAAGGACATACTTGTTATGTTTAGAAAAAACACCTATGTTATCATACGGGACTTCAATCTGAGAGGCTTGCTAGAAAGTTTACCAATAGTTAAATATTGCTAGAATTTCTAAAAATTATAGATTACGTGTTCATCAGTCAAAAGGGGCTGCCCAAGGCATAGGAAAATGTTATATTAGGTATGATTTCATTATAAAAAAGAACTATGAGCTAAATAATATAGAGAAAATATACTGAAGAGGAAAATGTAAATGACTTTTGGGAATCACATTAAAACCATTTTACCATATAAAAGGAAAAAGTTGACAACACTCATATTTTTTAAACTATATATTGGTTAACAGTAGAAATGGAAGAAAATTCATAACAAACCAAGAGAAAAAAGGAAAAATATAGCATTGAATAGAATAGAAAAGAACTAGATGATAGAAAATGGATAAAGGAAGGAAGAAAAACTCAAAGATAGATCTTTGAGAAACTGGTTAAGAGTAAAGAATTTTCACAGTAGTACTAGTATAGTATAATACTACTATAATATAGCACTGAATGGAAATAGAAAAATGTCAGTAATAACATACATAAAGCTAAAATATTCAATAACTATACCTATTTTGAATTTGGGAGGAAGGTATGCCAGAACCAACCCTAGTAGAAACTAGATGCCTGCTTCTGGACATAGTAACTGAAAAGTTAAAGGAAGGTATTATATAGAATCCATAAGGATTAACAGAAAAGAGTTGTGGTTGAAAAATTTGTGATAGCTATACATACTAACCCGCTATGAAGTGAGAAGCTAGATACCCTGTTTTGGAAGATTATGGGTTTGCTTAAAGAAGACAGCAGGATCAATGTTACATTTCCATAAGGTATTAACTTTTGCCTCACAACATTTTAATTTAGAGAGAAGAATAACACAAAATCAATGTAGCACACATTAAATAGCAAGGTAATAGGTCTGAAAAAACCACCACAAACTGAGGTGCTGTATTTCTAGAGAGGACACAAAGTAATTACTCCTTGGCCTACGTGCTATTTAATACCCATGGCTTGGAAGAGGCACACCAAATCATAGCTGATGAAGTTGGAAGTGATACAGAAGTTCGCGAAGTAATAATAACAAAGACAGGTCCCTGATATGAAACCATCTGGATCCTTCGTTAGCTGGCATAACTAAATGAAATATTTTATTATTACCAAATAGAAAGGAATTCATAAAGAACAGGAATGTGAGCAGAACTTTCCAGGCAGGAGACACTGAACTGAGACTTCCAGGTTTTCCTGGGACTAATGTGGTATCAGTATGTCTAGATAAAGTAAGTACAAGAAGTTTATATTTGTGTGTGTTGCTGCCATGACTGCTATTGGAATACTTTATCTAGTTCTCATGTTCACAGCTGAGAATAATAATGAAAAATGGGGAAGGTTCAGATAAAACCTACATGTTATGTCACTGCTGGTTAGGAAATGTTCTTTTGGGGACTGATGTCTTGAAGTGTGCTAATTCTAGTTTAGGGTTTGCTATTGACGTCCTTCACACCTGCAGGGCTATGACCTTATTGGCATCATAGAGACACGGTGGGATGGCTCCTATGACTGGAGTGTTGGAATGGACAGGCAGGGGAGACAAGGAGGAGGTGTTGCCCTCTGTGTCAATGACCAGCTGGAGTGCATGGAGCTCCACCTGGGGATGGATGAGGAGCTGACCTAGAGCTCATGGGTCAGGATTAAAGGAAGGGCAGGGACAGGTGACATTACAGTGGCGGTCTGCTACAGGCCACCCAACCAGGAAGACTGAGCGGATGAGGCCCTCTATAGACAGATAGGACCAGCCTCACGTTCACAAGCCCTGGTGCTCACCCCGATATCTGTTGGAGGGACAACACAGCAGGGCATAAGCAATCCAGGAGGTTCCTGGAATGCATTGATGATAATTTCCTTCTCCAAGTGACAGAGGAGCCAACGAGGAGAGGTGCTATGCTGGACCTTGCTCTCACCAACAAGGAGAGGCTGGTGGGGAATGTGAAGGTCAAGGGCAGCCTTGGCTGCAGTGACCACGAAATGGTGGAATTCAAGATCCTTAGGGCAGCGAGGAGGGCGCATAGCAAGCTCACTCCCCTGGACTTCAGGAGAGCAGACTTTGGCCGCTTCAGGGATCTGCTTGGTAGAGTACCATGGGATAAAGCCCTGGAGGGAAGAAGGGACCAAGAAAGCTGGTTAATATTCAAGGATCACCTCCTCCAAGCTCAGGAGCAATGCATCCCAACAAAGAAGAAGTCAGGCAAAAACGCCAGGAGGCCTGCATGGATGAACAATGAGCTCCTGAACAAACTCAAACACAAAAAGGAAGCCTACAGAGGGTGGAAGCAAGGACAGGTAGCCTGGGAGGAATACAGAGAAATTGTCTGAGCAGCCAGGGACCAGGTTAGGAAAGCTAAAACCCTGATAGAATTAAATCTGGCCAGGGATGTCAAGGGCAACAAGAAGAGCTTCTATAGGTACGTTGGTGATAAAAGGAAGACTAGGGAAAATGTGGACCCTCTCCAGAAGGAAACAGGAGACTCGGTTACCTGGGACATGGAGAAGGCCAAGGTACTCAATGACTTTTTTGCCTCAGTCTTCACCGGCAAGTGCTCCGGCCACACCGCCCAAGTCGCAGAAGGCAAAGGCAGGGACTGGGAGAATGAAGAACCGCCCACCGTAGGAGAAGATCGGGTTCGAGACCACCTAAGGAACCTGAAGGTGCACAAGTCCATGGGACCTGATGAGATGCATCTGCGGGTCCTGAGGGAACTGGCGGATGAAATGGCGAAGCTACTATCCATTGTAGTTGAGAAGTCATGGCAGTCCGGTGAAGTTCCCACTGACTGGAAAAGGGGAAACATAACCCCCATTTTTAAAAAGGGAAAAAAGAAAGACCCGGGGAACCACAGGACAGTCAGTCTCACCTCTGTGCCTGGCAAGATCATGGAGCAGATCCTCCTGGAAACTATGCTAAGGCACATGGAAAATAAGGAGGTGATTGGTGACAGCCAACATGGCTTCACTAAGGGCAAATCGTGCCTGACAAATTTGGTGGCCTTCTACGACAGGGTTACAGCATTGGTGGATAAGGGAAGAGCAACTGACGTCATCTACCTGGACTTGTGCAAAGCATTTGACACTGTCCCGCACGTCATCCTTGTCTCTAAATGGGAGAGACATGGATTTGATGGATGGACCACGCGGTGGACAAGGAATTGGCTGGATGGTCGCACTCAGAGAGTTGCGGTCAATGGCTCGATTTCTGAGTGGAGAGCAGTGATGAGTGGCGTTCCTCAGGGGTCAGTATTGGGACCGGCGCCATTTAATGTCTTTGTCAGGGACATGGACAGTGGGATTGTCGACACGCTGGAGGGAAGGGATGCCATCCAGAGGGACCTTGACAGGCTTGACGGGCAGTGGGCCCGTGCGAACCCCATGAAGTCCTACAAAGCCAATTGCAAGGTCCTGCACATGGGTCAGGGCAATCCCAAGCACAAATACAGGCCGGGTGATGAGTGGATTGAGAGCAGCCTTGCGGAGAAGGACTCGGGGGTGCTGGTTGACAAGAAGCTCAACATGACCCGGCAATGTGCGTTTGCAGCCCAGAAAGCCAACTGTGTCCTGGGCTGCATCAAAAGAAGCGTGACCAGCAGGTCGAGGGAGGTGACTCTGCCCCTCTACTCCACTCTCGTGAGACCCCACGTGGAGTACCGCGTTCAGCTCTGGGGCCCCCAACATAAGAAGCACATGGACCTGTTGGAGCGAGTCCAGAGGAGGGCCACGAAGCTGATCAGAGGGCTGGAGCACCTCTCCTATGAAGACAGGCTGAGAGAGTTGGGGTTGTTCAGCCTGGAGAAGAGAAGGCTCTGGGGAGACCTTATAGCAGCCTGCCAGTACCTGAAGGGGGCCTACAAGAAAGCTGGAGGGGGACTTTTCACAAGGGTGTGTAGCGATAGGACAAGGGGTAATGGCTTTAAACTGAAAGAGGGTAGATTTAGATTAGATGTAAGGAAGAAGTTCTTCACTGTGAGGGTGGGTGGTGAGGCACTGGAACAGGTTGCTCAGAGAGGCTGTGGGTGCCCCATCCCTGGAAGTGTTCAAGGCCAGGTTGGATGGGGCTTTGAGCAACCTGGTCTAGCGGAAGGTGTCCCTGCCCATGGCAGGGGGGTTGGAACTAGATGATCTTTAAGATCCCTTCCAACCCAAACCATTCTATGATTCTATGATTCTTACTTTACTTAGTGTGTTTTCTCAGTCATTATATTCCTGCATCAGAGACCAGAGATGACTATGAACATAGATCATACGGTTAAAATGTGGTAGTGGGAATAGGTTGGCATTTGTGTAAATCATTTTTTGTGATTGCTAATTTTACTCTTTTTTTATCGTAGTTTGTTCCCTATCTTTGAGCATGACATTTTTCTAAGTAGTACAAGTGTGTTTGAAGGGTACGCATTTCTCCCTGATTACCATGTTAACCAGGAAATTTGTCATTTTTTAAAATTTCTAGTGAGAAGAAAATAAGAACATGATAAATGCTCTATTAGACGAAACTAAAGGTCTATCTAGCCCAGTGTTCTTCCTCCAACAGTGACAACAACAGATTTTACTTAGGGATAAATAAAAGTCAATATAGTATATGCACTGGAAAGCCAAAAGTACCGATCAAATGCAAAGAATAATCCCATATTATTTGAAATTGAGACAGAAGTTCCTTCATCCCTTGCAGAGCATGAGCATGTGGCAGAAATGTCACTTCTTACCACTGTGGTTTAACTCTGAGGTGAGGTAAGGAAGTAGAATAACAGTGTGGATGCTAAGTCCCCTGCCTGCCTCCAGACTTGTGGCTGTGCCGCTCTTGCTTCAGGAGAGGAAGCAGAAGTAGGGAGGAAAGGTGGAGCTGTCCCTGACATCAGCTGCAGTTTCTGTCCCTGCTTCTTCCTGTCCCAGCAGAGGTAGGCAGCTGTGCTCCAGAATGAGTGTCCTGGACCTGACAGCCTGGCACCGCTTCTTGCCTCTACGGCCCTGTCCCCTCTGTTCCCCTAAGTTGGAGTTAGTTTGACTGAGTCTTTTCCTGCCTGCCCTCCATCAGTGTTGCACAGAGTTGTACAAGGAGAGAAAGGGCTGCCAGAAAAAGAGGAGGTGGGCTGCTTGGCCAAGAGGAAAGCATAACCAAGCAAGGGAAGAAAAGAAAGATAAGAAAAGAGAGAAAAACCTTTCCCCTATGCTTTTCCCATGGCCTCCCTCTGTTCCGTCACGCTTTGCTCACCCCTCCCAGCTCTCCTCTTACTCTGTCTTCACCACAAAAAGAAATTTCACAACTTCTCCAAAATTTTCAGCTTGTTGGAAAATTAAATTTTGTCCTTAGTCCTGTTAGCATTTTTGAGCAATCTCTGTTTCCTTATGAATATATGCAGAAACTGACTAATGCTTAAAAAGCTAAACTGTATATTAAAATAACAAGATACTTTGATAAGTAAAAATAAATCCCAAAAGTGAGCCTGATATAGGTTGTTTTAATGCCTCATTCCACTGCAATGACACATATAAAAGGGAGACAAGCTTTTTCCGAATGAAGCATTGTTGACTAAAAGGTAGAAGTGGGGAGCAAAACAAAACACAACACAAATCCACCTGGGACATCTGCAACAGTGTAACTGAGGAGTTACTTTCTTCTCCAATATTTAAAATAGAAAAAAGCATTTCTTTCTTCAGGTTATATGACATAATCAAATACTTCTTTGTAACAAAGCAAAGAAGCAAAACTGCATAACTAAGATTTGAGTTGAACAGGATAATACTGCATCAAGATGCAATCTACTGCTGAATCAAAATTGGGCAGTAATGACTAGTGCTGGACAAATACAGAGGATTATTTGGGAACATTCATTCTCACTTAAAAAATTAATTCACTTTGCTAACCTCTAATTTCATGGTCATTTCTGTAAGCCAAATTTAACATTATACAAGTATGCATGTGAGTTTGTATTTACATATGAATGACTTGCAGATTCAGTTTTCGTAAATCTTGCCAGACCACATTACAATTTATCATGGTAGAGAAAAACACACCTTGAGACATTACAGCCCTCATTTATTGGTTCAATACTTCTTTAAAAACCTTTCAGGCATGTGCTAAAATCCTTCTTTGTATGAAGTCCCACTTCTGTGATTCCATCATGAACTGCTGTATCTGTGACTAAAATGTAGCATCAATTTTGGTGTGCACATGATGAACAGTTACAGAAACTTTTGAATTCTGGAAAGTGTTAAGAAGCTCTTTTGTATTTATCTGAAATAACAGTCAAAGTGATCAGAAAGAATTGTCTAATAATTCATGGCTTTCTAACATACCAAGAAATGGCATCTCTAGAGGGTGAAGTCTAAACGATATAAGTTTAGGCTGGAAGTCAGGTCTATATTTTCTAACAGTTGCAGTAAAAGGATGTAAACTTGTATTCCTCACTCAAGGCCTGATATTTCATGCCTCGTGCAGGAGTCATTGGGTAAGCTTCATTGGCTTTGTGGTATATGATACGTCAGAAGATCTAAGCCTTCTGATCGCAGAGGCAGTGAAACTGGGAACGGTTACCCAATCCACCAAAACCTCAGAAGTCATTTAGACTACTCATATGTGTAAAGCCAAGGCTTCAGTGTTCTGCTTTTTTCTTCCTCAGGATCACGTTTTCTGTAATTTCAAGACAGTGATCTCAGTCTTTGCTCAAGAGCAGTGAGCACACTTTCCTGAGCTTGCGACAGGGCTTGTTAATTTTTGGGTTGAATGATAGTACAAGCCACACCTAACACAGAAGTGGTGAGCCAAGTGAACATGATGTTATTTTTAACTGAGGGAATAATGTTCACACAGTAGGACAAAAAAAGTGAAACACATAGAAGCATTGCATGAAATGCTTATCAAATAGGTAGTAAAAAGGAAAATTTCCTTTGTTTGTCAAAGCTTGCTTGTTCTTCTAGGCTGCTTCTTTTCTGATTTTGAAGAGAATGTCTCTTCAAAGATACTTAAGACAGGAATAAACCTTCCAACATCTAAGGAATGGAAAGAATGGTGAATGAGGAAATATTTGTGTTGCTCCTCAAATCAAAGGGAAATTTGAAAGCACTAATAAAAAAAGCACCCTGGGTAGCTAAATCTGTATTAATACCACAAGGATGACAGGATGATTTAAAACATGGTTCCTTTTAATTTGAAAGTGTTGAAAAGGATAATCTCTATAACTGGAGGTGATCCTGACTAAACTTTTACATCCTTTTTGTTTGCCTTTTTCAGGGTCATAAAAATGTGATTTTCTCTCTCAAATTGCAATGGGTATATGCAAATACAATACTTCTTATACTGAGAGTGACCTAAAAGACTTACCTATGGACAATGTGTTTTTCATGACAACACATAACATTTTTAATTACCATGAAGCAACAGAAATAGTGGTGCCACAAGGTCAGTGTAAGGTATTGAAATTGATCATTTTTCAGCTGAACTTTATGATCCAGCAAAGAATTTAAGTATGTATTTTATTTACGTCATATACATAGTTACATCAATTGCAGTGGAATGTACTTACACATTATTGTGCGCTTAACTGTGTTACTGGATAAATGCCCATTTCCAGGTCTGAGCACCTCTTCTTCAGACCTCTTGAAAATGTCATTGATGATCCTCATATAGGCTCTAACCCTCTAACTGGGTCAATGGGTGAATTTTCATATATTCACAATGGCTACAAATGCAGGATGGAGGTCACAAATCCTGATAAACAGACATAAAAACCACACATACATGGAGCAACATGAAAATCAGTGTGAATTTGCCTTCTTTTTGTGATCTTAGAAAACATCTGAAAAATTCTAATCACAAGGCTTGTTTCTCTGAAACAGAGAACAAATTTGGGAAAGAGAATAGGACAATATTCCTGTTTTTATACTGGATTTGTCAATCATGGTGAAGAGCTTCAGCCTGTTCGATTCCAATTCACTGTTGCTAACTTCACTGCAAAAAACCCAAAGCAGGTAACGGTACCTGTTTTGCAAAAATGATGTTGGAATGATTTGTTAACTAAATTTCCCAGAAAAGTGTTCCTGCACATTAGTATTTACCTTACGATTCTTCTCTAGAGGCCTAATTTTTCTATGCAACATAAAGGTCCAAGTATAAACCTGTCAGTAATTTTCAATCTTAGGTCAAATATGACCACAAGGATTTTCATTTCTTCCTAGTCTTCAGCTTCATTATTGAGGACTTAATTGCCCTCCCTCCTTCCCTCCCTTCGTGTCATATATCAATGAGTTCCATGTTTCAGATCTGATTGATGTCAGATTTGATAAAAATGAATTACTAAGAATGTAATTATGAGTACATATTTATACTTCAAAGTTCAAATGTGAGCAGTTTACTGTTCACAAGTGTGAGCAGTTTAGCAACAAATTCAAGTCCATTTTTTCTGCCTAATCAGAGGAATTTTTTTCCTATGAATCTTTGTATATCTTATCTACAAATGTAGAAACAGATGAAACTACCCTCTAGATCAACTCAAATTATTAATTGTGAATAGAGCTGATAAGAAATAAAAAAAAATTAATGGAAATTATTTCACCCTAGTTGGTTTTCTTGGTGTTTCACAGGTAGCAGCTCCGATTCAGCTTCATTCTGTTTTCATACATGCTTGAAGTGACCTTATGCTGTAGATTACTCATGCATTTTACACCATGCCAAAATGTCATTTGATTTCAAGGGTGTTTAATTTCCATTTTTTGTAAGGGTTTTCATAGTTTTAACGTCTATCTGTATAAAACAAATATAAACCTGGAGCTTGGATTTTGGTGGGAATTAAACACTTCTATAAGTTCCCTTGAAAATCTATGTCTCACCCTCTTGCCCTCCCCTCTTTCTTCTAACATTTTTATTACCAGCTATATAAACCTTTAATCTTTTCTTAAAGCCTGAATTTTGGCCTTAATGATATCTTGTGGGAATGACTGCTGCAAGTGGACTAGACATTGTATATGATCTTTTTATGTGTTTTGTATTTATTGCTTACAACATTCAAAGCAATTAAAGGTCTTGAAAGCTGCCTGCTTTAATACTATTTTACATCATATTTATTCTTCAGAAACAGAGAAGCAGTTTAATTCTTTTTGTTTGTTGACTTTCTACCAGCAATTTGTGTTCCAGAAACTGTGCATCTGTTAAGTAATAACATCAGTCAAACACACTGTTGAATTAAATACCTCTTCCTATCAGGGCTATTTTATATTTACTCATCAGGAATATTATTTTATATTCCTGTCATCAAATTTTTGTTCCTGTAAAATCACTACTCTTGAATGATTTAGATGTCACAAAAACCATCAGTGACCCAAATAATTGAAATTTCGTGCTTTGGTAATAATTCATTTCAATGTTTTTAGACTATTAGCTTTTGAAACTTTAAGACATTTGTCAAGTCATGTTGGAGAAGTCTTTTGTAGAGAGCATCTCCAGGTTTATCTCAGCCAACAATAATCCCCTTTGGAATATTTTGCAGAGAAGAACATCTTCAAACCTCATCTCAACTGATACCTGTAAATGTAAAATTTTCCACTTACTAGAATTGTTGTAACTAAACCAAACTGGATTTTTACTGTTTTGGGGAAGTCAGGAAGGCTCTAAGATAAGAGGCTCCTAAATAATGTCACTAGGACAGTTTGACCTTAGAGAAAACAGTTGCGCGAAACCATAAAGATAAAGAAATTTCAAAACAAGCGCCTCAACCAAAACAGACTACCCTTGAAGGACATGATATACATGATCCCAGAACTGAGTATGCGCAAAAGCAGAGGTCAGCCAGCGGACACAGTGAGGAAGAGTATATCCTTCATCCAGAGACCCCTGACGACCACCCGGAGACATAAACAGACATGCGCAAGAGACATTTGAATATGATAATGAGTTCCCAGAAATCTGGTGAATATGTATAATGAGTTCCCGGAAATCTGATGAATATGTATGTAGAGCTTGTATATAAGCTATGCAATTAACCTGACCGAACACACAATAGGAGGAGATATTCCCTGCGTGTCCAGCGCTGCAATAAAGAATACCTACTTAATAGTCCCTAGACTATTGAGTCTTTGATTTCAGCCTTTCACGGTAACACAACCAACAACAATCCTCTTGGGTCTGGAGCCCAGAATGTAGCAGGCTGTATCATTGCTGCTTCAGTCCCCAAAACCTCTCGCAGGAAGTCAAACAATCATGAGTTTCTTCACACAGGACAAACAGTAGATTTTGAAGGTGCTGAATTGCCAAGACAGTACCCCTTTTCCCTTTTATGATACATGTCTACACAAGATGCACAAAAGTTTCTTCTTTCAGGTGTTGATGGCTATATGAAATGACAAACACAAGTATTTTATTTTATAGACATATGAAAAGCTTTGAGAAAGAAGAAGATAATAGAAGAGACAAGGAAAATATCTAAACCCAAAATTAAAATATATGATAAGAGATTAACAGATACAAAACACAATCTTACATACTTCTTGCCTTACCTAGGCAAAACTGCCACTGAGATCAAACTATTTTAACATCAAATCACTGTAGCGTTGGTCACATATGGCTCATTCCACTTTTACTTTTTTCCAGAAAAAATGTATTTCTGCCTCAAGTTTTAGTGATGTGTTTTGGTTCTGTATCTGAAGCAAGACAAAATTAATTCCTGAATGTTTTCAAGGAAAAAATTCTCACCTCACACAAATTGAAGGGAGAGGATGGGAATCCGAACCTCATTGCTATCAATGAATATTTTGCCACTTACTATGGTACTTGGGCAGAGTAAAATAATATCACTTTGAAAAAGTGATTGATGTTATTTGTACTTTCTTTAGGTGTTTAGTCTAGGATTGTGGTCTTCATAACATCTGGAAAATTATTCTGTAAAAATAACTGATAAAATTTGGTTTTGTCTTAGAAATAGCTTGTTCTGTGTTTCTTATTCTGGAAAGTCACTGAGTAGTGCAAGCAATCCTGATGAGTTTTATACTTACCAGGAATAAATGGAAAAGGCCTGGGATGGTCCATTTGGGTTGTAAATGAGAAAAAGAAAGTTGTTTAATTGTAATAAAAGTTCAGCTGTGAAAAAAACAATTGGTAAACAGCACAGGGATTATGTTATACTTAGATATTCACTGATGCAGGGAGCAGAATGACAGTCTTCCAACAAAGTATGCTGCTTCATTGGCTACAGAGTCATTTCCACATTCTCCTTGGCTCAATGAATATTTAAATATTTTTTAGAAAGTGGAAGCGTTTCAATGGAAGAGACACATCTCAGTAAGCATAAAGGCTTATATCTCAGTCTGCTAATATTCTGACCTACTTGAGCATTTAGGAAGCAGCAGTATCGCTGTCTTTATATAGGCATAGCTTAGATTTCTAGCTCCAGTAAAAAGATATGACCATGAGTACTAACTGGCAGAAGGTACCTCAGTGGTTGAGAAAATGAGGCAAAGCACTGTCCTTCTTGTTGGCATTTTGTGCTAGGGCACTGTCCCTGTGACTTCCTGGCTTGTAGAAATCCCTTTTTTTTCCCCTCCTTTTTTTTTCTTTTTTTTTTTTCTTTTTTTTTTTTTTTGTAATTAGGTCACTCCATGCATTATATGGGGATCCTGAGGGCCCACCTCGCAAGTGTGAATATTCCGACAGGGCAGGGCAGGTGAGAAGTAGAAAGTGAATGTCCTCTATATTCTAGTTTGAAGAATACAGATATGACAGGAGAGAATGTCCTCCTGAGCCTGAAATGTCCTCCCACAAGCACATAATGCACACCTAAGCACACCATAAAATTGTCATCTGAAGAAAAAAATGTAAACACTGTGAGAAATGGTGACACAGACTCTCATCAGGACCTAATGCAATTAAAGATCTGTATTGTGCACATTGTTAATGAATCTATTGTAAATAGTAGGGGCCTATTCTTCCCTCAAGGCACAGATGCAATTGCTCTTAATTCTAAATGATTTTTCAAATCTTAATTCATTTACATATCTACAGCAAAGCAAAGATAATGTGAGAAAATCAAATTAAGTAGGACTCCTACAGGTAATCCATTTCTTTCCCTTTTCTGTTCCTTTGATTCAGAAAAGTGTTGAGTATCTTCTGTCTTACTGGGCATGAACTGTATTTAACAGCAATGGAAATTAACTGTAGTCAGGAAAGATACCTAGTGTAGACTACATGCGTCATATTATATATGAGCTTGCTTTTTCCATTATTGTTAGTTGTGTCTCCATAACGGCTTGCAATAGGCAAGACCAAGTGGTGGATACTGAAAAGGGGTTAGACTAATATCTTTAAGATAGGAGCTAACTAAATAGTCATAGTGAATATTCAACATGAATTGAGCACTTTTTTTGGTCGTCTTCGAGAACATACTTTTTCACTAGTTTCAGCTGATGTAGCAACTTACGCTTGTACAAAAGGAGGAAAAATTTAAGGTATAAGTTATTTCCATAGTAAGCTGTTTCATGGCTCTTATACATGTCTGGACATATCATCAAACTGTAAGTAGGTGGACATTCAGATCATCTGTTATCTGGAACCTAGACGTGTGACATGTTCTTCTACAGAAATGCTATTTAAACATTAAAGATTGTGAGCTCTTTCCTACATCTTCTCCTAGATGATTGTTATACTATGGTTGCTGACTGTACAGACAACTGAGTATTTTTAAGAAAAAGAAGAATTTTTCTTACACAGATGCTTTTGGTCACCCATGAATATAAGACCTGATATACTGGACAACGTTTCATCAGTATTTAAGAGAATTAAAGCTTCTCTGCACAAGTGTGCATGAATAGGACTTAATAAGAGGGAATGTGGTTGAACCAGATAGCAATTCAGTATTAAATAAATATTCATAGACACTGTTTTACATTGTTCAACCAGCTCTAGTAATCTTATGTAAACCAGTTTCCCTGTCAAAGTTATCTGCTGCACTCTCATGTATTCATCATGCTGAATACGCTGCTTGATCTATCTCACTGCACATAACACAGAATTTAATGGGTCTAGAATTGTATTTGGTACTCCCATATCACAATGAACCATGAAGAAGATGCAAGACATTTTTTAAAATCTTGCAATCTTTCCAGAAAATCACAATAACTGATAATAGCTGTCTGATTAATTATTTATAAAAGTGTGCCTTAAAGGCAGCTGAAGAAACGTCATGAAAATATTCTCTCGTTAGGCCCTGTTTATACTTCAGTAGTTCATTAAATGCTATCTTGCTGTCTGTTTAAGCATATGCTTAAAAACCTCTCTGACTATGTGTACTTTGCTGAATGAATGTCTAAATGCATGTCTATTACAGCTCTGATATCTGTCTAATTATGTATTTTGGATAGATTAGACTGTAGGTGTTTAAACAGTGGCCACTAAATTTTCTTGGAAAATGGTCCTTGCATCAGCATGGATACAACTGGGTCAAGACAGAATTTGTCAGGAGAAATGATGTGACGGTAGCTGAAGTGTAATCATAACTTGGATAGATGTTGTAATGGATAAAAAGGGTTATGTTTTCTTACTCTTACAGAAAAACAGTTTTCAGGATTTTGGCACAGCTTATCCAGGAAGCACTACAAAGAGTCAAAGATTATGTTCTTCTTATGGACCTGAGGGACAGGCAGGATATCACAGGTATTCACAGTTATCAAGGAAGGTGGTAACAAGTAATGTTTCATGGAAAGGAGGAGTTAGAGAATTGTTTTAGCTGTGTTCAAATAGACATCCATGACGAAAAATTATGATTACAATGTGGAGATTTTTCAGACAGAAAAGACGAGACTGGGACATTTGGGAGTAACTCATATAGAAACAGAAGATAAATTTGTGTCAATAGGTGACACAAATCCAGACTGGAAAAAAAAACCAGACCTTGTGGTGGGTTGACCCTGGCCAACAGCTAAACTCCCACCTTGCCTTTTGCTCACTCCGCTATCCCAGGAGATGGGAAATAAAAAAAATTGAAGGAAGACAAAAAGACTTGTGGGTTGAGACAATGACAGTTTAATAAGAAAAGCAAAAGCTGTATGTGCAAGTGAAGTGAAATAAGGAATTCAGTCGCTACTTGCCATCAACAGGCAGATGTCCAGCTGCTTCCTGGGAACCAGGGCCTCAGCATGCCTAATGGCTGCTTGGGAAGACAAATACCATAACCGTGAATGTCCCTCCCTTCCTCCTTCTTCCCTCCAGCTTTTACTGCTGAGCACAATGTCATATGGTATGGGATATCCCGTTGGTTAGTTGGGGTCAGCTGTCCCAGTTGTGTTACCTCCCAACTTCTTGCCCACCCCCAGCCTACTTGCTTTGGTGGGGTGGGTGCAGTGAAGAGAGAAACAGAAGACATTGCGGCTGTGCCAGCACTGCTCAGCAGTACAGTGGTGTGTTATCAACAGTGTTTTAGCCATAAATGCAGATCACAGCACCATACAGGCTGCTATGAAGAAAGTGGACTTCATAATTTCATCCCAGCAAGACCCAGTGCAGGCAGAAAAGAGATGATGAACATTAATGCCTTCCAGCAGAATCAGAGAGAAAGCCAGAGGAGAGTACACAGCAGCTGGGGCAGAATATGCAGCAGCTGTAAAGAGAAGGGAACAGGCAGAATTAGGAAAGGACAAAGAATGGGAACTAGACAGGCGTCAAGACTACTGCAAAGAGTATGGAGAGATTTAACTAGAAGGCTTTAGGCAGGTAGTTTTAGTTGAGTCCAATTTAAAGAAGCTAGACAGTCTAGGACAAAATTGACTTAGGTGGAAATTGTAAAGGATGTATTCAACTATTTTAGCAGTAAGGGGAAGAGGCAAATAGGGCCACCTATGTGGGTGTTTTTATTGTTTCTAAACATGAGAAAGACAAGGAGAGGCACAGAGAGGGAGAGACACACAGGCAAACCTTAAAACATGCAGTCAGTTTAACTATATTTGCATGTGAATATTTCCTACCAGCCTGAGAGGAGGCTATAGACCCTAAATGTTCAGTTCATAAGCTTATATTGGAACAAACATGCAAAAGAACTTTTTTTCTTACAATGAAATCAGACCTCAAATTCTCAATGTTTAATTATCCTGTTCTGAACTATAATTTCCTTAATGTTGCCTACATGGTTCTTTCTTGTCTCATATACATTGTTACTGAGTTTAGATAAAATCTGTTTATCCAAATTCTTTAACTGCTCAAAGAGCTGAAGTTTGATAGAACATGTTAATTACATTCTCTTTCACAATAATCTCCATTAGCTACTTTCTATTTAATTTTAGCAAATTTAAATCAATTTAGGAAGAGAGTATTTTATACTTAAATAGCCATCACAAGTACATTATGGGTGTAAAGACTGAATTGGCTTCACAGAACGTTGCATCAAAACCTTAATTCCTTTACAGTGATATGCAATTTCTGATAAAAGTTTATATGCATACTAAACTTCAAAGCATTTTGTAATAAAAGTTTTGTGACATATGACTACTTGTTAAGGGAATACTGTCAATATGAATGTAAAATACTAGGTTTCAAGCCTTTACATATTATAACAATAAATTTTTTGAAATATAATGTTCCTATTTATTTTGAAAGGATGTGCCTGCAAACAAGTTTATGTTTTTCATGCTGCATTCAAACAAGAAACCGTTATTTACCTTACATCTAAGATGCAAGTGGATACACATCCAACAAAAGTAGGAACTACCAAAATATTTCAGGACTGAGTATGAGCTGTGTAAGATTGTTATTTCTTCTAAAATTCTCTATATATTAATAAAACTTACATTCGAGTCTAAACTAATTGGATTTTTCCCCCTTTTCAATCATCTTTAAAAAGCCAGGCCGAATTCTCTTTTTGGGCTACTCCAATTTACTAACTTTATAATCTAGTGGGGTAAAAGAGAAAGGGGATTTGATTCATGTGATTTATGGTAGTATAGACCATACAGGAGCAAACTAGGTTCCTGGAATCATTAAAATAAACCTGGTTTGAGCTGCTAGTAAAATCATTTTGTATGCCCTTATGGGGTACAGCAGAACTGGGATCTTTCCTAATCAGGAAACAAGTGTGTAGGTGCTTGCAGCATTTACGAACTGGATTTACATTAGCATTTACAAACAATGGACAGCTGTCTCTCAATAAAACCTGCTTGAAATATTAATTATTCTTGAGTAAGCTAAGATGGAATGGAGATTGGACAGTGGGTATAACAGGAAGATAATATAATAAACAATATTGCTCGATAGATCTTCTGAACAAATGAAGACAGTTAAAATGTAAGTATTTCCCAAGATGGAGGAATGAGTTTTATTTGTAGAAAATATAAATAGCAAATCAGAGTCGAATGTTTTCATTATTGGGCACTAGCATAGTGGGGATGTACGCCATAAATGATCTCCACTGGCAGAGCCAGCTTGAACAGTCTTACTATCACAGTGATACACTTACATGTATAATTACAAACATGAAACTAAAATGCATTGACAACATTGTACAGACTAAGCCAATTTTTATAACGGATCAGAATATAAAATCGTGGCATGCTGATAAGAAACATTACAATCTGGAAACTGGAATATATTTATATGTGGATGAAATAGTCATTGGATGTAATTCAAATCTAGAATCTCTCTTTTAGTTTCCTGCCTAAAGGTATTCTACTTCATATAATCTTTGTGAGATTTTAAGTATTGTAATATATACACATGTATGTGTTTATGAATATGTGCATATCAAGATGCATGCAGTCTTCTTGGCACATACGTAGAAAAATACTGACACTGGTTCTGTAAAAGTTATGTAATAGTGACTTATGTTTGACTAGTCTACTTCGTTGAAAATATTCACCTTTTGTTTAAGGAGAACGGATGCTGCACTTCCACTATACTGCTTTGAAAATCCTTTTCAATTTCATTCACACAAGCTAAATAAAATTCCAGACAAGGTTTTTAAAGATGGTTTCACATGGAGATAAAGATTTCAGTTTGCTTAGATCCTACTCCAGGCTCTATAAAGGACATATGCAAGTTTTTGCCTTGAAGTGTATTGTGTGCTTTAATACTTACAAATGTAGCATACAGCACATCAAACAGTGCAAAGAATTCCATAAGCAGCACCAGGGGGTACAACAAGGGATAAACCATTAAAAAACAAAGAACTTCCAATACATAAAATTGATGATGTTGCACTGTATATATGCTTCATGTTTCTACATGAGCATGGGCCATGACTTCTCATATACACTGTGTAGCTCAAGGGAATCTGAATCTCCATCAGAAACACTGAATAACACTGCGACATTTTATATACTAATTAGGACTTATGCATAGGTCTTTAAGAGACAACATAGTCATAAAGTGTCTTGCATTTTCTGTCACTAGCCTGATCAGTCTTATATCCTTCATAGGAAAGTGTATTAACTAAAGCAGCAGGAGAGCATCTTGGATAAACTTTCATGGTTAGAGCGTCTGCAAACAAAATAAAATATGCGAGCTGGATAGTGTTCATTCTACAGAAAGAATTAAACCCGTTCCCCCACTCTTTGGATGAGTATCCTACACATAAGGTAATAATTTCCAGCAGACTCTTCTCCATCAGCACTATAATAAGCAATGCCCTGACAGCTATTGTGCATTCTGTGAATGTATGCTAGTATTGCACAGAGCAGCAGACTTGCACACTCTCAAGGTGTCCTGACTTTCACAGGTGTTCAGCAGCTCTGAAACATAAGTCTCAACTTTTGTGTTTAGCTAAGATTGAGACCTTCAACTTTGAGCAACTATTTATTTCCAAAATGTAATTAAGGACTTCTGACATGTATACAATCTTATAGAAATCCACAAACATTGCACATTTAAATAGATGTTTGATCTTTACTAAGCTTCCAGAATGTAGCTTGTCAACAAGTTCATCCTCCCATACATCTTGTGTGGTAGGTTTGTTAGCTAGTAAATATAATTTTTATCCTCTCTTATAAGTAGGAAAACTGACAGAAGAAAATGAAGTCATTGTTGTCTTTATTTTTGGGGATACCCTGACAACAGAAAGCATCCTAGGTTTATGTAAGAGTGTTGGATGTACAGCTTATGAAAGAATAAGCCTACCTGAAAATTGTCAAGAGCTACCCACTTTCAATCATTCCTTCTTTCTTAAGTATATAACAAATTACAGAAAAAAATCCTTCCTATGCAGTATTAAAGGGCAATATGGTACTAAAAAAATATAAGACAAAATGTATTCAGTTTTGTCATTTTTGCCTTAACCAGTATAGTTCCTGAAGGACAGAATAATTATACCCATAAGACACAGAGAATAGCAGTGCTGGAAATGTGCTGTAGTGGAATCAAATCAATAACTCTGAGACTACTTCAAGCTCATTTTAAATATTACTTTCTGCTCTCCCTAGATTTGGGCTATTGATTATAAAAATTGCTGCCAAGCCTTCTTTTCTGCATAATTATATCCTATACTTGTTTTTGTTGTTTGGGGTTTTTTTACAGTGACATTGGAAAATATGACACTTGGATGAATACATTATTGAATATAAAAAGGCTTAAGTTTGATGCTGGGCTTTCCCACTTTTTCCAGGTAATTCTTGTTTTCATAAACATAAATGTATTTTGGAAAGTTATATGCGATATCATGAATTAACTGTAGTCTTTTCAAATAAGAGCAGGTCAGGTACAGATATCTTTGGATACCTGAAAAACTTAATACACACATATGCAACAGACCATCAACTCAGTGTTTTCTTAAAGATTTTCGTTCTTTTTATTTTATCTAAAGAATTGCATTGAAATATAAGTGGAAATGGCTGATCAATTGTACTAGCTTGAGGCTTGGTTTTCTGAAGTGCTGAGTATCCTTCATTTTCATGGAATGGAGCTGAGACAGGTTAGCATTTCACAGATACTTGCACTGAGTGGTTAGATAAATACCTTTTTTTAAGAAATAGATATATTTGCAGAATTTTATCTTTACCAGAGATGCTGTTTAACCATAGAGATAAAGCTTAAAATCCTGCAAAATTTAGTTAAATCTACTGAAAGCATTAAGATGTACATACAGGTTTACATTCCCCCCCCCCCCCCCCCCCCCCGCCTTCCCTTGCAATACGAAACAGCATAATTTTCTTCTATGATTAAATGTTCCTATTAATTGGCTAAAGTGCATTGAGTGGTGACAGGAAATTGTTTGGTTTGCATTTATTTGGAATAAACTCCAATCTACCAAACGTTAGTTCTGCAAAAATTAAGAAAAACATAAACATTACATAAATACTCATATGAAGACATTTAGATGCTATATACTTTAGTTACTAATTACTACTGGACTAAAACATGGACAGTGCATGACCTATGAATGGAAAAAGAAATGTTTTGCCCTTCTAGGGTTGTGTGACGTGGTTTGCAACCCAACACTGTCAGTTGCTATGGCTTTCATTGTTGCAGGATTTCACTGTTACAGTCCAAAACTTAGTGAAAACTATGGTAAGAAATGACCTTTTCAAGGTGCTTCTGTGTTTATGTGAATACATTAGTTTCTGGGTCTTGAAGCCCTACACAGTCATAGCATGGATTCTCTGACTGAAAGAGCAAATCATAGAATCATAGAATCATTTGGATTGGAAAAGATCCTTAAGATCATCAAGTCCAACTGTAAATCTAACACTGCCAAGTCCACCACTAAACCATGTCCCTGATCACCACATCTACACGCCTTTTAAGTACTTCCAGGGATGGTGACTCAACCACTTCCCTGGGCAGCCTGTTCCAATGCTTGACAATCCTTTCAGTGAAGAAATTTTTCCTAACATCCAATCTAAACCTCCTCTGGTGTAACTGGAGGCCGTTTCCTCTCATTCTGTCACTTGTTACTTGGGAAAAGAGACTGACACCCACCTCGCTACAACCTCCACAACCTCCACAGCCTTTCCCTCATCCACTAAGCAGGTCATCTTGTCGTAGAAGGAGATCAGATTAGTCAAGCAGGACATGCCTTTCATAAACCCCTGCCTGATCACGTGGTTGTCCTGTATGTGCCGTGTGATGGCACTCAAGATGATTTGCTCCACAATCTTCCCCGGCACCAAGGTCAGACAGACAGGCCTGTAGTTCCCCAGATCCTCCTTCCAGCCCTTCTTGTAGGTGGGTGTAAATGATGATAATGATCTTCCATTTTCTGTAGGTTCTTTTTAATCTTTTGAATCATAAAATGCTCTGCATACTTCATGGATTTACAAACTATGGACCTGATCTTTCTGTCCTTGCAAAAGAGAGAGCTTTTGTTTTCTACCTCAATAGACCTTCTGTTTTTATTCTTGATAAGTCATAATATATCAAATTTTCATACTTTAGACAGTCACTGGTAATGTATTTAATGTTTGTAATGAACCATGGTCATTTGGTGGCTAATGTATGGCAACAGAGGCAAGAGTTTTTAAAATGCTTTAAAAAAATGGCAGATGTATTTGAAGTCATATGGAATATGCACAAAGGGCAGAAGATGTGAAGAAGGTGATGCATCACATAATTGTGCAATTTGCTACATTAATATTACCAACATGCAGGCAGTAGATATCTGTTCATACAATAAAAGCTGGTAAAGCGTGTTAGTTGTTAAATTTAGCTAGACAACTGAAGTCTAAAAGCTAATGTTTTAGTGCTATGTAAATTTAATTGGGCTAAATTGGACCAAAGGGTCATAGATGTTTATGCAACCCTGTCACTGTACATTGCAGAAAATGAGGTCAAGGTTTCAAGCAAAACAAGCAGGAAAACAGAATTCCTCATCTTATGATATGTTAATAAATCCTAGATAGAAGCTCTGAACTGCAAACCCAACTAAATTTAGGCTCACTGCTTTTTTTCTAGAAATTACTTCTGCATGGCGTATTTAGGTCCTTTTTATTCTGTGGTTATTCTCCTCTCAGGAAAGGAATTAACTTACAGAGAAAAGGAAACAGAGCAGGAGGGAGACTGGGAAGGACAAGAAGAGGACTATCCCATGTGTGTCAAATTGCATTTGTAATGTGTCAGGATTGAACATTAGCTACCCTCACTGTGCTCCAAGTAGGCTGATAACCTAGCCCTTATTTAAGGTGTATCGCTCATTTAATTCATTTGCTATATGAATAAAGGGAAGGCTGAATCCACAGCGTACATCTTTGTAGAGCAATAGTATAACTGCCGAGAGTATAGTATAACTTCTGTAAGTGGTAAGCTTTGTTTTAGTGTCAAATTAAGCTTGAAGAAACATGGTGTTCAAACAAAGTTAATCTCAGAGCTCTGAAAGAGTTAAATCTACACTGACTTACTTGTTAAAAAAATTATACCGGAATTTAGGATTTTATATTTTAATATAAAAAAAAAGGAAGAAAACAGAGGAAGAAAGCTTCTGGTGATGTTCATTAATAACCAAGGTAATTATCACTTCCTTCAACATACAGATAATAATATTTTTAATTGGGGGAAAAAAAAGAAAAGAAAGAAACAACAGGGAGTGCTTTATCCAATGACTACTTTACAAACGATAATGGAAATCAGCTCCTTCTGATACGATCTCCGTGGCTTACCAGAAGCACCTGGAAACATTCACCCTTGGTGAGGAGTTTGTGCTGAAGAAGCATTGCAGTTGCTGGGAACTTGGCTGCATTGCACTGCTGGTCTGTTCACAGCTGCCAGCAAGATTTCCGAGTGCAGCCTTGGAACTTGTGGTAGAGCTGGAAAAAAGGATGTGAGTTTCTTATGGCCTAGGTGAGGAATTTGGGGAAAGAAACAAACTTTAAAAGTGTTCTTATAAAATGTGAGTAGTATTTCCACCAGATCTTGCCACTGGCACAATCCTGGAGAACCACAATGAGTCAAAGAACTGGGAACAGGTTAAAGAAGTTTTATGAGTTGTCACTTGGCTGAAGGCTGAAACTGCATTTGGTCTTAAGAATATTCTGGTGTAGACTGTAGGAACAGAACTCTTCAAAAATGTTGATTATTAAAAATGAGACAATTTAGAAATCTAGAAAATGTGATGGCCAATGCAGAAGCAACAAAAAAATTACTATAATTTTGCCAGACATCATCCATTTAGATCTTTTGATTTGCATTTTTCCAGCATCTTGCTACTACTTGGTAATACAACAACTCCGTGAATTTCCAATACAATATAAATCTTTCTTTCAGTCAAGAAAACAATTAACAGTTTGCTTGGGGCGGGGGAGGGGTAGTGTGGTTTTAGGGTTTTTTTTAAATTATTTCTTATTTTAAAAGGAATGTATTTTGTCTGTAAGCACTCCTCCTTCAAGCCATGGAAATAGCAAAATGTTTTCAATAGCTGCTTGTTACCAGTCATGAAAGAGAAATAACCCATTGCCTGTTCATGTATTTTCAAGTCAGAAATGAAACTGCATTAGAGACATGAATTACTGTCAAATGGCTTGAAAACTGACAGTGAATCACCATATGAAGCTGTTAATGATACTTCTAACTCTAGGCAATACCACTCTTTGTACAGCAAGGAGAAAGGAAAATGAATGTTTTCATCTACCTCATTGTCCAGTTCACATGTTGTACAACAGAACAAAGCACAGTACATATAATTATGACTTGACTCTCATGGCTGCATAGCTAACGTTCTCAATTACTTCTCATCTGTCAAAAAGTTATTTCACCATGTCCTAAAACTGTCTTTTAATATAGCCTTAAACTAAAACAATCTAACTGTACGTGAGTTACACTTAATGTTACACTGAATCATAGAATGTATTCATTGAAGGTTACATTTCAAAAAACAGTATATGGCAATTCCTTTATTATTAAATTTTTTTTTAAAATAGTAATGCTAGACAAAGTGAAACAATCTTTTTCAGTGTTATATGCCTGAAGTGAATGTTGGATTTTTTTTTTTTTTTCAGGAAAAAAAGAAAAAAAAGTATTTTTACAGGAACATTATGTTTTATTCAGAGATTAAATTTTGATAAAGACTGAGTAATGTGAGTTATATGCATAAAAAACTGTTTAACGAGTCAATATAATCTGTAAATATTCTTTGGGAGTTCTGTGTTACGTTACGGTCCAATGTTTTATAATCAAATATAGGTTGTCTCAGTTTCTCAGAGGACATGAAAAGTATTACATTACTTTCTACCTTAAAACCAAGGCAACGTTACAAATATGTATATTGTTTGTATGTAATCAGATTTGGACAAGTTATAGAAAATTAACAAGTTTTGTTTTTCAGTAATCTAAATTTCATATTAAGTTTATTTCAGTTATAAACATTAAAAAAAAGTTTTTTAATACAACACTTGTATTGACTTGATATATAATTAGTCATATAAAATTAAATTGAACTCTATTTGAATGTTGAGGATACTTGACGGAAAAATCATCATATGATGTCAAGAGGTGTTTCTCTACAACAAATGTAAAAGTAAACAGTATCTTGTTTTTCATTAGGTCATTCCCTATCTGCATCCAAGAGAGGGAGTCTTAATTATCAGAAACAGAACTGAATCTTTGGACTAAGGTAGCAGTTGTCTGCCTTTCTCGGAGCATCTTTTGAAAGTGTCATCTGCTTTTTTGGGTTTGACAGTCTTTTTAGTCTCAAAATGAAGACTGTGGATTAATAGATTCTGCCTTCTGATTTCACTTTACTAAATTTCAAAAACACTTTTCATACAACTCTTTTATTGTATCTTCCTGGTTTCTGCTCGTTACAAACCTCATCGCACTACCCAAACTGAACTAAAACCCTACTAGTTTTGACTAATTCTATGTTCATTTTCTTTTCTTATATCCCCATCTATCAGTGTTTGTATCTCCATGTTATTGTAACATTTTATGAAATTCGCTGAGGTGTGATAAAATATTTGCCTAAGATTAGGTGGATAAAGAATAATAATCTTCATAATTGTTCTTCCCAAAAAGAAGAACCTTCATGAGATTCTAAATGTAAGAGTTGAATTTTCTTGAGAGAAAAATACATAATGCTGGTTCAAAGCTTCACAAGTTTGAATTTACAATGAAATAGGGCTTGATTCAAGATAAAAATAAAGACTGAATACTGTAAATACTGCAGCCACCTAATTGCAAAACTGTTTTGCCTCTTTAGTTCTTGGAAAAGGCTATGAATGAATGTCAGCATGAGTCAATATACTTGTTGACAAGACAAGCAGGTCCCATTCATATTTCAGGTTTCCTGAACAGCCAAAGTACGGTCACTTGATAGGGCAGGGACAAGGAAGACTTGTGTCAGTGTAACGTAAGGAGTCATGTCAGGTTTTATGTTTGATTTTGCTCTTTACAACTCAGAACTAGAATTCCTCTGGCTTAACGTAAAGCATAGTCTAGACAGAAGGCATCTTGATGGCATTTACTGATGGCATCTTGAAATACAGCAGTGGTTTTATTGATTATTCTCTGCTGGGTCTCTAGTCTGTCATCTGTGCTGTTGTGCCCTAATGAAATGCCACTGAGGCTGCAGTGGAGCACAACTGACCCTTTGCTGCCAGAGCACCGGAACTGCATTTTTCTCAGCATACAGGGTTACGGCTGAAAAGTGTGCAGTTTTGCTTTGTGACCTTTTAATGTAATTGAAGTATTCACAGTAACCTTACAATCATCTTCAGTACCCAGAATGTTCTCAGTGCTGCAGCAGTATTTACAAACACACATAAAGATTGTTTGTAACTATCTGCCTCTAAGGACATTGGTTTGCAATGTACACCTACATTGAGTCTGCAAGTAAGAACATGTCAGCAATAAGCATTAAAAAAAAATTTATCATTTTGGACCATATCCTCAGCATCCTTCACATGATACGTAGTGTCTCAGTACGTATCAGGATGTAGAAAACAGGAGTTGTCCTTTTAAGATTAAGATTCCATTCTAAACCCCAGGAGAATGAAATTCACTAAAAGAAAGGAGGAAGGAGAAAAGGAAAAAAAAAAACCGGAATATGTTAGACATGTATTTTTGTCAGCCAGTGAAGCAAAGGAATGTATTTCTGTAAGGTAATTGCAAAGGAAGAAAATTTCAAACAAGGAGAAAATCCTCATACAGAAAAATCCCACAGCAGTGGTGCTAACTACAGCTATGGTTTCTTCAGGTTGGGTTCTCATTTAATTCAAATATTTGATGCATACCTATATTAAATCAGTTTCAATTTCATTGATTTGATGACAGCAAAATTGAAACTTTCATTACAGAACTAGAGTTTGAAAACCACTAAAAGACGTATAGTAAAGAATTCTCAGTGGTCCTTTTATTTATCAAGGAAGAAAGGTGTGTTGTCTGCACACCAAATTGAAAAATACTTGGAAACATGGATGACTGGTTGATTTGTTCCTCTATATCCAAAACTGTGAAAACTCCATCTATTTTCCACTACCTACAAAGTTTTCATGTCTTCTGTTTTGAGTCTCAACCGAGTGAGAAAATGTCTATCCCACTACTGAAAATGAAATGTTCCTACACAGTACAATTGTGTCTTTGAGAATTAATTTTCTGTGAGAGCACTTAAATGCTGCAAACAAGCTGGCAGAGGTATAACACAGGGCTTTAAAACAATGTCTTTCAGCCCACTTTCAGTGTATCCAATGAGGTTAGCTGTTAAAGACTTGTGTTGGAAAATACCACGTTAAGTAGTGCATTGTCGCTTCATTACATTGCTTGGTACAGACTGAAAAAGTATTTCATTCCTATTAAATTCGATTACTAAAGAGTCCACTTGCCAAAACAGTCATCCCATTCAATTACTGGTTCACCCATTGCTGGTTGAAGTCAAAACATTGACAGTTTTACTGAAAGTAAGAAAGGGCTAGAAGGAAATCAACTGAAGCTGAAACCATAAGACAGACCTAGCCATATACAGGAGCGACTAATACACAGCCTCAATTTCGGTACTTTACAAAGCATCTTTTGGGGTTTTTGTTTTGGACTTATAGGTATCTACATAGTCATAGATTGTTGTTTATTAAAGGATTAGTTTAGCTGGTTTCATTGCATCTTTTGAAACAAGGCATATAAAGTTCATGTAAATGACAGAGGGAAGGCAGTGCTTTTTCTGGGCTCCCAGGAGAGTCTGCCTATTTAGATAGTCATATGGCTTAGACCAGTGAGGAAGAACTGTATGTCAGGATTGAGCAGTTGAGTTCAGGACTGGATTATCAGGAGTATTGCAAGGTATCATGAAGTTTTTATTGTCAGAGTATTGTATGGAAAATTATTAATCTTCTCATTTTCAACCCAATCAAGCTAGTCTGACCAGTTATTCTCTAGTAGGCACTAAATTCATTCTCACATACATGTATGAAATCACAGTTTCACTTTACAGAACCTGAACAGAGAACCTTAAACACTGACATTCTATGCAGGGCCTTGGCTGATGTGATGGATAATGTTTTGACCAGCTCAAGGCTTATTTTGCATTGTTATTATCATCCTTTTTTAATCCTGAAAGGTCAGCTGTCAGGAAGAGCCAAAGTTTATCATCTTTTTTTCCCTCCCTTCAAGTTTTTAGTTAGTAAGAAATGATGATGAATTTCAATAACAGGTACTATTGCAAATCTCTCACAAGAATGGAAGCATGCATATAGTGCCCTCAGGTACATGTCTACAGTGGTCTAGCAAAGAGTAAGGAACGGGTTTAAACGAGGAATGTCAAACACAAGCCTACTGTAATACGTAGTCTTGCAGAGGAATCATTGAACCAAGGAAATCAGACTAAAATTTTCACTTCTCACAGAACTGTAGTACAGACACTCAGTTTGAGTGGGGACTTAAATATCTAATCCTTTTTTCTGTGATTCAGGAGTTTCTATAGTCATATTCCAACACACAGGGACTTTGATACAAGTCAATTATCATTTAGCATTCAAATTACTGGCAAGAGTAGGCAGTAGGAATTCATCCTACTTCTGTTGAAATCAATGGCAATCTCATTGAATGTAATGACTCTGGATCAAGATCATGATTTGCTGTGACCACAGATTGCTGTGCTGACCATTTGATCTGGGGGGCTCCTCTCTTTGTTTCTCATCTGTTGTTGCTTGTCTATATGAGAAAGTGAGAGGTGCTGTCAGAAGCTAAGACATTGAATTAAACAAATGCAGTTTAATGCAGTGATACATGAATAGTCCATTTACTCTGTGGTAAAAAAAAAAAATCGTTAAAATACTTTTTCTGATTATTTTATGTTGCTTGGAAAGTAGTTTCAGCTAAACTTGAGTAGTCATTTGCATTCCAAGAAGACGGTAGTTTCTAAGGGACTATAATAAAGGAATGCAAGTGATGAACTTTTCCATGGTGTTGAGGAATTAGATGGTAAGCCTTCAGACAGAGAGAAGCTATATTTTCGTTATGCATGTACAGCTGCTATCACAAATAAGTCTCTAATTCTGAGACATCTTTGCCCACTACAGTACTATATGTAATAAACAGAATAGTGGTTGCATTTGCCAATGTGTAAGTGATGATTACAGAAAGCAGTTTTGTTCTGCTCTCTTCTATTTCTGTTAGTACAGCAGCTAGGAAAAACAATAACTGTACAAGTCAATTTGTAAAACCTAATTTTTACTGCAATGAAATACAGAAAATATAATGACAAGCATTCATCCTTAGCCCATCCATATAACCTAATCATTTTTATATGGCCTTTTTTAATATACATTGCATATTCTGCAAACCTGAGCTTCCATTCCTTAACAATTTATACTGTTTTTACTTCAATGTAAGCAAGCGTTAAACTCTTGGAACAATCGAGCAGTATTTTGCACAGGTAGAAATGCTGGTACAAACTACAAGCAAGAAAAAATCAGACCTTAAATAGCCATTTTGAGCCCTCTTTTTCTTTGTGCCCCTTAAACATGAGTCACTCTTGGCAGGAACAGCCAGACCTTCACGTGCACACAAATGGTATTCGGTTTTGACTGGCTATGTGTCAGTAAATGATTTATATATTGACAAAGAGTCAACGACAGCCTGATTTGGGATCTGGAGCCCTGGACTGAATCCATTGCAGGCTCTGGCACTGATGATTCTTGATTGCTGATGTTCACAACGGCAGCATTGGCAGGGTACTAAACAAAATCTTATTTCTGTCTTCTGAATTGCTGTCTTCAACAGCTCATGATTTTCTTTTTCTGTTGATCGCTAAATGTAGCAGATGAGAAGACAGAGATGGGGAACAATCTAAGTCAAATTACCTGAAAAATCTTTCTATACACTTACTAAACAGTTAATCGTGCGAGACCTACCATTGCTCTTGGAAACAGCAGAAGACCAATACACTGTTTACATTCCAATTAAATTTTAATTTAGGGGTGTGAGTTATGATAAGTAGTTCATAGGCCTTACACTGCCTATCTACAGAGACATGAATTTCACTTTGAGATAGATGATTCTCTGGAGAATAAGGACTATACATGCTGGGACCACATCAAAACGGTTGTGAAGGGACTTTTTGGATTATTTGTTATCTGTTGCATAAGATAATTCATGTTATATTATTGAAAATTAGAACATTTACATAGCCTCTTTGATAGCAGCTGTAGTTCATTATTAGTGTTTCACTGGAGTCTGATCCGAATCATGCATAGTCAGTGCATAAATGTTCAGATTTTCTTTATGAGTTATCTTAGCAATACATTGTATATGTTGATGTTCAAACAGTAAGAACAACAAGAAATATATGATATTTCTGAAGACAATAATAATCCCTGATACCTCAAAAATTAGATCTATGAAAGTATTTCACAACATTAAGTACTATATCACCTACTTTTCAGTACATACTCATAATAATGAAGCCATCTGTGTTGCAGTAGATATCCAAGCATAAGAATCACAAAAACTGTAGTCACTAAGAGAAGGAAATACCAACAGGAATCTTGCTTCCTAAATACTTGTCTCTCCGGGATATAGGATTTAATTCTGGTTTGCAAGTCAGTTGCTAATTCCACTAATGAACTTTTGTATTGAGATTACTTTCTTTCTTTTATGGAAGACAGCAGAAGCTGTGGGGGTGGAATACTCATGTTTAGGCCAAGAAACCCATATTCTGCTCTCTCTCTCTCTGAAAGTATTTGAACTTTGAACTTCCAGATTTCAATAGTCAGCTGTAACTATAAGTTGTAAGGAAATCTGAAGCAGAAGATGTTGTTGAACATGATACACTCTGCATGTATTATTGTAACAGGAAGAACACTTGGATAAGAGGTACAAATTCCCAAGCAATTAATATAAAAGAGCAAGCAATTATATTGAAACTTGGATTTCTCTTTTCAAGAGCCCATGAATCTTGTAAAATACAGAATCAGACTCCTTTTCTTATTTAATGAGCTGATGAATAGTATGAATTTCTTTAACTGGGAGAGCAGCGGTCGTGTGCTCTGTCTCGGAGCATCTTGGAAGTTTACAAATTTGGAGAAATCACCTGAGCTGTGAATCGGTGACTTCAAGCAGCCAAAGCAAAGGAACATAGATCTGTGTCCTGAGTAAATCCTTTTCCTGTGCTAGATTTAATAAATAAATTTAAAAAATCTTTTTGGTGCAAAGACCAATCTATTAGATGCTACCCCTTAGTGCAGCTATATGTCATAGAGCTATGTTCCTTTGTTTTGGTATTCTAGTTCGTCAACTGTCCCCACTGTCTATGTATTGCTATGAATGCTGAGATTTTCTCTGATCGATAGGTAGTTCCTTTGGTGAGAGAAGTAGAAGAGCTGATGTACGCTTGAGTGCTTTCCCTACATGTGGAATAGGTGTTTAATCCAAAATTTAATCCAAATCCAGAGAAGCTATATAGCGTAGATACAACTTGTTTTCACCACTCAATTCCAGACTATGGTGTGCAGGTATATGCTTCTTCCACAGACAGTATTACTGGAGCCTCTGGGAAGGTCTGTAAGAGCTACCTCTGGAGAATAAGAGGAATCATGAAAAAGGTTACCTAAAAACAGGTCCAAAATTATTCTACATCAGCCTAGAATGTCAACTAAGGAATTTTAATGTTGGAAATGAAGGAGTGGCTATACTGTGCAAAGGAATACTGTACAGATAGCCCAATGCTAGTGAAGATTTAAGTCACTAAGCTCACATGACAGAGCTCTTTACCAGACCCAGCTTGGATATGGAGGAAATGCAATCATCTTCTAACTTAATAACCGTTATTTCTCCAAGAGGCATACATGAAGAGATCAACAATTCAGAAGTCCCTGACTGCTGGGAAAGAAAGAGGTGCTACTTAGCTTGCTTTGTTAAATAACAATTTTCTGACATCACTGAACAGTAAATAAGGTAGTTCTGTTATTTAGATGTCCTACAATATGAGATAAGATTGTAGAGAGTTAAGATTGTAGAGACATAGGCTGTCTCAGTATTATCTCAGTTTCAGTAAGTAACTGTTACATGAAAGCTCAGTGTCATGAGCTTTTGCTTTTGAATTAGAAGTAATTTTCTATTTCCCATATCAATTTATTATCATTTTTATAGGGACACTGAATTGCTCATTGGCATCGACCCAGAAGACTTGTGTCCAAAATTGTACAGGTATATCAAGATATGATATTTTTTGCAAATAAAAAAATCATACCTACACATTTTTTTCCAAACATGGATTAAAAATGCTTCATAAGAGCTCTCTGAAAATGCAGATTTCAATTACAGCAGTATGAATGGAAACTAACATATTTTTCAGAACATGACTGCATCAGTTCACCTGACCTTGCAGCTCCAAAATGTCAGCAGGCCTGCAGCTTTCTCAGATACAGTGTGGATCTGCCATGCATGCCTGGCCCAGGGCTGGCTGTTCTGGACTTTCCATCTGTCCCAGCCCCGTGATGGGTCAGTATACTGCTTGCAGAAAACTGTAGCTTTCATGTTCCAGGTGCTAGGACAGGTCAACTAGATATTAAAGCAGGATTCCTTCATTGGAGTTGGCAAAAAAGAAAAAAATAAGTTAAAGTACTATTTGGGCATTTCAAGTCTGTTCTTTTAAAAGCATTATTCATATCTATTTTAAAGGGAGAAATGATGCAACAGAGACAAGTTGCTTGCCAAATGTCATTCTGTCAGCCAGTGGCAGAGGCCTTAGTAGTATACTAGTGAAGCAAAGTGTTTTGTTTTGTAAGGTGGATATCTTAATACTAGAAGCTATCTAAGATACAACTACTTCTACTCTTCATAAGCATAAATGCTGCAAAATTTAGTCATCAAGCTCTAGATTAAATTACCAAATGGAAATAACCAAGATCTCAGAAAAATGTAAAATTATCCTTCTCATTATTATTCATATCTTCTTCTCACAGAGGCGGTGGAACCTTCAGGAAGTATAGGTATCTGTAGCTACTGTAAAAATCTGCATTTTGTGTCTCCAGCTTGGACAGCTGTAAAGTTTTAGTACATAATATGGCTGTGCTGTTTGGCATAGGTTAGTTTCTAGCATCACATCATCAATGTGTTACATAAGTTAAAACAGGATAAGTATAGTCCTTACCTGCTTCTGTTTTGGAAAATAGAGCATTTAACCTACTTCTTTTTATTTGTGATTCCTCCATTGGAGAAAAGGTTTTCTTTGCCACTGTTAGCTTTTTCACTTCATCCTGTTAGTATTTCCAGATTTACATATTGTCTTACCACTAGCTCAGAAGACTTAAAAACTGAAGCAAACTTTGAATTAGTCTGGTAAATGTAGGAGAAAAGGATGGAAAAGAGATGGCATTGCCTACAACAGAAGTATTTTGTAATAAATCATTTTTATAACTTTTTATTCCAGTCAGCTCAATATTATAGCTGAGCCACCACTGAAATGACAAAAGCTCAATCATAAATTTGCAAAAGAAGTTCAACGTTTTCAGGGTGAAAAGTACTGCAGTGTACCAAGGCAAACAGATGTTTGTCTTGGTCTGAAACTGAAGAAAGTAACAAAACTCTAAGCATAAATAGCAAGAATTCTCGAAGTCTTATATAATTTTTTTACTTCCTCTAGCAAGGATAACAGAAAGGACTACTGAAGTTCTGCAATTTTCACTCTCAGCAAAAATTTGAACATTTAAACTGTATAAAGCAAGACTCTTCTGGTAGAATAATCAGTCAATTTACATAAGGCTAGTATTCACTCAGAACCTCAAAGGCCGGGCTTTGTTGATATTTGACTGCAACACCCACAAGAAAAATCAAGGAACTGCAGGAAGCAATACCAATGATTTTGTCAGTTGGTTTGTTGAATGAATGGCCTGACATAAAGCTAAAAATCTTCAGACTTTGTGTTCTACTCTAAATGCTACCAACTGGATCCTTTTAAAAACAAAGGGTGTTGACCAGGTTGTAGTACTGTTTATTGTGGTGTAGGAACAAAGCATAACCTCCACATCCTGCATCTCCTCTTAATGTTAAGCATTATATAAACAAGCAGCAGAGGATACAATCATTGCTTCAGAAAGCTTACAATCTATGTGTCAGACAGGCTGTGACAGGCAGAGGAAAAAGACCAATTAAGTATGTTTTGTGAGCAGAAGTAGCAATCTTGTTATTTTTTTTTCTTGGTTGTTTTTTTTTTCCCCCTCCTTTTCAACTTAGTAGTGAAATGAGGGTCTGACAGCAGAGAAAGTTTTTCCAAAAAGTTAGTAATTTTTATGGGGGGATCTTTCTTACGCTTTAAAGTTGGCTAAGGGAAGGAATTGTAGAGGTGTTTGAGTAAGCATCAGAATTCTCCTACAAGGTTATTTATATATTTTTTAAAGGTAACAGAGTTAGCCCCAATGTTATACATAGCTAAACTTGGTAGCTTTGGCTGGTTATCATGAGTTTCTACATGTTTTGTCCTAAAATGTACTTTAAAGTAGTTAAAGGAATTACTGTTTGTTGTGGTTTAACCCCAGCCAGCAACTAAGCACCATGCAGCTACTCCCTCACTCCTCCCCCCTCCCAGTGGGATGGGGAGAAGAATTGAAAAAAAGTAAAACTCATGGGTTGAGATAAGAAGGGTTTAATAACTAAAGTAAAATAAAATATAATACTAACAATAATAAAAATATAATAATAATAATAGTAATGAAAACAAATATAACACAAAGAAAAAAAAAAGAAATAAAACCCGAGGAAAAAAACCAGTGATGCATAATGCAATTGCTCACCGCTCACTGACTGATGCCCAAGCAGCGATCCGTGCCTCCTGACCAACTCCCCCCAGTTTATATACTGAGCTTGATGTTCTATGGTATGGAATACCCCTTTGGCTAGTTCAGGTCAGCTGTCCTGGCTATGCTCCCTCCCAGCTTCTTGCACACCTGCTTGCTGGCAGAGCATGGGAAACTGAACAATCCTTGGCTTAAGATAAGCGCTACTTAGCAACAACTAAAACATCAGTGTGTTATCAACATCATTCTTACACTAAATTCAAAACACACTGTACCAGTTACTAGGAAGAAAATTAACTCTGTCCCAGCCAAAACCAGGACACTGTTTTCCACCGTCAGCCTTTATTTCACTTGAGGGCAAATTCAATCTTGAATGTTTAAGAATCTTTCAGGGTGATATGTATTATGTCAATGCAGAATAGAATGAGACTCTGAAACCGCCTTGTAAGGTCAAAACCCAATGATTTATAAACTGAACAGCAACAGAAGTCTTCAGGAATTTTTACTGAGTACTAGGCATTCATGACATGAAATCAAAAACAGTTCATAAAATCTAGTACAGTAATTCCTTATTGGTATTTACTTTCCCTCCATTCTCAAAGGTTACCAATTCAATGCAAGTATCTCATGCAGTTCAATGGAAACACAGCCACTGAGCTGACCCTGAATCAGCCTTTTCTTCTTTTTTTTTTAATTTTTGTTTTCTGTTTTTAATTTTAAAAAGGAGCAGAGAGGAACTGAAATGGGTATCACTGAGGTGTCTTAAGTGTTTCCGGTTGAGAGGGTTTTTTTTAAAGGTAATACAAACCTAGAACCATGATGTCAGCCAAAACAAAGTGCACAGCATTTCTTAGATCTCTCCTATAAAATGTCTAGTCCTTGGGTGAGTTGTGAGTAGTTTAATAGCCTCCTTCTACAAACTCTTATTCACACATTTTTTTTAACAAGAAGATTTCAAGTGTTTGCAAATGAAAAACTTATTTGTGTGAAGTATCTGTGTAGATATTTGGGAGATCAAATCTAACTTGCAAGGGCTCCCGTGACTTAAAGCTGTGTAAACCTGAAGAAAATTATTTAACTTACATGGATTTCTTATCTTACTTGCATGTAGCTAATGTCAGAATTGGATCAATTTTTTCTTTCGCAACCTAAAGAACATCAGGAGGATCACTTATCTGGAAAGCAAAAGCTTTCAAATCAAACAGGAAAAACCTACAGTTATTAACATTTGGTAACGCTGCTCATATGCCACACAGGAAAGTAGGATGGCTTTTGTGATGCCTGTGCAACACACCATGCAACTCTGTTCAGTTTTACACTGCTCTCTGTTTGGATCTGCTTTGTCTGACAGAGTCTATTCCTGAGGTTTGACTACAAGAGAAAGAGAAGTAGGAATATTTTGTGCTTTTTAAGCATAAGCGTGTCCCCACAAAGAGTTGATTTTGCTATTTCCAAATATGAAACGGCTGGGAAAATATCTCCTGGCAACTACAGGTATTTGCAGCTTGGGTTGAGATAGGTCCAATCAATCCCTAGTTTTCTGCAGTTCTGCAAAGGAACAACAATTTACATGGATGCCTCTGAAAAACATCTGAAGTAGTTCATCTCTTAAATAGAAGAGACTTCCCAAGAAGCCTGTTTCTCTTGAATTTGGTAACTTCCAGCTTGAATTGAAGTATGATAGATATAGCAAGCAGTCAATAAACTAAGATATCCAAGAGAATGACTACCTTTATATGCCTTGTCAGAGATTTTGCTTTTTGCTGTTATATTCTAGGGGATTCTTGAATATTTTGTAAGACATGTCCATTTCTCTGCATTTTGTCTTTGTTATTCTTATATAATATGAATGTTGCAGGCTTCAAGATATGATATGAGCCCTACTTATTCAAATATTTGAATGAAATTCAGTGAGCATGTAAAAGTAGTTTTCAGTGAGTAAAAGTACTGAGACCAATGGCTTCCTATCTTATGGTAAAGGGTATCACAAGTAATAAAATTTCCTCTAACCTAAGTTAGCAGGAGTTCCAGTTCCCATTTGCACTTCCACAATTACAGTAAGTAGTATATGCAGCTTTGTTACAAGGCTTGTTGAAGGGGGAGAAATTATGTTCCGTTTCTGGGACACAGACTTTGAAGTTGTTTTCTTAGTCTTCTCTTAGAAAAGTGAAGGTATAAATAGCTATAACATGAGAAATTTCATACACTGGAATTTCATTCTTGTGTTGCCATCTCTTAAATCCTGTCCTGATATTTAAGAGTATCACCCAGAGATCTGCCCCAAGGCTGGAGAGTTATAAGTGGCAGGGTGTGTGGGGTAGCATGGGCAAATGCCTAGGATGGTGGGCACATCCAGCGTTTTGGAACTTCACCCTTGAACAAGTGCAGAATCCTGAAAAACTAGTAGAACATTTGGAAAAAGTATGCTGTCACCCCGACAATTCCAGGGAGACACAAATCATTGCAATGTGCTGGGGCCTGGCCCATGCCTACCGAGCCCTGTTCAACACTATTCAGTACCCTCAAGGGCAAGAGAAGGTCTCTGGATCTGACAACAAAATGACAGGCACTGCTACTCCAACCCCGGAGACAGGCACTGCAATCACAAGCTGATTTTCCAGCTTATGGTTATAGTGAGTATTCTATAAAACTTCCAGGTTCTTTTCAGTTATGACATACGTTAATGAAACCTTGACAAGCATCTTCATTTGGGAGGGGGAGAGAGAGAGAGAACAATAAGCTGTAAAAGAAGAGTTCTCTGTGGGGCTGTGTGTTGTTGGGTTCAAGGCTGACTGAACATTAGCTGCAGTCTACTTGACTCATCTTGCTGTTGATCTAAAATTAAGGACTAAGCTCATCAAATGAGACTAAATGGTTTGCCCCCTGCTCTTGCATGGTTATAAGAAAATTGTGTAAAAATGAATCAACTCCAGAGGAAACACTAGGCATAACTAAAAGTCTCAACTCAAAAGCCTTATGGAAAAATGCACTGAATAGCTCACATTCAACAAATTAAAAAGTGATTGCCTAATAGCTCTCAAAATGTACTTGCTAATGGGGAATCATCATTGATGGGTGTGTTTCTTTTTAAACTCCTTGGGAGTCTCTTCTCAGCTTAATACTACTTAGTATTTTTTTTTATAAATCATCTGAAGA
Source organism: Gymnogyps californianus (assembly GCF_018139145.2). NCBI lineage: Eukaryota > Metazoa > Chordata > Aves > Accipitriformes > Cathartidae > Gymnogyps > Gymnogyps californianus. Next base: position 23,823,284 of record NC_059475.1, on the reverse strand, counting down.
AAAAAACAAATTTACTCCTTGAAGGGGCTTATACATTTGGCTCAAATCCTGAGAGATTACAAGCACCACCTTTACAGACTAAATCTTCAGTTATTCTCTTTTTACTGAGACTAGAATCTTACTGAAAATGAATAGCATTTGTCTACACGTAAGGCCTAGTTCCACCCTAGCGGGTTTCCCACAGGAAAATGTGAACGGAGGGGAAAAGGGCTGACTACAGATATTGGAGCCTGATAATTCTTATGTCTTAGCTTTTCTGCAAATTTTAGGCCCTAAAATACCAGTAAAATCAATACAGGGATTTATCAATTTCTAGAAAGGAACATAACACATCATGGAAGTGCCTGGACAATAAAGACAAGACCACGTAGGGCTGTAACACATTTTATTCTTTTCTTCAATTATTAATGGACTTCATTGATGCTTCATAATTTTTAATTAACATATCTGGATCTTATGGATGCTTGGAGCCCTGAACCCCTTTGAGTTCTACAAAACACAGATAGGTTTATTTCAATAAGGCACTGTACTCCAATTCAGTAAAAACATTAAAGCTGAACACTTTAGAATGTATTCTGGATAGAATTTAGTATCTAGCTAATTGAGTGACTTAGTGGAGTCTCGAAAGAATTTCGTTATTCTTTCTTACTAAATACCTCATGAATTATTAAACAAATATATAAAAACGTACTATTTTACCTCAATTACCTCCAAAACAAAAGCAATGTTTTATATTCAGATTTTAAATAATTTAATTATACACATTTTTAAAATATCTATACAGAGGTTGTGCTGGAATACCTACATTTTTCAAATTTACATTTCTATCCAATCAAAATCAATGGTGCATTGCTAGCATAAAACTACAAGCAGTGGGAACCAACTGAAGAATTCCTATTGCATGGGGACATTTTCAAGAGAGCTAATGCAGAATTCTCTGGGTAAATATGTGCTGAAACACTGAGGTCAACAATAATCATTGCCTTTTACACTGTAGAAACTAAAGTTAAGGAATCACATAAGGAGTTCAGCAGAAGTCAGATTTTTAGACTTTTTTTTCTTCTTCTTCTTCTTTTGGTCAGGACATGGCCTTTTTGCAAACTTGGGCTTCATATTGTTTGAACAAAAGATGGCAATTTCAGTCCTATCGGTGCATGGGGATAATGACAAATCTATTTTGTTCATTCCTGTGGACTTGTATCTTCACTTATTTCTTCCTCCACTAGTCAAAATGTCAAGTGTTTGATCAGGAGTAGATATCTATTTTTCACAGAAAAGAAATGAATGTTGGAGGATGGTTTTGGATGGTTTCGGTCATGTCAAAAACATGAAGCAGCTCATTAATCTAACATTGTCTGATAGAAAAGAAATAGAAAAGCTTTCTAATTTTTTTCCCATTTATTTATTTATTTATTGAATAACATGTATTTGGAAGAATTTTGAAAAACCCAGGGGAAAGAGGCTGTACTTTTAGCTGGAATATTTCTTCGCCTGAGTGAACAGAAACAAGTGTCTGCCTTTGATAACTGTGCAGACATGAGACTCTGAATATTAAAGAGGGTTGGCAGCTACAGTATAAACTGGGGCACTTGCCATTTCTGGACAAACTGTGTCATTCTTACTGGAAAGTCAGAGAGTAAATGCTCCAACGTTTTGTCTGCTGTGTTTCTTCTTCAGCAAAACAGAAAATAAAGAATAAATGAACTGAACTGGGAATTCTTTAAACTAGTTATTTTCAAGAGATGAGTTTCCAATTTAGCTTTAAATGTGCTATTATTTAGTGGAATATCAGTGCTCGGAGGGAGGCTGATTTGTCAGTGGTTTGCTGTAGTATAATAAAATGCTGGATAAATCACAGATAGTAGACAAAAAAAGCATGCTCTGGTCATTACAAAGCCTCCAAGTATTTGGACAAGCAGTCTGCAGTATCTCCCTGACAATCGATATCAAACCAGCCAGTAGCCTGTATACTAATATAATATGATACAATACACTGCTTGTATGACTTCTGTTAGGATAGACACCATTGTATTCCTGAAGAAGCCGCATGCCTGTGACTGGTGAAATTACTGTCTACTTTTCATTTAGATAGTGCACACTTTAATCCTCAGAGGAGCTGTGGTTGTTTAAAGGTACTGGCTCTCTGCTGTGGATTAAAGTTGGCATGGAGATGGCAAATACTTGGTGCAGCTAGGACCAAAGCTTGAGCTTTTTCTTATTAGTGTCAGATACAAAAAGTCAATTGACTTTGGTATTTGGAGAACCAGGCTGTTAGTCTGGAAATGCTGGTAGCTCTTACCACCAGTCCACCTCCATTAATGAAAGAGACCTAATTTCTCATCCTAGTAGTGTTTTGCACACCTGTGAAGCACCAACTACAATCAGCCTCAGGTGGATTATAGTATTTATTGTTTTTAAAGTACAACATCTTTGTGATCTTATTGTTTGTGTGTGAGGGAGAGCTTTACAGTTTTGGTATTATGCTTTCTGTCTGTACTGGCTTAGTTTCATGCCTCTGGTATGAGGAAACCTTTACTCAAGTGCCTGGGACAAAGAATTTCTCTAGAGCAACAAATGACCAGTCTATATGAAATAACTAGACATGTTCTAGTTTAAGGAGAACTATGTGTGAAATCAACATATGCCATTAACTGTTCTTTGAGACATTCAGTTATTTGATATTGGAAATGATGTGTTTTATAACACCTGCTTGATCTTTTTAAATTACATTGTGTGTGTTTACCACAGTTATTTGAAGAAGTATAATTTAATTTTAATTTTGATGTTTGTAGTCATTCTGACCATGTTTTCTTTCTGTCCTGCTGAGCATGATGGGTCAAAATTCTACCTCAAGAACAAACCTATTTCAAGACTCTTGAGTAACTTAGAATAATTTCATCTTTACTGTCACCTCCCTGATTTTATTTAACTTTTGTTCCTGTCTCCTTGTTGTGCTGTGAGGTTTTAATGATCACATTCAGAGCGATTTACACTTCTGTAGCTAGGCTCTCAAAGCGCTGATATAAAGCTTCGCAGTGAAGCTGCTCAGGAATATTTTGATCACCTTTTTTATGGAACACACAGATTCATCAAAACCAAGAACCTGTTTTGACAAATTTTCCATTTAGAAAACATTCTGATAGATTTCTGAAGCATGCAAACCCCACGTATTTCAACAAGAGTTCCACATATTTTTGAAATAGCTTTTCATTTGGATGATAATTAATAATTTTTAAAAGTGAAACCAAATTAAGCATTTTAAAAGCATAAAAATGAAAAATTTAGATTGATGAGATTTGAATTGATCAAATGTTTAGTTCCCAAATATTTGCGAAATTTCAGTTCAGTGTCCCATTTGAGATCAAGGAAAGAAATGCAAAAGGAATAGACTTACCAGGGAAATGGAAAGGTATGAATAAATCACTGAACTGTGTTGCATTACATACCAAGTTTTGTCCTGACAAAAATACCAAGAAAGAAGACAGTTCAAATAATCTAATGTATGCCTAAAGTATAATTAGTAAAATCTCAGGTCACTTACAGATATCGTTGTTCTTCTGTCTATTCATAGGAACAAACACCTTTGGAGAATAAGCAAAATCAGACAGTCTCAGAGCAGCGTTCACTTTTCTGTTTTCTTCCTGCTATACTAACCTATAGATGACATTGTCTCTCACTAATTAATGCCTTTAATTAATTTTAGGCTAAGAATGTGGGAAACACTAATTTCCATTGGCTAAATTAAGGTTCAGGGAGATTTAACTTTAATGATCTGACTTGCGAACCCTGTAGATACTTTTTTCTATTTTGAACTAATTTGTATGTATTAACAGTTAAGTGCTATTGTACAGTGTATTGTACAGTGTGATAACATACTATTTCAGAAGCAGCATATATGAGCACATAAACAAAGGCTGATTTAACCTGTCTATGCATTTACATCACACTGTATATAAGCCATATGACATACAGGTGGTATATACATGAGGAATTTAAGGTAGCAGTCAAAAGAAAAAAAAAATCACTTTGAGCTTGTTTTTGTCAGGGTTTTGGTTTGAAATTGATCTGATCTGATAAGGTTTATAGACAGATGACATCAACGCTAAATGCTGAGGAAGGAGACAATACACAGTAATTAGTCCCAAAGCTGTTTTCTAAGCCCTGGATAGGAAGATCCATTCTGCAGGGTCCTGGGGGTCTATGTAAAGATGCTGGAGGCTCTCAGCTCTCTACTGGAAGATGCACACAAACCATGCTTCATAGCAGCACTCAGCATCTTCCAGGATGAAGCCCATCAAGATCAGTAAGCACACTGATTTGAGAGCAGTCTGATCCAAGGTTTTAATTTCATTTCTGCTCCCCAGAATCAGGAAGTTCATCAGTAAGATCCGCTGTCATTTGGCACAATAGGATTATAAGTTAAGCAATTAGATGCTGTCATGAAGACAATATGGTAATCACTGACGTTTCTTATTCCCTTCTCATTTAGGAATTACCTTCAGCATTTAGTTGATTTTTCTCAGCAATGAAATGCATAGGCTTTAAATAATTGGGCTTTCGTAGCTATCTCAGTGTTACAGTAATAAGCTTCATTCAGCTGATAACCCTATGTGGGTCCAAACTTACAGTGAGGAACTTAAGGATTTACACTGTTGTGGTAAGTAGCCTGTGCCTGTAGCTGTGTTTGTTGGGTTTTTGGTTTGTTTGTTTGTTTTCTGAATATTATATTCAAGTAATGCAAGAGGCACATTAATAGCTTTTGCCTGTGCTGACAGTGATTTGGTCAGTTCTCTTAAACCTACAGATTTTTCCCAAAGTTAGTCAGTGTTAACTTGCCACTATTCTTCTTTCTTGAGGGTTTGCCACTCTACACTCTCTGTGTTCTGCTAACAAAACCAAGGTAATACTCAAAGACAGCTCAGCAATGGCAGGCTGTTATTTAAGGCATGCAAACATCTCCTCTCTTACTGAAGTGGTGTCACTGTTGGGCAAACCATTCAACAGAGAGGATGCACAAAATAAAGTTGTGCAGTGGGTTGACCCTGGCTGGATGCCAGGTGCCCACCAAAGCTGCTCTATCACTCCCCTCCTCAGCTGGACAAGGGAGAGAAAATATAATGAAAGGCTCATGGGTTGAGATAAGGACAGGGAGATCACTCATCAGTTACCATCGTGGCAAAACAGACTTGACTTGGGGAAATTAATTTATTACCAGTCAAATCAGAGTAGGATAATGAGAAACAAAACCAAATCTTAAAAACACCTTCCCCCACCCCTCCCTTCTTCCCAGGCTCAACTTCACTCCTGGTTTTCTCTACCACCTCCCCTCCAGCGGCACAGGGGGACAGAGAATGGGGGTTGCGGTCAGTTCATCACATGTTGTCGCTGCCACTCCTGCCTCAGGGGGAGGACTCCTCACACTCTTCCCCTGCTCCAGCGTGGGGTCCCTCCCACAGGAGGCAGTACTCCAGGAACTTCTCCAACATGAGTCCTTCCCACAGGCTACAGTTCTTCACAAACTGCTCCAGCGTGGGTCCCTTCCACGGGGTGCAGTCCTTCAGGAACAGACTGCTCCAGCGTGGGTCCCCCGTGGGGTCATAAGTCCTGCCAGCAATCCTGCTCCAGCATGGGCTCCTCTCTCTGCACAGGTTCACAGGTCCTGCCAGGAGCCTGCTCCAGCTTGGGCTTCCCATGGGGCCACAGCCTCCTTTGGGCATCCATCTGCTCCGGCGTGGGGTCCTCCATGGGCTGCAGGTGGATATCTGCTCCACCATGGACCTCCATGGGCTGCAGGGGGACAGCCTGTCTCACCATGGTCTTCTCCATGGGCTGCAGGGGGACAGCCTGTCTCACCATGGTCTTCACCATGGGCTGCAGGGTAATCTCTGCTGGGGTGCCTGGAGTGCCTCCTGCCCCTCCTTCTTCACTGACCTTGGTGTCTGCAGAGTTGTTTTTCTCACATATTCTCACTCCTCTCTCCAGCTGCAAAATGCGCAGATTTTTTTCCCCCTTCTTAAATATGTTATCACAGAGGCACTACCACCATTATTAATTGGCTCAGCCTTGGCCAGCGGCAGGTCCATCTTGGAGCTGGCTGGCATTGGCTCTGTTGGACATAGACATATCCTCACAGAAGCCACCCCTGTAGCTCCCCCACTACCAAAACCTTGCCACACAAACCCAATACAAGTTGTTGGACTCCTGTGGTCGACAAATTTATCTAGAAATGGGGAAGATTTTGCTTCTAATAACTACTCAGCAAAGTTTTGCAAAAAATCAGTTTTACATGGATGTGAAATACACAATCAAGCCTAGGAATGCAGGTTAAAAATCGATACTTGATTGTCTTTCCTCTGCTCTTCTCTCAGCCTATACTATATGCTCCAAATATCAAGAAGCATTTTCATATATCTTTGAACGGTTTTAGCTTTAGGAGGCAATGGTTTGGGGAGGAATGTCAGGTGTTTTTTGTTTTCCAAGGTGACCATTGCTCAGTTTTTACTTAGCTAGCTCTAAATGTGTCTCCTTTCAGTATTCTATTGCTTTTTTATTTTGTTTTGATATGTCTTGCATAATGTAGGGAGAAGTACATGCCTAACATAGCTTTCTGTGCTCCACTTCAGAGAAACGGGAGAGTAATGTGGGCGGGAGTGAGAAGTTCTCAAAAGCTACCAGGATCTACCTTTACCTTTCTATCTTTATATCTATATCTTTCTATCTTTCTATTCTTTATATCTTCCCTAAGGACAAACCAAAAGTTCTGTGTCATGCTGAGAACTGAATTCTTTTTCAGGTCTTTTTTTCCGGAAGCACATGTCTATTCTTCCTCACAAAGTACTGACCCAGCATAACTTAATTTATGAAATCTGATGAGACCACAATCCTTTATGAAATAAGTTCAGGCTAATTTACTTTTTGTGTTATTGTAAAACTGCCAAGCAATAGTCAACGTGTGATTTTGCAATTTCAGATTTTGTGCTGAAACAGATAGGAGTACCTACTGGCAGAGGTGTTCTGTATAGAAGAGCAAAATATTTAATGGCCCATCTATGCCTGGGACATGTAGGCTTCACTGGGCTTTCCTAGCAACACCAGAATTCTAGCAGGGCTAACTTGTGCCCATCGTACATGTACAACTTTAGAAACGTCTTTGAGTTTCCAGCTTCTGAATACATTGTATTTTATGACAAACTTGCACCCCTGCAGTTTTCGAAGTTTGCAGAACTGGCACCAATAACACAGCACTCAAAAATCTGCTGCATAGAAATTGAAAGGTGAAAACAATGATGTACCAAAGTCTATCTACATATCATTTTTGTTTCATTCACTGAACATGCAAGTGGTCTAGTACCATCCAAAGATATTATTGCTGCAAAAGAGATATTCCAGCATCTGCTTATTGGAGTGGGTTTTTTTATAAAACATTGCAACTACTGTGTTTATGAGCACTTAAAGATTCTCCAGTGTTCAATGTTTTATATTTATTGTGCTCTAGACTCAAGAGAATTCCAGACCAGTGAAGAACAGCAAAATGCTTGATTAAAAATAAACCACTTAAAACCAAAACAATTTCTGGCTTTTCTTCCTCAGCAGTTTCCATGGAATTCTTATGGCAGTTTGCTAGAGAGTGTGATTTGGTTTTATGACTTTTTTAAAGTCATAGTTTAAAGCTTAAAATAACTGCACTTTAATACTGGGAGTAGTTTTATACTTGCAAGGGGAAGAAATGGTTGGGAAATTTTATGGTCTACAGCTGAAATGGAAACCTTGCCCCCAAGTTCTGTTTGCCAAGCAGCAGAGAAATAGCAATCTTTAATGACTGCAGTCTTTTAAACATTCAAAGATTAAAAAGGGAAAGAACTCTAGAAAGACCCTCTGTACCCCATAGCTCTGTAGTTCCAAAGGATAGATTTTCTTTTTTAGATCTGACTACAGATAGCCTGAATTACTAGCTGTGGTCCCACTTAGTTTCTCCTGAGACTTTCTCAAACTTTTAAAATAATCAGTTTATGTTACTTTTTACATAAATCTCCATAAAAGTAACAAGCTGGACTAGCTCATCACGTATGAGTTTTTGAGAAGAAAACAACAGTATCAATCTTATGAATCTGACTTTGCCTGTGCTGCAAGCTGAAAGAGTGGTAAACAGGAAAATATATACCTACTTGCCCATGTTTTAGCTGTAAGTTAATAACACCTATCACACTTGTGGCGCCAAGCTTCTCCTGTGAGACTGGATCCCAGTCAATAAGACTCTCTTGAGGCAGTTACACTACTGTGCCTGGATCTGAAAAGGTATTTGTATACAACTTGCAATATAACCTGGCGGTAAGCTGTCTCTTATTTTCTGTCTTCATCAGTAGGTCCTGAAAACTCTAGTTCTTCCTGTTGATTTGGGCTCTCATTTGTGTTCTTCCTGGTGTCGTCTTGTCTATATGGAAAACAGTTCCAGTAAGAAGCCAAAGCTACAGGCTTAGATGTAGGAAAAATGCATAAAACCAGAAGAGTTTCATGTCAGACACAAAGAAAAGCTCCTGAGTTAAGTGCATTGATCTCTAATAAGGCTTAAATTGCTAAAAATAAAGCAAAGAGATGAAGAGATTCAAATAAGAATTGTATTACTTCATGAAGTTAAGTGAAACTACTGGAAAAATGAAGTATGTCATTCTGACTTGTTAATATCCGTGGGATGAAAACTCTAGTATTTTTTAATAACCATGGAGAAAGAACAGGCCAGTTATCAAATTGATACACAGAAGTTTGGAAAACACTGCACTGCCAGAAATATTCTCCTTTTTGAGATATCAGCTGCATATGAGGAATAAAAAAGAGGAAGACTTGGTGAAATGTTTTTCATAATTTTGAGACCATTAACCTGGAGGACTCCTAATTCAGGACTAGACTATGGTTGAAAGTCTGCAACAGAGATAAGGGTTTATGGAAGTTACTGTCTCAAACTTAAAATAGCAATCAAAATTTTCCAAGCTGATGGAACATTTGGATGGAGAATTGAACAATCTTACAGTGCAATCGCTTAGCAAATTAATAATTTTTCCTCATTATGAAGATATTCACTTAGCAACTTTGAAATGTTACAAAAGATGAGAAAAGCAGAACAGTCAGTATAGCTTGGAGGGAGATTAATCGGATCAAGTTTTGGTGTCTCCCTTAGGATGAGGCGAATTGCTTTTTAGATTACATTGACTGTATTAGGTCTGCATTGACTACAATGAGAGATCATCAAGACTGAGTGAAATTAATCCCATCCTTTGAAATTCAACACATGAAGGAAGGTAGTAAGAGGAGAATATAGTACTCAAATACAGGCTGAACTTCCTGGAAGTGTGGGGAGCAATGGAAAATATTCAAAAAATATTTTTGTCTCTTCATGAAGCCTAAATAATGTCCTGCCTTTGTACAAAGCTGGAAAAACATTTTACAACATACAGAGAAAAGAAAAAATCCAGAAGAGTACACGAGGAGAAGAGCAAGAATGTGTAACTACTAGGAATTGTTCAAGAGGCAGCTTGTGAGTAGAATTGGACCTCTGACTGAGCAGGACGTATAAGCAAGACACTAGTGCATGAGACAGCATGCTAAATACCTGATTAAAACAATGAGAAAAAAATAGAAAGAGAACATAGACAAAGAGAACTGATTATGTACTGGGTAAATATTTTTTTACTATATTATGCAAACTGGGTGTTTAAGTAAAAAACCCTTGAAAAAGTTTATTATTGTTTTAGAAAATAGACGATGTAACCTGAAGTTGGCATGTCAGACGATGTATCCTTTTTGAGAGAAAGATAATGATGAAGAGCTTGAGCCCATGAAAATATATTTTTGAAAGTAACTAGAGAAGCTAATGAAACAACAAAAGCAAACCCAAGAAAATATGTTTGCTCTGTATTATTATCTCACTAGACAGAAATAGCATTATTAAAGAATATAGTTGCAGGACATGTCTCAGATATAAGAACTGTGGGAAGCCAACTATAGTCATAGTGGACAATCAATCATAATTTGATTTTATGCAGGTATATGTTTTTTAGAAGAGTATAAGTCTAAACACAAAACTCTAAGTCCAGGGTATCCACAGTCTAATGGTCTTATAGAAAATAGAGTCATAATTACTGAAAAAATCCATTAAAAATTTGGGGACTGATTGGCACAACCAATTTATGTAGCAATGCTCTTGAACCTGGGATCATCACTGGCTAACATACTGTTCAACAGGAAGTTTAAAAGGAGACTACCTGACTCTGTAACCACCAAAAGATATAAACAAGGATACTCTAAATTCTTATGAATAGTAGAAAAAGGTCAAAGAGAAAATATAATGTGATAAAACACCATGCATGACCCTTTACAGCAGCAAGATAATGTGTGTGCAGGATGACTAACAGTGAAAGAAGCAGAAGATTCGTGTGAAATTGTTCTTTGCTCCTGGAAGATGACTGCTAAATGAGAATAGACCTAGAAAGGAGCTGAAATCTTCTTCTACAGTAGGAAGACAGGAAAAAAAAAAAGAAAAGAATCAAGCCCTCAAATGCTTAAACTAAACAGGAGAAGTCAGTAGATTAAATAGCACAACGTAAAAACAAACTAGCAGGTCAATGCAAAACCTGAGTAAAACAGAGTGCCAATTCCATGAGTTGAATCAGACACCAGTTGAGAGACTGGTTGTGAATTACGTATTACAAATACTTTTCCTTTAGAAAATAAAAGATGCCAAGTACTCACCATTACAAGGCTTTGGACAAAATGTTATGTGCTCCAAACTGTTCTGAGTAAGACTAATGGTATGAACAGCTTTAGTTCATGTGTCCCTAACACTTTAAAACATTTGTTAGTCTACCTGTTACACTAAAGACTCGTCGTACATATAAGAGCACATTGAATACACATTAATCACCACCTGTGAATACTGCCTGATGTCTGCTTCTTGTCCTCTGCCCACTCTCTCCTCACTGCTATTCCCCTTTGTCTGGAATGTATTTAACAATTTCTCACATCCAGTTTCTATTCTCATTATTGAAATTCTTTCCAAAGATTCACTTTTTCTTCAATTCCGGCAAATATAGTCCTAATATCTTCTCTACTATGTTGTTTTGACAGAGGAGAAAAAAAGTAAGTCAAAGAAGCATAAAACAATTTCAGATATTCACTTTCTTTCCTGTTACATCCATCTTTTTATGTCTATTCTTTCTTGTAATATCTTATAAGCAGAAAGACTGTCTTTGCATTTGTACTTCCTTAGATAAAGCTCATATCATTGTTGTCACCTGAAAAAAAGAGGCAAAATTTAAGTTGATGACTTGGAGGCACATTTTGCAGTTTGTTGCTGCAAAAGGCCTTATTCTCCACTCAGCTACCCACATACAGCATCAGTGCAATGGTCCTGCTGTCAATGGAATTAATTGCAGATTTAAACAGTGTAGATGAAGGAAGAATCAAATCTGGAGAAATTATAAGAATTAGGAGACTGATGAGCTACTGGTGAGAATCCTATCTGGCTGTTATCTGCTTAGCTGTTTTGAGGTATCATTAGTGTTGTGTGCTGGTATGTGCTCAATGAGGGCAGGAAGAAACACAACCCACCAGGATGGAGGATCGCAGACCATCAGCATCTTGCTTTCCAAGTAAGGTGTAGTTCTCATCCCCGTGTTTGGATACAATACAAGCCCTGGTTCTTGTGCTGATCCTTAAGCTAATACTGGTGGTAGCTCTGATATAAATGGATGCACTAAACCTCTAGGAGGTACTGGGGGTATTCAGTAAACCACTGAGTTTGACCCTACAACAATGGAAGCTATGGGGCCTTTACAGTTTTTTTTTCTGTGAATTGGAAACAGGGGTGGACAAAGAACAGAACTCATACCCAGAAGCACGTATATAGTTGGCATTTTTTTAGGTCTGTTCTTCCCTCTCTTGTTGTGTGACCTTCCTAAATTAGGCCATCAATCCCAGAAATCTGAATTCTCAAAACAAGTTCTCACATAAGGCAAAAGAAATTTCTTTGACACTTCTTGCTGTTACTTGTCTGCTCTCAGAAGCCATTGTAGAGTGGTTACATATCACCATACCATTTTTTTTTTTTTTTTTAAATTCGCCATTCTGCAGAATGTGTTAGGTTGAGCATAAATTATTGGTACATGTATGTGAAAATATAAATATATTCCTAACTTCTTCCTGCTTTGGTGAGCAGAAGATGGGACAGAAAGAACAGAGAATTCACAATGAAGATATGAATTTTGGGTTAAAGCTTTGTGAGTTTCAGGATGCAGCAATGCTCTTGTATAGCTTTACTCCTTGTGCAGTCCCCAGCTGCCACCTTCCCTTCTGTAAGTCACAGAAGTTTTAAAGTCAGAGTAAGAATGCCACTTTCCACTAAAGTGAAAAGTAGCTTTCCATAGGTTTGGTCTGTAGTCTTTTCAAAGACTTTTATTTACTTAGTTTTACTATTGAAATCTCAGGATTCCTTCCTTTCAAATGAAATAATGACATTTTGTTGACTCGTGTTTTGGGTGACCAGTTAGAAACACAATAAAGGAGCATGATTTGAGAAAAGTACTGATCATCAACTCTGCAGAAGTCTATCACCTCTAAGACTCTTGCCCAAACATTGAGGAAGGCAAGCCACAAATAGTTTTTTTGTTGCAGTTGTTCTCTGCTCTTCTTAGTACCTTGTTCACTTACAGATTATAGATTGGTGTCCTGGTTTCAGCTGGGACAGAGTTAACTTTCTTTTTAGTAGCTGGTACAGTGCTGTGTTTTGGATTTAGTGTGAGAATGATGTTGATAACACTCTGATGTTTTAGTTGTTGCTAAGTAGCGCTTATCTTAAGCCAAGGACTTTTCAGTTTCCCATGCTCTGCCAGCAAGCAGGTGTGCAAGATGCTGGGAGGGAGCAGAGCTGGGGCAGCTGACCTGAACTAGCCAAAGGGGTATTCCATACCATGGAATGTCATGCCCAGTATATAAACAGGGGGGAGCTGGCCGGGAGGCGCGGATCGCGGTTCGGGAACTAACTGAGCATCGGTCAGCGGGTGGTGAGCAATTGTATTGTGCATCACTGTTTTTTTTCCTCCCCCCCCCTTCCTTTTTTTTGTTGCATTCCTTTTCATTACTATTATTATTATATTTCATTATTACTATTGTTAGTATTATATTTTACTTTAGTTATTAAACTGTTCTTATCTCAACCCACGAGTTTTACTTTTTTTTCCTTTGCTTTCCTCCTCCTCACCCCACTGGGAGGGGAAGGGGGAAACGGCTGCATGGTGCTGAGTTGCTGACTGGGGTTAAACCACGACAATTGGTATGCCTTATGTAATTACTGCTGAATAAATAGTGACATACATATGTGAAAAAATATAAATGACCCCATTTTTTGATAGTTACTGGCTTGACAAAGTAACTCCAACTAGCAAAAAGGTGCACTACTAATAGGCAAATAACAGTTACTTTCATTCTATAAAGTTCTGTATAAAACTAAGAAATGAAAAGGAACCTTTTTATGTATGACATGCTAAACCAAACTGGGCAGAGTACCAAAATGTGTGCTGTGAAGAAAAGTGAGCTGAAAAAAAGCATGCTGAAAGCATGTGAAAAAACATGCTCAAAATAAACCCCTAATCTTTTTTAACAGAAAAACTTTGGATCTGAAATTCATGCTTTTTTCTCCAAAAGCTGAGATTTGGTTTTCTGTACTGATCCCCTGTATAAATGATCACTCATCTCAAAAATGGTAATAGGACAAAATCCAAACATGCAAACAATTGAGGGAGAATAAGCTGTAGAAAGAAAAATCCCACCTGAGCTCTGGAAAGAAGATCTAGATACGATTCTTGGACTAATTTCTCCTCTCCTTTTCTAAGTAAGAAGCAGCAACAGAAGAAAAAAAATTGCAAGTTCACTATTTATTCCTGCTTTGTTCTGAAAGTGTTTAATTTTTTTTAAGAGGAAGATTTGCTGATTTATATGGCATAGAGAGCAGAAATGTCCTCAATTCCTTCAGAGTGAAAACATCAGCAATTTTCAGCATGAGGAGACAGAAAGCTTGACTAAAAATACATAAAAGCACTTTTAGAATAAGGGGAAAAACAACCTAAAAATATTACTTGGATGAGCATAACCTATTTAGGTGTTGCAAAACCGCTGCCAGATTATGTGGTCCCATATTTCCAGGGCTCTTACAAGGTCATCCATTAACCCTGCTTTCTTTTCAAAATGGCTCAACTGTATTCAGCAGAGTTGTTGTTTAGATGTACACATCTACTTCTAGCTCTTCAGTTCACTTCATCCCTTGATGATAACCCTCTTATCAAGTGAATGAAGCATCTATGGTGATTGAAATTATCAGTCTGGGAACAGAGTCAAACTCTGAATAAACATTTGAGTTAACTTGAGAGAGATCACGCTGAATGGCATGGCCATTTTTTTAATTCTTTCCTTACACTGTAAGGAAAGTGCGGACTTACACGTGTGTGAGCACTGAGAGACTGGGATCCGTTCTCAATATTGGGGGTCCGTATTATGTGAATAGATGAATACAGTTATATGGATTTTCTCATATTCCTTCTTTCTTCCACCTCTAATACCAATAGGCACCTATGTTTACAACTATAGCTGATCTAGTGTTGTAGAGGAAAACAACTATATTCTTTGTGTTTGATTTTTTCAGTATGAAATAAGTCAATTGTCAAGCACCATCAGAGCTGGTATCACTTCTCCCACTATTTTATAGTGAGCTACACAAACCTCCTGGGCTGCACAAATCTTCAGAATACTTCTAGGATATCCAGAATGTTGAAGGACAAGATAAAGTAAGGATTCTGGAAATCCAGATCAGGAGGTCCTAGAAAGCCTGGTGAAATTCTATGAGGGAGAGGAATTCTGGAAGGTCTGAGACTCTTTCTGAGTTGGAGGAGCAGGAGCACTAGGAGCCTTGAAAGCACCTAGTCAGACACTCACATGTGGAAAGATGCATGTACTGGAAGCTCCCGGAAACTAAGACCAATGTTCCTCGGCTGTCTCCCAGCAGGAGGGCTATTACCCTGAACCAGGTTGTGCTCAAGCAGCTGTTACAGATCATCTAGTCCCTGGCACCCCTCTTGATGTTATTGTCCCAGAAGATGGTAGGATCCCATGCTTCCTAGAAATCCATCATATGAGACCAGGCCTGAAAGCATGAAGATTTGAAGTAGTTTTCAGAGGCAGATCATCAAATATGAAGTATTTGTTATCAAAAGGTGGTTGTGTATTAAAATAATTTCTGATTTAAAAAAATAACATTGTCTTACAAAAATCGCAACAGCTACCCTCTTGTCAGCCAATGTTTCCACTGGGTGCTGTGTACAAACACTCTGGGAAGCAGGAGTGCCAATGGATTGTGATACACAGAGGCAAAACTAGATCATTTGGGGTAAATCTACCAGTTTTCTCCTACTTAATTAATCTGTTTATTGGGATGATACAGCATTTTGTTTGGAAAAGAAAAAAAAACCAGAGGAACAAACCAGATTGTCCTGTGCCCAAGAGAAGGGGTGGATTCTAGAAAGACCTTTTATCATTAAGAATAGTGAAACTATATAATTGATTAACCCCACATTGTTGTAGTCTGGCACTAAACTGAAACAAAACAAATGCAGGCATAAAAAAGAGTGAAAGCTACTTCTTTCTCTCAGGGCATTTCTTTTTTTCAAGTATGAAAATGCAGAATTTTCTTACCTAGGAAGGGAAAATGAGGAAAGATGTCAAAATCATGATAGATACATGCGTTTCATCCCTTCTAGCACTTAATAGTTCCTGTCCTACAGTGATAGGACCAATCGTAGAGACACGCTTTCAGTCTTCACACAGTGCCAAGTAACAAAGAACTTGAGGTTTTTGCTGGGAGATTGCCAGCTCCTCAGGGGAAGGATTGTTTTGCAGAATAGATGGGGCAATCCACCTTCATGGAGGTGAGGTGACATATTCAGAAAGTGAGAGAAACTTTGAGAACTTACAAAGGCTTGCAAGTGATCTTGTGGTTCTTTTTCTTTTTTTTTTTCCAAAATGCTCAACCAGAAGGTAGTGTACAAGTTTCACTGAGCTTATTTCACTGAGTCTCCCAAACCCCAGCCCTCCAGCCTCCATCTTCGAAGTATGGGAAATAGAGAGTCCCTTCATAAAAGCTAGGGTCCTTACTCAATCTCAAGGCAATAAGTTTTCCCACTACAAAGTCAGAATGGATTCCATTGTGCATAGGATATGGTCTGGAGAAAAAGGTCCTACACAGAGCCTGAACTATATCAATCTAAAGCACTTATGCTTTTTTCTGATTTATTGTGGAAGAAACAGTATCTTAGAAAGTGCAGAGAGCAGTCTCCTTCCTTTATCACCCTCAGGCAAAAAGTGAAGAAGGAGCAGAGCATTAAAAAAAACCCCCAAAACCCCAAAACAAACTGCTTTAGGCATTTGCCACTAGCAAACCAGTACTAAATGCAATAGTGGCAGTGATTAGCCATGGTGAATTTCAGAAAGTTAAACTTAAAAAAAACCAAACCAAAACACTAAAAACCAAAACCGCAAAATCTGAGCTATTCTCCAGAGCAGGTCAGTCCTAAGAGAATATTCTATTAGGCAGCATACTGTGAGATTTAAATCTCTACACATTCTAGAGTAAAAAAGGAGAAAAAAGCTGAAGCAAGGTATGAAGAAGTAAAGCTGGTGCACACTAACCCCTCTGTGAGGAGTATATACTGTTACAAATGCAGTAATACCCGGGACATAGAATTTTATATCCCCAGGGGCTTTTGAGACTGTGGGATCAAATAAAGTTCCCCTGACAGGTTTCTGGGTTGCCAGTGTTTTTGCTAAAGATATGTGCTCAAAGTTTTATGCCTGAGTCTCCTGACACAAATAGAAACATGAAAGGAAGCAAATAGAATTGAAGCAAGGGACAATTGAGGTGATCAAGAAATTTTCAGTGGAAATGTTATCTTCATGGTGCAATCCTGGCTTACAGGAGTTGTACAGTAATGTTAAGTGGCAAACCGTGATGGCTGAACCCACTTCTGATTGTCAATTGCCAACAAATTTGTCGGTAACAAGAGGAATTCAGTCTGACACTTTCAGTAGCATGACTGCTGTTTTTGTGGGACGTATACTTTTCCCTCCTAATCCACAACTTTATCCCCTGTCCTTCCCAAACAGGCCAGTTTCAATAAAGGGCCAGGAGGATCTCCTTCACTGGCCCCGTGCTATTCACCTGTAATCCCCAACAGGTTTTTCTGGTCTTGCTGGATATATATCTATAAACGTCAAAGTATGTGTAACCTTTAAAAACAGATTGCACTTATATTTAACTCTCAGAAGTATTAGGAGTCTTGGAGTGGTTTGTAGAATACTCTCCTGCAACTATTAGGTAAAATCAGTAGAGCAGGTCAAGAGATTACTCTCTGTATCTCCAATCCCAAAACTGAAGGGAGGTATTCCAAAACACATGTACAAATGAACAGTAATAAACAGCAAGGCAGCTACATTTTGGATTTTGATTGTTAGTAATTGATATACATGCCTGGCACACACTTTTCTTCAAATCATATGTTGTGTTCAGGTCACTTACACCCTGCTCTGTGGAAATCCTGAAAGTCGAAGATGGATGGCTCAAAATCCATCCACAGTTCTACTTTTTGGAGCCTGCTTAGCTGATATTCAGCTTCCACTGACAAAAGAAATTCTAAAACTGTATTGTTTTATGCCAAACCATTAACATAAGGGATTCTTACCAGTGGCAAATTTCCTGATATCTCTTTTTAATTGTGGCATCTGTTAAGGATTTTCTTTTTAAAAAAAATCAGAACATCTCTGGATGCTGTTGGACAGATATTTTCAAGATTCAACTGGTACAAATATTTACTGGAAAAGTTAATTACCCCCACGGAGGAGTAATGAAAACATATGAACATACATTTCTTCATTTTTAACTCAAAATGTCATCTTGTTACACATTCACAGACTGAAAATTATCAAATGGTCCACATATTTTATTTATCATTACTCTAAAAACAATTTAAAATTCTTTACCTTCTTTTGACTGTCACATGTAAAGTAAATTTTATCTACATTTTTTAGATGCTTAAATGTGTAGAGTGAGTAGCACAAAGGAAAAAGCATATGAGCTTGTCAGAAGATATCAGGCCTTGATATTTTAAAACAATTATGTCTCCAAAAAATAACACATAGGGCTATGTGTAGGTCTATTCGTGGGCAAAAGCTGAAAACTATCATGAGCCAAATTCTTTGATGAGGTTTTATGGGGTTAGAGGGCTTGGAGGAAGATAAGAGGGAGAGGGTGGTGCAGAAAGTCTGTTATTTGAAAAGATGAAAGTATACCAGGTCTAAAATGTTTAGAAATATGACACCACTTTTTCCTGACTTGAACTTTAGACAACATATTGACATTAAATCAATTTGGTAATATGAAAGGGCTTCACTTAAGAATGGATCTGAGAAACCTAAACTGAGTCTCCCTAAGCCCAATCTTGCTTTATTCTCAATAGCAACAATGTCAGAAAGACAACCAAGATCAAAATCCTAGGAGGGAGTAATTTTTTTTCCTTTGAAAAATTCTATGCTTATGAAGACATAGTCTGGGTTTCTGCCTTTGGAATATTAACTAAGGTTTCTTTAGGATGAAGGCACAGAGTGAGTGTGCCAGGAAACAGGAATGAGTCTCTTTAGTCACGGAATTTGTTCTCAGTTGCGGTGATGTGTGAACTTCAGGCAACTTGTCAGCTTTGGTCAAACTGAGAGGGAGGGGAAGTACCGTATTCTCAGCCTCACAGCAAACATCTGACAAGTAGAAATAGTTTATGAATAATAGCTAATACAGTATGCTTAGCTCTCTTATTTCATCTCCTTCCTGGTGTTATAAATCCACACTGGCATGAATACCATATTTTATTTGCTAAGCCCCTGGGGAGGGGAAATAAATAAAAATTAGTATTTGAAGAAAAGGATCGATTTGAGATCTGCATTAAATGCTTCGTATTCACTATGTGATGGATATACTGCCTCTTCCTTGCCACTTAGAAGTTATTTAATGGTCCAGATGAAATGAGTTCCATAATGAAGGAATACATGAAAAAAAATACTGCAAAGAGCCATTGTGCTGTCTATCTGTCTGACTTACAGGAGTAAACGTATTAAAGGGAAATATGAGCAGGAGGATGCTATTGAAACATTGAGAGTAGGAGTAAGAAGTAAAGCAAGACTATCAATAGATTCTTAAGAAAACAATGACAGCAGGACAGGCAGCAGTACAGGCCCTTCACATTGACTTTTTTTTTTGCCAGCAGGAGTTTTACATACTTAAAGGATTTTGAACATCTGAACTGCTGATCATTCATGCCTTATAAAAGCAAGCTCAAATATGAGCTCAGTTCATTGCATTAAAACCAAGGAAAGGTCTGTTAGAATTTTTCATATATTTTCCTAAAGAAACTGCAGGTTTATTTTTTCCAGGTCACTTTTTAACCTTCACAGCTAAGGTCCAGTTCTACATGATCTTCACCTACATTACTGGAGTTACTGTAGCCATACTAGCTGAGACACCTCAAAAAAGAGAAAGAAATGAAAATCATGAGACATCTAGAGGGAAAAAAAATCTAATTGCAAGAAAGACAAATTAGGTCTTCACTCATGGTTCCTATAGCAAAGATGTGAAATTCCCTGGGAAGTATCCTGGAAAATGTAATTACCCTAAAAAGTATTTCTCAAACAAAATACTCAGTCTCCTACTCAGAAAAAATAATGGTAAAATCCAAAGTGAAGAATGAAAAAGTATTAAATAATTAAATAAATTAATAATTTTCATCTTTCTTTCCCTTCAGTAAGAGAAGCTTGAGGAAGGAAATAATGACAGAAGGGTGACAAAATACCCTAAACTTCAGTGATAAAAATAAAGCTTAGTCAGAATGAAATGGTGTAAATTGATATTACAGATTAATATATAAATCTGTTCCCACTGAAATGTACTAAACCTACATGTGCAAAAGACAATGAATGGACTAGCACTAGAGAAAGACGTAATTTCCTTAAGTAATGGGAGGAAAATAAGGAAGACTCACAAAACAGGCAAGTAGAGCAGGCAAGGATTTATTGGAGTTGGGAAGGCAGAAGGCAGACCCGGTGGGGAGGAGCATGAGTTGTTCATCAACCCCGGCTCCTCGGCCCCACTGGTATAAGCGGGAGCTGCCTCCTTGGCAGGCAGCTCTACATAGGATGATCCAGGGGCATTCCCAGGACTGGGTGATCCCAGGAGCACACACTCACCCTGTACACAAATGTTGCTGAATGTCCCTGCCATATCACATAGCAGGGAAGGAGGCTAAATCCTGACTTGTGTTCTAGTCCGTGGTGATAGGAAGAACAACAGAAACTAAAATAAATACAGATTATAATTTCTGAGAGCTGAAAGTCATAATGGAACAGGAAATGGAACGGGAAACACAGATAGCATCTTCCACATATATTTGTTTCATTTTGAAACAGCTGGACTGAGAAGGCTCTTTAAAGATTTCGTAATGTGCCTTTAAGAAACCAGTGGTAAGAGTTGGAAAGTATTTCCAGTCTATTTCCTTTAGGGTGCTACTGATGTGATCAGTTCAGTCTCTTCCACCGGGCACCCAAGACAGAGGACGAGGATCAAGATCACATTATTCTGAGAGGGTCATTGCAATTCTTACCAACACATTAGGCACAAATATTATCTTTGCAGACAATTGCATAACTGCAGAACATCACTGAGGGGTTCACCAATCAATGTAAAACCAAACCCATACTTTATTAATACATCCAGGCTGTAGAGTTTGTCTTTAAGCAGACATGGAAAAAGACTTGTAAGCTTTTTATATCTATGATAAAACTTTCAGTGTGAGGTTTTACTGGCCTAGATAAGATACATAGGGATGGAAAAAAACAGAGAATGAAGTACCTTTGCCATTCCTATTGGAGAATTTCCTGCTAGAGGTAAATATTGACACAGTGGTGGCCAGGGTTACTGGATATGGTAAAACTGTTGTCCTGATCATTTGGACATTTATTTATGCTTAACATGATTTCCATGATTATCAAAGGAATTAATAGTGATTTACCACTTATTGTAAGGATTGATGCCTTCAATAAAACTGAAGAGAGACAACTTGAGTATGAATCACATATGTTCCTGATCTGTAACTTTTTGACACTATTTCCACTGCTTTTCATCCTGATGAGTTTGACATATTTTTCTTCAGTTCTTTCCCTACTACTGGTTTCATTTGACCGATGTCAATGTATCTTTTGCCTGGGTACTGTATATCTGTACTTAAATGATAACTTTGGGTTTTTTTCCCTAATTATTTTAAAGATGTGCAAAACTGGGGGTTGGTAAATACTTCGATGAAGCTGACCAGACATTAAGATGTCCTGTCCTTTACTCTAGCACCCTGACTGGAAGCTGTGATTTCTGTGTTTCTTTAACACTTTTATTATTTTTCTTTCCAAGCTGACAAGCTCTAAATTTATCACAGTGTACAACATATTCAAGTCACTTCTTTGGGATCACTGGAAAGGATATTACATTAGTTTTACAACTAAAAGAAAAGCAGATTCCAACTATTTTACAGGGAAATATGGCAAGGAAAATGGATCTGTAGCAACTGTCAGTCCCTTTGGAGTTCAAATAAAGCTAGAATCCTAAAGACAAAACTAAAAGTAGGTTAAAATACACAAAGTTTTCTTTAGTGGGCAGCTTTCAACTGCTAGTGAACATGCCTTTGTGTATTTGAGGTATTCTGATCTATGGTGAGAGCTGTGAAGCCACAGGCTCTGCAGGCAGAAGAACACATACTTAAAGGCTAAATAAGGTCTGTCCTTACTATGTGGCACTACTCTTATGACTGTAGTATGGACATATTCACTGAGTTATTCTTGGACAGACTTCAGTTTTTGAATGATACTTATGCTTGCATGACTTGCTGAACTGTGCCACAAAACCTTATATGGAGTTATCCTAGAAATGGAGTTGTAGATAAACTACATTACAGCGGTATCGTCAGCTCTTTACTTCTATGATGTTTCCCTTCAGTTCTCATCTAAGTGTTGGTATTCATCTTCTGTCTTTGAACTTATGCTTTAATTTTAAGCCCCATGGAGCAGGAACAACATTTATTATGTGTTTATATGAGTGAAATTGAATCAGGTCTTACCATGTGATCTTGTAGCCATCACTACATTTTAGAAATATTATAAAGAATTAGAAATAGTAGTAATCATAACAAATAACCAGACTGATTAAATTGTAATTCTACTCTAAGATTGGATGATGAACATTTTGTAAGTTGCTTGTGGCATTGCCTGAAGAAATAACAGATGTCACGTGTATATGCAGATGTGTGCATTTGAATGCTACAGACTGAAGTGAGAAAAAACTGTTCCCAAAAGTTCACCCAGAGAAACATCATTTGCACAAATGCTCATAGGTCAGTAAAGACATAAACAGTAAGCAAGCAAATTTCAGAGCACAAATTTGCATTTCTTAAATTTTTATACACCTTCAGTATTACTGTATATTTGAAAATCTGTCTTATACCTGTCACATGGATCTTGAATATCAAGAAGAATACCTGGCACTTACAAAGTATATTTTTCTCAGACATCTTTAAATGTTTTACAGAAATTAAAACACTGGATCTCTAAGATGCTCTGGGAGGCAGAGAATCATCGTTATTTCAGTTATCCCACATATTTATCTAACACTTGTACAGTTTTCACAGAAAATCTGTAACATATTAACACTAGAATCTAATGTTATAAACTGTTAGTCCTAAACTTCTCTTCAATAAAATTTAAGTTCTATGTCATTATTATTATTATTATTGTTGCTATTTTTACTATACTTTTAATCATAATTTATGTAATGGAGAATGTGAAACAAATTAATGCATGAACACTAACTTGATTTTGGAATGAGAGCTGTCCTTTAGTCACTGCCCTGTATTTTTGTTTGTTTGTTTGTTTTACTGTTAATGAATATCAAGCAGGCTTTTTACATACAAATTCTGTCATACAACACTTTCATTTAAAGACAGTAGTAGAAAGCTTGGAGTAGTATTGAGAAAAAAAGAACATGAGTTTGAGTACTGTATTAAGAAATCAATATGGTTATCTAGTCTTTTATGTCTAAGATGGAAAACATAGAATCATTTTCAATCATTAAAATGGTGGCAGTGAAAGAGTATGAAATAGCACCTGCTTATCATAGGACTTTTCTCCTGCCTTTTCATTTCTTTATGTTCTTTGCCTTTTCTACATTTAAAATAGTTTGTTTTGCTTATTCAGTTTAATCCTACCTGCAAAGCTGTGTGATGCTACCAGTAAGCAATGCACGTCCTAAAGAACATAGTTATGTATCAGAAGGTTTTCTTCCAGGGCTGGGACCTGACATACTGGTATTTTGAAAAGAGAAGAATCTGCCATAATGTGTGGTTCAGCTTTCTGACCCTAACCAATGCCGTAAGCTTCCACTGAGGGCAGTTATATAGTCCTCTCTATTTCCTAAAATTGGAAGTCTTATATTTATCATTTGTTATCCTGTCTGAAAATTATGAGTCTTTTCCCCATTCTGCTGAACAGGAGTCTAAAAGGCTTCAAGTGGCCTCACCACATACTGTGAGATTGAAAAGTCCTGATATTTGGTGAATGTAACATGTGCCTGCTAATGATAGCTAAATTTAAATACTCTCTCCCTGTTTGAATACCACCCTTAACTCCCTTACTCAGCTTGAAATCAATTAAATTCATTAACTTCAGAACATTAATTTGTAATTTACTGCAGCCTTCCTGTGATATGAGTGAAGCCTGGATTCCTCCTCACTAGACAATATCCCAGTGGTAACAGTCTTGGGTTTCTAGGGTACCTTGTGCTGTGACTGATTTGCTGTGCTTTGGGGTTTATTGATGTTTCATTCATTTTCACCTTCAAACCTAAATGCTCAAAGGTCTTGATCCTGCAATACCTACACCCTTGGCTTTTAAGGGGTTTAAAGGACTGGGGGTTTAAGTAAGATTTGAAAATCACTTCAGGTGGGACATGCAACAGGTCACCAGCTGAAGCAGGGCTAGGCTGCAGCAGGGAATGCACCTTGGCATGTCGGCTGCTGTCTGTGCTTCTCCACCCATCTGCACAGGCTGGATAACAAGTACAAAGTTTTGTCAAGGCAGCATGACCTTTCCTGGCTATTATAGTCTAAGTAGCAATATGTGTAGCAGCTGGTGAAAGTATGGACCTGAGAACCTTTTTAATAAAAAAGCCATGTTGCATAACCACAAATTAGCATCTTGGGACTGTTCGCTAACAGCTACTTTTACTCTTTCCAATGTTGTTGTTTTTCCTTCCTGCTATTAGCCATCACCTTTTTTCTTTGTCTGCCTCCTGAGATACGTAAAGATAGTGGAAGCCACGTCATGTTAAAAAAAAAATTCACAGACAGAACAGGTGAATCCATTTCTTTGTGTCTTATTTTTACATTGTCCTAGAACATAGTTTCCAAAGTTTCTCAAGTTTCCAAACTTGAGAATTTTTTGGAACAATGTCTTGTATTTGTTCTGTAACTATTACATGAGCAGCTTAAGGACTAGAGACTGGAATACCCACTGTGTCTCTTCCTTTCACAGCTGTTGAGGAGGTTTAGTCAGCATTGTTTGTGCCAGTGCACTATGACTGCTGAAGCATCATCAATGGGTGTTAGATATACTTCTCAAAAGGCAGCGACATGCATTATTTCTAATTTGGTAGGTCAACATGTAGTTACAGCAGCTTCCAGCTTTTGTATGTGGAGGATCATACGGACAGGTGCTTAAACACCCATTCTTGTTTTTACTGGTGGGAGACATCAACAGGCTCAGACCTCTGGCTGTAGCCAAAATGTTCTTTGAGATGAAAAATTCCACTGGTTGGCTTTAAGCTTCTTCCAGTGGTCTCATCCTGAAGCTTTACTGGTTCCCATCTAGCCTCAATTCAGTTTCCATCTGGTTCCTAGGATGCCTACAATTTTGCACAGTACAGCCCAAGTTTTTAAAGCTCCAAGGGACTTAAGGATCATCAGTATGCAGGGTCTTCCTGTTCGTGTCTTCTTTTATCTGACAACTGTCTATAATGCCATCTTGAAGGAGATGCCATCACACCCACTATTGTGATCCTGTGACATCTATTGATTCCCTGTTGCCAGTTAAGACAGCCTTGAAATATCTTTGAGTACTACAGCTCTGCAACCCTGTATTATGCAACAAAGAATCTCACCTTCAGGTTATAGGCCAGATTGGGATCACAGCCATTGCATTTATAAATCCAGAAAAGAAGTTCCAATATCATTTATGTTCTTGTAATTATAAAACAGCATAATTAAGATCAGAAGTATACTTTTGGCTAATTTCTATAAAATATTTTAATGGTTTGAGATCTGTCCCCAATGTATATTCAAACATTGCACTACAATCTAGTTGCAGGCACATTCATTTGTTTTAGAGACATGGCAATTATTAACCAAATCCAACAACCTGAGAAATTATTTGCATGAAAATTATTTGGTAAAGATGGTAATGATACTTGTTTGTATTTTTATTGAGGAGATATTTGATGGAAAAAAATTTGTAGCCATAAGCCCAAATGTACAATTAGATGAAAAATATTTTCATAAAAATATTTGGCAGTTTGCATGCAGCTGTTTAGAGGAGGCATGTGACACTTTGTGCAAATGCATGTATGTTCTTAAAATTCTTCAGAATAGTCATATTTTAAAAGGTCTTTACAAGAAATAGTTAATTTCAAATAATTATTGTATTTTTCCAGAAGTGTACCTAGGTAGCCTAACAGAAGATAGATAGATAGATAGATAGATAGATAATAAAATTTAAGCAAGGCTAGGGCACAGTACTAGCAAGCTATTCTCCTCACTATTTATTACTGTCTTCCCTGTTTAGCCTTGCTGTGTGTGAAATCGTGCTCTTCAAGGCAATACCTTTGTATGGCTGAGAGGACAAAGCATTCTGAACAGGCAGTATGAACAGGACTACCACAAGTTTTACTCACTTTGTTATTAATTTGCTTACATTTTTATTCAATGTTATTGCAAATTTTTCTCCAGCTAATATTATAAGCCTTCATACCACAACCCGTGGCAAGCAGTGCTTACCCTTAGGTTCATGCTGTTAAAAAACATTCTAATGCACAGCAATAGTGCCCTTATATTGCTACACCTACTAGGCTAGAAGAGTAAAATAGGACTAACAATAACTTAAAGCCACAGCAAACCCAGGGCCAACTTCTGTCAAGCACAGATACAGTCTGCGCCACTTGGACTTAGGGCCAGCAAATAGTGCCTGGCCCTGTTTTATTTGTCACTGTAGATATATTCTCAGGTATAAATACCACACTATTAATCCCATACTTAAAGGCAGTTACTTGTGGACTAAAGTGTTACTGCTCTGCGTAGCAGAAAAATAGGAAACAGACTCTTCAAATGAATCTACAGCTATTATCTCAGGAACAAAGTATGCGTGCTCCATCTGGTTTCTGGTATGGTCTTTAAAAAAATCACTTGCTCTCTTATGAAAACCATAGAAAAACATGTTCTATTAAGGGAAATAAATATATACAGTCAATTTTACATCTCAGCCAAATAGGGTACTTCCAGGATAACCTTGAGGTATGTGTTGCATGGAGTCATTATGAAAACTATTTTAATTGCTTTTTTTTAAGGTTTATTTTCTATATATTTGTATTTTTTATGACAAGATAAAAATCATATAAATCCATGTATTCATGTAAAGTTTTGTCTTTTTTTCTCAAATTAAATAATGTTCTGTCATTTTAAATAAAGAAAAGCCATAATTTATGTCCAAATATTCTACTGAAAGTAAGTGCCATTTTCCAAGCAGACATGTAGTAGCTGAGGAAAAACCTCAGCCTCTTAAATAACCATTTTAGCATTTGGGGTTTCATTCCACGTAAGTGGTGACCTAGTTCAACCCTACTTAATTTTTAATGTCTCATGAAAACACTGCCCAGGGTGGTATGGCTGAATACAGAATGAACAGCTGATCTGGACCATGATTTGTGATTACAATTATACTTAGTGGAAACAAGCAAGTACAGATGAACTAGATCAGAAAAAGAAGAATGAATGGATCAGTCTTTAGTTATTCTCTGAAGTTAGAGAACGCTTCCAGCTGCTTATCATAATCTCTGGGTTTATAATTGAGTTTCTGACTAATTTACCTCAGCTTTCAATTGCAGCACAAGGTAATATTCCAAAATCCTTATTTATTGCTTTACTCTGAAAATAGTCCTACTGATTTCCATGAGATTGTACCTAGGGTAGGAAAACATATATCAGAAACTATTATAACTATTATGGTATGTGTATCAGAAACTACTGTATTGCATAATTTTTGAGATAACCTTCCTGTTGTTAAGTCGTCAGAAATTTTACTATAACTCCCTTGTCTTCCCTTTTCATAGAAATACTTTTAATGTGATGTCTTAAAGTTAGTACCATTGTCAGAGTTAACACTATGTGTTATTAGATAGAGTTGAGTATTATTGTCTGCCTGTATTTAAGATTCAGGTATTGTCCAGAATAGACAGCTATGATTTGGTCCATAATGACATTATGATGCAGGCAGTGGTTTTGTTGGAAGGGTGTCAGGGGAGGCTTTGGGGAGGGGGTTGTGTGGAAATCCAGGGTTGGTTTGCACATCTATTTTCATGGCCCAGTATGTGTCTCCTGTATACGATGTAAGTGCAGGCAATGACCTCTTTTTACCCAATCAGTTAAAAAAGTTATTTTTCTGAGAGACTTTGAAAGCAGAAAAGAGGAAAGCAAAAATATTAAAAAAATGAAGGGACCTTATTTCTCATAAATAAATTGATTGGAAAGATGAATAATTTCTTATCAATACTCTTTAACCAATCCTGACTTTACATGGCTCATCAAGGTCTTCCATATCGGCACCTTCCTTTCACAATATTGGGAGAGAGAAAGGGTGAAAGAAAAGCAAACAAGCAAAAAGGCTTCACACTAGCCTGAGGCTAAAGTAAATATATTTTAAAACTGTGCCCAACTACTGTGACAAGAGCAGTGTGCTGTAAAGAGGTTGGCAGCATCCAGCTGGAGAAATTAAATCTTGTTTGTATGGCAAACACTTAGTAACTTTTTGCTGTGTTGATGGAAATGATTAATGCAGATCTAACTGTAAGATGTCTGTAACCAAGAAAGGCATATTTAGGAAGTGTCTTTTTGTCTCCAAAGCAGTAGAATATGTCCTGACTGCAAAGACATAGAACTGCAGAGCACATTGAAATAAAAGTTCTCCAGTTTTTTCATAGAACTGAAGCCTTCAAACTCTGAGATACTACACAGTGCTAAAACTGGGTATCTTTCACTGAACAAAGCACTCGGATCAGGGATCAGAGTTCACATCATTATATCCTAAGCACTTCCTTTGCAATCATGTAATTACATCAGAAAATGAAATTATTTCTACAACCCTTAATGTGCTGTGTGTTTTCTCTTCTTGTATGAATCTTAGATAATTCTAACATAAATGCTCACTTATGCATCATAAACCCTGAAGGTGGGGAAAAAAAAAGTTCCTCCTGCTTGTGTGGTTAAGACCTTTCCTTTTAGAGCAGATGACTTTCCTAATACAGCATCATTGTAAAGGTCATATTCGAAACACCGAGGGGATGCAGCAAAGTGTCAAAAACCCAAAAATATCTATGAAGTATTTGGCTAGCCAGGTTTCTGATACTTTTATCACAATGCTACTGTGCTGCAGGCACTTGACTTTAAAATAGGTGCCTTTGATTTTCTATTAGAGCTGTGGGAGTTTGGGAAAGCAAGCTTCGTGAGTTGGTTATCTTTTGTTATATAAATAAATACCTTAATTAATTTAATTAAATGAAGCTCATAAGACCTAGCAGCAGCTTAATTAGAATCAATAGAGAAATTAAAAATTATTTAAAAAGAGGCCAATGTGAAAATAAATCAGAAGGAAGACACTACGGAAAATAGAAACAAACATCCCTACAATAATCCAAATTTTAGGCTAAGTGTAGCTAATACCAATCTGAACATGCAAATGGTAAGATCACTTTCAAACTCCTCCTGGGCTTGAAGTTTGGAGCTCATAATGGTGATGTGGGCCAACTATGCAACAATGAGAAATATTTGTGCTGAGTTTTGGAATACATATTTAAACAAATGTAAATATGGATTTTTCTTTCTTGATACATTCCTTGGAAGGGAAAATACTGTGACAAGGATTTATTACAGACTTTATTTAATACAGAGAATTTCACTGCAAGCTGTACCTAAATTCAGATCTAGATCCTCAGGGTAGAAAGGAGAGTTCCGTTGTCCATACTGATGCAAAGCCCTTTAGCAAAAATTTTGCAGCATTTATTTAGTTAAGTAGAAAAGTGGAACTTAGGACTCCAGAGTTTCATTGATAGGTCTGCCAGTGGGACGTCAACTTATTTTCTGTGAGTCTTAGTTCACATGGAATTTAATTGCTTGTTTTAAAAAAGAGCTTTGGGAACCAAAGTTCTTATGCCTGGTTGATTATTTCTGGTCCTCCAGTATGATTTGCAGCCTATATGGTTGTATCAGCATAACTGTTTGTGGGATTGTGTTGTAAAGCAGATTTACAAAATGATCCAGGTTTAAAAAAAAATCCTCCAGAAGTGTGTTTGTTTATTTAATTCTGATCATGATTTCAATCATCTGGTTTATACTAAGGCTCTGCAAATTGTTGTATCAAAACAGCTGAAGGGGCAATAAAGTGCTACTGGGATAGGAGTCAACAGTTGGGGGTAAGATTACTGGGAATTTGTAAAGTTGACTTTACTACCAAAAATGTGTTGAGTAGATATACAGTAGCCTCTTTCAAAGTCACTGGAAAGGATTTCACTATCTTCCACTCATGCTCCATCAGGTGACAGGCTACTACTTGTAATGTTAAATTTTGTGTATTATCACTGAAAAGAATGTGCCACTTTCTGAAAAAAAAAAAAAAAAAAAAGCATGATGTTTCATTTTCCCTACTTGCAGATATACTTTTGAGCTCATTAATGCCATTTTTAAAAAATCAAAGACATTTGATTAGAGCTTTCAGTGTCTCTGAAATGCAAACAGTTCTACAATTGTTTGCTCTTTTAAATGAATAAATAAATTGATAAGTAAATTGTTAGTCTTGAATGTGTATTTTTGTAGCAATGTTTTTCCTCCAGCCAGACCTATAGGGAAATAGAACTGCCAAATTGTTACATTGCATCAGAACATCATCACATTTGGAAATAAAATTACAAAATAATGCTATTTCAGAAGTCATGGAAATCCTTAAGCTTTGCTATGAGGTTTGTACTTATTTTTCTTAAAATGGGATTCCTGAAAGTACTAGGACTTAGACAACAGGGGGATTAGCAGAGAACAACAGCACTGGATAGATCTTCGTGTTGTCTAGGGCAGGGGAGTGGAATAAGCAGAATAAAGGAAGGAAATACAGGCTAGACGTGGAATGGAGGGACAGCAGGCACACTGCTGAAGCTGACAGAGAACAACCAATAAAAATGCCATCTTTTGGCACCAATGCCCCAAAGGTTTTTTTATCAGTGCTCTGGAGGGCCAAATTGTCGAGCTGTGGTGCAGTATTTGTTCAATTAAAACTAATAAGATGCATCTGTGATGATATAAAAGAACATTGAGATCTGATGACATTGGTGCCAAAAGAGACATATGGATACTAATAGCAGAGGTTCCCTTTTCCTGAGTTAGTGTTTTACATGGCCCCCAAGAGATTCTTAGGCACCTTTCCCATTAGGCAGTGTAGAAGACATTCCAGATAATACTCTTGGTAGAAATGAGTTAGGCAGGGAAAATAATTCAAGGAAATAGGTTTTTTTGCTTCTGTCTCTGTTAGTTCCTTCCTTTTACTGTCAACTTGAATTCCAGGTCTGAATTAAAGCAAGATCTCAAAGCAGAATTCATCTGAAACTGCTGTGCTGCAAAGCAGAACCAAAAATTGTGTGGTTTTCATTCTGACTGATAAATCCCTTTAGATTATCCAAAACTCAGGGCAAGATGTGTGATTTGGCACACAGTATCTGTATACATCTAGTCTGCTTGTTCAGACCAGGGTTGAGATTGGGTTTGTGCCTGAATTTACCACCTGTTTGCATAGCCAGCGCACTAATCCTGTCCCATTGCACTTCTTACCTCTGTAGTGCTTGGATCAGTGAAAGGCTGGGGCATGGGTGCAGGAGTAATAGCTCTGGTCTTTGCAGGATTGAACTGAAGTGGTACTGTGTCGATGCATCCCTATGAGGACTGTTGACAGACATTTGCTCCTCTTTTCTATTCTGCTCCAGAATAAAGTCAAACAGGTCAGGTTAAACTATGGGTAAAGAGCAGTGGGAAAGTGTTCATGTACAAATGTGTTGCCCTGGCTGGCAGATCATGATACCAAAGCCATCTGTACGAGCACTTTTTCTCCTCTGTTTCCCTTTGAAGTCAAGAATTTTAAACTAAACCATCTGTGATTTACATTGATCTGGCTGATTATACTGGAATAGAAAGGAGGACAAGGCCTCTGGCTGGGAGGCTAGTATAGTGCCCTTCACCTCTCCTCCAAGACAAAATTTGTGCCCTAATCTCAGCAAAGTAAGGCTAGGACTACAGGATCAAAGTGGAAGTATCATCAGACCCAAATTACGCATTTCAACAAGATCTCTTTTTCAGACGATGTATAATTACATAGAAATACATAGAAATATATAGCTAACTGTTCTTTGAAGGCCAGTCTTTTACTCTAATATAAATGTGGCACTTGTCACATTTGTCTGTCATTTCTCATGATAGAATCTCAGATGTTGAACATCTGCTTCCTTGTTCAAAAGAAATCAATTACAGATTCTGGTTATGTTTTAAGGGTCCAGATGCATGGGATA
Source organism: Gymnogyps californianus (assembly GCF_018139145.2). Taxonomy (NCBI): domain Eukaryota; kingdom Metazoa; phylum Chordata; class Aves; order Accipitriformes; family Cathartidae; genus Gymnogyps; species Gymnogyps californianus. The sequence goes on along the minus strand of NC_059475.1, from coordinate 23,791,246 downwards.
TTTATTAATCTAAACCCTAAATTATATAACTAGTGTAGTACTACTGTAGTTAAAAATACAAATGAATTAAGTTTAAAAATAAATTTACACAAGGAGTTACATTGGTGTAATAATACCAGTCTAATTATGATGGTAAATTTCCTCATATAAGCCCTCAGTATTTTTTTTTTTTTTTTACATATATAAACAAGTCCTGGAACAAATGAACTTAAAAGCAGCACTAGAACAATACACCTTTCCAGGAGTCTCAGACCACATACACAAATGTCCAGTTCCCAGATAACTCCATTTTATGCACAAATTGTCTCTAAACATAAAGAATGAAAGCCGAATTTGAGTTCTGCCATATGGCACAGTTTTTTTCTCAGAGCTATTCCTAGTAAAACCCAACAACAATACAGTTTTTCTTCAAAGGTCTGGGGCAGTCACATTAAAATCAATACAAATTTTAACATTGAATTGTAACAAGGAAAAGTCTTTTAAACCTCTAGATTCTAAGGTCTTCATTTGCTTATAATAGTGCTCATAGTAATTATCTAAATAACAAAGAAGCAAGAAAGGTGAATCCTTAAGGTCAATCCTTAGGGTCTACAGTGTGCTTTCAGAGCTATAGCAATGCAAAAATTTTTTGGAAGTTGATATGTCCGTGTTGTGAGCTAAAAAGCTCTGGAATTGAAAATTGCCATATCTTCCTATATTTTTTGACGATAAAATCACAACAAAGAATACCAGAAATGGGGAGAAAAAATGTAGACTGGCAGATCAAATTGACCATGAATTGTTTGCTTAAAAAAATGGAAAGATAACATTTAATAACATGCTGCTTACCGTACAGTCTAATCAGAACTTTGTTCTGTGAGACTTGGAAAACAAGAAATGGCTTATAATGAATCTCACATTTCTTTATCTTTGTTTATAACCAGCAAAGTGATGCTATCATCGTAATATCTTTGGACTTTAAATCTACTCAGCCACCATATAAATGGATTTGTCATGTGCATGATCTGCTGCTAAGATTTATAGCGGACATTTATTAAAGAATTAGGGAGAAATGAAGCTGTTCATGGCTGTGTTACTACATATTTTACTGTATATTTACCAAAAAGGAATGCATAAACATAGTAAGGATTTCAGCAACTTAAATAAAAAATACTTTTTTTCCTAATCCTTGTTTTGCTTTGGAAATTCTTACATGAGCTGATTTGGTGAGGGGGTGGGGGTGGGAAAGAGACACATTCTACTATGGTAGAGCTTAAATTGAATATAAGTGGATTGATATACTTGCTTTGATATGGATACCTTCTGTACTTAAGTTATCTAATGTCTTAAAATAATCTAGGAATTCAATATTCTGAGCTATGCCCACAAAAAGATTTAGGCACCTAAACCTGAGATAGTGATCAGTTCTCAGTTTAGCTGCCACGTGGCCCTGAGAAGTGCCTATAATCCAATAGCATCTCATCTTCCAGTTAGTAAAATTCCATGAGCACTTAAAAATCTGCTTCTGAACGCTCCCACAAGCATCTCAATCTGTACCATGCTAAGCATCTAAGGATGAATTCACACGTACACACTTTCTGGGGCAAGAAGTTAAACATTCATTCTTCTGCCTTATTTAGAGGCTAACCACTCTATCTTCAGCTGTGACTGCTCATGGGTGCCTAGGACAGCCTGTAAGCATTAGAGAAGTGGATGTTACCATCTACTTTCCTGCAATGCTCACCAGCTCCTTGGCAATTTGAGGTTCAGAGACTTCTTGAATTTAATAATGTTTTGTATTCAGTAGTTCTTGATGGATATTTTTTCTTCCAGTCATTTTTTTTAAACCTCTGAAGGGTTTCAGAATTCAAAACATTCACTAGTAAACTATTTCACAGATTAAATAGGTACTGTATCAAGGAGTATTTCCGTTCATTCTTTTTGAACCTTATGTTAGTTTTATTTGATGCTTTCTACTTTTTATTTTGGAGGAGACTCCTATTTGCTTTTTCCATGCCAATTCCAATTTTACCGACCTTCATCATATTCCCTGCTCATCTTTCTCTTTTCCAGGTTGAAAACTGTTAAATTACCTATTTTTTCATCATACAAAAGCCATACCATATCTTTGAACATCACTTCCAGCCTTCTCTGCATCTTTTCAATTTTATCATATTCTTTTTGAAACAGAAAGGCCAGAACTGAACAAGAACTCAAGATTCAGATGTACCATGGATTTAACTATGGCATAACAAGGCTTCCTTCTTTGAATTATGTTCCTTTTGAAATAGTACCTGGCCTTCTATTTGCTTTCTCGATAACTATTGATAATAAACTTGAGACTTCCTGGAATTCATTATTATAAATTCAAATCTCAATCATGAATAGTAATAATCAGTTTAGATCCCTTTTCTGTGTAAGTAAAGTAAGAATATCTTTTTCTCTATATGCATCACTTAACATTTATTCATATTTAATTTTGTCTGCCCTTTTATTACCAAGTTACTCAGTTGTGTGAACTCCGTTGCTGCAGACCATCATCTTTCTTACCTGTAATAATTTGTTTGTTACCATGAATACCTTGGCCACCTCCCTCATTTCATCTCCTTTTCCAGTTCATTTGTGATTATGTGAAACAACACAGATACCAATGCAGAACCACATGTAAGACATCCCTCCACTTTAAAGTCTGACTGTATGCTCTCACCATATTTCCTTTATGTCACAGATTTCTTTATCCATGTGAAAATGTTCCTTCTTACTCTATGACAGCTTAATTTCTTTAAGAGGCTTTGGTGAAAGACTTTGCAAAATGTTTTTTGAAAATCAAATCAGACTACACCAGCTAGATGTCTCTTGCCAGTATGCCTATCGACTCCTTCAATGAATTTCACTAGATTTGTGTGATGTGATTGCCCTTTAAGAAATCATGCTGATTCTTTGCCAATATATAATTTTTAAGCCATGTGGCTCCTAAATTTCATTTTTAGAAAGCATCCTACCAACGTACATGCTAAAGATATCAGGTTTACTCATCTGTTGATTAGTTAAGGAGCCTAGGAAGCCATGGAGGGACAGAGCTTAAAAGCATGGTGTCGTAATGCTAAAGCTTCGTGAAATTAAGCCATATTTGCAGGAAAAAAAATTTCATACAGAATATACAGGTATTTCAAACCTGAAACTTGAAACTAAAGTTTTGATGCTGATCTCTTGGGATAATTCATGATTCAGACTTTTCATACCAGGGTCTCAGCTGGTCATTAATATTCTAACTGCCTAAATTTGCTTTCTCTTTCATTCCCTGTATGAAAGTTACATAGTATCTTGTCTTTTTGGCTGCTAAGCAACTGTAATAATGCCTATCACAGCCAGCCTAACAGATAGCAGTGACTGCTGTTTACTTTGTCTATTGGTGGTAATACTATATGAATATAAATAGGAGATGGCAGGCAATGGCAATAACAGAACAAATTTCACTGAAACTTTTGAGAAATGCTAAGTTAAAGCTTAGGCTACATGGGTAGTTGAGAGAGTTTTGTGACAGGGTCTGAAATTGAAGGAAGAGAAGCAATCACTGTTGTGGGAGTGAGCTGGCAACTCATTAATTGTAAATTAATTTCTTTATGTAACAGCTTATGAGCAGTGTTAATCATATTAGTGTCTGAGGCCTTATAACCAGCAGCGGATTTATCCTCAGATCACCTGAGTTACATTAGAAGTATTATTTCCTTTGATTTACTGGGGCACAAAAAAGACAAGTAGATCTTGCTTAATTTAGCACCTATGTAAACCCCTATTAGTGAAGAATTAAGATCTTAATAACATCCATCCCCACCAAACAAATAATTTAAAATGTTAAAAAATTAGTATTGTGCATAAAGATGTTTCTTTGGTGAGATCAAATGGTAAGGAATTTTTTTCCATTGACCTCAGACAACCAACCTTCAATCTCATGACATTATGATTTTGCAGTACAATTCTAACACAGTAATTGCATTGTCTATTATTAATAATTTCCTTATTTTAATGAGCTAGGCTTTCCTTCAATGTGAGGGAAAGTTGACAAACCTTCAACATTACCTTTTGCTTTTTTAAAACACAAAACCCCATACATACACATAAATCCCAGAAAATTTCATTCTTGTATAAATTATTAAGATCTTAGAGCTGTAAACTATGCTCTTTTAAAGCAGTTTCCCTCCAAAAGGGAAACTGAGTGTGTCCACACTGAAACTGTGCAGGTCACCTGCAATCCACGCCAGAAGATCAACACCACAGAGCAAGAGATGTACTCAAATGTGTAATGTTTGCTCAGCCACCGACACCAATATCAGGACTGCCAATTACCACGATAGTTCTTGTTATCTGACCCATTCCTTACCCGTGAAATGAAGTCACCAGTTTATAAACAACTGAAACACTATTAGAGGATAACAAATTTTGTCTAATAATATAGTACTTAGCAGTTATACATAACACTTTTCATCTTCTGACTGCTTTACTAACTTTACCAGAAGAGGCTAGAATTGAACCAATGACCTAAAAGTCAAATGCTCTTTTCACTGAAAATAAATTCTCAAAAGGAAAATCAAGGAGCACTAAAATAAATTAAGAAAGAGCAAGGTGCTAATGGAATGAAGGCAAGATTTCTTTCTACAGAATATAAACTAAACATGGCAAAGCGACTAAAAGCAAGAAGTGCCTAATGGTGAGAACACACTATTGAAATACCCTGTGTCTTACTTGCTGTTTATTTGCTACTTTATTGTCTGATTTTAAACAAAACTTTTCGCACATTTGTGTCTTATACTTCTACCTACCTTGTGATCTTGCCATCTTCACATTTGCAGAAGGGACATGGTCTGTCTGTCTTTTATATTTACAGGGGGGCAAGGACTGCCTTTTGAAATAGGTCATGTTAAAATAAAATTTGTTATCAGTGTTCCAAAACAGAATACCAGAGAAGCAAATATCTTTATATTTCAAAAAGTTATTTCTGAGTAAGAGCAATGAAATGCCAATAATGCTTTTTAAAATAAGTGACATTCTTCTTATATATGGTAATTATCTAATAACAGGTACACAGAAACATGAAAAATGAATTACAGTGCTAGTGTATACTTTTAAAATTCAGGACTTTGAACTACAGATGCAATATCGCTTTCAGTAAAACTCATTGGCAGGCCAGTTTGTTATTTTCTTCACATTTCACAATATGTGACATGTTATCTCACGTGTGTTGGAAAGTGGGAATTTCTAGAGGTAGATTATTGGAGAGCAATTTTATCTTTGGAAGTAATTAGGAAGTCCATGCAACATGATCATTTCCATGTGCAAGAATTGATAGAAGCATATAAAATCTTTTTAAAAGGTACTGCTAATGTTCAATGGAGTTGTTAAGGAAGTGCATTAGAGAGAATAAAGAGGAATGATTGGGAATACACAAGGAGGGAAATTTGGAACACTTTTCATGTACAATGTTGTTTTCAGCAATGAAGGCTGGGATAGTTAATAACTTCATGGAAACCTATGGGAAATGGAGCATATGTAAGTGAATGAGCTTTTAATAAGACAGATGATTGTAATTCTCATACAAATAATAGTCCTCTCATTACATAAATGACATTGGAAAAATTAGAGGGCATTCCAGCAAAGCCAACTAGAACAGGTCAATAATTGGACAATACAGCTTATACAGAAAGTGTTAGGGAGCTTACTTTAAACACTAAAAAAGACATAAAACTTTTTTTCTGCAAGGTGCTGGATTGGTCTGGAGCAATACTAAATACAGTAAAGTCAACAGAATCTGAGGTGCTGAGAAGCTGGAGAGATAAAATCTATTTGGCTTCATCTGACAGCAGTTGAGAGGCAGTGTATACTGGATGGTGTATAGCCTGACTATGCATATCAATTCCTCTTATTCCAATTACAAATTAAAAATAAAATGTAAATAAGATACTAGGTGTCTCAACATTGGTCCTTATTATTGCTACAAGTTTCAATCTATTTTCCATCCATGAAAAGGATGAGAGGTGTTTTTTTTCCCCTAAACTACTCAGGTATCTGTCTAAGACTCAGTACCTAATGCAAAAATATACTGGATAGAGCTCACTGGAAATTTGTCTTCAGAATATTTTTTCTAGGAAAAGAATAGGTTCAGCAAAGGAGCCAAAGTTTTCATGGGAATGTTTCATAGAATTGAGCTGAAATAAGATCTACTCCAGAATGGACTGGTGATTATAGCACTCAATTGAATTCAAAGCTATCCTTTTCTTCATCCCACCTCTTCCTGACTCAGCTAATACTCACAGTTTGTGTTTCAAATTATCCCTGGCAGATGCCCTAAACCCTCCCTTCCTCCAGCCCAGGTTATCAGCAATTTTAAGACACTTATTCTTTTTTTAAGATAATCAGTTTCTAAAATCTAAGGTTTTGCACAAATCAAACTTCTGTCTTAACTTGTTGCTGACTAATCACTAGATCCAAGTGAAGAAAGGTGCTTCTGGGTTTATTCAGCCTCCATGTCTTTCATCAGAAGTATGCGTGACCCTGAGTGCTCATCTGTAACATTTTCTTCTGTTGCTACGTTTGTCTATAAAAGTGAGAGAAAACTTCAGAACTCATTTAGGAGTGTTTATTTTTAGACAGCTATTGACAAAGATGCACACATAAAATAGCAGACTTCATACAAAATGGTGCAAAATAACAATTGGCGCAACTAAACGACACAAACAAAAACCAAAGCTCTCACACACTGTAGGAAAGAAATGAAAACCAGAAATTTTTTGTTTTGTCTATTTTTTTAAAACAGAGCTGATGCAACGGATCATGCTCTAGAGCACTTCGCTCAGTGCCAGAGCTACAAAAAATAAAAATGGATTCATGTTAATTTTAAGCCTCCAGGTTCTCACTCCTGGGGTACTACACTCACCAATGATTAATTCAGAAGCTTGGCAGACAGTAGTGCTTTGCCTGCAACTGTGCCAATGGGAATTACTCAAGCATAGAGACTAATCTCAGATAAAGAAGCTGTGAGGAAAAGTCACAGACAGAAGGTAATGTTCAATATTTGCCTTTTAGGGACGTACAGGCAAACTCTTAGTTCTTGTCACTTAGCTAACATATCACAACATGAGTAAAGAACATATATATCCACATAATGATATTGGTGTTGGGTTTTTTTATGGTTTAAAAAAGAGTAAATTATATTTCTATGCAACGTACTGTCTCTGCACCTCAGAAGACTATTTTTTAGGTTATATCCTCAGTAGTGGAAACTGGCATTTTCTATGGAGCTATGATGGTAACTTTTGTTCAGAGACTGGCCTCTTTTTTTCAAGATTGTACTCAAATAGCCAAAACAATGTGAGCATTACACGAGGTGTTTCCTAGCAGAGGGTAAACAGAGTTCAAGCTGATTGTGGTGCATTCATTCCATCTGGAAAACGTTTCCTCTAGCTGTTCCTACAAGAAAGAGATTGACAGAGTCAGAACTCAGCATGAAAGGGAAGTTTTTTAATTCTCTTGCATTCTGGAGACCATGTAGGTTAATCACCATCTTAAGATGTTGGGCAAGTAGCACAGCCAGACTGCGAAGCACGGAGATCACAGGTGACTTCACCCCATGTGAGCTGAATGTAAAGGAAAGCAGCAATAACATCTGAAAATGTAGGTTAAAGTGCCCAGTTATAGTATGCATTGCTACAATTTTAAGGAGGAAGGGAAGTTAGAGAAATGGATGAGATACTAACTGTTTGTCTCTTCATGTGTTTTCAGAGACCATATGCTCTTATGCAGTTAAAAAACAACTTCCTAACAGTGTTACTATCAAGGTGACTTTGATTCTAGTTGCCCCAGTCCTCTGTGGTTGCTTTCTGCAGCACTTTAAACAGATTGGGGTGTGTGACTTTGTTTATTAGAGAAACTGCTGGTTTTTGGATTCTTTTTGCGTGCTTTAGATCTTTGGGAAGATAGTTCAAAGCTGTCAATCCCTTTAAGGGAGGAACTTAGACAGGTAAAAGAAAAAAGCAACATACCCACAGAGTGATAGGAAGGAAGCAGATGTCAGGACTCTTCCTTGAATCACAGAAGGTATAGATAATTCAGTATGCCTGCTATTTACTGCAGGAAAAGACAAGTAATTAGGTACATATCCATGTGTAATTTTGAAATGTGGGAATTCATTCACTGCTTCTTTGTGACTTGTAAAGCTTGTTGAAATCATGAAAGCTTCTCTTGCTTGTTGACAGTACTCCTTCCCCCAGTTCAGAGGCCATTGCACTATCTGTGCCTATAGGTTATGTCATTCAATCAATAAGGAAGCCTTTGCATGCAAAATTGGACCAAAGCCTTAATAACTCCGGGGCCTGTTAAGTAGGGCTCCAGTGCTTACTGGAATATCCCATTCCCATAATTCTCTGTGCTCACTTAGACTATTTTACATGATCCCGTTAACTTTCAGCAAATCTCTTCTACAAGGCATAAAGAAACAGCGTATTTTCACAAAGGTCAGCAGAACAAAGTCAGATGTATTGAGAAAGTAATCAATAAGTATGTCTTGCATCTGAAGTAATATTTAGCACTTCAGGGCATGGATGGAATGCTTTAGCATAAAAATAGAAATTAAGTTATTTTTTCAAGCATGATATTTTCAGTTTTGCTTACTATCCAACCGCTTCTCACTGAAAAGTAGCAGTGGCCTAAGCACACTACTTCATAACTTTTTAGGACTTTCCTTAGTATCATACAACTTTTAATGATTGAAAGTAATTTTTAAAGAATGGCTTTACAAACTGCTTTATTTGATGAAAGGAAAGAGGGATAACATTCCTTGTTTCTACCTAAAATGATTAGGATCAAAACTAATTTTCAGCATTCATAATGTTCATAATTCAATATATGCAGACTATTTTTGGATTAATACAATTTTAAAATGCTAATAGGAGATAATTGTGGCTTTGCCAGAGATTATTATGTTAAAGATGCTCCAGTTCTGATTCTCCATAGCACGTTGAGAACCTACTAGCATGCTTTGCTCTTTTGCATAAGCAGAAAGCCTAGCCTACAGCACTTTTATTTCCTGTTACCTTTATCACAAGAGTGTAGTTATAAATATTAACGCTCATGAAGTACATTTGTTGCAGAAACATGACTGAAAAACTTCCCTGTCATCTCATGTTAAATTACTACTTGTTTTCTACACCGGATAATCTTACAGCCTGTGAGACTGTTCTTGTTTGGGGAGAGAGACATTAGGGACCACAAGCAGTCTGATATAAAGGTGATCATAGATAGGAGTGAAATAGTGGGGGGGAAATACTAAAGAGTTTCAAGATAGTCATAGACCAAGAACAAAAATATTTTCTCTCTTTAGAAAGAGGCTTAGATATTTTATTCTACTTTTACAATGAAGCTACTGTGGTAAGTGCAGGGATGATGAATGTTAAATTACAGATAGTAGCTACTGGTTATCTTTTAAATATCACTCAGTTTGTGTGAACCTCTTCAAAAGCTTTGAAAGAACATATCTATAGGATCTTCAATTATCTTACTTGGGGAGACTTTCGATCTCTTCCATACAGTGTCTGGTTAGGCATATTTAAGGCAATAGTGACAAGTTAAATATCATATAATGTATCAGAGCTGTGTTGTCTTATATGAGATCATCAAGGAGTGAATGACTGTAGAGTTTCTGGCCAAGGTGTATTGCCAGAGCAATGTGAGAGCCCAGGCTCAATACAGCAGAGCAAATGCAGCAGCGTTTTGGCAGCACTTTCTGTAGGAAACCAGTTGGGTGCTTGCCAACTTGCGCACTTGCACGGAAAGGCCATCTTCTTCCTTGTAGCATTCTAGGAATGGAATGACATGGCATGGCATAGAATAGAATAGCCCAAGCTGAGGTAGTACCTTAAAAGCAGTGAAAAGGCCTGAAAGCACTCATTCCCAAAGCTGAAGGCTTCAGCAAGAGAGGCCAGGGACCTGAACCCTCTTGAGTGCATGAGTTTCACAGAAAGGAAAGGGACACTCTTAAAGCTTGGGTAAGAGTCCGCCCTTCAGCCCCACCCCCCTCAGACCTGGCTCAGCAGCTGGCCAAAACAGCTCCCAAGAAAATGGGTGAGTGCTTAGCAGTCAGGTATTGACAGGTTTTTGGCAGGCAAAATTTCTTCAGAGCCTTCCTGACTTTCTGTCAGGACTTTGGTAATGTTGAAAACTCTGGTAAATACTTGATTTTGAGGAATCTACATTCTCCAACAGAAGACTTTTCAGCTGAAGAATTTCTGTCAGATTCTGTCAAACTTTTCTATACTTGGCACATTTGACCTTTCAGCAGCTCTCCTACTAGTTCTGACACATATGGCTCAACTCAGTGCCATGAAGTACTTCATTTTTACTAGCACGAAATTTGTTCCTTTATAGTGAGAGACGGTAACATGGCATTTAAAGTCACAGTCTTCACTAACTCACAGTGTACCTCTGTTCAGTTTAAGTGTACATGAATTCATTTTCACCATTACCCACCAGGAATGGAGCGGGGCATTAATCACAATTATTTCATTTTCTCAGATGACAAAAACCAGACAGACAAATTTCCTTGCAAAATATAAATATTATCTGCAAATGTTCATATTGTTTGTTAATGTGGTTTGAAAAAACAGCGACAACAACCTGGCATTGAAATATATTTAATTTTGTTTCTAATTAAGCAGAAATAAGTACTGAAATTCAATAAAACCAAGCAGTAACTGGGGGATTGAGTGAGTTACCTTTTTCTATTATACTATAATCATGTTATATAGAGAGGCTTTCATGCCCTTTAGAGCCACTTGAGAATTTAATAAACTGCATCAGGCCCAACTCTGTCAGCGGCAAAGATTTTTATCAAGATAGTACTATTACTGCCACTGTACTGGGCTTTTGTGTTTTTATATGTCATTTTTGTCTAATCTAGAATTTTAAAATGTTCTAACATTTATTTTTATACCATATATTAAGCTGTTGCTTAGTGAAGTAACTGCAACATTCAATATATATATAGTGCCTGGACTTGTGCCACTAACCTCATCTTGTTTCCATGGTTTTCTGTTGTTCTCCACATATCTAGTCTGTTTTTAAATCGTGTGTTATACATAACTTTGGGAGAAGGAATTATCAGGCAATCACAAACAGGCACTGAGAGAGCTGAGACCTTGAGATTATATTGCTAGCTGTTTAACTGGGAACAGTCAGTTAAAACAAAAGACTAGGAATCTGGATGCTAGGAGTCTATTTATGCTTCTGTCATCAATGCATTATATGAACTGAGGCAAATCACTTAACCTCATTATAAAATAGCATAGAAATATTTACCTCATAAGGCTTCTGCAGAGACACAGGCAAAAACCTGTTCTTTCACGCCTATTTCTGATGAAGATTTTTTTTTGGTAAGAACTTTGAAAATAGTTGTTTTTCATTTGTTTGGTAAAAACAAAATCCAAATGGCCTTTAAGGCCAAAAAGTTGGCTTGAAACTGAAAAAAATAGGGTTTTTTTCCTAGTAAAAAGGACACTTTTATTAAAAAAAAAAAGTATCAAATGAACCATTTTCTGCTGGGGAAAAAAATGCTTTGAAGGAAATTTTTTTATCAGTTCTGGTACTGTATATCTGAGATATCTTCCCAAAACAGGAAGCTTAAAACAAAATGCGGGCAGGTGGGGGATGGGATAACCCATGCTTCTAAATGATGCCAGAGGTGAATTTGGCTGCTATTGTTACCTTAGTTCACTGCTTAGGGGAAGAAAAATGGTAACAGTCCAGCTGCTCTCTAAGATTCTCTCTACTCACTTTCAAAATTGTTATAATATTTATGTCTGGCTTACACAAGCATGAAAACAACCAACAAACATTTGTAGACATCGTGTAATAAGAATTCAGATACTCAATTTACTTTTGGGCAAACTATTTTCAAATATTGGAAAAATATAAGTCCACAATTAAATATCTCTTAAATAAGGCTCCCATTGAGACCATGACAAAAAAATCTGTTAAAATAAACAATCAAGTGTTCAGGAGATGTCATATTTCTCATATTTTTTATTTAGGTTTACCCATTACACTTGTGCATTTCTGTTTCATTACCTTTGCCTGATATTTCTGGATGTCTTGCATTCCATCAGTGATTGCTATCTGTAATGTCACTGACATAGCATTTCCTTTTCCAGAATTGAAATAATGCAACCATTGACATTTTAAACGACAAGAAAAAGTGAAAAAGGCTTAAAAGGAAAAATTTTCATATATTTCTATATCTGAGCCTGTAATCCTGGCCTACACTGTTGGGACAGATATCAGTGCATGACATCTAGTGGTAGATGAAAGAGATCCATCGATCTGTGTTATCAAGGAAAAGTTCTTAAGTTACTGCATCCGCATGTACCCAGCACAAGGGAAAATTATTCTTATCTAAAACCAGGTGATCATATAAGACAAATTTATTCTTTATGCATCCTTGGACAATACATCCAGGCAGACTCACAGTCTATTTTCTGTTTTAAGGGATAGGTTTTATTATCATAAAGTTCTGTTTCCATTTAAGAAATTCTGAGAGGCGTTTGTTTAGATACATTAAAGGTTTTTCAAGCAATAATCATAGAAAGATTCATCAAGAATAACATATCGAAAATAAGAGTTATATAATAATTGGAAAGCCCTTTATTTTTCTGTAAGCGGTAAAATGTTCTGAGGTGTTATAGGTAACACAGCAGTCCTGTATTTTCCATAGAGATATCCTGGACTTCCTTGACCTCCTAATACCTACATGATATTCTCTACAGGAATTTCAACTGGATAGAGGAAGAATAATAACCAAATAATATTAAAGTATTCCTCCAACTTCAGACTGAAGTTTATTTGGAAAGATGCAGTGGCTGTGTACAAAGTATCTATTCTGGGGATATATAAAGCTTTTCACATATCCAGTTTACCAGACTACAGTTTTAAAAACTGGATAGTTCTAAGTTTAGAGCATGTTCAGGCACTGTACTGGGTCAGAGCCTACCTGTTTAACCACACTAGAGAATCCATTTCAAGTTGTTGGTCAGTGTTCTCAGCAGAAGGAAATGGTTTAGCTTTCTGAATTCCCTTCACTAGCTTTTTTGCTTCTCCCTCCCCTGCACTTTCCTTTTCCCTCCTGGCTAACACTGTTCCTAAAAATGCTTTGATGTTTCTTTTCAGAACTAGTCTTCCTGACAAATTGAAACTTTACTAGGAACTTTTTTTTCCAGATGTATTTGTAATTTTTCTAAACATAAGAAGACTTCCCTGATTAAAACAAAACAAAACAAAACAAAACCCAAACTGAAACTTCTTTCTGAAGTCTACAGCAAGACACTACCAGTTCGAAGTGGGGAAGGTGGAATAATGTTTTATCTGGACAAAACAAGATACATGCTCATAAGGCACCAGATTATCTTATTTGAAATAAGTTTCCAGATGAGTTCACCCGATAACAGAATTTTAGTGGAAATTCTCAGCCCCAATTCTTAAAATCAGCAAAAATATCAACAACTGAAAACAGGATTCTTGTAAAAGAAATTCATAAGCAACTATGACTGGATAGCGCATAATTTCATTGCCAGCCATGCCATGCTAAGTCAGCAAATATACCCGTTTTCCGTGTATTTCTCTAATATAAAATGCATTTAAGTTCTTACAAAGCTAGTATACTTGGAAAATAGTATATCTACAACTGGAATGGGAATGATAGTTTTTTCCTTTGGACATTTCCATGCTAATTGTCCTGGTTTCTGCTGGGATAAAGTTAATTTTCTTCCTAGCACCTGGTGCAGTGCTGTGTTTTGGATTTAGTATGAAAATACTGTTGATGACATACTGATGTTTTAGTTGTTGCTAAGTAGTGCTTATTTTAAGTCAAGGATTTTTCAGTTTCTCATGCTCTGCCAGCAAGCAGGTGCACAGGAAGCTGGGAAGACGCATGGTCAGGACAGCTGACCTGAACTAGCCAAAGGGATATTCCATACCATAGGACATCTTGATCAGTATATAAACTGCGGGGAGTTGGCCCAGAGGTGTGGAGTGCTGCTCAGGCATCGGTCAGCAGGTGGTGAGCAATTGCATTGGGCATCACTTGTCTTTTCTTGGATTTTCTCTTTTTTTTGTTATATTCCTTTTCATTACTATTATTATTATTATTATTATTATTATTATAATATTTCATTATTATTATTTTTATATTTTATTTATTAAACTGTTCTTATCTCAACCCACGAGCTTTACTTTTTTTTTTTCCAATTCTCCTACCCATCCCACTGGGAGCAGGGAGGAGTGAGCGACAAGCTGTGTGGTGCTTAGTTGCTGGCTGGGGTTAAACCACAACACTAATCCTGGTTTAATTTGACATATTAAACAACCATAAGATGGAAAATGTTTGTGAGAGAACGCCCAGCCCTGGAGACATACTAGCTGTTTTCCATCAAGGACAATGAAGCCAAGAGCAAGGGAGGTTTAGCAGGTACAAAAGGCATGTGGCATTGTGGCCCTGTGTATGAACAAGAGTAGAAAATCAGGGTTGAGGTGGGTTGATAGAGGGAAACAGTTGAGATTCAGCTGATATTCAGACAAATGTCTACATAAATAGGTATGGGCATGAATCTGAATTATCATTCTGAACTCTACCTCCTGTACCATATAGCAGTAATAATCATTAACCTTTTCTAAGGTCTGAATACAAAGATCGCCTGTTTAACATAATGGCAAAGACATCACAGGGACAGAATACAGCACATAATGAACAGAAATGATCTGTGAAAGGACAGTGCAGAAAGAAATTTCTACTGAGCCTCCTTCAGTAACAATGACCTCTGCACCTCCTTAGTTTCACTAGAGTTCATACAGTTGCTAAAGAAATGTTATGGAAATATTTGTTATATAAAGTAAAACAATAGGACAGAATGAGTTACTTTTGGTAAACAGTAATGTCCAATTCAGCTGCAATCAGAGTGTCTTTTGACTCATGCTTTTTCTGGTGCCTCTGCAAGACAAGGCACTAAACTCCTTATGATGTCCTGTTTAGAAAGGGGCAAACACAATAAACATAGTCAAAAGATGCCTGACCTTTTGTACAGAGCTACTGTTGGAATTGTTGCCATTACCCATTTATATGATGGGGAATTGCATCAAGACTGGGTAAACAAGAACAAATTGGTCACCCTGCATGTAAAACAGGCCAGAAAATGCTTGTTCCTGAAGTTCCTCCCAATTTTCCATCCTTGATCCACCCCCTCACACACACACACACACACGCACGCACGCACGCACGCACGCACGCACGCGCGCTGTGGTCTCTCTCTGGCTGTCTCCACGGTAACAGCAGCATGGGGATTTTGCTGCTGCTGCATGTTTTGGAAGCTGCCTTTGCTCAGGGAACTGCTCGCTCAGCCCTGCTGGTGCTTGGATGCAGCAACATCACCCACCGGAGACTCTCCCTGTGTCCAAAGGGCCGCTAGCTGTTAGTCACATTTGGCTGCAGTACCCCGCGTGCGCTGCTGTTTCTTTTGGCTGTGGGTGGTTTATGCTGATAGGTGCTAAAGTGCTTTGTAACATTTGTACATTAGGCAGAGGGATTAAGTGCATGCAGGTTTATTTTGTCCAGGGAGCTACCAACTCAGGACAAAAAGTGCATGATATAATGAGTCCCTAGAAACAGGAGTGCCTCGTTTTCGAAACTTGGAGAAAAGGTAAATTACTACTGAAGATGTTGCAGTTTGCAGTGTCTCCAGGCAGTAGTCATACTACTTACTACGCTAGCACAAATCCCCAAAGATACAAAAGTCAACTCTGGGGCACTATGAAAATCAAGTGTATAAAGGGTAAACCAGAATCTTGCCCACTTTAGGGTTTTGATGGAAGAGGAAGGACCTAAACACATATGGAAGAGGTGAAAGTTCTCTGTTCCACCGACTCTCATGGAAGCTGTTGAAAACTCTTCTTACTATCTGCTAGTAAGCACCTTTCTGAGTTGGGAAGTGGAAGCCTGATGATAAGTGCCACATTTATAAAAAGATCATGGTTAAAGTCCTTCATAGAAGATACATGAAGAAAGAAAACCATTGTGTTCCATATTTTTTAACAACACTGAGCACTAACGTGTACCTGATGTAGGTCAATAATTTTTGTGCTAGATATTCCTCTTACACAGTGAATTTTTACTCAGTGGTATTGTATTACCTATTATGTTATGTTAGCTAAACAATGTTATATAATTAGCATTATATCAGTGCTGTTCTATTAGCTTTAATTAATAATATTTTTTTTCTTTTTAATGTTATACCTTCTAAAAAGGAGAAAAATCAGAACTGTTGCACAATGGAAGGTTGACCATGCACCTAGAAATAGGAAAGGTTTGAGTCTGTTTCCCAATAGGATGGTTCAGGCTTGTAACTTTAGGAAGCAGAACAAGAACACTGAATCTCACCTGCTGGATCTTAGAACTTGAGTGATGCTAGCTGGAATTCCAAATTCTGTGTTTATGACATAATAATAGCAATAATAATAACAACATTTTTTATTCATAACTTCTGTATAACATTTTGTCCTATAGCTGTGTATCCACAATCATCACTGAAATAAATTTACGTCTGCGATAGGTGTTGGCAAACAAACAGACCAGGAAAAATCAGCATGCAGCACAGCAAGAGAGAGGAAGACAGATTTTGGTCAAGGACTCAGAGACAAATCCTGTTGACAGTGAAATTGCCATAGGCTCTTTAATGTCCATGCAGCACAGAAAGACCAATGCATACTAAAAGTCATGGCATTCCATTTATTTGCTCTTTATATACTGTTTGAATGCTTCCCATAAGACACAATCTTTCCAATAGTGTTCTTCTTCATTCACCATTCTGGTGCAGAGATTCTTTTTTCGTCTGCATGTTAATTGTCCACATCAGTCTTTTGCCTATTTCTATCACATATACCTTTAGAATTTTTTTAACTGTTTTCTTATAAAAGACGCTCATGTCTAGTCAGTCAGCAAAGGCCACTTAACGAGCTTGTTCACTACCTCTGTTCCTCTTTTTTTTCCCTATTTCTACTATGATACCTATTATTGAAAGCAAGTTAGGAAACACTTGTCTGGTGCTTAAAGAGCTAGGTCAATATTTTATATTCATATGTTCAAAATAAATTTGTCTCAAAATCTTCAAATCATAGCTGTTCATTTAATCATATGTTTCTATTAGTGTTAAATCTCTCTTGCATATTTTGTCCACTTATTCACAATGACACTCTTCAGTTGCATGTTATCATTAGAGTCAAGTAATCTTCCTGAGTCAAGTGATGTCCTTTAATAAGATTATAATTCTATTGAGCCCTAATCCCAAGGAAGGCATTAGGGTGTAAATACATTTTAAAAATCATCATCATGGTTAATGCAATGTATGGATAGTGAGGGATTTTTTTTTTTTTCACTGTTTGTTTAACTTCTTTTTTTTCAACCTATGGCTTTTTGTGAATGAAATCATTAGAGAAATATCTCTCAAGCCATATTACAAAAACAGCTGAGTTTTGAGGAAATTAATTCAAACAAAAAACAGAGAACAAGAGAGACAGGCTTCACTGATGTGGGCCCGCTGGGAAGTGGCTGGACTCTCCATGCAGTGAGCCTGGACTGTGACATGAAATAAAGAAGTAAAATCTAAAAGGAAAAAAAAGAAAGGAAAAGAAAAGCAAGAACCCCTGCAGCCATTGCGTTTGACTTTCTAATAATGTCAGTCTCGGAGAAGAGCAGAGATGGAAATGAGAAAGGGTGCACTTGTGATGCAGTCATTCTTGCTGTCATCGCCTTTATGGCTTTTCAGCAGGCCAGAAAAGGCCAATCCACTAGAATATGAATGAGATACAGTCATGGCCCCACCAAGTAAGTAGGAGACATCAGACCTCCCTGTTTGGATCCTAATAGCTTTTTCCAGCTCAGTAATCTCTCATTGTAAAGGAAAAACAAGACAAGACAAACAAAAAATGATCCTCCCTCCCCATACCCTGTCTCTGCCCACTTCCCTTTGATTATTGTTCTGAAGGGCTTCAGAGAACTGGAAGATTTAATAGTCAACAGGGATTTGGTGAAGTAAACCCCTCTTGGAGTGAGTTTTATTCCTATCAACTAGACTTCTGGATATGTGTGGAAAGATCTGACAGATAGGCATGGGGAAAAGAAGGGTTAAAGGGACAGAGAATTTAAACAATGGATGTTTTCTCCAGTAATTATGTATTTGAAATTCCCAAGGAAAAAGGTGAGGTGCACTGGGTGGAGGTATTTTAGTTGATGCCACCAGTGCACAGAAACCATATCTACTCTCCCTTTCCTAACAATTATACTAAAGACACCTTTCACTGATTTCAGCTGTGATCTAAACACATTTTCAGTTCCGTATTTAAGATTCTGATACATTGTTCTGCCTCTCTCAGGAGCTGCATGGGTTTCAGCAACAGTAAAGCATAACAACAGGAAATTTGAGATGACAGAGGGGAGCTTTGTGTTATTCAGCAGAGCACTGTGTGGGGCTACCTCAAGCAGACTCACCCTGGAATCAGTGGTGTAACCACAGGCTGAAATAATCTTACTTATGAAGATTATAATATTTTGATCGAGTTAGAGAAAGTTCTTCCTGTTTAAATGTATATTGTACCATATAAATTTGCCTGTTCAGTTGAAGGTAGCTCAGGGATACATATGGGCTCCATTCTCCATGGTCTGGTGTGGTATGGAGGTATACAGTGTTGACTCTGTAGATAACCAAGCATCCTCTGCTGGCAGTACTAACTCAGGAAGCATGGAAGCAAGCTGTGCTCTAGCCCACATGCTGCTGTTGACAGTAAGATAATTGTATACTAATTGCAACATTACCTAATTAATTCTGTCAAATAAGCAACCAAATACTACTAGTTCCATTAAGATCAAGGGAAAATTCGGACAACAAGGTTAGGTAATTGGACCAAGGCCGTTTCAGAATGTCAGAGTAATGTTTGTAACATAAAATACTTTGCTGGATCGTATTAGCTCTTAGTCTGTACTGCTGACGGCCTTATGAACTAATTGGAAGTAGAACTGGCAGAGCTGCTGACTAGACTGAATTAAGTGTGTATCTAAGAAACAGCTCTTCATCGAGTGTTTGAGATACATGTGATTAAAACATTGCATATATTTCAATGATATTTATTTCATTACACATAAACTTTACGCCTGTGAAAAGCAGAAATATTCCTTGACATATGACTTTAGCTAATGTTATTGGCAGAAAATCAGTTAAGATTTTTTTTTAATACAGTTTATTTTGCATCTTTAAATTACTTGAAATAAGATACTTGAATAAAACATTTTTGAGGATTTGTTTTACTTGATTGATCAAGAAGATAGTGGTGTTGAAAAAAATGAATCTTTGGCAACATACACTACCCATGGGTTTTTGGATATTATATGTTATTTGGACAAGGAAGATTAAGTTGTTTGACAAAATACTTTTTTTGGACAGTGTGAATATTGATTAAGGTGATTCCTGCAGGATGAGAGTCGAATCAGTTTAACCTAGTTCTAGGGAAAATACACTGAGGAGACTGATCTATATTTTAATAAAACCCATTCTGTGGTGCTATTTCTTAGGTTCACTGGCTGAAACTAAGAGGACTTACTACTATCCACATGGCACAACCACAGGCTAAAAAATATGAGATTTGCATTTAAAATACAGGTCTTCTGTTCAGCCTAAAACCTGGCACAGAACCTATTCACTGTTCAAAATGTGCAAATGAGTTCTTTGTCATACTCTATTTCTGATGGATCCAGTTTTTAGCAGGAAAAGCAGAAGCATATTGATCTCTCCTGATGCACTCAGTACAAGGCAGAGCTGGGAATGGAAGCTACCGATTCCCTCTTTTAACAATAATTGTCTCACCAACAACATTGAAAGCCATAATCTGTTTATGAAGTCATCTTTAGTGAGATTGTATATATGTATCACTGTGTTCCAGGAAAACATGCTTTGAACCACTGAATTTGCCTGTCTTTAATACTATCTGTTTATACTTTTCCTTATTTCTGCTTTCCTTCTTCAGTTTCATCTCATTTCTAATACAAATTAGATAACAATAATCTTTCTTCCTTCCTTCCTTCCTTCCTTCCTTCCTTCCTTCCTTTCTTTCTTCCTCTCTCTCCCCCCCCCCGACAGTTAAAGCTATCCATATCCTAGGAAAGAATTACAAGAGTATTTTCTTGTCTGGAGTTTAGATGTGCCAATGCATCACTTTAATCTCTTATCACCTTTAATCCTATTTCAAGGAACTAAACTTGTAAAGGCTGAAAAAGAAGCAATAAAATTGTAAATTATCCTTATTCTAAGTTCATATCTCCCACACACACCTGTTCTACTTCAACACCTGCCCTCCAGCACTGTCAGGGCAAGACTGAGGCATGGAAAAACAACTGTAGTAGTATGACAACTACGTGATAAAGACTTCTAAGTTACTCGACTTAGCCCCTAGCAATCTTTCTTACTGAGTTTAAAAGAAGTGACTTCCTGTGTTGCATGATGCCATTGAGAAGTTTCATGGACAACTTCCATGTATAGGATGTCCATTGTGTAGCAGTAACATCTCATATCCAAACCTGTTTGATTTTCTGTCCTTGAGTTGCCATGGAGAGCTTACATAGCCCCATCTTTTTGTCTTACGGAATTGTGCAATTTGCAAGATAGCCGTAGTGTCCATTCATGCTCTCCCAATACACAGAAATTCAGGCAACCTACTAGTACATACATAATGCAGTGTATCCTGAAGACAAATTTTATCAATCCTGGGATCCATAAGAACAAAACTTTGCTACCTTAAATCAGATTCTTGACTCATAATGGTTTGGCCTTTTGTAAAGATACGTACAGAGTATTTCAAAGTGAGGAACAAAAAAAGAAAGACGAGATATTAAAATAAATCAAATTCAATAAGAAGCAACCTTCAGTTGCTTCCATACCTTCAGTATTGAAATCAGTTACTTCAGAGCACAGTAATCTGGATTTATAGCATGTTCACATGGTTCAAATGTAGCAGTGGTAATGTATGAGCATATACTTCCAGTACACTTTATGATGAGGTGGAGAAAAATGTTTAAAAGCCTGTGTTCATAAAAGACCCTGGGTAAGTTCCAACAGAGAAATTCAACTCTTCAGTTTGATAGAAATACTATGTATGGAGAAGTTTGAGATAAACCCACACTTTATACTTAATCAGTTTTATTTTAACATTAGAGGTACAAATCTTGAGTTGCAATGTAGGGAAAGAACTGCTGAGTGAATAATTCTGAGTAAAACTACTAAATTCAGTGATATTCTGTTTCATTTTATAATAATAATTGTTACTGACAAGTGTAAGGATAAGGTCTAGTAAAATACATACAGTGAAACTATAAGCTTTGATTTTTTGATGACTCCTTTCACCTGAGAATTTCTCCCTGAAATGTAATACTTGAGGTTCATCATTCAGTATTTACTTGTTCCAAGTATCCAAAATAAAGATGCATAACCCAAGTAACAAAACACATCTGAAATGGTGAATACTACACTGCTTAATGTGTATTCAGCAAAGTATTTCAGAGTTCTTGATGAACAACTTTCAATCAACTTATTGATTACATACAGATATCTAAGAAATATGGGCAAAACAAGGCTGGTTTTCAAACAATTCATTCATCAAAACAAGCGTGTTAAATTCATAACATTATTCATTAAGAGTAGTTTGAATAATTTGACCTGAAATGCATTATTTAACAGGAATAAATATTTAAAACCAATATATCTAATCAAAGGTGATTTAACCACTGCTTGTCACCAAATAATCCATTGACAATTGTCCTTTCCTGTTGAATAACTCAACATAATGAGCGACTGCTGAAGCAAAAGGAACCATCATTTATCATCAGAACAATATACTGTATGTGTGAGAACGATGACTTGATCCTAGAGCCATCTCAGTTTTACAATCAGTGTATTAAAGAAAATGGAAAAATAATTGTAGTAATAGAAAGAACAATCATTTAAATGTTATTAAAACAATGATTAATCATGGAAAAATTACTACATCAATAAGTCTCTACTCACATCAGGCATTTTTTACCTCCTATTCCTTTTAGGCAATTGAAGACAGTGCAGAAACTAGAGAAATAAAACAGAGAAGATGGAAATTGTTTGAAAAATTAGTAAGTAGCAAAAGAATACAAAATTAAGATTTAAGTCTGTCTTTCAGTGCATTTCAGTTAGTTTCTGGCCAGTTTTGTATGCTCTAAGGAAGACAAAACAAATATCCAAATGTATAGCTTTTGGCTTAAAAAATTAGCGGTGCCTTCAAGTTTGGAGCACTGAAAAAAATTATTATTAAATTTATTGTAGCCATTTCCATTATATAACCTATATACATGTAAGGTACATGGATATGTATACAGGTCACAATGGACCTATGTATACTCACTACGGATGTTTGTGTGTGTCTAGTGTGTGTGAAAGAGAAAGATTAAAAAAACCCTACAATAAGCAATAGGTTTTTTCTGAAATAAGTAGAAAAATATTTAAATCAATAGTGATGGTGTGCACCAGCCTGTGCTAATCATTTCAAGAAATGATTGGTTTTAGGATTCAGGATTTCTCTTTCTGTTTGTCTTCCTGACTACATTCCCTTCTTGTCTTCTTTAAAACGGCTGGCAAACTTGCAGTTGAAAATCCTGCCCTGTGCTCAGCCTGTTAACTTTCTAAAATTTCATGTTAATTTGGAAAGTAAATGCGGCTGCCTTGTGACAGGTGTAGCAGACATATACAGAAATTATGCCAGAGAAAGAGCCATACTAGCGAATTAGATATCTGGAAAGTGATTTAAATATACACCACTTGGATAGTTATGTATACAATTTGTCTTTGCTGTTTACCTCTTACTTTCTTCCATTTCTCCGTGTGTGTGTGTGTAAAGATTGGAAAAGGGTAAATGAAAGACATGTAATTTACTGATGAGAAAGCCTCAGTGTAATCTCAGTGTCAGTGGAATTAGAAACAGTAAGACTACATCTTTAAACATTTTAAGAAAAAAGAAAGTCCTATAACACCTACAGTGCCTTTGCTACTTGAGGCTAAAAAAACCCCTGGACAGTAGTTTGAGAAAAGCAGAAATGTCAGATGCATCCCTGTTCCGTACCTGAAAAGGATATTGGATACTATCCTATGGGAAGGAAGTGGGCATGGAAAATTATCTATAGCAAAAGAGCCAGCAACATAGACTAAATCTAAAGAATTTCAAATCTGCAGGCATGAATAGCATGTAACTGAAGAGCTAGAATTAACTAGCTGAAAAACTCTATGAAACTTTAATGTTAATATTTAGTAAGTATTGGAAAACTGGAGAAATTAAAAAGAATTAGAGGACTGCCATTTCCATTCCATTAACAGTTAAAAAAAATGGGCAGCTTCAGGCTGGTTAGCCTGGAAAAGTAGTTGGATAGGTAATTCATGACTCTATTGAGACGTTCGTGCACATTGCACTTTAGGTTGTTTTTTTTTTCCAAACAACTTTTAGGGCATAATGTCATGATTATCAAAACACAGTCCACCAGTGGTACAGGCATACAATGGCATTTCTGTAGAGTTTAAAATTAGAGTACAAGATAAGGTGTTTATTTATGGGTTTTTTGCAGACTTTATCTTATGCAAAAGAACAAGATGACAGGTTATGTCTTGATTTACCATAAAGATATAATGGATTCAGAATAAAAATAAAAATTCTGCCATAAAGTTTTGTCATTCAAATTTAACTTTTCTTTTTTGTCTTTTTTTTTTTTTTTTTTTTTTTCCCCCCCAGAAAACCTGAACAAGCAGAGCAAGTATATACTGCAATAGTGATTTGCATTGGGGAGCCATGTGTCGTGGCTATGAGCCATGTAGCTATGAGCTATGAGATAGCAACTACGATGAAATAAATAAAGTTGTATTTATGATATTGTTGTATCATGGTGTGAAGCATCAGACACTGGCCTCAGCAAATCAGAGAAGGAAACCAAATGGTACGGTAGACAAGTTTTTGGATGTGGTATGAAAATCTCTCTAGAGTGTCTGGTTGATTTGCCTTGCTTATATACTCAGAATTATATTGTTCACTTAATTTAGAGTCAGACAGGAATTTCCTCCTTGATTAGACTGATAAAGTTCTGATGCTGATTTTGCTTTCAGTTTCTAACCTTTCTCTAAAATATAGAATATAGTAAACTTCTTATGATCATATGGGTATCATCTCTTGAGAACACCTCAGGCTTTTTTCTGCTGATTTTCCCCTCAAAATCTACTAAGAATACAAAAGCACAAGCCTCTGAGTCATAAAAAACATGGCCAACTTTGTGGTAAATGAAAAAAATAGCATGTTGGAATGTCTTTTTGATGATAGCTGTGTATGTTCCTTAACATAACACCAACCAAACATAGACAGGAAATAATGCCACAGCTGTTCCAGGTGCTTACTTCAAATTTTGTCTAGTGAGAATCTAGCTTAATTAAAAATTTTAGACTTAATAAATTGCATGACGTACACTAAGTGATCACTAATGGTGAAACTAAGTGATCTAATGGTTCCTCCTGGCCTTAAGCACATCTGAATGCAGCATTTAATATGTTGCTTGAATGAGGGATGAACAGCTCATTTCTCTTTCCACACAGCAGCAGGGTCTGGCTGATAAAGAAATATCAGATCCGAGACTTATTCTTTAAGCATCTAAGGTCTTTGTTTCTCTGCTATCTAAATTCAGAATAACTTCTCCAGTTATATTTTCAAGAAGTTTATATATTGATTCGTTTATCAAACTTTTCAGCTCCATTTTCTTCCTTTTTTCAATCCTTATTCCACTAAAATTGTGTCTCATTTCATGCAGGCAAACTTAAAAACCTGTCCTAAAGAGAAAGCTTTTCTTCTATATGAACCAAGACAGAGTTATCTGCTTCTGGTACATTTTGTTACCGCTAAGCTGCGTTGAAGGATCATCAGGGAGGAATATTCACCCAACCCAGCTTTACACACTTAATTCAGTGGGCTACAGTGGTTGCCTAAAGTCAGCACGTATGAACACTTGCTTCTGTTCCTTCTAGTTGAGTGACTGAAATATAAAGCAGCACCTGACATTTGACAGGTTCAGTCAGTGGTAGATGTTTCATTGTTGCAAAAAGGATGTATGAGGTATAGATGAACAGAGTTACAAGAATATGTGAGAGAAGAAAGGAATCTGTTTGTTGTTAATAATCTAGATGCTCTAATCTTCTCTTCTGAATTTTCTGTCAGAAATCAGCTTATTCCCCAACAACCTCCCTGGTCCCACTCTAAATTGTAAGCATAAAAAGGGCATTTAAAAAAAATAAGCCTGTACTTCAATTATGCCTTCATACATTCACATGTTAAACAGGCATCAAAACAGCTGTGATCCTTTTGTCCCTGGCAATTATCAGAGAGTTTGTCTGCATATTTTGATTATTTTCATTATTTCTGTACAAATTTGGCTATACAGCTGAATTCTGTGTGGGTGAGACTTCCTTGCAGCGTACATGAAAGACACTGATCTACAATGGAGCATTTCAGTACTAAGGCAATATAACACTTGCAATAAATACTTGCAAACAAAGCTTAGAAGCCATCCTAGAGAATCATCAAGAGATCTCTGTAAAAGGTGATACAGATACTTTTAACTCTCTTTCTCTCGTACTTTTGTTCATTAAGCTAGGACTCAAAAAGCAGTAAAACTGGACATTACAGGCAGGGCTAGAGCAGGAGGGTTCCCATAACAATATGACGAACGTGTGAGAGTCCTTTTCTCTCTCTGATCTTTAACCTCTGCACACTGAGGCCCCTTTCAGCAATTCAGCGGCATGCAAAAGAAAGCCCAGTGATTCATTTAATCCATTTTAAAAAGGCATAAGAGATGATTTGATGCTGTCATACATGAATTAAATAATCCATTTTCTCAAAGGTGATTCTTCATATGAAAATAACATTTCTGTAATGTATAGGTACTAGATAAGTTAAGCTGAAGAACATCGTATAATTGTATCAACGACAAATTTTAATTACAGAGTGGCTGAGCTCAGTTTAATTCTTTCTGACTCATGATCTCTCTGTCAATAATCTGAAATATAATTTCAATACAAATTTGAACCTCTGTTTTTGATTTGGAGATTAGTTAGAACCCCTGCCCCCCGCTAAATCTACTTTTCTATATTTTTAGTCCTATTTTTAATGCAGCTATCATCAACTAAAATGAACGAACAATTGACTTGTTCAAAATTTTATTCACAATTCTACCTGTTCCTATAATTTTAAAGTATTTGAAAGATATCATTTAGGAAAAATAGTTTTCCTTGATCTCCAGTCTATAGAACCTCACAGGTATCTGATTTCAGGTCAGATCATAAGGTAAACCCTATTCTAATCCAGGTCTATAAACTGCAACTTCATTTTTCATTTGTGATGTTGCTGTTCCATGGTGAGGATTCTATTGTGGTGATGGGTAGTTGGTCTTGGGGCAGTCTTAGAACAACTTCATCAATAGCATTTTTTTTTTTAAATAGAAAAGATTAAAAATAAATTTACTGACAAAAAAATAGATAATTAAGGATTTTAGATGCTTTCTCTTATTTGTATGAGCATATAATTATAATGAGCATTACCACTTTTTCAACTGAATAATTAGAGATTCCCTAGAGAAACTTAATATTCTGGATGGCTTTCTTCTTCAAAGATAAGCCACAAAGTAATGGAATAAAGTGTTGCCATCCCCTTCATGTGAGGAACACAGGGACTTGTAAAAAGCCAAGAGAACACATGTGCTTTTTTGAAGCCATTAGGTGGAATTTTCCATCTCCAGTTGAAAGAACAGTGTCTATCTTCATATAGCCTTTGGGAAACAAAATTTCAGCCAGAATATTCCTGGTCACTAACCTTTATAGTCAATATCTTCTAAATTAACCTGTTGTACTTCCTTTTAGCCAAACGATGAAACAACAAACTTTTTTTTTAATGAAAATTAAAGCTATATTTGAGATAGAAAAGGTGTAAATAGTATGTTTACAATCCTTACAGAGTGAAAGAACCATTTATAAACTGAAACTTAGTGCTTATTTTCTATTATTTGAAAGAGAAATTTTAAGACCTAATTTGGGAATCTGAAGTATATAATTTTTGTCTTTTTTTATTATTAGTTATTCTATATTGGTTTGATGTATTGCGAAGTACTTCAAGAGGACCAAATGTCAGTGATGCAGAAGTATTTCACATGACTCACAGTCATGGTTTGATGGACTAATAAATTTAGACAGTAAACTTGTGAAGAAACAATTCACCTGTTTATAGCTAGATGATTACTTGTAATTAGACTTAATATAGACAGAATGAATTCTTATAGTGGATTTTTTTAAATATAAAAGAATTTAGTAAAACAATCTCAGCTCCGCTGAGGAGCAAAAGCACATTGGTTCTTGCAGAGGTGACAGATCTTCTGTTACAGAAATATATGTCCACTGATGGTGCTTTGGACTGCAGTGAATTCTAAGATGAAAGATTTTGTCTGAAATGGAGTACGGGTATGCCTGATGCATCCCTGTTTTAAAAATATATATACAAGCATACAGGTTTTAAATTATGATTTTTTCCCCTTCAATATTGAAAGCTTTAAGTCATTACCATGGAAACTGTTTGCATCAGAATACTACTTTTCTCTCCAGCTATTTCAGTATCATTAAATCCTTGCTAATACTTTATTATTCACTATCTTTTAAGCCCATATGCATTTCAGTATCTAATTTACTTAACAAATTGTGTCTGACAAAAGAGAAAAACTTATAGTACAATAAACAACACTATTAATTACTCTGTGGAGCAGGGAGCCACTATGTGAGCAACATTACGCCTTCAAAATAATGGCACCCAGTAATTAAGTATGAACATATTCTATTATTAGGGCATATATCCTTTTTCTTACGCTTATTTATAATAAAGTGGAGTTGCATTTATTATAGCTGTGGCCTTTATCCTGCTAAAACAAAGCAAGAGGAAAAGAAAAAGACATTCAGCCTGGGAACATATAAGAAAAATCTGTCACTATGGCAACCAAAATGTCATTTGTTATACTTTACTCATTACAGCATTGGATGTTACTTTATTAAAAGATAGAAAAAAGTCCTCTAAATTTAGGAATGCCATCAATTACAAAATATTTATTTCTGGAAGGCCAGTTTGGGTGGTTACAGTTTAGGGGCTGTATCTTAAACCTTTTATTTACATGATCAAGTCCTCATTTATATAGGAATTTTCATTCATCTTATGAAGTCTTATTGCTTAAACAATTCCTACACAGAAGACTTTAGGATCAAATTCTGATTGTGGAAATACCAATTTAAATAAAATGTAACTTAACTGTAATTGTCTTCAACATCACACCAAACTAACCAAGATGGGATGTTGACCTCTACTGGAGAGAAAGCTGAAATTGGCTTTAAGTTCACTGTATAGTGAATATTACATATAATAGGAAGAGTGTCAGTTCTTTAACTAGCTTTCTGCAGGCTATGAAATCAACCGCTTTGAAAATACAACATTTACTTTGGAACCAAGTTGGATTGTGTGTTCTGGGATCTGGCTGTGCAGCTAAAGAAATTGGAAGGCGAGATCCTTGGCAAGAAAAAGAGAAAATGCACCAAACTGTTCAAATTTGCTTTTGAGAGTCTTCAAAGACCTTGTGAGTTTAATGTGCCAGCTTTATTCTGCTCTAGCATGTACCTGAGCAATGACAGAGTCAAAATGCAGTGACATAGGACTGGTTTACATGATTCATAGCCATGTGATTCAGGATGCTGACTTTCCTTTAAATTACTGCCATGGCTCCCATACAGGTCAGCAGTGTATACTTCAGCTTGTCCTTTCAAACTATGCAGGCAGGTATAAAAATGGCCTTTTGTGCTTAAATTATAGCTCATAAGATTTTTCTTGTTTTCTTCCTTGAAACCACCCCAAACAACGAAAGAATAGTTGATGGCAATTTCCATACATAAGGAATCTCCCTTTTCCACTTTATTTTGCTTGTATTTTTGTCTACTTAATTCTTTAAGGGCTACCTTGAAACATACGAACCAAGCAAATATTTATGCTTTGATAATTTAACTAGTCCTAATGCATATGGGATATAGCATGTCATAAGGGGTTTTTTTAACCAATGAGGCAGTAACCAGCTGGCCAAAATACCTTTGGTGATAACACCACCAGTTTATCCTTATATCATTTGCCTGAATTTCTCTCTGTCATGGTATAAAATGCTCAGCTGCTCACTTCTGCAATCTTTAGAGCCAACCTCCATTATTAGAAGTAAATTTGTGAAGAAATCTGTGTGCACTGCTGGTCATCATGTGTTACAGAAACATCTGATGACACATGTTTATGATTCAGTAACTAATCTCCAAATGCCTTTGCTGTAGTGCATACACACTTACGTAATTATTGCTATCATACTGTTTTTCAAGCTTCTCTATTCCTTATCACCATGATAACTTTTATCTTATGAGTTAGATACTTCATATGTTGTGATATTTTTGTTTCCTTTAGAAAAAGATTATTTTAGCATTTTTTTCATAGTTAACAAGAATAAAAAGTAAATAAATGTTTAGGTTTGTATCATGAGCCCTGGTACTGCTGAGAGCAATTCTGCTGGCAGTGTGATTCAGGCCTCATAAGAGAACCTTCCGCTTTAGACACTCTCCTACCTTTAGTGAGCCACCTTTAAGAAAGCCAGTTAAGTTGGCTCCAATGCAAGTGCCTTTCCCTGGATTCTATTGATAGTGTCACTGTTCAGTGCATAACCCAAACCCTTTAAGAAAATAAAAAATATCATTAGTGTGCTGTTTCTGGTGTGAACTTGGAATGCAACTGTTCATGAGGTATGAATCATTTAACACAGAATTTTCTCAAGACACTTGTTTGCTCTTTTTTTCTGCCTGTGTGGTAAAGTTCTCATGTTCACTGCCACCTGGCCACCAGTAACCTCAGGGAGCAGAGTGAGTGTGATTAAGTGTATTCATGCAGTTTACATTGTGCTCTGACAACACAGAAGGAAAAAAGTAATGAGGACAAAGCCGTCACAAGCTAATTTGCTTAAGCTGTTATGTTCCTTAGTGCTTAGTCACCTCTCACGATAGTCCTAACCACCTAAATACTAAAATGGAGGTAGTTTTCTAGAAAGATTAGTGCCCAAAGCTCAGAAACTATGCTGATGCTTCCATGAGAGACCAGTCCAGAGCACTGTAATCTAATTATTGATTTATTTCTCTTTCAAAGACTAATGTGAAATGTATAAGCACGTCCTTAAGGGAAAATGCCTTTTTCCAGATCCTAAAGGTTTGCTTTAAGTACTGCCAATTTTGCCATCTCTATTATTGTAGCATTTTCTGACATAAAAGGAATCTTTAAAGTGCTCAGGCACTAGTTCATTGAGTAAAGAAAATCATCTGGTTCCTCTACTGTATTTCAATGCCAAAAGCACTAAATAATTGGCTTTGAAGTTGCTGTGTCTGGTCTGGATGGTTGTCCAAGCTGAACTCCAAATTATGGTAGCTGCTATTGGTCACGACAACTACAAAGTACAGAGAAAACTGCCTAAGTACCATGTGGTCATCTGTTCACCGTCATTTGTACTGTTTCTGTTCATGTTTTACTTCTAGACTTTGTGCTACTATTTTGGAGGCAGAGGTAGATGTCACTAGAAAAGCAATGATGCCAACTCTTTCCATCATTCTTGGATATGGCAGAGGATAGGGCTGTGCACTTGAAAGGTGATTTTACTTTCTCCCTTTTACCTTGGGCATCCCTGTATCAGCAGTCTGGCAGAAGACTTTGTATTTGAGGAATCAGTGATCTTGGGCAAGCCATGTCTGCTCTATTGGGTCTTGTACTTAGAGCTTGAAAAGCCCTTATGTTGAAAGTATTGCCATGCTAGCGATCTGCACATAAATCCCTCTGGTCCAATTACTGTTATAGGTAGAAATGAACTTTCAAATAAGAATGCAGTGCTTTGATAGCTCAAAGTGCCCATAGATGGACTTAGACACCAGCACTACTTTTCTCCAGATGCTCTTGAAGACATACAAGCTCTCTCTCCTCCCTGGTCAATAATGCTAGAAGACAGACATAAATAAGAGACCTGTTGTCCAGCAACACATAGCTCACATACTTGTGTGCAGTGCTGGATAAAATTGTCTTGAAAATTCAACACTATACCAGACATACGCATTGTTCATTCCAAATACCATCCCTGTTTCTACAGTAGTCTGACACACATACATAAATACTTGGACTCTATTATGCAAGTGTCATGAGGATAATGATATATGAGCAAATAGAATGTTATTTTGAAAGAATCAATTAATCAACTATAACAAAATGAAGACTTGCAATACCACAATAACTATAATAAGCACTAGAGTTGGATCAAATTTTCATGTGACATTTTTATCAGGTCCATATAAAATATGAATTCAGGTTTTTTATCAGATTAGTTTGGCCAGAAAATAAAGCTGATTTTCAACTTCATTTTTTTAAATTAAACAGTATTTTATTTAGAAGTTTCCATTTTTTAACTATGTCCACACCCTATAAGGTAGGCATTTAAAGTGGGATTCATTGCATTTAACTTTGGCCAAATAAATAATACTGTTTAGATAAACAATAATATCTGGTCTATCTGCATCTCTAGGAACACTTCTTTTTATCTCTAGCCCTGAAGCTACTGAAAAGGAAGCAAGAGTGAGAGACTTACCTCTAAACATTTTTCATCTGTATATAGGTGTTCATAAAAGCCGGATGAATCATCTTCTTAATAAACTTGTTTCCACTGATTATAGATGGAGCATATGTTGCTCAGTCTAAGCATTCGACTTCTTAGAAGGTTAAACAAGAAGTATTCAGTCTCAGGTTGCATTGTGTGACCTGAAGCCCCTGCCACTCTTTTTTTTTGCTTGGCTTGTTCAGCCAGCAAGCCAGAAAAAAATCAGCTTTTCCTACAGCTCTACAAATGTTAAATATGCTAATATTCCCAGTACAGTAATACTAGGGGTCAGAATCAATTCTAGGCCTGTTGCATAGGGCTACGTACAAATTGGCTGAGAACAATAGTCCATTCCTCAAACTGTTTATTGACTGTTAGCTAGGACATAACTCATGGATAAAATAAAACAAGGAATAGGAAGGAGTGAACTTCAGTAATAACAACTGAGTCTTTTAGTATCAGCAGTAACAGTAATCACAAAAGAAATAAAAGCAAATTGACTGATCAGATCTTTGTTCAACAGAATGCAGGGGGAAAAGAGAGGAAAAAAAAAGCAAATGATGTAATACAAACATAAGATGAATGATAGCACCATTTATAATTAAAAAAATATGAGAAACTCATACTGCAGACATGTAAAATTTTTACAACATAAACCTAATCTGAATTCAGTGAATTATTCCACCTAGCCTAATCTAATCTCCCACCAACACTCATGATTGTAGTAGGCTAGAAATCCTGAAATCCAGTTTTGACTTAAAAAATTGCCAGATTTCTTAGCTCCAGAGTATTAGAGCATTAGAGGTATATTTCAGATGAATCTGAAACAGAACTTTTGATAACATGAAGACTGAGAAACTGGAATAAAACATCCTGTAAAAAGCCCTGTAAATCCAAACTCCTTAATTAGACACAGCTTTAGGCACAGGATGACAATGCAGATAATGTCATGAGTTGATCCCACTGATGGCTGTATGGTAGAAGTTATCAAATAAACCAAATGTCAACAGCAAAACAAACAAGAAAGTTCTCATCCACTTATCATAAACGTGTTGAATTTTCTCCTGACAGCTTGAATGGATGATTCTGTCATCCAGTTTCACCTCAGGGAATTATTAAAAACACCACAGCAATAGATGCCATCTGTGAGAAAAACATGAATGATACCATGTGAGATTGCCCTTGGGATATTAAGGATATACTAGAATCCTCTGGTGGCACGTTTTTCCCTGGCAACCTTGAAACAGTGAAACATGTAATGAATGAAGCAGTCAGAATAAGATTTCAAAACAAAAGTTTGTATGGAAAGAGGCTTTTTTTTCCACCCCACAGTCCTTTTCTATGCAGAGGCTATTTCACTGAGGTCATTCCTCTTCCTTTGCATTCCATACTCAAGGGAATGTTATGTACAACCACAAAAACCCCTAATATCCTTGCAGAAAAGATCTTAATCCTTACTGAAGGAGCCTTCTGTATTAACTGTGTTTGATCATACAATTAGCATAATTTTTTCAGGCGATTTCTCTATTTTTTCCTCAAAGTAAACAAAACTCTAAGAACAAGTCTACATGAACACAAACCTTGCCTCTTGCAACCGTGTGCACAGGTAAGTACCGCCAGAAAGTCTGGGCTTCCCTTTCTTTGTTGGTTCCCAGGACTGTGGGAAGATTGAGAGAGGTGAGATGTACTGAAAATGGACTCTTCATGAAACATAACTAAGCTGGTTCATAAAAGAGAAGTAGAGAAGACATTGATTCTTATCAATGTTTTTTTACAGGGAGTAACTCCAGGGAGTTACCAGAAAGGACTGTATGTATAAGAAACTATCAGTTTTGCATAGGGTTTGTACCTAGCAGTTTAGATGTTTTCAGCAGTCTGATTGCCAGAAACAGAAACTATCATCATGCACACATCATCCTCATAACTTCCTCCTATGCTTGTGCCCTCCTTCTACCAGACTTATAGAAGTAGGAACCAGCAGGCTGCAGCACTGTCCTTCTCTCACTTCTGAGTCTGCTCTGATAGTCTAATGCTCTCTAGTCTGATGCTAACTTGGTCAGGTATAAACTGGAGTCTAATAAACCAATGGCTTGTCAAAGTATGTAAACTTGTACAAGCTTTCCAAAGTACGTAAATTTCCACAGGGACAGTTTAAATTACTTGTAATAACTAAAATCAACGAACTTACTATACCATAAAGGACTGGGTGCAGAATACATACAAAACTTGAGTTTAATCTAGATTTCATTGTTACTAATGAGGTAATTTGTATTTGCAGATGAGTAGTATAAGTACTGCTACAGATCACTGAACCCGTTTCATGTTATTGAGTTAGTGCTACAAAGAAAAAAGCCACCTGGTGATTCAGATGATGGATTGGTGCTTGAGACCTTCTGGAAAGGATGAGGAATAAGGAAGTAAAGTGACTTAGCATTTGTTTTATTATTTATTGGCATTTTGTATCGTGATGCATATTATCAAACATAAATTATGGGGAAGTAGAGGTTATCAT
This sequence comes from Gymnogyps californianus, assembly GCF_018139145.2. Classification (NCBI taxonomy): domain Eukaryota; kingdom Metazoa; phylum Chordata; class Aves; order Accipitriformes; family Cathartidae; genus Gymnogyps; species Gymnogyps californianus. Next base: position 23,756,894 of record NC_059475.1, on the reverse strand, counting down.
CTCTGCAAAAGAGAAGGACAGTTCTTGTTCTACTATTTCTGACTTGTGGCCAGCTAAACAGCTCACAAATAAACTGGTCAACTTTATTCAGCTTATAAACGGACACTGTTGGCAAACATAATTGATACCTCCTATTGAGTCCTAACCCAACTTCATCCCAACTTTTCCACTCCCTTATAATCCTGAAACATTCATGAGGGACAGTTATACAATTTTATACAAGCTACCGCTCACGGTCTAGAGCTACCAATGTAAAGTCTTTCTGACACACGGTTATCAGACTGAATGTCCTTATATTCAGTGGGATCTGACTTTAAGAAAATACGAAAATAAATTAGCTATTAACTTTATTAATTAAAATAGTCATTCTGGCAGAAAATAAGAGGCTCTAATTTTAAGCTCTTAATTCAGTGAGTCTATATTAGCCTGTTAAGCTCTGTAGGTTCCCCCTGCAGCCAAGAGAAAGCCAGGTCCCTCCAGAATCTGATTTAGTTACTTTGAATTTTAGTTCAGAAGAATTTCTCCCTTTTACTCACTACAGAGATTACCTATGTAGATTAATCTCCTAATTTAGCTACCTAAATGATATGTTTAACATAAGGATACTCCACAACACGTGATTTGCACCTGTAGCCACACTACAAAATCAAGATCAGTTATGCAGTCAGGACCAACCTGTAGATCTGGAGACAAAAATAACATGCTTCTGCATCAAATATGTGTGTAAGGGGCACTGGAGTCCTAAACTGTATTTCAGTCCTGACTGAAGCACTGCATTGCTGATGAAAAAAATTTAACGCTTTCTGGGCTTCTCTTTTCAGTCTTGGTCTCTCTTCTGAGACTACCAGTTGCAAGCTGTTGGCAAATTCAGTGGCAGATTTTTTTGTGAAGTGGACACCTGTCAGTTAACATCTAGGTTGAAATGCAAATAGTTTTATACAGTCCATCTAGTGATATCTGGTAACACCTACGCTTAGTCACCAGTAGCTGCCTTACATTAGAATTGATGACCTAAGTGTGACCATTCTACACTTTGTTAGCCATGCAGTCTAATTTTCCCACATTAAAATACAATGTAAAGCGCTCTGCTTTTAAAACTATATTTCACAACCAGTCACCTCAGAGAATGAGTCAATGATGTGTAATAACTGTTCTCCCTGGGGTGAAAACCCAAGCATACCAGATGCTGTATTAATAAAGCACAGAAAATGATTGACTTTCATGTTTTGGTGAAAACACCTTATTTTTCACCTGTGGAGATTTAACTTCCTATTGGTACATATGTGCTCTGAAGTATGTATTACTAGGTTTTTCCAAGAAATTTTTCAGCCTAAAAGACAAAAAGAAATAAAACGTGAACATACCGAGACATTTGTCAACTTGAAGTTAAAAATTAAGAATTCTCCTTCTTATTTCTCTTATAAAATGTCCATATGTAGAAAACTTCTGTTTGACATATAGAGTAGAATTTGGGTCTCTGTGGGAAGACTGAATTTTATGAATTGTTTTCTATACATGGGAGTGCATGGCAGAAAGCCTGAAAATGGAATAGGAGAATAAAATTAAGAAGTAGTGACACCAGTAACCACAGCAGCACAAACAAATGAGGAGGGATGCAGTGAGATCTGAGATATAAGGTCACATAATGTTCTGCAGACCTTTGGAGGTGAGAATGAGAACTTCAATATGATGGCAAAGAAAGAAATGAAGAAAGGAATTACAAGAATGAATTTATAAATTATGAATGATAGGTGAAGACTATTACAAATACCGAGAACAGAAGTTTTATTTTCAAATATTTGCTTCCTATTTTGAGAATACAGTTTTGTATTGCAAATGTGTGCACTTACTTTTCAGTATTTTTCACATGCAAGTTGTTAGAATGATGCCCAATATGGAAAAAGGTCGTATGAAAAGTGATCAGATTTGTACATTCAAACAGTGTTATTTAACTTTGCATCCAGATGTGACAGAAAACTACCTTTTAAACACTCGTGAAGGGAGTGGTTTGACATAAATAAAAAATACAAAGAACCACACTCTTCATGAATGAAAGACTGTCTGGTTTGTACTGCAATAGTTTGTTTTGAACCTTTTTAATGATGTGTAGCTTGTTTAGCACCAACCACCTGTCATGTATGTGGGTTGGAATTGTGAACGGTCTTGTAGATGGTCTGACATTGTGTTTCTGCTCTTGTCCTGTTTTACCCCAGTAATGTTACGCTCCAAGACAAGAACAGTTCTAAATTCTGGACTATGGGTTCTGGTTTGAATGAAGTTCATTTCTGTCATGGGTGTCCTGCACGATTTTTTGTCATGAAAACCCCCCACCATATTTCTTTAATTGCACCAGATCTCTCTTAGTGTACCTGGGCAAGGCAAAACAGCCACAGTGTGCAAGTGAGTCTAATTTCTGTGATTTTGAAAAACTGCAGTTTTACTTCAGTCATATCTTTTAATATTTTGTCTACGCAGTAGAACATATGCAGCTAAGGTTCACTGAAAGGCTTAATCATATTGTTGTGATTTCCATACACACACACACACACAGAGGAATCAGTTATTATATATGCTCCTTAAAGTAGCAGTAACATCTTTCTGTGTATTAGCACATTATTTGCAACAGTGAATTCTCCAAATACTATTATTTAACCATATTACTGTCATTTTTATCCCACCCAAGCCTATGTGATCATTCTGACTCAAACACCTACATCTATTGTAGTGGATATGGTTTAAAAATGAGGAAAATACAAAATACTGGTGTGAAAGGGTCAGCATGAAAACTTCATCAGCACCGGGACTCAGTGGCTAAGAACTGCTGGTGACCTGATTCCAGTTAGAGGTTAGCAAAAATCTTCTGCTTTGAAACTGAAAAAATGCAATTTGAAAACTGATGAAGCTGTCAGGCTCTGAAAGTCAGAGACTACCCCGGGGACAAAGATAATATTACTGAGTAGAACAAGCCTTCTTCAGTAAAGAAAGATTCATTCTCTTAGAGGTGTAGGCAGAGGATAAAAAGTCTTTTAAGTGATTTTCTGATGGAATTATGTTGGCAGAGGTTTTATCTTTCTGGCTTTTAAAACATACACAGAACAAGGACATCATCAATATGACAATTTCACAATGAACTTTTCAACTGTGTCTTGTTCTCAGCTGAAGAAGGATAAAATCTTGTTGCTTAACTTAAGTTCAAATCCACTTTAACTTGAATGGATGGTAATTTTACTTGTTATTTGAATAGACTAATTTTCCTCCTTTAGAGTGTCCAAGGGAATAAAAAAGAAGATATGTAGAACAGTTACAGAGAGGTGTTAGATAGACAAATCAGAAAGAAAATTTTAAAGTGGATCAGTCATAGAAAATAAGTTTGGAAGAAACTTTAGTAGATCATCTAGTTCAGTTCATATTTCTACCTCTAAACTTGACAGATAGGCAGTCTAACATATGAAGGACCACATTACCTATGCTTTGATGGTGCAAGGCAGTATTTCTTTTCTTCTTTTCCCTTTTCCTCAAATGCATGAGCTGTCATGTAACCAAATCTTCATCTGTGATACCTGTCATTTCATTAATATTTCTAATCTTGACACTTAGTGTACATATCTGGAATTCATATATATTGTAACTATTTGTTGTAAGAAATAAACCAAAATCAGAACCTTCTTCTCAGTTTCCCAAACTGCTGTGGCTTAGATAAACTGAGGCAACATAAATTTTCCTAGACTGAATATGTTTGTGTGACGTTAGAGTTGCTCACCCTGATAGGACAGATATTTGTTACTATAGAAATACTGAAGAACAGGATTTGGCAAGTTTCTTACCAAAAGTCTTGGTAAAAACAAATGAAGTTTCAGGCTTACTAAAATATACTTTTTGATGGCTTGACTATATTTTTTTCTTAAAAAATGAAAGGGAAAAAATAAAACCCCTATTCTTGTGATTAATAGGTAGTTAACACTGATTTTTCCATTACCTGATATCCCTTTTGTATACCAGAAGAGATCTGAGACTATGAAAACCAAACATTTATTAAATAGATTTGTCAATTATATTAAAAATTACTAACAAGATTATACCTAGTATCAAGATTTACTGATGAAAACTAAAAGAGTATCACAAAAAAACCCACAGAACTTTCAAATTACAGTAACAGTTTTCTTGAAATAGGCTTCAAAAGATGGTATCTGAAGAGCAAGCTATCATTCATTTCTTAACACCCAATGGTACCCACATTTCATTGCTCTATGCCCAACTTATCTAAAACCTGGAACTAGAGCATGCAGTCTGTATCTGCATGCCAAATATCTATTCTTACCAGTAGGGCAGATCCTGTAATCTTTTAATTTTTTAACTAAGAATTTTCACGGGAGTCCCTTGCTCACCTCTGAAGTTCAAGCAGGACTTCTGCCTGGTATATTGTGGATTATGCAGCTCCACAATTTAAACTTTTATGAGAAGTGAAATTTGACCTAAATTCAATGGACTCATACTGAAGCTTATATGCAGACCAAGTTCACTAAGATTGTTATATGCTAAAGAGACACCACTATGTTAAGTGCTATACCATGGTACTGTATGGATTTTAGAAACAATGATTCAGAAATGTAGTATGCGTCAGTGGTTTGGGACCTGAATGAGGCCTAGATTTCCAACACCTGTCAAGTAGCATGCTAATTCTTATTTTTATAGAGTAGCTGGGTTATTTTAGAACTGTTGACTAGGTAAGATAGCCAATAGTTGCTGTGAAGTTGTGATAAGGTAGCTTGTTTTCTTTTTTTTTCTTTTTTTTTTTAAATGTGCATAGTATGCTCAGTTGTTCGATATACACTGATGGTAGATCTCAGTTTATTACTCTTGATACTGGAGTACTGGAGAGAGAATAATCTCTGTATATTAAAAATGATATGTAAAAAGCCTTGGCTAGCATTAAAAATTATATATTTAAAAGATTCAACAACAGACTCCTGTGGTTTGAGCACCTTTTGTTGCCATGGTAACTGTATGTAATAGTTTCATTAAGTTTTTTGTTTCTTTTGTTTTTTTTTTTTAACATGAGAAAATTAAATCAGTAAGAACATTTACTTAATGACTAAATAGCAGAGAACTTTTATTTTATGTTTTGATCTGTTCAGACGTCAAAATTTAAATGCAAGCTGAAAGTCTTTACTTTGATTCAATATGTCATACAATTAAATTAGCAGAAAGCCTAATTAACTGTTTCAATCTGGCTGCTAATCAAGCAATTTGGTAACTACCTTCACAGTTAAAATAAAAAGTAAACTGAACTAGTGATATAAGGATGTATACAGCACTGGTTTTACCACTGTTACATTAATTTGTTGCATTCCAATTATATTGGACCTAGCACATTAGCCAAATTATGTAGATACCAAAGAAATGTTTGTAAACCAATAGAACTTTTTACGTCTTGTATGGGTGAAGACTAAAGTCCTTTCCATGAACAAATCACAGCAAGAAAACATAAATACCAGAATATGAAACCAAAAAAAAAGACTATGACTTGTTTTCTTTCTGAAAGGTGACATAAAGCACACTGTTCTAGTTGAGTCACTTAAAATCTGTTTAAGAACATGAGCTGTGTTTGGATTAGTCCAATACACACATATACATTTGACAATATATACTAGCTAAGAAGGGATTACAGGCTCTCGTCAGTTCAAAAAACATGAGATGGTTAGCTCCCATCAGCTCTAACAAGAACTGTGAAGTTGATATATTTATGAGAAACTACACAGAACATAACAGACTCCTCATATGAAACATCTGGAGAAAAGACAAAGGAAGAGCCACCAAATGGATCACACTCTGGTCAGAAACAACCAAGTTTTTATCATTTTTGCTTCTCATACTTCTTCATGAGATCTGAGTATAAAGATCAGCTTAAAGACTTGACCCATACCTAGCTATCTTCTTTTATAACCTGAATTGTGTCCATCGCTCCACTTCACTCTATTGCCTGTATGTCAATCTCTTCTCAATCCCATCTACACCATCCTTTTTCATGGAATATCTTCCTACTCAAATAGAAGCCTAGAAACTCTGTGTTAAACTTCCTGAGCTTTGAGGAAGAAGTTAACTTCTATTACAATGTCCATTAGCTATTCTCAGCACCTAAAAGGTAAGCAGGTGGCAGGGAGAAATATCTGATCTCTCCAGTTTAATTCAGACCCCTCTAGCTGCATACTTACTTGGTTATACTCTTCCAGTGCCTTCCAAGTATTTGTCATAGAGACAGTCCCAAATTTATTTGCAGCCTGATTAAGGCAAAAAACTGGATTGGAATCAACAGATTCTACAACAGTGGGTGCACAACCTAATATGAAAGTAAACTACTTCATTTTTCATACACTGTCCACTTCTACTACATAATACCATTATTTCTCAACACTGGACATTACCCTTGTTTTCTAAATATAATGAATATTCATGTGACTGACAAGTAGGCCATTAGTAATTTGGCATTTGGCACTTCAGACGCTGAATTTAAAAGAAACAGGATTTATACACTTTAACCCACCATGTTCATTCCACCATACGCTTTTGCCCTGAACAAAAAGAAAAGGTTGAATCTGTACTTGACAGCTCTGTGTGCATAGTGTTCATGTTACCGGTTCTTTTCAATGGAGATAAAAAGACATATTTGACAGCATGCATTGCAATGACAATAAGAAATTGTGAAAAATTCTAATGCAATTATATTCTTTTAAAACTGCCCTCAGGACTTTCAACTTGGTCACATATTTTAACCACAGAATTTGAGGCAGTCTTGGTAATTATACAGACCTAAGGCATATGATTTTGTCATTATTAACTCCTGAAGAGTCACAGGCAATATACTTAATAACACTGATAAGAAATTGATAAGTTTTAATTGATATTTAAATGTGATTTTAAGTTTGTTTATCTGGAATCAGTGTAACCCTTATCTGAGTTTAAACAATTCATACAGAAGCAAAAATAAAAATGTGACCTGAAAAAAAAAAAGAAAAAGAAAACCAAAATCTTCATGAGACTTTCAGAGAGAAGACTTAGGTGGACAAAACAAAATAAGCCTAGAAGAACAGGGATGAAAGGAAGTAGAGGCTGCCCCTTGTTTTTTGGCTTCCCTCCTATTTTTTAGATCTGGGTGTCCTGAGAAGCTGCCTGTGGATGTGCTGTGCCCCTAATGCCCTGCTGGCCTGGGTGCCATCAAAGCCTTCTGCCATTCCTCCTTGTGCTTTTATGCCCCACTATTCCAATTTGTTCTTCGTTCATACTGTCCCTAGCGCTATACTACAAATCTCTATGCCAATATGAGCTAAAAGCTTAAAACTCATATCAAAGTCAAGAATGAGCACCTTGCTATCTTAAAGAGGCTCTTACCACCCCGGAAGGTAGGGAAGAGTCACTACATTTACTCATCAAATGCCTGCTAAGTTCTGTACAATTCACAAACCACATTCAGTGGAGACTCTCATGCACTGAGGATTTGCCATCAGAAAAAGTCAAACAGAACAGAAACTGAAATATGTCAAACCATTGTAGAGAAATGAAAAATTCTGTCCTGTTTGAAACCACAAGCAGTGGAATAGGAAATGGCAGCTTGTAATACCTTCCTGGAGTAGTACCTAAAAATCCCTCACTTGCTCTCACTTGAGAAAGCATTCATGTTACAATCTGAAAGGCCTGTAACCAGACAGAGAAAGAAGAGAGAAACCGTTTAAGTAGCTGAAGTTTTACCATCACCCCAGAAGATAAAAATTAGAAGATACTCGCTTTTCTTTCTGATAAGTTATGCTGATAGCTGAATGCAATATAAAATGTGCTATAATCTAGAATTCTTCAGATTTTGTAATGCAGTAGCTGAACTACAGAATTGCATTATAGGATAATAGAACCTGCAGGTTTTTCTTATTCAAGTTTTAAAAGACAGTAATAGCATAAATACTTTCACCCTGATACATCCTGAATCATCTGTCCTAGGCTACACTGGATACTAATTAATATATTCTTTTTCTGTCATCCACTATGCAAAGTTAGCAACATTTCATAATACTCATTTAGTGAGAAAGATCCCTTGTGCAAACTTTTCTAAACATTTTGGTTTATATCAAAGATATCTGTAGCAGTAGTAACAGTGGTACTGGCAAGACAACAACAGAGTCAAACTTTTTCAGTCTCTGCATTAGTGTGAAATTTGAATCAGTTTGATAGTAATTCTCTTTTTACCAAACTAGTTGTCTGTACCTTCCGTAAGGGTTAATTATGGATCCATTTTATAGGCCCTAGAAAAGCAGTATTGTTCATCTGCTTCTTGCAATAGCATAGCATGTGATTTATTCAGTGCAAAAATGAAAATCGAGCATTAGCACACGTCAAATGATAGAGGTATATAGGTAGAAAAGATATAAGGTAGAAAACCTTATAAATACCCTTTTATGGATGGTTCTGTCCTTTTTTATCAAATTTAGATTTTTTTCCCCCCCCCCAGATGAAGTCGTAGTTACTTGTGACGAAGCCCACCTACTTGAGACATCTATTTTAGGAAGCAATGAATCACTTCTTGTTGTGCCTCTCTGTTGACTATGGATGAAGCATAAGGGAGTAGTCATCTAAAAATAAAACATCTAATCCAAGCTAAAGTTAGGCCAGAGGAATCCTAGGATAGCTAGCTAAATATGTGGTATCATTTAGCGCTTAAAAAAAGTCACATTGGAAAATCTGAGCACAAGATACATGTTTTTAAAATACGTATGTCAGCAGATATTAAACATCTAAATACCTATTGAAATGAAAAGGCAGCAGGAATGCATCCAAAGCTTGTGACACCTATAAATTTTAAGTGCATTAGGTAGGATGCAATTGGTACTAGTAAGCCTTGAACCCTAATATAAGTGTACATTGCTAATAACTCTATATAGGTATTTTACAACACTGTGATGGCATAGCCAGCCGCAATCTATAAGCATTTTACATAACTGTGAGCAATGTGACAACCAAAAGGGCAAAGAAAGACAGGTGTATTTGCACACAGAAGGCATACTAGTGACAAAAGTTGCCAAAGGAAAAGGTAATGACAATAGACTGCAAGCCGGAGGGACATCTACCTGAAGAAACAAGAAGGATGATAAGTGGTACGGGGAGAAGAGGAGACCCCGTGTTTTGGGAGCAGAGAGCAAATACCATAAAAATGTCAGGCATAAGTAAGGAAAATCAAAGGAGAAAGAACAAATTGCCTGCCACTCTTCTAATTAGGTGTACCTCCTTTTTTTTTTTTTTTTTAACATTGGGAACTTGGAAAGCAACATTTCCAAAACATAGATTACTGCATATTGCATAACAAACTTATTCAGCAGAGTCTAAGCTTGAAGTGGCAATAAACTGTGGTCATAAGGAAGCACATGGTAAAATGTGTTTGACAGCATGGTCATTCTGTTGAGTAGCAGGTAATGAGATACACAAAGGCTTACATATATTTTGTAGGAACACAAAGAGGCACAAAACATAGTGCATTCTAGTTTTATACAGCCTTCCAACAACTCCTCTAAAGCAATTGATGATTTAGTTAAGAAGCTGAACATACAACCTCCCACTATGCTCAGTGATTTGGACCTTTGCTGTTGAGTTATGCCTTAAAATACTAATCAGTTTAAAAATGTGTGAGGCTTTATTAAACACATTTTTCAAACAGTTGCAGCTGTAGAGGGAGAGCGTTCCACATCCCTAGTGTTTACGAAATAGCCACTTTCCTATTTATTGGCCTTCATGCTTTGTGATCATTCATGGCTGCTAACAGAGAGAGGCAAGAAACAGTAATCTTCCTTACCATATACAGTTGTCACTAACAGGAATAAAAGCTCTTCATTTCCTCAAAGGTAGCCTTAAAGAAATCTGGCAGTAACACTATCCTGACCTAGACGACCTGTGACTGAAGAGTTACTAGTTAACAATTTTTTCTATCTTTCCTATTATCATCATCACACCACAGGACAGAAAAGAGACTACAATTTTTGTTGCATTTTTCTGCCTTTGATAGAACCTATTATTCTGTGTTACTGTCACAGTCAACTGTGTTACTGCAAGGGAAGGAAATATCCATTTGCCATTCCTGAAGAGGAATGCCACTAATAATGAAATGGGAAAGCCAGGCCAAAAAGCACAACTCTAGGTTGTGTTCACATTAATGGTCCAGTGTGAAAATAAGGATAACTGATTAATGTAGTTAAGTGGCTTAAACAGGAAGCAGGGAACAAAATGTCTCTTGACATTCTTGTTGCAAGCAAATATAAGTTCGGTAATGTATGTATCAGGGAATTAGATATCACTGTGATGGAAGTGTAGAGGACTGATACATCATGAGTATTATATTTTAAAACAAAATGTACTAAATTCATTCATTATAAAACATGTATATGTTAAATTAGTTGGGGGTATAGAATACTATATGACCTGATATGTGGTCCTTTATGATTCACACTTGAAGGTAGTCACATTGCTCATACGCTTACTTAAAAACATTTATGCATTGTGTCTATGTTATGGCATAGTTTTATGAAGGACTTATATACTGTTGTTAGTAACACTACTTTAGTATGCTTATATTTAAGTTCAAAGCACATTAATTATACCCTGCTTACTGAACTTATAATTGATACGTGTCGTAGGCCTCTGCTTTGGCTACACTGCAATTTAAACAGTGCAAATAAACCCCCCAAATTTTTAAGGTACAACAGCTGTTCAGTTGACTCCTCAAAACTGTATTTTCTGGTAGTAGCAAGGACTTGGTTTACCATTTACTATGGTAAATTCTGAAGATTTAATGCTGATGATATTTTTGACCCGTAGCTAGCTGCTGCCTGGATACGGTAAATGTAAAACTGCAGTTTCATTGCCTTGCGCTAGCAGTCCTACGTTCTTGATCAGTGCTATAATCACAAAAACAATACAACTGTACCAATTTAACTCATACATCACCAGAATCAATCTTCTGTTAATTTTTTATTCCAATAAGTATGTAGGAATTATGGTCTCCACAGCAAGCAAGGTTGCTCTGTAATTATTTTTTTTGTACAGATACTACTTCACTGTTCTGAGCTTAGCTCACTGAATCATATAGAAAAGCAGTTTCCTGAACCACAGGTTGGAGACTACTGCAAATTCTCAGGTTATTGGCTCCTTTCTAGCAGATAGTACCAACAGAAATTTGGTCATGTGTTAAATCTTTCTATTTGGTATCACAACTCAGTCATTCCTCTTCGGATTGTCCTTAGGATCTATGTAGGAATGGAGCAGATTGGCTGCAGGATACTACTTAGAAATGTATGTCTCTACGCCTGGGATAAACACCTTGTTTCATATCTGATAGCCTGTTTGTTAGAGAACACATCTAGATATGACTAGGGCATAGCTCTTCAGCCTTTCTAAAAATCAGTTGCCCCCATGCAAGAAGGCAAGTAAGTCCTGAGTCAATAAACCAATAAACCTGCCTAAGAAAGAAGCTGTATGGTGGCCCATCCTGTCACATATAGACTCCCATCTTTGACATCTGAGTACCGGAGTTTTTCATTAGACATACACGAGTAAGCATTCTGGAAGAAAAAAAGAAGATTGAGGAAGAGCAGTAAAACAATTCTGTTCTGAGCTCTACAGGTCCATTACTGTTGATTTTGATCTTCCAATTCTAGAGATGTCTCTCCATTTTCACTTTATTTTCAAGCTTTTTTTAAAGCTTATTTGCTGCCTGTAGGGTTCTCCTGTAAGAAGTCCAGCATTTTGTGACATTATAATGTATAAAGGTATCTATATGCCTTGACAAGGTATTTGTAGCAGTAAGCCTGGGAAGCTAATGTACCTGGAGCAATTCTAGATACATGTGGGGTGTTCCAGACTAGGAGTTTTAAGAACTCGCTAAGTGCCTCCATTCTGTATGAAGTATACTCTGAACTGATTAATGAAAGATTTGGCACCTAGACTACTTTCCCCTTATTCTTATTACCACTCACTTTATGTCAAACACATACACTCCTCTACCCACTTTTCAAGACACTAGTATGACTATGGATTGCAGTAAAAGCCAACTGTGATTTTGAAAAACTTACATTAATATTTTAATAAACAGTAATCATAAAATCAACCCTACAGTAGAAATAGGTCATGCCTCAGTCAGAATTTGCTCAAGTTCAGTTTGGCTCTGCCAGGGTCAAAAAAATACACTGATCCAGCAGCAGGACTGAGATCAGAGTTTTTCCACAGCATTCAGTAGTACTGCTTACAGGACTCAATGTCTGAAATATAAATTTATCGGAGAACACATCCCTGCCACAATACAGAAAACAAAAAACTCCAACCCAAAATTTCATTCAAAACACATTCTAAAATTAAATTGATTTACATTCAAAATACTGGAAAATATTATATTTTTGTTCCTACAATCAATAATTCTGCTTGTCCCAATAAATCAAACTGAGTTGAAATGGGACACTTGATTACGCCAGTAAAACATGGCAACTTTAAAGAATGGGTGTGCCAAGCAATTATTCATAAAACCTTTTTCTGTGCAGTCCAGACAGGAAACATCTCTTCATCAAAGAAGAGAGAATGCCAGAGGCTCATAAGGTCAGTGCCTTTTTCTTTTTAAAAAAAAGAAAAAAAAGAAAAAAAAAAAAGACATTCTCTTGTATATAAAGCTTGCTAGTTTGGCAGTGATACAACATGTGCTCTTATGATATAGAGAAGAAATCTGCCTGTTTGTCTCAGTGTTTATATTTATATAGTCACTGCTCAGCCCTAAAGCTGTTCTTTAGATCTCCAGCTAAAATAAATGTCACACACTGCTGAATTATTATAGAAATAATTCTGTTTATTTACAAATATGACAACAAGCTGGTAACTTACTGAGATTCTCCACAGGACTTTCAGTCTTTACAGAGATACATACTAGCCAGCATATTTCCACTCTCCCTGGATATCATATTCTAAATTCAGCTATTAAACACTTGCCAATAGATGTGTCCAGTCTTAGTAGCTACGTATTCTGATGGATATAAATGACATTATCAAATATTGGGAAAAGACTCTTTATGAAAGATAAAATTGCTCTCTCCTTTTTCACTTTTTATGACTGTGTTTGGCAGCAACTTTTATTCCATCTTCCAGAGTGCAGTGGGATTTAAACATGATGAGGAAATGAGAATAAAAATTGAGAATGAGATTTAAAATTAAGTACAATATGTTGATAATGTAATATGACAAAGAAATGCAGGATATTTTTGCTTAGTGGCAGTATTTTTATTATGCAGGATTTTTTTTTTTTTTTAAACATGTAACAAAGAGGATCCCTCTTCCAACACACACACATATCTTCCCTTTCAAAATCTGCAAAACCAGCAAAATGTTTATCAGCTCTACTATCAATACACAAATAAATACAAAACTACTCTATTCTGTTTAAAACAAATCTATCTATTCCGTATTTCTCATGTCAATTTTTTCTTAATGATGTTAATTACCCAAAAGAGATCATGAGATTGGAAAAAATTTCTAATGAGTAAATTACTGATTGCCTAAACGTTTTGGAATGTTCAGTATGGCTTTGACTACAGATGACCTGTTCTGAAATAATTACAGCCAGTGAAATAATTTCATAAAAGATTTCCTTGTGGTGATCCCAACCAATACATGGATAAAGCTAGACTAAATCGTTTTAACTTATCAGCCATTATTGATAAATCTCTTCTGCAGTAATTGGAATATAATATGCAGATTTATAAACAGGCAAAGCGGCTGAGAGAGTAAGGTAAGTGAAAAAGAAGGGGGGGAACACACTTCTGACAGCTTTCTTTCCTGTTTTTCTAGCCAGAAAATACAGCATTTGTAAATTATCAAAGACATGAACGTTGTCTGAAAAATATATGAACTGTTACTGTGAGGGTAATTAAACCTAAATAAAGGAGATGATAGTAATAATTCCACATACATAATCTTTATGTTGAGTAAAGGCATATTCACAAAAGCTTTGTCCAGTGTCAGTCACTATATATATATATATTCAAATTCTTCAAAAGATAGAACTTATCAAGAGATTAGAAAATCTATTCAGTATGAAAGCTCTTCAGGAGTTCAAAACATTTAACCTTAAAGGAAGTGTGGGTAGCTCATTATGGAGTATATGTATTCAAGAAGAGACACAGAATGCATTTAAGTTTTCTTTCCCTTTACAGCGAGATGGCAAAAGGCATATTGTATGTTCTCAAACTTATAATGAAGGCATTTCAGTGAGTATCAAGGAGGGCCTTTTCCTCCAAAAGCGATATTAGCATGCAGAAGTCACAGAGGAACAGTGACTGCATTGCACTGGGTTTTCTTATTTAGAACAAGTAACCAGGATCAATTTAAAAGGGTGAGGAATGCATATGTAACATTAGCCATGCATTGAGCTCTTTATAGTGTTATGAATAAGGGCTTCATTTTGCAGTGCCCAGTAATATTAGTAAAGCTGTTTGATGAAAAGTAGAGATTTCTATCTAATGTCAAGAGATTTTAGTAGAATGGACAATAGTTTCTCCTCTCCTTTTCTCTTTAATGAACTTGTCATCATGGTACCCGATAGCCATATTAAAAAACACAGAAGCCAGAAATGGCAAAAATCCTGAAGTCAGATGAGTACCCCTTCAGTTTCTGCCTCCAGCACTGGTTGATGGCTTGAAGAGTGCAGGAAGCAAGAATGTAGTAGATTTAATTAAAAGTAGCAAATCTTAATCAATGAATCCTAGCCTATCTTTTAGTCTACTGAGGGAAAACTTAAGCAGACAGACCAGAGTCACGTGGAAGAGAAAGGTGTGGGATCACTGCCAGCAGGAGGGGAGGGATGGAGAACATCCATCTCTGTCTCCAGTCCCCTGGGAAGAAGCCAGCAGTACAGAGCAGGGATGTAACCAAACAGGAGGCATAAGGCAGGGGATAAGCCTAGCAGTTTAGGTATTGGCACTTGATAGCTGTGGAAGTTTTGGTAATTTCTGCAGATAGGATTGTTGCATTCTGTTTTCCAAACTTAGTGGATTGCTACAGATCTCAACTGTGTAAATTAACAAGCAGCTCTTTTCTCTTCATAATGCAACTCTACCAGTGCAAGTGTGGCATTGTTGAGACAGTGTTAATCTTCTAAGTGCTGAAACACAATATAAGACATAATTCTCTGCAGAATTTAGACAAGTATTGATGAATTTCTGTGAAATGTAGTTAGCAATAAACTAAAGAATAATGCTAGTTACTGAACTGAACTCTGGGCTGGAGGAGGCAGGGAAAGAGATACCATATGCATTTTTTAATTAGATTCTGTATTATCAAATATTTAAACAGTCCAACAGTACAATTACACTCCAGTCTGACTAAACAAACCAAGTGCCTCTTTCTAGGCAGACAAAATTTTCTCTTTTAAGAGGAATTCAACACCCTAATTGACTATCTTTGGCCTCATTTAGATCAACATTTTAACTGTCTTGCCAAGGAGCTTTGAGTGCTTTGTCCAGATTACAGTCTTTGTATGATGACCACTAATACTTGGTACTCCATTAAAAATGAAAGAAGTCAATGTGTCATATATGTATTTTTCTCTCCAGAAAGGGAAACCTGAGAGTAGTAGTAACTCAGAGTTGCTCTTTCTCCATATAAAAAGGCTACAGTTTTCTATAGTTTGGCAAATAATAACATCTAAAATAAAATACTTATTATATGAGAAAAGACAAAGCATTTTATTTGCTTTAACATTTTTCATTTTTCAGAGAATGACTGAACAATTGAATTCTTCTTCAATAGGCTCTTGTGTGGAGAAAGGAGAAAGAAATAAGTCTTAACTATACTAGAGTACAGAAAGTCCATATACACTTTAAAATCAAGACGACAATATTTCACGGATGCCAGAGGTACCAGTGGAAAGCAGATGCCCTGGGATCTGTTAACGCATCAGCAAAAACATCACGCTTTCAGCCACATTAAATTACTGGTGTTAGAATAGCTTGGAGAGGGAAAAAAACCAAACAATATCACTCACTGTACTTATAAGTTTCAAACTGGATTTTCTAAGGTGGCAAAAACAGTCATCAGCACAATGAAGCAGAGTCAGAAAGTGCAAGGATAAGTGCTTGTCCCAAGACCCCATTAAAAGAAGTTTGAAGACCACACACATCTTCTCCTAGTTAGGCCATCTTTTCAGCTCTGTCGTTGAAATTTTTGATGCTATACAAGAGATGAGACTATCTAACTGTTTCTCTGGCTGTAAATGTATGAAATATAATCTCTAGAAGTGCTCAGACCTATATTAACAAGGAGGCAAAAGACATAAAATATGGTAAAACCTTTGTTTTTATAACTGAAGTCAATTGCTATCTTGGTTGTATTAACTGAAAAAACAAAATCAACTAGGATGAAATTTTAATTTTTCTTATGATGTCATTATAAAATGTAAAACCATTTTAAACAATTCTGTAACAGCAGTTACGTGAAAGAGAGACATGGGGAAAAGATACTAGTTCATCTGATTTCTATGTCTGCACCTACCATTCCTCAACTAAATTCAGAACAGAAACAGTAGAAAAAAAATTATGGACAAGTTTTAATCAGAGATTTATATAAAGAAATCCTTGGATGGAGTTCAGATACAGTCTATTGATAGAGAAATAGTAATTCATGCCAAAGCTGCAAAAAGTTTAGGGTCTTTTTATTTGACTTTCTAAACATCCAAACTTTTTACAACTCAAGATTTCTTTTATGTCTTTACAGATCACCCTGTCACGTCCCGCCAAAAGGGAGGGAGAGGTGACTCAGATTCACTGATCCCCTTGTTGTGGAGATGAGTGTACAAAACACTAGGTAACCAATCAAAGACTTTTATTCGATAGCTCAAGACAACTGGCAAATAAGCAGATAGCAACTTTCTTATTGCTTGCCACGCGTGTGAGGTTTGTACCTTGCGATACTTATTAGAGAAGAAAAGCAGAAGAGAGAAGGGGGGGAAGGGGGACGGAGGCGGGGAGGGGGGAAGGGAGGGAGAGGGAGAGATCACCGGTCCAGGTTCCAGCGTTGGCCAACGAGGGGGTCTCTGGTCTGTAGGAGCACTCGTCCAGGAGTTCCTCCTTTCTTTTCTTGGCACTTGCCTCCTCCTTATATTCTTATACTTCAATGTGGATGGCCTCTTATTTGAATTAGCCTTGCTTGCTATGTAAATTAGCACGCATGTTCCTTGCAGGCTTGGGGGGTCAAGTCTTTTTGGTCTCAAATTGAGTCGGTGGTCGTGATCTCCCCCTGCCGCATTTACTTTTCCCCTGGTTCTGGCTTCGCTGCTTCTTGGGCAATCATCCAGCCTTTTGCAGGCTGTTCCCTCTTATCAGTCTTTAGCTCCTCTTCAAGGAGCGTTGGAGCTTTCATCACTTGCGAGTGTTTGCAACATTCCTTGGACAGCCTCAGGGGGTCTTCACCCCCTGTTCCCTTACCAAGTTTCATCTCCTGCCATTGTCCGTGTCCTTCTGAGCAAACAGCTCTTTGCCCCAGGCGGTTACAAGTTAACCTTGGTGTTAGATTATTTGTTCTTCCAGTTGGACTCCTACAGACCCAACTGCAATTAGTGTAAGAGGTATAAGAATTTCAAAGCCAAAATTAAAAATTTCATTTCAGAGCTGGTGGACCCCATAGATACAGAAGTCCATAGGCTTGTAGGTACTCTGTACTTTTCTTACATAATTCTGGGTAAAGAACCCAGTGCAGCAGATTTATTATTCTTTAAGCCGCAGAACAGGCTTTGGTCTTACAGCTAAGGAGTCAGACTGATGCTCCTAGAAGTTACTACAGTAGTTCCTTTTAATTGAATCAGACCCTGCTGAAAGAGAAACACAAAACAGGTTGGAGTGGTGCAAGGTAATCAGAAGCTTGCAGAAATACAGGCTTTTTGAAGAGATTCACTGTTATTGCCTCAACTACTTTAAAAATAAACAAGTGTACAAAGAATTAGCACATGTAAAATCCTACATTAAAGTGAGATTGACTCATTTAAAAGCAGTAATACAGCAGGAAAGCAGCCTGCAGCCAAGAAAAGAGCTGCACAGTGGGAGGCTTATCCCAGCAAAAAAACAATTCACACCTGTTAATTACTCTGAATAGGCTTGCACACAATGCTAGGCATGGCATTTATTCATTGTTTAGAAGCAATACTAATGTAATCTGTTACGTTACTGTTGTAAGTGAAATGGAAGCTTAACATGAATCATTTCCTTGCAAATCATCAATTAACTCATCATAGCATTTGCCAGAGGACCCATAAAGTTCCAGTGTATCCTAAAACTATGTAAATAATGAGTATTTCAGCTTTGCTGACAATTATGGTAAGGTTGTTGATGGTGGGATTACACAAACTCAGTATTTCAGGGAAATTTCTATTTAAACCATAATTTATTATCTAAAATTGTTATTTAAAAAAAAATTAAAAACGTGTTTTAATACGTTTGTATCAAGAATAAAAACAAAAAAAAATCACAAAGTTTCACTTACAATTTAAACACTTTCTAATTAGAAAGCATGTCAATCAGATTTGAAGGTTTTAAAACAATATTTAAGTAATCTGAACACCAGTCAAAATCTAACTATTTAACTTGACACTTGAAAGACTTAAGACTTTCACAATTTCATTCTGCTTTTTCATGTTAATGCTTGGATGAACACAAACTGAAAGCATTAAATATTTTGATATTTCTTTATCAAAATTATTTGAATAAAAATACTTTTCCTACTATTCCGCCCCACTTGGTGGGTGAGGTTAACCTTTTGATTCTCTGTGCGGTAATCCGGAGCAACTCGAGAGGTTCAATCAGATCACAACTTTACTCAAAACTTGCTTAAAACTTGGCAGAAAACAGCGGATAGTGACTTGGCAAAACTTGTAACAGTATAACCACGACAAACTCGCAATGATATTACCCTGACAAACTCGAAATGATATTACCCTTATGTGCCCAGAATAAGGTCAGAAAACAGAGAGAGAAAAAGAGAGATACAAGAAAAGGGGAGAGAAAGAGAAAGAAAGGTATCACCACCCTTGGATCCAGCGATGGTCTCTGCTCTGGGCTGTAACCCTCCGGTGGCGGGCGCACGCAACGTGGCTCTTTGCAATTGTGTCTTTTATAGTCTAAATCTCCATCCACAGTCATGCCTCCTGAAGACTTATATGGGTTCATTCTAGACAGTTCTGGACATATATGGTGGTATTCCAGATGGTTCTTCACCTACTGAGCATGTGCGGCTTATTGGGGTGGTGGTCTTGGGGACTTTCCAAGGAGCTACAAGCCCCCTCCTCAAATAAACTTTGTGTGACCTCTGACCACATATGGTGGGTTACCAGGCTGGTTCTGCCAGAACAGGGGACTGCATACCCTCCGGCATGCCCCCTGTGTCCATGCCAACCAACTTCTTGCTAATGGCCCTCTTTGTTATGCAGACTGTACCTTGGTTGCCACAATGTTTGAGACATTGACAGACGTTAACTCTTTCAGTCAGTTACACCTACCTGTACCTATCTGTGTATCTAAAACATTTATTTGACATCAGGCATTAGTGGTCCTGTCTCTAATCTTAAACACTAGCACACTCACTCTGCTAGCAACTTTGAAGGGAGATTTCAGTACTGAAGGATTATAAAATATTGTCCCACTGCTATTTGTGTACTCAAAGAGTTCAGCCTGAATATACACCCAGGCATTTTGCACATTAAAGCCAGTAGATTATATAATGATATAGAGAAACTCATTAGGACAAAATAGAAGTCATAAAGGAGAAAACACTCTCATAGGGGTTTGATAAAAATTTGGTATTTATATGGATCCTGAATATGAACAGGATTGTTCTGATTTTTTAATAGTTAAAAGGCAGTAAAAAATCAAACCAAACAACAATAACAGAAAAACAGCAAAGCCCAGGAATTTTGGAGGGGGTGGGTAGGAAGAGAGTATAGGCATGCCATCTGTCATCTAAAAGCATTAAAATTTTAAGATGATATAGTTTAAGCTGGTCTTTTGTTTCCGCAGTAAGCAGAGATCAACGACTTTGGAGGGTCATTTATCCTATATCTATTTCCCTCCCCATCTATATTAGTATTAATTTCCCTTTAAAAGCAATTCCCCACTGATTTTAGAGAGTCTCAATGACCCATTTAGACAAGGTCCTTAACTTTTAGACTGGTGGTGCTCAGGGAACAGGAATGCTCGTACTTATTAATCTGTTTCAGGTGTCCACATGAAAATCAAGGGATCCTAGGCAATATACTCAGAAATACACTCATCATTGATTTGTTTTTGCCCTTCTCTTGGACAAGTAGTGCTAAGGGGTAAGCCTGGTAGTCAGAGTTCACAGCAAGTATGATTTCTTTTGCTGAATTATTACTCCTTTTCAGTTGTGTAACTAACAATGAAAAGGCCATGATTTATTACTAATCACAGAATGGTTGAGGTTGGAAGGGACCTCTTGAGTCTGTCTTGTCCAGCCCCCTGCTCAAGCAGGGTCATCTACAGCAAGTTGCCAAAGGCTGTGTCCAGTTGAGTTTTGAATATCTCCAGGGATGGAGACTCCACAACCTCTCTGGACAACCTTTTCCAGTGCTTAACCACCCTTACAGTAAAAATGTTTTTTCTTGCATTCAGATGTATTTTCCTGTGGTTTTATTTGTGCTAATGATGATTGTCAGTAACAGGCTGTAATTCAACTGATGACCAAGTTTGTTCAAGGACATATTATATTCAGAAAACCATAAGTGATTCTTGTTCCAAGTGGTTTTCTGCAATGATGATGAATTGGGCTTGTTCTTAGCTGTATTTATAAAATGTTCAACTGTACTAATTGAAATTCCCAATGCTAACAACTTCTCATAGTGCAACCTACACATATTAAGTAGATTTTTCTGTACTAATGTCTTATTGATAAACCAATGTATAAATAGATAAATTCTTTATACACATTTAAGCAGGCCAGTGGTATGGCTAATGGTGTTTTTTGCCTGTGGCAGTTATATTTAATAAGAAGGTAAAATCTCTAGATATGCAGATATGCATGTAGTCTGCATCAGATCTCTTATGGGTCCAAGTAGAACCAATATTTCATTTCTGACATAGAGGATGTCAGTGATTTAAAACTTTTTTCCAAACTTTTGATTCTGGTTCTACAACTCAAGCGGGTTTCAGTCCCCCTCCAGGGGAAAAAACAGAAGTTTGTTCGTGTGCCTTCTCCTTTGCCTGTTTTTCATCCACTCTTTTATTTTCGCAAAAGTATAATACCAGACACACTCATCATGGGGGCATGTAGGGCTACAAATCACAGTAAGTGTATATCTGTCTCCAAATTTAAGGGCTTTGTTACTTCATTTGATTTTTAAGAGACCCATCAAGATCTTTCTTAAGGCACTATAAGATTTGAGCTATCATACAGTCCCCTTACATAAGGGGGTTTAATATGATACCCTTCAGGAAACCTTTTATTTTCTTCCACTCACCACAGCTGATGAAACAGTAAGGATTCAATTTTCATTAGAAGTTTCCAAAATTAGTTTCAGGCAAAGTTGGACAAATGAACACTCTAGTTTGTTCTGCACTACCCAATCAAGATGACCTCTGCTCTTTCTAACAAAAACGCAAAGGAAGTTTGAGAATGTGGTTCAAAGATACAATGAATTCAAATTTAGGGGTACTAACTCCAGAATAAGAATGTTGTGGTCACCAGTGCAGAACTAGTGTATGTTTTCTTTGCTAATTCAGATTTGTTAAAAAACCAGCATATTTTGTGTTACATGTTCTCTTACATAAACATAAAGTTAGTTTGAAAGCATAATGTCAGCAGGAAATCCTTATTATGTGCCTTGGCTAATTAAACATAAATGCAGTCATATCTCTCCATCTGTTATGGGTCCTGCTGGGCAATACAGCATGTAGAAAACCAGTATTAATAACTGTGGAACCATAGCCTGAAAGGATGCATGTAGGAAAGAACTTGCTAAACATATAAGATGCTTTTGCCTCAAGTATCTTCTGTCTAATTTTGAAGAAAAGTATATTGGAAAAATTTATAATGTAACAGAATAAGGAAAGAATAATAATGGAAAAAATCTGATCTACTGCCAAGCATTTTCCAGAGCCACCTGCATCAGAACAAGAGTATAGTAACACAATTTTTAGAATCTGTTTGTTAAATCATTCTAAGTTCAAATTTGATCCACCTAGTCTCACTAATACTACTGGGTTTTCTTTCAGTCATCCCTTGGTCTTCTGCTTCCATCTCTTTTGCTAAGGTGCCTAGGACAAAGGCCCAATAGCTTTAAGGGTTTGGTTTCATATATGGCCTGAGAAACTGTCATACTATCTTAAAAAGATGTGCTTGGTAAAGATCCCTTGGATGGATGAATTCTCAAACAATGCACCATGCTCAGTATCACTTGCATGTCAATAACCAGAATGCCCTTGCAGCTTTTTCACAGGCAGTTCTGGTATCTTTGTGCTTGGGGCATAACAGATCTGCTGCACTTGTGTGAAAGCACTGAGATCTTTATGCCAAAGAGCACTGCATGGAAAATCACAAAATCTGCCTACACATCACCAAAAAACCTAAGAGACTCTTGGGTTTCCTGAGGTTAAACCAGTTTAAATTAGTTTTGAGTATTTTGCAGATTGTCACTTGTTCGTCTCAATAGGGTGCAGATAGAGCTGGATGGCCATCTGTCCCTTGTTTCAGCTGCCAGCAATCAGCCACTTGGCAGGGCTAAAGCAAAGAAGATCTTCATTATATTTAAAGACATACTGGACATTTTGCTATGAGATTCCTGCCAGCAGTTCTATATGTAGGAAGCATCTGAGTAGAAGGAAGATGCAAAACTGAAAGTAGGTGGAGTGCTTCAGACTCAACTATGAGTCTGAAGAATAAGTTGAAATAAACATTGAAGCCTTTCAAGGATTTTAAAAGGTTAGTAAATTTATTTACAATGTATTTTTGTCCTTGCATTTTACAAGTCAAGCCAAATGTATAATTAGATTATTATTAAGTGAGTGGGTTTTCCCACCTCATCCTCAAAACAGATTGAACTGAAATGGAGTGACATATATCTTTAGGTATCTTCATCTTCTGACTCAGCAAACCTCCTTTCCAGAATGAAGTGAGGCTAAGTCTGAACTAGATCAAACATTAACCAAACAGTACAATTGATATTCATTTCTGAGCTTTGTTTCCAAACCCGCAAAAGAAATAAACAACCAATCTCCTCTACCACAAAAAATTTTCAAAATACTACTGAATATTGCTGGAACTTCAGATAACTACTTGACCATCAGGACATAATCCCAAATAGCAATGTTTGCTTGTATGTCCTGTCAGAATTAAAGAGAAATGTATTCCTCATTGCCCCTCTGAGTTTCAAAACCACAAACAAATTTGGATAACTATGCATTAACGAAAGATAGAAAACTTTGTGGTAGCTGGCAACAAACACAAAGCAAACACATAGGAGACTCACCATCCAGTGAACATTCACTAGCAGAGGTCTTAAGGGACCACTGTGTTGGATTTAGGCATTTAAGTCACCCTGGTCTTAAGTAAACTTCAACAGCATTTTCCATGGCTTATCCAAAGCATTTCTTAGACAAATGCTGCCTGTGACTCATTTAAAAAATGGCCCATCCAAGAGTTGCTCTTTCCACAATAGTCCAACTATTTAAATACATTTTCCATAAAGTTCCAATCTAGTTTGAAATTCTTTCCCCAGGCACATGTGGCAGCTGATGAGCATAACACACTGTGTTATATTACTGCAAACAGTATTTCTCTTTAAAAGAGAAACACACATATAACTTCTTGTAGCTTAAATTTCTTTACCATTCCTGGACATTTCTGAGAATTTTGTTAAAGTTCTCATGAACTTCTCTTTGCTCCTGGAAGTTGCCACTTTCTCAATCTGGTCTGATCAAGTTTGCAGAAAAAAACATCCTTCTTTTTCTCTCTAGTCTTAAAGGGATTGGGTAAATTATCCCTGCTTTTTAAAAGTTATAGCAAGCTATGTTAGAGGCTTTCCTAGGCATGTGATTATGTGATCAAAGTTACCAAGGAAATGAACCACTGCTTAGTCACTAAAAGTATTAACTCAAAGTAACCAAAATTCCTGTTTATCAGTTCAGCTCCTTAACTCGTGTACTATCCTTCTGCTTTTAATTTGTGAACACAGACATGTACCAACCACCACTGGTTAAGATCCATTTATCACATTTATTGGCTTAGTAAAATTAATAATGAAAACAAAAATCCCTAAGTGAAAAAAAAATCATTAAATAACTGTATTTTAAAAAAACTTAAACCCTAAAACTGTTCAACAGATGACACATAATTAACAGCATCAGAATGATTACACTGGTTGATGGCTCAGAGAACATAAGTTGAAGGTTTATGCAAGGCTGATGAGCATTAAGTTTGAAGCCAGTTTTGATAAAATGGTGCATCATTACTGTATATTTGCTGAATATAATCCAGTGAGAAGATTTAGAAATTTGATGACAAAATATAGAACCTTCAGCCAATTTTAAACTCATGGAAGATGAAGTTAGCATTCAAAGGATGTTGATTTTGAATTCTTTTGAGTGATGACTGTATCAATTAAAACATCACCACTAATAATGACATAATCTCATCACAAAAAGCAACTGTTTTTTAGATATGAAAACTAAATGATGAACCTTAAACTAAGAGACAGCATTGGAAATTTAGTTTCCTGTGACACGTAGTTTTAGCTAAGTTAAAAGATGTCTATTTCTAGTTTGGATTTTTTTTTTTTCCTTGCATCATCATAAATTAGCTGGACAGCCTGCAAACAGTAAATTATAAACTGTGCTTTGCTACCAGCATAAAATGGGCTTTATTATAATTAAAGTCCATTTAAAATAGGGTAGTACAGATATTCTGTTTTTCAAAACACCTTTCATAGTAAATACAAGCAATAAATTTTATGTAGTGAAATCTAATAGAACAATGCAACTAACCGGTAGCTCTTAAGATTCACCATCAGTACTTAAACCTCCTTGTACCAAACAGCTTTAGTTTGTGTATTGCAAGCATCAAGAATAAATTTTAACAGAAGTGTTATAAGTACAGACATGATGTAAATAGCTTCAGTAGTTGGCATGAAAAATTTAAATGATATTGTTTCATATGTTACTGAAACAAATAATATGCTTCAGACTTCAGACTTCATTTAGTGAACTTTTTGGACAGGAAAAAATCACAGCAGAGTTGAATGGATTTTGCACAAGGATTCTTAGAATGAGCCAACAGAAGAAAACAGCAAATTGAGAGCTTTGAAATAAGACAGAAAATGAGAACATTTTATGATACGACCACAATTGCAATTTCAGCAATTTATTTTTCAACAACATAAAGGGGAAGAAAGAGCCTCCTTGTTGTGTATATATGCAATCCACATTTGTGTTATATCATTTTTATTTTATTATTTTAAAAAATGGCAAGAGATTAAAAAAAGACATCACATTCTCCTCTGTGCTGATATCTATTCTTGTGGCATTGTCAGTAAGCTGATTATTGCTCTCTAGGATTTTTCAGCTAATCTATATAAGTAACAGGACACTGCATATAAACTGTGGCATTTCAGAGCTTCTTGGCCTCCAGTCACCCTTCCTGCCCTAGCTGTTTAGCAGTCTTTGCACTGAGAATGGATTGCGGGTGAATACTTGGGTTGATTTGATGGGTGAACAGTCATAGCATTTACTGCATGAATAAATAACATGGACCAAATTCATGCTTTGTGTAATTCCATTAGAATGGAAATGCTTACACCAGGGATCAAAGTAGTTTGCTGGTGGATAAGTATACACAAGGGCAGCAAATTACCATGGTACCTTCCTTCCCTGAAGATGTAAAATGTGAAATAGAAAGAAATTCCAAGGCCAGCAAAAAAAAAGGTGTTTGATCTATAAAGAATTAACTAGACATTCAGAACTTGAAAAGGTCTGGTGCTCACTTTGGGACTGTTTTGGATAAACGTAGGTATTCACATTTCTCTTTGGCCTTTTTTCTTCATAAGTACAACATCAATTTAATTCTCCAAACAACAGAGGAGCAATAAACCCATCATCACAGGCACTATCACCATTATAAAAGTATTTTCTTTGTATGCTCTTCATTGGATTTACCTGTTATCAGCCAATTTTGGCATTAGACTTACACAACCTAGTCAAAGTATAACATATAAAGTAGAATGTTAAAAAGCAAGCAACTTTTCCTGAAGCTTAGGTCTCATGAACTCAGTTAATAATTCTACACACTCATGTGCCTTTTGATGCAGTTCCCATACCAGGAACTTTCTGTCATGTATATATATATAGGAAATACTGTTGGAGCATTTTATCAACAGTGTAGCAAATATCAATGCAAGACTTTAGAGGAGGGGATAGTGATTTTATTTAAAATGAAAATTGGAACAAAATAGGTTTCCCTTACTCTCACTCTCTCTCACTGTTCCATACTCACAAACACCAGAAGTCTGTGTGGTGTCCAAGAAGTCTGTCCTGCTGCCAGGCACCACGGCAGGGGTGTTCAGTCTGTCCAGCCACAGTCAGGCACCATGACTTGTGTCCACATGTGGGGTCCAGGATCTGTCGCAATGACAAGGAGGACAAAGGATACCAGCTGTTTTGTCCT
This sequence comes from Gymnogyps californianus, assembly GCF_018139145.2. Classification (NCBI taxonomy): domain Eukaryota; kingdom Metazoa; phylum Chordata; class Aves; order Accipitriformes; family Cathartidae; genus Gymnogyps; species Gymnogyps californianus. Next base: position 23,730,173 of record NC_059475.1, on the reverse strand, counting down.
CACATGTCCTAGGTACTTCTGTTTGATGACTATGCGCAGGTTTGGTACGTCTTTTTGTACCATTTTGGAGCTGATGGTGATCGGTGTGTCTGTCCTGTCTCAACTTCATCACACATCAGCAGTCCGTACTGTTCTTTGCCTCCACATCTGGATGTCTTGTAAAACTTCAGGTATATGTGCTGGAGTCTTGACAGTGCTCTGTGGCCATCCTTTACCTAGCAGCTGCAGTCTGACCTCTGGTTGCTTCTGTGTTAACCTTGATCCAAAATGTGTTGGAATCACAGAGAACTCTCGTATAATAAAAGACTGAATCAGACCCACACGTACTTGTGAACAGCTGTTACTTGTTACCTGACTGGGATAAATTAGACAACCGATCAGTGTCATAGAGCAGAAACAGTCCATAACCCTTTAAATAGGCTCCACAGAGTTATTGTTAAGCCCCTTACCTTAAATTTAGGCTTTGACACTTGCATCTCATGTAACCTTAATTTAATTGAAAACAAACAAAAAACCCCCTTTTGGTTTCTTTCTCTCCTGAGCTGCTGATCTACTGCAGCTTGAAGAGATCAGCTTGGTCCTTCTGTCCTTTTAGCTCATCCGTCAGTCATTACCAGCTTAGAATCATCACTTTCTTTTTCCACTAGTTGACTATTTTGAAGGTGATGTGCTGGAGGAGAGAAAGGAGGAGACAGGCTAATTTTCAGAAGCTGTAATATCAAAAGTTGGAAAGAAATTATTTTGTTTCTGTCATAAACAGTTATGGTAAATTGTCATGGGAGAAACAAAGTATATGAAACTTCAGAGATTATTCTTCAGAATTCCTTTTTAGAAGAGAGAGAAAGAGGAAAAGGAGAGAAAGAGCAGAGATTTAGCTTCATGTTGAAAGTATGGAAGGGCCAAATATTTTAGTGGTGTAACTGGATGTAACTCAGCTGAGTTTCAGTAGAACTCTGTCCATTAATAGTAGCTACATTTCAGACACACGAAATGCTTTGTTTATTCTGCTTTAAATTCATGAGACTAGATGTAGTATACAGTCTACACTAGACAAAGTTAATGGTGATAAAAAAATTTGAAGAGATACAAAGGTTATATAGCAGTAAAGGGCCATAAACCCTCTTTATACTAGGGGCTGGGAAAGAAAAAAGAACTACTAGTGTGCCAGTGCCGCATGAAAAATGGATTATTGTCAGCGGGAATGAAACAAGGCCATGATCTCAACTAATTCAAAGTTCCTTCCCAGCTTTTCTCTCTGTCTAATCTGCCAGTTTAAAGTTTTATATTACTCTCAGTCCTCTGGATCTTGTTTAGTAAGTTTTTAGTAAACACAACTTCAGATCATATGATCATTAAATACATTTCTAGTTTATGCTAATATGCTCATTATAGATAGTTGAAAATTTCTGTTGAAACAATTTTGGCCTGAAAATTATTTTTTGACAAAAATTATAACTATACATTCATATAAATATGTATCAGTGTTATATAATGCATAACAAATCTTGAAATAGAATTATTTCTGAGAAATTAAAATTTTATTTCTATTTTGTTTATCCATGTTTTAGATGCTTCATTTGTTATAAGCAGATATATATATTAGCTGCACTTATTTAATAACTTGAAATAATGAATTTAGTTGAAGTATTTCCATATAACAATTTTTCTTGAATAAGACTCAATGTAAACCATAAACCTTAGCTGCATATCCCATTAAACAGGAAGGGAGACAGTACCTTGATGTAGTACTTCTGATTATAGTGGAGTCATGATTGAATTTGACTCAAATGATATGAAAGTCATATAGCATAACATTCCCCTGCTCTACTCTTTTAACGTAGATATGGGGGATAGGGAAAAATACTAAGGTAAACAACCTCATCAGTTTTTATCTCATCTTTCTCCCTTTCTTGGCTTATTTTTCCCACTATTCAATGTATTATCTTTAATAAATAACAAATTTATCAAACGCAAACCATCTGTTTTTAGACTGAAAGAGGGCTAACATCTTAAATGATTAGCGATGACCTGTGTCCATGCTGCTTTTCTGTTCCACCGTTTGAGATGGTAACAGAAAGTTATAGTAGGTAAACTAGCAAAACACATATGATTTTTTTTAGGACTACTGGACCCTTACTCAGAAAGCACAAGGAGCCTGAAAACAGCTTTCAGATTAGGTGGGGTCAGCACCTGGCTGGCAATTAAAAGGTCTTACAGTTGGGGAGTTCAGGTAGCTCTTTCCTGGAAAACACTGCATTCATGTCCGAAGGAAATTCTTGTTTAATATGAATTTCAGATGTAGCTGCTTTTCAAAACTTTTACCGAGAACCATCCAACATTAGTGTGTCTTTTAGCCCAGTGTCATTGCTTTCTTTTCAATTTATTACAGTTTTATGGAAATTACAAATGAGATGTGAGAAGAAAGGGAGAAGATATTTTTTTGGCAAGCTTTAATATCCTGTTAGCAAGCTCTCCAGAAAGAGTTAAGAAATTTTGATAGGACGGATATTCTTTTTTCCTTCCCTTCATCTTCTTGCTTACTAAAAATAAACTGTATGAAGATACACAGTTTCATAGAGAACCACTCTGCAATAAAAAGTGCCCATTATAGAGTGTCAATGGATGTGATAACACGCATAATTTACCTCGGGGGAGTATGTAATTAGAAAATTAACCTTTTACATTTCTCTCCTTAATCAGCTGCAACAAATGACGAGAATAACACATTAGCAGCTGCATTTACTGTATTTACATGCTATTAATGAGAAACTGCCTGTGCTTGACGAGAGGAAAGAGGAGAATTGAGTCTGTGTCTATGAAAAGTACAGTGGTTGAGATGGCATGGTGGTTCTTTGTATTCTTTTTTTCGTTTCCTTTCATTCTGGCAAAGGTGCGTTACCAACTCCAGGTATCCTAAGGACATGTCAGAGCATCTCAACTTTTCCTGTTTTCAGGAACAAATGTATTTGTCTTGTATTGTATCTTTCTACTATGGTGATCTCCTCTTTGAAAAGATTTAATGAAAAAGGGCTATTTAATACCAATTGTAGTGACTTTTTTTTTTTAAATGAGATGAATATTTTTCTATTAAGAAATGGATAGACACCAATTTCATTATGAAAGAGCTGTCTACAAGTAATAATGTATTTTAATCACTATGAACTTTATCTGAAATTATTCACATAACAAAATTAAAGTTTCCATATCTGACTACCAATATCCAGAATATTTTTGTTCCTGTATTGTCAGCCATACAAAACCTCATGTCTGTGGTGGTCTCAGAGGAATTCAGGATGATGGTAGGAAATATAAATGCCAATAGTGCAATCCTCTCTTTCAGGGTGAGTTATAAGTTGTGACCTTCTGATAGATGGTATGAGAGGTTTGAGAGGACCTTCTCCCTTTTTCCAAGTACTGAACCAAGGTGATTTCTGTCATTCTGAAGAACATTATTGCCCTTCAACAAGAAATATACATATTCATTTTCACAGGAAACTTGATAGAGTTTCACTAGTGAGTGGAAAAAGTCAGAACAACAAGCAGCAGTCAGGTGCTGGAAGAATAAAGAACTGTTCTGGAAGATGTAGGGATCACAATATTACTATAACTGGGATTGTCCCATGCCTCTCAGTAAGGAAAAATGAATAATCAGGAAAAATGCTTTGACTGTCACTCTTCAGAATAACTAATGTTTCACGTGTGATTCTTTCTTTAACAGGGAAATTGAGAAGACAGTAACAAGCCAAACTCAAGAGCTGTTCTTCTCTGCCTGGGTCATGTAATCATGGACAAATAATTTGTCCTCTCCGAGCTTCAATTTCCTTGTCTACAAAGTTAGGATAATTGTAGTCCCTTACCTCACAGGGGTGTTGATTGACTGAATGCATTATGTTTATATAATGTGCAGTTATAATGGGGATCTGCATTATAGGCAACTGAGAAACCATAATAAATTGCAGTAAAACAGTGGTTTTACTCAGTTTTTCTCTCCTCTGTTATGCCTGGAGAATACTCCACAGAAATTCCTCTTTATACAGTTACCTGGGACACCTTATTCTGATTTTGTACTTCACTCACACTACTTCAGAGTTTTATTCTTAGAAACATGATCAGAATCTGGCTAGTTCGGCTTGATCAACAGAAAGGCTTAAATGTACATATCTAAGCTAGCTTTAGATTCTGCTCTTGAAGGTGTTCCACTGTGCATAAATCACAGTGACTGGGAAGAGAGGATTCAAGAGGCTCCTTTTCAGGATTAAGTTCCCTTGAAGGGAGGAGTCCCAGCCCTCAATCACAGGACTTTATCATCTTGTTAATCAGTGAGGCTTAACATGGTAAATGAACACGAGTGTCTCAGACTGGACTGATTGCTACAACCATGAGAAAAAGCACAGTGGTGAAGCACCACCATCTCTTCCTTCTCCTGTGGCACAATTTTAAATATCAAGCAGCTACATTTGTGCTTTTCAAGGTGTCATATCTTGCTGGTGCATCAGGATGTTTCTTGACGGGAACTAGATCAGGCTCCTCAGGCAGCTGCATGCGAAGGAAGTGAAAGCTTTGTCCACTTTCAGCCCTATGGAGGCAAGCTCTCCAGAGTGCAGATGTACAGAAAGGCTAAGCTGGATCTTAAGCAGAGCATTTTCCATTGCACTGACTTTTATCACAATTCTGCAATAATGTTGGTACACATTCACCTAAGTACTGTGTGAATAGACACATAAGTACACTACATGTGTGTGTAAGTATGTGCAGAATCACAGTATGTCTTAGGTATATGTTATGTGATATTATACATATATGTGTGATATTATCCACATATATGCACATATACGTGCATTTTTGTTATTATCTTAATGTAAACAATACTTAAAAATAAACCCAACAATCTTCCTGTGAAAAGGAAGATTGTTCCATATTCCACCAGATTACAGCAATTTAACATCGATCAGGATGTTGATTTCATCTACTTGACAGGCCACACCCCAAATATAGAATGACAGGCCTAAAATAAATCTATGCAGTTTGGTTGCAGAATGTTTTTTCCCCTGGGATATTTAAAGTAAATTTTTAGCATCATATTCAATAATATTCAACTTTTTTTCCTGTAGAGAATAGAAATATAAAAATAGGGCTTAAAAAGTGATCTTCTGGACTGTATTTTATAATCTTCGTGGGTTATGATGAATTCTCACGTTTTTCATCAATAGATGAGTTACCTCATTTAAAATGCTTTGGGTGAAAATAGAGCTTGTAGAATTTGATTTAGTATGTTGTACTGATATGTATTTTTAAACTTAAACAAGTGCTTCAATTTAACTGTAATTATTAAAGCACTTAAGCAGATACTGACCTGTTTTTTGTTTTACAATTGTGTAACAGAGAATACTAGCTGCTTTGTATCATTTTTGAAATTACAATGGGTCCAATCTATTTCCCCACATAACTTAAAGGTCAGCCCTGATATAAACTGCTGTCTGCAAGGTTCTGAGAAAAATAGAATAGTAAGTCCTATTCTTCAGTATCTAAACAATAGAAATGCCTCCACTGAGACTTGTATTGCAAATTTGATTTTATATAATTAACCAAATCAAAGCAACAATCTGCTTCATTGAGACATCACACTGAATAATCATCATAGTTGATAACTTATTTAGTAGCTTGTTAACAAGCGAGTGCTATTACTACTATTCAGTTAATTGAAGTATGGAATAAGAGTACAGTTCATGTACAAGAACACTATTTTTAATCTTCTAACACTGCATGCATCAAGTTTCCTATCATTATATCAAAGTGCTATGCTTTTTTACGAGCAGGAAAATCAATAACCTTGATGATAATTGATGAATGTTAAACATTTTAGAAGTTCAGATAAGCCCTCCAGCTTGTGATACCTTCATTTAGTTTATTCTGACTTATTTTCTTTTCAGAGAAAGGTGAGAAATTGATGAAAATAAGACATATTATAGGATATTAATTTCAGTCCTCTCCAGACCAAAGGGTAGAGATACCAATGTAAAAAATGACACAAGAGCATTTCCTAGAATTGAAAAGGCTCCTAAAATTTTAAAGTTTTAATATATCCAATCCTATTCATCTAGTTATGATTAACCATTTTGTCAGACCTAGAAGTACTATTTTTAATTTAATATCTTTTGCAGCAGTTGCAAAAACATTAAAGGTCCCAGAAAGCTTAGTGTAAAGAACAGGCTCACAGGACATATAAATGCAATCTAGCTCATAGTGTATTTGAAAATGGAAGGCCCTTGTGATGCACTTTTTTTCCTTAGCTCATTCTGTGATATTTGTGCAAAGGGAACAATGTTTTTTAACGCTGTTATGAGTCAAATGAGAAACATCAATGTTCACTAGTCTTCTACAGACTAAGAAGATAAAATTAAGGTCATGGTTTTACTTTTATTAATATCTAAAATTACTAATATTATTAATACTGTATCGATGCCTGTTACTGGACCATCAGATAAAGCTGATTTGACCTGTAATCTGGACACATGAAGTAATTTCTGTCAAATTAGCCAATGCATGTGGTTTAGAGTTTTTTCTCGTTAGAAGGCAGCAGTTGATACCTGAAAAGTTACAGTAATGCAAACATAGGATGGCATAAATCCTGTTAGAATAAAATTAACCAGTCAAGAGGTTTGGGTTTTTTGTTTTGTTTTGTTTGTATTTGTTTTTGTTTAGGGTTTGGGGTTTTTTTTATTTTGTTTGGGTTTTCTTGGTTTTTGTTAACAATATTTGAAATTCAAGTTCAGCAGCCCTTTGCAACAGCTCTATGAGTTCTGTCAGCCTCCAATATTTCCTGCATGCATCTTGAAGTGCATGTTCTGTTGGGGATACTTGTTAGCCTTCCCTGAAATTACCTCATGCAGGTAGTGGATGAGGAACGCTATCCCAATATTGTCCATGAGGATATTATCTCAATGATAACAACTTGCAGGAGAACTAATTAAACCTTGTAACACTGACAGAAAAGAATGAATTTTGGTTAATGGTTACTTCTATGGGTATATATTATATTCCAGCACTTTCACAAGAAAGATGTGGTGTGAACTTTAAAAGCTGTATATAACAAAGTGATTTGCAGGTGACTGAAAGCTAAGATTAAGTATGAGTTGGTAGCAAATAATAAACCAGCAAGACAGTTTTGATCTATTCAGTATTATCATAACCCTGAGCCAAAAGGGGATTAATCATCAAGAAAATATTACAGTATTCTTTTAATCTTTGCATTTTATTTCTATTTACATAACTTATTTCATCCTCTACAATATGGCTTTAGAACACTGAATCCAAACTTTTGGGTAAAATTCTTCTTTTGTACCAAGCCATTAATAAGTTTTTAAAATTCTAAACATTTCTAAATCAACTTTGAAGGATTGCAGGGGGAGGTAGGTCTGTCTCAGTGAATGTAGACTATTTTTGTTGGAAATCTGGTATTCAAAGCAGTAATGCTCCAGTGCCTCATAAACCAGAATGCTTCTGGGCACTTTGTGTAGGATCCATCTTAGTAAACATTAGACAACTAAAAGTTGTCATCTAAACTAGTCATCTAATCTTCCTTTGTAGTCAATGGAGAGAAATAAACACTGTCAGGGAGTAATTTATCTCATTGAAGATAAGCATCTAAGACAGCTTAGACAAATTGTCTACCTACAATGTCTAGTTCTCTCAATAAAGAGAGCTTATACAACTAGCTTAGATTGAGACAATCGTTCAGACATTTGAAATTACACAAGACAAATCCCATATTTCATGCCTGTTTGGAATCAAAGAACACAGAATAAGAGAAAAATAGCAGTAGTCTACAAGATTAAATTGTTCCAAGAAAAAGTTAACCAAATTCTTAACAAATATTTTCAAACTATCTCTTTCAGGTTCTTATTTTTAAGTACTTGACTAGTGAACAGAAAAGATGTCCAGAAATACACTATTCAGCTGTTCGTAACCAACATTTGTTGAAAGCTCTTGTGATGTCTAAAGTTCAAACTGTAAAGTTCACTTTCATTTATAGGAATTAAAATGATGTCTTTACATTTTTAAAGGAGGTAAGTATAGATTAGAGTGTGCATTTTGACAAGCAGAAAAGTTAGGGGAAAGAACTAGGGGTATTCTAGTAGGGTTGTTGAAACACAAATCACCAAATCATAAAACAAGAGGAAAAAAACCTAAAAGAATTCTATCTCCTTATGAATCCATATGCTTTTACTATAGCAGAAGATAATCACGATGGCATAAGATTTGCAGGCATAATAAAGATAGAATAAATCTTAGAAGATACACTAAGGAAGTAAAATACCATTACAATGCAGATTACCATGTCAGGAGGGCTGAATTAATTAGAAAAAAAGTTTGAACTTGCTAAATCTTAAGCAGTTAAATAGTGGAAACTAATTTGTAAATCATCATCATCCATGGTAAATCCAGTGGCATTTCATGTTAAGTTTTTGTTTAAGTGTTCTCACAGTAGTCTTTCACTATACAGATGACAGAGTGAAAGTGATTAGCTATTTTACTCAGTTAAAATTCTTTGCATTCATATTATATGATACTTAGGGTCCCTTTTATTCAATAGATAGATGATAATGATCTATTCTGCAATGGTATCTAAATATTACTTGAACATTGAAGGCATAATTGAGTTTTTTTGTTTCAAGTGGCATTGGTTTTGCCAATTGAATCTCTGTTGTAACTAATCCAAAAAGTTAATAGTACCTAAAAGTCAGTGACACAATCCATGCAAATTTTAAATAACATTTGAAAAAATCTATAACAAAACAGAATGCCATATGATTAGTAGTTAAATTGTTTGCTTATGGAATGGGGAACAACACTACAGCTTAAGTTACAGAAGTATTCAGGACTTAATAAACACTTTCTACATGTGCCACAGGATGTTCATATAACTACTGTTGTTCAGAGGTACCCAAGAATCTGTACACTTCAACTCCTCTTCCATAACCTCCCCTATATTATTTAATGCCTGAGTAGTGGTAAATACTTCACAGCAGATATATTTAGAGTATTACTGCTATAGGATAAGTGGGAAAGCATGGCAAGTCTACCAGAACCATGTGCCCTGGGATGCTCACGTTTGGAGAAGATGAAAGGTGTAATGTAAAGGGAAAGAATATGCACAGACTCCATCATCACTTAACACCACTATTGAATGGAAGGAGGTTGAGTCTGTTCTGCTATGTCCTTATTTGTAAAATATGACTATTGAGCACACCAGAAGTTAACAACAAAACCTACTCTGCAACTTAGCATTCATACTATTTAAAAAAGTGGGAATGATAAGGAAAGAAACCACTTTTTTCTTTTTTTTTTTTTTTTTTTTTGCTATTTGTGGTATTTGCATGTTTGACAAAGAACATTTTTTTAGTCCAATATACTGCTTAAATCTCTGGGTGAATTAATTACAAAACTTGTTTATTTACATTCTTCTGTAGATTCAAACTGAGCAGTTGCTTTCATTTACTGTACCAAATTGCATAACAAATAATGGCGGGGAAGGCTGAATTTTAGAAATGGTCAAAATTATCTCTTTAAGACTGATTTATTCTGCCAGAGAATATAATGGAACAGCTATTCACGATCCATTCAGCCTAGTATCTTGTTTCTGAAAATAGCCAGTTGTGAATGCCTCGGAAAAAAAAGTATCAGAACAGAGATATTTATACTGTAAGACTTTGCTGGGTACCTTCTCAGCTTCCAGCAATTGGGAATCTAATATCTTATGTCAAATTCTCTCTTCAACTTTGTGTTTAATAGCTCTTGATAGACATTTATTTTGTGGGTTAGTCTATTTTTTTTTTAAACTGCAAACCAGCGATAATTATAAAACAATGTTCATTTTTCATTTTGATTTTTGATGGCGTATTTTTTGATTTACTTAATTGTTTAGACATTACTGAAGTGTCCATTATCTGCATTTGATGAATATTAATACTGCAGAATATGTTTTGTCCGTCCAGTAATGCCCACAACCAGATAGGCTTTACAGATCACTTCAGTAAAATTAGCACGAAGACCAGTTTTCTGGCCTTGAACCATAAACAGTCATTACCACACGAGAATAAGTGCTAAAATAGAGCAGAAAGAGGTATTGGGGCTTAGGAAATATGATCGATAACATTATTTGGATTTCAGATATGACAAAGCATTCACAGATAAAGTTTGGGTTTTGTTTTGACTCTAGGTCTGTAAGATGTAGCCATACAACATGGCTCGCTAATGTAAGGTGAGTTCCTTGACCGTATGAAATGTTTTTAAATCCTAACATTGAAAATCACTGCGTAAGTATAAGGAAATAAGGAGCCATCTATTACATTCATGTAAAAAAGGTCAAAAGTACTAGAGAAAAGTCTGGAGGACTGTATCCTCTGAGTGTGGATTCTGCAGTGCCTGGCCCTAGAGCCTTCCCCTGCTGCAGAGAGCTGGCCTCTGGCAGCAGTTTGCGTGCCTTACTGGCAGACTGCACTGCTACAGTGAACAGCTGCAGGGAATGAGGTGGTAAAGTAAAGAATGGTGGTCTAATGATTAGGTCATTAAGTCTTCCTGACAAATAGTTAGCATATTAATTGGTGGTTAAAATTAATATCTTTATTTTGGCTTCTGATGAAGCTAAAGATAACCATCTGATTATCACCAGTAGAGAAGACACTGTGTTTGGATTTAGATACATGCACATACAATTTTGGAAGGTAATCTACAAAGCACATAAAATCCATAATTTCTTGTGGTGATTTTTAACAGGCTGTAGTATTGTCTTTCAGGGAATCAACAGAGACCTCATTGGTTGAAATTTGTGAGGCTCAGCTGGAAGAGATTTTGGAAGATAACTTTATCTAGACTGGCTTCTATCTCTAACATTCTAGTTCTGTGATATATAGCTCTGTTGAAACAAAGCAGACATTAAGATTTCAATTCTGCTGTGTCAGTACAGAGGAGCTCTGTGTGCAAGATCACATCTACATATGGTTAAATGCAGAACGGGCTGCTTTCCACAGAAGTTAAAGAAAACCAAAATTGCAAAAAGATGATCAGTGTAAATGATACTGTTCATTCAAAAATTAGTATCAGCATAAATAATAATATATATTACAGGATAAGATAATATGGAATCCAATCACACCAAATCGAATCGAATTGAATCAAGTAGAATAGAATAGAATATTTCGGTTGGAAGGGACCTGCAATGATCATCTAGTTCAACTGCTTGACCGCTTCAGGGCTGACAAAAAGTTAAAGCACATTACTAAAGGCATTGTCCAAATGCCTCTTAAACACTGACAGGCGACTCCTTTTCATTTACAGACAGCATTTGTAAAAATATTGCAGCTGAAAATTTATCCCCCATTTTCCCATTTTGTCTTTCTGTTTCTTTAATTATATATTATTAACTTTTCTAGGAATCAATGCCTTCCTTAAATGACTTCTATTCTATTCTTGTTCTGTGAGATACTCCAAAATGCCGATAAGAACTAAAAGTTCCTGGCAAGTTGTAGAAAATATGCTCCAAGTATAGACAGTGACTTGGTTTGCCTAACTTCCCAAGACGAAACAGCCAATTCCTAGCTTCACAGTAGGGTATTTCACCTCTCATAGTGCACTGCAGTCCCTGTTACGCTGGTGGAATGAAATTACCTGGTATATGTACTCTAATATACTGGCAATGATGTCCTCTGTTGTCATGTACTAGATACAGATTTACAGTAAACTTCAAGCAATACAAACCTAGAATTGAGACTGTGACTTTTAAAGATCTCAGTCTGGCTCTTTTAGACATCCTTAAGATGTTTTACTGAACTTTCCTCACAAATTCAAAGGACTAAGCCCAGGCAGACTGATCATCTTCCATCTTCTGTCATGAGAAGACTAACTTTAAGAAACATGTGGACATCCCAGTCTTCCAGACTGGTTGGGTGGAAGAGATGTAGACCATTACCAGTTCCAGCCCAATGAGCTCTAAGCCAGACACAATGGAATAGCCACAGCCAGTTCACTTCCTTGAAAATGGCAGAATATTTACTAAGCACATTGTCAATAGTTCTTATTTTTGTTGTTGCTTTTATTATTATGATTATTTCAAGCTAGTATTTCATAATTGTGATGATTAACTTATTTGCTACTGAGAGTTACACAAGAAAAACAATTTAGAAAACAACCTCTTAGCATACTATCAATTTAAAACTGTTAGCTGAAGGAAATTTCAAATAGAAAAATAATTTTCAAAGTAGGACACTGAGATTTTTAAACATGAATATCATGAAAAGCCTACCTTCTGTTATCAGCAAGTGCACTGCCAGCTCTGTATTTATAGGACAAATTTTGACCTTGACACCTCTATTCATGTGCATGAGAATTCTGGAGGACTTCACAGCAGAATCAGTGTAACAGCTTCATGCAAAAGTGGGTATCAGAACATGGGAAACCCAAACCTGAAACTATTTTATTAAAACCCCTGTGCTTTACAGAATTAAAACTCAACAGGTTTATATCCCCCATACTGCTGTACACTGCACTTAAGGGTATCCCTGTGGCCCAGTGGGTTTGTGGCTGCTGTGCAGACTTAACTAGTCGCTAGCAGGGCTGTGACTGTACAGCCAGGTGTGCTTACGCTCAGTCTTCCTTCCCTTCAGCAATCCATAGGAAGAGATATCTGATCTCAAGGCAGGTACTTAAGATAAGTTTTGCATTAAAGTGGCCTTTTTCAGTATACTATATCATTAATACCTAAAATATCAGGAACATGCTGAGGAAGCTACAAGGAGCCAAAATCTTCTAAAACAGTATCTTCTAGGATTTACAGTATTCTATCTTTTAAGCATTGCCTACACTGAAAAAAATCAATTTCAGTAATGTTGTATCAGTGAATAGAAATATATTCTTTTTTTTAGTGCATACTGATTGCATCTTCTATATTTTATTACTGCTGGTGATCAACCAGGACAAAAGGACCAGAAGAACTGACTGTGTATTTATGCCTTGCAGATGTTATCAGAGGAGATAACAGGTCACATTATTAAAATCATTTTAGAAACATCAAAAGTATGACCAAAATTATTATCTCATCAGCAGCGTTCAGAAAAAAAACACACACAAGAAAGAAAATAAACTACTCAAAATAACATAAATGAAAAAACTTTTCTCTTATTAAAACAGCCCACAGAGTTTAGTTCAGGATTTTGAACTCTGGGTAAGTTAAGAGTAATTTGTAAAATTCAGATACTTCATTTCTGAATACCATAGCATTGTCAAAGCTTTGCTTTGGGTTTCTTATGGGATATAATCTCTACCAATAAATAACATTTACCAAGAACTATAATTTTTTTATTGGGAAATGAAGATTTCTATCAGTATATTCTATCTGTTAGTGAATATTGTTTCATTAAGAACAACTACTAAAGAAAAAGCTTCTGGTTTCCTCCAGAAAACTTGTGAGTATAGAAAATTTTTTTTTTTTCCTTAACCACTATGAATTATACTTTGTTTTCAGGAAAAAAGTATCAAATATCAAGTTAATATATGTCCTGGTTTCGGCTGGGATAGAGTTAATTCTCTTCTTAGTAGCTGGTGCAGTGCTGTGTTTTGGATTTAGTGTGAGAATACTGTTGATAACACTCTGAAGTTTTAGTTGTTGCGAAGTAGCGCTTATCCTAAGTTAAGGATTTTTTCAGTTTCCCATGCTCTGCCAGCAAGCAGGTGTGCAAGAAGCCGGGAGGCAGCATAGCTGGGACAGCTGACCTGAACTAGCCAAAGGGGTATTCCATACCATGGAACGTCATGCCCAGTATATAAACAGGGGGGAGTTGGCCGGGAGGGGCAGATCGCAGCTCTGGCATCAGTCAGCGGGTGGTGAGCAATTGCATTGTGCATCACTGTTTCTTTTTTCTTTTTTTCCCTCCTTTTTTTTTTAATATTCCTTTTTATTACAATTATTGGTATTATTATATTTCATTATTACTATTGTTAGTATTATATTTTACTTTAGTTATTAAACTGTTCTTATCTCAACTCATGAGTTTCACCTTCTTTCCCGATTCTCCTTCCCATCCCACTGGGAGTGAGGGGGGGAGTGAGGGAGCAGCTGCATGGTGCTGAGCTGTTGGCTGGGGTTAAACCATGACAATATATCAGGGAAAAAAATGGGGTAAAAATATTTGACACTTTCTCTGCTGTGGAAATGTTATCTGTAAGATTTCTGGCATAAAAAATTCTGTCCACTCATCCATCATCCTTTTTTTAATGTTTCTTTCCCAATTTTTACATAGTCTTTTTACAAAAAGGTGTCTGCTCTTACTTGTCCTTCTTGAGATAAAAAAAATCCACTTTTCTTTATGCTTCAGTAACAAACAGAGGTAAAGAAATCAGGCTTATGTCAGACCTCACCTGCTTTGCTAAGGATCAGGGATACCTCCGATGAGCATAGAGCCAAGTGAGTCAGTGAGTCTGTCCTTCTGACTGGCACATCTTTGTGATCCAAAGAGGCTGTGTTTTCAAGACATAATCCTTGGATAAGGATCAAGGTGGGGTAATTTCTCAGCAGGAAAAATTGTGTATGAAGAAAAAACCTGAAGATATGAATTGATTCCTACTGTTACAAAACCAAATTAAGAGACACCAGTTTCAGGCCTTCATGATTTGTGATGCTGATACCTACTTGTGGTCATATTTTATTTAGTGCTTTTTTCTCAGTTCCATTCTGTCGTTTAGAGATTTGCTTGACTGCCACAAAAGAGTTAGTCAAATATGCTGGCATTAAGTGGATGTGCCTTTAGTGGAGGTTAAACATTTAGTTCAGATTGGAAGAAATAGTCTTTATTTGCGCTTTGAATATTCTCCCATGCTCATAAGCTCTAAGGTCTGACATGCAAGAGAAACATAAGTGTAGATATACATAATGATAAACAGTCTTTTACAGGTTCTCAGCTGAGAGTTTAGTTCATTTCTCAAGCTCTTTTGCTTAACTACAAATCTTTTCTAAATCTCTGAATGTAGATGAAGTATTTGTAATTTCTGTCTATGAACATTCTGAATATTTAAAGAAGTAGTGAATAAACAGCTTTCAAAAGCACAATAGGAGATTTCTGTCTCTTTAAGGAATTAATTGTGTAATTAAATGTAAAATAGTCACAATGTTTTTTGCAGAATGTTTAAAGAAATCTTTCCTTCCTTCCTGTCTTCCCTTGTGTCTGTCTGTCTTTTAGCTAGTAGTGGCTTGGCAGAGCAATTCTATGATTGACACATGCATGAACTCAAGTTGACTGAGTCAACACTGATTTCAATTACATGTTATTTTTGTAAAATATATCTTCATAACATCTGGTGTTATTTTAATGCTGTGTAAAAAGAGGGCTTTTTTAAAATAAATGCATGCAAACAAGAGATGGTGTTATTAAGGAAAATACTATACTACAATTTTTAGGGCTGGATACTCATTTCATAACCCCTAATAATAGCTAGCACCATTGTTTTATTTATTTTAAACATCTGAGATTGCTTCCTCCTTCTATAAAACATCTTTCTTGGAGTAATTTTTATTGAGTAACTTGGTAATTCTCTTCCTCTTATTCACTCCAGGGGTTGCAATGGTGATTCTGGGAAGGTTGTTCTGAATTACCCTTATATTTCTATTACTTTGTCACTATTTTTTCTAAACTTTCCGTTTAAAAAATGCAAATATTCAATCTAATTAGGAATTCTGGTGCCTCATAATTTACTCCATATCTGACATAATGTGAAAGCTGAATGTGTGATCCTACATTTGACTTTAGATTAGGAGAATAAAATAAGTATCTATGCGAACGTAACAGGATTAATATTTTGTTTATATTGTTTATTTTCATGTATTATCCTTTACATCATTGTACAATGTGAATACAAAGGTTACGTAGAACAAAGACTGAATGATAACCTTTTATATGTCCTTTGCACCATTATAAATGCTGACAGTAGGTGAATGCAACTGTGGTAGTTTAAACATTTGATTCTGTGAATTAGATTTCGTCTCAAAGTAGGCTTTAAAAACTATATCCAGGGAGTTCTGAGCTCTGTTGTATATTATTCCATTTTACATTCAAAAAACGTAGTTTTTATATATATATATATCTACAAGTATACAGTTTAAGTAAAACATTACTTTTGTCTTCTTTTCCAGTAGAGGAAGGGAAAAAAAACCAGATAACAATCCTTCCCCCACCAAAACAAAAGCCGCTTCTTCAAACAAGTACTTGAAAGAATAAGTCTTTTGCTGTGTTGTAAAGGTCAAAAGACAGCCTCTGCTAGACCATGCAGGAAAAATTAATTCCATTATTTCTGGTTATGGAGGTCTCACTATACTTGCACAGTTTCTCTGTATTTAATTTCCATTATTTGTGTTTATGTGTTGTTGTATGATCTGTAGAAAGGTCACGTTTAATAAAAACTTGTTCAGTCATGCTTTTCATTATTTTTTGATTCATATTTCTTCTTGTTACACTTTCAAAATTTTATGTTCAGATGAGCAACTTTCTTCTGTAGAAGGCCAGGCGAGTAACTTAAAGCCTCACACAAGCCGTCTTCCTTCTGTGATCCGTAGATTCTGCTTTTTTAAAACAAACTATAAATAACAATTTTTCTTAGTACAACAGCCTTCTCATTTCAGACTATTTCCATATTGTACAAGAATTCAGTCTTATGAAGCGTTCTTCCTTTCAAATTTTAATTTTTTAAGGGACTGAAAATTCAGTTGATAGAAATCTATCCGTGTCAATATTCCCACTACCTCTTGCTTACTTTGTCAAAAAGGTTTGATATTAGCTTAGACCAAGACTTTCGTAGACTCTTATATGAAGAATCAGACTGAATTTGCTGATTTATTTACATGAATCACAAATCATTAAAACATCAAAAGCATAGAAAATGCAGAGGAAAGAGTTGTGAGCCCCAGAATTCACAAAATAATTGAAAATTTGCAAGCGCAGATAAATTTTACTGGAAATTCTTCTCACGAGAAGAGCGAGGAAGTGTTTTTGATAATACCAAAATGCTGTATTTTGATACTTTAAAAAATAAACTGTTTAAATATTTGTTTTAAATTAAAGTTATTTTAAATTTAATATCTAAATTAATTTTTTTTCTCGTATTACAAATCAAAACAAAAGAATTTCAATAGATCTACTTTCTGAGTTTTCATTTTACTTTATGGAGCATTCAGAATTTTTTTTTCTTTTTCCTCCAACTGCTAAGTTTAAATTCAAAATCTTGAAGTACTACTTAAAAATACAAACACTAAACACAAATAAAGATCTCATCTATCTACAGATATAAATAGTATAAAAAACCTAATGAAATTTCTAAGGTTTTCTAAATAAATAAATCTAATAAAACAAACCCGAACCCAAAGAGGAAAACACAGCAGAAACTTCGACAAACAAGCGAAACTCACACTAAAACAAGGCGCTAAAACTGATCATTGACACGATACTGTGAACTGCAAACTTATGTAAGTGCCCTTCAGTGCAATACTAAATTGAATACCAAAGAAAGTTTGCTTCACCTACTTTCTGTTTTAAAAAAATCAATTGAAATACATACAGAAATGGAAAGCTATCAAATTAGGGTGTAGCATGTCATTAGCTCAGCTTCTCATGCTAGTCTAGATCTTTAATACAATTGCTTGTAGGTGGAAAGAGGCAAATGCTAGTTTTGAATACCCCTTATTAGAGAATATATTGAGTGCTATTGGTTTCCATTTGTTCCCTGTTTAACTTTTTCACTTGTTTTGGGACATCAAATGAATATTTTAATGCCTACGAAAAGATCACTGTGCACAGAGCCAGTCTCCAGAGATGTTAACTGATTTCCATTGATCCTCTGGTTTAAACCACAGAGATCACAATCTTAAGGGAATGTGTAATATTTCGTAAAAAATGTGGTATGAAATAAACTGTATTGGCTGGGATGGAGTTACCTTCCCCATAGCAGCCCTCATAGTGCTGTGCTTTGTATTTGTAGCCAGAAAGGTGTTGATAACACACCAGTGTTCTGGCTGCTGCTGAACAGTGCTCACACAGCATCAAGGCTGTCTGCTGTCTCTCCAACTCCTGCCCCCAGCCTCCAAAGGCCAGTAGGCTGGGGGTGGGAAAGAGGTTGAGAGGGGACATAGCCAGAACAGCTGACTGTCGTGGTTTAACCCCAGCCGACAACTAAGCACCACGCAGCTGCTCGCTCACTCCCCCCACCCAGTGGGATGAAGGAGTGAATCGAAAAAAAAAACCTTGTGGGTTGAGATAAAGACGGTTTAATGGGATAGAAAGGAAGGAAAAATAATGATAATGATAATGATAATAATAATGATAATATGACAATAATAATACTGAAATAATTAGACTATACAAAACAAGTGATGCACAATACAGTTGCTCACCACTCGCCGACTGATGCCCAGTTAGTTTCCGAGCAGTGATCAGCCCCTCCCAGCCAACTTCCCCCTGTTTATATACGGGGCATGATGTCAGATGGTATGGAATATCCCTTTGGCCAGTTTGGGTCAGCTGTCCTGGCTGTGTCCCCTCCCAGCTTCTTGTGCCCCTCCAGCCTTCTTGCTGGCTGGCCATGAGAAGCTGAAAAATCCTTGAGTTAGTATAAACACTACTTAGCAACAACTAAAAACATCAGTGTGTTATCAACATTATTTTCCTACTAAATCCAAAACACTGCACTATACCAGCTACTAGGAAGAAAATTAACTCTATCCCAGCCAAAACCAGGACACTGACCCAAGCTGACCAAAGAGATATTCCATAGCATATGATGTCGTGCTCAGCCATAAAAGCTAAGAAAAAGGAGGAGGGGAGGGGGCATTTGTTACTAAGGCATTTGTCTTCCAGAGCAACTGCTACGTGTACTGAGACCCTAGTTCCCAGGAAGTGGCTGGACATCACCTACTGATGGGAAGTTGAGAATAAATCTTTTTGTTTTCCTTTGCTTCTGCTCACGGCTTTTGCTTTTTCTTTATTAAACTGCCTTTATCTGGGCCTACGAGTTCTTTTTCATCTGATTTTTCTCCTTCCCTGTGCTGCTGAGGAGGGGGGAGTAATAGAGTGGCTTGGTGGGCACCTGGTGGCGAGCCAAGGTCAACCACCACATAAACACATTAGATGTTTTGTAGGAAGTGTCTATTCAACAAGAAACTTCCTATTTAAACTTCATCCAGTTTAACAGTCTTCAAAGCTGTAAGAAAAATTAATCTCTAATGTAAATCATTAACTTTGAATTACACCAGCAGTGGATTTAGTCCATTGAATATAATACTTTTCTGAAGTAGATAATGAACTTTCTTTATTGAAGTTTACAGGGTTTATGTTTCCTATTTATCACTGACAAATGCATAGTTGTAACTTAGTGAAGAAGATCTAGTGTTCACAATTCGGAAAAACTGGTTTCAGAATGTCCAAGACACTAGTTTTGAGAAAACTAAAGTGATTTCCCTCCCCTCCCCCCTGCCGCTTTTGGATCTTTTTCATTATATGACCTGCCTGCATCCAATACACAAGGTACAAAATAATATTTAATATCCTGTGTACCTTATTGATTTCCTGTGCAGCACTAACTTAAATCCTGTGATGTTTTTCTATTCACTCTAGTTGTACTGATCATCTTATAAGTTGTATTCATCTGATACTTTGTCAGGTACTTTAATTGTATTTATATGTTTATGAGTTGCTGTTGTATCTATGACTTTTAAAAATAGTAAATATTTAACAATAAATATTTCAAAGGAAATGTGTCTAGTAATTCAAACAGATTGTTTTCTGAGATATTTTAACTTAGATATATCTTGGTAGTTTTGTAATGACCTTTTTGGCATTTATTTTTTGAAACTGTTGAAGAACTATGATTATGAGAATCATAGCATAACCTGAGCAGGTAGGCTGCTGGTTACACACCTGTTTCTCAAATTCAGAAATGATGCACAATGCAATTGCTCACCACCTGCTGACCAATGCCCAGCCAGTCCCCGAGCAGCGATCCCCCCCCTCCCGGCCAACTCCCCCCAGTTTATATACTGGGCATGACGTTCTATGGTATGGAATATCCCTTTGGCCAGTTTGGGTCAGCTGTCCTGGCTATGATCCCTCCCAGTTTCTTGTACACCTCCTCTCTGGCAGAGCATGGGAAACTGAAAATCCTTGACTTAGGATAAGTGCTACTTAGCAACAACTAAAACATCAGTGTATTATCAACATTATTCTTATACTATATCCAAAACACAGCACTGTACCAGCTACTAAGAAGAAAATTAACTCTATCCCAGCTGAAACCAGGACAATGTGTAATTTTGAGGAATAAAGCCAAACTTAAAGTGATACTTTTCAGTTTTATTACAAGCAAACTAGAAAAGTTTGGAGAGGTCTATCTTTATTGAGGTTCTGCAGGGGGGAGTGGTTCATACGTGTTAAGTAACCTGAGATTAAAAGGTGATTTTTTTTTTTTTTTAAAGCTCCCAAAACATAGCAAGTTTAGGATTAGACTATCACATCTGTAGCTCTAGGTTGATTCTTTAAATGAGAAAATGCTGTAAAATTTTAATGCACCTTCCTTTTAAGATTGATTTAGAAATAAACAGAAAAACCCTCTGCAACAAACAAGCAAATGAATAAGTAAAAGCAGAATTCAAAACAGGTGCAATACAGATAGTTTTAGACAGAGACATCTTTTTATCTCCAGAAAACTTTTGTCAAGAACTTTCCAAATGCAAATTTGCAGAGCATTGCAAGAGGAATTCAAGCTTCTGATAAACTCCTCTTCACTGATCTTTGATAACAATAATGGTGATATTTTTGTGGTGTACATAATTAGGTGTGCACTTCAGGATACTTTCCTTCATTCACAGAGATATTACTCTTTGGCGCTTCTTTTGACATGGACATCTATAATGGTGATTTCAGAGTTATTAATTTTTTTGCCAGGAGATTACATGAACCCAGTTTAAAGCTAATTAAACACAAAACACTGGAAAATTTTCATATAATAATGGCTCTGTCATTAAAGGCTTTGGAAAGTTTTAAAATTTGACCTTAAGATGGAGGTTTAGCTCATTACAGGTCTTCAGAGCTAGATAGTCTTCCAAAACCAAGGCTGACCATGGCCTCCTTCAGCCTTTTAAAATAAATAATCCATGGCATTTTCATAGAAGGCTAGAAGTGCACAGACTAGATCCTCAAAGCATCAGGTGGTGTCAGCTATTAAAGGTTACTTCAAGCAGTAGCCAATTCAAGTACTCATGTCAGCTCAAGGTGTGACGCACAACATTTAGCTATTCTAATCTAAATCAGCAAATCCATGAGAATGCTACCCAGAAGTGAAGCAAAGCAAACCGACAGTTCATGTTGTCAAGAGAATTGTCAAGGCTGCCTGTTCTGAGTGCCAGTTATCCCTACCAGTTCGAATGTGTGCAAAATACATTCAAAGTTAGTATTAAGTTTACTTTTCTCACAATGACCTTGAAATAGCATCCCTCTCATTTTAGTAGTCTTCCATCAAATTGCAAAAACAGAAATAAGAGAAAAAAAACTTCACAGTCAGCCTCTCAGAAGCAGCCTCTGGTCACAATAAATCCCATTCTACTTATTTGTACCACTGGATTTAGACAATTCCTTCTTATCACTGAATGTGAAAAAAGATTGCCCTTATGTTACTACTGGATAAATAAAGAGAATAACAATTACCCAATTGCAATATATGATTTATGCACAGCAATATATATCATTATTTATATTACTGTGAACACAAAGTATTTCTATTCCAGCACTGTATACAACTTCTGTGGGGAAAATAAATAAATAAAAAACCCCCAAGCCTCCTAATGATATTCAAAACCCAGGGCCAGAGATCCTGCAGCCAAGCACAGAGACGTAGATGTATCACAACTAATCCCTAAGGACTTTGTCCACCAAAGGGAATCCTTACATATCTAGCATCACTATAGCCATTCATTTGCCATTGTTTCTGGCCTGAGCTATGGGGGGTGTTGCTGCAAGAAGCAGCCATACAGAAATGTCTTTCTGGACCAGTGTGCTGAGGCCAGAGACAGGCAGATACCCCGTGGTTTGATTCAGCCCTCAGATGGTCCCAGGGTCAGGAGAGGGTGCTGGGGCAGCACAAGCAGATGTCTCCACTGGGGAGCCCAGGCTGGTGGCAAGCAGGATGGACAAGACCACAGCCTCACCAGCAAGGACACCACTCTGCAATATATGAGCAAGCAGAGTGAGGAAGGTCCAGAGACAGTAACCAGGGCCAGATAGTGGTTGCCAAAGCAATCTGCATTGATGAGTCAGGTCCAAGGCCTATCTGGGGAGCCAGGTCAGCAGGTCTAGTCAGGACCAAGAGACACAGCCAGGCACAACAAACCTGCCATGCAGCTCAGGCAAGAACTAAATCTTACTCTGGAGGGAAGGGAATGGGAGGCGGCTCCCAACAAGGCAACTCATAGCTCTCCCTCAGTCAGCTCATCACAGAGGTCTGTCTGATGCTAGTTGCCCAGCTCTGATGGGTTAGAGCTGGGGGAGCACAGGCAGCTCAGCCCCTAGGAGGGGCAGGGTGAGAGGTTGCAGGGACTGTTGGTGTCCCCAGGGCTCTGATATATGTATCCAGCCACCTGGGAAACCCACCTTGGTCTGCATCCAGCTCTGCAGCTTAAGCTTTCTGGGAGCAGTGTGATGGCAGTGTCTTTCTATTCCTTTCCCTTTCACTAATGCTTGAAGGGGAGAAAATCCAAAAGGGATTGTTAAGGACTTATTTAAAATTAATAAAGATTACTTCCATATATTAAAAACCAGTCACATATGTCTGATGTTACAAATAATAGGCAGAAACAGCTACAGTGAGTAGAATAAATTTGGTAACACTTTAAGGAGATTAGCCCGAGAAGAATGTATTGTGTGCTTGCAAGAAGAAGGAGAAAGTGGCAGAGAGGGGAGAGTCTCCAAAAGCAGTTTTATGCTCAGAGCACCAGAAGTTGAACACTAGCACTTGGAAAATTCACATCTGTCTGTTCTCTTTAACAGGTTTATCTTAAGTTTTCAATGACATAATACATCATGAAATTTAAGCTGGAGTTTTTAATATCCATTAATGTCTGATGTTATAAGAAAAGAAAGAGAGAAGTTCAAAGTATTGTGAAAGAAAAATGCATTGCCCCAGTGTCCCTGACAAGCAGGCTGCAGTATCCTGTCACTGATGTCTAATATCTAATGTATGAAAACTATTGGTAAAAGTATAGTAGGTGCTCTCTTTGTCTATATACTTACTGCAGTGCCAGCAGATGAAAAACTCTTCTTATTTATTTATTATTAAATGCTTTTTTTTTTTAGCTTTCTGGAATAAAAAAGGCTCTATGGGAAATGATAATTCTGTTCTTTTCTACATATTTCTGGCATATGGATAAATAATTAAGAAAGTGTTTTCTTTTATCAATGTCAAAAAGTTAGGAATGTCTCAGGACTGCAGCTTTGTAAGAGATTTTTATATAAGAGAGTTTGTGAAAATGCCAGACTGAAAAGTTTCTCTCCACCGGGAAGGAGTAGAAAATGACAAGTAAGTTTCTACCATTTCTGTCCAAACTACTTTAAGCCTACCTTGAAAATAAACTCAACAGGTGAAAGGACAGCTCATCTGCCATTAATCATTCAGGTTTTGACCTCTTTACAGAGGCTGCCAGCCAGGTTGCTAGTCATTTAATATTGTATTTTCCACTATTAGCTGAATTTGGAATACCAACTAATTTTATCCTACATCTATGACAAGGAAGCAACTTTTAGTACTTCTAGAATTTAGTCATTATATGAATCATCAAACCTGTGCTCTTCCATTCTATAAATCTGAAATAATGGCCATTTACAGTGCAGGTGTATGTCAACTTGTACAAAACAGTTACCATACAGGTTCTTCCTCTCTGTAAATACCATCACTGGTAGTCGAAGTAGTTATCTATTTCTGCTGGATGTTTTCTGACCTCTGCCCCTTAACTTTGCATGCTGAAAATGTCATCTTAGCAAGGCTTCCAGAATTGTTGATACTGATATAGCTGTACTGCCAACAACAACAGTACTTTTAAATCAAAAAGTCACTACAGATAAGATTTTAGTAGTCTCTTCCAGAAGATTTGCTCTTGAAAGCTGTGTTTGCAATATGTAGTTAAACCTCTTCAGTATGCCTAAAAGGAATTAGAAATCCATTGAGACTAACAGTTCAGTTTTACCCTTTGCGCAGTGTAGGCAAAATGTTTCCATCTGTCAGACCAACCCTGTGAGTCTTTAACTCTATGGTGGCTAAGGTTAACAAGACATGCTCCCTCCAGTATAGCTGAGCCAGTGATACCACTGAAAAATTTTGGTTATCTTACAGAGGCCAGAGCACTAGACTTTCCCCTTAGTGTTTGAGAAGGGGAAATGATCATGCTGGACAAAGCAGCAGGCCCTTTCATGCTCACCTGCTATCAAAAATTGTAACTGTTGCCTATATCAGTTGAAATTTGTCAAGAAAACTTGTGTTTCTATCTTCTTTCTGTCAGAAAGCTGCAGACCAATTTGAATGTTTGCAACTGTTCACATTAGAAAAGACAACACATAAAAACCCCAAACACTTAAACACATTATTTTCTTTTTTTCTAAAACACTCAGCTGCTGCTTGGTCTTTCTGCCTGGCACTAAGTGCATTCCCAGCTAGTTCAGCAAGATAGGTCATCCCTCTTAGCCTTTCTAAGCTGACATAGCACTTAAAATTAATGAAACTAAACAAAATGAAGAAGATACTTCTGATTTGCCTGTGTGTTTTTCACTCCAAAAGGTGCTCTAGCTCTGGAACACTAGCAGACACTTCTGCAGCATCAGTAGCTTGTTTGTGTAGTGTTGTTTATGCTCGTTAATCCCCACAGCTTGATTTGCCTTCAAGTTAAGTGGAGAGTGTTATGATTTTTACTGGTTTTAATTTCTAAAAGCTACTTTTTGGCTCCTTGTTTTTAGTTGGATTGCTTGTTCTCCTGATGAAAAGCTGATTTAACAAGCACAGTAAATGTCAGATAGTATTGGAGAACGGATTTGCAACAGATATATATATATATATTGTTGAGAAATGCCCTGGAAAACAGTTGCTTGCCCAAAAGGTTGCAAAGTTAGAGAAATATTTCCTTTTCCTTAATGCTTAATGCCAGCTTTGAGTGTAAAATCAAGGTAATAACCCTTCAGCAATTTATGAGAGAGTGGCATACATTCAGAAATGAGCCACTATTTAGCAAAGACTTTTGGCAAAATAAATTGTAGGATCCTCCAATTCCCAGGAACTCCTTTTGTTAGAAGAAAAGGACCAAGTTAGAAAATAGTCAGGACAAGGCTATTTTATTTTCCTTTAAAAGGCTGTTATATCTTGGGAGTTAAATGTGCACAACTGATTAAACAATATATTATTTGTCACTATATTACATGTCCGTCAGTGTCACTCATTAAAAACTGCTTTCATGTGGAGGTTAGAATGAAATAGGCACAAGGATACCTCCCCCCCATGCAAACAAATGTCATATGGTAATTGGTGATATTTTTCAGCCTTTTCTAATAAATTAAAGGTTTGAATTTGAAGAGCTTTTTCTTTTCTAAATGAGCCATTTTCCTGTTTGTTTATTCTGCAATGATAGTATCTATTATTAATACAAAGAAGAGGATTATCAATAATATCAAATCTAACTTTTCTCTTCTTAAGATAACTAAGGTTTCTAGTATGTTCCAGTCAAATCCAGAATTGACACAGGATGTTTTGTTTTTAAATGTCAACAGATGATAGTGGCAACTTCACCACATTTCCCAAAGTTCACAGAGAGAGTCTCAAGTCTTAAAGGAACGGTCCACAAACTGTTAAGGCAACCGAACTAGTTGTGGTTTGGCTTTTATCAGACACAAGTGGTGTCCCATTTGATTACTTTTATATGCATTTCCACAAATAATAAAATCCCATGGATTGCACAGCTCATAGAAAAATACTAGAGGCACTTTTTCGGAGTACTATCTACCTATCTCCTTTCTGAAATAATTCTTACTTTTGTTCTTTTCTTAATCCTTTCGTACTCTGCCCAAACATACTTTCTGTCTCTTTAAAATCTATTTTTTCCCTGTGTTTATTAGTACCTTTGGCCTCTTACAATACTGTATATACTGCCTTGGAAGGTCTCTGCTTTTCCTGGACATACCTCTTGCTTGTTTTGTCTCCCTCTCCCAGATCTGTGATTTCATCCAACCATATAGTTCTCTATATCTTGTTTGAAAAAAATGAAAGTTTCGTTGAAAAAAACAGATTTGAATTTGGTTTACAGCTGGCAAAAAATTAACAAGGGTTTGTTTTAGATTTTATTTAAGCTTCATCATCGAACAATGCTCATTCGAGACTTGGTAGGCTGTTCATTCTTTACTGAAGGTGATTTCATAGTTTGCTTTCGAACTTCTTCAGAAATCTAACCAAACATCAGAACTCTTCAGAAGGTTTGCAACAGTATGGACCTGAAAAAATTTAGTGTTTGTAGGTCTTCCAAATTTACATTTCCATACCAGGGTGTGTGAAAGTCCTTTAAGGGCTGGATTTCCTAATCCTAGGTCACACCATATGAATAGTGTCTTCAGATCCACATGCTTAGGGACAGCCTGGAGCATGCTCTCAGGACTGTCTGGCCATTTACCTCTCTGGGGCTGCAGATTATGAGAGGGCTGGGGATTATGTTGACCAGTTTTGTCAGGCTGACATAGTAAAGAAGCCAGGGGAATTGCCAAAAGAAACTCTCTTTATTCCTGTAAAAAAAACCCGACAAAACAAAACAACAACAAAAAAACCCCAAAACCCCCAGCACATTCTCACAAGTATTTTGATTTTTGCAAGTCAGTATTTTTCAGTACAAACTGTCTTCCATATGAAAACTGTATTAAGTCAACTAAACAACAAATAAGGGCTATAGACTCAGTTCCATCATCAAAACAGATTTTTTTGATGAATGTAATATGGTAGGACATTTCTTTTTCAACTTCGTTAGCATTCTGTTTTGTTGAGCGTTCAATGTAATAAAATATTCAACCTTGTGATGAAAAGACAGATTACAACACTCAGAAAACACATGGACCAAACAAGCACTTGTGCTCCAGCAAGGCTGTATTCAAATGAATAGTCCCAATGACATCTATAGTATGCACGTAAAGGTGTCTTTCACAGGTGTATGTGCATATGAGAAGATTTGAGAATCTCAAATAATAGAGCTTGTCCATTTTCACTTCATGTTTTAAAAAGTTAATTCCATTTAGGATTGGTAAAAAAGTGATCAGTAAAACATTTAATGACAAAGTGAAAAATGTTTATAAAAAACGTTTGCAGATATGACATTTTTCTGTTAGTTTCAGCAAAACCTTCCTTTCTTTTTATCTTCCTTTTCCCTCCATCTTTTTATTTCCTTTTTTCATCAAAGAAAAAAGGTGAAAAGAGGATGAAAATAAAATCTAAGCAATAAAAAAATATAGATTTTTTCCATACTTTTTTATCTTCTGCTAAAAATGAGATGGTAGATGAGTTCATCTGGTCTGAGCAGTCTGTAAGGTAATAGTTACATTTTTCTATGTTGTTCTAATTACTCTGAAAAAAGAGACACAGCCAATACTTAGTTCAGTAAGTGCACTGGAAGGATTAGCAATGCACAGTATGACGCAAAGGTTCCCACTGGCTTATGCCCAAGATTGTTAAATGTTCCCTAGTTTCTTTGCAACTTCAAATGGTACTTCTCAGACTGCAGGAAAACTGTAAATGAAATAAAACTTCTATTGAAACAGAAGTGAAACTAAATTAGTGATGAAATGAAATGCGTTGAAAATTTGGGTTGATGACAGGTACTGATAAACGTCAGAGATCTGGCAGCTCATCCGAAATTTATCTAGACTATGTAAACAACCACATCTAAACCAGCAGAAATGATGTATTGAAATGTTCATTAATTTTCAAAATGTCAGAGGAGCTGAAGCTTAAATACTTTCCCTTTCAGCTAGCGTCATTAAGGTAATAGGTGCTTCTCTATTTAATAAAAAAATCCAAATATACAAACAAACAAGCTAAAACTCAGCAGGACATTTCCAAACCCCAACAAAATTTGTCTACATGATGACTGCTTCTTCCTCCTTTTACACTCTCAGGCCATGTAATTTCTGAGAAGGTTTACCTTGAGTTTCTACACAATTGCACTATTTTAAGTTAATAAGTTCCTGAACTTCAGAATTGTTTTCACAAGAAAGTAAAAAAATCTTTGAAGGCAACATGAAAAACAGAGATAAAAGGACTTTCTGTAGCGCTCCTGAAATGAGTATTCCATTATAGCCTTTCCAATCAAAAAGAAAAAAAAAACATCTTCGTATAGTGCCTTTTAAACATTGGTTATATTACATGAAAATTATTTCTGCGGAAATCAGTATACTGTCACATATAAATTAAACTTGTAATTTTCTGGATTGCCTTTTCCCTGCAGCACCTTAATGCTTCCTTGACAAATAAAACTGACATAGTGAAGTCTGACAGAGCTTTCTTATCAGGAGGGAAATCCTTCCTATGGTTGCAGGAGGCCTAGTCTTTCCAAATTAGCATCAGAATAAGTTAGTTATCTGTAATGATGTCTCTTCTTCTGAGAGACTAAAAGAAATAAAAAAAGTAATAAAGGTGATCTTAAGTAAAATAAAAGAAAATTTTAAATGAGCTTATCAAACCTAAGGCTCAGTAACAGTGTCTGTGGCTATCAGCTTTTTGTAAGACCAAAGTTGATACAAAGGACTCAGAATAAAACAGCTTTCTAAAAAAGTTTTATTTCGTCACCGTATTATACTGTTGATGATTTCTCAAGTTCTTCTTTATACATCTGCTAAACTGAAACAATCGCCATGCACATTTTTAATCAAGCAGAGGCCAAATTAACATATGATAACAGGCAGAGGGAACACAATTTTTTTTTTTTCTTATAAACAGTTTTACTACCATTTATTACTCCATTGGTTAGTCAATGCTTTCAAGGAAAATTAAAATTGATTAATATGGAAAATCAGTCTGACCAATCATAGATTTAGGTGTTGGAACCATTTTTTTCTTAACAGCATCAACACAAGAAAAGTGAAGCATATTGCAAACATACAGTGTGGCTGCTACTTTGCTTTAACTTGCTTTACTTCTCAGTAAGCTTGTACAATGTGCATCAGTGATACAGCTAAGGGTTAAAGGAGAATCAGGTCTGAAATATTGAAACAATCAAGTCAGATACATTCAGGTTTAAAGTTCAGTAAATGTGCATCAGGTGATTAGGTCCAGGTCCTGCTGGATCGTCTGGAACGAAGACAATGAATTTCAAGTGCAGTTTTTACTTCAGTTCTGCTGTCATCTTCTGATGAGAAAAATATTTTATCTTAGCAAAACCTTGTCTCCAAAACAGGAATTTTTTTTTTCTTTGTTTTTCTTGACTATTTATGCAGTGAACTCTTTGAGGTAAGGACTGGTATTCCTTACAGGTTTACATGTTTTTAATAGAATTATGGTATTGCATTTTAACCCTTAATGTAAGAAAATAGACATCTTACAAGACACTACATAGTCCTTACAACATTTGAAATCAGGCATTTTTCTAAATCTGTGTTAGTCTTTTCTCCTGAAAAAAGAGAGTATTGGTGTCAGAAGCTGGCTTGAAATGTGTTGACTCAAGAACAATCATTTTTTGTTTCTAAAAAAGTATGAAAAGAAGGTAAAAATCCAATCTCAAAGGGTAAGCAGAAAAACATGTATGCATTCCCTTCAGTATTCTGCTGCAAATTATTCATGGCGTCAAATACATCATATGCACCTGCAAACATAATTTAATTAAATTATGAAGAAGAAGAAAGAAAGCAATGAGCACAGATGGAAGCTGTACAAGAATTGTTTGAAGCAGTAGGAAGAAGAGATGGTTAAAGCAAGCAAGCTTGAAAAAAGAGCTGTAGAGTCAGCACTCAGATTCCATGAGTGTGAACACGTTCTTAGTTAGAGATGTTTATCTCTAGTTAAAGAATGAACAAAAGTGCAATATAATAAAAAGATTTAAATAGAATGTCAGCTAAAGTATTATGAAGCACATGAAGCGGGCAAGCCTAAAAATGTAACAGTAACTCTCCACCCAAAAATGACCGTGAAAATAATTTAAAAAATTACACACACATTTAAAGAACTATCTACTTTCCCTATGTATAAAAACAGGCTCTGTTCATCCAGTGATAACTTCTAGAGAGAGATAGTGATGACTTTGAAACTTTAACTGTCCGATTTCTATTGTTAATATCTAACAAGCCTTCAGGGCAGCAAAAAAAAAGTTGCTTGAAGTTTAAAGTCAGGTGATCTTTTAATAAATTTAAGCAAACTGAATCAAAAATACATACCTACTTTTTTTCTAAGATAATAAATTGTCGTGGTTTAACCCCAGTCAGAAGCCAAGCACCACACAGCTGCTCCCTCACTCCTCCCCCTCTCCCAGTGGGATGGGGAGGAGAATCGGGAAAGAAGGTAGAACTTGTGGGTTGAGATAAGAACAGTTTAATAAATAAAGTAAAATATAATACTAACAATAATAATAACAAAATATTATAATAATAATAGTAGCAATGAAAAGGAATATAACAAAAAAAGAAGAGGGAAAAAAAGGAAAAAACCCCAGTGATGCACAATGCAATTTCTCACCACCTGCTGACCAATGCCAGACCCGCGATCCACGCCTCCCGGCCAGCCCCGCCCCGTTTATATACTGGGCATGACGTTCCATGGTATGGAATATCCCTTTGGCTAGTTCAGGTCAGCTGCCCCGGCTATGCTCCCTCCCAGCCTCTTGCACACCTGCTTGCTGGCAGAGCATGGGAAACTGAAAAATCCTTGACTTAAGGTAAGCACTGCTTAGCACCAACTAAAACATCAGCGTGTTATCAACAGTATTCTCTCACTAAATCCAAAACACAGCACTGTACCAGCTACTAAAAAGAGAGTTAACTCTGTCCCAGCTGAAACCAGGACATAAATTCACTAAAAAATCTCAGCCCTTCCTGAATTATTTACCAAATGTTAATCCTCTAAATAATTTGAGAAGAAATGGACAGAAGATATTTTTTTACTGCTCAATCTTTGTGAAATGTTCACCCCCGCCTCCAAAGAATACCCCATAGCCCCTTGTTAGACAATCTCCATAGATAATGATAAATGCTGGCTGAACTTTCCCATAATAACAAACACAACTGAATATTTGCCAAATCTTGAATTTCTGAAGTGAGGAACTGGAGTGCTAAGTAGAAGTGACTTCCTTCTCTGATAGTTTTGGTCTTTACCGTTTGCCTGTATTGAATGTACCAAACCCAAGTGTTTTATTTTGGGTTAATTTAATTACTCACATTCTATAAAATATTTATTTTTCTGGGAAAAAAAGAAATTCTGTGAAATCTGATTTGATTTTTTCCAACTTTTTTTTTTTTTACAAGAAAACTGAAAAGTTGGTTATTTGCAAAGTCACAGTGATCAAGTTATTAAATCTTGATCCAGACATCCTGATGTCGTTGTTAAAAATATCACTTCTCTTCTTCAGTTCAGTGTAATTTTGAAGTTGGACTTTACATCAATAGGAGGTGAAGCAACATTTTTATGGTAATTTTATTTACTAGAGTTAAAAATCCTAGTCATTTGAACCTTCTTAGAGTTGTGGAACATTAGTAGTAGTCAAAGTGAAGGCAGATTAGAGGACAGACTGTTAGTGATATGATAAAGGCAAATGACAAATGCAGTTTGGCATTTGCCTCAAATTCCTTACATGCCTAACACCACTGCAACACTCCTATAGACAGTCAGAAAATCTTTTATACAGATTCCTACCAGCATTACGTTTCTATTGAGTAATGTTACGAGCACAAAGACCAAATTAAGCAGGCAATAGTTTCAAACTATGCTAGCTTTGACAGAAAAGCCATTTTAGAGCACTAAACTTCTCTCAACCATTTGAATGTCAAGACATATTGCAGATTCTCATTTGCAGTTGTACCCAGACTACTTTCCATGGGACCATAACGTAAGCTGGATCTGTGAAAAGATCTACGTAAAAATAACCTTCTGAAAAAATTAAAAGGAAGAGGACAAGTATTTTATCGTGTTATTGATTTGGCTATAGCATGTTGCCATAAATCACTGCATCATAACAACTGGAGGGACATAGAACTGAAATGTAAGCAGAAATGAAAAGCCTGGAGTGGGAACTCCTGAACTGAGATTTACCAATGAAGACTATGTACTTTGAAACTTTATTCTACAACATTTAAGTTCAATAGCATGGGAAAAAATAAAAAACAAAAACCAAAACAAAACTAAAAATTCTGCAGGCTAGCTAACCTTAGCAGCATATTTCCCAAGACGTTGTTTGCAGGCAGTATTAGATTAGGCTGAAGTAGTTCAAGAAAATCACATATATAAGACTTTCATTAATCTTCCAAAATAAAATTATTAGTGTAGTACATTCGCTGCCTTGTTCAATTTTAAAGATCAGCAGAACTTTTGAATTTCACTTTGTGGAACAATTCTATATATCAAAATCTGTTTTCATTCCTATTTAAGATAAAAATTAATGATCTCACTTTAAGAGTGCAGGTAAAAAGGAAACTCCACAGACATCTACTTCCAGGGCTTCATTTCCCTAGTATGGGCTATCTTCCCTACAGAGATTATATAGATTTGGAAAGTAAAATGGTAGTTCCATATCTATACAGTGATCAAATTTATAATTAGTGACTTTTATTTATAGAATGGTCAATGGTAGAGCCATTTAAAAGTAGTCCTATTTCCCAGGCTTTTTCATTCACAGTAGTACCGCTGCCTTAGTGATGCTCATACAAGTGGATCACAGGTGGTGCTTTGAGCAAAGGACCTTCCTAAACCAGCATTGATGCTGATGGTCAAGCTGTGCGTTGGGGAACACTGGCCTGAAGATAAGTAAAGTCCAGCTGACAAATTGCTAACAAAACAGCCATTAGACAACACAATACTTTAGACCCTGTGAAGATAACCTCTTCACAACTGTACTAGGAGAAAAAAAAAACCCAAGCCCAACTTGCAACGTCTTATCACTGGTCTCTTCCCCAGTTAGTCTCCTCCTTTTTTTATGTGAGTGCTAGTTTCACAACCTGCAAAAATGCCTAGCACAAATATTTAACTGATTCATGTTGCTCTAGCCACAGAACAACAGAATAATGGAATCAAAAGGAGAGAACAAAAAAAAGGAGAAAGGTGTCTTTGGGAAAAGGCAGATAACATGGTGTCGTGGTTTAACCCCAGTCAGCAACTCAGCACCATGCAGCCGTTTCACCCTCCCCCTCCCAGTGGGGTGAGGAGGAGGAAAGGAAAGAAAAAAAAAAAGTAAAACTCGTGGGTTGAGATAAGAACAGTTTAATAACTAAAGTAAAATATAATACTAACAATAGTAATAATGAAATATAATAATAATAGTAATGAAAAGGAATACAACAAAAAAAAAGGAAGGGGGGGGGAAGGAAAAAAACCAGTAATGCACAATGCAATTGCTCACCACCCACCCACCCAACCAACCAACACCCAGTTAGTTCCCAAGCCACGATCCGCACCTCCCAGCCAACTCCCCCCTGTTTATATACTGGGCATGACATTCCATGGTATGGAATACCCGTTTGGCTAGTTCAGGTCAGCTGCCCCGGCTATGCTCCCTCCCAGCTTCTTGCACACCTGCTTGCTGGCAGAGCACAGGAGACTGAAAAGTCCTTGGCTTAAGATAAGCGCTACTTAGCAACAACTAAAACCTCAGAGTGTTATCAACATCATTCTCACACTAAATCCAAAACACAGCACTGTACCAGCTACTAAAAAGAAAGTTAACTCTGTCCCAGCCGAAACCAGGACACGTGGAGATTTGTGAATGATGAAAGACCTCATGTTTGTAAGGAAAGCGGTTATTATGTTACCTGTTATAGTCTTCCTGGGTCAAGTAAAGTGTAAAAACTCAGTTGTAATATTTTTATATATCTCAGAAAAGAAGTCTGTGATGATGACTAAGAAGAAACCAATACAAGTGCTCTGAATCAGCCTTCTGATGAACTTAACTGACCATATATAGAGAGATTAACCTCATCAAGTAGCAGACAAGTGCCACAGGTTTTGCACATTCTTTTGCTTTATTGAAAAGCAGAACTGAAGAGCAGACTAGCTTTGATGTGCACTCAAGGAGAAAAGAAACAAGTGAAAGTAGCCAGGGAAGATCAGCAGGCAAACAGATTTTCAGGTGTCCTTACACTTTCAAGCAATTGTTTAAAAAGTAATGAGAACAATTTCACAAGTCTTTATTCTTGAAGACTGAAATGTACTAATAAAGTTAATCTTAAACAAAATAAAGTTAAAGAGATACTAACAAGGCTTTTTGCTTTGAACAACATTTCAGAAAAACAAAACAATTCACTGCTGAAGTTTTAGTCAAATATTTATTCATTTACTCTTGAAAAGCCTCCAATAAGACAGTTTCACACAGATGAACTCCCTCACTGTCACATATTTCATTTTTTGCTCCTTACAACAATGATATCTATCTTAATATTGTGATTATTTTTTTTTTTATGCAGACAGAATTTTTTTCCCTGATGATACAGCTGGCTAATGGATTCTTCAAGAAAGATGTGTATAAAATGTCAGCAATAGATAAATACTGGAAATATTCAAAGAGACAGTCTCATCAGAGTCCTGATCTGTTAATATCTCACTGCATATGAAATGCCATTACTTTTAGGAAAACAGGTTATATGCATGTGTTCAATTGAAAACAGTGCCCTAGCAGCTTGGTTCTTGCTTTGAACAAGTTTTAATTTGACCCATTGCAAGTGTGAAAGGTGAATCTGAAGCAGACTCAATTAGATATTTTCACTGCAGTCTACAGTTCATCTTGCAGGAACATCTTTGTGCTAGTTGTGTGCACATTATGTGAGCCTCCGGGGTGGAAAGAAAAAAAAAAAGCTGACCAGTTGGTTTGGTAGTAAATAGGAATTACTTCTTCTCAGAACTATGACCCATGCCCACAGGAGAAGGATTTATCTATATACATTCATTGATCCATCTAGATTATATATTGCTGCACATGTGTGGATAATTTTTATTTGTTTTAAGTGGGTTGCCTGACCAAGAATAGAAAGAGGGGGGAAAAGCTTTAGTTAGAATAAATAAATAAATAACCATTTCCACCCACATTTTCTAATTAATTTATGAGCTCCCCAGATCTGTCTTTTTATTTATTTACCTGTAATAATGTTTACAACATATTAACTTTTATTTCTAAAGAGGCCAATTGTTTTTCACTGATCAGTATGAAAAACAGAACTATTTTGGAGGTCAGTACTAGGGAGCTTTGTTGCAGTAGCATGAAGGCTGCCAAGACTGGAGTAACACAAGATTATCATCTTTATAAGGAAAAGACAAAAGAATAATTTTAAAGGTTTGGCCAAAAAGACATCAGCACCCCTATGACTAGTAGCTTTATAAATATTTTGTGATGAGCTGTCAGTATGTGCTCAGCTTTAAAAGTTCTATAGATTGACTCAAGCATCTTTCCCTATTATATCATCAAATATCACTATAATTCTTGCATAATAAGGATACAAAAACAGTGCCTACAAAACTTTACAAAAGTACAACTTTGCTGTCTTGTAGCAAACATGCTTTCCACTGAAGTAGTTCAGTGGACTGAGTTGACAGTAACACGAGACAGCATAACATGAGAAAAAGGGGTGGAAATATTACATATGTTAACTGCATTATTATTCTTACTTTTTCTGTAACAATTACATTTGGATTATTAATTATTAGATTTTAAGATTTCAATTATACTAATAATAAATTCTTGGCTTTAATCATGTATTAAGTGTGCTTCCTCTTTGTCCATAAACAAGACTGAGTGTAAAAATGTCCAGAGTATTGAACTATGATACAAATAATACTGGTATCTTTGACACAGTGAGCTATGGTTTTATGACTTCAGTTAAGTATCCCTTGTGCTGTCTGCACTCTTACTATCCAATGATTGAGAAAATGTAATGCAATGCCTTGTTCAAGTAGTCAGCTGGGGAAAAAAGCTGTGCCTTTTTTTTAAAATCTACCTTGTTCTCTTGCTTGTTACAATGTTTTCAATAGAGGCAATTAATTTTATTTCATGTTTCTGCAGTCAAACTGCAGTGTACTAAATATTAACACCTTACTGCTTTGAATTAAAGGAGAAATTCCTTTGGCTGAACTGAGCCGAAGCCAGAGCAAAACATTAATGTTCTGATTTCACATAGAGCAGAAGAGGTATATTCTGTGATTCACGGAGTAGCATGGACACTTACGTACCTTTTGCTTCTGGGGGAAAGCTTTTCTTAAGAAGACAGCAGTTTGAAGGTGTCTGCCTGGCTTGTTTCTTCTGCATGCAGTGCTGTGAAGTTACCGCTTCTGTCCCCTTGCATATCACTACTGGAGTGTTTGTGCAGCCACCGTCCACACTGCCTACATCTCTCAGGAGGCTGTGACTGCACAGCCGTGTTAGTAATCACAATCTGGCTGGGCTGCTCAGTGTTAGAGCCAAATTTGCTGTCACCCAAACAGATGAGTTATTACAACTCCTGGCTCTGCAGCTTCTCAAGAGACTCCCAGTGGTTTATGACAGACAACAGCTTCTGAGCTCCTGTCAGGAGGCACCTTATAAATAAATGGACTGTTAAATTCAAATGGTGCCTGAAGAAGAGGAGAAATGGGTTAGGAGGATTTCAAAGACTTGGAATTACCTTAGAGATCAAACAAAGATTGTGATTTTAGAGAACTATAAATAGGTTGTTTTCAGATTCCAAGGAACAAAAATAACGGCGAGAGAAACCTTCTCCACTCAGCTGACTAGAGCCTAGCAATTCCAGAAAGTGATTTATTTAATGGTAATCTTGGAAAGGGAAAGAAAAAGGTACTAAATATCCTGAATTTAGATTATGCTGTAAGTCACTTTACAAAAAGAGAAAATTTTCTTCTCAGTTTAGCTAATATTATTAAAAATTACATTTACTTAATAAAAATACTAAATATGGTTACATGTGTAAGATTATAATGGAGTTATTTTCATTCAGCTTCAGCCAAAATGCCCAGATCCTCAGGTGTCAATGGATATTGAAATTCCCAGGCATCACCAAGAGGCATACAGGCATTGCTGCTTGAAGAGAGTCAGAACTTATTAGTCTATGTCCTGTTTCACATCAAATATTGGTGCTTCAGATATTTTGGCTCTTACAAACTTTGGGTTTGATTTATTTAGAAATGAATAATATATATAACAATCCTGGAAGGAAATTAAATTCTGGTCATGCTATTTATTCAAATTTTAGTGACTACAAAGTCAGCAAGTTTGTAGAAAGTTAGTTTCCTTGAGAATTTCTAATTCCTCCCTGAGCTTGTGATGTAAGAAACAAAAGTGAATTTGGAAGAGTAGTAGGATTTTAAGTAGCAATGTAGCAAATCTTTAACAAATGTTATACTAGGAATACGGTGACTTCAGCTTCAGGAAGGCTAGAGTGTTGTCAGAATTTCACCAACAATTCCATTTAAACTAAGAAATGGGGCAATGCAAACCTCACGTGATATAACACAAGAAAGATTCTCTGCCAAAAAAGCTGGAAGAAGTTCCTGAATCACCTGCTGGGGACTCTTCTACTACACAAACCAGTATGTTTTCACATAACTGGCCCTAACACTGAAAATTCTAGAAAAGCATCCAGGCTTGAGTAGACTTGAAAAGATGCTGAACCCACTATTTCTTTTCGTAGATATTCCAAAATTTAATTGCCATCATTGTGAAAATGTGTGCAGTACTTCTGATTTGAATTTGTCTGTCTTAACCATCAGAACTATTGGTTCCTGTAGTCCCTTTCTTTCCTAAACAAACACTGATTCATGCCAGCATAGAGACAGCGTGAATGAATGAATGAGCATATCCTAAGGGAAAGATGATTATTATTCATCAGTACTTAGAGGTGCTGATTAATATTTCATGCACATCACTCAGACTACAGAAATGAAGAAAGAGTCAGTGATGCTAACATGACCCATATCAGAAATATTGGTCAAAAAACCCAGGACAATTATTATTATTATTTTAAACATATCATTTGTCTCATGCTACTTAGGACTGCTCAGAGAGAGACATAATTTCTTTCTTTTTATAGCCACAATCAGATAAAAACATGGCTGTCACATGTTTACAGGCAGAAGAGAGTGAAAAAAACCCAGGAAGATAAATAATAGTTTAAAAAAATAACAGAAAGATTTTGCAGCAGATTTCCACCTCTTACTGTGACTCAGACAAATTAAAATGAGATATAACCTTAGGATGAAAGCTATATACCTTTTATGCAACGAATTTAGTTGCATCCTATTTCTTTGCACAACCCATTTTTGCTAGCACTCTAAACTATTCCACAAACCTTTTTTCCAAGTTGCTGTTTCCTTTTTAATTTCAAAGTTTATATAAGTTTTCTCAAATTAACTCATGCAAAATTTCTTGTGCAAAATAATTTGAAAAATACACTGGTGGGCACTTTTTTTTTTGTACCATATTATGGATTGGTTGTTCCATTTTGCAAGTATTTGATAAAAACTAAAACTAGAAAATAGGTGGGTTTGGTGCTTTTCTTACCAGATATTGTCTTTCAGAAAACTGAATACTCTTAACTTTTAGAAGTGAGATAAGGCTGAAGAAGGCAGAGAGAGCGCAAGAGAGAACAGAACATCATACAAGGGAGTCTTAGATTTTTTTTTTCCTTCATTTATGTTCACCTGCCTAATATGCACGTCTTTCCCAACATGTTGTATTTCAAGAAAGAGCAACAGCTATATCAAGATCAGCTAGTTGGATTTGCTATTTTCACACATTTTCAAAAGAAGGCCTCCATTATTCTATAGTTTTAGCCGCGGTACGTTGAGAGCAGGGCAAAGTTCACTTAAAAACTTGTTTACTGGGCTTGAGCAAACTCTTTGCTACTTCTCTCTAAACAGCAATATGCAGGAGTTAACTGGATGGTTTTTGTCCTTTGAAACCATCTGAATGCTGATCAAATAGTTAAAAAATTCATTACTTCAATTTTGACATGTCACTGTAAGCCTTGACAGAGTTGCACCTTGTATATCTCAAACTCCTATTTGTCTCTGTAGTCCTGGCACCTTTGTTTATTTGCACTGACAATAGTATACCAGATTCTCTTTTTGGAAGGCTAATTTCATGGTCAACTCCTCCTACATAGTTCTGCTGCATCATGGCAGACAAAATCTGGAAAGGGATCTTATCCCTTTAGACTGAATGGAAAGTCTTAATGAGAATGAGT
Organism: Gymnogyps californianus; assembly: GCF_018139145.2. Taxonomy (NCBI): domain Eukaryota; kingdom Metazoa; phylum Chordata; class Aves; order Accipitriformes; family Cathartidae; genus Gymnogyps; species Gymnogyps californianus. The sequence continues at coordinate 23,690,715 of NC_059475.1, read as the reverse complement.
AAAAAGAAATAAATTTGCTTGTATAGATGTGCAGAGAATACATTTTTTCACCCACCAAAGAGAAAACTTTCAATCTGAGACACTCATGGGGGTGGGGACTCTTTAATTTTTAGAAGAAAAATTATATGAAAAGTGACATTTCAGGTGCACAGACACCATTCAATTCAAAGCCAGCAGTTTTGGGTTTGTTTTGTTTTTTCTTTTTTTTTTTCTTTTTTCCAAAAGGACATTAAAATTAGTTCCAGTTTATAATTAATTTTTGCTGTAATTTGTCTAAGAAATTACAACTATTTGAGTTGTAATGAAAAGCAAACAGCTGGAATTCAAGAATGGTTGTGTTCTATACTGTTTAAAATTTGACCTAGTACTTGCAGTAAATGTATTTGAGCATTAGCCTAGTTCTATCAAATATATATTATAGACAAATCTCAGCAGGAACACTTGGACACAGTCATCCAAGCTTTGCTGGAGCAATAGCATCCCACAGCAGCTAAATTTGGGGCCATACCTTAGCCACGCATTTCCAAAGGAAGCTCTAATACAAAATTTGTTTTACTTCTCCTCTGGTTCATTATTCATTTTATTAGAATTGAGTTACTAAAGCTTTGATTTCAGGAGCACATTCCAAACACAGAAGGCAATGGTGTACAACGTGTTTTAAAAACAAACCACATATGTTTTGAGGTTTGCCTGTGAGAGATTTCGTTCCTGATTAATAGAAGAGATATACAAATGAACCTTTTAATCCAAGCCCTGAAACTGAGCAATTCTTCACAGCCCTGAGGACACTGTACCTTAACTACTAATTTAAAAAAAAAAATAAAAAAAAAAAAATCATAAATTCTGCCAAAAATGTGTAAAGAGATCCCCCCCCCCCCCCAAGAAATCCTGAGGGACTGGAGGCAAATTCTTAAGATGGATGAATAGAAGGAGCAGAACAGCCAAATATCCAGTTCTGTTCAATTTTTTATTATATGGCCAAAATTCAGTCCTGAATAAAATTTAACACAAAAAGATGGAACATTAAATAAACATCAAAATTAAGGGATATTACATATGAAGGATTTCAATCTTAACCAAAATATTTATGACAATAAATGAAGTCTGAAGAGAAGCCGTTTTACTAGAGAAACTTGTCATATTTTGTGGAACACAAAGGTTGGCATCCAAAGAATATGCAAAACATTCATATATTTTAGAGTAGCAGATTGTCATTGATAAAAGGCCTAAAAGTCTAGCAGAACCAGATGTCATGGCTAAAGTTTCCTTTGCTTTCATTTCTTTACTTTTGCTTTTGTTTCAAATAAAAAAATTATGTCAAATCCTTGCAGATCAGTAATATTATAAAGAGAAATTATGTCCAAATGAAATAATATTATTCACTAAGATATGTAGAAAGTTTTGGGATTTGGAGCTTTGTTTGGTTTTGTTTTGTTTTTTTTTTTTTAGATAAAAGAATGCAATTTATTAGATTAGAAATTGAGAAGTAGCTATTAGCCTAAGGGAAATTGTAGGAAGAACAACATTTCTAGACAAACAAAATCCGACATCAAAAGACTTATTTTCTGGTTTATGCATGAAAGACAGAATAGGAGAAACAGAAAGAAATTAGACATCTCACTTTCTCACCCATTCTGTTAAGAATATCAAAATACATTATATTTTATGAAAAGAAGAACCTGAAAAAAGTTAGCATTAGGATAAGCTTTCACAGGTTATAAGATGTATTAGTTCATTCTAGAGAAAAAATTAACACTCAGAACCTCGTTCATAGCCTCTCTTCTTCCCATAAGTGCTCTTCCCTCCTCTACTCTCATCTTCCCTACTATTCTGCTAAATTTACAACTGAAACTCCTGGTAATGTGGAAGTCTCCAAGGCAGCTGTAGTTGTTTTCATAATTCACAACCACAAGAGCTACCTGAGATCAGAAGTTGCTTTGATCTTCTTGATTCCAAGGAAGCACAATGTCACCTGAGCAGAGGGAAAAAGTGACAGCAACAGTACAGAAAACTCCTAGAGGACTGTTCAGTTTCAAGTATCAGGGTTTTTAATGAACTACTTGTGGTATTTTCATATGTGGATTTCAAACAGGTTTTCTTTTTATGAATGTTAAAAATGTCCCTGAAATTATAAGTGTGTTTCTTTGATATCATAAACGGGTTTCAGGGAAAAAAAACAATGTCCTCTGTGGGGTGGGGTGGGAGGTAAGGAGGGAGAAACAACCCACAAACTGTAATATTGGGAGAATTTTGTATCCCTGGAAAGCTGGCATGTACAAGAACTCTTACTAATATTGCTCCAGCTCTCTACCATCACACAGTCATCTGTAGAAGCCACAATAATCCTGATAACTTGGAACAAAGTAACAAAGTAACAAAGACAGTATCAAAAGTGATGCAAAGATCTGTTGCTTGTTTTGGGAGCTAAATATGCTGTGTTTTTACTTATATTAAAATAATTATTAACAGACCTGTTCATTTTTTCACTTTGCCAGACAGTTTTGTACTATTGTAACAAAAAGGCTTCAGCTCTACTCTTCTTTCTCCCCACCTGTCACACTTCCTTAGATGGCTCTTACCTATCCACATCAGAAGACAGATGACTTTCTATACTATTTCAAGAATTCAATGAGCCTTTTCGAGAAATGTGATACTCGCTATGTACTTGCCATACTTTCTGCAATGTTTATGATTTTGACTTATTCATTTAGATGGACTTTTATATTGTTTGAATAATTTTCTCACATTCTTGTCTACTTTCTTCCTTGTTCATATTTGCAAAATGAAGAAATTTATTTCTTGGAAGTTGGCATACTAATATATTAAGAAACTAATCTACCCATTCTCTTGCCCAGTGTTTCAGGTTGTGCCTTTTTCTTTACAACCTGAAACATAATTCTGAAGATACTCAATATACTTGGGGTAATTTTCCAGCCTTATCAAATATTTTTTCTTTATGTATCCTTAAACACTACATATATTCTTTTTGCAAGAAATGCTACACAGAATTCCATTGTTTGTATTATCTGTGAATTCACACTAGATTATGGCAGTGATCACCCTCCAGCCACAAACTCCCACTTTATCCAGGAAATTCCACTTAGCTGTCTGGAAGCAAAGATATTTTATCCCTACAACAGCTAAAATCCTCCAAGAGTTAGTGCAAAGTTCAAGTAACATCCAGTGCAATTTTGTTGGCATGAGTTAAAGAGTTCGATTGCTAAGTGAATACATTATAGTTTGATGTGGCCTGTTACTGAGATCAGTTTTCTCCAAATGTGAGGGTAATCACTGTCATCTATATAGATGGGGAAGGTCATCTTCTTCACATACTTTCTCATCCATTCAGATGCTGAAATCAAAATGGACTTAGGACAGGGTTAACCATCCCAGAATCCCTACCCCTAAGCATATTTACTTCAAGCCTGCAGATAGCCTGGAAGTCTAATTCAGATGGACAGCAAACTCTTCCCCCATTCAGTAGGATGCCTTATTTTTCATAACCTGACACTGCCAATATTCTCTCTTTTCCAGGTAAGCCTGTAGTAGGAAAACAGTTACTTGATGCATCATGGGTTAACTAACATAATCTTCAATTTCTCTACTGCAAGCCTATGCAAAGCTGACTGCCCCTAATTGATTTATTGATAATGAGAAAACAGTGTGCATAAAGCAGATGCTAAACATAAAGAGCCACATCTTTAAACCCAAATGGGATCAGTAGCATGGCTAACAGAAAATTACTGCTGTAATTTAATAAGTTTTTAAAGGTGCCATGGTAGTAGGAGCTGGTTCTTTCGTTAATAAACTCTGCAGTGCATGATGATAACAGGGCCATCTTCTTTCCCTAAAGTATTTGGTGGTGGCAGGAGGAAAAAGATCTTTTTTTTAGTAAAAGAATGAGAGTGATGAAACCCATGCAGGGTTTACTATCTGTTCAAAGGAAACCACTAAGCCTGTTGATAATACACACTGTGGCACATCAGAAATTCAGTGCAGCAGGACTACCCTATTGAACACATCCTATTTCAGAATCTCTACTGGTTGCACTTAGAGCACATGAAACTGGATTTCTTCAGTAGTCACAGCAGCCTATTCTGTACCATGAGGAGAAAATGTTTGTCAAGCAAGAGTATCTTTTAATATGATATTGCTTCCCTATTCAAGGGGATTATACTCTTTTTCTTGTATGTATAAAGAAAAAAAGCTGATTACATCAGAGATGGGGCTAACCTCCCAAGAGTGAAGTTCAGAAGGACTCAGATGCAGAGGTTCATTTGATCTTAATGTAGGGACTAGACAGAGAGCTGGACACAGTTGATTTCCACTTAATAACAGGAGCCAAAACTTTGGGGTTTGTTTCAGCTCATCTTTAATTCTACTGCCTTTTAATCTAAATAAATAAATAAATAAATAAACCCAACTCCTTTTCAGCCACAGGCAGTGCACAGAAGAGAACAAAAGCAGGCTACACCCTAGCAAAACTCAGCTGGAAAGTACCACATAGAGAGATGTGGTAAACCCAGGGACTGCTAGCAGATGGAAGCATTGAACTGAGCTGGGGCTGGCAGCCTGGGCACAGGCTGTAAAAGCTGAAGAGCTCCTATGGTGCTGAACTAAGGTTAGACAGGGCAAAAGTGAATACTGAAGAATAGTTCCAGCTTCACTCTTGAATAAGCTGCTCACTTTTATTCTTTCTTTCTGGCCATTTTCTTTTCTCTCTTTTTTATTTATTTATTTTCTTTGAGCACAAGCAAGTAAAGTCCCTGCTCTATTTCCCCCTCCTCCTTCTACAGGAAATTCTAGTAAATTATGGACACAGAGATCCTGGCTCTTTCTCCTCACTTTAAGCATTAATTGGCTACTGTAGAAATACAGCTGTGCCTTTGAAGCTCAGAACTAGTGTAATTTTAAGAAGAAATTTAAACAGAACTGGGTTTTGCTGGGTGTGATGAATCTCTTAATACTTTCAGGAAAATACAGATATAGCAAAGAACTCTCTTGCAATTTGGAATTCAAAGTAAATTTCTTTTAATTAAAAAATTATGATTTGGAATATCTGTAGCATTTGTCTCATAGTAAGTCCTTGACTAGTATATAGACTTTTGGCAATATTTGACCCATTTGTACATACTTTGTACTGTATGTATCATATATGTCTAAAATAATAAAGAAAAAAAATCTTCATCTTTGTCATCCCCCCATGCATAAATTCAGTGTAACTGCAGTGATGTTTGAACTCTAACAGTGTGATATGTCAAACAGAACAAAACCAATCACTCACTATGCATTTTGGAAGGCATGTGTTTGTGGTCAGATACATAAACTGTTAAGTTGGAGAGATAAAACAATGTAATAAATGTTTAATTCTGAAGACAGCTCAACATGCCCGGAAATTTTAAGAGGGTCTGGATTACAAACAATGGGCAATACTGATTTCAGTTTAGGCTTCTACCTCAGGCTGTTTAATCTTCTCTACAACATACAAATTATAAACTTTTAATAGTTTCTTTTTAACAGATATGATGTCCTGTGGCTTTAACCACTGTTGTCTGAACAGCATGAGTACATGAAAGTTTGAATCCTCTGAGAATTAGGAATAGTAATAATTCTCTACCATATAAATGAAAAAAAGAAGGCATGATCTGAGGACAAGGCTAGAAAGAGTGCTTTGCAGAGCTAGAAATGAACTCAAATTTCCTAAATTTAAGTCCAGCACCTTAATTGCAATAGCATCAGAAATCTTGGAGCACTGCCATCTAATTAGAGCAGGGAGACCTACAGAAATGGGAGCATTTAATTTTTTCTTCTCAGTAGAAGAGTTTTACAATACTATGGGAAAAGTCTAAAGATACTGTAGGATACTCTGACCACTCTGGTTTTATCTCGTCAAAGGAGGACGCCACTGAAAGATCTCAGGGAATATTGTGTAGGAAGAAACGTAATTATAAGCATAGGAACACATCATATTTTCATGGTGTAATGAGGTAAACTAATTTTAGTGTTATTATCTGTTATTTGCAACTAACTCAAGACTTTATACTACCTCAGCTGACTGACATAATTGGGATCCTACATTCTCTATATGAATATATGTTTCTTCACATCACTGAAGCTACAAGAAGTGGGGGAGTAACATATAACACCTTTGGGCTCAAAGGAAGAAACAGCAGGCTGGGATTTGAGTTGGTACTTTTCAAGTCAGCTACTTCCTCTAACACTGCATTAATTTGAACAGAAAACCAAGATGAACTGAGAGACCAGTAAATCCTTTTTCACTGACACCATTCCACCAACTACTGTTAGAATATGATAATCTGAGGAGAAGGCATTTTCCTTACAATTATTGCAAAAGACACAGACACTCATTTTTCTTGTAAATAAGGGAAGCTATTATAGTTGTAGGGGAATATGACTTTTAAGTAGTTAAAATGTTTAAAATACAATCAAATATGAGTAATCATGCTTTTGTGTTTTATTTCTACTGTATGTCATTATGAAAGACATAGAAGTTTGGAGTTGAAATTCTACAGGTCTAGTAAGGACATAAGGCAAGGTGATCATAAAAACCTCCTATGGTCTTAAAGACCTACAAAGATTGATTCCTCCTGGGAAGGAATCTATGAGTGTAGTACTCTGGTTAATAATAAGCAGGGGTAAGTTTGGTTTGGTTTTGAGAAAAATAATTCATGTTACATCATGAGCATCATACTCAAACTATTAAAGATGGGTAATTTTGCCTTGGCCAGTTTTGTTGTATGCCTTTAAAGCTTGATAATTCTCCTCTTTGTGTTGGCATTCCTACTTTGTCTAGTTTATGCTTATGAAAGTATCAGTTTTTATCTGGTATTGTAGTATACTAACCCATCTGTATGCCTCTACTGACAGTACTGCAAGAACAGCCCCATGAGCTACATCAGCAATTATCACTTCACATCAAAGTTTAGGTGTGGACCACAGTTCAACAGTACACAAGAGCTGCTGATCTGAGCAATCTGATCTATGTAATGAATACCTTGAATCAGATATTAATGGAAATAAAAAGCTAAGAATAATGGCTAAGATTATGATATCTTGAAGAACTGTGTCAGGCTAAAGAATTGAGATGAACATCAAGATACAAGACAGTTATGATTTTGGAAATACCAGATATGAGTGAGACTCTGCAGTTCATTATTCTTGAAATTTTAGTCAGGACAATTTATAGTTGTGTAGGCCACATGTTTGACAAACGGAATATTTGAAGAAGATTCAGAGGACACAAATTACAAAATTAACAAGGTTAGTGTCTAATCTTACAGGGAAAAATGAACCAAGTATAACAGAAGCAAATAACAGAAAAGTTTTTTTCTTCTTTTTAAATCTTAAAATGTAGAAGCTTTTAACTTCTATAAAGCTCTGTATTTATTTTGTCAATATTAATATAAAAATAAACCCTGACTAGACTGGAATTTGAAAATTATGCTTTCACAAACACCGACAAATACACACTATGTTATTGTCTGCATAAAACGTTGGTTTTGCAAATCTCTTAAGCTGTAAAATTATTTCTTTAAAAAGGTAGAATGAAAATAAAGAGTATAAAGTTTTTGCCTAATCAAACTTCTTGTTATTTTAGCTATACCTTGCTCCTTTTCTTTTTAATGTGCTAACATAAATTATGCCATAATATCTTGACAACTAATTCAGTACCTAGAATCATTCTCCCATAATCCTAGGCTGATACCTAATGCTGAAAGAAGGAAATATCCGTCTGTCTGTCTGTCTCCCCACTGTCCCCAATTATGTCAAAATAAAATGAAACACCAGGACTATATCTTCCAAGATATCTGTCATGAGAGGAGAAAGAGGTATGTACATTTTTCAGCTCTTGCATTGGTCTGCCTATACCCAGAAGCAGGAAATTTTATTATCTTGATCTGATCATGCATCAAATACATTTTGTATTAGACCTGGAATTATCCAATCCTATTAAAATTATTTTGTGAAAAAATAAGTGTCAATTACCGAATCCTTCTAGCAAAGAATTCCACAGGTTATAATTAGATGCTGCATACTTTTCCCTTCTTCCTAATTATTAAAAAAATATGCCTACTGTTATTTACTGGTCTACTTGCATTGATACAAAATTTCTTTCTTAGCTCAGAAAACACAGCCACGAATACAAGAGGGCACACGCATCTACAAACTGCATGCTGACTGACTCTAGATGGCATATTTGCTAAGACACTTGTCACTGACCTTTCTCAGTGTTACCAACATAGAAGCCATCATCAGGGTTTTTTTTTTCCCCAGATAAAGTCCACCATCAATTCAGTACTGTTAAGAATAAAGGTTTTAATTTGATTCTACAACACATACAGTAAAGTCTATACAAAGGTATATTTGTAAATAAAATAATTCTTAGGTGCTTGCCATAATTCTTTAGATGCACATATATATAAGTTCTTAAAAACTAATTATAAAAATTCTGTTAGTACTTAAGGCAAAACAAACACAACCATCTCAAAGTTAACCACATACAAAAAAGGAAGATACTTACTTCTGTTTACCTTTATAGAGACACTTCTGGTTAATCTTTTTTATTAAGTTTCAGTTCTGACTTCTATCAGAGTATCTCATTTTAATGGAAGTACAACACCATCAAATACAAGAAAAACCATGATGTATCAAACTATCACAATATAAGATTCCACCAGGGAGACAAAGGGGCTATAGACAGCAGTATTATTTTATATTATTATATTATTTATATTTATATTATATTAAAAGTATTATTTTGAGATCTCCAATTAACTGGAAAATGACAAGTTACGCTATACAACAGGCAAGATTAATTGGCAAATTAACTTCATATTGAGTATACACCTGACTTGAACATGACCCTCTCCAATCTGGTTCAGCCTTTCTAATGCTTTTTTGCAGTATTCATGCCTTTGAGCATATTCCATTTACGCACATGGACCATGTGCCAGTTGTAGATATTTTTCCTGTCATAACAAAAAAACCCTCTGAAGCTAAAGTTTGCATTAACTATTCTAGTCATTCTAGTTTCATTTCAACCAAAGTCTAGAGCCCACAGCAAAGCTAACCCAGCGAGCCGTGCAGACCCTAGAATTTACAAACTGAACTCTACTTTTCAGTTAGGAGACTGCTATTGGTTTCTTCAGTTAAGCAAGTTTACTGTTACAATAATTTATGTAGCCAATTCTACTAAAAATTATTTTAAAAGGAACAATTACGTGAGAAAGTCAAGTTCATTCATTAAATCAAGTGCACTTTGGTCCAGCAGAGCCCACACGACTCTCAGGAACTTGAAAGAAATAAAAACCGCTACTGGTCCAGATAACTCATTTATCTAGGAAGTAGAATTTTGTTTGTTTGAATTTTGTTTGTTTGTTTTTTAAATAGTGATTTGTTCTTCTTGGATCAAACTAAACTTTGCAAGTACTGCTTACTTACACTCCATTTTTTTTTCTTATAATTGAGTGAAAAAATCATGTTTAAAAGAATCTGAAGAGAGAAGTTAGCCAAGTATATCTGATTTTTCATACAAGTTTACCCACAATTTAGCCAGAATTCACCCAAAGCAAGCGGTAGATTAAGACTCAGACTCAGTTTAGTTCTCAATTCCCTAGAGAAACATCAAAATGAGCACAATCTAGATATTAGGTCTCTTTATCAAGGCAAGCCACAGTTTTCATGAATTTGCCTGCCGTTCTTCCTCTACCTCTCCAACCTATTAAACAGAGAAATCAAGAATGAGGATACCACTGCTTGTGAATTAAGTGAAGCATAATTATTTAACATCTCTGTAGAGTCCTGTTTATCTGGCTTCAAATTCAGGAAGTACAAAGACAAATTAATGCTGCCAAATGCAGATTTTTCTGTCAGATTGACTCATGGACTTTGACTTGATCAACAAGAAAATCAGAACCTGATTCTTCCCTTTAAGCTTTGTGTAAGGCTAGCTCTCCACAGGTCCCAATCTCTGCTTGTTTCCTTCTAGAGAATGGCTTTTATTGTCCTGTCTTTTAGTGTGAGTCCAGCTTTTAGTTCAAGACAGGAAAATTTGAGGAAAATTATCAATGGAGGGGACTAGGCCTGGGACATACAAGGTCATTTGTAGAACTAACTTGATTAAAATTATGTTTTTTTAAAAGTGTGATAACCTTTCCGTATTATGTTGTTTTTCCAAGATGGAGGTCACAATACTGGTTTCTTGGGAAATTTGCTGCTGAGCTCTTGTTTACCCAATGACGTGAATTTGTTTATGCTTTTCAGCACATACAGTTACTAATTGCAGGTTTGAAACACAAAGTGTCGAGGAACTATCTAAGGGTAATCAAGGGACAGTGCAGTCAGTCTCCACAAAACAATATACTAAATAATTCTTAGATTAGCACGGAAGTGTTAATCTAGTTAGTTTCTTCCTTGCCTAATGGATAATTATGTTGACAGTATTGCCCACTTGGAAAGATACATCAAAATGTATCAGCAAACAGATGTCATCACAAACGGCATTTCAGTACACTCCATAATTATTCCTTTGGACAAACCATACTTCTCTTAAAAGCCTACCTTATTTATCTCAGAAGTTATGCTAATGGGTGCCTAATAATATTATAGATTTCCTACTTAATATGGTGGACATCATTATCATGAGTTTAATATCTCTGGACAGGGGATTGCATACTGCATCTGCGATTCCATGTGTGGTGTTTCCCAGGACTTCTGAGTATGATAGGCTGCTTTCTCTTAATTGTTGCTCAAAACAACTAGAGAAGAGCTGTCATAGTCTTTAGACCCTATTACCTGGATCTTGGGAACATGAGCTAAACTATGAAGAAGAAATAAAATAAGTTTAGTTAAGTGATAATTAAAAAAAAAAAAAAAGTGACTTGAAACTGTTACCTTGCCATCTGTCTATATTATTGAATAAATAAATCCAGGTCTGGAGAATGAATAATGCTCAGAACGTACATCAATAAGTTGAGAGTCCTTGGAAGCTAGCACTCCTCAACAAAGCAGGAAGTCATAGTACTGATGCAATCTTCACCGTTCATGAAGAAATACCACTAAAAGGTGCTAGGAAATGCAACCAAGGATCCAAGAAATCATTCCCATCAAAAACACAGTGGCAGATCACAAGACCCAGACTGTTTTGCTCAGTACTACAAACAAATCATGTCTCAAAAAATTGGCAAGAAAAAAAAGTTATGAAGATCTGCCTTTCATGAGCAAGTCTGTCTGCTTCAGGCTAATCGAAGACTATTACAAGGTAATCTAGCTTCTTGGATCATCCCATGTAAGACATTGTTTTATAGAAATTTCAGCCTTTAACTGCATTCTCCTTTGGGTTCAGCAACAATGTATCTTGGAGCTTTTACCAGGATTCTTTCAGAAACTGCAGGAATTCATATGTCGTATGTTCCCAAAAGGAACGTACCTTCTCCAAAGATGAATGCCATTACTGGCTTTTTCATGACAACAGAGGTTAATTGATTCCAGCTAAATGAATAATATATATTCCAGTCTCCAGTGACTGTAGACCATTTGAAAGGAATATGGAAACCATCCCTGCAATGGTTATTAACCCTACTAACTCTACCAAGTTTCAGTTGGCACCTGATGCTATAAAGAATCTGGACAGTCAGCAGATAAGTGGTTCACCAAAAACAGTCCTGAAGCTTCTGCGGTGCAACTGTTCAAACCAAATAGGAAATGCATCCTTAGGCAAACCCCAGTGTACAGATACACAAGCTGTCATCCTGCACCAACCAAACAACTGGTCATTGAAAGTAGAATGATTTGCAAGAGCATCTTACAGAAGACATGAAGAGAAGCAAATATGTTTTTCAAAGGCGCCTTACAATACATCTAGTAGACCTTTAGGAAGGAAAAATATTATATTACCACAGCATAGTATATTCTTTTTAGTTCCTTGCTTATATAACTCTTATTTCATATATAAGTTTAATGCTATAAATGGCATAAAAATATATTAATCACTGTATTGGAAGGCATCAATGTTACAAAAACAGAAAACAATGTTTATCCCTACTGAACTGCCACTTAGCAGAAGTTGCATGTAAACAGCATTCATAGATAAGACATCCTCAAAACAGAACATCATTGAAGTTTGCTCCCTCAGTGATATCACTAGCTAGATGTGTGATTTTTGCATCACTGACTACAAGAAATATAATCAATTATGATGATTTTTTTTCCTTCAAAATGAAGATACTCCCTGAGTTGGAAATTAAGCTGAAAATCCAATACCGTTGCTGACAAAGATTACTAGGTACATATATACCAAGATGGGAAATGCTTAATTTTATTACATTTCTTTTTAGAAGCTGCCCACCTAAAAATCACGTGTGGAAAAGAGGTAAGGACTTTAACAGCTGACATACTAAGTTAGACAAGAATCTCATCTCTATTAGTGACCTGTAACTGTTGTTTAGGAAAAGAGCCTAAGCAACAGGTTGTAACTACCATGTCAGCTCTTAGTATATCAGTAGTTTAATAAACTCTCAGTTAATTTTTTTTCTTTTGCATATATTAGTCTAAACCTCTTCTGAGACCACTTGTAACGTGTTTTTGCAACATATTGTGCCTGTGAGTACTAAAATTTTTTCTTTTTATTATTTTTAAAGTTGAACTTGCTACCTTCCAATGGAGCATCCCTAAAAAAACCCAATAGTAAGTCTTACATATTTTTTTTGTTATTCATAATTTAAAAGATTTTATTATATCTCCTCTCATGTATTCTTGTGTACAGAGTTTCTCATTGTAAAAAAGCCACCTCATACCTCTAATTATTTGTGTTGTTTTCTATCTTTTCTTGTTCTATTATATCCTGTTTTGAGATAGGATTAGCACCATTTTTAAAGACTGTCATAATAATGTTTTCCTTTTTTGTTTGTTTGGTCTCTTCCAAATAGTTCCTAATATTTCATTTACTTTTTTTACTGTTCCCACAGAGAGAGCCCACTCTTTGAAAGAACTAGTCACAGTGATTCCAAGATCTTTCTCTTAAATGGTAATACCTAATTTAGCTCATATAACCATGAAAGTTATTTTTCTTATACACATTACTTAACAAAAAATTAGGAATGAATTATCAGAAGATTATCTGTTATGGGACCATTTTAGTCAGGACTTGCCTTGAAAGCAGGCTTTGCTCTCCCAATCAAGAACATCCTTCTTCTTTTCTTTTAAAAGGAAACCAGAGCAGCAAGATGCCTGCCTGGATCCAGAGCAGTTTATAGTGTCACAAATCAGACATATAGGCAGTGATCTTTAAAGATTGGGATATTCAAAATTAGATATAACAGAAGAGTAGGACATTCCGGGAAGAAAAGGATCAGAACAGAGAGGAAAAGAACCCAGAAGCTAGAATGGCAAAAAGGAAATGCGGGGGGGGGGGGGGGGGGGGAGCGGAATCTTGGGAGAAGAAGAACTCAGAAGAAAACAGGAAAGTGACAAGAAACCAAGCCTCTCCTTGCCTTTGGTTTTTCACAGGCCTCACAAGGCCTGGTGAGTCAGCAAAATGTTTCATGCTCTGAGCACAGGTGTAGGTTATCTACAGGTAAAAGGTTATCTACAGAGTATATTGTGAGCTGAGGAATAAGCAAAGTCAATAAAGGGACTGTTACAGCATTTCTAGTGAAAATGTTTTTTTCAATTGCTTAATGGATTATATATTTGGGCAATACTTTTCATCCCACTTTATTTACTCTCAATTTTTTTTCACATTCTCTTTTTGGCTTTCTAAAAGAGTTTTTGAGGGAAATTTAAATAAGTTAAATCTGTCAATTTGCCTGTATTGAATGTTTCAGTAAAAGTGAGAGTATGATAGTTTGATCTTGCTTTATAAATAGCATTCCACGTACTTCCTGAAGCACCATTGCCACCTAGATATCATAAAATTTTATTTTAAGATTATTATTTCTGAATGTTCTTGGTACCTAAACAAGAATTTCTGGTTAAACAATATGTTGCCTTATATTTGCAAAAAAACCCAAACATAGATATATTATTAAAAACAAAAACCATGGCACCTATGCTAGCTGTATGGTCACATAGTGAGAACAAGAAGGAAAGTACTTGATAAAGAGTTTATGTGTTTGGGTTTTTTTTAAATTAAATTAAAAGACCAAAATAAAAGCAAAATATATGACTTGTTTTGGGCTATTTTTAAAAAATACAGCAAAACCAAAATAAAAGAAGGTTTCCATATAGTTTGAGCTCTTTCATGATATAAAAGTTATTCATTGAAGTTCTGTGCCTGGCATAACTGAGAATAGTCAGAAACAACACCCTAGTGACCCTACCCCCCAATAAAAAGATAGCACTGTGGGGATTTACTCAATATTGGGGATAACTTTACTTATTCTTTTAAATGTAGTTGTAGAAAACAAATGTATCTGTTATTAATCAAAGGGGGCCTTTGTCAAGCTACTTTCACAGAATTTAAACCAAGTTATTTCAGTTACAAATGATTTGATTAATATATTATAACTGCAATATCTAAATACAGCTGTTGAAAGCACATGCTTTTTCTTTTTAACAGTATCACCGAGGATAAAGGGAGAATTTCCATATACAGATGAAAGTGGATTAACCTTATAGCCTTTGTCTGTCTACTGAGATTTCCATATCAGACAGGAGGACTGCTAAATTGAAGCAATCTTGTGAATCACTTCACAGTTGAATAGTGAAAGTAGAAATAAGTATAATGTTGCTGAACAAATAATTTTCTGCTATGAGGCACAGGACAGTTTAGTGGTATTACAGGATACTCAGTCACTCCGTGGCAAGAAAGGAAAATTATGTAAACTGCATTTATAAAATGATTTATCTACTGGACCAAAATTAATTTAATAGTACCCAACTTCATAAAATATAGCCAGGTTATTTCCAAAGATTGGAATAAGTGCTGAGTAAGAATTTTATTTGGCTGTATTTTAGCAATATTGCCACAAAAAGTAGATTATTCATAAATAAATAAAAACTGTATCATAGAAACACACAAAATACCCAGAAGCAAAAATTACTCCTAGCCATTGAGAGTCTCCATTATGCTCATCACAAGAGTAAATTTTCAAAAGTGAATTTAGGCATAATATTTTCTCTCAGTTTATCGCATAGTTTAGCTGGATGGTGTTTTGCATACCATATTTTCCTATCAATAAATGTACTTGCATTAAACTGTCAGAAAATTAATCCAATTTTTTTTTTTTTAATTTTCAGCTACATCCTTGTCATTTCCCTAAATCCAAATCCATAGATTAGAAAGGTTACATCTTAGCTGAGCTAACCATTTCCCTGATAATGATTATTCAAACTCTTTTGTAGTGGCTTGTGGAAGCCATTGTAGATTACTAAAGCAATATAAGGAAGCTGAGACAATATTGCGTTTTTACCACAAATGGTAAATGGACAATATATTTTGTAATACTAAAATAAGAATCTTGCAAATAGTATCTTCTTAGAACAACTGTTATGTATAACATCGGTATAATACAATAGTTACATGGAATTATATAAACATTTTATTGCAAGACAAACAATTTATATGTATGCCCAAACACAGTCCCACCTCGCGTATTCCACCATCCATGGATCTGCTAATGGATGAGTTCCCACATTTCAAAGCCTGATAAGCTGTGCAGTACTTTATGTTCCTATGAATAATTCACTGATGTACTTCTCTTCACATCTGTGCGCAAGATACCTCTGCCTAGATATTACATCTCTGCATGTCTCTCCCTAACTTTGTATCATGACATTCTTCTGGTCATTCTCCATGGTTCAGCCTTGCTGACTTCCCTCTGCATCCTAGGAATTTTATTTTATTTTATTTTATTTTATTTTATTTTATTTTATTTTATTTTATTTTTCCCATCTTACTCCATAGCTTATCTGTCCTTAAGTGATTAAGCTGAAACATAGCCTTTCAGAAAGCCATCCTTCCTTTCCCAATCTCTGCCTGGATACTGTAGGCAATTCTTCTCAGCTATCCTGACTTTGTTTCAACAACTCTCTTCCCCAGCTTCTGAGCTATCTGAATAATTCTTATAACTCTCAAAATTTTTTCAACCCTTATGGTGGGGTATATTTCAGTATGGTTCCCCTTAAGCTTAAGTACTTCTATGCCCAGCTTTATAAACCCCATTCAAAAGTTCATTCCAGGGTAGAAACCTCTGATAGTGTTCTTATCTCTGGATCAAAACCTAGTTCTTGATTGAATCTGAACAATTGTATTGGAATATAACTAAATAACGGAAGGAAAATTTTCTTTTTGAAGCCTGATGAGCAATTCCATTTACCAATTAAAAAATATGAAATCTGTGGTTAATACAAACTAAAAGTGCAGTTAGAAATGTGGTAAGAAAATGATAAGAGGTATATTTGTCCTTCAGTACATGAACAAAAGTTAGCCCAGTATACTAGAGAAGAAGGTATGTCCACACCATTATGTAATAGTAAGAAAAAAGATATATTATGGAGTTACACTTTTCTGTGAAGAATTCCAGATTTGCCACAATTGCAGATAAAATGTAGGATTATAAATATACAGCCTCTTCTATGTTTCTATAAAGGGTCCAAGACATGCATATAAAAATGAGAGCTATGAATGATGATTTAAGTGTCCAGACTCATTCAACCTAAGATCCTAACTAAATTTTGAAAGTGTCTTTCTCCATAGATTATAAGTTCTCAACAATTCTTAATATAGGCACACAACTAAAATTAATAACATATGACTGATGCATTGGAATGAGGCACCACGATAGCAGGTTTTCTTATGGAAACACTAATTGCCAGCGAATATCAATGTCTTGCTAACTACAGGAATACTGTAAATAGAGTCTGCCTGGAACAACTGTTATGTATAAAATTAGCATAGTTTAAAATTCACATACAGATACAGAAGCATAAGTCTATTTATTTGTTCCAGTTTACTTCCTGAGGGGGTATGTTTCCTTCAAATCTAAGTAACAACTAACAGGTGATGGCCTGGCCACATTTTACTCATCTTTTGGCTTTACAAACAACTGTTTGATGTGCAAGAGAAATCAGAACCTTCAACATTTAAGACAGACAGGTCTCTCTGCTGTCGTTCATAACTGCAGTACTAGTAGAAGAGCTCTTCAGACTGAAGAATTTAAAAGCTGAGGGATGACACACATGTAAAATCCTTCATCTACAAAAGGGGTATATGCAAATTCTCTTTCTCTCAAAAGGTGAGAGAGAACACAAAATATCAGCTACAGCTTTTTCTAGCTGATACATGCAATGAATAGCCCAGTTGTCTACAAAGAAAGGTTGAAATACAAGCAAATCCTACAAGCAAAGTCCTCCCTCAGTTTTTTTTCTTACTCATTACTGGATGTCCTCAGTACTGAAGGACTGACAGACAAGGACTGTCCTTCACAGAAAAGAACTTTTAAAATTCTTTCTTCAGAAAATTATCTGACCACTTTTTTTCCATTAGGAAAGGCTCATGGTTTTCTTCACTTTCAATATGCGTTTACTTTACATCCCATAAATCTCTTAGAATCTCTACAAAGTGCTATCAGCATATGCTATAAGAAAACTGGGATATAAGAAAACTTCCTCTCTGACGTGATGGCTACAAGAGATCTTCCGAATATACTGATTTCCAGCTAAGAGGTTGAGAAGAGAATGAAAAGAAGCACTGCCTCCATGCTTAGGTACTGTCCGTACATTACCCAGGCATTTCAGTTCTCCCTGAATAAACGAATCCTTGGATAGCTGAAGCACACACTACTAGATTAAAAGAAATGAGTTTAAAAATGCATGGAGATAGACAACTCTTTTTCCCATAAGCAGTGGAGTTATATTCATGGAATTTCCCACATACTCATGAGGCATGCTCACCTCTCCATAAAATATAGTAGAAGGCACATGAAATTTATAGCTAATACTCTTTGTCAGATAAAATCTCAGTATAGATCAGTGTCCTATTCTGGATTGTTATACTAATGAAGGCAAAATGGCTGAATAGA
This sequence comes from Gymnogyps californianus, assembly GCF_018139145.2. Taxonomy (NCBI): domain Eukaryota; kingdom Metazoa; phylum Chordata; class Aves; order Accipitriformes; family Cathartidae; genus Gymnogyps; species Gymnogyps californianus. The sequence goes on along the minus strand of NC_059475.1, from coordinate 23,672,674 downwards.
TGAAAAAAAAGCATATGAAGTGTCATATTTACTTTGGTATACTCTTCCATTAATCAGTGATTAGAACCTCCTTAACTGGGATTGCATCTATATTGTTCTGTTTTGTAGCGATCCATATTCTTGTCTTCCATAGATTTGTCTAAGTCTTCTTTGTGTCTGTTTGTACTTTGGGACCCCAAAGAAGCCCATAGTAATGAGTTTCTAAGGCAGAAACAAACAAAAGCACTTTTTTTTTTTAACCATAGGACATTACTGAATAGCTTATAATTCTTGCAATATGAAAGTAAATCCTTTATTTACCTTCTTCATATTATTCATTGTAAGGATTTCTATCTCTTCTCCCCTATTTTATGTCTTTCGAAGGAAGAAGAAATCTAGTCTGCTTTGTCTCCATCCCTTCCATTCTTTTTCATATGTTTCCCAGTTCTACTGCACCTTCCTAGGAAAACACCTAGGATTTTATTCTATAGCTGTTTATATGCTAGGGGGGATCTTGTCAAACTGTTATAGGAATTCTTATAATTTCAAATCTCCTCCAGTCTCCACTCTTAACAAGGGTAAAAAAGAAATCTCTATTCCTTTTCTTTTACCATTCCCTCTACTCTTTTCATTTAATTTTTTTGCACCAGCATAGAGGTCTGCAAAATTGCAACCAGAGATGCATTGATTCTGAAACCGCACAGTATATCACTTTTTTGCAAAAACATATTTTCAGAGTTATTTCTGTCTTTCAAGAAGCGTGCAATCACCTTCATTCAGCAACTTCGGTCTGAAAGACTAGAATAGTTCCTGTTCCTGTTTGACCTAATAAAATGAACATTATCATGCAGGTAAAATGTCAAGTCTCCCTCTCTAAAAAATGAATAGGATTTCAAGTTGTTGGTGTTTATGATAGAGCAAACTATTAAATACATAATTCATAAATCATATTCTAAAGAATTGGTGTTTTCAATCCATGACAAATCTAGTTAGACTTCTTTAACTTTACATACTTTCCACTGAATTATTTTTAGAATTATGAAAAGCAAAATAATTCTATTTTAAAACTACTTTTTCTTATGTTAAAAGTAAAATCTCTCTTTCACAAATTTCCAAAAAATATAATTCTAGGTTAATGTTTCTTTTCACTTCATCTAATGGAGTAACTCCATTGTTACTTTTTGTTATTCCTTTGTAATACATTTAAAAGAAAAGAAAGAACAGAAAGGATTTACAGGATGGCTTTCTGGGTAGCAGAATGGTATAATTCATTGTAACATGGGGCTTGTATAGATTTTTCAAGAAATGAGCTAATAGTGTAGAAATGCACTGAACATAGCAGGTAGCCAGGGCAGACAATAAATCACTAATTTTATCTTTAAAAATTAGTTTGGTTGCCTCAGAAACCATTGTAAATATGGTTTCTCTATTCTTCTGGACAGTTCATAATATATCAGTTTGGAATAGTTTAACTACTGCTCAGACAGCCAACAGGGAGGCAAGAAAATTATGCCATTCTATTATTTATGTATATGGGACTATGTAAACATGCAAAATAGCATATGGTTTTATTAGCATTATTGATTTTTCTTACTGTAGCATTACAAAGCAGAGATCTAAAAAAAGCTACATCCCTATCACCAGGAGCTCATCATTAAGTACACAGCACTGTCTTACATTTCATTTCCTAAGCTAACTCAAAACACTCCATATTCCATGTTGTACCAGTTTATTATTTCATACCCAGCAGGATTTCCCATGCCTTTTCATGATACAAAATCATAAACCATGGAAACAGTGATGCAATTCTCCAAGCAGTCTGGCCATGCCATTTCCTTCTTTGCTTACTCACGGTTTCAGTATTTAATCCTCAGCAAAAGTGTTCAACATCTGCCTACTTAAGAAATGCAATAGCAACTCAGCCTTTAAAAGCCCACACATAATTTGATCTTCAACTGGGGCCTTCTGTAAGGAATGCAATGCAAAAGCAGCTCCCTTCCCTCAAAACCTTCAAAAATAAACTGAGGAATAGGAAGACAAGTAGTATATATAATAAGAAAAATATGTACTGTTTTGTTTTTTTTTTTTTTTTTTTGGTGGTAGTGATACCTATTCCTAGCTAATTCTGCAGTAGGTAAGAATATGAAGCTGGATTTACATGCGCTTCTGGTAATACCTTTTGTATTGGTGAGGCTAGAATGCAGCCAGGAGTGATAGGAGAGTACCTCAAATACAGTGAGGGACATACTCCCTCCTCCAGCAGTTTTTAATAGTACAACATCTGGGACTACTCAGGCCTGGAAGAGTTCCAGTGAGCCAGTCTCCCAACAGCAATATTCATGAAGTGTTCAAGACAGGCAGGACTCGCCCTCTTTTTGCTTTACAAGCCTGAGTATGCTTTCACACAAGAAGGCCTCCAGCAACACAGAGGAACTGTATATGAGATCCTGACTACAGAAAGGTTGTGCACACAGTCTCGTCCAGAGCCATCTTATCCCAAACAATGAGGATTAGAGACCTGCCTGAAAGAATGGGCACTTACTCATATTTGATCTCAAAGAGAACATGTGCTTTGCCTGGAGCCATGCATTGCTATTGCCAGCAGTGAATATAAACCCATATAGCAACTAAGACTACACTGGCCAACCACAGCATGCTCCAACATATCCCAGTATATACCATCAGGAGCTGCTACATACAGCCAGACCTCATGCCTGCTGATCCCTACTGCTTTTCCTCTGACCCCAAAACCGTCAGAGATTGCCCAGCAAGCCAAGCTGGTTTTGAATAGACTGCACACAGACAACGTGCACAAAAGTACAGCTAGATATGTACAGGATAGATTAGCAGAAGCAGTTTATATTTTCATTGTGAAACATTCCCAGTATGCTATAGTGGAGATTGCTTTTCTATCAGAACACTTTTATGGTTTTTTTTCCCCTCTAGTATCAACTTTTTGTCTTCCCTACTGTCTCCCAGTCCCTAAATTGTGATGACATGAGTCTCCAAAAGGAGAACTGCCCCAAATTAACTTGTATAGAGATAATCTGGCTTGTCCTGGAATAGCCATCACTCTTCAGGGATAGATAGCACAGGCTATATGAAAGCTTCCTACTCCATGCAAAGGCATGTGTGAACCTCAATATCAGTTTGAACCTAAGTCCCCAGTAAATCCATTTCCTCAGATGGACTGGGCAGCTAGGCTACCACTCTTTGCAACAATGTCGTGGTTTAACCCCAGCCGACAACTAAGCACCACGCGGCCGCTTGCTCACTCCCCCCACCCAGTGGGATGGAGGAGTGAATTGGAAAAAAGAACCTTGTGGGCTGAGATAAAGACAGTTTAATAGGACAGAAAGGAATGAAAAATAATGATAATGATCATAATAATATGACAATAGTAATACTAGAAGAATTAGACTATACAAAGCAAGTGATGCACAATGCAATCGCTCACCACTCGCCGACCGATGCCCAGTTAGTTCCCAAGCTGTGATCCGCCCCTCCTGGCCAACTCTGCCAGTTTATATACTGGGCATGATGTCATATGGTATGGAATAGCTCTTTGGCCAGTTTGGGTCAGCTGTCCTGGCTGTGTCCCCTCCCAGCTTCTTGTGCCCCTCCAGCCTTCTTGCTGGCTGGCCATGAGAAGCTGAAAAATCCTTGAGTTAGTATAAACACTCCTTAGCAACAACTAAAAACATCAGTGTGTTATCAACATTATTTTCCTACTAACTCCAAAACACTGCACTATACCAGCTACTAGGAAGAAAATTAACTCTGTCCTAGCCGAAACCAGGACAGACAATAAAAGGGAGTTTCTTAAATATGAGGACTTGGAGCTCAAAGTGAACTTGTCCCTTGTGAAAAGTCTACCATGAATATAACTGTCTCCTACTAGTGTCCTATTTCAGGTCTTGCTTCCTCTTTTATATTTGTAGGATCTCTTGTCTTCATCCTTTGTCAGTGACAGATCTTTCTACAAATTAATGGCTACTTTTAAAAGTGAAAACAAGGATTCCTTAGAGGGAAAAGTGTAGTCCTTTCCAGCTCATGAATAAAGCACGAACAGAAATCAATCACTCAGTCTCTAGATGAAGAATATTGTGCTTCCCTAAAGTGAAAAGTTTTGTTTTGGAAATCTTAACAAATTTTGCCATAAATTTGCAACAGTACTTTAGCAGTGGAAAGCTAAGTAGGAAAAAGAAAATGGCAAAGACTGCTCTGAAATTTTACTTTAAATAGACAGCATGAGCATTTGCAATGAATGTAAAAAAGGCAGTCTCTGGATGTATTCAGTTTCTACTAACTGTGACACTGGAGGAGTCAGTGTTAGAGTAAAAATTGAGATTGAGAGAAAGCTGATAGAGTTGGGACCCTTTAATATAGTACTTTACCAATGGGTATCTAGGTTTACTCTAAAAGAAATTATCTGTAATAGATGGTTCTACATGGTGCTACATAAAAAGAACCCACCGTCTTGGTTTCAATGAGGAAGACCTAGGCCAGTATAACGGTCTTAAATGTCCTGCATCGTAATCTCTCTACCTTGGGTCAGAGTGACTGAAACACGGGTGTTTCTGCTAAATTTATTTTGTAATAAAGCAAGAACTGTATCTCCAGTTTGGTCCATCTGGCATATTTCACAAACAGCAACATAATGTTTAGATACAAAAGGGAAAGGAGAGGAGTATTTTTGAATAGGGATGATAGCATAAACAACTTGTTACAGTTTTGGTTATGAACTTTTGTTTAATGGTTCGTGACAGTAAAGGTTTCTAAAGCTGTTTGTCTCTTCCTCTTCCTGACGCATTCCTGTCTGTGAATATTATCACTTCTTGTACAGCAATACCAGTATGACTGCTATTTTTTTTTCCTGTGGTCACAATTAAAAACATTTTAGCTGAACTCTAAGGAAGGAAATGATTAAAGGAATCCTGATATTGTTAGTTATTTGATACCTGCACACAGCTGAATTTTCCAAGATGAAATCAAGAGGTTAAGAATTATGTTAATAAGTGGTTCAAGAGGAAAATTAAACTCTTACAGTAAAACATTGTAGTAGTAGTCTGAACAAAGGAAAGAGAAGCAGTCTGGTGCAGAATTTGGATCTAAGACTAGCTCCCCACTGAACACCCTAGAAGGATTCCAGACTGAAGAGGAACTGCAGCAAGTGTGATGGAAGTTAATGCACAAAACAGAGCTGGCCATTTTCCTTCCTTGTCCAGGGGCAGACCAGTTACTAGAATAGCATTGAGTTTTTCTCAGAGCATCAAACACAGGATCAAAGATTGTTCCCTTGCAAAACATTGTTGAGATTTCATGCTAGTGTAACACCTCTAATAAAAGTGGTAAATGCATCTCTGGCATGAGAATTATGTAAATTTAAAAAAAAAAAACCACATGAAAACAAACCTCCACGCTTGTCAATATTTAATTTATTTGTTTTGGTTTCACTGGTATTTGCACTACTTCTATGCTGAGAAAGCCCAACCAAGTTTGCTTTCTCGCAAATGGGATTCCAATATGTATGGTGATGAGATATAAAAGAACAAAGTAGAAACAAAACTGAGGTAGGAGTAAGTAGGAACCGCAAACCAACTTACACTATTTTGTCTCATATGTTATTTAGTTTCTTCACTCCTCTCCAATTATAAGAAGTTTTATTCAGAAAACTCTAGAAAATGTAGAGTAGTCTTTTCTTTTACATCATTTTAGTATTGATGCATTTTATTTGGATTGAAGATTAAAAAATTTCATTGATAATGTATAGTGCAAGAGCAGTAGTGAATGAAGTCTAGATTAAGGCCAAATGCTCCCGTAGAAGTCATACTATGTTCAATATGCTATTTTCTTTGCTTTGAACAACTGCAAATTAATTTGATATTCTATCAATACAGTTTTTTTGGCAACTTTTATTAGCAATAACTTTATTTTCATATACTTATGTATACTGTCATTTGAAGCCCAGCTTGATGCTTTGTGCATCTAATGCAACTAGGTCTCTCTTCTTTCTCCTCCTTTAACTTTTTTTTTTTTTATTCTTTGGGAAGAAGTCTCTTTGAAGCATTCTCTGGCTAATTGTTAATTGACATGCATGTCTTTACATCTGTGTCTTTCAACATGAGAAATTAGCATGACAGAGCATGCAAACAGAAAGCATTAGATTAACTGCATAGATTTTTTTGGTTTGTTTAAACTGAACTCTTCACCATAGTAGAAAAAAGATATTGATTTTCTTTGATCTTAATGTCATTATATTAATAAGCAAATGATTGCTAATATTGAAGTCATCTGATTTCCCTGATGTGTGAAACCTCTAAAAAATGAGAAAATAAGAAAACACACCAGAAAAGGTGAAACAAACTCCTGTAATTAGTTGCCTAAAAAATATAATTTCATTAATGTTCCTATTTGGTAGATCTAATGTCTTTTGTCTAACTGCCCAGTGAAAGTTAATAACAGCATGTTAAATCTATTTAGACCTTTTTATCCTGAAGGAATCTAACATGCTTTACACTTTGTATATACATTTTAATATATGTGCATGTGACAATAAATCAGCTATTAAACTAATGTTGGATTCCTGACTTAGAGCACAAGATGGACAATGTATAGTGTGCAGAGCAGAGGAAATCTTTCACTGAAGCTTATATTCTGTTTACCACTAGAATAATATAAACTTGATCCTGTTCTATGCATTAAAAGAGACAAAATACCTACATCTTTAACTTATATCACCACATCCGAAGTTGTGTTTCACTGTGATCTCACTGTGATTCTCAGAAAAATTGTAAACTGTAAAAGTGGCCAAGAGTTATAAACGCCTGCTGCCTGAGACAACAGTCCTTCACAGTGTGTGGATTTAGTGGGTGTCATTCAACTGAACATTGGATAAGAAAAGATTCCTTCATATTTCATAATTTATTTTGAGGATGATCTTATGAATTTCCAGGTATGAGACATATGCTGCTCATCATGGGCTCTGTTTTGAAGTACATCAGTCAGAAGAGCATCCATGCACACTTACATGAGAACAGCTTTTCTACTAAATAATTTTTCTGTGCATGTATTTGCACATGCATTTGTGGCTTATGTACATTTTTTATATATATGCAAAACATATAAAGTTGTTTTTCAAGACCTAACCTCTCCTGGACAAAGCAAAGCTCTTTAGAGTATTCAGTTCTTACTCATTTATTTTGCTGGCCAGCTACAATATGTAAATTGGAACATTATTCTCTGTGACCTCTGATAAGTCCATATAACCCTCTGCTCTGAAGAAGGGGCAGGATAACAGAATTCACAGAAAGGCTAGAGAGATTAATTTTGAAAAAAACCCAATTAAATTAAAATAAATTAATGAAAAAATAAATAAGAATGAACTATTTTTGTTCTACAGTAAATTGTGAATCTTATGTATATATACTTGTATAATCACCACACAAAAACATACAGGTGCACTACTGTTCCCATTTTACAGTCTACCATTTCACCTCCTTCAAAACTCCAGAACTCCTCTTAACTTTTCCATGGCACACAGCATGCCTTACAGAATTACTGCTGTCATTTTTCAGCACACCACTGCAGGCTTACAGAAGGCTGAAATAAATGTGTATTGGAGGCATATGTTTATTCTGATATGACCCTTAATTATAATTAATTGTTAGTGCTCATAAATGTTAGATATATATTTCTAGATGGTTTTAAAAGTTCTATTTTATTTGCTTTAAGTGAAAAAGTCACTGCTGCAGTTATCATCTCTGATTATTATGTGACACTAATAAAATTAAATTGGTTGAGGAATTTTTGCATAAATCCTAGTTTTATGCAATAATTACATCGGCCAAAAGAATTACCTAAATGATTTGTTGGATAACTCCGTAGAATTTGAATAAGATTTCAAATTGCAAAGCGAGATCACTAACAGGTTAATCATTTTTGTAAGTGTATTTCAGAATTTATGATACACCAATAAAGTAATTGTTTTTTTGAGAATATGTACTCTTGGCTTGGAACTGAATAAAAACTGTTACTGTCTGATGGCTTTTGGATTTGCTTTTGGGAAAAAAACTCTTTGAATATCTGATTCATTACTGTAGGCTTGAAATTTCATCCTACTGCAGCAGTATGTTATGGCCAGAGCAATTGCTGGACAATTCTTTGGCATGTAAGTTCTAGAGCCTCAGGCTCTGCTCAGTCCTACATTACTGCCAGCTATATTGTCCCACTGCAGATCACTGGTTTTAGAAGTACAGAAAGAGCAAAGGGTTCTTAGCCATTGTTAAGAAGTTGGGATATCTGCTTGCTAGAAACAACACTTAAACTCATAGGCAATTGTTACCAATTAAAGTAATATATGGCCTGCTCTGATTTATATTGAAAAATAAACCAACAATTGGCTAGTTTGAAGCTCAGTGGAACCCATATATAGTCAATATTATACTGACTGCCTCTGGAGTCTTAAAATATCCAGATGTTGGCATTTCTGAAATATATATTAACATAGATAGACTGAGAAGAAAATAAACAATGTGGATGAAATATTCTCCATATCAACAATGAAATACACTTAGGGGCAGGAATAATGGCCTATTAAAATGTAGTGGGTCGACCATGGCTGGATGCCAGGTGCCCACCAAAGCTGCTCTATCACTCCCCTCCTCAGCTGGACAAGGGAGAGAAAATAAAACGAAAGACTCATAGGTCGAGATAAGGACAGGGAGTTCACTCAGCAATTACCGTCACAGGCAAAACAGACTCGACTTGGGGAAAAAAATTAATTTAATTTATTACCAGTCAAATCAGAGTAGGATAATGAGAAATAAAACCAAATCTTAAAAACACCTTCCCTTCACTCCTGCCTTCTTCCTGGGCTTAACTTTACTCCTGAATTCTCTACCTCCTCCCCTCCAGCGGCACAGGGGGACAGAGAATGGGGGTTGCGGTCAGTTCATCACACGTTGTTTCTGCCGCTCCTTCCTCCTTAAGGGAAGGACTCCTCACACTCTTCCCCTGCTCCAGTGTGGGGTCCCTCCAACGGGAGACAGTCCTCCATGAACTTCTCCAACACGAGTCCTTCCCATGGGCTACAGTGCTTCATGAACTGCTCCAGTGTGGGTCCCATCCCCGGGGTGCAGTCCTTCAGGAAGAGACTGCTCCAACATGGGTCCCCCGCAGGGTCAAAAGTCCTGCCAGCAAACCTGCTCCAGAGTGGGTTCCTGTCTCCATGGGTCCACAGGTCCTGCCAGGAGCCTGCTCCAGCACAGGCTTCCCACAGGATCACAGCCTCCTTCGGGCATCCCCTGCTCTGGTGTGGGGTCCTTCATGGGCTGCAGGTGGATATCTGCTCCACCATGGACCTCCATGGGCTGCAGGGGGACAGCCTGCCTCACCATGGTCTTCACCATGGGCTGCAGTGGAATCTCTGCTCCGGCGCCTGGAGCACCTCCTCCCTCCTTCTTCACTGACCTTGGGGTCTGCGTAGTTGTTTTTCTCACATATTCTCACTCCTCTCTCCAGCTGCAATTGCTGCTGTGCAGTAACTTTTTCCCCTTCTGTGTTGGGTTTGTGTGGTGGGGGTTTGTGTAGCAGGGGAGAAGCTACAGGGGTGGCTCCTGTCAGAAGCTGCTAGAAGCTTCCCCAGCTCCAACTCGGACCTGCCTCTGGCCAAGGCTGAGCCCATCAGCGATGGTGGTAGCGCCTCTGTGATAGCGTATTTAAGAAGGGGAAAAGAGTGCTAGAGGAAGAGCTGCAACGGAGAGAGGAGTGGGATGTGAGAGAAGCAACCCTGCAGACACCGAGGTCAGTGAAGAAGGAGAGGGAGGAGGTGCACCAGAGCAGAGATTCCCCTGCAGCCCGTGGTGAGATGGCAGGCTGTCCCCCTACAGCCCATGGAGGTTAACGGTGGAACAGAGATTCCCCTGCAGCCCGTGGAGGACTCCACGCCAGAGCAGGTGGCTGGGCCTGGAGAAGGCCATGACTCCATGGGAAAGCCCATGCTGGAGCAGTTTGTGGAGGACTGCAGCACGCGGAAAGGACTGGTGATGGAGAAGCTCATGGAAGGCTGGCCCCTGTGAGAGGGACCCCATGCTGGAGCAGGGGAAGAGTGTGAGGAGTCTGCCCCCCTAGGAGGAAGGAGCAGCAGAAACAACGTATGACGAACTGACAGCAACCCTCATTCCCATACCCCTGCGCCACTGGGGACCGGAGGAGGTAGAGGAATCGAGAGCAAAGCTGAGCCTGGGAAGAAGGGAGGGGTGGGGGGAAGATGTGTTTTTAAGATAAGGTTCTATTTCTCATCATTCTGCTCTGATTCGATTGGTAACAAATTAAACTGATTTATTTTTTTTTCCCCAAATCGAGTCTGTTTTGCCTGTGACCGTAATTGGTGAGTGATCCCTCCCTGTCCTTGTCTCGACTCACGAGCCTTTCATTGTATTTTCTCCTCCCCATCTCGCCGGGGGAGGGGGGAGGAGTGAGTGAGCAGCTGCATGGTGCTTTGTTGCTGGCTGCGCCTAAACCACGACACCTTCTTAAATATGTTATCACAGAGGCACTACCACCGTTACTAATTGTCTTGGCCTTGGCCTGCAGCAGGTCTGACTTGGAGATGGCTGGCATTGGCTCTATCAGACATAGGGGAAGCTTCTAGCAGCTTCTCACAGAAGCCACCCCTGTAGCTCCCCTGCTACCAAAACCTTGCCACGCAAACCCAATACCTAAAATAAAAAAAAAAAATTAAAATTAATTCATTTGTTTGATTTTGTCTTTCATTAAGCTATTTCATTATCTTGTGTGTATATTCATAAACCCACAAATTTTAGCATAAACAACTATGAAATCTAATAATTAAAGAAGAAAGTGTTCTCACTCATGTTTCCTTCTCCCCCTCCATCTCTGCTTTTCCATTTCATGAAGCTTTAAGCTGCATAAACTTTCTTCCTGTATCATTTCCTAGTTAAAAGACCCAGTAAGAGAGCAGAGCAAATAATTCAGCTGGCTTATTTTTAGAGAATTATGATGGAAGCTTGTACTTCTAGTGATGTAGCCGCTGTAGATAAAGACATAAGTCAATTTCCAAGGCTGTCAACACTTTTCCTTGAGTGTTAAATTCATTTTTAGAGTACTGTTAAATTATGAAATACTGATTTAAAAAGGAAATATGCTTCCTGTGTTTTGGATAATTATTGTAACTGTCTATTTCACATCATAGACTAGTGTGAATAAATGTGACTATAAGCAATTAATAGGGGGTGAGGTTCCATGAGAGAGCTTTATTGTTCATGAGTAATTAAGTAGTTTATCTAGTATTATTATCCACAATGTGAGGATATAGAGTCAGTTCGAATGTCAAATTACAAACCTAACTTTGTGACAGTTTTTTCTTCTTTCATCATAGAAGGAATAGTTGTTCAACTTGAGGGGAACAAGAAGGGGTAATGAAGGACTAGAGTTTTAAAGAAAATGTAGTTCATGGATATGGAAGACATGCTAAGAAGGGAGAGCTAGAACTCACATGCTCAGAGGAGGTTCTGGCTCTCTTCATACCTGGCACTCAGCAAAAATAATTGGGAGCTATTTTCAAACATATCAAACACGGAAGAGATCCAGCTAAATTCAGTCAGAGTTTACAGTGACTGCCAGGGCTGTGAGTACATCCTCTCTCTCCTGAAGGTTTGGCTGCTGAGACTCAGAGTGGCCAGCTGAGAGAGAGTGCAGCTGGTGGTCCTGGGAAGGCAGCTCTGCAGGAACGTCTGCCAGGGCTGACCCTCCTTCCCTGGGAGCTGCTTTATAAGGAGGTCCACACTCTGCCCTTTCCCTTGCCCTCGCCTGGTGATGGATCTCACTGGCACAGACCCTGACACAGATCTGCAGACAAGTTCTTATTATGTAAAGAAGGAAAAGAAGAATATTTTGTCAGAAGAAAAGATTTTTCTGAAAAAAAGGCTCATTTTTTCAAAAGGGTGTTACAGAAAAGCAAGCAAGTGAATAGCGTATGCATTTAATCAAAGCCTAGAGACAGTTCAGAGCAGAAGTTTAGGCACTAAACTAATAATTCTGAGCCGCAAGGCAGCACAACTATCTGTCTTATTACTTCCATGTCTCTCTTTCTTCTCTTGAGCTCATCACTCTAGTGTTAATTAATGATCAACTTGGAATGAGGGGAATTAATATCTAAACCTTCTGGTAGAGGAAAAAGAAGAAAGAACACTTGTATGATTTTCTAAATTCTCTGGATAAAGCAAAGGAGAGAAAGAATGGAATATCCAAGGACTCCCTAACAAAAACAAAACAAAACAAAACAAAACAAACAAAAAGGAATTATTATGCAGTTCTGCTAGCTATAAAAATCAGTCTGTTACAGTGAATTTAGGCAACACTTTTCATTTCCCAAAATGAGTTCTCAAAGCATTTTACATACGTAAAATCATAGAACCATAGAAAGGTTGAGATTGGAAGGGACCCTCAAAGATCACCTAGTCCGACCCCCCTACCATGGGCAGGGACATCTTTCACTAGATCACGTTGTTCAAAGCCCCGTCCAACCTGACTTTGAACACTTCCAATGATGGGGTATCCACAACTTCTCTGAACAACCTGTTCCAGTGTCTCACCATCCTCATTATAAAAAATTTCTTCCTTATATCCAATCTAATTCTACCCTTTTTCAGTTTAACCTAAATTAATTTAAATTAATTTAAAATATCTGAAGGAGTTGCTGCAGCCATCTTAGAAAGGGCACTTGCAGTTTGCAACACAAGTGGCCATGACACTGAAAAGTACTGAAAAGAATGCAATTAACTTTCCTGTAGCACCAAGAAAGAAACAAGCAAACCTTACAGAATATTTATCAGATGATAAAAATCTATCAGAATTTCAGATGTAAGTCCCAAACAGCAGCACAATCCCACGCAGCAGCTTTCTGAGGCTATGTTTTTTTAGATCCTTAAAATTTTAAGCTTCTTGATATAGGCGTTTATTTATTCCTTTCGAATTTTTCAGTCAGCCCAGCTCTAGTTTTAAAATGCAGTTTGAAGGACTTGATATTTCTTTTTTATTATCCTAAAAACAAATATGCAAATCCTTTACCCCTTATTTTGCCATTATGATAAGAATATTAATATACTATTGCAAACAGAGGTAAGAAATTAATGCAAACTTCCAGCAGTATTTAGAACTTACGTAGCTGTAGAACTTCTTCCTCTTCTATTCCTGACTCTATTATGGCACATATCTATAAGAATACAGGGGCTCATGACTTCTTTAAACTGGAAATTTGAAATTCACTATATTGAAATGCCATTTAACCAAATAGAGTTTTTTGTATAGAGAAAAATTTACTTTTTTTTTCCCAGAAGTTTCCTCTACAGCAGTGAAGTCTTGCTACTAATTGCTGACCTTTCTATACATCTGTTCTACATAAAGAAATTCATCAATATCACAGGGATATTTAGGGATTGCATTTGTACCACTAAATTCAATATTTTTTGCCATTGGCTTTACTGGTATTGGCTTAACGTGACAGGGTTTTTTACCACTTAATTTTTTTTTCCATTGACTTTACATGATAGGCATTTTCCCAGAAATGAAAGGAGAAACAAATAACTCCTGCAAATACTGGAAGCAGACACTGCTTACACAGTCTGCTTATGTGGAAGTCCATGGGGTGGATGCTTAGAGAATGAGGTATAAATATAACACAAAATAAAAAAAAAGTAATGAGCTCTAATTGCATTACTGTTAAGATATAGAAGGGCCAGAGTATGACAGATAGATTTGCTGAGATAATTTGCCAAAAGCAATAGAAAGAACACTCAGAAAATAGTTTGTTCTTAAAAAAAAATTGAATAATTGAACAGTTTCACAGCCATAATGAAAGTGATTTCTAAAACTTCTAAGCTATTGTTATATAACAACCAAGAAGGTTAAAATCATGTAGCATGATTCATGTAATTGCTAATATTACAGCTGAGCTATTTAAGAACAGAAATGCCACATGAGAAAGGAAAAATAACCATACATTATGCATTGTTCTTCTCCTCACACACATGCTCATTTCCTTTGCCTCAATTCCTACACAGCTACTATTTGCAAAAACTATACATGGGAAAGCTTGCACTTATTCATGAAAAAAGATCATTTTGTGATTCACTTAACTGTCCAATATCTCAGCCACACTGTGGCCATGATGGGTAATTTTAATGAAAGATGAGCTAGGGATTTCTCACTGATTCAGGTTCCACCAGTGCGAAGGTCAGTTCCTCAGGGTAGCGGTGCAGCGACATTAATCATCCTTCATACTAAATAGTGACCTTATTCTCATATAAGAGCCTGCAGTTCTGTGGCCTCTATGACTTGAAGGCTAGCAGAAAGTCAAAAGACAGAAAACAGCTGGCTTAATCCCAGTGCTTCATGTATTAATATATTTCCCAAAAGGCAGCAAGATGAAAAGCAAAGGGAAAAAGTCCACACAATGGGGGTTCTTATAATCAAAATTCAAGTGCTACAAACATACCAAGTTTTCTTTATGGAAGAGAGAAATTGGGGCTGAACAACTTCTCATTAATAATAGTGTTGCTATCATCGTGAGGATCTAAGAACCATAAGAGAGGAAAGATTTGTAAAAAGCAGTAATATTTTTATTAATCTTGTCTCTTTGAAATAGTCTTTCAAATTGTTTCCCCAAATTCTCTTCTTCATAGTAGGATACTCTGCTTTCCTATTCCTTTCCTAAGCTGTTCTCAGGAACATTTATATGCATGTGATAATGTATTTTCAAATTAAGTCCAACATATGTGAATAATCAGGAAGACAGAGTGCCTCTGTCAGAAGGAGGTGCATATCTGCTTTGCCATGCCAAAAAGTGCATGATCATTGAAATAATGGGCAATAACAAGACCAAGTTCTGTGCTCTCTTAAATGCAGTACTTACAATCAATAACCAGAATCTGCTCTAATGGAATGTAGAAAAAAATTCTCCTTTTACTCTCCTTATCATTTCTGTAGCATTACAATGTACAACTTCAGCTTGCCTCCCATAGCAGAATTTTTCAGTGTGATCAAAAGTCTGGGTGATCATACACCTACAATTTCCTCCTACTAGAAAATCCAGGAGAGGATTTTAGCTGGTAACTAATGCAGAAAGAACCTCTAATGTATATTTACAGGCTCTATTACTCCCCAACCCCCAAATTCCCCAAAAAGGCTTTACAGCACTAGAATGTGTTCTTCTTCATAATTACTCTTTATAAATGTTATTAAAAATATTTAGTAACTCTTATTTATGAAAAAAACTTTCAGAAATGAATTACCTCTGAACTCATTTAATTTTAAACTGTAGGGTAAAGATTTTTTGTTTTGGCCAGAGAGAAAAATGTAGAAATGTAGTTATCCATGACAAAGTCATTGCAGTTGTTCATGAAGGAGCCTCATGAACTGGTAAGTGCACCAACAAACTCAAACTTATGTGACTAGTACATTCATTGTAAACCTCAAACATAACCATCATTAAATTATAAAATATGAATCACATTGTTCATTTTGGCTTGTTTTCTTCCTGCACAAATGAAAAACTTAAACATTGTATTTTGGGCTGAATAAAACGTTTGACTTGAAAAAAATTACTTAGCTAGAAATATTTAGGCCATAGTGCACAGAAAAGTCTCGCTACTCAGTGCTCGAAAGAAAAAGCAAAGAAACAATGAGGTAACATCTCAAAACTGCCAGACTGTTATAATGTGAACAAAATCAAACAAGTTTAGATAGGTATTAATGAAAGTGTAGTTGCAAAAGCATTATGTATGTAAAACACAAACACACATTTAATATATATTATTTAATATAAAAAGTTATAATATTTATGTGTACACTTATCTCTATATAACTTACTACCCCTTCTAAGTTATCAGGGTAAACTATCATGAAATTGTAATGGGCTCCATGATTATAGCAGAAGCCCTGAAAGTAGAGGCACAGGATGATACCAGAGGCCCCACAGATACAAACACAGATGGCTTTAGAGGTTTTAGAGCATAACAAAAGTAATTCTTATAACAAGGGATTATCCATGGCTCAGCTGTGCTAATGAAGCCTTTAGTTACATATTACATAGCTGTACCCTTACAGATGTTGGAAAAAAAAAGACCTTGTATTGGTGGAAAGCATACTATTGTATAGGGGTCACATAATTTGATTTTGTTTAGAATTGTGTAACAATATGTAAAAGCTACCCATAACTAATAGCATAGGCCCAGCTGTCTTTAAACATCTATAAATCTGTAACAAAATCTATTAGTTGGGCAAGCACCTTTATTGAAAACTGGATATGCACAGGTATCACATACAGATGTAATTATTAGCTTATCATTAAAAAAGGGAAACATACCTACATTGTTTGGATCCAGTTGAGGAGTCTATTGCTTGTGTTTGGCATGGTATCCTGCTCATGGTGTGTGGTTGTAATTTTGACACAACAAGACAAAAAGAACAGCTGCACAAAAGTGACAAGTCAAATTCTACTTATGCTGAGAAACAGGAGAGTTGAACCAAAATCACATTTATTCAGTGTGAGCACCTTAGCACTGCCTATTAGAGCCATTACTTTTCCTAGCTTACATCCGAAACCTAACGAATACTTAAAGCACTATACACATTTTTACGTTGTGGAATGATACCTACTTTGGAGAAGGACGATTTGCAAACCCCTCTAGGGATATCCAATAAATATCCCTTGTGTCTTCAGCCATTTTTATTGAGCATTCAAAGTCTATTGAATCAAGTGCATTAGGTTCTATTCATCTTTAACATTTGTGATACAACTGCTCGTTTCTTTGGCTTTTGAGAGAAATGACCTGAAACAAAAGGGTAGCAAATAACAACTAATTTTGCAACATGCTAATTTTTTTCAATGTTGTTTTTATAGTTATGTCATTTTTGTTTAGGCTGAAATTATTTGGCAAATTCAGCTTAACTCTATGAATAGTTTCACCTGTACTTCAAATTTCTATTGTTATGGTGAATAAAATGCTTCAAATTGTTTTAAATCCAACAGTTTACTTAAATTCAAATTCTGGATCACATCATTAGTGATATGGTCCAGAATGAAAACTGTATGAAAAGATCATGGCATTCTACATCTAAGCTCCAGATCCCTATTCAGTATCCATTCCTTTTATTAGGCATTGGTCTTTTTCCTAAAATATTTTTTTTGTAATGTGTCAAATGTTAATGAGCAAACAAAATTTCAGGATTTCAGTGACATTTAGTTTCATGTGGAGAGCTTGATTGGGATACATGTATTAGTCTGAATAATTAATAACTTTGTAAAGAGAGGCAAGAACAGTGATTTTAATGTGTCTAAACTGAAAATATTAATCTCTGAGTTAAACAAGGTAAAGAAATAATAGCACCCAGATACCCAATAAACACAGTACAGATACTAAAGTTGCCAGAGACATAGCCAAAGAAAATTATTCGCAAATAACTTCTCTTCAGTTAGTTCATTCAGCTCATAGGAACAGCTTTGTACAAAATATTTGTTAATAGCTGTGTATAATAGGACATGAAATAATGAAGTCTTTCCCAGGTGCTACAAGGGAAGCAAAAAATCTAAATGTACCAACTCAGTTGTGTGCTGATTTGTAGTTTGCCCAGTTTTAACAGAAAGCAGGAGTCCTGTATCTCAGATTTCCCTGATCTAACCATTAGACTGTAATGCTTTAGCTAATCGCAATGAAAATTATATATATATATATATATATATATATGCTTCACCCAGGAAAGTCCATTGCTATATTATCCATACAACTTAAGTACTTGTATTGCCCAGGGATGTACTGTAATGTAATACGGATTATGATAAAAGCAAAATTATACATAATTATCTCGTTTGTCTTTTTATTTCCAAGAAGCAAGAATACTAGATAAAAGAAAATAAAACTTACGTGAAACATGCTGGAAGTCATCAACGCAACAAGAGAAAACTCTTGGCGTGAGGAAGGCTAATGAGATTATACTGTGCCTCTGGTGAATTGTGTATGACCAGAACATATGAAACAAGATTAGTCTTTCTTATTACTAAGTTTCTTGTCACAGCTAAGAGTCATTTAAAAGACATAAACAAAAGCTATGTTACAGCTTATGATATGATTATTCATAAGCAGAAACCCAGATATATTTCAGATACCCACTATCTATTATACTGCTTTACATGGATGATCTTATATGCCACGGAAGAGAGAGAGGAGCGTTTCCAGTGTTGTTGATTTCATGGGTGATCATATGTTAGTCCCTAAGATTCATAACTCCACAAAAATACCTTGTGAAAGGAATTTTCACAGGAATACAAGCTTTAATGGAGCAACAATAATTTACAGAGAAGAAATGAATCTTGCAAAACTTCAATATTCCCAACTGACTAATTTTGGAGGACTTTATTTTAAGCTCTTATTACATACTAGGTTTCACATTATGGACATTTGCCAGTTGAGATCAAGGGAGAGATGTCATCAGTGTATATTTAAACAAAAATTATTTCATTAAATGCTCCACTTCAACACTCTCTCTGACCTCTGGAAATCCCAGAAGAGCTCTTGTTCATTGGTGTAGATCAGACCATCAGCATTCAGACCTATCTTAGAAATCTAAGAATACAGTTGGTATTTTTAAACTGGTACAGAATACCCAAACAGAGTTCTGATGTTATTTTGTTTTCTTTCAGATTTATTATTAAGATTCAGTTCCTGAAAGATACTTAATGACACCGACCTCTTAGAATCACGTTGCTTTTTTGCAATAAGCCAATAAGTTGGATTTTAATAAACAGCCTATGATAAAAATTATAATGAACTTCTTTATACCCTTCCACTGTTCTTGTCTTGGTGTTTTCTTCCATTCCAGGTAAACCCGAAATTCAGTTCCTTTTCTCCAAAAGCCTGGTACAGGAGGTAGTGTTAACACAGAGGGTTCAGCTTCATCATTGGAGGTTTTCAAGACCAGACTGGATTAAACCCTGAGTAATATGGGCCAGCCTCACAGTCCACCATGTTTTGACCAAGAGGTTGGACTACAGACCTCTCGAGGTCCCTTCAAAATTGAATTGTCCTGTGATCCTGGGAAACAAATGATACAATGAAGCTCTGTGCAAATATCTTAGATTTAATGTGAGCATAGGTATACCAGTACTGAAGATTGGAGCATATTAGCTTGGATAAATCACCACCTTGTAATTACCACCATCGATTAGCTCCTTTTTTCGCCACTAAAATACACACTCGATCTGCCTGCCTCTTCTACTTCATTTGTTGTCAAGGAGACAGGTCAACACAGAGCTAGTTTGAATGTTTCTGCACTGCTAGGCAGATATCCATTTATGTCTCACTCCAGTAAGGACTACTATTTTTCATAAAACTTCCTTATGATATAATTATAAAGTAGTTACTCTGTTTTCAGTTTTTACTCAAGGACACCTCAAAAAAGAAAAAAAAAAGAAGAGTTGCTTTAGGACAGAGAAAGGCTGGACTAATCTTGAAAAGTGTAGTTCTAATTATTTTTACTTATTCTGTGAGTTATGATCATTTCTCATCTTATGAAACAAACTATATATTTCTCTATCTTGCCAGATAATTTCTGTAAGTAATTTGCACTGTAAGCAGCTTGCAGAAAATATTCAGTAATCACATTTTGAAAATTATTCTGTTTCAGCTGAAGTAATAGATAACAGTTTTCACAGTGCATATAAATGTTCTTTTCATACCATGACTGGAATAATGCTATGTAATTTTCACCTGTGAAAACTTACTATAAGAATTTAAAAATAATATTTTTTGAACAGTATATCAAGTTAACTTATACATTATTCTTTCCATTTTTTCCCCCACTAATGAACTGAAATATTGAGATAGATGAACTTCAAAAGATGCATTTCAACCATCAGAATAAGCACTTTGATAAATTCTGCTTTGGAAATATATAAAGGATTACGTGGTGCTCAATCTCAGCAGCTGAACTGCAACTAAAGAATACTGACTGCGAAATTTGGAAAAATATTCAAAACATTATTTTATGCAATTTACTGAATGTAAATATAGAAAGTTCAATATTAAAATCTGACATATATTGAAGCCATGTGGGATTTTCTCTGTATGTAAATGTAAATGTAATCTTTTAAATCTAGTGTCTGTATTATTAGCATCAACTGTAAACCATTAGTAATTTCAATACTCTCAAAGTGTGAAAATTGTTTTAAAATAATTCTTAAATTATTGGGTCCCATACTACCATCTTCACTGCAGTTGAGAACAGAGTTAAAATCCAGGTGCTATTGAGACAATGAAGAACAATTTTTTACATATCTTTTCAATAGTCTGGAGAAATATAAATGCCAGACTGAACTGTAGCTTGATCACTTAATATATCACCCAAGATATTCAATCTTTTACTCACATTTGAAAAGCAATGGTTAAAAAAACCAACAAAAATTTAAAAAAACCACTTTACCATGTATTTCTGACTATGAGGAGACTTTGAACAGAAGATAAAGATATGGAAATATGTCAAGTTTAAAGCTAAAATGACATGGAGAGATGCATGAATCTGATGTAGTCATAGACAATAGAGATGTGAAATGCAAAAAGGGTCTCCAAAATGAAATTCCATGACTCACAGTACACTAATTACAATAATTTTTGCTGAAAGATAGTCTTGCTGTTTGTTGAGGTGTGACAGCGGAGCAAGGGGAGAGACATTCAAATGAAATTAAATTGCAGTTCTTTGAAACAGCACAATCTATTGGCCTTAGTCCAGGCAACGAGCTAAACTGAGAAAGCTGACAAGAAACCTGTGTCCAAATAGGGAGTGGGAGGAGTGCTTGGGAGGATCAGGTGTACAAACTAACACTTGTTTCTCCTCCCCCTGCCTGAGTCCAAAGGTGCTGCTAGCTCTTCATACCCTGCCTTGTGCTTAGTCCTCCAGCAGAACTGCCAGCCCCTGGTATCCCTTTGATAAACAGAAAGCAGCTGGTGTCCCAAGGATGGCTATTAATCTCCTCACAAGATGAAAGTAAATGGAGGAGCTGAGCAATGCTTTGTAATTACTGATTCATGCACGCCCCTCCTGAGGATAAAAGAAGTTTCAACTGTTCCTAATTTGAAGATGGATTAGTTTTAATTGATACATCATCACTCTGAAATTAATAAACCTGTTGTAGCAAAAGTTTAGTCAAACCTGCTTGTTTAGGAACACTTGGAAACATGAATCTGACTACTTTCTGCTAGGCTGTATTAGTAGATTGATAGACTGGATAGTGGAAAACAGCTTTGGGATGTTGGTTATACTAACCGTAGTGCTTCTTCCCCCCCCTCCCCCTTTTTTCTCCTGCCCTGTGATTTTCATTTAAGGAAGTAGGAGAAATGAGTGTTTTGGTCCTAACATTTTCTATTCAACACTGATCATGCTCTGCTTACTTTTCTGATGATCCACTAAAATGTATTTGAGGGATTAATATAAAATGCCTTTTACTAGGATGAATTTACTGTTATAGAGAAGATTTGATATGTAGTTTGGAAAAGCTCACTGTTTTTATTCCAACTATCTAATTCTGCATTCTAGCTCAAAACACAAGCACTTAAGTGCACACCATGCTTCAGGTATGGGTTTGAGCAATCTTTCTCTAGAGCACTGCTTTCAATCAGATATATATTGGTGGTAATACTAGAACAGGTTCATGAGCTAAAACCTGTGGAGAAGTGTCCATTCAAAATAATTGCTCAGTGAAAAGCATCCTTATTAAAACCAACATTATTCATAAGAACTTTTATATTTTTTTGAAAGGTTTTCATTTTTGTCAGAACCAATACAAGAAGTATTAATAAAACTCAGAAATAAATTTTATTTTTCTAAAAGCTCTATAATACTTCATTAATTGTAAAAATCGTAGCTACAAGGACTACTTTACAAAATAGATGAATGTATTGAATGCAATAATAGTTTTACTACAAAAAAATGAAAAAAATTCTGATTGCCTTCAAGGGGCAAGTACTTCAACCATTAGTTTGATTGGCAACAAACTATAGTAATTTGCTGAAAAATCAGATAAACCACTGAATTTGAGATTTGAATTTCATTATAAAGATGTTACTTAAGTATTTTTCTAGCAGACAATTATACAGCTTTACTCTAACATATTGTCTATTATCTTCTATCTTGTATTGTTAACGGGTTATTTTTCTTTCCATTAAGGTGTAGCTATCCCAAAATAATTTTGAGATGGCATGACTCAAGCAGTCGTCCAACAGATGTTTTCATAGAGAATGAGGATAAGAATAATGCTAGTACAGCAAGAAAACTCCTTAAAAGCTCTGACAAAAATATAGCAGTTCAGTAGGGAATTTTTGGAGAGGCCAGGATTTAGGAGATGGCCAGGAGTTAGACAGACATAGAAATATTTAATAGCCCCGTGGTTAGGACACCATCTTAAGTATTTAAAGCCAACTCCATTTACTTTACTTCAGAGTAGGGATTGAAATTAAGTTGTCATGAATCAAACTCAAGTATTTTACCCACACAGCTACTGTCTTAATATAAAATGGCAGAAATCTGAACTTTTATAATTTTGGAATATGGGCTGTATTTCCTGTGTTTGTACTGACTGTATTCACATAAGTTAATTAATATCATTTTATCTTTACTTTTTCTGGCATTCAGAAACTGTATAGGTTTTACCATAGTTCAGATTTTGCTAAACTGAAGCAAACATCACTATATGTATATTTTAACTTACAACTGGCAATTTTGGTATAAGTGGTCTCTGTTATATCTACATAGATAGAAGCTAATTTCAAAATGCTTATCACATTCTAAAAGCGGTAGGAACCATTTTAAGCTAGCTATGTTCTTAAAGCAGTCTTATTACAGTTTTGTACTTTTAAAGATATGTTGAAAGCATTACAATAAAAAATGTAAGATCGTACCTGTAGTTGATAGAGTTCACCATTTATGGACACTAGTTGTAGTCCAACTGACTACAAGCTAACAGAAAAGGCATTAATTTTACCTAACTGTATAGAAATATAGCCTATTTTTTACCACATACTTAATATTATGATCTTTTTCTAAGAGATTCAAGTGGATCCTGAGAAGATAGATTGACAAATCAAATTGGGGAAGAGATATCTCATGAAAGTATTTGCCACTTCCAAGATTTCTGTGTTTGGTGATGGGAATAAACTCAAAGCTTTCCAAATTTAAAAGAAAATAAAGAGAAAAACATCGCAGCTACAATCACGTGTAATAACTGGATAATAAACCAGTGATTTAAGCACTAGAAAGTTGAACTTCTGTTTCTTATATCCCATATAATTTTATACTAATTAAAAATTGTGTAACTGGACAAGTGTTACAGTAACATAGATTAAATTATTGTGGGCCACAAGGTCTATTCTAGCAATTGCCTGTTTGCAGTGATCACTTTTTCCCCAGGCCTATACACAACACAAAAAGAGAAGGGAGGGAGATTGTTTGTACTTATTCAGCTCAATTGCCCTGGTGTGGCAGAACTGGTTTTAGGTTCCAATTTATGCAGGGATGCCCAATATTAGGAACCATATAGATATTGAAATGAAACATTTCAGGTGTGATTCAGTATAGAGAGGCCTTTATTCCTATACTCCTAATGAAATGAGAAGCAGCCGGTACCTTAATTGTCAGGGTTTAGAGCAAAGGAACTTTTGCACAAAGGTACTTGAAATAGCCTCATCTACCCTCTTCTGCAAGTTATAAAGGACTTAGTGCATAAACTGTTCCTAGATTTAGTACCTGGTGTGTCTCATATATGGACTGTAGTGCAGAGCTGACCTGTATGTCTGGCAGATATTTCACGGGCAACAATCTTATCCTTAGTATGTAAATATAGACTAGCAGTAGTAATAATACCAATAAGTAAAGCCTATCACTATGATATCTAAACACCATGTGTGATTTAATGAAAGCACAACTACTTCAAGAAAGATTTTTAGCATCCTTTATATTTTACATCTCTTGTCCATTGCTTATTGGAAGAGACTTTCTGCTTTCATAAAGTATCCTTCCTTCATTCTCTGCCCCTCAATTTATCTCCCCAAGAAGTCTTTCTAAAGGCTTTTCCAGTGGGAGTTATGTGAGACCCTTTATTACACTGTATGAGTTAAGTTATTTTTCTTTAGAAACATGTTTATTTTTTATTCCTCTATGACTCTTTCATTTTGTTATACTCAAAGAAAAGTATAGAACTCAAATATTTTAAGTGTTGCTAAATCAAGGCAAGCACCCACATCTGAGATCAATAATGTTACAAGGTGACAGTAAATGTAAAAGACTCCAAGCCTTGTAAATATTTTAAATCTGTTTCTGAAGATTTACAGTTGATGCAAATGCTGGAAGTACTGAAAGGCCATCAGAAAGAGAATTGGGGGTGTCGTTAAATAACAAGACTCTTTGCAGTCTTTGTGAAAGTGCTGAAATAGTTCTGAGTGTCTCAGATACGAATTTCTTTGTGTTTTCTGTCTTTTGGAAATTCAGGCTCTTGATATATGAGTAAAGCAAAAAGGAACTGAACATCTTGTGCATACAGAAAACAGAGGAGTAAGGGAAAGCAATGATAGCACTGAAGGAAAACTTGAGAGAAGGTAACATAGAAAGAAAACTTCTTATTAAAGGCTGACTAAAGATGTCTTACAACTGATGAAATGACCCCTATGCTAAAAGAGCATGCTGAGATTAGGTAAAAGAAGGAAAAAAACCCTTCCTAAGCAGGAGAAATTCAGCAAGAGTATTTCCAGGAAGAGAAATCAGCAGTGGAGATGCTCACAAAGATAAAATGTTGAAGAGAACAGCATAGAGAAAACTAAGTGAAATCCTACTGCTCCCAGACAGTAAACCAATAGTAAATAAATCCTCAAGAAGTAGAGGAAGACAATTTCTTTCCCAGGGATCAGCATGAAAGTAAAGACCAGACTACTACAAGCTTTGCAAAAATGGAGACACTCTCCTAATTGACCCATATCGTCTTAGATCCAATAACCGTGACCTTCATTGCTTTCATAAGACAACCCTCTGCATTCTTATAGAATGAAATACAGGACAAAAGTGAACATCTTACAGCAAGTACAGAGTCCCTGAATTTTATCCCCCCCCCCGCCTTGTTTGCCTTGCTTACTGTACCTAAAGGTTCATGCTAATTTTGTCAACCTTGAGAAATTATTCACCTAAAATTGTAGCTCTAGATATGCCCTTAGGAATGTTTCTGTGCTATTTCCTTTCAGTCAAGTACTCTAATTTTGAGGCTTTCACAGTTGATATTGGTTTGGTACAGAAGGTACAGAAGAATTTTGTAACCATAGGAACTGAGTTAAAGACAAAACATCTGTCTTAACAAAAAACTTTTCTTTTTTAGTTCTGGTTTATGAAAAATTTCATATATACTCATCGTTTCTTTTTGTCTTCCGATGAACTGGAAACAGAGGGGAGGGGCAGAAGCACAGGGAAAAACGCAGATACTCTTTAAAGTTAATTTCAGCCTATCTAGAAAACTGAAGTACCAGAAGTCAATCCTGATCTACTATAATTTGTAAACTGAAAATTTTAAGACACACTCAAGGACTTCTATGTGATTTGAATCCTTATTGTCTTTGTTGTCTTTGCAATGTCACCCTCCCAAAACTGATGATTCTTTTTTTCTTTATAATACATGATAAAGACCTCTCTCTTTTTTTTTTTTTTTTTTTAAAAAGCTCCTATTTGAAGTAATGTTAAGATTCTGCATTATTTCACTGGAAACTCAATACTCTACTGTATATGCGCCAGTTGAATTACACAACAAAAGCAAAGGTACTCCTTTCCCTTGAAATCATATTTCCACTATTAAGCTGACCTTTAAATGTACCATTTTGTTAGGCAAATATCATTATATGAAATTAGTCACAGCTTTCTTGTTTTGTACAAGCAAATCTTGATTACTTGCCTTTCTGTAAAGCTGCGACTCAGTTTAATAATTCATGCTTCTCTGCTTATCAGCTTTAGAAACCAAAACAGTGCATTCTGCTGTAAATCATACCCACTGCTGCATTTCATTTTAATGCACGGTAGCAAAACACTAACATAATTGGTGCGATCTGTTATTTACAGATATGTTGCGAGACACAGGTGGCAACCTACTTTTTGTGTTGTAAGAGAAAACAAGACCTCCTTCACAACTTGAGTTACGTTCTAGAAATTATAGTGATGGTAGGATAGAATTTGTTTATTCTCACTCACAGTAAACTTTGATTCTGTTATAATGACTCATATAGTTTTTTCTTTTAAGTTCTCAGATGGGACCTTAATTTATATCTGAGCTAGAATGAAGGAACACTACAATAAAACAGTAAGAGAAATGACTTTTTACAAAGTATGTAATTCCATATTTTTCTCATTTGCTGACTTATTCTACATAGCTAATTTCCTCTGCTTACAAATGGAATGATACAGAATTTCTTTTTTATTAGTAGTACAAGTGCTGTAGAGTAATACAAGCACACACAGGAAATCAATGGCAGACTTTTATTCCCAATTTTATTAATAGTGAAAGAATCTGAAATACAATCAAAACCACTCATTCCTACCATACTGCTCAATCTCATTTGTCTGAATTGCATGGTGACTAGCAACATTTGCCATAGATCTGTGATTAATTATAGGTAGAAGTGATTTGAGGCTGAACTGGAAGACAATATATTGAAGGCATTTCAGCAATTCCTCACTTGGATCAGAACTCTTTAACTAATATGAAGGTATATGTATTACATGGAAGTAGAATTGTTGGAAACTGTTTACTCCAGGTAAAATCTCTAGAGTTGGTGAAAGAGCGAAGACATCACTGTATGAATTATTCATGACATAACAATAATATGCAACAAATTATTTGATTTTTTTAAAATACTGACTGTTTTAACCAAATTGATGGAATGCTAGCGGTCTTCAGCAGCCTTCATTATTTTTCTGAATCATATAAATTCAGTGCAAAGGAATTTGATCTAACCTAGTACTCCATCAGAATTTTCCTGTAATAAAATAGTTTTTCTAAAAAGACTGAGAAAAAGACTTTGATTTTTAAAATGGTTGCAGTCCACATAGGAACCTCATTAACTGCTAAAAGCAGTGGTTATGGTAAAATCAAGGGTGAAAATGTAAAGTGAATATCAAATAAACATTTTCCGAGTGAGATCTATCAAATAACAGAACAATCTCACTAGGGAAGTGCCATGGGTTGTTTCACTTCGCACATTTTAAGTGGCTTGGAAAAAATACTGTAATATTTTCTTGTATCAAAAGAAAGCACTAAGTATTTTACACTGTTATTTTCATCTCCAATTTCTGGTTTTGTACTGTTCTACTTTATTAATTTCATTTACTGTGGTTGATCTATATAGAGAACTGTGTGGGATCCATTTGCAAAGTACTTCTGCAACAGAAACCTGCATAGCAGCACTCAAATACATTTTGAAGCAAGACAGAAAAAATAGCTTTCATCCTCTTTCCCTTCTTTAAATAAGAACTTCCATGGAAAGAAATTGAAACAGAATTAATCAAACCAGAAGAACCTCCCTTACACAAGAAAGGCAAGAGCATGTTGGCTTTGTGATGCAGCAAGAGGGTACTGCCACAAAAAGCGTTCTCTGCTCCTGCTGAGGCTCCTGATGCTGCCTCTTCTGATGACAAACCAGCTGCTGTCACCACATCATCTTCTGTTGGTGCTGTTTCACGCTTTTGTGTGAAGGGCTAAGGGAACACATTCTAGATTGTCTTGTGCCAAGAGAAGGAATAAAGCCATTTAGGAAACCAAATGATGTAACTACTAGTGCAGAAGACCAACAAACTGCCAATTACTCTTTGGCATCAAGGTCTGAGAAGAGGAATCAAAAAAAAAAAAATTTGGAACAAGTTTGGAACTTGATGAGAGCCATGGGAAAATGTCAAATGTATCACACCAGAGACTTTGAGCAGGATTACAGACAGAACTTTAGTACAAACAGGAAATAAGTATTTAGTTGCAATTGCCACAGTTAAAATGAGGTAATAAAGGTAAAAGGAAAAGAAATTATGAAGCAGAATATATTCAGTAGTATAGTTTTTTAAATCCTTTAGACATTTAGAGCCAATAAAAGGTGCGATGATTTGCTCAGACGTTCAAGAGTTTATTCACTAACTCAACACCCATTAAATGACAGCACTGCAAACTGCAGCCCCAAACAAAACCATACGGAGTACTCCAAATCCTCCTTGGATCTGGAGGAGTCTACCATGGATGTAAAAAAAATAGGTCAGCCATTTACAAGCAAAGCCAATCTGCCATCTAGGCCTACCAAAAGTAGAGCCCAATCAGTGAAACCTGATGTTCTACTGGGGTGTAGGCACCAAACTATGAAAACATCACATTCATTTCATGCAGGTCACAAAACAACAGTCTGGTAATAAAGTAGCTATATATTTGAGTTAGAGTTAAACTCACTACCTTCTCATGAAGTATTATTTATCCCATTGTTTAATCTCTGAAGTGTCTTGTTCCTTAAGCTTCTTTCCATTGACATTTAGTTGTAAATATGAATGAATAAAAGTACCATGCGTTCTTAGTATTTATTAATATATATAAAATTGAATCATACCAGCTATGATATTTGTCCAAAGCATTTTATGTACAGATCTGTTACATATAACTTCAATCATTACTGTTAAACAGCCACTTCAAGTTGAAATGCAGCTTTTACAGCACAAAGTCAAGAATTAGTCAAGAGTTCAGAGCTACAAATGACATAGCATCTTCACCATAGTCCTAACACCGACAATTCAGGTAGAGCTTCTAAAGGGGGGAAAAAAAAAAAAATAAAATAAAAATTAGTCAAGTTAGCATTTAGCCAGAAGAATAGGTTTCAAATGTCTGATCCAAAAATTTGCACTTCCAGGTATACATTGGCCTTTAGCACCATCCAAAAGCAATTACTCACTAACAAGCCAAAGAAAAGAATGTCATATTCTCAGTCAGTGATATCCAGATGTTGTAACAGGAAGGTGGTGGCTGGAGTTCTCCCATCCAGGTACAGACATGGCTCCATCGCTTTCAGGTTATAGGATGTGGCAGGATTTCAACTGACTGTGATCAATGGTAGCAACGTTAAAAATTCCAGGTTCTATAGAAAATACTGGTCAAAACATGCTTACAGAAATTCACCCTGTTAACTATATCCTTATGAAAAACATACAAGCTTGTGACAGAGGAAACAAAGATATCATTTTTGCATGTTCCATTGAGCCAATATGTTGATTGGTTCCTTAGTCTGTCTCACACAAGCCAATAGCTCCTCTATAGGAAATTGATGTTTCCAGTGATACAAACACCAGACTTGCCTAGGGACTGAAATGACTTTGACACTTTGATTTCTGGAGGATTTCCTAAGAGTGCTGTCAGAAACTGGCATTGACATCTCACTTTTACTTTTGTTTACCATCCACTTTACATCCTTCAGGCTACGTGCCAGATGTATATCCTATCATGGTAACACTTTATGAAGATGAAAACTGCTGACATGTCTTAGTTCAGACAACTCTATATGTCTCTGACAGCACTGGGACAAGTTAGCATTTGGGCTGGCAAAGCAGAAGCGGAGAAGGCAATACACTAACAGTTGCAAATCTTTATGAAAAAAACTATCCCCCATAATGCATGCTTATGGCAGCCTCAGTTATCAAATTTTACACATGAAAATTAATTCAGAAATAGTATTATTAGCAAATTCAGATAGCAATGCATTTTCTTCAAAGTGAAGGACAACTCTGATCCACATCAGTCTTATCACAAATGGCAGTCCTTAGTTAGACTCAGGTCTGTCAGATTCCTCTCTTTACAGCCACTAGGTTAAATAAAATTAAAGATTAGCCAATTTAACTAACATGATGGTGAAAAATTATGGAAGTTGATGATTCTATGCTAAATTTTAAAAAAAATGCTACCACTGGTGAAGCAGTGTAAATAGGGATTTCCTTCTTAAATTATGCCTACACAAGGCAATCTTCTTATGCCTTACTCATGGGTTGATGTTCATAAAAAAATAGAGAATAAGGTAAGGGATCTTTACTGTGTTGTTTACAACGGCCACTTGTTTTTCTGAAGCTTAATGTTAGTGTATAAAATATCAAGCTGTGATATTGTAAAATCTGGTTTAAAAAAAACCAAAGAAAGTTCAGGAATATTTATTTAAATTAAGATCTGACTCATATCTTTAATTATTAACTGTTATTGAATATTCATTCAAGTAAGATCTTTGCAAGAATAACTTGTCAAGCTTCTCTTTCATGCTAATATGAAACAGTTCCAGAGGCACAACTTCTTTATTACAAAATTTGTGTGGCCTAAAGTCTCAACAGTTTTTGAGATTTGAAATTTCAAAATGTGTTTTAAATCAGTTTAAAATTCTTTTTGACCAGGTGTCAATAAATACCTGGGACAGTGTTAATTCAGATTTTTTAAAAACTGAATATGAATTCAATGCAACTGAACATTATTTTGAAAATAATATTTATTCATATTCATGAAAGAACTGGAAGAAGTTTTTTATGTCTAAATTTTACAGTACATAGTAGTATCACTCAAAAACCTAAGTCAAAGGGGTTTTCCTACAGCATTTACTACAGTAAAAAATATTGATCTAAAGCCAGAGCAAAGTGTGAATGTGGACTTAAGAATCAGATCCCAACATGCAAACATAATGTACTTTCACAGAGGTATATCAAAAGTCTATCAAACTTCACCTTTTGTTTACAGTTTTATCCAGATGAGACGTAGCATACCTTTTGAGCATTTGAACCAAATGACAGAAACTGTATCTTTTTGATCCTCCACTATAGCTTTTGTAAGTTCATACTTTGAATATTGACTACACACTTAGTAATGTGTGTTTGCTTCTCTTTGTGCTTTGAGCAAGTTTAGGCCTCTTTTCGTCAATGCCTTGGGAATGCTGCCAGCAGAAGAACAGTGTAAATCTGAGATTTAATAAGATGCAGGTGCATGCGTGCATATGTATACACATCCACATGAACCCATGATAGTATCAGTCATCAGAATGTAGGCTTGAAAGAAAAAGCCTCATCTTCTCAGCATTCACGTCAAAACACAGACTGTATTGCAGAGATCTGGTGATAGATGCAGCCCTGTTTCAAAGTGTCACTACCCTGTAAAATATTCGAGAAGATTTTTTTTCTTTGTTTGATGTTGATGATGATTATGATGATAGACTCAGTAGTCTGTGAAATGTAATATCCTGTGTTTTTATCTCCTTCTTGTTTGGCCTATTATCTGAAACATTTTCTCCAATACTTTCACAAAGTCAAATAGAAGTCATCACATTCCTTTAACTCAGCACAAAATAAAGCACACAGCAGCACAAAGGGTATCTAAAGGCTTAGTTCATGGTAGCAAACATGTTACATACTGAAGCACCAGCTGCTGAGTTGGAAATAAACCAGACTATTCAGATGTTTGGTTCAGGCCTCTCATATATAGACATAGTATACATGCAGCGTGGTGTTGGCATCTCAAAGTCTTGTTCCAACACAAGGAGAATCTTGGTAGAATTGCAGGAAGGATTTCAAACTCAAATAGAAATAATGTCTATGCAAGTCAAAATATGAATGCACTCTTCATTCACTACTACCTTTTTCTTTCATTTTCTGCTTTTTCTTTTTCCTGATAATTTGCCTTGCTGCAAACTGAGTCAACTAATTGTTTTTTTTACAGCAAGATATGGACAGATCTCTAATTTCGCTTGAATTTCAATTCAAATAAAATCCTTTAGATGAAGCAAACACTGATAATCAAATCTTAAAGCTATTTTATAGGTAAAGCAAAACTTGATTTTAATTCAGAGCTCTGCTATCTTGCCTTCCTTGTAAAGGATTTTTATTTTAACAGGGTGTAACAAAACCATTAAAAAACCTTCTATAATATACAGCTGAATACCGTATGCTGGGTGGTACTGTTTTCACTGCTAGAAACCTATGCATGGCTTGAACTGTGTCTTTGAAGTAGGCATAATCTTCATGATCCTCATCCTAAAATCACGCTGGCTGGGAGCTATTTACACCCAAGTCAGTCTCTCATTTCATTTTCTATAATCCATCAAATCACTATGTCTCCAGCAACTTGAATAGTGCCCACCAACATCTTGAAGAGCAGATTCAGGTTCTCTTTCATATTTCAAATTTCGAATTCTCATGTAAATTTTAAATATTTTAACACTACATGTTCTGGTTACTCTAGATATGAAAATGGAATATCTGCACAGAGCATTAGCAGTTGCTTTAGCTCAAACGCCACTTTTCACCTAAGAGCATGAGTGTAACCTCATCACTCAAGCAGAATATCTTTCTCAATGGAATGTCAGAGTCAGGAATTGAAATAATTTTGTCCGCATTCAATATGATATTTCTTGTTATAGAATTATAGCCTTCCAGCAAAATTAGTTTTGCAAATATAATTTCCTGTAAGTGTGCATACATGGTGTATGACTGTCTATATCCAACTGTGTCTGCATGCTGAGCTTATGGGTTGCTTGTCTTCTCCATCAGAATCCACTGAAATGTGTTTAACCTCCAGCCACACCTGCTCTAGCAGCTCTTGCCTCACAGCTCTTTCCTCCGTACTAACAAAGCAATTAGAAGTAACTGTTCTCTCATACAAGAGATTACCATCATCAGAAGTTATGTTTCTGAATAGTTATGCAAAAGACCTAATTAGAAGCGGAACAATAATTTTGTTCAGCGTAGACCTGGTTTTTGCTTCCTTTGTTGTGTGACTCCATCAACTTTAACACTTCACGCTACCTGGGGAGTTGAAGACAATAATCTGGGAACCAGTATTGT
Organism: Gymnogyps californianus; assembly: GCF_018139145.2. Classification (NCBI taxonomy): domain Eukaryota; kingdom Metazoa; phylum Chordata; class Aves; order Accipitriformes; family Cathartidae; genus Gymnogyps; species Gymnogyps californianus. Next base: position 23,639,770 of record NC_059475.1, on the reverse strand, counting down.
GACCTATGATTTTCTGTTGTGAATTTTGTGGTACTTTGCTACTATTGGCATGGTGATCAACACCGTCGTATTGATTAGACACTGTAAGAAGAACCACAAGAGTGTGCTAAGACTTGTATCCTATATTCAGGAGTAGTTATGCTGAATCTCCCCAGAGGGAGCATTTATATGTTATCCAGTAGCTGTGTTGTTGGTTTTGTTTTTTTTTCAAAGAACCACAGGTAGACCATCAACAGAAAATGAATATGGAGTGACTAAAGATTAATAGATTTAGTAAGAGTCTGTAATCAGGAGCTGTCAGATATAAAACTTTTCTGAGAACCTTCTATAGCCATTTTCCTCAACTCCATAATAGGTGATAATACTTGAGCATAGTAATATTGTTTTACTAATTATATAGCGAATGATTGTCTTGTTGTGGTTGCTCTAAGATCATTACTGACTGCCTGATGGCTATTGGCTTTGATTTAAAGATGTTAATTTTGACCCTGGCATGAGAACGTACTTAAAATGAGCACAATAGGACATGACTGTACTCACATTAACAAGACCATATGCTTCCTAATGAAAGGCACTCTTGTTTAAATGAGAAAACTATAGGAAAGCTGTTTTTCATGAAGACCAGATGTTAAACTTTGTTTCCCTTTACCTACAGCTGACAGTTTCAATCTCTAGATCTTTCCAGGCTTAAGAACAAAGAAGAGTATATAGAGGCCCAAAATATGTACAACTCCAAAGATAGCTCACAGCTGTAGTAGTGTAAGATTTTATTTCCTTATTTTCTAGAGGTTTCTGTTTTTATTTCTGTGATAAATTCTATATTTAAAATACACATTTTAGCCCTGGATGCACTATTCTAACCTTGCTTGTGTAGTTTAAAAACATTATTTACCCTAGACAAGCTTTTTATTTTCAAAATATAAGCTGAATCCATTGAACCTGATTGCTGTCTAAGGAAGACAGTCCTTCCTCAGAATTTAATATGGGCTGAAAAATAATTCTCCAATCACCCTTGATTTTTTTCCAATTTCAACACAAGCTTTCCCTGAGAGAGAAAAAAATCAAGTCATGATAATCCCTAATAAACACACACATGTGCATGCTCACATAAAAATAAAAGTTAATATCTCAGCCTTCACTTTCTAGTACTTCCTGAAATCCAATAGCTATTTGTTGAGGGCAGGTACTTCAAATTCCAATTGTCAGGTACTCATTGAAGAGATGCCACTAAAGGTTAGCAATCATTTGCAAATTGCAAGAAAGCAAGAAGCACAAAGTGTGCAGTCTGAACACCTGAGAATGCAGTTTATACTGTTTCACAGTGGCTGTTTAAAACTATTTTGTCTTTCAAAAGCAAAGTATTTTTTGTCCCATTATCTAGGCTTTTATCAGTTGTAGACCACCACCGTGGCGTTACTGCACAGTGGAGAGAAGAAAAGCTTTGGTTAATTGCAACGTAATTACTTCTGAAGAACAGGAAATGGGTTCCATTGAAAAATCAGCTTTTGACAGGTAATTCAGATATATATTACTAATAATCAGAGAGCTAACATTATTGTATACAGAGGAGTTACACTGCTGCATCTTTTGTAGAATGGAAGATAATATCCATTGACATTATTGTCCTCTTCCCTACAACACCCCTCCTGTTTTGGTTTCAAGATGGTAAACATCTACAACTGGTTTTTTGTGAAGGACTGCTTCTGTCAATGCAAAGTATACTCTAAATATCTAATATTCCTATTCCAATTCTGCACAGGAAACTTAGAGGTGTCTTTGACTATAACCTGGAAACTTAAAACTAAACTATGCTGGTCATGCACACAAGCAGAAGTGCAGCTGCATAGGGATCTTTCAGCCTTGAAAGGAGAAACTGAGATAGCTTAAGCACTTCTACATCTGACTAAGGAGGCATCTTTTCCTAAAGATTATGTAACCCCTAAGTTAATGTCCTTTTTGTTCCAAGTATCCAAGGCATCTAATTTCTTGCTTAAAGCAAGAATATGTATTATAACTAAGAACTTAGATAACAATCATGTTTTACACATGATTAGTTAGCAGAGAAGACAGTAAAATCCAGCAGCTCTTTTTAATGTGAAATAATATCTATTATGTTTTTGTTGCCACCAAATCACCATACTGTTTTGGACATGAAGATGCAAACATTACTCACAATGACAAGAAGTTATTCTTACTTATGTCTCAAAGTATTTTCATTGACTTCATTTGAGCTTCAGACCTTATTCTAAGTCATATTTGGACATTGTGTATGAACAAAGGCTTACTGAAATGAGTAAAGATTGAAAGTCTAAATCCAAACGCCTAACAAAGATGAAGGAAAAGCAGCCAAAGAAGTTTGTTTATTTAAACTAATATTATGTTACATACAATATAATTAAAGCACACCAAAATGAAAAGGGCAACCAAGGAACCTTGAACTGATAGCTGTATCAACTAAGAAATTACTGAGAGAATAATTACTGTGAAAATGGAAACTTATGCTGAATTCTGGAAGATCTGACTCATAAATAAACCTTTCCTTAAGGGTCCTACTCCTAAATCATAAATCTCTTCCTTCCCAGAGTGGGAAACATCATCTTTCTGTGTGGTAATGCAACCATTTTGAGATTCATTCTGAGAAAAACATATATGTTCTCAAACTAAGTATGCAGCCTCTAATCACAATATGCAAATAGCACACATTCTAGAATAAGCAAGAGACAGAGTTGAAGTGGGGAAAAAACCAAGTCCATATTGAGGTATATGACAGCCAAGAGATAATGGGAGTTCAGTGAACCTATTGTCCTGGTTTTGAGTCCTTACTGTACCCATCAGGGGAAGACAAGCAGGCTGGCAGCCTGAAGTATCCACCACTGATAACCTTATCCTGTATTGCTAAATTATCCCATGTTGCAAATGCATTTCTTCTTTGTCTCGTGTCAGTACTAGCACAGAGATGAATCTGACACTCAAATTCACTCCATTTGTTGGATGAGCCCAGATTTCATTGCACTCTGAACGCTTCCACTTTAGCTGACATTTCTTTTTCAAAGAGGAAAAATTACTTAGCCATAACTATGCAACAAGAATTACCTTTTTTGGCATGTTAAGTTCCACACAGGCTAAGATATGTTAATGATATTTTGATCTGAAATATGTGCATGCACTATACAGACTTTACTATACAGTAAATCACTAATTGTGATTTACCAGATGTTTTAAAGATTTTATGGTCCACACAATAAATATTGCAGCTTGAAAAAGAAAGTGAAGCAGTGAAGAAATTGCATTTTTGCTTACTCACAGTAACAGAATCATCTCTCATTTGAGGGTTTCAAAGTGCTTTACATGCATTTATTAGATAACTAATTATACAACTTCTCTCTGAGGAGAAGGTAAGCATTATTATGTTCATATGACAACTGTGCAAACTGCTGAGGTTCAGCATTTTGGGCCATGATCCTCAAATCCTTAATCACCTAGCCCTCAGAATTACCTAGCAGCTCACTTCCTCTGGAACCCCCCTGCCACACACAAACACACACACAAAACAAGTGACAATAATTTTCAAAACACAACTTATTCCAGTGGTTTGGCTGTTAAAAGTAATACATCCATCCTTCCTCATCCTTCTTACATATTTAATCCTTGAGGGGCAAATCAGATGCAGAAGCCATACAGTCTTTTCAGTGTCGCAAAGATCCAAATAGTTCAGCTCACATGAAGGATCCCGTTTGTTTCCCAACTGCACTTGTACCAGTTGCAATCCAGTTTGCAAAAGGTACACTTCTAATTCAGCAAGTTTTCTGTTTCGAGTTAAAAATAGTCATGTGGCGAAAGGCTTCCAGGAACACATTCTAAATGCCATTCAAGATCAGTCAGCAAGTTGATAATATCAAATCTAACAGACCTGCACACCATTTCCTCTCTCTCAGTTATTAATTAAGAAATTAATTTAGAAGGTTTGCGCTTCTTAAAATGTTATCACACAAAAAAATTTACAGTCATAATCTTATTCAAATAAATTAATGGCCATGTCTGAATTTGTTTTAATTATCAGGAAAAGCTCCTTGAATATTATTTGTTGATAATTCACTATATAAGTAAACAGAAAAGAAACACATACTGACTTAAAGGAATAATTAAAGTCTTGGGAAGAGGTTAGTCTTGTAAGAATTCATTAACTTAAAAAAATCACTGTGATTCAGTAATAAAAATTGCCTGTACTTTTTATAGGTGGAAGGCTTTATAAAGATCAAATTTTATTAAACAAAATGAAAAAGTGCTTTAAAATTTTGTCAGGAGGATTGACTTTTATGAGCTTGTAGTCTGGCTAGTGAAATTATTTGAGTGACATGAAGATTTTCCTTCTCTTTTCATACAATTTTAATAAAAATGGATTGTCCCTAATAAAAAGACACAGCTGTGGTTTCCTTCCCAACCTTTTTTTCAGGTATACAATGTATCTAGAGAAAGAATGCAAAAGAGGAAATCCACTTTGAAGTTAAAATTTACTATTCTGCTATCAATCTATAATTCTCATTAGTGACTTTGCAATCTCTGTTTCTGAGAAGTGATAGATGTAGTTTTTATTTGGTTGATTTTTATTCTTTTCACTTAGGAGGGAGAAAGTAGAACAAAATCCAAATTAAAATGGAAAATATCAAATTTGCATGTATGTCCCCAAATGTTATGCTTAGCAACTTGAATCATTTAAAAACACTGTGTGAAAACTTTATGTTCTTACGTTGTTTTTGAGTAGTGAATTCTACTGTGTTATTTTCTATATGATATACTGTGAACCCCCCCTAAATATCTTGTATCTTGGCTGACTCAGAAATAACTACATGGTCACTGACCTAGATGGAAAAGTGCTACTACAATAAAGTTTTAAAGGGCTATAATGAAATAGAAAAACAAGAAAGGAAAGTTCAGGAACCTACCCATCTAAATTTAAGGATGATTTGTAATAGAACTTGTAAAACCATTTGTCTGTTTTCAGATCAATCTTCAACATCTGTCCAGTAAGGAACAGGTAGGAGGGCAGCTTTGTGGCTTTTCTTCACAATGCTTGTACTAAGAGAAAATCCCCTTGGCTGCCCATGGCTTACTTTGTTCTTCTATGTGATCTAAAGGAGCTAGATTTTGGGGAAGGAGGAAAAATTCTAAAAAAGCCTTGCAACATCAGTTTTACAGCATATTGTCAAGGAAAAAAGGAGTACTAATTAGACATGGATATAGGTTTTTTCAATGCCAGGATGGTAAAGATGTATAAGGAGGTGAAGGAAGGGGTTTTTTTGTTTCTCCTTGAAAATGAGAGAGCAGAATGAAAAAAGATATTTTAAGCATTTTTTATATGATTAAAGAAATACTATCAGTCTTTTTAAAAACAGCATCGGATGGAAATAATACTAAAGCTGAAAGACAGTACTGGCACAAGGACAAACATATGTGAAATGTTTTAGGGTGGAATTAGAAGAAAGTTTCTAATTATCAGCTCAGTGAGGTATTGAAAAATCTTTCAATTGTACAGCAAGTTCTACAAACAACTTGCTAGAATTAATAAGGATAACTGTGCTATATAAAGTTTCTGTGCAGGGCATTGAATTTCTTTTTATAAAAAAGGAAAATAGAGCTAGACTCACCATCTGTATATTTAAATCGTTTGATGTATAATTTGGTAAATCTTTAGTGATGATGTACTACTGATTTAGTTTAGCCTCACTGAAAGTATGGCCATACCAACTTATTTTCTTTGTTGACATTTGAAGTGTTAAAAGGATAACTTCTCCATAACTGGAGAAAACCTTTACACAATATACATGAGTGAGAACATCAAAATTGCACACATCTACTTCCACGACATGTTAATGTCTAAGTTTTGTATAGTCTTGTCATGGTTTAACCCCAGTCAGCAGCCAAGCACCACACAGCTGCTCCCTCACTCCCCGTGCCCCCCCGCCCTGCTCCCAGTGGGATGGGGAAGAGAATCGGGAAAGAAGGCAGAACTCATGGGTTGAGATAAGAACAGTTTAATAACTGAAGTAAAATACAATATTAACAATAATAATAATTAAATATAATAATAATAATAGTAATGAAAAAGAATATACCAAAAAAAAAAGGGGGAGGGGGAGAAACCCAGTGATGCACAATGCAATTGCTCACCACCTGCTGACTAATACCAGAGCTGTGATCTGCCCCTCCTGGCCAACTCCCCCCTGTTTATGTACTGGGCATGACGTTCCATGGTATGGAATATCCCTTTGGCTAGTTCAGGTCAGCTGTCCTGGCTCTGCTCCCTCCCAGCTTCTTGCACACCTGCTTGCTGGCAGAGCATGGGAAACTGAAGTCCTTGGCTTAAGATAAGCGCTACTTAGCAACAATTAAAACATCAACATGCTATCAACATTATTCTCACACTAAATCCAAAACCCAGCACTGTACCAGCTACTAAGAAGAGAGTTAACTCTGTCCCAGCCAAAACCAGGACAAGTCTTTAGACAATGCAATGAGAAACATGCTTGTACGTAGTCTTTGGTCCATGTCCCAGCTGCTTAGCACTGTCAGGTGTAAAACAGACAAAAGCTGCCCTGAGAGGATATCTGGAAATTTGCACTTCAGAAGAAGAATCTTGGGGTGAGAAAAAGCTTGTGTGATTAGTTCCAACATGTATTATTTGGTGTTTATCAATGGAAAATCTGAGTTAGAGCTGTGAGGAGTCTTAAACAGTAAAACAATAGGTTAACAAATGCTAGAGGAAATAGATTTTAACAGAAGAAATTTTTCTCTCTGTACCAAAGTGTTCCATGAAGGGGAATGTCAGCTCTTAAAGGTGCAAGTACTCTACTTCCAACTTTTTCCAATACAAAGCATGTCAAGTATGTGAAGGGAACTAGAAGGTGCCACAAAAAGGTTACAGTCTCCATCAGCGAGGAGGATGGAGGATACTGGTTCAGTAGCACCCAACAGCTGCTGTAATTCATCAGAACCCCAGTCCTACAGAAAACAATCTCAGGTACAGTATTGACTCAGTCCAAGGAGTATCTCCTCAGCAAACAGTACAGTAGCAGAGATTTCTTTGTATTCTTCTTACCTTGAAATAAGCTACTTACCAGGATGACTTTTCCTGTGCCAAGTGCTGTGCTGCTATGACAACACTGCTTTTGATGTGATACCTGGTTTCTTCGAAGCTAAATTGGCACTCCACGCACAGCACTGCAATTTGCAGTATTGGGGGAGCAATATTGTGGCTTAGAAGTAAGCCACTTTTCCTCTTCAGGTCTTGCAAGTGTAAATTTGTCTCAGCTGATGACTGAGTCTGCTGTTGCCAAAGCAAGCTCTGAGTAGATGTACAATTTTTTTCACTTACCAAGGCTTTATCCTCTGAAATCTAGCTTGTGTTTTCTCCAGACTGAGAAAACTGCCATATTGCTATCTATCTTTATTTGTTTCTGTTGTTATGATTATCATGATATATGCAAAATACACTCAAGACTGCTAGAACACTTCTGCAAAAGATAGCTAGTACTCTTCCCAGTATATATGTGAGATGGACAGTATTATTATTTCAGTTTGGTAAACTGTGACACAAGCAGAAAAATTGTTAGTCCGTGGTGATGATAGGAGACCTGTCCTGTTAGTCTTGAAATCATTGGGTTAATACCTCCAGCTAGTGTAAGTCAGAGTAGTTCCTTTACAATCAATACAATTGACATAAACTATCTAAGGATTTGGTTCAACACCTGAAAACATTTATAGACTTTAGTAAGAGTGAGGTACTTCCCACAGTAAGTAGGTAATTTTTCTATTATATCAGTCAACTTTCAAATCTTGTAAAGACAGCAAACTGACATGTTGTTTTTGCCATGTATCTCTAAAACTGTATTTTTTTCCTTTGTTTGCATGGGAATTATTCCATCACTGCTGCATTTGCAAGGCAAAAGTGTGCAGTTTTATGGTAGCGAAAGTGTTGTTTTCAGTAAAAGGGACAGGATGCTTAACCATAGACGGAGATCATATAATCACTGAAACGCAATTTTGAAGAAGATAGTTAGGTTAATGTCCAACTCTTGCAAACAGTAACCTGATAAATTGGCTTTGATTCTCTTTAAAGCACTACCAAGGGAAATAGAGAATAGTAAGATCCATCTCATCTCTTGTGCACCACTACATTAGGCATGCCCTCTGGGGAGAGTATGATGCAGTCCCTCTTATTAAAAGCTAAAAAGAGTCAAATGACCTAAAAAGATCAGAAAAGATAGGAAGTGTGGGAATAATTTTTGTGGTTTGGGGTTTTTTATACTTTGTTCCATCTTATTGTCTTCGCTGGTTTGGCAACTGGTACTGAGCTAGCTCAAGGGAAGAGAAAAAACATAATACTTCTATTTTGCAATATAAAAATAATTGTGATTTGGAATTGCAATATCATGCCTACTGTGGCAGAAAGTATTCATGATGTACCTGAAGATTCAATCTAGGTTAAAAGATGGTAGAACTTCCATGTCTTACCTGAAAAATTTATTATCTTCTGAAAAATGCCAGGTTTCCTAAAGAAAAGTATTGACATACTCAATAATGTTCCCAGCAGGAAGAAGGAACAAACATTGTTTGCTTCCAGTATTTGAAATTATGGATCAATTACATATCATGAATTTGATAAAAATGGAGGAAAGTGCATAAAATATTTTCAATTCCTTATCCTTCTGCATGCTCAGAGAATCAATAAATAGGATGCAGAGCTGATAAAGTATTTAAACTACAATGAAGGAAGCAATAAGCACTGCTTTTATCCACCTGTGCTTTGAATATGATGCTTTTCATTTATGACTAAGCTGCACTTTTACCTGTATAAAATGATTCTTCTTTCTCTTTTATTGCTGTCATTTTTTAATATAATTACATATGTTAAAAATGAAAACAAAGTCATGGAAAATCTGTTCTATTCATGGAATTACTTCTATATATTGCTCCCAGATGCACAAAGGGCATCTAGTCATGTCTTTTGTAGCCTTCATCAGGCTGAAACGGTAATAAACTGACAGTGCACAAATAGACGAGATGAGCTACCATGCTGGGGAACACATGCTGCAAGAATAGATGCCCAGTCATGGATAACCATGGGTCATCATTTCCCTATGTAATGACAGCAGTGTCACCACTATACAGAATTCAGTTATTAATGCTCTAACAACTTTCCAATTGCAAAACTAGATAGGGTTGAGTATCATCCAATATTTATGATACCACAGAAGAAAAATTCTGCAGAAATAGTGATTTAGATAGACAGATTTATAAGGGTGTGACTACACAGATTTCTGTGTAGCATAACTCCAGAGCTAATCATAAATACCACCTTTAGTCTGATTATGGCAGACTGGAGCTCAGTGAAGGCATATTTGCCCTAGATTTTATGCTGTTCCAGGTTACACTATTGCCCTGCTGCCATCTGTGTCTTTTCTGAAATTTTGCAAAATTAGACTCTCTGAAGCAGAAGTGAATCTTTGTAATTCTTGTTCTCATAAAGGCAGAGCATTTCAGCTCATGCTTGAGTCTAACAGCAGTGAGACTTTGGCCCACTTCTTGTAAAAGTGCCGTGTTCTATGTATATTTATGTCCCCTTTGAGAAATCCTATTTTCAGTGAGGCAAGAATTCAGTTAAGCACACTGTTTTCTAGATGTACCATATGGAAAACTGTTTTGGAGGTTCTCAAGTTTTTTGTGACAATTCTGTCATGATAGTGAAGAAATATTTTTTCCCAATAAAAGTTTAATAAAACCTAATTTTGCTCTATAAAGTTTTTATTTTAAAAATTTTAAAACTCTAGTAAGAATAACATTAACATGCTCCATGAGAACAGTACGTTTTGTCTCTCAGAATCAATTCTTTCAAATTTTCATTTCAGAACAACTTTTGTTTCTAAATTAAATTTTTTCGTATTATAACTTTAAAGGTCTAGACACATCAAACCAATGCATAAAAGAAATCATGAAATACATTTTTAAAATGTTTTTAACAGAAAATATTGATATTATGTATTTGTGGTATTTTCCCTGTTCAAATCTATAGAAATTTTGAATTACAGTTCTAAGTTTCCTTCAGCTTTGACTTTAATGGTGCCCTACACATGCAAATATTCCTACAAGGGATATTTTATTCTTTTGTTCATATGTTTGCTCTTATGTAAGATATTTTGATTTCTTTTCTTTTTCCTTCTACAAGGTTATTGGCAAACCATGTATTAAAATGTAAGGCAAGACCTTTCTAAAGATGCCTTTTATTAAATATTTGTAGCATAATAGTGATTCTGAGATATCAGAGAAGAAGTTATTTTTTACTACCAAGGCAAGGTGTCTAAGGTAACTCTTGTCTGTAACTTTTATTTTTCTTCTAAATTGCACTGCTAAAAATATTGAAAAAAACCATACAGGTACTAAACATGGCAATTTAAGTTTCAGCTCCTAAACTTTTCAGAGGCTTGTTAATACTTCATTACAGAATTAAAAATCTGTATTTGTTTTGTTCACTTCCAACCAGAAATATATAATTGGACTTAGTGCATTTAAGATTGCTGTTCACTAATTACCCAGATATCACTAGCATGGCAGTCTCTCTGCACAGCCTGCAATTTGCATTAATTTCAAAAGCACTCAGACTGCTTTCCTACTATCCCAACACAAAGAACAATAATAACAATGCTGAAGCAGTCAAGTAATTTTAAAAAATAGAATTCAGTAAAGATGAAGACATTTGTTTCAGCTGCTATCATAACATTTTAACACTGGTGATTCTTTGGCTCAGGAGAGAATTCTACCACCCTGTCCTGGTTTCAGCTAGGACAGAGTTAATTTTCTTCCTAGTAGCTGGTATAGTGCAGTGTTTTGGAGTTAGTAGGAAAATAATGTTGATAACACACTGATGTTTTTAGTTGTTGCTAAGGAGTGTTTATACTAACTCAAGGATTTTTCAGCTTCTCATGGCCAGCCAGCAAGAAGGCTGGAGGGGCACAAGAAGCTGGGAGGGGACACAGCCAGGACAGCTGACCCAAACTGGCCAAAGAGCTATTCCATACCATATGACATCATGCCCAGTATATAAACTGGCGGAGTTGGCCAGGAGGGGCGGATCGCGTCTTGGGAACTAACTGGGCATCGGTCGGCGAGTGGTGAGCGATTGCATTGTGCATCACTTGCTTTGTATAGTTTAATTCTTCTAGTATTACTATTGTCATATTATTATTATCATTATCATTATTTTTCATTCCTTTCTGTCCTATTAAACTGTCTTTATCTCAACCCACCAGGTTTTTTTTTCCGATTCTCTCCCCCATCCCACTGAGTGGGGAGGAGCGAGCGAGTGGCTGCATGGTGCTTAGTTGCCGGCTGGGGTTAAACCACGACACGCCCGTAGCTGTAAGTGAACAGAATCTGAATTTCTCTGTTGAAATTCTCTTGCACATTTACACTGAATCTTCTGCATAACTTTGCATGGCATACCTATGTGATGATATTCACATCATTAGCCAAGGACCAACAGAATAGGTCCAGGATGAAAGATAAATCTAACTTTTGCTTGCTTGTTGTTCAATTTTCTGTACAATCTCTCAATTTAATCTTTTCTCACCTTTTTATAATATTCAATCTCTGACTGACCTGAATTGCTTTCATTCTGCCACTTTTTCTCTACTGTGTATTTCTAATTGTGTATGGGAAAGATACACTAGCTTTTCTGGATCTTAGGATCTCTAGCTATTAATATGTGCACAGCGGGTGGCAGTGTTCCTTTTCAAACAGCAGAATTATTATTTAGATTTTAAATACAAATTCCATAATTGTTGCTTTATTCTAGTGGACTCCTATTATACTGGCTGCTTTTACTGATAGAAATCATTGTTTGCAATACTACTGTATTGAGTTTAAGAAAAGGGTTTATTTTATAGCATAACAAATGTTCTGCTTTCAAATAATTTTAACTAGGGAAAAAACCCACCTGCTTCAGGTATACTGATAATTTCCTGTCTCAACTTTTAGATCTGTTAGTTGCCTAATTCAATCAAAAAGATAGAAAATGAACAGGGAATCCAGGAGTCAATATTCTACAAAATGCATTTTATCAGAAAAAAGAGACTGGCCAATGAGCTGTTTATCAAGAAAGTTAAAAGTGCTTTTTACCTTTCTTAATAAATTGGAGTGTCCTGTGATATCTTGGAAAAATACGGGGCGGGGGGGAAGAATGAATTGCTGTTCTCGGTTTTCAAGTGTTGACACTTGGAGACATTGTAGAATATTTTCTAGGTTGAGTAGAGATGATTAGAGCCTGTAAGTCTTTTTGGAAATTCTAGAGGGAGTTGCTTACCCTTAGGTTTATGAATATAGCTTTAAGTTTCTAAATATTTTGTTCAAAGGAGTGAGGGCAAGCCAGGAAGCGAGTCTGTAGAACAACAAGAATAGACGCAAGATACCAGACTGCCAGGACTATGACTTAATAATCACAATAGTGTTTCATTGGAATTAATGTTGAGTTTTAGATAAAAACATTTATAAATATGCTGTTAGAAGTGTGTTGAGCCTGCACAGATCAGCATTCTGTAATGTTCATATGTAATAAAAACGATGAACAGAGCTGAGCAGGGTTAAACATTCCTTTCTTTTTGAACTCTTTTGTGTATAACCACTTCTGGAGAAGTAGAGAGAAAATCCCCCCAATATTACAGCTGTTTCAATTATTATTATTTGATTAATATATGTGCAATGAGTTGAAATGTAGCCTTCCACAGATGGTGGTTCAGCTCACAATACACGAATGCTGAAGGGCAAGCTCTGTCTTTAATTAAAGTTGCCCAACACTAGCTGTATAGTTTTCAGTTCCCAAACAATAGTTGTTCAGTCTGAAATTTTCTACTGACAGTTTCCCTTTCGAAAATTCTGTTTCAGCCTAGTGGGATTTTGGTTGGGCAGAAAGATCTTCGTCATGTCTGAAAATGTTTTAAAAACAAGGAGGAGGAGAAAGAGGATGATAGATACCCACATTAAGACATGCCCTCTAGCTTCTATGCATCATATGAAACAGACCTGATAAAATATTTGTTTGATACAGATTTAGAGCAGGTAATGGGTATGAAAGATACAATAACAGTAGAATATTATTAATACAAACACCTTCTGCTAACAAAATTACATGTAGAACTAGAAATCTCTTTAATCAGCATTTAATTCATGGTCTTTTATTATCGACAGATCTTCATCTTGGGAAGGGCATTATTTCAAGTTTTAACATAGAAGTAATACAGATCAATGGATTAGCCCTTCAGGAGAGGGACTAATTATTTTAATGAGAACATTCTAATTAGGCAGGTTGGAAACGATGATTAAAGAATCTTGCATGCTTAGAATTTTAATGGGGTTATCGTTGAGTAAACATGATAATGCATGAAGAATGTATGGTATCTCTGTTAAAGAGCTAAGATGCTCTTTTTTGGAATGAGTGAAAAAATAATGGAAAAGACTTTGGTGACAGCCTGAATTCTACATGCCAGGTGTTGAGATTATAAACTTTCAGATAGAAGACTCAGGAACTGCATCCACTATTCTGTTTGTGTGCTACAATTTATTAATAATGCAATTGTAATAGAAAACAAGAATTTCTATATTAAAAAGAACTATCTAAAATCAAATTATCTCATATTCGGTGAAGCATTTGGGTGATCTAATTTCACTCTATTTAGAGAGAAATTATATTTGCAGAGTAGTTTCTGAATTGAGATGCCAACAATCTTTATTTTATTTACTCTTAGAGACAAGATTAAATGGGAAGGAGGGGGGAAGTGAAAATGTAATATAATTGAATATTTTTTCATTAAACACCTAAACTAATCCAATAATGACATAGTAATGCTCCAGTTTCTCATATTTTGCTCACTGACACCAGTGATCTAAGTAAATAATTGAAAAGGGGTTTTGTGAAAATCTAAATAATTAAAAAAACACTTCTTGACACCAGGATAAATGTTGATAAATTCACTTCTATTCTTTTCCCCTCCAGGTGCTATATATTTTATGGTTAGAGACACTACAAAGAGGGTGTCAATTCAGTAAATATCCCGAACTTTATACGTCTGAATATTAGGCCTCATATTGCTTTTTCTGTTCTATTACTCCCTGCACTGCAATCTGGCATTTTGCCCATCTGTTACAGTACCTATGCAATCACAAAGGCATGCCAAGCATGAATAGACAATTTGAATTGCATGTTCTAAAGTAATATTCTTTTAAGGCATCTGTTAGAATAATAAGAAGAAGCATGATAAGAAAACATGTAGAAAATAGCTTTCTGATCACAAAATATTTTTAGGAAATTAAAGGTTACTTTCTTTATTTTTCCTGGGCTGCATCAGTACATTTTACATGCTGAAAGCATTTTTCACTGAAAAATGTGTGACAGGATGTACTTAAACCCAAATAGCCAATGATGGTTAGGCTACTTATCTAAAATATAAGAAACCATGGTTCATATCTATGGAATTTGCAGATCTCCTTATTCCAGTGGATATTTTAAACACTAAGCGTCTCTCTTCACATAGATATGTTTTGAAATAAAGCATCCAAATTTCTGTACATATAACATCTGTAGATATATATAGCATATATTTTTTGTCAGTATTTCCATCACTGAGATTTTCAAACCACAAAAATTGGATGCATGAAAGCTCATTTTAAAATGTAATGTAGAGTTAGTGAAACACAAGAGCAATGCAGTAATGTGTTGATCCCTTGCTATTCTTATAATAGTATGATGTTTAATAAGAAATAACTTTGAATTAACCACTGCTTTCACAAATAATTTCAGAATACAAATTGACTTATAAAGTCCAACTACTCTCACCAAGTGATGTCTGACCATGGGTTAAAAAAGGGGGAACCTCATCACAGTTTTCCAGTACTCAAAGGGCAGCTATGCGGAGGACAGAGGCTCTCTCTTCACAAGAAACCACATAGAGAGAACAAGGGGCAATGGGTACAGGTTGCACTGGGAGAGGTTTCATCTTTATATTAGAAAGAAATTTTTTACAATGAGAACGATCAATCACTGGAACAGCCTCCCTAGGGACATGGTGGAGTCCCTATCACTAGAGGTTTTCAAAATGAAACTGGACAGAGTGCTAGATAAATTCATGTAGGCTCCCTTTTCCATGAAAGACTGGACAAGATGATCTTTTGAGGTCCCTTGCAATGTGGGCTGTTCTATGATAAAAATAATTTTATTAGTTATTAGACTGATGTTTCCTTCTGTCACTAAAGTTGCATGTGAATTCAGAAGAGCAGATTAAACTCCTGTTGAACTACACGGCAGTATGTATGATATTAGAAATTTTGTCCAAGATATTATCCATTTTCCTGATCTTGAGCTGAACAGGTAGCCATATGCTGGATTAATGTCATAGCAATGTGCAGGAGGCTGGAAAAACAAAGCTTTCAGAACATTTGCCTGCTTTGAGTATTACCATCAATTAACACTAATAGGCAGATCCTATTACCTATTTCACTTGCCAAATTTTTGCCTGTAAAATTGTCATGGTTTGACCCCAGCCAGCAACTAAGCACCATGCAGCCGCTTCTCCCTCCCCGCTCCCAGAGGGGTAGGGAGGAGGAAAAAAAAGTAAAGCTTGTGGGTTGAGATAAGAACAGTTTAATAACTAAAGTAAAATAAAATACACTACTAAGAATAATAATAATAATATAACAATAATAATTGTAATGAAAAGGAATATAACAAAAAAAAAGAAATAACACCCAAGAAAAGACAAGTGATGCACAATGCAATTGCTCACCACCCGCCCACCGATGCCCGAGCAGTGATCCACACCTCCCGGCCAACTCCTCCCTGTTTATATCCTGGGCATGATGTTCTATGGCATGGAATACCCCTTTGGCTAGTTCGGGTCAGCTGTCCTGGCTGTGCTCCCTCCCAGCTTCTTGTACACCTGCTTGCTGGCAGAGTATGGGAAACTGAAAAATCCTTGACTTAAGATAAGTGCTACTTAGCAACAACTAAAACATCAGTGTGTTACCAACAGTATTCTCACACTAAATCCAAAACACAGCACTGTAGCAGCAACTAAGAAGAAAATTAACTCTATCCCAGCTGAAACCAGGACAAAAATTCACCTGGTTTTCATCCTAGCACAGTACTTCCATGTACTTCTTTTTTCATTCCGAACATCCCTGCTTGCCCAGCTCTGAGACTTGTTTTTAACTTTGTTAAGTGCCATAAGAGTTAACTGCTTTTTAAGAAGCCCAAAGTAAGCAAATTTTGCTCTAAAAGGACATGCTTTAGACTGTTCAGTTTAATTTTGTTTCAAGAAAACCAATTGTAGCAAGAATTTTCAGAAAAAAATATTAGGTCCAGTCCATTATGAATATAAGAAACCTGTTCAACATTGTCCAGGTTTTGAAAAGGAAAAAAATGTTTTTTGTATTATATAAAGCTCTGAATGAAGTACAAGTAATTAAGAGAAAGGAGTTTGAGTTCATCCAGTAAAGATCTGGAGGAGTTTGGATTTACTTAATGACTGCCTTTAAGATTCTTTATTAATTTTAATCATTAATATTTCAAATGAAAGCTTTGCATCCAGTATCCAATCACTATTTTCAGATTTGGACTCCTGCCAATGTCTTTGTTACTCTCAGAGGTGATGTTGAATAATGAAAGAGTTTAGCAATTCCTGAAATGAAGCATGTTTCAAAGGTATTTTTAGTTACAGGTCATCTTTCTATTTTGTGTCACACTTCCTTTCCCCCATTCTTTCCAACGAGTGAATGGAGGAAAAAGGCTCCGTATGTGGGTTGCCTGCCATTAATGTACTACCTTAGACTCAAAGTGATAGACACAGTTGGTATTGGAATTATTTTGAATTATCAGGGTCAGCAAAAATAGTTCTAAACAGGTTTTGCTACTCCTGAATTTTTATACTGAGGCAGTAATATAGATATTATCTATCAGCTCTTCAGTAAAGAAGTGGTTATAGTGTCATACTATACTTAATTTGTGGGATAGAGGAAGATTGGGATTGTAGATGAACTGAAAGGTTGGGGGAAATTCTATCATCAGAGACAGAATATAATAAAAGGATGCATAACATCCTGCTAATCCTTGGAGGATTAGCCTGGAAACAGTATTTTATATCATTATGCTTACAAACTACAACACTAAGAATAAGATAGTGTTGATGAAATGTATTGGTGGCATCACCCATGTGAGATGAACAGAATTTCATAGAGGAAGCAATGAGTAACCTGAAAGTAAAAGAGATGGAGTGGAATTCAGTTATACAGAAGCAAGGCAGCATACCTGGCAAATAAAATGTCTAGTATTACTTAAGATCTCATCAGGTAGAAGAAAAGGGCTACATGGTGCATTTTCAGTGTATAGATGACATTGAGCTGCCAGCATAATATGGTGAAGAAGATTAAAACAAATTTGGTGTGTAGTGGTGAAAGTATTTCAATCAGAAGTTTTAATAGTATTGCAAAAATCACTGATAAGACTTCATTTTAGTCTCTGATCACCTCTAGTAAAGAAAGGTGAATTCAAAATAAAACAGGTATGGGGCATGACTACTAAAATGATCAGAAGAAAGCAGAAGCTGCTACAGAAGTGGTAACTGGAAGAATTTTGTTTCTTTAGCCTGGCGAAACAAAGGTTGATAGAATGAGGAGGAAAAGATTACTGTCCATAAAGATGACATAGTAGGTAAACACCATGAAATAGTTATTTAGGTTTCAGAAGAGTAATAGTAATAGAGCAAATTAATATGAAATACCCATGAATAAATTTAGCTAATGTTATACAAAGCTTCTTAATCCTAAGAGCTGTGATTCCCTGGAATCACAGCCTTTATTCATTATTGTAAGGGCAAGATCCTAAGTTATACTTTCTGAGATGAAATATAACAAATGGTGATATAATTTATATGCTGCAACATATACAACAGCAGGGTACCAGATTAATAAACAGAAGAACCAGTCCTGATTTCCAGTAATCCCTGCCAAACTAAGTTTTCCTACAATTCTAAATCATATAATCAATATAGGAACTAATTTTAGCTCTTGTTGGAATCACAGGTTATTTCCACAAAATGGTAGAATTCTTGCTAGAACATTCTTAGATTTTAAAATCAAATGGTAAAATTGCAAATTAATCTCATAACAGAGAAACAACATTTCTTTTTTATTGGGATGTAAAACTGGACATAGTACTCGAGATTCAGTCTCATAAGCATATAGTAGAGTGCAATAATCACTTCTCTCTACTTGCTGGCTACACTCCTGCCAATGAACTCCTGGATGTTAGACTTCACCACCCCTTAGACTTCACCACTACAAGGGGGCACTCCTGACTCATGTTCAATTGCTTGTCTGCCACCAGATCTGTTTCTCCAGAGCCAATATCTATCCAGTTTGTACTGTTGCATTGGATTATTCTGTCCTAAA
The DNA here is from genome assembly GCF_018139145.2 of Gymnogyps californianus. NCBI lineage: Eukaryota > Metazoa > Chordata > Aves > Accipitriformes > Cathartidae > Gymnogyps > Gymnogyps californianus. Next base: position 23,621,281 of record NC_059475.1, on the reverse strand, counting down.
CACAGGATTTCACATTTTGCCTGAACCTCGAGCTGTTCGAGAGACTTCTAAATAGCAGCCCTGCTCTCCACTTTACCACCCTCAATTCAGTGCCATCAGTGGACTTGCTGGCAGTGCATCCTATCCCATCATGCAAGTCATTAATGAAGATGTTAAATCAATTCCAGTATCATCCTTGGAGGAATGCCATTTTTAACTAGCTACCAGTTAGATTTCCAATCACATCCAATTTCTTTATGCCCTTCATGCTACTTAACAATTTCATTTCCAGCTGAGCTTTGAACTTCTTAATTCTGTCATTGTGTATCTGGAGGAGGCTTATAGTTTATTCTTGGTAGCGTGTCTCCATTGTTGCCAGTGAATATACGTGTATGTATATTATACATACGTGTGTGTCTATATATGTGCACATACATGCATATATGTATCTAGACCTATCTCAGGGAAGTAGAGATTACTGTGATGGAAGTGTTTAAAATACTGATAGATCAGGCCAGCTTCAAAAAAATTTTGTTACTAGATTCAAGACAACCTAATATTGAGTATATCCTGATTTGTGTAGTTATAATTTCTGGTTGTCTCAGGCTTCTGCTTTGGCTACATTACTGCCATAACAGTTTCCTTTTGCATTGGAGGTCAGTGACAACTTCACCAACCATCCAGACTGCCTATGATTACACCTGCACATTTGCTTGTACAATGGAGCAGACTGCCTCTGTGTTATAAGGAGTGTGTCTTTGAAAATCAGTCCTCTCTCCTTTGCCCTTCAAAGCAGCCTCCCAGAGATCCTGCCTGCTACTTCTCTGAACAAGGTGAAGTTTGCTTTCCTGAAGTCCTTTAATCTGCTACTCTCCTTCCTCACTTTCCTTAGCTTCTTAAATTATATCACCTCGTGGTCTTTATGGCCAATATGGCCATTGACTATAACAAAACCCTCAGCAGTCCTTCCCTAACTTAGGAGTACCTGTCCAAAAGCTGCATGCCTATGTTAGTGCAGCACCACATCTAAGCCTCTCAGAAGGGTTTACAAGCCAGGCCTCTCACCAGGATGGTCAATGGGCTTCTGGATGAAACCTGGCTTGGAGCAATCTCCTATATTCCCTTAGCATATGGAACGTTAAACAGAGCCTAATGTTTAAGAAGTCAGTTTGATGACAAGTTATAGGAATATCATTCTGTATTTGTTTATCCAAGGTAAGTTTGAATATGCTAGGACTATGATTACATTAAATATTTGCAAGGAAATTCTAAAGATGCTGGGCCAGTTCTGGACCAATTTTTGCATCAGCATGTTTATATTGATTTAGATAAAGCAATGTGCAAAACAGCCAGCAGAATCAGGGCCTTCACTTACTAAATCTGTCAAAATGGTTATACATCTCGGAGACTATTTTTATGTACACAGACTTTTCTCAATATAGAGCAGAAGGTTTTAGTCAGCAGAAGAAACAGGTTATATTTCTACAATATAATTTGGGGTGAGATCGAGGGCATTTTATTAGAAACAATTGAAGGAAAATAATATATTCTTTACACAACAACAACCAAAAAACCCCATGAATGAGCAGAGGAAAAAAAATCCACAGAAGTTCCCTAAACAAAAACAGAATTCTCATTTTAGGCATAAAATCCATTTCTAAATTGGCACATGGTGTCACAAGGAGTATTAATCTAGAGACAGAAGACCTCTATAGGTACAAAAATACTGGAAAATAAAGCCTCGTAGGAGACACAGTATCTCATCAGAAAACAAGAAGAATAAACACAAAATTTTGCATGTCATTATAGTGTACCACTGAGGACAGCCACCAATTTAACAGGACGATACTAATACAACTGCAGCACAAATGTGCCTCATGTTATGATTTTTCAGAGTTTAAAACTGAAGAGCATTCTATGTCTACATCTTAAGTATATCTTAAAATATATTCCCATAAGAAAAAGTCTTATCTCTGCATAGAGCTCAATCAAGAGCTGTGTACCAGTTAAGACCACTGAAGTCTCAAGTTTAATCTGATGTAAGATATGCACCCAGATTCTCCTCTGCTTTAGGAGGAAAATCCCATTCGCAAACTGAAATCCTGAAGTATTTATTTCATTTATTCTCAGCTTTCATTCAGCCAGTATCTCAGCTGAAGTAAAAGGATATGAAATCTTTCTGAATGTGCTTATGTACTGGAGGAAGAATTAGTGGAATTCTGCATAAAAGGTAAAATCAATGGGCCCTATAGCTGAATGAAGACTGACAGAAAACAGAGGGGGGAAAAAAAAGGTGGGGGGGGGGAAGAGAAAGAATAAACTGAGCAAATTTTGTGTGGTTTTTATTGTGATAAGAATAGTTATAGCTTGAATTTCTTAGCCCAAATATTTTAACTACTATATAATTACCCTAGAATTTTATGGATTTTGATCTGCAATTTTTGTCCATACATTTAATAATTATCATGGAATGGTAAGTTTTTATTCAAGCAAGGCATCCATTGAAAATTGGCCTAATAAGTAGATATTTTGACCTCCATTTGTTTTATTTCTATCCAAATGAATGTGGCAAATAAAATTTAAATTCAGTGCAGAAAAAGTAAGTGATTTCATAGGATATGAGTATTCACAAAGATGGAAGAAGAACTTACATCATCTTCATGCTCTTAAAGTATCAATCTCAGCAAATATCTGAGTTATCTCAGGATTGTTTGCATTTTTAAAAATAATACAAACATCCACTTTTTTTTTTTTAAATATATGCATAACAAGCAGGAGAAGAGTGAGTCCAAGAGTAGAACAAATTAGTGCACTTTCTATTAATGGAGCAATTATTTATTACTCATTAAAAAGCTATTAGTAAAACATTGTTATTTATGATAAGTAATAAGCAACATGTTGCTGAACAGTTGGCAATAGAAATTAGAAAGTAATAATATTAGTTGGAAAGTGAATTCATCTAAAAAAGGGTGTCTTCAAGTGTTTAGCATAGTTTTGTTTGTTTTTAGAGTGATGATAGTTAAAACATTTTTATTAATCTGCTCTTTATGAAAATTAAAGCATTTGCATGTACTCTGCTTCTGTTCATAACTCATGTCTTAGCTCTCCTGTTTCTGTCACTTAGATACGCATGTTGTCTTAAACTCCTAAACAAGTGAGCACTATTGATCATTGTCCCCCATCCATCTAATCTCAGCTGTAGGTCTCCAGTTAGTAATGCTGCAGAAGAGTTTTCCCTATTAGCAAACAAATCTTAGTAAGTGTATTGTGTTAATAAATCATTTATACTTATAGACCTTTTGAGAAGGGCAAAAGCTCCCAAATTTTGATTTACATGTAAATATTCAACATTGAGCTTTGCAGTATTTTCCTTTGGGACTGAGGAGATCACCTTGGTTTTTTTCTTTTTTCTTTTTTTCCTTACAGTAGAGGAACCTTACTGCATAGTTTTCTTAGAACCTCCACATCCATATGCATTGTAGTGTACAGGTTAAGGAACATTATCATAGAAATAGGTATCTAAGCTCCCTGAAGATTAAAGTGGGATAAAATGCATTGATTTAAAGTCAGTGCAGTTGGTTAAATTATAATTTAATGTCATCATTTCATTTCATTAACGGTAGATTTAAAATACGCTGATTAGCCAAGAATAGGGCCTGTATGGAATTTTTAAAATAAAATACAAATTCTGAGAAACCTTGTTTAACTATTAAGGTTTGTCAAGCGCCTAGAATTATGCCTCCACCTTGCTTCTAACTGCAGTAGCTGTGACTTGGCTAATTATCTTAGTCCTAAACTCTTATGTAATTATGAGCAGGATCATGAAGCCAGGTAATTTCTGCCTGGTAATTTCTGCATAAGTTCTTTAAGAAGGAAACAGTTAGTGATGGTTTTGGCCTTTTTATAGTTGTTTGGCAGTTCAAGTGTGTGTAGGATGTAGCTTTAAAAGAGAGCTTTAAAAGTTAGAAAATACATTATGCATATACTTTTAAAACAAATCCCTATCCTCATTCAATCTATGTCTTCTATTTTACTAGTCCCCAAAAATCCTTCTCTATTTCTCTTTATTTCTTTCAACACCTCTACTAAATTCTAGTAAAAGTATACCCCACTCTAAGATTGCTTGTTTCCTCAACTGACACCCTTTGTTTTCCTCCAATCTCAACCCAGCTTTTCTTCATTGTTCATCTACATTTTCTCAGTCACTCAGTCCTGGTACTAAAGATATCTTTCAAGTGATACACAGCATGAAAACATTTAGACCATTTATTTAATGCTTAAATAAAATAATATTCAGTCAGAAATAGGATTACATAATAGAAAATGAAAGCCCATAATGTGTATTATCTTCTGACAAACGTACCTGAGTTGTATGAGAATTTTTATGTACATCAAAACATTAAAAAAAAAAAAAAAAAAGACATTTGAGGACATCAGTCTTCAAAATTAGAGATGTCTGATATCCCATTAAGACTCATATTTTTGAGTTACATAAAGTTTAATGACATTTGAACAGAAAACCCAATTCCTAGCTTTTCAGAAATCCCATTGTACCATGCAATTAGGAAGTTCATCTCTCAAAAATTCAAATAATTAAGTGATTACACTGCAATGTCTTTGAAACCACTCATAGTCCATAGTTAACAGATTTCCAGAAAATGTTAAATATCATAATATTATTGTATTGGCATTTTTTTTCCTTTTCATTTTCTCCCTCCCTAATTACAGTATTATGTATAAGTAATAACGTATGTGTTTTCATTACAAAGACTTTCTTTTCTCATTGTACAAAGAGTGGGTCAAACATGATGTTATATCATTATTTCATTATAAAGTGATACGTATCAATATGCGTGTCTCATAACTTTACAAATTGATCTACATATTGAGGAAGAAAAAAACAGAAAGCTGTGCTGTCACTGAGCAAGTATATTCCAGAGATGCTTGTCTTACTGCCGACACACAAAGCAAGTTTACTTGCATCTCAACCAGTGAAACCCAACATAAAGCACAACACAGCTAAAAATACATGATGATTAAATGCATGATTATTTTAAGAAAATAATACAACACAGAAAAGTGAGAGATGAGCTTTGAACAATTATAGAGGCATTATTGTATTGGACGGATCTGGAACATGGAGGGTTTGGGGTTTTTTGTGATTCTAATCTGTTTCGGTCAAAAGAATCATGTACAATTTCATTTTAAATTTTAATTTCTTTTAAAAATAAGTCACTTTTGAGCAGAGAAACCATAGGAAAGTAAGCTAGGTTATCATATGTGCAGTTACGTCATTATTAGTGAAGATTTCACTTATAAAGATAATGTTGATTTCTTGAATCACCATTGAGGTGTATAGATTCTGTGAAACAGAAGAGGGCAGAATTTGAAATTAATGACGTTGAAGAGCTGTAAGTACACAATCTGAAAAAACAGTCTTTAGAATTTTTATTAACAAGGTGTATAAGACTGAACAAATCTAGCTTGTCTTTTTTGGATCTGAGTTTCAATGTCATATCAAATAAAAACCAAAACAATGGTTTTCCTGTTAACTGAGCAAATTTGATTACAGGTCACATAGGTGCTGTAGCCAGAAAACAAAGACAGCTTAAAAAAAACCCCAAAAACAACACTTTCCAGACTAGAGAGACAATTTATCTACTTTCTTGTCAGCAGTATTAAATAGCATATATTTATTCTTCAACTCACACTTAGAAGACAGTTTTTCTAAGAAGAAACATATCTATAACAGGTGTTGTATTATGACACAAAATGGATTCTTGAGGACACCAGATACAGAACTCTTGATTCACAGAAATCTGTGCAAATACTTTTGTGGATTTAAAAATATTGCTTTTTGCACGGTTGTATATTTTCAAACAATGCTTCATTCAAATTCAGAACTTCATCTTAAATTTTTACATTTAGGTAGCACGTACCTCAGTATACTCCATGCTAATTAGATGAGAATATTTACCAACTTTGAAACGTTGACATTTCAGAACTTTTAGTCTAATCTCTATGGTTTGCTGCAAGCCAAAGAAAAAGAATTATTTCAGTATGTTCACATTGTGATTTGTTTGCCATCATGCTCATAACAATGAAATTTGTCTTCTCTTTATAAACCTTCAAATAATCGGAAATAAAAGTAAAATAATTCAATTAAATCTCATTGTCTTTTATAAAAGGAGATACATAAACTGCCTCCTTTCTAGGTTCTAAATGTGCAACATGATACAATTTGGAAAGATAGATCTGATCACTGATTCTTGGCTTCTGTTCTCTCTGTTGCTGGCTGCTGCAGAAAGGAGTGTTTTCAGCAGGCAAAAATTGACAGAAATATATAAGCTATGTTGGCAAGAAAGTTCACACTTGGCCTTTACCAGTTGATGCATCAAGCTGATAGCTGGCCAAAAATAAATTACAACGAAATAAAAATATACTGATCTTAAAAGAGGGAAAAAAACCCTCACACATGCCCCCCACCACACACACATATATAAAAGAGAGAAAGAGGTGCAAACTCAGAAGTGGAACTCAGACAGAAAGGGAATAAAACCAATACTAAAATCTTTAATATTCTTTCTCCCATCTTTGCACTCTCCACTGTTGCTTGTTCCAGTCCTGTCAGACACAGCTTTCCTCAATTAATACCGAGCTCATTTCTACCGACCTTGTTTTCTACATCACCTCGGGCATTAAGATTTTTTTTCTTTTTTCCTGGAATGCTATATGAAGCTGCAGGGAGATGCAGAAGATATGTTAATCACAGCTGTTTCTTATAGCCTGTGGAATGGAAAGCTCTGTTTAAAAAAAAAAAAAAAAAGGCAGCGCCATTCACTCTAAAGCTTCAGAAAAAAAATTGAAAGACTTGGAAGATCATGTTTGGAAGCAGTAGTATTTTATTACAGAATTATTTCAAGAAGTTCTAATGATTTCATAATTAGGGAAATGGTTTCTTGACTTCTATTCCTAGCTCTTATCAGAGATGTCCGAAATCCAGAATTTAACAAAAAGCCTAAGTAATTGACCCTCATGGCACTTAAAGTTTGCCAATTTATTAAAAAGTTAAAGTAATTTTATCTACATTTTTAGGCAGTTTTAAGATTTGACTAATTGATGACTTCTGTTGAACAAGTGTTTGAGGTACTTAACTATACATTTTTTAAAACTTTAAGAAAATCTGTATATATTCAACAGGTATGAAGACCAAACTTTCAAAATAATTTAAATGCTGCTGTTGAGCAGTTCTAAATGTTCTTCAGGTCACCTATTTTATCATCTATTAATACACTATTATGCATTATCTATTAATACACTATTATAACCTATTAATACACTATTTATACATGTCTGCCAAGCAATGCTAATGGACCCCAAAGTCCATTAGCAAGTAACATAGTCCATAGCAAATCCATAACAAGTGCACTTGTTATTCAGCACTTGGGTTAACTGACCAGGTCAAAATTCTTAGGAGGATGAATTTTCATTTATTATCAAAACAGCATTTATTATCAAAACAGTAGGTAAACTGAGTGTGTACTCCCAAATAATCTGATTTGAATGGTTAAAACATCTCAAAGGCTGTGTTCTGATTATATTTCTAGCAGAAGAGAATAGTAAAGAAAAAAAAAATTAGCCTTAAATCTAATGAATCAGACTTTGCACAGATTAGGCTGCAATTGTAGAAAAGCGAATAGAATGAATCCAGCTTTAGAAGCTGCTGACTTGTAGTGTTCATTGTAAACACCTCACATGTAAAGGACTAAGTTGAACAAATGCGGACTTCAATTATTAATAACTGATGCTGTGCATGTATAATCATTGGATTTATTGGGTTTTGCACTTTAAAAAGACTGTCTTTAACATCAAGGAAAATAGTAACATGGTAATAAGAAACATGCCTAAAGCATTTTAAAGAAAGAGGAAATTACTTTCTTTACTCTCCTCCCAAAACTTAGTATAATAAATTTGAAGATGAAAGATAGATATCTGAAAGGACAAACAAGATTTCCCCCATCCAAAATGAACAACAACAACGACGAATATATATATTTCTTCTTTCCCTAAGGTTGCAAATCATCTTCAGGAGAGAAGTTGTATGCAGTGATAGTTTTATACATAAGCTCTTGGTAGTGAAAGTGTAACTAAACCTATGAACTGCAGAAATATAAACATAAGACATAGCTAGCTTGCACCTTCAGTCATTTATACTTAAGGGGAACTCCACCAAGAAGTAGAAAGTCAAAACATCCAGAAACAGATGACTATTCTAAGGCAATAGATTTCATACTCATAAAAAGTACAATTTGATGAATGTTGTTTGTTCTGGGAGGTTCTTCAGAGAATTTTAGTGGTTTAGATGTCACTTAATTCAGACCTGACATGTTTTTACTATCCGATGGCTGTTCAGTGGCTTTTGAGAAATAAGCTCATTCCTTTACTTACAAGTTTTTCTATGGTCCCTGTGACAATATTCTCTGAAACCATGATAAAGACAAATGGATTTATCTTATTCCTTTGGTTCAGGAAAGTTTTATTACTGCTAGTTCACATAGAGGGAAGTCAAGAAAAGAGAATGTGTGAAGACTCCTCACCCATTTATGTCAGTTATTTTTGCAAGTGAGATGAGAAAGATCATTTTGACTAACCCAGCTGACTTTGTGCTATAGCGTTTTGCTTGGAGTACTTACATGCTTCTTTTTCTATTTTCTGTCATGATTGTTTTTTCTATCCAGTGTATGAAGAAAAGCAGTTGGATGCTTTAATGCTTTCTACAGCTGCTGGACTTCTGTCCATGCCACAAAACTAGTAGCCTACAGACAATATTTTAGAAGTAGAGCATAAGATGCTACTTCTAGAACATAAGATGTGAGAAAATTGCAAAATTTTCCTCTAGACTTCAAGTCCTCTGCTTAAAGATAATTTATATAAAAGTTCACTTTGCAACAAATGAATAGCTGATAGGGCTGCTTATTCTGGAAGTATATTTAGATTCTCGTGCATGAAAACTTGCTGTTTTAGGATAGCTACTGAAAACTTTCTCTTTCACTAAGATAGAAAAGATCACAGGCAGAAATAATAACGTTAATAACTAGAATAAGGTATTGTACTTCAAACTTGTTTCCCATACGATATAAGAAACATAAATAGACTTTGGCTTTAACACAGTAGAACTGTTCCATACTCTCATTTGTTCGCAGCTACTTCTTTAAGTACTTCCCACACTAAGTACATCCTTTGCATTCAGTAGGCCTTAGGAAACAAGGTCTTGGCTACATTTCAAGTGTCATTTAGCTCTTCAGAAGAGCTTATTTAGCATATTTTCCTGCATCATTTGAGGAGCTGCCAACCTTACCACATTCAGTTTCCAATGAAAACTTTTCCTTTTAAAAAATTGGATTTCTCGTCTCACATTATCGTACATCAAGCAGAGCTTCAGTAAAGATGTTGAAATTAGATGGTAAACAGCATCCAACATGAAACAACATCCTGGTTTTAGCAGAAACTGGAATGTAATAAGTTTTTGTCTTCTTGTATTTGGGGAAAAATTAGTGAATACTGAAATAAAACTAAGCTTCAAGCTTTAATTGCTTTCAAAGTATTTTTATTTTAATCATTCTTCTGAAAACAGAGCCGGACTAGTCATCATAAAGTAGTTCATTTTTACATGTGACCCCAAATGTTTGGCTAAGTCAATTCTTCATTATCTCATTCTAGCTGAACAGTTTAAGAGGGAGTCACCAGCAGTTTATTACTGCACATTTTGCCTTTGTGAATTCTGCACTGCTAACGAGAGGTAATGAATACTCTATGACTATGGTAGACAAACACACTTAAATCACCAGCTGTACCAGAGAAGAATAAACTTTCTTCTAGAGAGTCACTAGAATGATTTGGGGATTTTTAAAAAACGGTTTTTCTTCAGAAAAAAAAATAATTAGAACTAATTATTATTTAATAATTAAAGACATTACAATCACTTATGAACTTAATAGAAAAATCAGCATCTCTAACAGTGAAAAGTGTCATTACAATCCTCTGAGTTATGAAATGTATCTCCAAAATAGTTGATGAAGGTCATAATATATTTAGATTTTCAGAAGGAAAAAAACAAGTCAAAAACCTTTCACAGTATAAAAGGATGTTAGATATCTGAAAGTTAGTTGTATAAGTGCTAGCTGTTTGCTTTGGCTCCCTTTATGATTAATGATGTGAAATAGGCAGTTCCAGAGGGTAGCTCAGTCCAACTATATTAAGATCATTAGATATCTCTCCACTGACCATGGAAGAAATATGAACAATTAGCTTATTTTTGGACAACACATTTTTAAATCTCCAAATATTAAATAGATGAATTATGCTCTGTAATACTCATGAATAGTAAAAGTGAATTTCTACCCTGAAATTTCAAAATTGGCTAGGACAGAAAGTAAAAAATACAACTGTACCATTGAATTTCACCAGTTTGCCTAATAGCCTATGACAGTTCTGGATTGGTATAATTAAAAACAGTCAATGACAATCTGAGGAAGACAATGACCAAATAGGCACACAAGAAGCTATTAATTTGATCTGCTGGAGAGAATATTGAAAATCCTCAAACAGATTTAATGAAAATAATGGATGGATTGTACATACCCACATACAGGTCCCAATGAATGTAAAAGCTGAACTAAAAGAAATACAACTGCATTGTTCATATATACTGTTATTTTCTAAACTTATGGTAAGCACTCAGAATTTGGATCAATGTATATACAGAGCTCAAAATAGACTTCTATTCAGTGTCAACTGATAGTCAAAAGGCATGTAAATTGTTAGCTTGGAAATTCAGCTGGGACACAACATACATAGAAGGTTACTAGCATGCAGCTGGAATGTCCTTGAGTTTCATTATTACACTTTCACATTCATATTTATTTGCAGTTATCCATATTCAATATAGATCTATGTTTCATGTGTTAGGCCAACATTTCTTCAGGTAAAGGTCCTTTGTGCAGCTGGTATTCTTTCTATTAGTCACCACTAAAGAAGCACAGCAAAAAAAGGGTCCTTTTTACAAAAAAACAAACAAACAATCTGAGACTGGTCATTGACTAAGCCAGAGAATCTGGGATGCTTTATTATCCCTGAAGTCCGTCAAAAGTAGAGGGCGTTACTTATACCTCAAGAGCGGTGCTATGTGACTAAGGTGAAAATGTGCAAATAAACTGTTATTTCTGATCCAAGGCTGATATGTTCTCAAAATAACTCTTAATGAAATTCATTTATCTTTTTCTAATAATCTCTCCCTCCCAAATTTCAGGTTAAATTATACATATTAGCTTTTAGACTAGCAGGAGTATACTTTTTATTCTTATTACATTACATTTAGATCCATTTGATCTTGAGACATTTTCAGAACAAAAATAAAAATGGGTCAAAAATCTCCCTTCATTTTGTAATCTAAAAATTTTGCCTGAATTTGACCAGTATTCAGAAATAATTTTAACCACTACTCACTTCCAATTCCTTCAATGGATAAACTGTTAGTCAAAACATTGTTTTGCCCAGAAGTAAAACACAGTGAATCTACAATCAATAATTGTAATAGAACACTTTTCTTTCCTTTTTAGTTCTCAGTATGATAATTCAGTAAATAAGAAAGCTGTACAAAGGGTTTTTTTGTGTCTTAGATTGGCACAATGCTGCCCTCCTCCTCTGTCTACCCACTCTGTTTCACATTGTTATTGATTTCTGTCATCTACCTCTCTTAAAAGTGGAAGAAATAGAAGAAATGACATATGAAACCACAGCATCAAGCACCACAGCTGTAAGACGGTGGTGTACCTGTGCCATGCATGGACACAGTTAGAGAGACATTTTGGTTTATGTGTATCTAGTAATTAGTGTGTCAGAAGAAGAATTTCTGAAGGAAAGATTAAGTTAAGGGAAGACATAGCCATACACCATACGAGACTATAGAAGAGCACATGCAAGGTGATGCAGGTTTCCCTTTAAATACTTGAAGGATAAGATAAAAGCAACTTGGAGTTGTTAGAAAATTTGCACCCTAAGAGAAAATTACAAAAGCTGAAAATGAAACACTGCCTTGGGCACTGCCATATTCAACTTTTATGAGGAATAGATTTTTATTTATTCCTATTTTTAAGCCATATTATGGTTTCTTGGCATTTGTATTACACAGAGAAAAAAAAATCTTTAAATGTTTGGAGAATTAGACTGAAAGAATGCTTGCTTACCACTTCTGTGCATGCAAATACCAGTGTCTGTCACACACATACAGTGCATCCCCTTATAAAAACAGGAAGCCTGTGCTGACTTCTGCTAAGACCCAAACTCTCCTCATTCAGCGCTGAAAGATTGTTCCTAGCTCAAACACACACACACTCAGGATTGAAGGTTACCATAGGTGCAACTGCCGGTCAGTGGAAAGGACAGTGGGAGGCCTAAACCTTACCAATGGGAGATGAATCTGATAACGCACAGATTGATTGTAGCAGTAACTCTATTGATCAACTCCAGTCCTTGAAATCTCTGAGTAGCTTGAGGAACATTAGTACTTGTGATTCAAGAAAAAAATGAAAAGACTCAAAAGGTCAAACAGAAATGGAGATTGCCTGGCAGTCAGTAATTTCCAGCAGCTTAATAGATGTGAAGGTGACATTAGGATGGGGAGTCTATAGTGCTCAGAGGCTATCCAGCCATTAACATGTTTCATTACACAAACTGTAGACATTTTTGGAATTTCAGTTGCTTGAATGGAATGGAGACTGGTGAAAATATTCAACTAGCAAATCAATGGCTCAATTGCTCAGTCCACAGCATATGGGAATCAAGCACATCAAACAAAGAGCTCTGAATATTCAGACAAGATATTTAAAAATAATGTAATGTACACTCTGTAAGAACCAGATGAAAAGATAGTTCAGTTACTTTCTAAATCCCAGAATCTTAGATGTCAGTCTAAAATTTGATGCATTTGAAGCCAGTAGCTAGGAATCCATGCATTAAAGATCCCTGGTTACATTTCCGATTGGGATATATCGTAAATTGTAACTGAATTCTGACTGTCAAAATGGAAAAGGAGAAGATTATAAAATTATCTTCTCAATAGTTCCACACTTACCAGTATACAAGAAAGACAGAAGCTATAAGATTAAGGAGGTGAATATTTGACATGGTAAAAGATATAAAGAAAGTGTTTTGATTTTGTGAAATGCTATCTAAACCAGTTACAGCTTCCTCTGCAATTTAAGGGGTATGTATTGTTTTAAGAAACAGGTAGGCTAGAATAGTCTACAAAGCTTTACTATTAAAGAGAGCTAAAAGATGGCAAAAGGGGAACAGCTTATAGTAGTCAAGTTTGGGGCATGAATCAAGATGTTACCAACAAAGTTAATCAAAGCATTAAGAAATATGGAGAAAATAAGTAATTTAGCTGTCCACTTACACACATAAAGATGACAAAAAGAAGCTTTGGAATACCCTATTTATAAGAATACATTCATTCTCTTTTATATTATTGAAAGGTCTTGGGAAGATTTACATTATTATAATGTTAAATCTTTAATGGCTGTAATTATCTGCGAGTTACTGAAGAAGTAGAAAGGTGTAGGATTTTTTTTTTTTCTTAAATAGCATGTCTTTATCAGAGTCACAAGGTGCTTCTACAATGTCAGCTTCATTTATTGCAAATTATTAAAGCAAATCTGAAGTAAATCCCACCCAAACACTTACATTGTGGATGCCAGGTCCTTATCACCAACTATTTTTTTCTTATAAATCTGTTCCTAATTCTCCATGCTACCTGCTAGCTAGATTTTTAAATATATGGGGTGGGTTATTATCAGAAAGGATTAACAGATTCTCTGGTTTCCATCACTGTTGTCACGGTAGCTCCAGGTGTCAGGTTTGGCTGAAGAAGTCAAAAGAGTAGGTTTCTGGGATGATGCCTTAGAAATATAGGAGAACACTTCTTGCTTATTGAGAGGATTAGCAAGGGTCATATCCTAAATTAGAGGATGTTGGCTCCCAGAGCCTTTCTGCAGAATCTCTTGGAAAGCTAAAACACAACAAAATAGACTAATAAAAAAATGTTATGATACATCCATATTTAAGGTCAAGTAACAGAAATAAAAAAATTAGTGTCATAATCACAAAACCTATCTTGGTAAAATTTACTGTGAGAAACAATGATTCTGAGAACTCATGGATAATGACGAATGAACTTAGTGCTGTGCCCAAAATAAAAAAAATATTATCCTTGGATGAGCAAAAAGGAGAACACTGAGTAAGATTAAGGAGAACATATAACCTCTCATTTGACGTTTGTTGACTACTACTGTAACAATGGTGTCCATAAAATCAGAACAAATGTTAATAATGTGAAGAGAGCCTTCCAATAAAAGAAGCTCAAGGAGCTACTGTAGCAACTTAAAAAGAACATAAACTTGGAAATGGAAAGTAAGAGAGGGCTTTACTATCTGGTAGCCATCAACCAGAAGATTACCTTTGTTCTCCAGTGGTTATCACTGAATGTAGATTAGTACAACGCCCATTGTTTAACAAAGAGTAAATTAGCTATTAGAAAAATTAGCTGCTGTTATGGTGGATTCTCTGCATTTTTTTATTCAATATTGTATTCTAAAAGAAACACCAGTTCAAACAGGAATCAATTCAGATTCATCAAAAGGTCAGGAAGTCAACAGAAAATAAAGTGCACTACTTTGCATAGACTGCATCTCCATTAATTAAAGGATTTAAAAAATGAGACAAGTTCTGAAGTAATGCATATCTTTATTTACATCTCGGCAAAAGCCCTTTCTAGTTGCCTGTTTTCCTTAGATGCCCATATTCTCACTAACAGTAGGCAATTGTATCCATCTCTCCCTCCAGTAGTAGTGACTGAAAAAGAGAAAACTGGATGACGCAAACAGAAAAAAGCCCCGTGTCTCTATCCTGTCCCTGCTATACCTACCTCAGAAAGGGCCCTTTTGGCTCAGAGATTTTTATGATGAAGAGCTTGCTAAAAGAGCATGTTAGGCAAATTAGGAAAAGATTTAATAGGAGAACCTGTTAATGAAGGATTACAAAGTCCAATGGCACAAATACAATATGGACCAGGTGGATTTCTTTTCTACTGCCTTTTACAACTTGATTTTTGAAGGTAGAAATAATTGCTCTCAGAAAGGTAAGCTTTTCTTTTATTCTTCCGCCTCCAAGCACTCCAGAACACATTCAGTTATCACAATGGTTCTCCAGCCTTCTCCATCTAGCTCTCTACAGGACTGTAGGATTATTCAGAATGAGATCGAGTTCTATGAGCATTACAGATTTTCATAGCACACATGCACAACTGTAAAGTTATCACATATTTTCACCTTTCTGACTCTTTTTACAATTTTGTCGAAGTCTTAATCCCCTTAATAATGATAACAGGATACTTGAATTGATCCTGACTGGCAGACTGTTGCACGTTTAGGAGCTAGTGACCCACATAACAGTTAACCTGAGCAGGCACAGGCCTGCGTTGGGCTGTGCTGCACATACAGTGTGGCTTTCAGGCCTGTGTTGTGCTACACAGATTCCTTGGCTGCAGAATGACCTCAGTCAGCTCGTTGTAACAGAGAAGCTTGCAGGCAGCTCCCACTTGGGACCACTGATTACACCATCTGTGTGGCCTTACCTTTATTTAAAAGGGCAGCAAGAAGTTCTCATGAGAACATCCTTTAGGAATAGAGTTGTTTTCTTGTAAGGAAATTATGTAATAGCTCGAGTGACCACAAGGGAGAGCTTCTCTCCATGGACAGCATGCACTTTGTGCAGCACACTGTGGGAAAGTCCATCCAGGCTTTGTTTGATGCTGCACAAATGTGGGGTGCTCATCATCTGAAGGGATGCAAGATTTACTCACTATCTATATTCCTCTTCTTATTCGGTTTTATTAAAGGAGTTATCTTACTAAGCCATTCGTTGTCAAGCCTTTCTTATTGAGATCTGGAGAGAACTCTGCACCGTCTCTCTCTCACCTCTCCTCACAGCACTTCCCCCTCCCTGCCCCGGTACAGAACAACATTAGTGAAATGGGAAGTGTAGGTTATAGCCCCCTCCTCAGAGTGAGAATTATCAAAAAGGCAATCTAATGGGTGAAGGAAATGAACGAAAAGAACCTTTGTATTTCTTATTTGTCCCTTAAAGCTTATGCTGTTGAAAAAGTGCACAGTGCATACTGAGCAGCTGATTCTGAGAAGGGTTGGGAAATTCTTTCATTTCACATTATTAAAATGTTCCATTGCAAAAAAAAAAAAAAAAAAAATAGCAGGGAGCAGTGAGGCTTTAGCCTCACTAAAGCAGTGAGGCTAGCTAAACTCTAGAGGAACTACATGAACAGTAATGCTTTGAGACACCTCTTAGACATGGATTACCCTGTCCTTCATTCAGTAGGATAATGATGTCATACTAGAAACAAATTTCAGTATCTTCTATGCTTTCTCATATCTGATGTTAGGTGGTTTGTGGGAGCAGTGTCAAGGGGTTACTCATCTAATACAGGAAGGATACACTCAAGGACACTAGCGGGCTCTTTTACTGTCTTTCAGGAATTTGTTTTTCCTGAAGAATTTAGACTGCAGATTTAAAACATCAGGAGCTAGCAGAAGACATCCTTAAAATTGCACATGTAATCGTACAACTCCTCCCACTAAAAAATAATGTAATTATTTAATGGAACATGCATTAGCTCTAGTATGCTTGTACGCTTGGGTCTGTTATTATTAGGCTTCTGAGTTAAAGCTAAAGAAAACAAGAAAACCTATAATTTAACAATATATTTGGCAAATTTGGATCCAGTATCAAGAAGCAAATGAACAACCCCCCCAGCTCTCCAGCTTTCAGAATTGTCTAGAGCATATGTCTAATTATTCCTGTATATAAAAGAGCAGGCATTTAATTTGCCATATTGCACTACTTCCTTGCCTTCAAATCACATTTAATTATAGAAATGGTAAGCCACAATACATGTCATGTTTTCCTGATGCCGAACAGAACTAATTCCAATCCTAGTGATCAGCCACTTGTTAGCTTTTCTTGAATTATTCTTTCATTCATGAATAAGGTTTGTTTGTTTCTATGTCAAATCCTTATAAAATTTCTTTTAAAAGAACAGAGAGGAAAATATTTTGTTCTTTATATTTATTTATTTTAGAAAAATTATGTCTCTGTGACTAATTTCTGTTATAAATGTGTTAACGGAGTTTAACTCCTTAATATTTGTACAATCTCTGAAAATGCAAAAAGTCAGCCGTTTTCTAGGTATTACTACAATTGAAAAACCACACTACCTTTTCCTCTACTAAGTGGAGCATTTGGAAAGTAGTTAAACTTTCACTGTCATTTAGAGTAGATATTTATTCCATTCTTATGCAAGACATGTACATTTGAGTTTCAGATGTTAGTCTTGCAAAGTTATATGTATGCCTAACTTTATATCTAATAGTCCTATTGAGTGGGTTAGATAACTTCAAAGAGGTTAAAGTATCTTTTAAAATCCAATAGTGATTAATGTGAATAAAGAGAATTCTTGATTTGCATGTAAGTTTTTTTTTAAGATGACTCTTGGAAAAGACACTTAAAGTATATAAGTTAAGCCCATCACTTTTGAGTAGTTAGTCTATATTCAGGAACAAAAATACATTGATATGTAATAACACAAGCTTACAAAATGAAGAAACAGAAACTCATCTGGCATTCACTCAGCCTGTTGGCATGTGCCAGTGAATTTGCA
Organism: Gymnogyps californianus; assembly: GCF_018139145.2. NCBI lineage: Eukaryota > Metazoa > Chordata > Aves > Accipitriformes > Cathartidae > Gymnogyps > Gymnogyps californianus. The sequence goes on along the minus strand of NC_059475.1, from coordinate 23,603,514 downwards.
ATCAGGCATGGAAACAGCCAAGCTCATGAAGCCTACATTTTTAGAGCTGTAGCAGTGATTCTGTAAATTATTCTGCATCTAGGTCTACATAAATAGCAAAGACAGATGCACAATGCTTGTGCCAGTTTTACAAAATATTATCCCAGTCAGCAAGATGCTGCAGTAAATAGGTTAATCATTATTAATGTCTTTGATATTCATCATAACAACATTAATCAAGATGAATTCTTTTGGAGTTAATGTGACTGCAGTATGAATTGCCAATTGTATTTACTTGTAAATTCAGTTTTTGAGGACAGACTCAATCTCCTTCACTCTCAAAACCAACTTTGATTTCTACATTATTCCACATGAACTATGGACTTGTGTTGATACTGATGTATGGTGTTTTTTTTCCCCTTATAGATTTTTATGTTCACAGATATCTGACCAACTAGCAATTCTGATAAAAAGTTTTTGACCCAATTGACTAGTACACTGTTGAACAGTCGCATGAATGATTTTTCCTGCAGAAAAATAGTACTTTCTCTTTTTCAGTCTCAGGTACCATCAGATAAATAAAGCCTCTCATACATAATTTGGAAGTCAATAGAAAAACTCCTTTACAAGAACCAATAGGTATCTATAAATATGAAATACAAGTTCCTGAATTTCATTAGTCATATTTATAATGGATTTAAACCATTAGAACCTGGGAGTTAGCTGCATCACAAATAGCTATAAATTCTTTCAGAACTAGAATATAAATTAGAAAATAACTAACTGCCTTCTTAAGTACTGTCTATATGGAAGATCGCAGCTACTGACTCTAGCACAAAAGAAGGAGCGAAAACTATGTTAAAAAACTAAAAATCAAAGCCCAAAACTCTTAAGTTCTGGTTCAATACCTCCACAATATAACCATTCTTTGTGGCTCTGAGTCAATGTTCACTATATTTAATTAACAAAATATTAGGTTTAACAAAAGCTTCTGATACACTTTTTTTTTTTTTTTTTAATAATTTCTAGTTAATGTTTCAGGATCCTACCACTGTGAGTTCCCTTCAGAGGATTCTAAATCTCACTCACTATGATATAATTTTAGCATCAGACACCAGATGGTAATGCATTAAAAATGTGCATAACTGTTACATGTGCATACTTATATATGTATGTAGATGTGTGCATGTATATATATACACACATACACACAAACACACACGTGTTGTAGTTCTCCAACTGGACACCAGATGGTAATGCATACTAGAGCAGATACAAAGCATTCTATGGTCAGAGCCATTGCTATGGAGGTGAAAACTCATTTGCTTTTGCAGTATTTGGCATACAATGCATGATGAAGTTTTTGATGGAAAGGAGATGGGAGAAGTGGGTGGGAATTCTTTATGTGTTTACATCTATGTTGAAGCATTTTAAAGTTAATCACGCAGAAGTTCATATCTATGCCTTTTAATTTAGTTTTAACCTGTTTTCTTAGCATGTTTTACAGTTCATAGGTATGAGGAACAGTTCTGCTCTCTAATTGCAATATTGTAGCATATGGAAGTATCTGAACAGGAAGCATCAAGTCTTGTCCTAAGTTTCGCAATTTCTTCCACTGAAGTCAAAAGTTCCAGTTCAAGTTGCCTCTGAAGAAGCAATAATTAATTATGATGAAAGAGTAAATCCATTTTAACTAACAGAAATGTAGTAAAAACTTCATTTTGAAGTTAAAGAATTGCTCACAAAGACTGTCTAGACCTGTAAAACAGATATTGTTTTCTAGCTTTCTGGTTGTCTTCCTCTACAACCTGTTAAAGGTTTAGTAATTAAAAAATAATCATTTGCATTAGATTCTAAATGAACGAACATGCAATTAAAGAAAAAGTAGCTCTAATCAATCATCTTTCTTGGAGTAATTAAAATTCTTTTGATTTATGTCAAGTAGTTGCCAGGTGGGAATATCAGGCCTCATTAACTGTACAATTAAAAATAAAGAATGAAAAAGGTATATTAACATCTTGTAGAATTCACACTATTTTCTTGTTTCCTGAATACGTTGTTCTCTTTCTCCATTTGTTTTTGTTAATTCATGAGTACCATAGAACCAATAACTGAAATGGAAGCAGGGTAGAGATATCTTAGGAGGTACATCAAATCTGAAAAAGCAAATACCATCACCTTTGGGTTGTAGCATCTTACTCAATTCCATAATCAGAGGCCCACCCAGCTTCGCTTTGCAGTTCTGCCCAAAGACAGAGGCCATGACTGCACTCACCAGGAAAAAAAAAAAGAACGTGTTCAAGAAGCACATAGAGGTCAAACGAGATTAGAAGAGTGGGTGGTAAAAGGCAGAGGAGAATGTTATACTCCTGGAAAAAAAAATTTTTATATATATATATATATTTACTTATTTAAAGGAAATTTAAGTAATTACATGGATTGCATGAAGCTTAGCATACCGCACTTGACTTTTTACTTTATTAATTTCACTCTTCCTTCTGTCATCTCTAAAATTTCCATTTTCCAAGAGTTCATCTGCAATTGCATGCTGAATTTGTCAATATGAATACATTGTATGAACAATACCAATAATTCACACACATCACAGCAGAAAACATTCATCGAGTTCATAGAGATCTCTGTTCAGTGTTCAAGATATTCCTAACTCATAGGTGGGTACAACCAAAGATATTTCATTTGATACAACCAGGTCAGTTGATCTATCTAACAGCACAGCTATCTAACAGCTAAGCCAAAGTTTTACACATCTGTAAAGGTGCTTCTGAAAGCAGAACAACATTAAATAACCCAAAGAGTACTAACTGACAGTTTACTAGATACTTTAACATAACATGTTATGAAAAAGAATTCCATGAATTCATCAGCTTCAGGGAATCCTGCTATCGTGTTTTTTAAAAAGTCTAAAAAGGAAATAAAAAAAAACCCAAACCAACCAACACCCTCCCAGTAATCAAACTATATTTTTTCTGTTTGTACAGTAGATGTGAGAACCATTGATTACTTATCAAAAGAACAGACTAATTTGCTGAGGACTGTGAAGAAAATCATTACGGGTTTTAAAGCATTGGGAGAGTTCCCTTGAAAAGCACCATTTAAAAACAGAGCAATTCTACAGAGGTTTTATAGATTTTCACTTTATCTGGTAGTTTGAGCAATAGGCTTTGAAAAGTCACTACTATCACATGGAATATGATTTAATTTTATAAAACTACAACTAATAAGTGCTACTTATTTTATGTTTCCCTTACCTCTACCTTCTAGATTTTTAACTGCTCTTTGTTATTTCTTGAATTCTGTTTTATGATACCACATAAAGTCTCCATTATTAATCTACAGGGAATTATAGGGCATAACTACTGTTTAGAGATGGCTAGAGAATAGAAACTCTGCAAAACTTGGTGGATAAAAGATACAGATTGAATTGCCACTCATGATACAGACCAAAAAGTATGAAGAAATTGCATGGAGTCTTGTCATTCAACTTCTACTAAAACTGCTGAGCTTTCAGCAATGTTTTCCTATCATACACACCTATACTCCAAATATGGGTACAACCGTATACTTTTAGTGTATCCAAATTTTATTTCTCATTCAAGTTTTAAGACTATTTCTTAAAAAAACCCAAACACAAAAACCCCAAAACAAAACCAACAAAAAACCCCTGACACCCCCCCTCCACTAAAAAAGAATCCAAACAAAAACTAAACCCCAAACAAACACAAAAACCCACGACTGATGTGTTTCAATTGATTCGCATGTATTTGTTTCTTAAAAAAGAAACATATAGCTCTGGCTCAGTAGAGGAACCTGTGCTAAGTAATCAAAAAGATGAATTTACACAGTAAAATGAGTGAAAAAGATTGGCAGGTGCAATAACACACATTTAAAGCAGAGACTGAATTTTGATCCCTTTAACAGTGAGACTCAGTACGTCGATTGCATAACAGTACCTGACTTCATTTTCCTCCTGCCTCAAGAGAGAGAGAAAATACAAAGGGGCGTGTGTGTGTGTGTGTGTGTGAGAGAGAGAGAGAGAGGGAGCAGGGGGAGAAAATCAGGAAAATATACTAAAACAATTATTTTTACTTGTTTACTTGATATTCTTCTCCAGTTATCATCATAGCTCCTTTCTGCTTAAGAATCTCGGTAACAATGGGGAATTTTTCCAAAATTAGGGTGACAGAAGACAACAGCTCTACACATTGATCTATTTGAGTGAGTGGCCTGTATTATTGTGTTCATGTTGAACTAAAGGATACTGCAGTAATAATACATGACGACCTGCGTGTTTCACAAACCTGACATACAATATTTTCTTTCTCAGAACCCAGGTTTCCTAAATCCCAGACTTTTGCTGTGATAAGTAAGCAAATACTAAATTTTCTGAGACACAGATTTGTTCTTGCATCGGGGGGGGGGGGGGGGGGGGGAAATCTAACAGTGTTAGGTCTCCCAGCTTGGGAATTTCCCACAGTGCACTCGAGTTCCTCATATACCTGTGAACCAGCAGAACAATCTTAAACCACCAACATCTAAATCTCCCCAAAATACCTAAGGCTGGGGCAGGTATTTTGTAACCATGACTGAGCACTCCACTGCTGGACAACTCCACAGTGAATTGGTTTAGACTGTGTAAGCTGGAGTAAGTCATAGAACCACTTTGATTTACAACATGGGGTCAGCCACTTAGACTGCTCATATAGGCACCTTTATTTCTTTTTCTGACTTTGTCTGTACCTTCTTTGCTGCTCAGAGGCATAGTCCAAAGAACTGACTTCAATTTTTGTCTAGATTAAAAAAAAACAAACAAAAAACCCACAAACACTAACCTAAGCAAAATTTATGAAGCAGAAAACTGTTCACAATAATTATAAAGTGAAAGGGTCAGTAAATATGCCCAATTGCCATGCTATAATTTTTGAGGATGGCATGATTTTGAAAGACAGGGCAATGTTCCTCTTTAATTTGAGGTTTGTGATGTAAAGCAAAAAAACAGATCTAAACGTGGTGTTCCTTTACATGCAACTCTCATTGCTAAATTGTTCTTTACTAAGGATCATTAGGGAGTTTTAGGACCACAAAGTAAGACTTTCCAGCAAAAATAATTAGAGTGTGCTGTAGTCATTGTTTTGGTCGCTAGTTTCTAGACTACATTTTTGTACTTTAAAGTAAATAGCAGGTACAACAGGTTTTCAGTGGAATGAGAAAGGCCATCCCCTCAGGTACTGCGTTTCTGATGATCCATGAAAAAGGTTTGTAATGAGCTGGCGATTGGCATTGATTATCATTAAAAGGCAGTGAAAACACACAAACTGTGTTGCGAAGTTTCCACTGTTAAGTGACACTGGCAACTGTGATGTTTATCAAGAGCAGAATTTGTGCTTCCCTGAAAGTGAGGTATGAATTTCAGAAACCACACATCTCTCTTACTTTCTGTTCAGAGGCAGTAGCAGGTAGGTGAACATTTGGGAAAGAATAAGCTTTTTTTCTTTCTCGTTTTAGAATTATGGTTTAGAAGTATGCTGAAATCACTACCTCGTATTCAGCATACTGAAATGTCAGGTTACAAATTCACCAGTAGACAGCAGAATTTCTGTGTTACATGACACTGGGATGCTGATAACTGATTGCATTTTTCATTCTCCGTCACTCATTCATGTGTCTTCGTTAGTGTAATCCACACCTCACTGTCCCACTGTCCACTGACCCTGGAGATTGCTGGCTTTCTAAATACTAGCTGAGACATGCTGTTTTCAGGACACTTGATGGTAAAATTGATGACAAGTACTTTTTGGGACATCAGATTTACTTTTTGTAATTTGAAGTTAAGCAGCTTCATCAGCTTGCGACTAGAGAACAGTACCATCACTTCCATTTCCCTACTACTGCTCTGCAACCAGCAGTTCGTTGTGTCAGTAATACAGTGGAGGGCTGTGATAGTTTATCCTTCATCCAGTGATTACTCAGTATCAACTTCCAGCCCAGGAAAGAAGAGCTAAAGGAGAGAGCAGTTGCCTGAATGAGCATTTTCAAAAGTGGCATGACTTTAAATGCCATAAAATTCCCCATGCTCTGAAGTTGAGAATCAAAAAAAGAACAGCATGAAATAGGTAATAAGGTGGGGTGGTGGTGTACCACAGCTGAACCTTATCAGGTAGGAAAGTACAATTAGATCCTAATTAGTGATAAAATTAGCTCATTTTAGAAAATAACAATCCTTCTGCAAGCTGTTACCATACTAAATATGCATGTTAAGTTACAGTATCTAACTCTGTTTTCCTAGCTTTTTAGAGTACCCTTCCTCTCCCTTCACCCCCGAAAAAAATACCCTTGAAGCACCTCTAGTGAAGGCAATTTCACTGGTAAGGCATGTTGCTTTGCATGACGGTGTATTACAGCTATGTGTAATGAATTACTGCCTCTCACCTGAAGAGTTTAGAGGGTGAGAGGTAATAAGGTCGAGCAAACAATAACTTAAAATGCACTACATTTTAAATAAAATAGGATATCACAAGAAACTGTCTTCTATCAACAGAAGCATGAGCAGGCCAAAAAATTAACAAGGTATATTAACTTGGAGCAGAAAAATGTGATGTACTCCATTTTTTTTAGTCTTCCATTTTTCTGCTGTGCTGATCTTTTCCACTCTTGTATTGAATAATGAAGCATACTATAAAACATGCAGGAAAAGAATTCTGACTCATTGGCTCCTAAAGTATTTTGTCTGACATTGGTTATTTGTTTGTATTTCTTTGTTTCTACAAGTGTAGAAGATGTTTGGGCTCAGTCACCAATAACCTCTTTACAAGTGGTTAAAAAAACAACAATACAGTAAATTGTATTCCTTGTTCAATATCTACAATTGTTTGTCTGCAAGCTTGTGCTTCAGAAATAGGACATTAATTTAATGGCTTTGCTTACAATTAGGATGTCAGTGCAAAACACATATGCACACAGAGCAAAAATTGTGTATGAATTGCCCTAACATTTTAAATTTTTTTGAATCAGTGAAACATCAGACCTTCTATGCAGTATCCATGGTATCTCTCTGAATGGAGAGAAAGAAGTCATGTATTTTAATGTTTTAGGCCCTTAAACTATACGTGTAGGCACTTAACTAAATCAAAGGAGCTTCATTAAGAAATTCTAGAATACAGTGTGCATGTTATTATTATTTCATTATTAATAGAACTTATTATAATATCAATTTTTAAACATTTCAATGGTGTGTTTCATCTAAAAGATCAATTCAAAACTTTTTGCTGTTTACTCTAGCTACTAGTACTGTTTATGCCTCCCCGCAGCAGCCTGCCATTTGGAGACATTAGGCAGGCAGACCGACACCAATCAAAAAGCACCATCAATCACCACAATCAGCTCCTTTGACTGCAACACAGGTCATCAAACATATTGATTAGATGGCAATTTTTTGTGCTAAGCTGAATCCCACAGGAATATAATCAGTGGTGCTCAAAGCACCTTTACGTGTTGATGAAAGTCCTCTCAGGTTAATAAAGCAGAAGAATTGATAGTTTCTGATTCCAACAGGCTAAGATTTTAGGCACCTGCAAAGCCTGCAGGGTGTGACAGTTTTAGGTATCCACATAACTGGGTCTCAAGGTGTCTAAAGGAACTTTTCTAGCACACAACTATGAATGGAGGATTTTGTGGAGCACCATTATAGTATGCTGTGTTTATGTAATATTTTAGTTGTAAAATGAATTAAAGAAAAAGTTTACTTAAGTTTTCCAAAGGAAGATAATTCAGAATTAGGAATCTGAAATAATACTCATGCAATACAACACAGTAATACTGCTGAGTGAACATCCAAAAGTTTCAAAATGTAGAAGTAAATCTAAACCAACCTTAATTCTGTCTCTATATCTATAAGGTTTAAATTTAATTCTGAAAAGTAATTAAATACTGGCTTTTATTAGCAGGTACTTTTCAATTATAAAACCTTTTTTTACTGGGCCTTTATTACAAATTTTCATATCAGACCTTCCTACAAGATGTACTACTACTTGTTTAAAGTGCCTTCTTTATAGTTATTAATGGATATCAAGTAAACATACAATTTTAATTTTTTTTTTATGAAGGAATGCTGATTTTTTTTTTTTTTAAGTATAAGTAGATTATAGATCTGTTTGGTTGTAGTGGCTTCTCAGTCCTCCTGTATTCACAATGGTCAACTGAAATGTAATAAAAATAACCACCACAACTCCAGACCATAAATTCAAGTTCATACAAAGTTTTTGCTTCTGTGGCTTTGATGAAGTCACAATATGAATAAAACCTAAATGCAAGTGAGCCCCCTGAAGCATGTTTCTTAGATATATACAAGTATCTAAGCCCTTCATAATGCTGCTCACTGTTCTGATTGCTTGCCTGTACCGTCTGAAGTAGGGCACACTGTTAATGAAGTTCTAAAATCTCAGTCCTTTAAAGTACACTCACTAGCATGACGTCAATCTCTAAAGATACATTTTTGAGTTGTCAGACTATTCCATTCTTTTTCCAACCAAAATGTAATATCAAATGCTTTACCATGGAAATGCTATTGCATCTTTTCTATTAATAAATTGAACTTACATTTTTATGTTGGCTTAATGACAGATTTTGAAAAATCCATAGAATGTTAAGTGGATAAAATCTATGAAAGTTCTGTGATTTGTGGAGATGTGGAATGTTTCCTTAATTCATGGGAAAACACTGAAATAAAAAAAATAATTTCAAGGTGGATAGTGTTCAAAAGAAGAGATGATCTTATGCTGCAAGAGTGGCTTTATGTCGTAATAGAATCTCTATCATGTGTATGGAGGAGTTCTGTATACTACCTTGTCGGAAGTTATATTCTGTTGAGAAAATTAGGAAAATGGTAAGCAGTGGTCAAAAGCACTTAAACTTGCACACAGGTATTTGCAGATGAAACAGTAGGACTGGTTAGTTCAAACATTTTTAAACTCTCCCCAGTGTCAAAAAAACCCTATTGTTTTTTATCTTACACTATTTGAAGTATCCATAACAGAATTTGTTGAGACTTTATTTACAACATATCAGTGTAACATTTAGCCTCATTTTTTTCCTTGTATAAGGTACTGGAAAGACTGCTGTGTTCTACCTCTAGAATTGCTTCAGAAACAAACAAACAAAAAAAACCCACCCACCAAAAAACCCCAGAAAACCCCAAACAAAAAACACACACCAAAACCCACCACTCCAGCTGGGCACTGAGGTGATATTGCCATATCATGGGGCTAACATGAACATCTATTGAGCCAAGCACTGTTTTGAATAAGGTTAAATCAAGAATTTGCTTCAGTAAGACACCTTTCATATGTAAATGAAAGAAACAGTGGTGAATCATTCAATATAGGGGTAAGAGAAGCAGTTTGTACCTGTCCTGTCCTGTCCTTGAACTGCTGAGCACCATACTTCCTTTAGAAGCCCCAAATGCACTGACTGTTGTAACGAATTTCCGGGGGAGTTTAAATCAGAAAAAAGCAGGGCAGGAAACTCTGTCTATTTGTTAGATATATAAAGGACCATCAAACAACTCAAGGATAAGACAAGCTCTTGATCTGATAAGTTAACACAACTTTATCATTTCCTGCCTATATCTGTTGACAATTCTGATTAGAACACGTGTAGCTTATAAATAAGGAATATCTATTAAAAATATGTATAAAACATGGCTTCTAATCTAAAAGTATACAAAAGCACTATCCCAGATCTATCTGAAAAAGAAAGGTGAGCTTTGGAGTTGGGTTTTTTTGTTGGTTTTTTTTGGTTTTTTTAAGCACACAAGTTGGCAGTTGTGGAACTCCTGGTGCTAAAATACTCTCACTCTGGCTAAGGTGATGCTAGAATTTAGGATCACAATTTGCATCCGTTGGGCCACTGAATGATATCAACATTTTCATTTTTAGATTGGTTTATCAGTAGGGGGACCAAAACTTCTCATTGAAAAACTAAACGGAGTCTGCCTACTGGACTGACCTCTTTTCTCAGTATGACTTATCAATTTCCTCTTTAAATGACGGATAGCAAAATTGTATACGGTACTGTCCTGGTTTTGGCTGGGATAGAGTTAACTCTCTTCTTAGTAGCTGGTACAGTGCTGTGTTTTGGATTTAGTGTGAGAATAATGTTGATAACACTCTGATGTTTTAGTTGTTGCTAAGCAGCACTTATCCTAAGCCAAGGACTTTTCAGTTTCCCATGCTCTGCCAGCAAGCAGGTGTGCAAGAAGCTGGGAGGGAGCATAGCTGGGGCAGCTGACCTGAACTAGCCAAAGGGGTATTCCATACCATGGAACATCATTCCTAGTATATAAACAGGGGGGAGTTGGCCAGGAGGGGTGGGGATTACTGCTCTGGCATCAGTCAGTGGGTGGTGAGCAATTGCATTGTACATCACTGGGTTTTTTTTTCCCCTTCCCCCCCTCCTTTTTTTTGTTATATTCCTTTTCATTACTATTATATTTCATTATTATTATTGCTAGTATTATGTTTTACTTCAGTTATTAAACTGTTCTTATCTCAACCCACGAGTTCTGCCTTCTTTCCCAATTCTCCTCCTCATCCCATGGGGGCGGGGAGTGAGGGAGTGTCTGTGTGGTGCTTGGCTGCTGACTGGGGTTAAACCACGACAGGCACTTGAGAAACAGTTACAGTAGAGCTAAGAAAAGAGGTAGCAGGAGTCTACTATGTGCTATTTTTTGGTTTATATATCCAACTAATGCATTTGACCCCTAAGCATTGCATCAGAAGCTCACATTTCAGCAAAAATCTGTAATGCCTTAAAAGACTGTTTTTGAATCACAGAACCTCAGGATAAGGCTTTTCAAACAATTATTTATCTCTCATAGAATTAAAAGATTATATTTTCTTTCTGAAACGCTAAAAAAAAAGTAATTTCAGAAAATTCCCCTTTTAATGATAAAGTAATAATAATAGAAGTTTAAAAATATTTCCTCCATTTCTAGATATAGGAGTATAGTAGTTTTTTTAGGACTTATCATGCCAACCATATGTTGGTTTGTTGGGGTTTTTTCTCCTCTAGAAGACAAGTGCATTTTTTTCCCCACTCTAACTCAGGTAGAACATCGGTTAAAATTTATGTAAGAAAAAAATAGAAATAACCTGCAAGTTGATCTCCTGTCCTGAACTCAAAAAACCTAATGGAACAGCAGAAACGTGGAGGAGAGTATATTCTCCTCCATATTTCAACAAAGTAAATAATATGAAAAATTCATCATGAGAAAGTATAATTTATTACAGTCTTCCAAGGTAATGTTTGAAGTGAACTATTCATTTTATTCACTGAAACAAAACTCATGCGAAGTCTCTTCTGAAGCAGTGTGGCAATATACAAGTTCATACAACTCTTCTACTTGGTATGTCAAAGCATCTACAACATCTCACCATCCCATCTACACCACAAGATCTTTACTTTCTATCTAGAGACATCCTTTTTTAAGTGCTGGATTTTATCACATTTTCATTAATGGTGTTTGCATAAAGATCAGGAGTACTAATGAAATATGCTAAGATTAAAACCTGGAGGACCATTGTCACTGCAAAAACACTAGTTAATTTCGAGGTGACTCAATGATACTACAGAGAAAAAGGATAAAAGTGTAATGATATTGCATGTGAAGTCCAGCACTTGAAGACAACAGAACTGAGGTATCGTTCTGAGATGATGAACAGGAAGTGAAAGAGCCAGAAAAAAACCGAGGATACCAGTTAATCAGTGGCTGAATGTCAGCCATCATGGAGAAAGTAAATGTAACCCTAGGATGTATCATGCATTTTCTAATAAGATATTTCCACCAAAGGAAGGAAGTTAATAATTACACTGTACAGAGCATTAATAGGTGTTTTAATGTAACACTGTATTCAATTTTTAAATATATATTTTCATATATATGTACATGTATAATATATGTATATATTTGAGAAAAAGGAATTCATTGAGAGAACGCTTAGAAAAGACTCCAGTATGGTCCTTGGAGAGTTGCTCATTACATTAATCTTGTAAAATAAGGACAGAGGAGGAATAGACTTTTCTGTATAAATGCCATGGGTTCATATAACATCTAGGAGGAGAAAAAAAAAAAAACCCAAAAAACTTTCACATGTGGGATAACAATGGTACAAAACCTCTTTACTATAATCTCTATATAAATACAGTTGTCTAGTAATCTAGACATTAGAGTCTGAGAATAGTGACGTGACTGCATTTTTAGAACAGTTCTGTGAGCTAGATACTCACTTTATGTTGGAAATTTAACTGAAAAGACACAGTCTTTTAGCAATAAAATGCTACTTATGTATTTTGTAGAAACTGAATTCAAGGTCATTTCCTTCTATAGACAAGAAATTCTACTACTACTATTTTCGTACGTGTAAACATAACTTTTTTTTTTCCTGACACTATAAAAAGAAATAGTAAATAACATGCAGAAGAATCTAGGATAATGCTCTATTAGCTACATCATTTTTCGAACACTCTCTCTCCCATACTGCTCTCTGGTCATCTAGGAAGATTAGCAGGTAGAAGGAAGCCTTGGATCACTATTCCTGAATGCCTAGATGCTGCTTTGCTAATGAATGTTGAACCTCAAATGTAACAATAAAGCCTAACAGTTCTTCTAGCTGTCCCTGTTTGAGTCTACCATAAGCCACAATGTATGTGGATCCAGCTGTTCTCTTACTACTTTTTTCCATGTGTGGTTTCACTATGAGCCTTTTAACCACTTCATACCTCAGAATTTATCAGACAGCTGTAGTAAAGGGTGCTACAGAAAAGGAAATATTTAACTATTGCAGATATATTATTTAACTATTACAGATAGCAAAAATAATATTTTGTTATTGGATGTAAATAGCTTCCTAGCATTTTTCTAGCATACTTTTATTCAGAATAATAGTCTCTTGAAAGTTTGAGTCAACCTCTGGTAGTTATATTAAAAGTTGTCAGTAACCACTGCCTACTTTTAGTAAAAGTAAACAAATCCAAAGCAGATTAGAAAAATGCTGGAGCTCATACATGCCTGGGTATAAATGGGGCCATTAATAAATCCATCCATGTCTAGCTTTGATAAGCTAATTCATCTGCCTAAAAAAAGCAATCAGAACTCAGAACAGACAATATACAGAGACTTTTCCTATTCTACAACTTTACTTATTTTAATCAGTTACTTTAGGACATAAACATGTCTCATTCTCATGTTCTTTAATATCACTTTGCTACACACACTGCAACCTTTTAAACTCAGGTTTGTCTTCACACAGTCTAAGAAATATAATATTTGATCTTGATCAGCTGAACTAGAACAAGCAAGGATCAAGTTTCTTCCTATACTGACACAGGCTGCTTAGATATATTCATACTTAAACATGTACTGCCACCTGTGGTCCAGGCAACAGCTTTAAGCTTACTGTGCATTTGAAGAGGCAGTAAAGTAACTCTTTTTTAGTCGATTAGAAAAAAATAAAAGGGTATTAAAAATGGAGTAAGAAAACAAATACAGTTCATATTTTATTTGATACTGTCTTGCTTAGAAAATAGTACCTCAATTGTTATAAACGTAAAAGCAAACAACCAATCCCCAAATCCACTGAACTTATGTCTTTTGGAGCTACAATTTATATTCAAGCAATCAAGGACTGGATATTTCTCATAGAGCCTTATCTGAATAACATCTTCATGAAGAAATATTAATTTATTTTTTGTCATTGTTCCTTCATGAATCCCTCATGTGTTTACTATTCAAAATAATCTTTGAGTAGAAATGGCTTTGCTAAAGGATGCAACATAACCAGGTGCTGCTCATCTTTAATGTATAAAATCTTGATTTGTTCAAACTTGCATACTTGAATCCAGGTTAAAAGCAAACAGCCCAGACCAAGCAATATAGCAGAAGAGCTGAAGAGGGTGAAAAAAGTAGAGATACTTACTGCTAGCTCCTGCAAGCTACATTACCTTCTCTCAGACTTTCACTCATCCATCTTCTCCCACTCAAATCTACTCTAGCACTACAGTGAACCTGAATTTTGCCTAAACAGATGAGAAGCCTTCACCAGTTCCATACTTTCTCAGGCTCACTATACCTGCACAGCTGTCAGGGCTCTGCCTGCATCAGCAGACCCTGCAATCTCTTTTTCTCTCCCCAGACCCTTAGCCTGGGCTAAAAGCTGATATGGTGCAGCTGTGAGACCTTGAAAGATACTTCCATCAAAAGATCTATGAGAAGTCTTGTCTACATCCTCCCCCTACTGCCCTTCTGTTTGGGAGCTGCATTTAATTCAGGCCTTTGACCTTGATCCTTATCTGATCTGTGGCAGCTGTGTCTGTGCTCAGCCTTGTACCTTGCACCTGATCTCAGATCTGCTCTATCACTGCAGACTTGTCCACTGAGCACTGAACTGTTGGCTGAGCCTGGTTACCATCTCCAGATCTGCTCTACCCTTCTTGTCAGGTATGCTGGGATTGCACCCCTCGCCTGGCAGGGCATTGCCCTGGTCTCTCCTGCTGAAACCCTTGGCTTCCAGCTCAATTTGCTTTGCAGAGCAGCCACTTTTGCCACTCCCTGGCAATAGCCTCTTGCCTCATAATTCTGAGAGACAAAAAGGAGACCTATAGAAATCTGCAATGTAAAGCTATGAAAATAATAATTTTTGGTGCCTTAGTTTTTGGATAGTAAGTATAAAATAATAGTTTTATATCTTAAAATCCAATGTATACAGACAGCTGCTATTATTAGAACTTAAAGCCAATGACTGTCTACCTTCTGAAAGTGAAATTGTCACATTTACTAGTTTTAGGCCAAGAAAATTCTAATGTGCCTAGCTGCATTCAGAAATGAATTAACAACATTTGCATAGGAACATAAAAACCTACATGCCTGAGGTAGACATCTGTCAAGACATTCAGCTATATCAGATTTTAATGGAAGTGAGGGGATTTTACTGCCTTTTAGAAAATGAACAATGAAAATGTGACTTGTTTAAACTCTCAAGTTAAGTTAGTTGCCAGTAATCTAGAACACTAAACACAAGATCGTATTTTTGATCCTCAAGAAAGGTTATTTAATTTATTATGATCTCTGTAAATACGCTCAGAGTAGGCCTTCTGTGTCAGTGGCTAAACTAACAAGGACAAGTAGCCCTAGATAGCAAAAGTCAAGGTCCCTTTTTCAGCTACAATATTTCCTGCACTTAAAAAGGACCTGGAATAAAGTATTTTGCATGACAGTAGTTATTAGAACAGAAACTGACCCCTCCTGTGCATCCCAAGTTATTACATTGCAAAATATTCTCATGCGTGTGTATGAAAACAAATTCCAAAAATAAAAACTTGGAAAATCAATAATAAACTCATTAGAACTTTTTATTTGTTAGTGACAAACATTCAGTTCAGGGTTAGTTCAGGCTGGGTAAACATCAAGAACAGCCACTGACATTATCTGAGTAACTCAAACTCATGGCCTATAAAACTGAATAAGAAATTTATAAGGTCAGATTTTATTTTGTTAATATAAGTCCATTTTGAGAAGAATTGGAGAGACAGATGAAAATAATAAAAAAGAAAAAATATTTTTTTTTAAAACCAAGGAAGGTGTCAGAGCTTGTTAGTGGTAGTTCGATATCCATCTTACATCTTTAACACAATAAAAGTAGGGGGTAATCTTTTTAAAGTAGCCATTGCTTCGAGGCTGACTGGACATCGGTCTGCTTGTGGGAGGTGGTGAGTGATGCCTTTGTATCACTTGCTTTTTTTCTCTTTCCTTCCCTTATTAAACAGTCTTCATCTTGACCCACAATTCTTTTCTCACTTCTGCTTTTCCAATTCTCTCCCCCATCCTGCTAAGGGAGAAAGACGGGAGAGGGGTGGGTAGGCAGTGAGCAAGTGACTGGTAGATGCTTAGTTGCTGGCTGTGGTCAACTGACAACCAAGACAAAACCAAAAATTATGCTCATGGTTCCTTTCCAGATCACGTCTGCTATAACTGAAGTGTAATACCACGAGGAGTCTTGCTGTACTGCGTTTTTGGGATACAAAGGAAAATGTGTGTACCTTTTTGTACAGCTGTAAAAATACTGTTGCTCTCCCTTGCTGTGATGTGAAACCACACTGGCTGCCCCAGGCCTTAACAGGAGACTAAGGTTTTCTTCAAGTAATTAAAATCCTTTTAGCATACTATAGGATAAAACAAAGGTTATCCTTGAGGTTTAAATGTCAAAAGGAGATCTTGAGAGTGCTGGTTGCATATCCCAGTTCTGGCACAAATGTTAGCTTACAGCATAAAGTGTCATTCTGAGCAAGGTTCTAACTAAAACTCTTTCCTTCAGTTCAGCACAGGTAAGAAATTATAATACTTATTTCTTCTGTGCTTTCTCAAATAAAACTTTTTAGAGTCTAAGCTCTCTTGCCAGTCTCATGTCATAATATTTTAGCCACTACTATAACACCTTTTAGCCACGGCTATAAGAAGCTCTCTCGGATAATCGCAGGTATCTTGCTTATATACGAGGCAGAAAATTTTGGTCACTACAGCTGATATTTAGTTCTGAATTCAGCCCGAGTAGCAACCTCTCATAGTGGTCAAATAATGTCTTTGTACAAAGAAGCATTTACTGCTGATATGGACTTCAAAAATAAGTGGGAACTAGATGATGCTGATTTCTCAGTGCTGCAGGATCTGGAAGCCAGGAGCAGCTCGCCATTATCTTCCAAGAGTAACAGATTTAGAAATGCAATGGTTTTCTCAAAAAATGTAGACCTGTATTGAAATTATTTCCTCTGCATGATCTTCTGCAATGTTTAGTCCCAAACCAGAGTTTGCATTCGTAGTCTCTCACTGAGAATAGTGCTACATAGACACTGAATTAAAACAGTATAGTAATTTTCAGAATTTGCAATAAAAAAACTGGAGCAGAAAGGAGGAAAGATTCACAAGCTCCGTATTAAATGACAAGAGTCTAATAGGAATGTCTACATGGATAAATTGTGTCTAACACTGCATCCAGAACCTGAAAAGTCTATTCACCTTCATAAATCATAGAATCCTAGTCCACATTTCTAAGACTGATGTTAACACTGTTTAGTGAATGAATGATGAAAACAGACATATTTGAATAATAAACTCTCTTTTTGGTGAAAACTGGAGCGTATTGTACTTTGGTACATTCAAAACTTATTGATTCAAAATAATACTGCATTAAAAAAGATTTAATGGGCCATGAGAACATAAAAGTAAAGTATTCTTTTATAATTCATTTGGGCATTCTTAGAAGAAAAGCTTTCCATGCTCTGTGGGTAGCTTATACGTCTAGAAGGCCTCTGTAAATGTCTGTGTTGACTTCTGTACTTTCCAAGGCAGCCCATTGCATTAGCAAAGGGATCTTGGACCCTTTTTGGTGCCATATCATGTAAAACTTATTTTCTTTCTTTTAAAATATTCAAATCTGTAATGTAAAAATGGAAGTTTAGAACTTTGTGGAGCATACAAGAAAGAATAAATGAACATACTCTTGCCTTGAAATTTAGTAACCTGAATCTGATTAGGCATGCTGGTTTAAAAAAAAAAAACCCAACCCATTCTTTTCTTTTAATGTTTTTATATGAGGTTATTTGGCTAGTCAGAGACATGATATGCTGACAGCTTTTAGATAAAAGAAACTCAAATGTGCAAACTTCTTCAAACAGTAGAAATTTTTCATGCCAAAGCAGCCTTCTGTTCCTGCTGTAACAGAATGTGCAGAAAATGCTGGCAACATGGTGGTTTGTGGTAGTTTGTATTTTATATGAATCAGCAGCTGTTGAGAGAGAGAATAGTTACAACAATTTTAAATTTCATACCTAAACCATGTTTAAATCTGGAATATGGTACTGAGAGTTAAATCATCAAAAAATTATACTCCTGTTGTAAGTTATAGCAATATTGGTATTCCCTGGTTTAAAAAAAAAAAGGGGGGGGGGGGGGGGAGAAAAAGCCTGGTTTCTTTTTTTTTTTCCTGTCTTCAAAGCCCATGCTATTACAGGTCAAATTTTAGAGACATGTTGTTCAACTTCATTGTACAGTTCGTACTGGGCAATATTTGTTTGTCTGGTGATATATTCTTAAATCAGTTCACTTTTAACTCCCTCATAAACTTTACTGATTTGATTTTAAAGGAGCTAAGATTGAGACTTTTCTGTTTCAGAATATGTATAGGTATACTGAGTTGTGAAGTATTAAAACTATTCTAGTTTGCTTTTAAGCAAGCTAGACATAGACTCTAAGCTCCTGATTTTAGTGTTTTAAATTAATGTAGTCTGATCCAAAACATTCTTTAATTTTTGCAAACCATAAAAAGTGATCTGTAGAACTTTCTTGAAACCAGAACAAAAATGTGACATTTGTGCTTAAATCTAAATTAGAAAATTGTTCTCCTGTTTATCTGTATACTGTATTTGTCAGTCGAGAGTTCTGCGGTGTTCGCTTGTACTGAAAAGCACCTCCGAGAGTCCACGTAACTCTGAGGAGTAAACACATTGACCGAGACCCTGGAATCTGAAACTTCTTATTTCTGAGGGGATGGTTATAGCCATCTTCACATCATGCATGTGAGACCAGGCAAGAATGTAAGCAAGCCTCAGAGAGGGCCACAAAGAGGCATTCAAAAGAACATTTAAGAACTAGTGATAATAATTCACTACTTACGTTTAAAATTTTTCTAACACCAGGAAACACAGACAGGGCTTCTAAATTTTTTTTGCTGCAGGCCTCTGTATTTACATGCAGGTGTTGCAGCCAAAAGCTATGAGCAAATTAAGTTAGTATTTATCCCTAGGAATATCTTCTCAACTGTTTGAAGTGTTTCTTATCTGTTATAGCTGGAATGTTCCTTGCTGTTATTACAATAATAATAAATCTTGTAATGCATTTCATATCTCATGTCTGTGGCTCAACTCGTATTTACCCTTCAGTGTTCTTTGGCTGTGCATGGAGCAATAGCATTGAAGACATGCTTCTATTTATCACTATATGCTAACTTTCATGCATAACATATAGCAGTTTTCCACTAAGCTTTAATTGCAAATGGTGATATTACCATAACAGCTTTTCAGCGTGCTTTTCCTAGCTATGTGTAATAGAGATGAGAATGTCTGTATGCCAGACCAAACACTGAGGCCAGAAGGGAGCATTAGGTTGTGCTTTTATAACAGCCTTCGTGTCTCTCTGGTTTAGAACAGATGCTCAGTGCCCTGCATTCATCCAGGCATGCACAGAAAGTGATTGAAAGGTATCTTTACCACTTCTAGTCTCTGTAACCCTGGCAGTTCTACTTAAATTTACAGTAGAAAACAACAATTAGATCAATGAAACAGAATGAAATGCATTGTAAGTGTCTTTGTCACAGTATATGTGATTCTGCTTGGCACTGGAGTACACACCTTTTACATAAAGTTAACTATTGCCACAGAAGTAATTCAGGAGAATACAGGAGAAACAAATGTAATCCGTAAAGTGAGTTTAACACATGTTGTAATTAAAATCGTATTTCTTGACTCCATCACAATCTGTGTCAGCTCCAAAGTTGGGTACCTCTGTTGTCTGATGTGAATAACCATTAATTCTACTAGTTGTCCTCAAATTAATATGACTGCCAGGATTAGCTGGTTTGATTTTAATGATAGTCAGTGGCCCATCATAACTTTATGGGTTCCTTTCTTTCATCTTTTTAATACACCTTTTTCATCATATGCAGCATACATCGCCCAGTACTGTTTCCTCATGGTCTCTCATGCTACATATGGTTGTCTTATTTATTAAAGAAGTAGGAAGATCATGTTAACTAACATGGAATTACGCCAAAAAAATTAACTAAATAAATATGCAGTATGTCCCTTGACAATTCTAAGAAAATTTAGGAAAATCTACAAAAATCAATAGAGAGAACTGACTTCCATTTAAAAATTACTCTCACTTATGCATATAGTATCTAACAGAGTGTCAAGAGGACATAACTGTGGACTGCACAGAGTCACACTTAGTGTGGCTTTTGTGGGAATGGCACCATAGGTAGCGCAGGGACAAAAAAGTAGGAAAAAAGTTACCGAACATAACAGTCATAAAAGTTTTTTAGGAAATGGTACACATAAATAAATGAGGGTTATTCCAGAGATCTCAGGCAATAGACAGGCATTGCATACAATGTATGTACTCAAAAATGTATCACTGATGTGGAATTCACTATACAGTATTGTGTCTTGTTTACCTTTTCCAGACAAAATTTGGGAAAGCTACAGCTCAATGTTTGGAGGAGTCGTAAATAAGCATTCCCCTAAATCTATATTATTACCCATCTTGAATAACAGTAAACAGCTCTCTCTTCTAGCATAGGATTATTCTAAGTTCAACATAAAAATTAATCAAACTCCTTTGATTAATCAAAATTATATATTATCATCCTGATTGCAATCATCTATCAAAGATCATTTCCTCCTGCAGTTTATAAGGTGCATAATCAGTGCAGAAGAAAAACAAACCAAGTCTATAAAGTGAAAACACTAGCTGATAATTGTGTGCTAAATAAAATTATTAGGTGGACGGAAATAGTCTGGCGCTTACTAGGCCTCCCACATGTATGTCATGCCTTTCACAAACTCATGTGAGATCATTCCACAGCCTTATTAACACATGCAACAATTCTTTTTTTACTTTATATCAGTATGCTAGTATAAAGATGTGAATCTTCCTGGTTAAGGAAGTTTAAATCAGCAATAATTGATACAAATTTGTTGAAGATTCCTAGAGAACCTTCATGTTTCTTGACTGCTTCTTAATGTACAGACACCAATCTTGTCCTTATCTGACTCTATGCTGTCTTTGTCATCAGCCAGAATGTGTCCTTCAGGTTTGTTATCAACTAGGAAATGAACCAGATGGTCTTAACCAACAAAAGATAGTAATACTGAGAAACAGCGCTTTTATTTCAGATTCTCTTCAAATATGAACATACTAGGAATATAGAACGGAAAGAAGTCATTCTGTAGTGATGCCTTGAGTTTTTCTGTTAGGTTGGGTTTCCCACATCTTCTCCAGATTGTGTGTCTGACCCTGTTAGAGCTCTGGGCTTTAACTCGCTAAGTTAGAAGGTAACGTATATTTTCTATACACAATGTTTTTAGCTGAAATAGTCTCAATTTCAACAGTGTATTACAGAAATAGAGCAAATCGCTGTAGAGTTGTCTAAACATTTAGAATTAGCTGGTAAATATCATCAGCATATTACTATGAAATACCTTCTGTTACTTCTTAAGAGATTGATAACTGACTTTAGGCGGACTGCAGCCTGGGGTAGTTCCATGGAGGAAAAATCCCCCCAACTGTTTGTCTAAGTTTTTTAGGAACAAAAGAAGAGTTAATGCTCTATTTTTACCCACCAAGAGGCAGAAATAGATATATCTATACTAACTCTTTGTTGTATGCTAATGTTTAATTCACAACTCTAAAGAAGTTTTAGCTCTTTAATGCTTGTCTGGTTAACTTGTGAGTTGGCAGGTGAGTATGGGTAACACTAAAAATCAGGCAAGGTTAAATCAGAAGCAATCGTCTAGCTTATAAATCAGAAGAAGGGAAAAAGAAAAGTCACAACAAAAAGTGTCCCTTTGTTATCAAAGGCAGAATGTACTTGAAGAAAACAAGTTTTGAAGTAGATAATTTCAAAATTATGAAAAGCCACTAAAGCTTATCTTGATGACACACCTCTGACCCTGGAAAGGCATTATGCAAGTTTTGAAATCCTGAATGGGGATGGTCTGTGCTCAGCCATAAGACTTCACCAGTTTACATATACGTAACTCTAGGACTTAAGCCCCTTTTGTCTGACATCATAACATATTGGAACATCGTGTAATTATATAACCATGACTCTTTGTTTATGGTTTTTCAGATGTTTCTTTTTCATGCTCTTCAGATTGCATAATGAAGCAGACTACTAGACTCATCCTCCAATTCACAGAGAAATTATTTGTGTAAGAAGTACATGAAGTCCTATCTCAGTCTACACTGAAATTAACAGAAACCACAGACAAGCCTTCACATAATTAAGTATTCGAAGGCTGAACGTGTAATTTTCTTTCATCTTTCTTAACATTGCTGGTTTTTAATTGATCCATTCTGATTTTCAAAGGAATGAATAAGCTTGAATGTGTGAGGGAAGCTTTATGATATCTGGAATTTTAGGAGACTTGGCTTTCAGAAACAGGAAGCAATGAATGAAGATGTAGAAAATATCATTTCATTAAGAAGAATTTGGAACTGCCTCACTGAGGAACAATATTTCAAACACTATGGGCCCAGAAAGATTACCAAACTCAGACTAAATAGGTTTTAGGAAAAGAGAAACCAAGAAGTAGAGAAATATTAACTTAAGAAAAAAAACAACAGGAACACCTGCATCTGGTGATTTAAAAGACTTATTCTTGGAAAAAAGGCAAGAAGTCTTCTTGAAGGGATTGCTGACACAATAAGCAATATATTGGGCAGTGGGCAGGAGATAGCTTGAGAAAGAGCACTTTTTAAAAGAGATTTTGAGACACCTACTCTAAAGTCCACAGGCAGGCTAAGATTAAATTTTCTCTTCTCATTATAAAAGAATTCAGACCTCTGGAGTGACAGATACAATAGAAATAGGTACAAAATAAAAAGAAAATTCCCTAATTAGGATTTTGGACAAGGTTCAATTAGGAAGGAAATATATTATTTTGTATAACAGATTTGATTCTCACAGTTGTTTCAGTGGAACTACATCTGATTTACAGCTTCATAATTGAAATCTATATCAGTCTTGGACAATCTAATCTTGTAAATTAATTATATGGAGTAGGGGACTTGATAAACTAGTTCAAAGAAGTAAGAAACATTTACAAAATCTAACTTAGAGTAAAAGCAAAAATGAAATAAAAGAAAAAATGTTTTTTACATTTGCAGGTTTTGGTAGACTATTTTGACTTACCATTTACTTAGATATAACTATATAAAAATGTTTACATAAGTGTAGAGGAATGTGCTTTAAAGTTTCCTGTCTGTGGAAACACTTTTCTTTCTTTGCAACACTAGTTGCTATGCCAGAAAACATTTTCAAGACACAGCATACAAATAGTGACTTGCAGATGAATGGGTCAAACCCAAAAGGTCATGTCAGTTTAATTTCGTGGTAGGAGATGAGAAATTGCTGATGGGTCAGAGAAAACGGGATCTGAGTACTCATATCCATCTGTTCCTTGGGGTATATACAGAGAGAGGCTTTTTAATCCCATCTGTTTATAGTAGCCAGAGCACAGGTTGTATGATCAGCACTTAGTAACTGACTTCTCTTGACACAAGTGTAATTCAAGTGTGGTGGTTTTATTTCATATTTTTGTAACATCAGCAGAATGAACCCAAGCTTTAAAGATATTCTTGACTTTTGCTATCCTCATTTAAAATATAGCTTAGCCTAGAAAATATTTTCAAATGCATGTAGACTTTAAGGTTGCAAGCAGAATCTGAATGTACTACCCAATGTCTCAGAGCCCAGTCCAAAGCCTTAGTGTCTGATCCAAAAATGTGTTTTAGAAATTTTTAGATTTCAATAAAAATTCAGTAACTTGTGCTGATTTGTAGGCTCACAGCATTGGTCAAAAGCAAATAAGGGGAACATGCATAACAGGGGACTGAATTGGCTGAAAACGATCCAGATCATGTTGCTCTGATGCAATGTGCAACATTGCTGAGCAGAAAATCATCAGTGAGCTTGATTGCTGATGAGAATAACAGGGATTAGGAAACAGGATGTGAGTTCTTTCTTGATTTTGTAGGGAGGAGGTAGATAGAACAGGGAGAAAGAGAACTCGGTGACTATTTCCTTATTTCTTACGTTCTATAATTTTTTCCCTCTCCCTGAATATTATTATATTTTGTTTTTATAGAATATTTTTATCTGAAGGTATTAAAGCCCTTTAAAAGGCCAAGCATTTCTTAAAGCAGACTACAATGTGGGTATTTTATATCCATGAAACAAATGCTGAAACCAAGGGAAAAATCAAAATCTTCAGTCTAAACTTTTCAAATTTAGAAAAGTTAAGAATTTAAATTCACATGAATGCACTTAATAGTGAAGTATGATTTTCTGAACATAAACATCCACAGATTCATTTAAAATATTGTAAAATCACACTGTTTATTCAGATATATTTAGCTGATTGATTGAATGTAAACAGCTTGGTCTCAGTGAATTGCTTAAGACACATAGTGAATGACAGATAAGAATAGAATGCAGGTGCCTCAGGCATCCAGTTGTTTTCCTGTGTTAAATAAAAGCATCTTTCTGCTTGACACAGCAATGAATTTCAAATTTAAAAAGTCCTGGTGTTAGCTTACCATGAGACATCTAGTGGATGCAAAATGAGCAGCTCACTTCTATTATTCTGAACTGATCTGGGAGGAAGGAATCAGGCAAGATTAAAGAAGTTGTGTGTTCTCATGTACATAACTGTAACCCGTTAGAAAACTGTGCAATAGTAAATAAGATATCTAAGATCTGATTAGATATATGGCATAGAAAATAAAAAATAATTATAGCACCCCATGACTTCCTTTCAGACACTACTTATGGGAATAAAGGCGTAAAATACTACATCAAGGAAATGGAAGAGTAGAATGGGGAGAACAGGCTGTATAGGACAGTCATTTCCCAGGATGTGCAAATAGGTATGAAGGAGAGGATGATACATAGAACTCTCTCTAATCCTCAGAAACAGAAGGTATGAAAAAATGTGCTAAAAGGGATTTCATTGCTTCCCAATTCTAAGCATGGACAAGGCCTGTTGCAAGGATAAAATTAAATTACACTCCTGACTTTGTAATTAAGCCTGAAACTAAAATACTTTCTAGAATTTTCACATCTCATAAATTATGAGATTCTAGAACAAGATAACAGCGACCTTAGCTTGCTTGGTTACGCATCCACGATGAGAATTTCACTGCCACAAGAGGAATGGTAAAGCCTACTACAGCTGGCAGCTGGGGTGACAGTAGCACCCACTTGTCACTCCAGGCCAAGTGGCTCTCACACAAGAGGAGCTCATAATCCTGTTTCTTGCCCCTGCTCCCTTGTAGTTTCCTTGGCAAAACTTTTCCCTTTATTAACCTGTCTCTGAGCTTTCCAGATCACCACACTTGCATCCTATGCCCTTCTCCCACAGATACAAGTGATTTCAACATGTACTCTTTTCCCTATCACTCAGGCTGTGCTTGCATCACCACACTGCCAGCCTTTCTTTCTTTTGCTACACTGCCTACCGTGAGCAGAGAGGGAACCACAGTAGCTCTCTGCTGAGAAGGCTGGGCTTAGCAAACCAGGCATGGACAGTTTATACTGAGCTTTATTGCTGCCTGTCTTGTTTTCCCTCAAACCACCTTCATATCCTTTGGCATTTACCACAGCAATGGACTACTGTGGTAGCACAGGTACCGAGGGTTCAGATAAAATAGCACTTTGCAGTAGCACAGGGTATGTGAGCAATGGTTCAGGAGCATTCTGTCATTGGTTTCTTGTGATCATAGAAATGAGAGATAAAGAAGATCCTTCAGGGGATCTAATCATCTTTTAATACCAGAGAGCTGGATGGATGTTCCTGGGACACATTTACCAATCTTTTGTCTAGTCCAGTTTTACATATTTCACGTTTCTCTCAGGAAGTTAACAGAATCATCATCATGGGAAATTTTTCTTAGTGTTCAGTCTTAAATTTCTTTGCTTAATATCATCCCATGCATTTACATAATGAGCTTAGTAAGCTATAGAGAAAGAGCACTTGCTGGCCAAGCAGGTTTTTGCAAAACTCTTTCAGCTCCATCACAGATGTTGTACAGTTGTTCTTAGCCCTTGTGACATATGCAGTAATTGGGGAATATTTCACTTGCACTGACAGAACGAATCCAATATTTCCTGTATAATATGAAGGTGATTAGAACAGAGAAAAAAGTTAGCTATAGACAGGACAAAGCAATTTTTTTTTTTTTCTCTGCATGAATATGATATCTTCTGCAACTGGTATAAGTTTTACTTGTTAGTAATAGCCTAAGGATTTACTATATGCATTAAACTCTCCATCTGAAATTGAGTTAGGCTGAATTTTATTAGCAGTAGTACCAATGGCAGTATACCTGGAAATTCCAAAAATCCAAGTTATGATCTGAATTCCTTCACTTCCCTCCCCTTCCCCACCTCACGTAACTATGACATGATACTATATATTTTCCCTTTGATTCTCCTTCTACTGTTTTCTTCTTAATATATTGTTACATGTATGTAATCTGGCCACAAATTCTTAATACAGAGTACCCGATTCAGATTTGGACTCTATAAAATATGTAAATAAATGTTATATTTGGTAGAAAGAACCTAGAGAAAGGGATACTTTTATCTGTCTCTTGCCATCATTCACTACAAACACCTAGTGTTCCCACAAAAATAGGCAACATACACCCATCAAACTTTCTTTTCCCATGCCTGTATTAAAATTCCCTTCAAACAACTAAGATTAATAAGTTAAATATTCTGAAGAAACATGAATATCATCATCTCTTTGTTTATCAAGAGCAAACTATCCTCTACAAAAACAAGTCAACTAATTTAAATCAGTGAAAATATTAATACTGTGACTATATTTCAGTTAAAAATAGTCAAGAATAAGTTGTGCTGTGTGAAAGATGGTCCATCTAACCTGTTGTGCTGTCATTGGCAGTAACCAGAAGGTGATGGTTCAGGAAAAGATACATAAAGAGTGCAACCGATTTTCTGTATCTTGCTAGCTCCCAGAAATATGGATCACATGGATTTTCCTGAAGGGGGGGTCATATCCCTATCAATGCATCTTTGCATGTAGTAATCCCTACTCGCTTTTCTTCAAGGAAGTTGTCTATTTTGTTTTTTTACCCCCTTCATATAATTACAAACAACATATTTGTGCCAGTGAGTTGCAGTAATCACTATTGCATATTGTAGGGAAAAAAAGATCTCCTTTAAACCTCTTAAAGAAATATTAAACTTCTATGCCTGCAACTTCCTCCCTGCAGTTTCTGTGTTGGGAGAAACATTTATTCTTTTTCTAAGGTGTTCATGGCTAGTGTCCCTCTCCCCTCATCTATTTTTCAAACTTAAATAGCTCTTACGTCATACACCAGCCTTTCCATAAGTTCAGCATTTTCCTGGCCTTTTCCATATCTTTCTAGCTCTATTGTATCTATTCTGAAAGAAATGCATGCAATACTCTAGATTTTGCTTCATTCAGAGGTATAGTTACACTGTTTAGTTCTCAATTCCTTTGCTAATAATTGCTAAGGTTCTATTTGGGTTTTTTTGACCATTGCTGAATTTTCAGCTGATAGTGACTCACCAAATCACTTTCTTAAGCAATTAAAAAAAATCTACTTTAGAGCGTCACAGTTGTACAGGACTGTTTTCACCTGTGTGCCTTATTTTGCATTTATTGACACTGAATTTCATTTGCCATTTCATTGCAAGTCAGTCAGTAAAAGACTAACTCATGACAGTTTTAGTTTTGGTTAGTCTGAATCATTTTATATCATCAGGAAACTTTGTCAATTCACTATTAGCCTCTTTTACTAGAACGTATCTGAATATACTGAGTAACATATATTCCAGTACAGATCCCAATAGCATTACACTGGTAATTTATCTCAGAGAACAAACTTCAGTTTGAGTCAACCACGTCATCAGAAACTTCCCCTTCTCTTGGTGTTCTGCAATAAAGCGATTCCAAATCTCCCTATATATTCATCAGAACTGGTGAGTAGGGCTTGTAAAAGTTGGAAAACTGTATGATCACCAAATCTATAGAGGAAGTCATTTAAATCCTACTTTTTTCTCACTCCATAGAATAAATTCCCAAACATCTGTCTTTTGGCACTATGTATTTCCTCCTTGCTTTTGTATATAATGCCTCTGTTCTCATAGAACACAGATTTTATTTCTGAGTTTCCTATGTTTACATCCAAAATACTCAAGATCAAAACAGACTGTTTTTGATAAACCAGTATGTCATATCTAGATCAAAACTAGTTTGTGTGAACTCATTTATACATATACAGTATGATATTTAACACATGAGAAGTCACACTATTAATCTGGCAGAACAGAATCAAATAAAACTGAACTATATTTATGATTTAATATTTCACATCAAGTTTCAGGAAAATTCTTGTTTTCAAGGAAATTCTAAAACGTATTAACTATAAGCTTGCATTCACTGTATTACTCAAGAAAGGAATTAAGTGTTCTGTAACACACTTTTTAATCACGTTTTCTTTTTGTCACATATATTCCACCTGACTAGTGTAATAGTATAGCTTTCACTTACCTTCAATAGGTCTTCTTTCTTTCTAACTTTCTCCTGAAACAGAGTAGTTTAAAACAGTGAAGTGATTCAACACTGCAGTTACAGAAACATTACCTGTTTCCTATTTAATTTCAAGTTTTGAATTGCTACTTTGGTTTTCTTAAGATTTAGGTTCTATATTTTCTTGTAGATTTATTGCATATTTCAACTACTTTAAGCTAATCTGAATTCCACTTTCAATTTAATTAAATCTCATTTTAAAAACATGTGCAAATAATTAAGACACAGCCAGCAGGCAAAAAGAAAGAATCAAATAATAAAAATCATATAGAAATCAATCAATCAGAACACTAGCAACGAAAGAAAGCCCAAGGAAAATATCCATTCACCAGACAAACTATAACAAAATGAAGTCCAGCAGGCTAATACTTTCAGTATTTTTCTATATTAGCCACACCCACAAAAACAGCAACACAGGTGGGAAGCACAATTAAAGTCAGAAACAAAGAAATAAAACTTTCATAAGAAAAGATTAAAAGGTATTTAAATATTTTGGCTGTTTTCAAGTCAGCTGAATCTGATAACCTCCATCACAGGCTGCTTAGAAAAAAAGCTGTAACTGCCTCAATTTCCTCCAGTGTTGTTGCTGGGTATATGTGTGTTACTTACTGGAACAGTGCAAAGAGGGAAGGATTGAGTTTCAATGTGCAGTGTTCTCTCATGGGTTTATTGTGCTTCTAGAATATTGTGTTTTACCTAGAAAAAAATTTGAAAATGTGCTGGTCCTAGGTAAGCAATGTGCATGTATAGAGAGTTAACTATTGAAGGACCTTGTGCCCATATTGCAAGTGCGGCATCTATCTGGTGCCTTAGTGTGTGATTTTGATCTTTGCTCCTCTGAGAGGGAAGCTGATTCAAGCTCACCAGTGGTGTACTTGTGTACGTACTACAGGACTTCATATGTAGACATAAGGCAAATTTTAATAAAAAATAACTCCTTCTTGGTACTACACTGCTACACTTTTTACAATTACATTAGCAAACATTTTTAAAATAAAAATACTTCCTAAAAGCAAACAAGGAAATGATTGACAGCAAATACTGATTAGCCAAGAACAAATCCTATCAATCTCATCTCATCTCATCTCATTTCCTCCTATGACTAAGTGAAAGGCCTCATGCATAGAGGGGAAGCAGTAAATGAGAACAGCTGGCTAGGCAGCTGCTTTGCAGAAAGAGATTTAGGAGATTTAGTTGTCTACAGTCTGACCACAGGGTTATGCTTTTTGTGAAAAGACAAAGCATGTGGCAGATTTGAAACAAAGTACAGTTGCTATGAATATTCACAAAACCTCAGCTGGAGTCCTGTTTTTGGACTAGCCCTTCAAGAAGGGTGATTGAGGACAGAGGAGTAAACTGAGTGTGAGTAGAAGTCTAGTAAGTATGATGCTTAGGGAGTGACCAAAAGAGTGGGAGCTGCTAAGTGTAAGGATGAGAAGACTGAACACAAATGTAATAAGTGCTCTGAGTGGGCTGTTAGCCAAGAGGGGAACAAACTGTGGCTCACAGTAAATACGATGAGGCTTACATTAAGAACAAATCAGGGTTTTTAATAGGAGTTTTTTCAATATAGAATCGAATTTCTGGAAAAATTGCAAACTCTCTGTGACTGGAGTATTTTATGAGTTGGTAGACAGATATCTAACAGAAAGAATAGAATTAATATGCCTTTGGCAGAAAAATGAGCTAGGCTTCTAAGCTCTGCTCCAGTGTAGTGCTCTAAATATTTATAACTGAAGAAGGAGAGGCATTTCTTTCCTCTCTCACAACCCACATTTAAGTTAACAATTTCCTTAGAGTCACTTGCAGAAAAAATTTAATACTGACATTCAAAAATACCAAATGCTTAATATGCTTAATCCTTTTAAGGGCTATGGGTGTATTCATGTTAGACAAGAATATAATGCCTCATCTATAACACTTGCACACTTGTATTTATATTATTCCTTATGTAAAGTGGACTAGTGATTTACGACTATTTTCCTTAGTATGAACTGGTACTTTTTAAATTTTAAACAAGTATTTGTTAGTTCTTTTCAGCACTAGTATACAGTATCAACCTCTGGTCAGAAGTTTTCTTTTACTATGTCAGCAAATCTAAGTAAAATTGAGTACACTGAAATAGGCTTGAACTTGTTTTCTGGAATCTCTGGAACATCATAAAAATTTAAATCCACATGACAATTGTGTCTGTTATAAATCTGAAAAGAAAGAGCCATAGCTATGCAGTTTAGCTTCATTTACTTGATTAACAAAATCCCATTTATTTTTTAAAAAAAAAAGGACAAAGGAAGAGACTTAAAGCTATTAAAAACTTGTGTTTTAAAAAGAACAGAAAGAGATAAAAACAGGCATGAAAAGAAATCTCACTTTTACTTTTTTTATTTGTTTTAATAATTAAAAATGTAAAAAACCTAAGTGACAAGGATTTTTTAAAATTAAAAAACAAACAAAAAAACCTCAACAACAAAACTCCCACACCCACAAAGCACTGACATATGTTTCCCAGTATCTTTGCTTTGTCCTTGATGCACTTTTGCAAGTATGTTTACCTTCCTGTCCCTCAATTCCTCATATATCTGAACCTCGGAAAGGTATTGTGAAATTTCATTATTCAGCGTTAAAATACACTTCAGTCCTTAGAAGGAAGGTGCTATAAAACGTAAAACATTGTTATTTTTTCATAATGTACTATGCAGTTACTTTTTGTACAAAAGAATATTATAGCAATTTTGTATACTGAAAGAAATACATGGCAGCGACATTTTTCTCGTCAAAGTTGCACAAGGAACTTCAACCCCATTAAAGCTGATCCTTGCTTCAAATCCTCTGCTGATCAGATTTTGGCAGTACCCCTTGAAATATCTGGCAATCTGTTGGACTGTTACCATTTCAGAAGTACTAATTTTCCTTTTAGATGAGGTGCAGCATTAGACATGTATTTTCTTTGTTACAGCAGATGTAGGACCCAGCAGCCAAGTGATCAATGTACACCCAGGCCTTGCCCTACTGCAAATGTTCCAGTTATCAAACATATGGTCTGATGTTGCAAGTCTTGCTCAAATGTTGTAAATGAAGTCAGCTGTACAAGAACACTGAAGCCAGGGAGGACTCCACTCCGTTTTGTACAGTAGGATTTCACATAGCCACTTGCAAAATGCTTTCTGTTGAGCTGGTGAAGACGTTACTATCAAGTTGCAGAGGCTGACAGATGTTATTTTATATAATGCTCATAATCCCCCCCCCGACATTTTAAATAACAATAAAGAATGCACAGGGGAAAAAAAAAAGGTAATGAAGGCTTTAATATGACAATGAGAATGCTGTAGTTCCAGGGAAACTATGAATCAAGATTCTCAAAATGTTTTGAAAAATATTTAACTTTCAGAAAAACCTGTGAGAAAGTTACAAGGTATATTGCAGTCACTTTTCCTGCTGTTGAGAAAAAGACTTCTCCTGGGTGAAGACCTGTTTAACAAGGCATATCGATAATTTTATGGGATAGAACATTAAGGAAAAATTTATATCCAAATGCAACAACAGAAAAAGGTGAGATTGTACTGCAGTTCCTAAAAATACTTTATAGAATCGTTACTGATCACATGTTAGATTTGTTGTTGGTTGGAGTTTTAAGCTGCTTTCTTTTATTTTCTTTGTTATGGTGGGAAGTAAACAATTTGAAATTTGCACCATAAGCTTGGAAACAAAAAAAGCCAAACAAACAAAAAAGAAAAATAAAAACCAAAAGAATAAAAGAAAAGAAAAAAGTGACACTGCACAAAAAGTGATACCACAATACAAAAGTAATTTCAACATAATAAAATTACATCTTAAAAATCTCTCAGTTTGGGGAATCTAAAGGGTTAACAGGACATATGGAAAACATGTATTTTTCTCTTATCTGATTTTAACTTTTAAACTTAAACTCCAGTTTGTGGATTTGTAAGATTTTGTTAAAGATGATTCTACACTTGAATTAGTTCAATGTACCATTGGTAGCATCCATAATGCTAAAGTTATGACTCATGATATTCTTATTCGATGCATCCCTAGCTTTGGCTGTGGGTTACTAAAGAAATTTGTCTCAGTACT
Organism: Gymnogyps californianus; assembly: GCF_018139145.2. Taxonomy (NCBI): domain Eukaryota; kingdom Metazoa; phylum Chordata; class Aves; order Accipitriformes; family Cathartidae; genus Gymnogyps; species Gymnogyps californianus. Next base: position 23,570,958 of record NC_059475.1, on the reverse strand, counting down.
TCATGAGTGCTAGATGTCAATTACTTCAAGGGCCTGGAGTGCCCTTCAAAAGTAAGAAAAGTAACAAACAATGGCACTTGTGAGCAAGTTGCTCCAGGAGTGATGAACATTTTGCTGATCTTCTGCTTGAATAGTACATGACTTAGGAGGCTTTTGACTCCCAGCAAGCAATAAGGGAGATAAAATGACTGTGAGGACAGTAATTATCATAGCTTTGTTTTTCTTGACATATTTTACACTTGTGCAAGTGGCTTATGAGAGAGAAACTGTAGCCTCACTTCATCTATGAGATACAAAGTATAGACTCAGTTACTTGCATGCTTTTCAGTCTGCATTGTTTTGTTTTCTTTTAGCCAAAAGACTTTTTTAAATTATTTTTTCCTTAGTTTATTATAATATGCATCTTGATAAGTTAGTTTTAATATCCAAACATTGCAGCAAAGACTTCACAGTTGGTTAATATTTTACATGGAAACTCCTTTTCAACTTTTTTCCCCTCTGCTTCGAACTAACTTTTCTTTTGAATTGTTTCTTTTCTCCTTTTGCTTTTTTTTTCTTTCAGTGACATTAAGCTTTGAGGAAAACTTTAAAAGCATATAAATGGATGAATATGTAGACTTTGCCTTCCAATCACTAGTATGTGTTGTCAGTGTTCTTCAGAGGATAAAGTTTTGCTGAATATATGACTTATTTGTCATACTAATGTTTCAAAAAACCCATAGATATTCCAGTTCTGATTCTCCACCTACTTCTTTCTCTCAGAAAATAAAATATACCCCAATTATTAGGACATAACACAGTAAAGAATAAATCAGTAAATTAGTAAATGACACAGTAAGAAATGTACTGATATTAAAAATCTTTAGTTCATATTCTAAAACTAGAGATTTTAGAATAAATGGAATAAGATTTTTGGTATCGATACATTTCTTATTGTGTTATCCAATCTTCTACACTAATGAAACTGTGCTGTTGATATTCCTCTGTTGTTAGATCTATGCAGAGTTAGGGATTATTGTACGAGCTGTACCTGTATGCTTTTTCTGAGACAAATTCTTAGTTTAGCTTAGTAACTGAGCTGTGTCTCCCGCTCATTAGAATACACAATTACTCCTTGGATTGGATTCAGTAATCAAGAACTTAATTAATGTTTACCTAAGAGTCTTATAGCCAGTGGTAGACCTTCAGTTTACTTCTTCCATATGATGTACCTCCTCAGCTGGTCTTCTCAAGTGGCCAGAAAACTTATACTTCCAAGTTTCTACTGACAATTCTTACAAAACAGAACAAACGTAAGAATACATGGATTCTTAGTTCAGTTGTTCACTTTATCTTATGTTGCCTGCTTCCAGTCTCCAGTCAGTGTTAGAATAGTCAGGATTCTATTTTACATTTATGATTATATTTTATTGTTTTGATTATTGGATCATATTTTGGAAGTCAGCCACTAGTTAACTGCTTCCCAAGAATGGGATTTTGCTTTCTGTCTACCAGCTGGTAATTTATTACATAAAATGGTCAATGAGATAATGTCTACCTAGTTTTGACCACTTTCACTGATAACTAGACATGCTGTTCACTTCCAAAATGACACAGTGTCCTTGCTATTTTCTTATTTTATTGTGATATGGATCATAAGCAACCCAGAGTCAGAGAATTGACAGACTTGTTTCAGTCTGCATCTTCAAAGTATAGACCACTATGACATTAAATGCAAGGACAGATTTGTTAGCATATGTATTCTTAGTGAGATGAGCAGAACGAGAAGAAGAATGTTTAAGAGAAAAATATTTCCTTGGTTTAGTAAATGAGGAAAACAGGCAAACTTTAAAGGGAGTGAGAAAGCCACTTCTTTTCATGTTGAATTCCTGCACCTGTGGCCAGAAAGCTAGAAGTATAAAGTGCAAAATATCAGGACTCTGAAATACTCAGAAAAGAAAAGAACAGGCCTGTATTTAACATCACTAAAAATGGTTAGTGCCCTTAAGTGGACTGCAAGCTATAGAGGGGGGGAGAAAATCCAAGCCACTCCAAAATCTGTTGCAAAGTCCTTGTCTCGGCATACAAGGCAACTCTGGTCATATAGTAGTGAATGGAGAGGGATTATAAGAAGAATAAGTGAAGACTGATTTCAAATCCCTTTCAGTTTAGCTAAACTGCCATTTTGAAATAGTAAAGGGGACGTGTGACAACAGTAAATAATTCTTCAGTAGCAAACTGGGAGCTGGACAGAAACATTTTATTCTTTACTAACAGTAGTTTCCAAGGGACACAATCTAGTTTAATGGTAGTTTTCTCTATATAATTGCTAGAGCTACACAACGCTGGCCAATACACTTAAGCTGGTTTTCTGTCCTTTGAATAAAGTACAGAAGATAAATTATGCCTGAGCTTAATTTGTCAGGAAGCTACCTTAATTTTTCTATTTTATTCTCTGGAATTAATAATGCATTACCCAGTTTAGACCGATATTTCCAGATGTTCTTCCAAGCAGTGCCAGGTTATGTGTGCTTGAACACATCTTTAAAGAAATTGCATGTGTAACCTTGAGACAATGTAATCCTGAGAGGAAGATTAACCTTTACTTTAGTTGCATTTACATTATTTTTGGAGCATGACTAACCTTTTATTTGGAAGTATCAAACAGCAGGAATTGGACTATTTACAGTTGGACCAAACTTGCTGATTGGAAGCCAGATTCTGCTCCTACTGGAATTAGTAGGAGTTTTATTGGAGACATCTGTAAAGGATTAATTATTCCTCTTGTGCTTAATCTCTGATCTTCAGAGACTATTGAGTAGTCACAATTTCAATCATTGTCACAAGGAGTGAAAAGTCTCATAATCTCTGAAAACAGGGACTCTTCAACTCAGGTAAAATTTTACTCCCCTGTCTGCATACTATAATATGACTAGGACATATCAATGAAAATATTTCAGATATTTTAACTGCAACTGTATGTACTTACAACAGCAACACAAAGCCCACAGTCATACACTTTCTCCCTTATTCCCTACTTAGGAGCTATTCCCGTTTTATTACTCAAATTTATCAATCCAAACAAATAAAAAAATAAGTGGATTTTTTGTCTCCAAGAGTTAGAACACTGTCACTAAGTAGATAAAAAGTCAGCAAGAAATTAATTTGAAAGTAATGCTAAAGCAAATTAAAAAGTAGTGTTTAGGATATTAAAGTCAACAAATATGTTGCACTAAAAAGCAGAATAAAGTGATTCAAAATAAATGTTTTAAAAATTATCTTTATTTAAAGGAACATTGCAAGATGTATGTTAGGAATCTCCATCTGCTTGAGACTGCGAAAAAAATAGGAGAGAGACTTACAAAGCCCAAATGTTGTAATAAATATGATTGTATTTGTTTACACTTCAGAAATTATTGTTCTGCGAATGTTCCTCATTACATTGAATGAGATGCTCTTTACCTTGCTGCAACTAACAGGAATTTATGGCAGAGGACAGAAGCAAGGTAGTCAGTAAATTTTCTGCTGGCTTATATCCATACTGTACTTTCCCCATGAAAGGTTTGTTGTTTTCTAGGAGTTTTTTTTGGTGTGTGGGATGGGTGCTGATAGTTTCTTCTTGAAACAAAACATAAACCGAGTCCATTTCCATTCTTTCTACACAAAAGCCAACAGTGGTTATAAAACAACTGTCAGTCTCTGCTCTTTATTTGATAAAGTCTTGTTTAGTCAAGACAAAGTTTTCCATTTTGCATCTGAAGAGGCTGGACAAAAGCAATTTATTTGTCCTTAAGTATTCAAAATCGGGTAATATTCTTCATATTGGTGATTTCTATGAGCAATAAGCCTCATCTTTTAACTTCCAAATATTGACCAGAAAGGAAACTGTCTTCACTAGTAAGTGAATAGACAGCAGAATATCAAGTAGAATTTGGTAATAAGGAAAGGGATATTCTGTAATCAATTCAGGCTACATTTCTATACAGTATAACATAAAAAAATGTAAGAAACTAAGTCAAGGACAGGAAAGACGTCCTGATTTCTTCCAGCTGAAGATCACACAGGAATCTTATGAAAACATTTCAGAGGGATCCAATTGAATTTAACAGAACTTTACATACACAAGTAATGCAAGATTCAAGTCTCTTCATGTTTCTGATTTTTTTAACTATACCTAGCCATTTTTCAGACTTGTCATATTTAGTGGCTTAGTTAAAACTTGTGTACAGTTAACTCATGAGTTGGGCACAAGTTAGCCCTGAAACTGTTCTGATCTAAAGGGTTTTTTGACCACAAGTAGAGGATGTGATCTCTTCATAGACAAGTGCTTGCACAGTGTCATTGGTAATGTAGCTTTAGTGTACCCTATTTAAGTAACACCTTAGTATTTAGCATGGCTTATCCTTACCCTGTGTCTCTGAAGCACCATGAAACACTTCAGCTGCATCCTCTCCAGGGAGCAATGAAATCTGCTGTGTGTAGGTATAAAAGAGTCATCAAGATGATCTCTGCTGTTCTTCTAAGTCATGTGTTCATGGGTTCTAAAAACTGAACGCAAACTCTATCACCTTTGAGAAGCATGGGTGAGAGCACCTTGTGTATACTTTTTAATGCTAGATTATGTGTCATCTTGTCTTTTTGCCCTTGCTGTTACAGAAATTGTGACTGGACCAAATGAGGAAAAATGTTTCTTTTCTACCTAGTACTCCTCTGTGAGTCTTCATCTATTTAAGACTAGCATATTGGGGTAACTCAGGGCAAAATGACAGGTTTAAGTTCCACTGAAGTATTCAGCTGTGAACTAACCCACAATAATTCACTGTGGCAAAGTGATGGATGTCACTGGACCCTGAATTAGATTTTCCTTCTGTAGCGGTCACCAATATCTGTTCAACAGAAAACAAGCAAAAGATTTTGCTGAAACTCTATAGAGTTCTTTCACAGTATGTAAAAGAAACACACCAGATAAATTTTAGTATAACTTCCACCGGTGCAACTGACGGCTATTGATTTCGAAAGCTTATTGAAATGTGACAAAGGACCATGCTGCTAATAAGGAACAGTTTATAGTAGAGTTAACACATCAATGTTTCATCAGGGCTTTAATTTTAATGTGTGTTTCAAGGGTTGGAAGTAGAATTAAAGGAGAACATGGCAGGTATTGTGTTTGACTTTTTTTTTTTTTCCTTTTATATAAGATGCAAAGCTAGCAGAGAGGATGTGTCTGTGTTGTAATGTGCATTCTGTTTGCACATTTCCCTGTCTTGTTGATTTAAAGGAATCTGTTATCTCAGACAGAGGAGTTGGGGATTGCAGATTTAGTGCTTTAGTGATCATCTAGCTAAACTCTTCATCTTTTCATTGCTGTATTTTTAGTAACTTATTGCTAACTATGTTTTGTGAAGAGTCCTGTCATAAATCCTGTTAACAGCTCTGTTTGAAATACTCACTTTGGTGTCAAGTGTGTTGTACCATCATAAAGGTATGAAATAGTTTCTGAATATGTGTTAATATAGTTACAGTGAACTTCCTCTATACTGACTCTACATATTAAAACGTTGATACTGTGTTTTTTTTCGTGGTACTGGAATGTCATTTTTGAATATGAGCTGAGAGTTCTCAGTCCTTGAGGAAGACATTTGTTGCTTTATGGGGTTGGGTCTTTACATAACCTTGTGAATCTGAAAGTTATAAATGTAAGGTAGGATCCTGTGAACATACCTTAGTCACACATGCCTACACTTTAACTGACCATCCTTTTCAGGAAGAAAAGTGAACTGTGATCCTGTGGCTAAGCACTGCATATGCACCTACTGAGGAAAGTTTAGAACTTGTGTCTGACAGTTCCTAGGAAAATGTTCCAAACCCAGAATATTTACAGAGAAAGTTCTCATGACTCACTCTATACCCTCTGGACAACTGCAGCTTATTATAAAACCTTAGATAGGAGAAAAAAAAGTGTATATCTTTCTTCAAAGAGAAACTATCAGGTAGAAGGGTAAAGTGGATCTCATCCCAAATATAGACAAACAGTTTTTTGGAAAATATGCCTTTTAGCAATTTATCCTGAATGAAAACAAAATTTACTCATTATCCTCCCACTGGTATTAATTGAGAGCTACTCTATGAATGTCAACAACCTCAGTTAAGAGAATCAGGATTTGGTTTATGACTTGACAAATGTCTTGTATGTTCTGCTGTGTTACCAAAAAAGAAGATAACACTTGTCTAAATTCTAATACTGGCCTCCCTTAACAGTACTCAGACATTGCACACAATAGTTTTTCCAAACCTCGTACTTCTGTGGTTTCATTTAGACGTTAGGATTACAGCTGTATGAGCGGGCTTCTTGTCTGTGTTTTATTTGTTTGGAGACTTTTTGATCCATTGGTTAGTAGCCTGAAAAGGTAATTGCAAGGTGACTGAAATAGTTTGTGTCTGATTCACCAAAGAGCTTCAACTGAAACAAAAAATTATTTTGAGTGTTGGATCAGTTAACTTCATTCTGACACTTTCCAAGCATTTGAGATTTAGGCTGATTAAAAAAATAATCAGATGGGTAGGTAAAATAAAAATAAAAATCAGCAATAAAAACTGAACTCTAATTACAAGATTCCCCAGAGGTGTGACAGGAATGCTGGTTCCCACTATACAGCTTTGAAAGTGGGTCACTGAATCCACTCCGTCTTCTGCATCAGGAGCTGTGAGACTTTTGTGTAGACAAGTGAATACGACCTAGGTTTGTTAATATGCAATTTGTTACTCAGTGGACTAGAGAATCTAGGCATGAGCATTTAGCCTTTTGATACCTGACTTTACTGTAATCACTTAAAAATAAGGCATTCTGGCTTGGCCCAAATAAAAAAAAAAAAAAGAATTGATAGCTGGTGGATCTTGTTTCAACAAGAAAGGGCTGTTCACAAAAGCTAATTTCGTCCTATGAACACCCGTTTTTCTAGGCTCCTTCTATGTTCATTAAACAATGAAAGGCTCCTCCAGGGGTTATTCAGACCCTGAAAGAAGCTATCTCTCACCACTGGTTATTGAAGACATTTAGAGGTATCAGCATTCCACAACTCGAACATTTGCAAATGCACTTTAAAAACACATACAGAAAAATATTTCATTTCAATTTAACCTGTTCAGCAGCAAAACCAGAAAGAAATCAATATGTTTGCACTATTCTAATTAGAAACTGATGTTTTTCCTCTCCTGTTATTTGGTCTAACATCAAAACATCACAGTAAATTTTTGTGCTCTTTATTAGACTTTGTGATCTCCTTGAAAGAATAAAGAAAATAAAGCATGCAATTATCAGACATTTTATTGCAACACAAATCCAAATGGAAGACCTGCAGCTGCCCTCTTCTGTGGAACATCCAGGCTTTGCGTGTGTGTGTGTATAAATAAATAATTAAAATAAGCAGCAGGCTTGGGAGGGTGGGGGTGGGGGAGAGGGATTATTCCTGACACTTTATTTTAAAGTATATTGGCTAGATAATATAAGATCCTCTTATTTCATATGCCTTGAATAAAAATGCCAAATGGCTCAGCTGCACAGAACTTGGTGAAAAAGGGTACTCTAAGCCATGGACTAGCTTTAGTTAATAGTCACATTTCACTGCAGATGATGATACAATAAACAGTGCAGAATGGGATTATTTGAGGGCTCTGTCATAAGGTGCCATACTATATGTCCTCTATTCCTGTTCCTGGATATCAGTGGAAAATTCAGCCTAAATTGCTAACTTATACTGATATATGTGTATGAAGTTACGTTTTAGTGTTCTGATAATAAACTAAAACCGTCATACACTTGAGCCTACTTAGATCAGCTCTTTGGTTAAATCCTAACTACAAAGCAGGTTTATTATAATGCTTAAAACATCACCTACTTTTCACAATGGAGCTGGTCCTAATGGGATCTGGAAGATAAGAGCTTGCATCCTGATTTTAGAATTAAAGAGGAGCACTGCTCCAACTGATAGTTGGCATGCTGCAATTATCATGTTATTTTCAGTGTTCGGGGCTAACCAAATGCCCATTGAAAGGCTGCACATATTGGGAACAGAAGAGTGACAAGAGAACCGTGAGGACAGGATTTTAGTAGAAAAAGAATATCCTTGGTAAATTATCTTTGGTATCCTTTAGTAGAAAAAGCATACTGTTCTCAAACTGTGTTTTCCTTAGACTTTACTAATGGACACTCTGCATCCTTAACATAGCACTCTAAAAGAGACTTCATGAATTATAGCTCATAAACTTTGGCTTCATACAACCCCTTCAAAGAACTATTGGAAGTTTGGCAGTTGCAGAGTGAGGAGGCAGAATTGGCACACGTGGTCAACCTGAGAGTAAAATAGAGGAACTGTACAGTTTTTAAAACTAATAAGTGATATATTCCTATGGCAACTTCCATTTAGTAAGTGCAGATAATAGAGAAAAAAATACGAAATGTTTTGAGCTTTTGAATAATTACTTATTTATCAGACATGCTTATGAGTGATTTGTACCTCACTCAAATGGAAGACTAAGAATTTGCCAAATTAATGGCAACTTATGATAACCTCTGCATCAACATTTCAAATGTACAGTATTCCAAATGTCCCATGAATACTGCTATGGTTATAGGTGGCTGCATAGACATCTTTGTGCCTCCACAATAATACATCACCAGGAAAATAAACCTTCATATCAACGCATCTGTGTGACTCATCCGAGTAAGCTTTAAAAAAACCAGAGAGAAATGATGGCTCAATGTTATCAATGCATAATTTGTGACTTTAACATAATTTTTTCTTTCTTTAAGTTTAAAAGTTGTGCTCATGTTTAATATGAGAAATTCAGCTTTAAATGAAAATTATACAAAATAAAAGTCAATCTGCCTACTTCCCCAAGTCATTATTCAGGTTCCAGGAATTAACAAGAAGTTAAAGATTATGATGTTTTAATATAGTCTGGCCTTTAAACTTTTATAAGCTCTTTTAATGATTTAACTTCTAGAACTCTCATTTTTAAGTTTTCTCTGCAACAAAGGTTATTTACTTCTTCCCTTCTGTAGGGAAAATGATAATTGTTATGCACAATATAGAGATGTTCTGTGATGTTTTTCTGAACAAGATAATTGACTGAATGTACTCATCTGTCTGTACAATTACCCATCAGAGTTGAATGACTTAAATTTTTCCTGGAGAGCATTCCTTTTTAAGAGGACTGAGAAAAGCGAAAAACAGAGCAATAGCATGTAGGTGTCTTTGTTGCTCTGAATGGAATTGAAGAGCTATCCACCCATCTTGGGAGACAGTGACTGGATATCATGCTTTTAACGACCAGGAGCCAACGAGCCAAGTGTGAACAGCTTGGCTATTAACTTTTACAGCAGATCAGAACAGAGAAATGAAGATTCTTTGGGCAACCAAGGCAGACAACTTTGCTAAGCCAGTCTAATTTAAGGTTTGGCTTGCTCATGCAAACAGCAGGACTTTGTATAGTATATTCTAGTTAACTAATAAACACTGCTTTGTTTTGAAAAGGTTTATTGAATCAGTGTAATTACTTCTGGTCACATTATTTCTTCACAAACTCTAGGAGTTTTAGCACAGTTCTTTCTGTGGACACTTTGGAGAATTCAGACGAGACCACAGCTACTGAAGGTACAGTCTCAGACAGGAAGAAACCAAGGGGGCTTTCTCTGACACTGAAGTTATACTGGAGGTTGTTTCAAAGAGTTGGAAACGTGTCTTCAACCTGACTACACAGAAAAGAGAGCACGTGGTCTGAGTGCAACACAGGAGCACTGTGTTTCAGCAGGAGTTTTTACTGAACTGAGGATCAAGTCTCCAAGTTCTGCATTTCAGTAGTGGTTTTCAGTGTGTCATTTGGGATTGTTACAAGAATGTGATCTTGGTCATGATAAAGACACCAAGTCAATCTTATTTTATTAAACTTAGCAGCAGTAATATCTTCTAGCATGGTATCAGACCATCTCTATTTAGGATTATGTATTTTTTGCCATGGACTCTGAGTGATCAGTAAGGCATTAGGCTTGTGTATTTGTGACAACTTCAGAAACTCGCTATTTTTCTATGTAAGAAAGTAAATCTAAAAAAGGAACAAATCTATTTGAACAGCAGCAGTGGCAAAACAACAAAGTCATGGTATACTATCTGTGGATGAATAAAGCAGTAGAGAAAGCAAGAACATACCAAAATGTTTGTGGTTGTTATTGTTCATTACACTACATTGAGAACAGTCTCAGACAGTGTGAACAGTTTTTTAGAGCAGATTTTATTTTTAATCATAGACATTTACATGCAGACTTACAATACATTAAAAAGACAAAAGACCCTGAAGAGGCATTGCTAATACCTGCAAAACCACCTATGTATACTTAGCCTTTATATTCTTCCTCTCAGAAAAGGTGATATGTCATCTTTCCTTCACTCTTAATTTGCCTTTTTTATTCAGCACTAAGTTTTATAAATACTTATATGTATTTATTCATATGAGTGCAATGAACTTCTCAAATGTGTAAAAGTAAAAATCTTCAGAGAATGGACTGTCTTTAGGTATTTCTAAATAGCACAGGTAACACGGGGCCCCTTATGCTTCACCACATCTACACAAATATTGAATAAGAGCAATGAAAAAATCAAGTAATAGTCATTTTATCTGGCATGAAAAAACCCAGAAACTCCTAATTCAGTGTATAATAGTGTCTACTATGACTCATGGTGGTAATGTGAGTTTGGAGGCCCTCAAATAAGACAAAAACATTAGTCTGTTAGAAAGCAAATAAATAGGGATTTTTTTAGAAATAAAATAAAATATACCATAGAACTGCATAATGGAAGAGCCTTTCTTGCTGTGACCAGGCTGTTGCACTTTTCCTGGCACTGGTTAGTAAAACCTAAGTTTCAAATGTGGTAAGAAAAACAAGAAGCATTTTCATCCTATAGTATTCTATTTCACTGCTGAAATTAATTCCATTAATTATGTGGTTACAATTAACCTATTTTGCCAAGATTGAAGTTAAGAAAGAGTTGAATGCTTTAAGCCTTCTGTTCATCAGCAATAATATCCTCCCATCTAGGAATAGACATATTTTCTTTATTTTCTATACATTTTATTGTTTTCTTTTAAGTTTTTTCTTGGATGTAAATTCATGTCTTAGGGTTTTTTTTTTATTTCATCCCTATAACCCTGAGTTACTTCTTCAAATCCTGTTTTCCCTTCTTTGTGTCTGACTTTTCTTAATTTTTAATTTTAGAAGACTCAAGATTCCCTGATAAAGCCCTATTGATCTTTTACTAGGATTCTTGTCTTTCTCCTGATACGGTACAGTTTGCCATTATTGAATTAATAAGTACCTGTCAGCTCTGCTACAACCCTTTATCCCTTAGAATAGTCTCCCAAGTCCTTAACAACCAGTTTCCTCAGGTCATTGAGGTCTACTTTTTCTGAAGTCCATTGTCCACTTCACTGTTATCACTCCTTTCTTTCCTTAAAATCAGAAACACTATTGAAATTAATTTCTGTTGTTATTCTACCACTTTTTGGTCAAAATTCAATCTAAAATAGCTTATCTTTTGATAATTTCCTACATTTTATGATAATGCTGATCCCAAGATTTTCCAAGAACATCTCAAGTTACCTGAGCCTTGCTTTTCTAACAGATAATCAATAATTAAAGGTTCCTGTTATCAACAGGTCCTACTTTGTGAATAATTCTTGTAGTTGTTTAGAAAAAAACCCAAACGTGTTATTCACCTCTTTCCTGAGTAGTTGTTTCTATAATAGAGCTTACCATGATATCCTCCTCCTTCTCCTTCATTACCTTCAGAGAAAGACCTGGCATGTTAGGCTCTCATGAATTTCTCACAAAACAAATAGAAGTAACCTTAAAATATGAAGAAAATTCTCCTTTTTTTTACCCATCCTCTTATCCCTAAACAAGTGTTACTCTTTTAATAATGTACTCAGTAAGTCTCATTGAGCACCTGACTACATTTTTTTTGTCTTCCATATCTACATTTTTTGAGATATTTTTTCATTCTAGTTCAGACTGTTCTTGTTATAAAGAGTTCTTTCTTGATCATTCTCATCTTATTCTCCAGTGATGATTAACAAAACAGAACCTGTTGGCAGAACCAAAGGAGAATCAATTAATTAGTCTTCTTGACATCAAAATAAAAAATTTCCCCTGCTTTCTTGGAATGTTGTAAACTGGCTTTAGCTCCTGGGCACCAATCTTACCTATTCTATAAAAGCAACTATAATTCCTCATATAACAAGTTGTCCTGGTTTCGGCTGGGACAGAGTTAATTTTCTTCTTAGTAGCTGGTACAGTGTTCTGTTTTGGATTTAGTGTGAGAATAATGTTGATAACATGCTGATGTTTTAGTTGTTGCTAAGTAGCACGTATCTTAAGTCAAAGATTTTTCAGTTTCCCATGCTGTGCCAGCAAGCAGGTGTGCAAGAAGCTGGGAGGGAGCATAGCCAGGGCAGCTGACCTGAACTAGCCAAAGGGGTATTCCATACCATTTGATGTCATGCTCAGTGTATAAACTGGGGGGAGTTGGCCGGGAGGGGTGGATTGCTGCTCTGGCATTGGTCAGCAGGTGGTGAGCAATTGCATTGTGCATCACTGGGTTTTTTTTCCTTTTTTTTCCCCTCTTCTTTTTTTTGTTATATTCCTTTTCATTACTATTATTATTATTATAGTTCTTCTTTGTTATTGTTAGTATTATGTTTTACTTTAGTTATTAAACTGTTCTTATCTTAACCCATGAGTTTTACCTTCTTTCCTGATTCTCCTCCCCATCCCAGTGGGAGTGAGGGAGGGAGGGAGGGAGCAGCTGCCTGGTGCTTAGCTTCTGGCTGGGGTTAAACCATGACACAAGTAAAAATTCTATGATCTCACGATCTGAAAAATCTGCACCATTACAAAACCCAGAAACCTCTAGTTGTCTCCACAGGCATGAAAGACGCTGTTCCAATTTCTCTATATCATCCACCCAGAAATGGGTATTGTTGTGTCCATTAGCTTTGTATGCATTCAATGGATAAATAAGGACTTTGAACTAATCCGTACACAAAGCTGGCTTGGCACGGTTTTGAGGTTTAATTGAACTTTGTATTCATATACAATTAGTTTGTTTTGTTTATTTTCTAATAGCATTAGCAAACTTATTAAAAAGGAGATACAAATAAAATTTGTGCCAATTACATATGAGAATAATTGGATTTTATTAATCCAAGAATTCATGCAATCAATTTAATTATTGCTACTCTCATTTCAGATACCTCATTATTCTTCACACTAATTAATCACAACCACTAATGAGTAGTTTTGAAATGGAGCTCTTTACTCACTTACTCTGAATGGAAGGTTCCTTAAACAACCATCGATATTTACTGTAAGGAAATAAGCAAGTTTTATAAATTAATTTATTTATATTTTTTCAAAAAAGATGTGAGTTTGTAAGGTAGAAGCAGCTTTCTTGGTTCAAAATGAGAAGTTTAAAAAATTTTCATATGGGACTTATATTTCATTTACAGTATTGTCTACAGTTATAGACTTAGATTATAGAAGAATAGAGCTCATGATTTTTATTTTTTATTCCAGTACTGTCTGAGTTTGGGCAAGTGACTTATGTTTGCCTTCTTAAATATGTTGTTATTCAGCAAGGATAAGTGCACATCAAAACAGAGGATTAACAAATACTGTAAATAAACATAGGGTTATGCAGAGATCTTTACTGAATAACCATAATAGCTTTTGGAAGTTAGCTTTCTCTTTTGTCTCTATACATTTGATCTGGAAGTACATTCCATTTTTTATGGTGTCATGTAGAGAAAACACACTAAACGTGAGAGTCTAGCAAATAGGGTATTACAGAGACTATCCTACCTCACAGAGATATAAGAGAAAACACTTTTGAAAAGGAAGATGTTATTTCTGATGCAATAAAATGTATAGCAGAACTTGAAGATATGCTAATTTCAAAAGTGAATGTAGGAAACACATTTGGTTTTTAATTGAGGAGACCAAAGGAAGGGGGATAAAACCAGACTGTTAAGAAAAATAATAAAGCTGATGGACTATTTCTGACGGACAAGAATGGGACAATATTGTGGAGGTCAGAGAAAAGGTAATGAGGAGAATTATGTCAGAAAACAAAAAAGGGAAATAGCAAAGATAAGGATAATAATTTTAGTTGTACAGGCTGCAAGATAAAAAACAACTCCCAAAGAGGCTGAGAAAAAAACTTTCTGTAAGAGCATATTTAAGAAAAGGTAAAAATGCCAGAGAGCAGAGGGGAGAGAAAAAAAAAAAGTGTGAGAAACAACAGTGTGAACACCAAGGTCAGAGAAGGAGGGGGAGTAGGTGCTCCAGGCAGAGCACAGGTTCTCCTGCAGCCTGTGGAAGAGACCACGGTGGAGATGGTTATTTCCCTGCAGCCCGCAGATGAGTCCACACTGGAGCAGATATCCACACTGCAGCCCACAGGGGACCCCATGCTGGAGCAGCTGGATATTTTCTGAAGGAACTGTGGCTGGTGGAGTGCCCATGCTGGAGCAAGGGAAAAGTGTGGGGAGGAAGGAGCTGCAGAAAGGAGCTGCTCAGGGAAGGTGTGGGGGGAAGTAGAGGAATCAGGAGTGAAGGGGTAAAGTGGAGCCTGGGAAAAAGTATGGGGAGGGGGGCAGGTTGTGTTTTAATTTTGTCTTTGTCATTACCCAGATCCATTTTAACTGGCAGTGGATTAAATTAATTTTACCCAAGCTGAGTCTGTTTTGCCCATGGCAGGAACTGGTAAATGATCTCCCTCTTTATCTGAACCCACATGCTTTTTCTTCTTATATTCTCCCTGTGTCCTGTTGAGGAGAGGGAGTAAGGGAGGGGCTGGGTGGGCATCTGGCAGCTAGCCAAGGTCAACCCAGCACACAGTTACCAACAAAAAGAAGGGAGTATATTGATACTGTCATTTCTTGACTGGATTCATTCTACTTTTTTCTGTGGATAATTCAGTTTTAAAAAAAGTAATGATCATGTTAGTTTAATTTGTAGTGGTATAAATACCATATTTTTTCATTTTAAAATATCCATTTTAAGGTTCTGAGGGTTTCAACTTTCATTAAAAAGTGAAAATAGTTATTAAAACTTATTCATTAAAATTACTTTTGCTTAGTAAGATGCTATTTAAGGACTTAAAAATAAATTTTCTTTTATTAAGGACAAAAATATGCCTTGTAAGCAACAGAAGTGACAAAAGCTCTTTTCCTCAGGATTTATGCCTTAAGAAGAAGTTATGGTATTTAGTCAACTGCCAATGCCAGTAACAGGTTATATGATGATCAGGGTATTCTTAATATGTTTCTTTCCCTTTGGATTCTTTAATGTCTAGTAAGTGCTGAATTCATCCCCCTGCTCTCCCAGTAGAAGAGGCACTACTACAAGGATCATTTCTCTCCACCAGTCACTTTTTACAAAATGCTTAGGAACTTTGGGGAGCTGTGTATATCCGGCACATCTTTCAAATAGATCAGCAGACACAAACTATGGTGTCTTTTCTCACAAAAGAACACAGTTGCTGAGGAAAAATATTGAATAAAACAACTGCCTACAAATACAGTTTATGAAGGCCGAACACAATCAACAACCATAAGACTTTGCCAACAAACTAAAATTAGCACCCTTCTCTTGTATAACTACCACATATTTGATGACCACTGTTACTTAAAACCAATGTTTTAAGGGAAAGGACTTCCTTTAAAGTGCTTAAGAAGCTTCCATTATTTTCACACTATACTCGTTTCCCTGCCACATAAATGAAGGAAAAAGAAAATCCAAATAGAAATAATATTAGGCTGTATTACAGCTACACTTCAAAACATAAAGAAAAAAGTATATAAAAAAAGGTTTTCCTTATCATTTTCCAATTAAAAACAGAACTATTTTGAAAGTGTCTAAGCCAGACCTAAAGTGACAGATCTGCATCCATTGTCATTGCCATTAAACCCCCTAAGATTAATTTTTAAAATTATTTTTAAATGTAGGTGTGCTAATGAGAAAATGGAATTAGTAGTCTGCAGTATAAAAATATTGCTGTCTCTTCAAAATACCTTTAAAAAGTTGGCACACATCATCATTAAATACTTTCAGAGTCTGAGGATACATAGACATAGCTGATCTCAATGATAGTTCTGCCCTAGTGAACAAAACCAGGAAAAGATACATATGGAAGTGTAATGCATTGTTCTAACCCAATCTATTCTCTTACAACAAGATTAAAAAAAACAATTGGCTTGATATGTGTTTTTGTTTCTGCTCTTCTGTTTGCATATTGGCATGCAAAAATTAGATGTGGGGTTTATCATTACCTCTAAATAAGCAGTTAGTTTGAATACCAATTGGTCATTTGCAGTCCTTAGAAATGCAACATGCAACAAGTATTTGTGCAATGGGTTCTCAATGGAAAAATGGAGCAAGTCACTGATAACAGTTACTTGAAAAGCACAAAGTATTAAAAGCCTAATTTCAGCACACCTAACTGTTTTCTTAAGTAAAGGTCTGCATGTAAGCAGATGATTACTAAAACCACACTAAATTCCTACTACTGGTAGTGATCACACAAAAATGTCTAGTTCTATAATGTTTTGAAAATTTAGTCTCTTTAAAGAAATAACTAAACTAATTCCAGAAGACTTATATAATAACTTCTTTAGGATTATTATTTTTATTGCTAGTCCATACTATCAACCAGTTCTATATATAAAAAAATAGGACTGTAATCAATGATTAATTCCTCTAGTACTCACAGCAATAATAGGCATCTATAGGAAATTATTGTGTATTAAATTGTTTTACTGCATTTCTCTTTAGCTAAGTATTTATGGGGATATAAGTAACACATTTCCATATATTGTAAGTATCAGAGGGACTTCAAATACTTAAAGGGTTTTTTCTTCCTTAATATATCGAACATGTTAATGTAAATTTTGCAGTTTATGTGACACCTAAAACTGCAAGATGTTTTTTTCATTTCAATTTAATACTATTATAGCAGAACTAAGTCTTTTTCCACACCAGACACTGTGAGCTTAAACTTTCTACCTTTGCTGGTTTTGGCTGGGACACAGTTAATTTTCTTCATAGTAGCTCGTATGGGACTATGTTTTGGATTTGTGCTGGAAACAGGGTTGATAATTCAGGGGTGTTTTACTTATTGCTGAGCAGTGGTTACACAGAGTCAAGGTCTTTTCTGCTCCTTATGCCACCCCACCACTGAGTAGGCTGGGGGTGCACAAGAAGTTGGAAAGGGACACAGCTGGGACAGCTGACCCCAACTGACCAAAGGGATATTCCATACCATATGACATCATGCTCAGCGTATCAAGCTGGGAGAAGAAGGAAGGGGGGGACTTTCGGAGTGATGTCATTGATCTTCCCAAGTAACCGTTAAGCGTGATGGAGCCCTGCTTTCCTGGAGATGGCTGAACACCTGCCTGCCAATGGGAAGTGGTGAATGAATTCCTTGGTTTGCTTTGCTTGCGCACACGGCTTTTGCTTTACCTATTAAACTGTCCCTATCTCAATCCATGAGTTTTCTCACTTTTACTCTTCTGATTCTCTCCCCCATCCCACTAGGGGGGAGTGAGTGAATGGCTGTGTGGCGCTTAGTTGCTGGCTGGGGTTAAACCATGACACACCCCACTTCACTTTTTCAGCTGGAAAATAGACAAACACAAGTAGTGTGTTCCCAGTAGTTCACCATAGCACTTCAGAATTAAAAGATAATTCAAATGATATCTCACTAGAGGAAAAAAACAAACCCCAAAGCTTACAATGACAAAGAGTAAAAAGATACTTTAGCCTAATCCTTGTAGAAATCAAAAACAATGCTTTGTACTCCAACAGGAGGAACTTGCCTCTGGGAAAGTCATTGCAGCACTTCTTAGATAAAAATCAACGTCATAAAAAAAAAAAAAATTTTTTTTGGAATAGTCAGTGACTGTGAGTATGATAATGAACTTTAGCACCCAATTAGGTAGCGAATATCTAAGCTCTTCAAAGCTCCATTTATGTATAAACTAGATCAAAGTTGTCTGTCAACTGTCTTTGAAGAAAAGCATTTTCAATTCTTATTTTCCTTCCTGCTCTGCCATCTGATTTTCCCCTCTTACCTTCAGGGTTTTTATAACTTCTACTGGCACATTTCAGCAAATCATTGGGCACCACCTAGAGAGATGGCTGGAGGAAACATTTAACTTTTACATGGAAGCTGAACCATTATCATGTACAGAGCTTAGTGTGGACTTGTTATTCCTGATATAATTTTAAAATGTAACAGATCATATGATCTACAAAATTCTGTTTTAGAGTTGGTGGAGGATACTTATACGTGCTACATTTAGGCACCTAACTTGAATTAGGAGACTAGTCATATTGTTTATGCTGATAGATGCCTCCTGCTAGAGGATGATTCTGAGCAGAAGTTCACTTTAAGGGTTTTTAATTGCTCTGGACTACCTTCAGTAGCCTTCCAGTATTTCACACAGTTATAAATTAGCTGTCTAGTCAGTGATAACAGTGAAAAACATTTCTGCAATAAATTCCTGCATTCATATTGCTGCCTATTTTAGCAGAAGTCTAAGCGGATAGCTTAGATAAGGCAACCAAGTTTCAGAAAGCTCAGATCGCAATGTTTTCAGTTGTATTGCAAACTAACGGTCCAGTCATTTAAAAATAAACACAATCATAAATAAGTTACTAATAAACACAGTAAATTATGCCATACAATAATCTGTAGAGTCATGAATAAAATATTTGTAGGACCTGAGCAAATATGTTCTATGTTGGCTCATCTCATTTATAATGCAATGTGAATAAAAACTTCTGTTAAACTACACTTATTTTAACTGGGAAGCTGAATCTTAAGATTAAAGCCTTAGTTATGTTTTTTATTGGCGCAACTTAACACTTCAAGAAACAGCCAGCTGCTTTCTTGAAATATGTGAAATTTACCTTACATTTCACATGAAATCAAGCTTTGATAAGTGATTGTGCAAAACTGAAGACAAAAATTGGTCTCCAAAAATATATTGGTAGGAGCTAAGCAGACAAGTGTCCAGTCCAACTCTCTAAATATAGACAGAATTAAAAATTTGAAAAATTCATCAACCATCAGTGTGCATATTTTTTGGTGTCAGATAATTTTATTGTTGTTTGCACAATATCTAGCACCACCAAAGTCTCAACAGTATTCCCAAACTTCAATATAAACTGTCTTAATGACATATTATCACTAAGAATCAAAAAAATATGACAAATTCTGTACAACTAACTTTTATGTATCACTTGAGTTATTTAAATTTTGCCTTATCTCTCAGTTAAGAAAGACAAAACCTTGGCAATTATTCCTCCAGTGAACTTTGGAGAATCATGCTTACAGACACTGAATCAAAAAACAATCACTAGTTAAAATACTGTGGGTCCACAGGTACATTAAAACTAAACCAAACAAAAATAATGTATCACCTATTTCTATGTTTTTGTTTTTATAATAATGGGCCTTCTGGCCCCTTTAAGGTCAAGAGGAAGGCTTTACCAAATACATTTGTTCCTCTGTGTTATTGCCTTAAAACCAAAAATATTCTTTCTTAGTCTAATACTTGGTAATAAGTAGTTTCCTGGACACACTCAATCTGGAAGTGGAATCTTCAGGAAAAATGTACTGTAATGGTGTCAGACATTAAATTGTCTTGTGGGATGTTCTCTATAAATATATTTTCTCATCAAAGGCATTACAAGGAATCTTCATTAGTGTACCAGTTCAAAAGTATACTTGTTCAGTCCAAATCATGGATGGTATTATCAAATATTAGTGTGTCTCATGCTATTTGGTGCTCTTCTCAGAATTTAGCAGATCATAACATAGTACTACCTATGAAAATGGAAGTTTCTGTCCATAATGCTGAAGATAGCAGCTTGAAAATCTAGTTTCTAAAGACACTTTTTAAAGAAGCAAATTAAAAGAAGCGTAAATACATTAACTGAAAAGTTTAATGAATTAAAAACCCATTACAGTCCCTCTGTGACTTTTGGATGGAGTCAATAGCACTGCACGGATCAAGTTTTTTAGCATTTATTCTATTAAACATTTGCCTTGAATACAGTCAGGCAAACAGAATCAGTCTTCTCCAGGCAAACCTCACATTGCCTTGAATTTTGTCAGAGATTTTTGTCAGAATAAGGGTTTCAGGATTTGATTTTGTAAGTTTCCAGTTATCCTTAGTACTTTATAAAATGTTTCAGTTAAACAAGAGTAACATTTTCATTGTGAGTACTCAATTCCTGTAACTTAATCACGGAGCTAAGTTCCCATCAGCAAATCCAAAGGCAAGGAAGTTTCTAATTAATTGTAACAAGAGAATTTCTGTTGGAAATATTGTGCATTATATTTTCAATTACAATAAAACATTTAAATTATTCTCATATTTCTGTAAAGTGACACTATCTCTTTAGTTCAAACCAGAGCTGAAAAAACAATGTGGTAGTGAATACTTTATCCAAAGCTTTGGGTTTTTTTGTTTGGTTTTTTTCCCGCTGTTCATTGAATACTACAGTCCAAATACAGCTTTCTAATATTTTTGGTTGAATTTCTTATTAATATACTTTAAAACTTATATATATTGTTCTTTAAGTTTTCTTTAATTCATTAGTATTTCTTGGAACTCAAGATTTCACATTTTAAACATTTTTGACCCTTTTTTTTAAAAATACTTACAAACAGAAACAATGGAAATTGTTTTAACAGGGTGGATAATTATGGGCCTGTTTTATTTTTGTAATGCATGCCTGATTGCACTTAAAACTCTAGATTTGTAGAAAAGAGAAACTAAGTAAAATGTTTGTCTTCTGTGGTATTTGTGTTAAGGAAGCACCTAGAAACCATAATAAAGAAAAGTATGATCATGCTAAGGAGAGGAATATTAAGATACAGTATCTGTACTAAAAAGTCTGTTCTCTAAATAGAAGAGATGAAGTCAGAAAAGAAGAGGCACAGAATAGTAAAATGATTGCTAGGGTTACACAGCACACTGTTGTGAAGCCTATATTTCCTAACCTCCTGTCCACTTGCCTTCTTCCTGGAACTATGTTGCCTCTTGTATTCAATTAATCAATATATCAACATTCTGTAGTGCTACATTTAGAACTTTTCCCCGGAGAAGAGTACATGGATATGAATTAATGAAGACCCATAAACCAAGGATAAGAAGATAAGAAACATCACTCTTTCAATTATTTAAGAGTTGGAAAATGAAAACTCTAGGACTTCAATTCCCTGCAACAGTATCACTACAAATACAGCAGTGCAAAACCTGCATTCCTGAGGAAGAGAAGGCCCAGAACTTTCAAATGATTTGCAGAAGATGACATGGGAAATCTATAACAAAACATTTACCTTGGATTGCTTAACTCCCAACCCTGCATCTTAATCATAGAATGCTTCTTCCTCCCTACACTAAATGTGATAAATGAATACATCTAAGCCTAACTCTCCCTCCTCCCTCAAGGTATCTTAGGAACTCTTATCAATTTTGATGGTTTGTGTCTAAGCACAGCTTAAGACAGAAGTTTGGCCTTTGATTTTTTTTTTTTTTAAGCAGTTGATACTTTGGTAAAAGGGAAAAAAAAAAAAATCTTGTTTGTTTGTACCTTTTATTCATTCTTGGTATTTGACATTTTGGTTAAAAGCATGTTTTGGAATACAGTGTAATTTCCCAAGTCTGGAAACTATTCTAATATATGTATTAAATCATTCTTAGATTATATACTTAAGTTTATAAATATTTGAATCCCTTTGGGTTAAAGAAGATTAAATAAGGACACGTACATACCCTCCCTATATAGGACTGACTTCTTGAATGCCATCCTAATTCCTATTTTTTAAGCCTCAAGAAATTATTTTAATCATTATGTGGGATAAATATGTTCAAAACAATTACATTTATATTTTTACTATAAAGCATTTTGTATCCTCTGAATTGGTCAAAACTGCCTTGGAGCTCTTTTTCAGTGGGTTTTTCAGGCATAAGAAGAAAATAGGGTCAAAGAAGGAGAGAAGGAATAAATATACAAACCTAACCATAGCAAGAAACTGTTATTGTAGTTAGGCTTCCTGAGAATAGTTGTGGAGCAATATGAGTTTATAGAAATAAACTAAAAAGTTTGTTTTCATAGGAGTATAGTTTATTCTGAAATGGATTCAGGTATAGATTTTTCCCTTCTGCTTGAAAGCCTACTTGTTTGTTTTGAAGAAGCAGGAAGAATAGCATGTGAAATGACATCTAACAGAATCCTTGAAAGCAATTCTGTAGCCATTACCTAATTCAGCTGGCCCATTGAGAACTGAGAAGATGGAGGACATGAGTTTCACAGTAGAACCAATTTGCTATAAATTGAACTGGTATTTTAGGGACGTGGGTTTGCTTGCCAAATTTCAACTCAGTAAACATGAAGTCAATCATTGCACTTGTTAAAAATGGGGTTTGGATTCCTAGAAGCAGTACCTACAACATTGTCTTGAAATTAGGGGCACAGACATGTTGACAATAAGTGTTCGTTAAGACAGTTGGGTGTGCTTCATGAATATGTCACACAGATGTACACACAGAGCATGGTGTTAAAATGGCTGCAAATTTACGTAAGTTACTCTAAAAACAGACTGATTTTGGCCTCTAGCAATAAATATTAATAGAGATAAATTATATCAAACACTTAACTTTCTTTAGAAATTTAACAATTATCTACTTTAAGACTTTTTTAAAATGGCTAGTATGACCTACTGCCCTTTGGCCAAAGGATAAGGAAAAATGTTTATTTTTATATTTCCTTTCTACTATATCAGTTGTCTTTTATGCCACAAGCCTCATCTTCTTTAAAACACTTCCATTTTATCCAAAACTACCTTCATGCTAGCTGTAAAGCTAGGACAAAACGCCTATGGAAGTCTTTGTTTACTTACATTCTTTTTCCTAGACATTGTTATTGTCAGATATTAGGAGATATGATAATCCCAAGTAGCAATGAAATGGGGAGGTAGAGGGAAGGTGCAACAGGCAAAGAACCAAAGTTTATCGTACCATTCACTCCATGTTTTGATATACGGTCACAAGAAAAATCCAGAACCATCCTGAACATCTTGATTTGCAGTAATACACCATGTTGATTCTGCACAGTAGCAAAGTATCTACACTATACAGACCATGTTTACAAAGTGACACTGGCATAAATAACACTGGAAATGGAATTGCAAGTAAAGATACGTTATATCACTGTTTGTACATACAGATTCTTTACTTACAGGTAATTTTGGACTGTTTTCTGGTTCATTTACTGATCCATCTAGAAGTATCTAAGAAACATTAGTTCACAAAAGTTTTACTTGAAAAACATGTGTCATGGTTTAACCCCAGCCAGCAGCTAAGCACCACGCAGCCGCTCCCTCACTCCCCCTGGCTCCCAGTGGGATGGGGAGAATTGGGAAAGAAGGTAAAACTCATGGGTTAAGATAAGAACGGTTTAAGAACTAAAGTAAAACATAATACTAACAATAATAATAGTGAAATATTATAATAATAATAATAATAATAATGAAAAAGTATACAACAGAAAAAAAAAGAAGAGAGGAAAAAAAGGAAAAAACCCAGTGATGCACAATGCAATTGCTCACCACCTGCTGACCAATGCCAGAGCAGCAATCCACCCCTCCCGGCCAACTCCCCCCAGTTTATACACTGAGCATGACATTCTATGGTATGGAATATCCCTTTGGCTAGTTCAGGTCAGCTGTCCTGGCTATGCTCCCTCCCAGCTTCTGGCACACCTGCTTGCTGGCAGAGCATGGGAAACTGAAAAAATCCTTAACTTACGATAAGCACTACTTAGGACCAACTAAAACATCAGCATGTTATCAACAGTATTCTCACACTAAATCCAAAACAGAACACTGTACCAGCTACTAAAAAGAAAATTAACTCTGTCCCAGCTGAAACCAGGACAACATGTCATTTACTATATATTCTGTATCACATCAAGGTGGGGGACTATAACAAGTCCATTCAAACACCCTAGGAGCCTTGTTGCAAAATAGCCTATATTATTGTGACACATGTTTAATTTAATTGATTACAGGGAGAAAACAATCAGATTTTCCATCTAGTATAGTTACCAGTCTGTCAGAAGATCAAAGGCCCTCATAAAAATTAGAGAAATATTAACAAGCACAAACTGTACCATAGCTGAAATCACATCAGAAAGGCCCAGCACAGAGACCATTCCTGTATAAAGACCCACCATGTCTCCATTGTCCCAATGAGGTCATAGCCCTGTAATTACACAGAGACTTCTAACTCCTGTTTTCTCCCCATTCTGCTTACATTAGTGCAGGGGCACTTCAGAGAGGGAGCCAAGTGTGCTAATTTCCTAGTAGATGCTTAAGAGCTTTCCCCTTGAAGATGCTCTGCAGGCATTTAGTTGTTTACACATCTACCCTCAAAAGGATCCATTTCAGCCTGCTGGTGAAGATACTTTTGCCCCATGTAGTCAAAGGGATCCTGCCTCTTCCAAAGAGCTGTTGAGCCTCAAAGAAGATCCCACGGTCATAGAAACCAAAACCCTGCTGCCACCACAAGCTGCACAACCCGCAGGATCCACTGAGTACTCCTCAGGCCTTTCCACTTTACCAGCAGGATCAAAAACCCACCTGGGCTCCCATTCCCTTGAACACTGCCCCCAGAACCCTACAGTCACACTTGATACTTCCCAGGTCACCCCAGTAGTATCACTGGTGCTTACATGGAAAAGCATCAGAGTAGCAGTCAAAAGGCCAGAAGAGCCTCTGAAGTCTCTCCACAACATCCCAAGTGCAAACCCCTGGCAAACAACAAACCAACAAACCTCCCAAGGTGACAAGTCAAGTCAGCAGATGGGTGTCTCTGTGCCCTGCAGCAGGGAGTCTCCTACCAGTGTCACTCATCACTTCCTTCTAGCGGTTATGTGTGGCTTAGGCTCAGCCATCTGAAATGCTCCATTTGACAGCACTCCCAGATCCTCATCAGCTACAAGGGCAGTTAACCTATTCTGTAACTGCAGGTCATGAGGTAGGGCAGGAGCCTTCCTCCTGGCAGGAGGAATCATCAACTTCCAGCCTTCATCATGATGGGATTTTCCACTTTCTGATTTCACAGGTACAGACTCTTCCTGCCCCTCCCCTGCAGTTGGAGGTTCAGACTCTTGAAGCTGTAGGGACTCAGAAAAGATCTAGTTGATCTCCTTCTTATAATTTCTGATACTGCACAGTCTGCTGACCTCCACCCAAAGCTCTTTCACTTGGTAGCACAGCTCCTCAACAACTGCTATCTCCTGCAGGCTAAAAGACCATGTACCCAAGACTCAGCAAGAGGTCCCAGGCACTCCCTGCAGCCAGAAACTTGCAGAGCTGCAGCCTCCTTCCAAAGCTCTGTATGGTTCCAAGAGTCCGATAGCAAATGGACGGTTACTCTAGCAGCACTTGAGGAAAAACCTGTGATGTGTGATCACGATACCTAAGAATGTATATGCAGCACAGAAAAAGTTTGCTAGTCTTTCATTTGTGCTTGTGCTGGTTTTTGGCTGGGATAGAGTTAATTTTCTTCAGCATATCAAGCTGGGAGAAAAAGAATAAAGGGGGGACGTTCGGAGTGATGGCGTTGGTCACGAGTTTTCTTGCCTCTACCCTTCCAATTCTCTCCCCCATTCCACTGGGGGGGAAGTGAGCAAATGGCTGTGTGGTGCTTAGCTGCCAGCCGGGGTTAAACAATGACAGCACCCTGCTATGTAAACTGCCTGTCTCTTATACAGGCTAAGAGTGCTTGACCCTCACCAATCAGGGATTAGCTGGAACAAAGACTACAGGCAGCCTTGATCAAGGACAGCTGACAGAGTTCATTAGGAGCTGCTAGAGCTACCCTTACTTTATTCTTAGCCTTACCTAGTAGCAGCAGAAACCTTCAGAGGGTTCCCAGGTGTTCCTGGTTCCCAGGCAAAGTGCACGGAAAGCTTGACAAGATCTCAAGAAAATCTTAAAGAAGCAGAGCCCAGAAACTGCTGTGCAAACTGCTGCATCTGTTGACTGCCTCTGGGTGCTGTGCTACCTAAAACCTACCATAAAAGTCTAAATTTGGTTCCAAGGATATTTTCTTCCTTTAGCCAAAACATTAAAGCATTATAGTAGGCAGCAGAGCAACATTGCTTGGTTAAGGCAACATATCTAATTTGGACTTGTTTTCTTGTGTATTTCTGAATACATATTAAAGATTGCTCCTAAACTTATATATGTGAATTGTCCCTTTCAACATAGAGTGCTTAAGCACACTTCTGGATCAAGGTTTAAAAATCATAATTTATATTACACATTCATAGAAAGTAAAGAGGAGTATTTTCTTATGGCAATTTAAATTTAGTCTAGAGTCTTAAAGAGGGCTTAAGCAAAGAGACACTCATCACCCAATAAATAACAATGAAATTAGAGATTAGGCCACAGAATTTACCCCAATTGCAACACTTTTTTGAATATATTTCTTTCCTTCTATATCCCTTTCTTCATTTGGACAGACTCAAAATGGAATTCTGACTCAGCTGAAATAATTAGTTTCAGGGGTTTTAAGACAGGGACTTTCACCCATTAAGCTATACATAGGCAGCCCCAATTAAAACACACATCAGTGTGTTATCAACATTGTTCTCATACTAAATCCAAAACACAACACTATACCAGCTACTAGGAAGAAAATCAACTCTATACCAGCCAAAACCAGGACAGTACCACCCCTTATCCTATACCATTTATGTCATGCCCAGGTCCCACACTTTCTAATACATCCCAGTTAATCACCATCACCTTTCCTGTCTTTTGATATATATATACACACACAGCTACCATTCCCTTAGTCCATGGGCCACCTCTATATGAAATGTCTATTTTTTTCATTCAGTCCATGACTTTGGGCTCCATGTGTGTCATGGTTTAAGGCCCAGCCGGCAACAAAGCACCACGCAGCTGCTCGCTCACTCCTCCTTCTTGTTCACTGACCTCGATGTCTGCAGAATTGTTTCTCTCACATCCCACTCCTCTTTCCACTGCAGCTGCTTTTTTTTTTTAGCAGTCTTTCCCCTTCTTAAATATGTTATCACAGAGGCGCTACCACCATTGCTGATTGGCTTGGCCTTGGCCAGAGGTGGGTCCAAGTTGGAGCCAGGGAAGCTTCTAGCTGCTTCTCACAGGAGCCAGCCCTGTAGTGCCTCCCCTGCTACACAACCCCCCGCCACACAAACCCAACACAGTCTGTCATACCAGTCTTTCTAGGCAGGAGGGATGGTGTGAAATCTTCTCAGTCAGCAGAGCAGGATCGCGCTTCGGTGCGGTGCGGTGCGGCAGATGGGTGACCCTGGGTGCAGCAGGAGAATGGTGTGTAGTGTTGGATTGTCGCATGCTAAAGTCAGTTCTGGTTCCATCACTACTGCACTTCGCTCGGTTTTATCAAAGTTCATTCTTCATTAAAGTGACTCTTACTGTAATACCATTGATATGGTATATAACAATTATAGTAATGAAAAGGAAGATAACAAAAAGAGAGTGAAATATAACCCAAGAAAGACAAGTGCTGCATAATGCAATTGCTCACCACCCACTGACTGATGCTCAACGAGTCCCCAAGCAGCAGTCTGCCCCTCCCAGCCAATTCCCGCCAGTTTATATACTGAGCATTAAGTTCTATGGTATGGAATATCCCTTTGGCTAGTAAAGTACAATAAAATACAATGGAACAATGCAAAAATACCCAAACAAGTGGGTGAGTGGATGAAGGATGACATCTCCAGCAGAACAAAGAAGAATGAAACAGGAAAAAAAAAAAAGAAGCTAGGATCTACTGAAAGCTGACAGACATTTCCAGGTCTGTGGTTTGCAAGGATATGATCTTGTCTCGAAAGCTTTAAATATTTGTTGAAGAATAATTATGATCAGAGATCTTCAGCAACATTTTAAGAGTACCTGCTTGGGCAAAAAAGAAAAAGTGCGCATAATTCATGTGTACTGGGGTGGAAGGAAAGAAAATAGCATGAGTATAAATTCACACCACTCGTATCCAGTTCTGTCAAGATTCTGTGTCAAAGGAAAACATGAGCAGGAAGAAGATGCTCAAAGCTTTTACTTCTGGCTGCTGCTATATTTGCTTCTGCCATACACAAGCAACATTTTCTCTGATAGCTAATGTATGAGATGCAATGCACCTAATACATTCCATTTGAAGAACTTTGCTATTACTTAGGTAGTAACAGTGTACTCTGTGACGCTGGGTCTCACAATGTGATGAGCATGGAACCAAACAAAGGGGTAGGAAAAGAATATTCTATGTGAACTTAAACACAATATGAATGATCTTATTTACACAAGATGTCAATGAGAATGTACATTCACTAAATGTAACCACATATAAGCATCTAAGTGTGTTTCCTTTCATCAGGAATTAAAAACTAATTGAGTAACTACTAAAACTGGGATTCTGCCTAATGCTCTCCTTAAAGTTGCAGCACAGAATTAGTCATGTGCATTGAATTATCATAAGGGCTCAGCAACTAGCAAATGTCTATTAGGCACTTCATCAAAACAAGCTTTCTGTTTTCTTTTTTGAGGACGCTTAATCCACCAGTCTTTATCTGTATTTGCTAAATATGTAACTAAGCTCTTGCTTCATTCCCCTTCTTCCCCCTCCCTGAAAACAAAGACCCCATCAAAACACCTAGGTACAGAAAGAGAAAAATCATCTCACACCAAAGTCAACAATCCCCTGAATTTATTAGTTTTCAAATTATCAGGAAGTAAGAGAATAAGTGTCACTGAATGAAAGAAAAGAGGATGGCTTTAGCACGGTGTCAGGAAGTAACAATGATCTATACTTTGAAATCAAGGTTTCAATAACCATGAATAGACCTATTCCTGAGAACTGTTTATTCACATAACTCTCTTCTGAATCACAAAAATTAAGACTACTGCTGTAAGAGGCTGCTAGAAACATTGAAAATTTATAAAGCAATATCTGGTTTAGATAGTTTCCATTCCTCCATGAAAAACCTCTTGGTTTTAGAAAACATGGAGGTTTCCAAAGCTCCATGAAAAAGTCTTTTTAAGACTATAAACTATTAGAAATCCATTCCGGTCATAGTATTTTTAATATTAAGTTTTTTAATAGTTCTTGTGACCACAGCTAATAAAAGGACTACTCACATGTTCATAGTGACAGAGAATTCTGCCATAGACTGCAAGTAACGTGGCGCACAATTTAATAGAATAACAAATTCATTGTTAGTACACTAAAATATTAACTACAAGCCATCTGTACTGAATTCTTATTGTGGACATCCATGTTGGAATACTTATGCTAGGATAGTCTTGTTCTCTCTACTATGACAGCAGGACAGGCCCTGGCTGGTGAGGCCCTGTCCTGCTGCTCCGGGGAGCCCCCGCTGCTCCCAGCCCCCAGGGAGTCTCTGGCCTCACTGCACCCTGACCTCATCTGCACAGAGCAATCCAACGGTGAGGAACAGTGTTCCTATCTGCTGTTTGTTAACCAAATGAACATGGATAGAAAAAATGAAATACGCTATGGATAATGGGCTGCCAAAATTTTGGGAATTTGTGGAATAAAAGAAAATTGAAATATTGTTTGTGAACCTGATAGTGAGCCCCAGTAGATAATAGGCTCAGTTTAAGTGTTATTCCTTTCAAAGGTATCATCACATTGACTTTTCTCCAGTGAGGTGAATTCAACCTAAATCTCTGTGGAATTCCTTTTCACTGACAAAGTTTCTCTTTCTTTGCATTCCTCTATTTTTTACTAGCTTTTTTTGAGTCATCCAAGAAAAATATAACCATTGAATTCACTTGATTTGTATTTCTGTATTAGATATTGGTTTAATCAAGAGTAGCAACAGTAAAGAAACATATTATCCATGGATCTGATATTAAATCTATTCTAGCATGATCAGATGTGTGGAGCCAGATGCACATACACCCTCAACGACACTCCTTAGGTGTCCTATAAACCCAAATATTGAGCAATGCAAGGAAAATTCTTGTTTTTCTGGTATGCTTGCTTACTGATGGCTAATATGAAATGTAGTTAACACAGATGTTAACATAGTAAGTAGAGCACCTTTTGCCTGCAACTGAATCAACGATAAAGTTACATGTCAAGAGAAACTGTGGAGAACACATAATAAAACCCAGGAGGTTTCTTTTTGTCACTAATCACGGACACTAGAATAGATCAAAGTTGAAAGGAAAAAAAACCAGCTGCCCTAGGAATGGTTTTATTAATTTAGTTTTTTCTTGTTCTTTACAGTCTGGTTCAGTGAATTGAATCTTCTGAATAGTTCACTAAGTTGTGACTACTTTACAAATTCCCATAAATACCTGTTTATCATATGGTTTTCAGAACAGTATCACATTATAATTCCCTCCAAATATGAAATGAAGATAGATGCTTACAACACTTTCTCATACATGTAACAAAGTCTTGAAATTTAGAGATGATTACATTTCAGGAGGTCATTCAATCTGTCCCCTTGTCAGGGCATGCTAATCCTCTAAAGCATATTTGCTAGTGCTCTATCTTGTCTTCTTATACAAGAGCCAAGCTAACAGATCTCTAAAGGAATTTGCAGCAACTTTTTAGTTTAATAAAACTCATGGCAAGATCATACTACAAATTCATAAAGATAAAGAACTGATTTAGGTTTCCATGTTTATTTTGTGGCTAAATTACGTATCAAGGAAACAATAAATTCTCCAAATATTAAGGTTTTTCTGGTTTGTAGAAAAAAAATTAATGTGTGTATTAGATTATATCATGGATGACATTATTGGATAACAGTTTTTAAAATCAAATTACCACACAAAGAATTGCTGGTGACTTAAATATGGCCAGAGTTTCATCTACGTAACTCCTGTCCTCCATTACTAATACTAATTTGCTACTGTACATGAAGGTTGATACAAAGTGGTGAACAAGGTGTGCTAGACTGTTCATTTTTAGGAGTTAATACATTGGTCATACCATAAAGACTTTACTTCTGAATGTATTGTAAAATATGACATGGATTGGCATTTTTACTTATTAGGCCTTGGTTCTTTAGTTTTATTTTCATTTTTTCCTTTAGGAAAAGTTGTATATTTTTAAATTTACCATATAGGCCAACCTCTTTCATTCTTTCAGAAGTGATGCAATTTAAAGGCTGTTGAAGAAATATGAATGCAACCTAGTGCATTGCAGCAGCTGTTCTTTCAGGATCCGTCTTCTGAATATTAAATACATCTGAATAGGTAGCAGGTGAGAAAATTCTCAAGTTTGCCTGCTCAGAGTATGGCATACCCTTTGTATCATAGCACAGAATTAAGATTATGCCTCAGAGTATAGGGACAAAAAAATTGATAAATTAACTTAGTATTTAATCTTTCTGAACTATAAAAAGTTTGGTTTAGAGTGACTTCTGGAAAGATTTAACATTTCTTTCTGAGAATGAAGTACTTGAGTTGATGGGCACCACTAACTTAATTTTTCTGGATCATTTAGCCTATTCCTTCTCATGACTTATTGTTAGCCTCTTCGAATCATTCTGAACAATATACTGCACAATACAGAGTGCACTGTATCTCAGCAGTTTATGACTTTTTATTGCTGCTATATTTTTCTGTGACCTTGAAATACATTAAATATGATAAATAATGTAGTTATTTCATAGAACACTGTGAAGCACATTTAAGTTTCTGATGTGTAGTACAGGTAACTCCCAGTTCAGCTTCTTTGATGGCATTACAACTGAAATCTGGTTTGAACCTTGCCTGAACCCACACTTAAGTTAATTGTTGTTATTCATGTGTCTTAATAAGCTTTTGGCTACACTTTAATAAAGCTTGGGAAAGCTTGTCAGCATAGAGCCAAAACCTGCAAATGTTTGGTCAGAATAATTATGTCTTGCCCTGAAACACAATGAACAATCATCCACTAAAGAGTGGGGAAAATGTGTAATCAGTGGGTTTTCTCTTCAAGCTACTTCTATTTATGAGCTATTTATCATAGTGGTGAATAGGACTTGATCCTTTATTTGCACAAATAGAGGCTTAGACTTAGAAATTATTGGGTTGTAGGAGACATTGATCTCCACAGAATACATCCATTTAAACTAAAGGTGCTATTACTTAAGGTATGTAAGCAGATTAACACCTAGAAGTTTTAACCTGGAGGAGGAAGAAAGTAGCCTTAGTCAAGATGCATGAAAATTTCTATGGTGAAGTGGGAGATCTACATTTAGCTTTTATTTTAGCACCTCAAATGATTTTCATATTAAATGTTTTCAAAGTGTGTCAGGTATGTGCATGTGTTTGCAAATACCATAGTATTTGTTATTGCACCTCCAGAACTATGTAGACAAAATCCTGATACTAAAATAGCAGCTGTATTAGATATAGAGCTATCACACAAAACCAAAAGATAAGACACTAATATTTCAAAGCAAATATCCATTTCATTTGCCATTATTTTTAACTGATATCCAACTGGTTTTACAGTTGTGCTTCAATAACGCAGGTATATATGTTATTATTAAGACACACACAGTTAGATATGTAGGGTGGGCTTTTAAAATGGCAAAAAGTAGCAGCAGAGGCAAAAAGTAGCAGCAGGCTAACTTTTTAGTTTTATTTTTTCTCCATGTTCTTGTCCAAGTTTAGAAGTAGAGACACTTCATCAAGTGCACATGAAAAGTGCAGAACTATGAAGCTACATTGCCTAGACTTATATAGATTCATAAATTAATTTCAATTTTTTAATAAGAGCCCACCTTCTTATGAATAACACTTTCAAGGAAGCTTCATCAAAATGGTAGTCAGTGTGAGGCCCTACAACGGTATTTGGCAGTTGGAACTATGCGGGACATGATTACAGCCAGATTGTGATTTTTGTTCTAAAAGAAGCAAAGAAACAAAACTCCTGGATATGTCAAGCTTAAGAAAATCTGTAGTATCTATCATTCCAGAGGAAGAAAAATTGTGCTTTACCTCAGTAATCCCTGTTTAAGTAGTTCCAGTTCAGAATATTAAACCTCTCGTGCATGTCTACAATATCTAAAAACACGGAAATACATATAATAAGGAACCTGAGAAAGACATTTACACAGAAAGATATTTTTAAACTGCATTATTTGAGGTAATAAATGAAGCATTTTAAATGAGATTTTCATCTAAAATTTTCCCCTCAGTTATACTGGGATGACAAATCACAAATTAATCCTGCTCTGTGTTTTCATAGACTAGCCACTGAGCTAATGAATTACTTTGAATCTTTCTTTGCCCAGTGCAAATAAATGTTTAGTCTTCAGCTTTCATTGAATATTTGAACTGGAACAATATGTTCTTTCTTGAGATGTCATATTTGAGTAGTTTAATCTAAGAAATATAAATCATAAAAGTAATGAATTTATATGGCAACTGATCCTTTTTAGCTTTCTGTTGTTTCAATTTGATTTCCTTTTTTTTTTTTTTTTATAATTGTCATTTATTATAAGCTGGGTACAGCATCAATATCCTGTTTCCAAAGGACTTTCAAAGGACTCCTTATGCTTTTTGATTGGTTAGTTCCATAAACTCACAGAAAATTAGTCTGAAAACTAAATAGAAGAGTAGTACTGAAAACACTAGAGAAAAAATTAGAATGTTCATTAACTGTAAAATATATTTACCCCAACTCTGCTGCTGAGCTGCTGGGTCTGGCAACTCAGTCTCTAAGAGGCTTAGCTTCCTGTCATTTTCCTTTTATTTTCCTTTGTCCATTCATTCAATGTAAAATAACAGATACTGTATAATGCAAAGTCAGCACAACAAGATTATATTTTTTAAAAAAACTATAAGCATTGATTTGACAAGAATATTAAAATAAAGGTACACAAATAAGAACTATCCTTGAAGAATATCCTTGGAGTAACAAGAATGCCAATAACAGCTGTTATATAAGAAGTAAGCATGGAAGACATGGGAGACCTGCACAGGAAGGTTTAGGACTTAGAGAAAGGTGAAAGTTGGGGATAATAGGGAAGGTAAAATAGAGACTTGGCTCCCCTCTTATGTGTAAGAAGTATCTGTGGCTGTTGCTAATTTTGTGCTTTGGAAATTATTGTAAAGTGCAAAAGGCATTGGGATCTGATATCTACCAGTATTTTTTTTTTCTGTGTACAACATATTTCAATCTCAGGGATTAAAATTACTTCATCAACAATTCTTATGGAGAATAAAAGAGAAGACAAAAGCCTGCTCTGAAGGTTTTTCTCATTCTTAGAATATGATCTGACATCAGTTTCTTCATGAAACATCCTGACAATATACTGTGAAGCTTAACTGGGAGCCCATGACTCAAGGAAGTTTTTCAGTTTTCATTGCCATCTCAGGTTTTCATATCTTTTCTGTTACTGTCAGTAAAAGAGGTAAAAAAGTCTTCTGTGATTGTGTTTTATGAAGTGATCTGGAGCCACACAGCTGTATCACATGTATTAAAATGAGAAAAGTTAATCTAATTTTGTTTTTAATCTGTTCCACCAAAATTAACAAGCAATTAATATATTTTTTAAATAAGTATTTTTGCTGTCATTACCCAAGCGGAAATTTATTTCCAATTTCTAAAACCATTTCTTCATAAAATATTAAAATTTCTAAAGAGATAGGACATGTGTGGCACTTTGATGGAGCTATTGCAGAATCATAAGCCTAGTCTCCACAATCTGTAAGAAATCTATCCAGAGAGTCCTATGTCACAGAAATAGCAGAGCACCACAAAACTGCATTTGTCCTGTTAGTTTCCCATGCCTTTTCATATCTGCATCTTTATTAATGGATGCCAGACAAATATGTATTTATAATTTGCTTTGAAGTTGGTAAAACAAATAAATTATGAATCAAAGCAAACATCATAATTTTTGCAAGTATTTGGATCTTGAAAACATTTGGCTAGATTTTCAACAGAGATATTTTGCAAAATACATTATGAAGTATTCGATACTAGATTCTTCATGGATATATAAATAAATTTGGTTCAACTATTAACCCATATTTTAGGTTCCATTTTGTCAGGATTCAGCAAAAAAAAAGGATATTAGAACTTATGCAAATAGGGCTAATCTTTGGAGGCAGAAGACAATTTTGTATTTATTTTGACCACTGAGCATACAACTAATAATGAAGGGAAAAAAGTACTAAAACTAAAATGTAGACTTTTTTTTTTAATAGGAATCTGTACGATATTTGGGAGTCTATGCATTTTCTCCAGTGGCTTTCTTACAGAAAATAAATAAGTACAATAAAATAATGGAGAGTACATGGAGGAGAGAAAAACAGTAAAAGTCTAAGACTAATAACTTGTAAGGAAAATTGTTTAAATCAGTGAAAATTTCATATTCAGAAGTAGGATTAAAAACTTCTGTTTGGAGACTGAATTTTTTCCTGCTGAGGCCACTTTAGTCCATTGATTTGGCCAAAGGTAACTGTTAGAGGATGATTTGCTCAGGAAAATCTCCGCTACTGCACCAATTGATTGTCCTGTTTGTTGTGGTTTAACCCCAGCCGGCAACTAAGCACCACACAGCCGCTTGCTCACTCCCCCCTAGTGGGATGGGGGAGAGAATCAGAAGAGTAAAAGTGAGAAAACTCATGGGTTGAGATAAAGACAGTTTAATAAGTAAAGCAAAATCCACGCATGCAAGCAAAGCAAACCAAGGAATTCATTCACCACTTCCCATTGGCAGGCAGGTGTTCAGCCATCTCCAGGAAAGCAGGGCTCCATCACGCTTAACGGTTACTTGGGAAGATCAATGACATCACTCTGAAAGTCCCCCTCTTCCTTCTTCTTCTCCCAGCTTGATACGCTGAGTGTGATGTCATATGGTATGGAATATCCCTTTGGTCAGTTGGGGTCAGCTGTCCCAGCTGTGTCCCTTTCCAACTTCTTGTGCACCCCCAGCCTACTCAGTGGTGGGGTGGCATAAGGAGCAGAAAAGACCTTGACACTGTGTAAGCACTGCTCAGCAATAAGGAAAACATCCTTGAATTATCAACGCTGTTTCCAGCACAAATCGAAAACATAACCCCATACTAGCTACTATGAAGAAAATTAACCCTATTCCAACCAAAACCAGCACACTCGTTCCAGTATGAATGGGAAGAGGAGGAGAAAGGGTGCCTAGAGGTATGCTTGGACCATAAATGTGTAGGTGGCTTTAGTAGAGTAACTTACAAAAAAAACCCCTTAATTCTTCGATTTTATCATTGGGAAAAAAAAGGGGGTCAGAATTACTAAGTAAACAAAACTGAAAACAAAAGTATGGAAGAAATAACAGATAACCTTGATGGATGTTATTGGTTACTGTAATAAAATGTTTTAAACTTATCTGTTGCTAGCTATCTGTACAAAAACCACAAGACCTATCACAGATTTGAGTTTTATTTAAGACTAGTACTATATCTTATTCTTACAATTTCCTTTCCCAGAGAAATGTATTTCTTAATCTTTAATTTCTCTGAGAAAGGATATTATGTTTTTGTAGAAACTGTGTGTCTATGCCACAGAAGGAAGTCCCAGAGTTACTGTCTCTCTCATGCATGTGTCATGCTTATAATTCATGTTACAGAACAATGGGTTCTCAGAAGCATATACTAGTATGCATATTTACATATAATATGTTCTTCACCACATATTGCTAATAACTATCTAATTAAAGCAGTGCAGTATGGGTTTGAATTTGGATCCTTTCAGGTTATAACAGTCAGTAGAAGGAAGTAATACCACAACTGAGATAGCACAGTTCTGTGCCTTGTAGGTTGCTGGTGAACAACTGTACTCTGATAAAACATCTGCTGGAAAAACACAGGCATAGGAGGAGATTCAGATTTGAGACATTTTATTAGGATACCAAAGTTTGTCTCTCCTCTGTCAGAATGAACTTTAATTCTGACTTGTCCCCAAATTTAATGATACCCCCAAATACACAGAAATGGCCATGGCATAAAATCAAAATGGCTCTCTCTTGATTCCTATTTTAAAAACATATTAATACTGAAGGTCTATTGGAGGTCTGCTCCTGCTATGTTGGGACTAAAGAAAGGTGAGGTAGGAAGTGAAAAATGGGAAAGGAAAGCTTCATACTGCTCCTCCACACTAAAGAACAAAGACTTTCCCAGGCTTTGACACCTTTCAGAGCTGTCTTAGAGCTCCCAAGAAGGTGTATAAATGAGACTATTCATATCTGGATGCATGCGGCCATACTGATCAGTATGGAACATGCTAGGTGTACAAAAAGAATTACACAACAGAACTGATGGCAGTAAATGGAGACCAGATCTGACAACTCAGAAAACAGAAAAGACGATGTTTCTGTACTGTCTCATTTCTTCTAACATATGCCAGATCTTTCTGAAAATCTCTTCATGGAATATGATGACAGACAAACTGGCAGAACAAAAATAAGTGATAACTATGCTATAAGAAGGGACTTGTACGTAAAGGTGAAAATCACAGGTCAATCCAGCAATGTGCTTTAGCTGGGATCATCAGTGAAAGAAGTTGTCATTATGGACAGCAGCAAAAGGTGAACTTGGTAACAATGAATGAGAGCAGACAGATATATAAAGACAATCAAGTTGTGATGACAATTTTAAAAGCTGTTTACATTGTTTCTAAAAGTTCACAGGCATTTCTGAAATGTGTAGTCCTTAGAATATTCTGAAAGAGCGTTAACAATCACTTTAAAGATTCTCTTCATTAGTAATAGATGCCAGCTTCTATTACAGGGTGGTAAACATCAATATTAGCAAATCTTTCATAATTACTAGACAACACCAAATTTACAACACACATCTGTCGTGACCAAGTGACTTGAATAGTTGAGAGGAAACTTTGCATATTGATGACATGTTTTGATCAACCTTTCAGTCTGAACATTTATTTATCAGCTATGGTCAAAATGTAGGAGTGATGCAATATAAATGCTTTTTTAATAGAAAGAGAAGAAACAAAATCTGTAGTCTTTATTGTGGGAAATTTTGGCCTGGGGAAAAAATGTCCAGTTCATATGAGATATGTTTTGATTTTTTATTAGTTGAGTAGGATGGCATAGAAAACAAGATCTGCTTATGAAACAGACTGTCAAATAGGAAGAATATTTTTCCTTATTGAAAGGATGATAGTGTAGACTTCTTCCAGGTCTTTCTACTGGATACCAGTGTACTGACTCATGCAATCTTTGGCCTAAACAAACTGCTCCACAGTTTATTTTCATGGCATGTTTGGCAAATATTCTGGGCAAAGAATGTCTGTCTGTGATTCTAAACTCAGCTACTTTTCCCTCTTCCACGAGTACTGGTAGCATGTACCCAGACTCTCCAGAATCTTAAATACATGATTTTTCCAAATATCTTTCTTGGGGTTT
Organism: Gymnogyps californianus; assembly: GCF_018139145.2. Classification (NCBI taxonomy): domain Eukaryota; kingdom Metazoa; phylum Chordata; class Aves; order Accipitriformes; family Cathartidae; genus Gymnogyps; species Gymnogyps californianus. Next base: position 23,532,407 of record NC_059475.1, on the reverse strand, counting down.
TAACTTTTTGGTTTGTCTATTTGGGAGCACATGGTTGAAAAAATATGAAAAAAAACTAACCTCCACAAAAAATTCCAACAAAAAGCAGTTATTGTGTCAGATTCTGAAATCGTTTATTTTTTATGAGATATATACTTGTATTGTGAAAATAACAAGCTTCACAACAATGGTCCTTCTTCAATGTCATTATTTTTCTTGGATGTTCAATAGGCACAGGTCACAGACACATGAACTTTCTCTTGTAGCTCAGGAATTGTTCACAAATGAAAGAAAAATCTCTTTTTTCTGCTCTACAGCAAATTATTTTAGCTGCTTTTTCAGGTAAATGGAGTTTCTGCCTGCTACTGACGCATACATCTCTTTTGTCTATTGGTACAACTCCTTTGTTGTTCTGTGAGTTTCACCAATCCTTCCACATTTCCGTAATTTTCACAGTTGATTACCTGCACCTTCCATTCTGTCTTCTGGATTAGATCATATACTGTTCCCTAGACCCACTCCCTGTGCTGAGATAAGGGGACATTCATTGGGTCAGACATTTCCACTCCAATAGCCTGGTATTTCACTACTGTTGTCCACTCCAGTGCCTGGCCTATGAGAGATGGACATCTGACACATCTTCTGTGAACAAACAGAGGTATTCGTTGCTATAAGGGTTGCACTGACAGGTCTCAACAGCCCTGAGCAGCCTTCTCCCCTGGGGCCTCCACCTACCCCTGCCAATGGGCCCAGGAGCCCCATTTCAGCTCAGCCTAAGGCCATCAGTCACTGTCAAGCTAGTCATTGCAGTGCCAGTCTCCAGCCCTGTTCTTGGATTGTCTGGATTTCCTGGATTGACCTTTGACCTGGCTTGTGACCTTATGTTTACCTGTTGATCACTGGACTATCAGTAAGACCTGTTGCTGTCAGCATCCTGCTCTGCTCACCTGGCTTGGGATTGCACCTCAGTGGTGACCTGAATCCCTCTGCCCTGGGAGGCCTCTCGGGGCAGGCTGAACCTTCCACTTGGCCTTGCAAATTCTTCAGTGGTGGCTTGAGCCCCCTGCCCACCCCATGACCTGACAGTGGACCCCTGGCAACACCTGCCTGGGCCCCATGGTGTTTGGGGACTGATCCATGGTGACTCCAACCCACAGAGCCCCACGAGTCCCTGAAATAGACCCATGGGGACTCGACCTGGCCTTGTCTTTTGTCTTTTCCAAATTACAGATTTTGTGTCTGCCAGCAGAAACTCAGTCAGATCCAAGAAATGCCGCCTCCCAAATAGACAAGTTGCTGCTGGTAATCTTCTGTGGTGGTTTGTCTCTCTGAAAGGAAACGTACCCTGGTTTTCAGCCCTTCCTAAGTTTGGTCCTCCGTGTGAGATGGGAGTCACTGACACTGAATACTGTTTCAGGATGACTTGCCTCCCACCATCCTGTACAAGCCCTACAGCATGCCATTTAATGGCTAGCTATGTGCTGTCTTTGCCAGGTTGTATTTTAGGAGGACTTTTAGTGTCTACAATTCTTGCATGAAAATTGACCATGTTAATTTTAGGTCCCATTGCCTAAATTATAAAACCATATGAATTTGAGTATGTATGCTATTTTATTTTGCAGATAAGAAGCCATTACTAATGAATATTTACTTTGTTTGGGAGCATGTGACATAAGAATTTGAACTGTAATTACTTGCTTGTGTTTTACAATAACAGGTCTTGTAGTATAAGGAAGGAGGAAGCTATGTACTGAAAGAATTTAGTAGACAGAAGGTTCCTACATCAAGTTATTACTCAACCACAATGCTTCACCAATATATGCTCCTGGTGATCTTAAAAGTGAATAGATGTAAAACTGAGGTCTTGTGGTTGGAAAATACCTGCCTACATTTTTTAAAAAAATGTTAATTTCTATAACCTGCTCAGACTTAGTATCAGATGATTACTTTCTGATTCTTTACATTTTCTCAAAATTTTGTCCCAACATATCTGGCCCTGAGTGTTCTGCTCGTTATATTTTCTGTTAAGGAGAAGAGCCTGAAACAATACGGGAGAAGAGTAAAACTGGTATCTGGAAGGGCAATACAGAAACAGAGGCAGAGACATCTGTGGTCAAAACAAAGGTATATTGAAAAAGAAAACAGAAGTTAAAGAGAGAAAGAAAAAAAATCTGAGGAGGAGTTCCCCGATGTAATATTCCTGGCTATCGAAAGCATAACATACAATGCCTCTGTAGATGTCCAAGTTGTTTCCAATAGGGATATTCCAAGTGACTGGTGATTCTACTTATATAGCCTTAGATAAGAAGGAAAGCTCAATAGACTGCAGCAAGTTTGCCTACCCTCCAGTGGTCCTGAGAGGATCTTTGACAGATACGAAAAATTTGATAAACAAAAAAAAAAAAATTCTTGTATGTTGCCCTTTGAATAATATTAAATGAAAAAGAATCTTCAGGTAAGAGTTCACAAAATAAACAACTATTTATCTTCTTTCTTTTTCCCATAATTAATGGTATTTTTTAAGAACAGAATTCTTTTAGCACCTGGGCTTAACACTCCTGGAATGATTTGTGAGAAATTTCAGCTGTTCTTTATGCAAAAGGGTAGGAATATTGGAACAAAGTTGCCCTTCAGCAGCAGTTGTATTCTTTACTTTTATTCCTTTTTTGAGGAGCCTTGATATCCTAATTTCTAACTACTTCCCTTACACAATTTGCATTATTATCACAGACCTGATGTTGTAGATAAGTTCTAGCAGCTGCTTCCAAAAACTTGAGTTGAACACCTGGCTGACAGGGCTTGCATGTAGTGTGCATCCATGTGAGTAATTATTTGTGTATGTCTTATGTCCATACACTTTTAGGAAAAGTGAATAATTGAAAAAATAATTTCAAAAATGCTTCTGCTGTTAGCTCTAAACATTCCTGATGGAATCAGAGAAAGTCTGTCATAGAGTACTGCTGGGGCTCCTAGGGTAAATATATATTTTTCAGATATACTACTAGCATTTTCTTTTAATAAAAAAACCAAACCCCCAAACCAACAAATATTTAAAAAAAAAAAAAGAAACAATTTTACACTTTACAAACCAACACCAAATTCCTACAGCAGCAATGACATCAGAGGCAGCAAAAACAAGAACAGTTTAAAATTCAGTTAACGAAGCCATTTAGATTAATGAATTTTATAATAATGATATTCAAGTCTACTTATATTCCTCAGGCACATTTAACGATCTGTCTTGACTGAGTTTTCCTTTTATTGGCCAATGACTTCAAAAAGTTGGAAGGAGTGTCTTGAGATAGCCTTGCATTCATTATGGTAAACCATTTGGAGAGACTGATATTAACTATTTAAGATAAGCAGTAGTTGGTGAATCCATATAATTTCCAGGCCCTGTCATAAAGGTTACTCCATTTTTTATCCCTCTGTCATATTTAATTCAACTTGACCTCAGTACAACTCCCAATAGGGAACAAAAAAACCCCCGCTGTTGTCATCATCCTGATTATTGCTCATAGTTTAATGGTACTCTTCTTCTCGTGAACTGTAATTGAATATAAACATACTGTGCAAAAATTTACATCACCTGATGTTTGTTATCTTTATATGGTAAATGGTTGAAAAAGCAAAGAAAGGGAAAAGTTCTTAGTGAAGTAAGTGGGCTTTAAAGGTAAGATTTAAATGTACCACTCTCACTGCATGGTTGCCTATAGTATCAACATCCATAATATTCTGGATAAAGGGTTTTCCTGCACAAAATTTCCAGGAGAAAGCAAAGATATTCTTATACTACATTCCAGAAAAGGCATATTCATAGATAATGTATTATTTTATTTTTTTCTAAACAATAGGGTTGATAATATAAGAAAGGGGAAGGAGAAATGTGAAAAGTGGTTTCCCTTGTAAGAGGCAGTCAGTTGAGATGAATGCTTGAATTCACTCAAGTATGTCACAATATTATGTAAGTGCTGTAATTTGTATTGACAGCATCTGTTACTTGTCATGGCCCAGAGGGTGTCACACTAGATATAAATTTGAAAATGCAAATATTATAGCTTCCACTCAAAGTTAAATTTTCACATTATACCTGAAACAATGAATAAATCTGAGGTTTACTCTTCCCCTTCCACCCACACAGCACATACATTAAACCAAAGGACATTAATTTGTGCCTGTAGACTTTCTAGATTTTAAGCAAATACCACATATGCACTTGACAAGCAGATGAACTGGGGCAAGCTGACAGTCATTCACTGAACAGCAGTCTTGATAGGTAGGTGACTACCAGGGCCATCTTCTTCTCCTGTTACAGTCCTTTCAAGAATGCTGTAATATTTCCCAAGCCCAAAAAATCCCAAACAACCAACAAAACAAACCCACAAAAAACCCCACCAAAACAAACAAACAAAAAATTTAGAAATGGCTTGACTTTCCTATCTTAATCAAGTGAGACCGAAAAACATCACATTTTACTCCATGTCCATATGAATTTGCAAATTAGATTAACAAACATGAACAAAGTTCTGAGATTTGTAAATTATCTACTTTTACTTTACATTTGAATTTTCTTGACCAGTGTCTTTTCAATTAAAAACAACCTTACTTTTTGCTCTTGATTCTATGGACAATTATTCCTCCCTGTACACAGATGTAACCTTTCCTCAGGAAACAGTTGATGTATAAGAAGAGCCATATCTGCCTTCTGAGTTACTAAGATGTTTGTTAGGGGATTGATGTAGTTATGATGAGAGTAGATTTCTGGTTTCTGACAAGCCAATAAAAGCTCTTATTACCAAAACTATCTAGAATTTCTTTGTTTCTACATGTAGCTATGCTTTCATTTTTCATAAACTAGAGAAAAGATTTGTAGATAACTTCTCAGCCAAGTGGCATAAGTTGGACCCAAGTGCTGCTACATTGCTCTTTCCCATCATTCCAGATGTTGAAGGTTTTTGAGGAGACGTGGTCCACTAGAAGACCATCAGGTACTCAGGTCATCATAATTCTTGGAAAAATTTTTTTTTAGACCCTGACTTGTTTGTTCTCTGATCTCACAATGCTTCCACGCATGGTAGAGTGAACACTTCGAAGTAGGCGGGATATTTTAACCATGGTGGTTAGCTAGCTTGTGTCATTAAGCTTACTGCAACTTCAATTCTTTCTATTCATCCTTCTCCGTGATGGAAAAATATTCATTGTCTTTAGGTACATGAGTTGGCCTATCACTCTAAACTCCCTTCAGTTTGTCTGGCTGAATATGTGTCTTTCAGATTATCAGAATTGAAAAGGAGATGTATTCACACTTTATTTTTTCGTTTAATAAATTTCACATCTTGCTTTTTCCCCCTTTTGATCCTGTATCTTCTTCAAACAGCAATATTGGTGGCATATGTTTGCTATATTTCTTACCGTGCTCCAATATAAGTCATGTAACTAATTCAGCTTATAGACACAAACTAGACTTTCTTGCTACATTATATTTTAAGAGTGTTCTTTTAGAATCCCATACTTAAGATCAAACTTGCTAAAAGAAACATTACCGCATAAAAGCATAGGTAAAACATCATCATATTTGAATACGTATTTAAGAACCTAAATAAAAGAGTAGCATGACTCAGAAATGCCAGTTTGCTTCATTTTGCTGTATTTGTATTTAGCTCCCCTCAAAACTGACCCATTCTTTTAAGAGACTTACTAATAGGCATCCCGATTTAAAATCAGAAAGTAAAAATCCTCATGAATCTTCATACCAATGGATATTAAAAAAACAGTGGAAAAAAAAAATCTCAATGTCTAATCAGTGGGAGTCTAGGAATCTCTGTCTGATTCCAAAGCCAGCCTGAACGTCACCTGCTTGTTTTTCCTGACTTAATCAGTACAAGGTATCAATATAAGAATGTCAATGTATGCTGCCCACGAGAAATGGAAGTCTACCCTATTGGGGATAAACACTACAGAGTACAGCCTGTGATTTTGATACAAAGTTACAGTATTTCTGTAAGAGTATCAGTACCCTCTTCTTTCCACAAACCAGTAAAAACCAAATCACTGTAATCTATATGAAGGAATGTATTCTGTTACATCTGTTCTATGTGCATACAACTTATGTCAGCATAATCATGAGTTTCTTGTACCTCTTTGACTTATGACGCTTGGATATATGAATCTTGCTTAAGCTTCAATTCATGCAAGGGAATATAGACCTACAGCAGAGAGTGGTTTTATTTCTATCTTTTTCCATACCCCTGTGTACATTTTGCTATTTCCAAAAGAAGACAGTGTACAGAGAACACAGTGGGATTTATACTTCTGTATTGCCTCATACATTTAAAACACAAAGCTATTTTCCAAAGGACTGAAAATATTTGATCGTCACTGATCATCACTGTGCTGCAGAATGTTACAAATTCTGTTCAGAAAACCCCAACTCTGTGACATTTCTTTGACACTGTACATTGTAGCACATAGCTTGCATAATTTGCAGTGCATCCCAATGTTATTAGCCTTGCAACATATAGAATAAGAGCAATGTTAACAGTCAGCTCACCAGTGTTGCATGAGGAGGAGTAGGTCTGAGGAGGAGTAAGTTAATAGCAGCTTTTTCTCTAAATCCCAGTAAGAAACATAACTTCTCCTTAGTCATCATATGGTACACTTTTATATCTGGTCTCAAACCTTCCTGACAGTTATTGAATACCATGCCATTTGGCTGTATTTGGCTCCTAAGCCTACTGTAACAAACCAAATATAGCCAAATGGCATGGCATTCTCACTTGCATTACTCTGCATTACAGCACAAAGAAATTTCACTGTGACTTTTCATTTATACTGTTTTAGGTTCTGCTGGTAATTACACTTTATCCTTTTTAATATCTAACATTGTTTTTCAGTGACCTTAGACTTATTCTGTAGTTGCTCTTAACTTAGCACCGACTAAAATAAATATGTAAATAAAAACATAAATAAAATAACCAGTGTATTTGTCCTTTATAACACCACTCACTTTATCAGCACATTCATTTTTTTTTTCCATCCATGGAAACAAAGTTATTCAATCTACCTCAGGCTTTAGCCTTTCATTTTGTCATTCCCTTTTACTCTTGGTCTTTACCCAAGCTGGAGCATAAGTGACAGACAGCAAGCATGAAGGTAATAGGAACATCTTGATTATAAATCAAAGTAAACAGACTGTCATAAAACTGTGGAATAGCATAGATGACAGACAACATTTTCTCTCTGAAAGCAATTATTTTTGTTCCTCAGATCAAATAATCTGTAATTTTAAGGGCCAAAAGAAGTAGTTGTTTGTCTTTCAATTGGCTCAATCCATTGAGAGCAGAAATCTACATGCTAGTGAGGATAGTGGTGGCGACAGATGTCCCCATGCACCAGAAAAAACACCTCTTATCTGTACTAATCCTTATTGGATCCCAATTTAATACAGCAGTAGCACATTTTTTTGGTTTACCATGGCTGTATTTGCTCCTGAAATCCTATTTTTGTCATTGAAAGAACAATGAGAAAAAGCCATCCTGCTGATACTTTAAGACTATCAGTCACATTAATATGGAGATACTGAACACGGAGTCATAAATACTGGTACCTGAAATAAAGTTTTACGTGTGTGTAATATGCTGATTTGAAACAGAATCTTTCCCAGCTCAATGAAGTGCTGGGGGAGGGGAATGTGTTCCAAAATCTATTTTCCTTCTGGCGCAGCAGCCAAGCACTAGGCAGTTTGGAAATAGAGAAGGTAGGGCTTGCAGGCTCCAGTGTACTGGCCTGCACTCCCCTACCCCAGCCATCCCAGCAGGCAGGCTGTCTCAGGATCAGGATTTTATTTCTCTTCTTAGATACATTTTGGCATGTTCTTTATCTGTTCCATAAAGGAGTTAAATCAAGTGCTGAAATACATGAAACAGACTATCTTTTTTGTTTGTTTGTTTAAGCCTACTTCTGTTCACAAGAGTAAAAAAAATTAGAGTCTTGGGATTAAATCACAGGGAAGTGGGTTATTTTTAAATATAATTATAATTTGTTTCACAAATGCATGTTCAAATATTATATATACACATAACTATTGTATTAAAATTTTTTACTCATATTAACTCGTGGTGATTAGACAAGGTTTTTTGCATCTTCTCTGAATCATCTATTGGTAGCCATTGTTGGAGACAGTACGTTGGATTGGAAGGCTTCTGTTGTTGTTTATGTAGTAATTATACCCATTGCCCATCTATTGTGTTGACCTCTAGACAGATGTTTTTAGAGAACGTAGAGGAAGTTAAAAAATAGGAAAATGCACCCTTCCTTTCTGCCTGCTAATTCCCAACAGTACCAAACATTCTTTCAAAATGTCAAGTGCTTATTTAAATCTTGCTAAATTTCATTTTCAGTAATCAGCATGTACCAAAGAGTTCCACAGACTTTCACATAACTTGGGACCAGAGTATATCTTACCAGAATTTATAGTTGTCACTTCAAATTTTTTATGTCTTTCTGGGTTTTTATGTTGTAAAATTTTTTATCTACCTTCTCTATACTATTTATCATTGTGCATTTACCCTGCTCATTCTCATTCATCTGCTTTTTAAGATAAATAGTCTTCAATCTTCTCTATCACTTCTACAAAAATATTAAAGCTTCTGATGATTTAGCCCATATGATTTTGCAATGTCCTTTAGGTCATGGGTATTTGGCTCAGAAAATATTGAGCAGATGCGGTATATTCCGTTAATTAATGACTACTTATAAATACCTTTTAATAGTGGGTCTTTGCAATGGTCTATGAAACTACTGAAACTAGAGCACATTCTGATATACTTCTCTGATGAAAATCTAGCTCATCTGTAGTTGACTTTGGCCATGCTAGCTGCAAGCCCCAACAAGAGTATCTCCAACATAAGCTCTTTTCAGATAAACTTGATGTAGTCCCCTGCTGCCTTTTAGGTTAGGATTAGGAGCTTGATTTGGACTAGATATCTTGGAGCCAATGAACAAAAAAAAAGAAGAATATTGGTTACATTAATGTACATTTTTAATCCTTTCAAATTATGGCCCCTCTAGGGACAAATCTGACATTCTAATAAATCCCCTGTGATTTGTATAGCCAGTGTGATAAGTACTTTTTGACTAGTTGCAGAGGCAAAAATTGGCCTTATCTTGTGTTTTGATAAGTTGCATTTTCTATTTGACCTTGATCAAAAGTCTGAAATTTAGAAGAGGACAGATACATTGGTGTTAGATTTTCAGTACTTTTTATGTAAATTTGAAATAACCAAGTGAAATTGTTATAGTAATTCCAAAGACAGATATTGTTTTAGCTATATTTCTACAGACTCAGCAGGATCTTTTCCAGAAAATCTTTAGACGTGATAGTATTCTAAGGCCTTTAACTGTTAAGTTCATACTGAATATTCTCATTTTCAGTTACTTCTGTGATTTGGAAAGCTGATTTCTTTTATCTTGCCACAGCCAACATTCTTGAACTATATATTCAAAAGCAATGGAGCTGGTCTCCAAAACTCATAGCATAGAAGCCAACAAAGTGGACATATGTAGACTTTGGTGTATTTCAACCATGGGGGGAAATTATGAAGCAGTTTTACATGATTCTCATAAACTGATAAATTGTGAAATCTATGTATTGACTACAATGGATTTTAAAATAGTAAACTGTGATTCTTTGAATGAATGTATGCACTGTTAATTTAAGATTATTATTTAGTGTTTATATTGCAAGCTTAAAGATTCCCTCAATTTAATAAATAGAAAGAAAAAGAAATGAAAACATTACAATTTTTTTATCTAAAAAGTGTAACAGTGTGTAAGTAACTTGTAGAATTTCTCTGGATAAGATTATACCATCTGAGCTCAGAATTTCAGTGCATTCAGGTTTATGGAGCTCAGAAGAATATATTAGGAAATCAGTTCTAGCATTCACCTATTTTATTTAATATAGATTGAGGTGAAAAAGAGATAAAGATTGTTATGACTTTGGAATGAGCTTTAGATTATTTCTACATAAAGAAAAAGGCACAGAATGGAAAAACTGAGATTATACATTTCAAGGTTTTAACTTCATTTTAAAATCAGAAATCAATTGTTCCTTTTTTCAGAAATTATTTCTATCAGAATTTTGATTTTATCTGATAAAGCCGATGACTTTTTAGGTCATATTTGTTCTGAAGTAGATCCAAAACTCTATTCAGGAACAAGAGTTTCAGCTGACATCAACAGGATGTTGTTCTTAATATAGATAATAGAATTTGGCCCCTCATATATATTGAAATGAAATCTGTAAGATTTATATGATTGTTTCATACACAGAAGATGTATATCTGCTTATTAACTCTGCAACACCTTAAAGGTCTTTCTTTGACTTAGCTTTTATTTGTTTCATTGCTCAGAAAAATGAGAGATATCTGCATGCAATGAAAACAAAGTAAAAACAGAAACAAAAAGTAACAAAATTACAAAAATAAGTTTTCAATCTTAGAAAAATTAAGCTTAATCAGTTGTCACTGGTTAGAAAGAAAACTTTGGCCCATTGTGAAGAACAGTGTCCCCTTCTGTGTTTTAATCAGGCCTTTGTGCTTTAGAGTAATTGTTGTGGTCTAGTCTTAAAATCTGCTTCAGTGATTGACAAGTATTCATTGCATTTACACTCTAAAGTGTGTCAAAACACACAGTTTTCTAGTTCAATGGATATACTTAAAAGAAATTATTGATTTTTTACCATAATAAGGAGATGGTCCTTCAAATGTATAGTGAAAACAATAGGCTTATTTGTTTGGCATGTTTTGCATGTTGGATGCATTTTTAGTGTGTTTTAACAGACTTGTTTCTTTTTCATTACAATACCAGAAAGGAAATATTAGGTGTTCCAATTTGGTACAAAATTCATTAAATGATTTAGAAATTATGGTTTGTAGTAGTAGTCAGATACCAGCGAAGAACTGAGGAAAAAAAAAAAAAGGTAAAAACTTTGAACATGAAGTCTGTTACTCGTAATGTTAACTTAGTAGAACATATTAATGGTTAATTTTGTGTTCAAAATTGATACGGTAGGTATCTGTTCTGAGTCTTTTACTCATTTGACATAAATGTTCATTTAAAGAGGTGCACTTATATAATCCTGATAGCTCTTAAATAGGTCTCATATATGATTATCTAAGAAATGAGGATTGTATGTAACTGTTAGCAGTCAGCCCTTTCCCTTGCTAAGTGGGTTTAATAGTATCCAAAACTCCCTTAAGAGGACAAACTCAGTATCACCAGATTCTTAATAAGGGTTTTCTGAAGCAGGCAAGAATGGAGCATTTTAGGAGTTGAAAAAAAAACCACCAAAGCCAGCATGCTGTGCATCCCTGTAATTTCCTTTGAAAGTTACAAATTAGAATGATTCTTAATACTTGCTAAATAGTCCGTTTCCCTATGTAGTGATGGAACAGAAGTGAAAAAACAGTCCTAAAGGTTTTACTTTAATTGTACATCATAGCATTTCAGATAGATCTCCCAATGCTTCATGGGAGGTTCATGAGCTTTCATTCTATAGTTGACAGTGAAGCATAATGCACTCCATGTTGGCATTAATAAATCTATATGGATATGTATCAAAAGGCTGGTCAACATCTATCACAGACATACTTTTGTGGCAAAGTGGATCTCAGTATTAAAAATCCCAGCACTGGTCCAGAAAAAAAGGGTGGAAAATTCATATCACATTACTGAAATATTTATATTCATGTCCTTTTCTGGTCTATAATGATTTGATAATTCCTCAGGTTCACAGTCAAAGTGGTGGGTTTTTGTTTCCTTAGCAACCACCAGATCTCCATTTTCATCAATTAAAGAGCATATGCAGAGCTTGTTGTTATTTTACTTAATGTCATTTTCTTCTGGGGTTATACGGAATTCAAAGTGGTCAAGAAAATACACAAAGGGAGTACTGGGAAGGAAAGAGAGGGACGGTCAATCCCAGGATCTGACCATGTTTTCAGTCATGACAGTGTCCCTCTGAGATAGGAAAAAGGAAGGAAGGCAGCCCTTTCAAGATAAGGGACACAGCTGAGATTATTTAAACTCAGGACAAAAATTAAAGACAGTAGAAGCTAAACCTGTGGAATGAAAAGCCACCCTTTAGTATCCCTCAAATTTAATAGATTAAACTAACAAAGGAATTGAACATCTGTACGGTAAGTGGCATGAAATACATGGGATGTGGAACCTTCATCTCTGGCATCTATTTTAAGAAACCTTTCACTTCTACTGTATTAAAAATACAGCTTTCTAGTCCTGGATCACTCAGAAGGGATGTTACTGCCCTTCATGATGCCAAAGAGGATACAAATGTGGTATCATTACCATGACTGAATGAATACAAATCACTTCTGGAATGAGCTGCATTAATTGGATTCACCAAGAGTCAAGCTTTGGGATTTTCCTTCTCTTTTGGGGGATTCCATAGCTGGAAAATATAGAAAATATAGAAATTGTTACAAGAGACAGTAGACAATTCCAGTGAACAGAATTGGATTAAATAGAATTTTCTTGAAGGTCACATTGTATCTTGATGAGAAAGGTGAACTACCAGCTTGCCTGGGAATTCAAGAGCACCTTGAGATCTGAAAACTTTTAACCATAAAGTTTAATCGCTTCAGTACTAGAGTACAAGCATAGCTCAGTACTCCAACCGTAAACCAGGAATATGTTTGCTCTTTTAAATCACTTCTGTCACATTACAATTGCTTTTGACTAACTGCTGCCCTCCAGATTTCCGCCTCTGCTATGATAGTGAGAAAGAAAAAAACATTGCTGAAGAAAAGATCACCAACCCCCACAAGTAATATAACCTGATTGCTACATCCATGCCAACAGCTGACCTGAAATGAGCTCAAAAATATTAGGTTCCAAATTGCTCTGACCTTCATTAATGACAGAACAGGAGATGTAGACTCCCTGGAAGAATGAACTGGATTCTGTCCTGCATCAGATATTACCAGCTGACTTGTCAGATATGTTCAGATTATGAAGTCCTTGCTTACATAAGAAAAAATGCAATCTTATTTTCTTTTTTCATATGAATTTTCAGTGCTGGATATTAGAAAAATCATTGATTGGCTTGCAAACCTACAGATTTATACACCAAACAAATTTCCTAAGAAATTACTGAATGTGAATAAATTATCATAAATCATACCTACCGCATTCTACTATTATGATAAAATTGCCCAGACTCTCCAGGTATTATAAATGCATATGCATTATAAAAATATAAATTGGACAAGAATAAGTATAATTTTTTTCTTAATTTTGGTCTATAATTAGACTGTCACAAAATGCCCACTAACAAACTGGTTGTAATCCTAACTCTCCAGTTTAGAAACTGTGTTAACTGTATACTAGAAAACAGCCTCCCTTCCCATCTTTGGGGGGGGGAAAAAGAGAAGTGTTGACTGTTTTGGGTACTTCCTAGGCCATTTTGCATAAAGAATGGTAATTTAAGAAAAGTTATACTCTATCAGGATCTATTAGAAATAAAGTCAATTAAATTATCGTTGTGAAAATACATTAGTAATTCTTGTGTAATCTTAACACAATGTGACAGCATTCAATACGATGTCATATTTTCAATTTCTTGACTCTTTCCCCTCTGCACACCTTGCTTTTTCAGCTTTACATATAATATCTGCCTTCTGGGGTGATTTTTTTTCTTAAAATTTCTCAAGATTTCATAACACTTTAGCTACCCTTCCCTTGCATAAATTTAGTTTTAGGTTAACTTAGTCACAATTTTAAAAATCTGAGAGCAGAATAAGGACTAAGTATGACCCAACACTTCTGAGGTTTTCACAGAAACAAAAATCCTGTAGGGACTGTAAAATAAAATGTACACATTGTAAAGAGGTTTCTCTGAGTAGGCAAGAGTAGCATGAAAATTTCATGCTGCAAGTCACACAGGCTTTTTGTCACAGCAAATACCTATGTGATAGCTTACGCCTAACATCTAGATATTTGCAGAAGTTTTCCAGTACATTGCTAAGTGGTACTTGGAATGATACCTGTGAGTTGTGATTTTAGACACTTTGCACATTTTTGGAACTCAAGTGATAAAAAGAATGAGTCTTATTTCCTGGGATATTTTCCTCTGATACCATTTTTACAGTCTAGTTTTAATGTTCATTTACTAGCAGTAATGTTTAAAGGTTGAAAGGAAGATAAATGAGAGGTAGGGTACTTTTGTAACCCCCGCATTAGAACTTGCAAACACACTTACCAAGCTAGACGAGAGAGCGCTTTTTTCTCTTACATCTCTACAAACCTACTTCTACTGCCCAAAGCTGTTTCAGCTCACTACCTGGGCAGTTTTCTACCTCTTTCTCCTTCAAGATACTGATATTCCAAGTAAAACTGACTTGGTTTGGTAAGATTCACTTTGCTGTATATTTAGGGAAACAGACAAGCTGTGTGTGCAGCACAGCGAAAATTGCTAAAGACAGTCAATCTCTCTGAGGCTTACTGCTGTGATGCAGTCACAGCATGTTGTTCTCTTCTGGAAAAGCTCCTGGAAGTATCAGAAGACATAAGAGGAGAGAAAGGAAAAGCATCAGCAAGACCTTGAGAAGAAGAGCTTTTAAGCAAATAGAGTAAGAATCAACATTGTGTAACTGGCATGGAAAGAGCTATCTGAATTAAATGCTTTATCAATGGTGAAATTCTAATGTGGCATTAGGCTTCTAAACATGCTCAATATCAAGAATCTTTTATTCAGAAACTCTGGGCAGTTTGGCCTAAATCTGCTCCATTGGACACTACTGCAATTTGTCTTCTAGTTTCAGAAGATGATTGTGGTTAATGCTGAGTACTTTTGAAAAATCCAGTTTAGGTATTTGCAGAAGCTTGAACATAGTCAAATTGAAGGGAATGCTTACACAGCTAATGTAAGTAACCTGATTAACCTGTCAACAGGGAGGTAAAAAAGTGAACAAGGGAAAAAAACAGTGCTCTGAAAGCAGGTTGTGTTATGTGTTGAGAAAGGAAAATACGAACAGATCTCAGAAAAAATTTGTTAAAGAAAAAGTGGAAGTGTAAACTAACATGTCCTATTAGTGATAGAATTCTATAGATAATTACTTTTATTTCCTGAATTTACAATGATTATCCTTTTGATCTCCCTGCTTCCTGCTCTACAATACAGATCTGGGCAACTTCTGTTACAGGTATCTTCTGGGTTTACATAGGCTTTGGAAAAATAATGTACTGAAAACTACAAAGCATTCAAGGGTAAGACAGAGGGAAGGCTGGTTAATTTGCCATGCAGTGGCTTAAATTAAGAAACTATGAAGAAAAGTCCTCCTTATAAAATTTTACATTTTGTTTTCATTTTGGGGCATTTCTCTACCTCTTTAAAAAGGATACAAATAAATCTAGTTTAATTAAGACCTCAATTTGAAGTAGAAAGTGCATCAATAAAATAATGTAGGAAAATTTCAAACCTCCTTTCCTCAGGTTTTCAGAGAAAACTACATAATGAATGTGATTTGGCTGACCTAAAACTGCATTTTCCTGTTAAGAGAAATATCTTTTATAAGAAAAATTTATGTCCTTTTAAGAAACCCAGACTTTTGGGTGGTAGAATCTGTGAACTGTTTTTTGGTTAAAAGTGGCTTGAGGAATCACTTCTCAATTTCTTGACTATTATTCAGGAGCAGTGAATAATAGATCTGACAGGAGAACATCGGTATCTTTTAGCATTGCTGGAGAGCTTTGGAAGCATATTCTGCACTGGAAACACTATTGTTCAGAATTACCTGATCAAAATTTATTAGAATTCTATTTCACAAAAAAAATTGGAGACAAATAAAGTATGTTTTTTTCACTTTAAGTGTTAAACTAAATAAACTAGAACAACTAAATTCAAGTCCTGACTCCTTGAATTTTCTGCCAACTTGTGTACAGTATAATGAAATAAAAAAAAATCTCTACCAAGAGAACAGAGATGTAATTTCACCTAGTTTGCTGAATTTTGTTTACTGGATTTAATTTTAAATGTTAATTTGAAGCTTTGACACTTAAATTGAACATTAAGAAGAATTGCAATCAGTAAATCACTAAAAAGGAAAAGGCACAGCAAAGTTATTATTTATCGTATTCTTTTTTCTGCTTTATAATCTGAAATGTAATGTCCATGTTAATTTCTCTCAGTATATGTATGTATATGTACATATACATATATTAGCTAATGTATTCCTAGCCAAAGAATTTACAGTTATTTGAAATAGAATCTATCTGTTTTTCAAAATGCTGTGATCAAAAGCGCAGGCTAAAACTTTCATGCAAATTTTTTTGCCCACTATGTGACTTTAAAGGATCGGGACCAACAAAATACCATAAAGCTTTATGACAGGAGGTAAGATCTCAGAAAAATGGAAAAAGTCATTTTAGAAGACCAGTGTATTTGATTCCCCGTGTAACTTTTTCTTCCTTATTATTAATCTAATTTAAATGCCTCATACATTGTATTAATAATCAAGATGATTCTTAATAATTTTATGCATGACGTTTTAATTTCTTCCCCCCATATAAAAAGAAATTACTGACACAGAAGTCATGCTTTGCATATATCAGCTTTCACTTTGTTCTTGTGAAAATGGCTAACAGAGGAATAAGGATAAGGAATATAGAAGGACAGAAAAAGAGAGTTTTGATAAAAATACCATTTGTACTAAAACCTCATTTATTTTTCAGAATTAAAATTAATTTTAGTTTTGAAAAAGATTATTTTTCTTTTCTTCACAGAAGTCTGTCTTTCCTGGGTACTATAATTTATTATCTTGGACTATAGCGGGTTGACAATTCCACTACAAAGACAAGAAATAATCTTAATGATGGAACACAAAATATGTGATTAAACAGGACTTCTGATGAAAATATCTCGTTCAAACAAATAAACAAAAAAATCTACAACAAGACATCAACAATACTGTGAAATTTCAATGTTCAACAATATTTGGATACCCTTTAACAATTCATTCTTTTCTCTTTCAATTAGAGATGTGGGTCTTTTTGTTTTATACTGTCACAGTGTCTTTCAGGATTTGCCCCATTAAAATTAGGATTTTTGGAAGGTTGTCAGCTTTTCTAGAAATCACAAAACACAAATGACAAGCAAAGTACTTCATTCAACATACCTTCATTCTGCATATTCTCTTTATACCATCTAGACTCAAGATGAGGCTGGAGTTTCCATGGGCAAACAACATTGTATTTATCATGATTGCTCCTTTGAGCCACAATAGCATTTCAGCAGCTTTTTAAATCATTACAAGAAAGAAGACGACTCCAAATTCTTGGTACTGCTTGACAAATTTTTCTTGCCAACAATCCTTATCTTGAAGTTCCCATATTGTGGTATTGTTTCTCAATAAGAAAATTGTTTTTTGCTGAATGCTCCTATGTATCTATTTTCTTCTCAAGTATCTTGTTCATAGAAATACAAGCTGCACTAAATGTTGCAAAGGTGAGGACAAGTGTAGTTAGAAATTATGAAACATTTTGTTCAAGGACACTCACAGCTCCCTCCCTTCTCAAAAGTTTCTAAATGAAGAAAAACTATGTCTTTCAGACTGCTCTATGTTTTGAAATTATTCAGTGTGCCCTCTTTTTTGGTTCAGTAACTTTGTAAGCATGTTACTATACTTTGGTATAATGTCCTTTTATTTAATATATCTTTAAAGCTGTGAGTGAATTAAAAAAAACAAAACCAACTGAAAAAAACTGTTTTCTGAAATAATATTTTTTAGATTCATTAGAATTTAACAGAAAATGAAAATCTGTTTCAAAAAGCTCTAAAGAATTGCACTTTCCAAATGTGATACCATCCAACTGTCATTCAGCTCATTTTCTTATTAAATATTAAGTCTTTAATTGTATGATATCTTACTGATCAGATTTGGGTTTTAAAGAGATGTTCTTGCTGGTTATCTTGAGCTCAGAGCAAAATTTTCTTAGATTTCTAAGCTTTCATTGCAAAAGGCTTCCATTAAAAATATAAGACAGTTAAATCCCAATAACTAAGGCAAATATAGATAACTAAGACAAATATACACTTTTAACATTAAGCTTAAAAAATCAGTTAAGGCAAAATGGAAGGCCTGCATTCTCTAAGTTATAAGTCTGTCAGAGATTGTAGAATATACAAATATGTTTATAAAGGTAAATGTGCTTTCACTTTGTCCCTGGCTGACAAAAACCAGAAATATTCTGGCTGATTTTTATTTCCAATTCAGCCTGAACACTGTCATACAATAAGCAAGCAAAACCAAATATCTGTCACTGTATTATCTAAAACCCAAGGTAATAAACATCTTAAAACTCCCTAAAGATGAAGGTACTTCTGTCATGACCTCATGCTGTATGAATAAATAGATATGAAATTACCATCAAAACTAACTTCTAAGGTAAATTGTCTGTTCTTGACATTTCAAGTTGATGATAGATGTCCTCCAAAGATGTTCTAATTGAACACAGTAACGTAGAGATAACTGGCTAGAGCTATACGAAGTCCATCGAGACTATGAGATTTAATGGTCATTTTGGCCTATATATATGCTATACTACAGGAAGTGATGGTGGCTCTGCACTGTGAGAGAATTCACCTTTTCACAGTAGATGTAGAATGGAGCCAAAAGCTAATATTTTTAAAGCTTTTCTTATGATTAAAGTCTTAGTACTGTTTGGTTTAACCCTCATGACATGAAAGGTTATCTCAAACAAATTCGTCTTCAGGAGTCAGTAGGTCTCTATGCATTTTTTAAAGGGGCTTTTGTGCCTGCCTAAGCACAAAGAAACCAAAATATACTTGATTATGTTTCATAACTGTTTTCTCACTCACTTTTTCTACATTACCAAAAAGAAAAATCCACTTTAAAAATAAAGATTAATGATGGTAAATATTATGATAGTTCTGTAAATAAGTATGTTTGTAAAGACATATTGTTTCAAATGATTTTTTAAATCCATGACTACATATCCATCTAAAAATTTATGTATGAATTAAGCCAAAAGTTAGCCCAATAGACCTAGTGAGCATATTTCCATTCTCATTAGAACAACTGGGTTATTAATAGCAGAAAAATAATTAAGGATTTGCTGTTTCAGCATAGCTCTCCATTTCCAAAAGGTTTTCCTTTTTCTTACAGAGAACTTAGAAGAAGAGAAATAATAAAACTAAAATATGAAGGAACAATATAGCTGCTTTGATACAGCTGCATTGTTCCTTAGTAATATAAAATCAAATGGAAATAAAAGAGTTTTGAGTTTAGATTGTAATCTTTGGAGTTTTATGCTTCGCTTTTCCTAGTCTCTCGGTCCTACATTTTCCTTTATCACTGATGACAGGAAAACAATCCTCTTTCCTCCCATCTCCACTTTTAAATAGCCATTGACTAAATTCTCATGTCTCATAGCAAATCAGACTTCTTGGTGCCTGTAACATTTGTCTAAAGAAATATTTACCTTCTTTTCATGGGAGCTAAAAACCTAATGCCAAAGCTTATCCTGATTCTCAGCAAACCAGAGGATGGTGGCAGAGATATAAGGATAGCCAGCCACAAGCCATACTCCTATGTTAGAGCAAAAGGCTCTGATACTGCCTGAGGGGAAAATACTCTGGAACGTGACTTATTGTTGAAACAAGGGCCAATATGTGGCTTCTGCCAATAGCTAGAAAATTCTAGACAAGCAACAAAGATCCTCACTACATTTAAAGGTGCTTAAGCTATTCTTTTCCACGTAATGCCTGTACTGGACTATCCAACAAAATAGATGGTCCTGTTTTAGAGTCATTCTGTGCAAAGGGCAAGATACTCCTACTTGCTCAAATAGAAAAGGAATCTGACCGTAATACTGAAGAAGGAAAGCCTTCTAGAGGATAGGAGATAGAGAACAGAGGAGAAGGAGGTACTTGTTTCATACCATATTAAATTCTTCTCTTCCTCCAGCTCCATTGGTATTTCATCTGTCACAATCTTTTTCTCCAATATTATTGTAGCTCTACCAAGATAAGTGTAAATGGGAAGCAAACACTCTGTGATTTATACTCTACTATATTCACTTGTCTGAGATTCACTTGCCTTATATAGAAAAAACAGGGAAGTGAAAATTAACACAGATTAATGAAGACTAATTTATAAGCTACCTTACCATGAGGTCAAATTCACTTTATACTTAGAACAAACACAACCAGATTTCCTTGATTCATTATGTTGTTAAAGATGGAGGAATGCGTTTACGCAGTAAATTTGGTACATATTTAAAAAAAATTAAAATGGAAACACACTTGCATCCCACAGTGTGGGTAAACCCACAAAGTCTAGAATTTTTAATAAGATGTTGGATATGTATACTCTTCTGACTAGCACAAGTTCTCTTTTGGAATAAGGTGCTTTTAAAAATCTTTATGAATGCACAAGACAGACTTAAAACAAGTCAGAAACCAGAGAAAATGTCATGAGACATGAGTTTTTTTCCAATAAGCGATAGACTTATGCACATGAGATGCACTATTAAAACCTGTCTCAAAATATCTGCATATTAATAAAAATACTCAACTTTGATCCATTTATTGATATTGATATTAAAACATTGTATGCATAGTAACATTTTGTTGAAAAAACCTTGGACTTAAAATTAGATAAATCTTACCCATAATACCTTCTTCTAGAAGCAGCATCATGCATACTTGGCTCATCTGTAGCATTTCTGAATACATATTTTGAAAGGCTATTCATACTTCTTCACTGTTAAAAAAAGACACAGAATTATTCTTCTGCATTAGAAGAATGAAGAAAACTTGGTTTTCCTGTAGGTTTGTGTCCTTATGTTCTTCCAAGCATTTTCCTCCCAGTTGACTCCTATATACACTTCACAAGTTTTTCCTCATCTTTTCCCGTACCAAACATATTCATCTTGATAAGCAAGTATGAAGTATATGCTTTAGCTAACTTAAGATGAACTTATGAACCGGCCATCATATCTATCTTCTATCCAGCTATCAGCTTCACCGTACTTGAAGGAATATAAATTTTTGACTCCTATCTTTTTGACAAACACAGTCAATACTCACCAACAGATTCAATAATTTTTTGTGGGTGCCAGGGTGGTGTAGGGGGAGAAGAGAAGACCATGCTATTTGCCTCTTCCACTTAGTCATAAAACCTCATTTCCTTTAAAAAGTCATGCTAAAATGCACCAATCCCCCCATTTTCCAAAAGCAAAGAAGAACAAGAAGAAGAAAAACCCAAACCCTCAAACTATCTTTAAATTAATAAGTAATCATAAATGCTGCTCTACATTTTCTTTTTTCTTTAAGTGTGCTGATGAAGTCTACGTGTTTGTTGCCAAAAGTTCATTAGAAATGCTACCATGTATACAGCTCATAACATACTTATCTCCTATGACAAACTCCTTAATGTCATTTGGGGCTCAGAACAGTTTTTGTAACAGACTGATTATGAGTTTAGCAGAATCAAGATTTCAAAATTATGTAAATGAGTTATTTAAGTGAGCAGCCTTTTACTTATGGAACAGCATCATAACTACTAAATTGATACATTTGTTAGTAAATGGGTAAGCAAGTAACTCCAGTTTCACAATCCTCAGTTTAATGGAGCTACTGAGCTAACAAAAGGCAATTCTTCTATGTTTATAAAAACATATTCACAGTTGCAATCTTTCTCTTGAGGCATTATTGTTAAGTATTAAGATAATTCATAATTTATGGCAGTAGGTTTTGAAAGCTGGATACCCACCTGGCCACAAAAACCTTACTGTCAAACTACTTACTTTCCTGACAACCAGAGGGTTTTATTATCTTCTTCTAATCTGTTTCATATGTATTTATCAGGTTTTCCAAAGAGAGCATTGATTTTAAATGTAACTTGTACTTCCTCCAGCTGATGGCTAGAAACAGTAGGCTTTGTTCAAGGGAATTGCCGTGTCTGGGACCTGACTTAGAACATGTGAAAGTATCTTACATATGAACAGAGACAGAACTTCAATGGGCTTACATTTTTTGTCTCAAAAGGCCACATGAAAAGGAGAGATATCCTGTACAGATGAGCAGTTTTGGCTCTGTTCATTGCACTCACCACTCTCTCATGCTACAGCATCACTGCTGACTGGGCAGAACTAACTGTGTGGAATCCGTTCAGAAAGCCAAGATCCATAGGAATTTAATTCAGACACTAAGGTACATGAATGATATATAAACCCCCAGCTTTAAGGAGAGATTTGTCTATTTTCCATTTGCACGAGTCCCTTCGCAGCACTAGTAACAACATTACTTGTCCAGCTATGTTTTTATTATACATACTAATCACATGAGAGTACCATTCTTGAATTACATCATAGACAGAAAATCTGAGTTATTCACATTCAATAAAATCATACCACTAAATATAATTGTCACAGGAAATGTACTGGACAGAATGCACTCAGGTTAGAAATAAAAATTTGTCTTCAGCCACAAACTGTCCCTAATCCTAACAAGAGAAAAAATAAAAATTAATTTCACTGCTGAAAGTATAATCCAATAATAAAATCAAAAGTGGCAATATAATGACCTTCCTCTGCTCTGAATAGATATTTAGAAAAGTTCCTTATTTTCATTTCCATTCTCATTTCTCAAGACCCACTGAGACCTAGTGACCATGATAGTTGTTCTGTCACAGGACAGAGCCTAACACAAGGCCTAACAGCAAAGAGTGTGTGAGATCCTTTGCATCCCAATAAAACATACTAACAATTTAAGATTTAGATATAACAACTTTCCTTCAATATTAAACACTTAGATCTTCTTTAATATTAGTCCAGCTTTACTGAGAGGAGGAAAGAGCTTCTAGCTGTTAGTACGCTCCCATTATGGGCACAGGGAACATTAGTTTATTTCTTGCCAAGGTGTTATTGGGGCTTCAGAATTGATCACAATGCAGCAATATCGATCATGAGTCCTTAAAAACCTAAAAGTCAGAAATTCAGAAAGCACTTAAATAAACTACATCATGTTTTTGCATATAGTAATTTGTTGGCACAGGTTGTGTGAGTGCCATCAGTGTAATATTTCGCTCATGAGAGCACTTAATAAGTACAGCAATACATTTCAATGAAATACATACTACATTCATTAAGGAATTTTATCAAGTTTTCTTTCTCTATTAGGAGCACTTACATTTTTTCATGCACAATGAAAAAAGTCTAAACAAAATAATTAAAATGATCAATCCTACCAGCCAAAGTTTGAATCTGCATATTAAATTGCTTAGAAACTGATTTCAAAATATATACTTCAAATAAAAACAATGATTCAGAAAGGATGGGTCTTCATTCATCAATAAACAGAACTTTGTAATTCAGAGACAAGGTACGACTGTCTTAAACTTAACAGCACCTCATGTGTGTTTGCTTATTGTTATGTCTTCTATGAAAAGATATTGAAATGCTTACAAAAGCAAAGTGCAGACGCATAATTCTCAATTATATCTCTGATATATATCTTTGCTCACACCTAATCTGAGTAAGAGCTAGTTTAGCATTTTGAGTGATATTGGAACAGATTGCTTGTCCTGTGCCCTTTATGAAGAGCAGAGGAAACTAAAAAAATATTTTTTTCTTAAAAATTTTAGAAGTGTTGTAAAAACCGAGGTAGGTGTATTAGTATAACAACTATAAGACTTGAGCCTGAAAAACAGACAAAATATAGTAGTAGGAAGAGGAGGATTGAGAAAGTGATTATATAGAAAAGGCAAACATCAGCAGTTTGTTTCTGTCAACTCTGCACTTTATAGACAAGAATTATGTGAAAAGCAGAATAATATGATAATGGATATGTTCAGTATGTGTAGAAATTCAAATACAGTTTCTGATTTATGGAGGGAAAAGTTTTAAAACTTTGCTAATGTCCCAAGGGTAAAATGTGCAGTGTGATCCTAATACTCTGGGACACTAATAGTCTTTGCAATACCTTCCCACTTATGTCACAAGCACAAAACTATTAGCCTCATTTGTAAGAAACAGTGTGGTCTTTAATTTTAAAATTCAGGGGAATTGTATTTTCCCAAGAAACACAGATTAAAAGGTTTATTTTACTTTGTACAAGATGCTAAACATAAATTACTGGGCAGAAAAAGAAAGAAACAAAAATAGAAGAAAAAAATTAAGAGCTGCAAAAATACAGTTAGATCCTCAATCTGAAAGGCAAAAAAAGAATACTCCACAATGGCCAATTCAAGGTCTTTCATCTTTGCAGAGAATTCTCTGTAATTTTGTCTGCTCTGCAGTGTTTGGTTGTTTGCTATAATCTTGCCCTTTCTTATCTGTCACACACATCCCTGCCTTGCTTATGCTTCACTAAGGTTTTCTTTCTTTTCCCTCATTACCTCATGTAATTTATTCTGTCCTAAGTAAATCCAAATAAATAAATACCTATTTCATGGCACCGATTTTCCACTGCCTCTCTCACACATTCCTCTGGGAATAAATGGATAAATGCCTAGGCCAGTGAAGCACGTTTCAGGATCCTAAGAAAAATGGGCATATACTATAAAAATGTTTCTAAAATCACAGAGACGTTTGCAAAGCCTAACATCTTTTCGCACATTACCTTTTTCCTTTAGTTAATAGTTATAGCAAACTGACTAAATGCCTAAATAGGAGTTAAGGCATTCAAAATTCAACCTCGTTTATAAGTACTAAACATTTAAATTGCCTTCCTGACCTCTTAAAACCTGTGACCTCTATGTAGTTCACTTCATATAATTACCATATGCTGGGCTGCTCCTCCAAACCCCTGATGTGAAATTTCGTCTCTTGAATTTAGCTATGAAGCTTGTTTATCTTAAATATTAATAATCCTTTTGTGATATATTTCATATATTTTATAAATGCTGGATATTTAAAATCAAATCTGCAGAAAGCCCTTGAGGGTTTAATAAGATGAGACACATACACAAATAACAGACTAAATCCAGGCTTTCAGTCTGTTTAGCAGCACCAGCAGTAACAACACACTGACTGTTTCTACCCAAAACCAATTCAAAAATCATCTACATTTCTCTCAAAGTGAGAAATAAAATTGGGTCTGACATTAAGGTCTCTATAGAAGAAATTTACATTGAGACCCCTGAATATAAGTCTTTAATATGAACCTTTGTGCACTGTTTTGGTTATTTAACATAATGTAGTGGAGTTTATTTTAAATTTATACAAGGTAGACAGTTTTCTAGTGTTTTTCCATATAAACCATTGAATACTGGTGCTTGTTCCTATTCACCTAAACTTTGAATTATAGCAGATTTATTTTTTTTTCCTAGGACATGTGTGCCATCAAAGTACCAATAGTCAAAGTATTTCATTTTAAATAAATGAACTGCTCTAACATTTTGACACTATCTCACACTTGGGAATACACACTAGGTGAATTCAAGTATGTATGTCTGAATTTTTTCTATTCCATAGAGTCGTCTTATGACTAGTACAAGCATCAACATCAACAAGCACAGTGGAGATGTGAAAGTATTACAATGAATCTATATCTTTCAGAAAACAGATTGAGTTATCATTTAAATTGGGCACGTGCTCAGAGACTGTAAGCTAGAACCCACACACTTCAGTTCCACAAAGCTCAGCAACAAACTAAAGATTACCTCCCATGACTGGAGCGAGCTGAGACATTGTTTGTGAGATCAAATGCTATAATGAAAAATCAGGCACACTGCTTCTAATTAGGTAACACATTTTCCCATGGGTTGTAATCTCCAAAAGTAAGAAAGTGTCTTTAAAAATCTCTGTGCATACAAACACACGGTCATGTATGAATTAATTGTGAGGTACTTATAATTAATATTAACTATGACCGTCTCCTCTTTTCCATCCTACTCATAAAAACTTCAAGACAGGACAATGAGGCAATAGAAATGAGATTTCTCACAGATTCAGTTTTCACTGAATGCTGTAATAATTAGTTAATATCAAATATTTACAGATGATTGGCTCTCCTTCAGGAAAATAATAACAATAGACATATACATGCATATTCACAGAAATGCATACCTATCTGTATGCAGAATTTACCAGCTACCTCATATATCCTTTTAAGCTTCTAATAAGGATAGGTATAGTTCTTCAGATAAACCCAAAGAAAAGTATAGTTTTACATACAAGCTAAATCAGAACAAATTTAAATAATTTTCACTTGCTGAAAAGGATTCAATTTACATTTTGAAATAATTAATGGTGATTTCTCTTTTCTTTATTTTGATATAGAAGAATAGAATAGTTCAGTTGGAAGAGACCTACAACGACCATCTAGTCCAACTGCCTGTCCAACTGAAATATTCTAATTCTAATTCTAACTGCCTGACCACTTCAGGACTGACCAAAAGTTAAAGCATATTATTAAGGACATTGTCCAAATAAATCTTAAACACTGAGAGACATAATAGGAGAAATAGGAGTAGATGGTGAAAGAGGTTGCTTCTGAGACATTTCCAAAATGATGTCACCATCCCAAGAGATATGAAAGAAATGTTATGTCAAATGTACACCCTTGAACCATAGTACTGTGTAAGCACTTCAAATCTCTTATTGCACATTGAAAGAAGATCTTACTCTAAGTATTTAATGTATAGGTCCCTTGTAGATACACTGGAAGCTGAAGGAAGTTAAAGGAAGAGAGGATTTTACCTAGGATTTCTAATACATAATGACATTGAGATTGAAAGAAAAAAAAATAGAAATACAAGAAAAGCAGATCTGGATTGCCAAGTGAATAGAAATGATGAACACTGTTCAGTATCAAGGTGCTGATAAGGAGGCAATTTTAAAAGATCTAACTCTTAATCTTTTTATGAATGTCATATCTATAGAAGGCATCACAAGTTTAGCATCAAAAATTTAGGACTAATTACTTTTTGAAAATGTGAGACAAAATAGTAATTTGACTTGGGGTTGTTAAGGGAACCTTAGCTATAGAGGACAGTACAAAGAGATTACTAAGCCTTAGAATTCTCCACTTTTCCAACCCAGACTGATTAATGGCATGGAGACCCCAAATGAATTATATTGGATTATACTGTAAAAACTTTAAGAAAAAATAGAAAAAATAAAGACTGTACTCTTCGAGGCTACTAGAAGATAGCTATAATAATAGACAACTATCTGGATTCTAGATGCAATTGAATGAGATAAAATGAAGGCTGAATGGGTAATAATTCCACAGTGTAAGATGTGAAGCCCACTTGCTACCTTGGAAAAAAAGAGGGTTTTCTTGCCTTTGTCTGCAACTAGTGAGCACTTTTTATTTTCTGCATAATTTCTATGGCCCAGCCATCCATGAATTGAAAGATTTTCTGAGCCATTGAATCTAAGGAAAATATGATAGGTCAGTTCTGCTATACTACATTTGCAATTGCACTGATTGCCATATGGGCTGAAAAGGTCATGAGCGTATTTAAACTTAGGGATTTATTTCCACTAAGTTCAATTAGAGCTATTGCGAGACCTAAGAACAAAAGTTACTGGCACAGTAAGCATAACTTCATTTAAAAAGCAAGTGGAGGAAGCATTGACTCCTAAAACACTTGCAGAATAAAGATAAGTAAACAAAATGTAGATGCATTTCAGAAAAGTCTGGGGAAATATAGGACCAGTACTTATCACAAGTTTAATATGTTTCTTTTTTCAACTTCTAATCTCTTTTAAAGGAAAAGGTATGCTCATGGACTGTAAGATCTATAGCTACTATTTTCTGCTACTATTGTTTTGTATCGTTTCACAATATGTCATTTGCAGATTATATATTTGTCCTTTTCCTCATAAAAAGCAGCAATACAGGAAGTATGGGGATGAAACATGCTTTATAAATTATATGTGAAATCATCATTACTCTGGCAAACTTGCTTACATTAATACCTCAGGATTCACTGTCACATTATATATACTTGCATGTATTTTAACTAATGATACTTTAAAAATGTTGACTGAGGCAATACTTACAGTTTTATCGCACTTTTAATACTGATGTTGAATATTCTCATTCTGTTCTCCTCTCCCTCCGCCCTTCCACTTCAGAATTCGCATGGATGAGACAATGGAAGAAGACAAGCCCCTTCTTTTTGTTTATTATTTTGTTTATCTTTTTGTTTATCATCAATTTCTCATTCTTACACAAAGGCATGATTATTTTATTTGGATTTGCAGTACAACTGGGAAATGTTTTTGTTCTACAGTGGATAAATGCACAAATTTTAATAAAACTCCCTTTTGGGATAAACACATAAGCAAAAACTTCAAAAGCATCTTAGATCTTTTGAAGAACCTTTTCCTTTAAGAAAACAAACACAGTTTGCCAACCTATTTGTAATTACCCCTTTAAACTAGCCTGAAATGAGGGTAGTTCCACCCAATATTTTCGCCCTTTCTCCCTGTCGTGGTTTAACCCCAGCCAGCAGCTAAGTGCCACGCAGCTGCTTCCAACTCCCCGCTCCCACTGGGATGGGGATGAGGATTGGAAAAGAAAGGTAAAACTCGTGGGTTGAGATAAGAACAGTTTCATAGCTGAAGTAAAATAAAATACATTACTAACTAAGAATAATATAATAATAATAATAATAGTAATGAAAAGGAATATAACAAAAAAAAAAGAAATAAAATCCAAGATGCACAATGCTCACAAGTGATGCACAAGTGATTCTCACTACCCGCTGATGGACGCCCAAGCAGTGATCTGCTCCTCCTGGCCAACTCTCCCCTCTTTATATACTGGACATGACGTTCTATGTGTGGTATGGAATACCCCTTTGGCTAGTTCGGGTCAGCCGTCCTGGCTCTGCTCCCTCCCAGCTTCTTGTACACCTGCTTGCTAGCAGAGCATGGGAAACTGAACAATCCTTGACTTAGGATAAGTGCTACTTAGCAACAACTAGAACATCAGCATGTTATCAACATTATTCCCACACTAAATCCAAAACACAGCACTGTATCAGCTACTGAGAAGAAAATTAACTCTATCCCAGCCAAAACCAGGACAGCATGTAATGCAGCAATGATCACCAAGACACTCACCAAAATAATTCATCTGCTACGTGAGGAATTATAATTGCATGAATTCCAGCACAGACAGGACCCTGGCTGGCTGCTCCTATGTAATGTACTATTCAGATGGCTGCTGGTATTTGAACTGATCAGAGGAGACCTGAGCAGAAGTTTCACAAGACAACACATACAACAATGATATTCACTGATTATTTGTTTGCACTAGCACTTCTCTCTGAAGACAAAGAAATAGGTGGAAAAGAGTTCTTGAGTATAAGTGGCAGTTGGTGACATCTAAAAAAATACGAGCTTCTAGTGAGCGTAACGAAACACAAACATTTATGGGCTTTGACCAAATAGACTATATCATAAAGTGTCCTTTAGCTTAGCAAACAGATGTCTTTTTCATTCCTATGTGAAACTATTTGATGCACCTATTATTCTCCCTGGTATAAATAAATCTCACAGTCAGAATCTTTTCTAAAGCAACAACTACTGTACATCAGCATGACATGGAAGTCTTTGGACAGATCTGGTCCTATAAAAACTGTGAGAAACAGAGTTTTATTTTTGGTGGGATGTAAACTGTGTTAAACCAAATTACCAGATTCCTAGGCTGAAAAGAGCATTTTGTTTGATTTAATACATATAAACATCCCTGCAAAACATTACAGGAAGTTGTGGCATTTAATAAGGAAACACCAAACATAATTTAATATTGATTCTTATATTTTAAAGTGACATTTAAAGAAAGAGACGATAACGCGGGAAGACTGTAATTGCAGCTTATACTGGCTCTGATTTTATATACTTAATAATATTACATATGTTGAAAAGAGGAGGGAGATTCCCAAACAAGTACTATGTGTCACTGCCTTCAAAGCTAGGTACTAACTTTCCCCTATGATACATTGGTCAATAAAAGTCTGAACTCTCATGAGGGAACCAAGGGAGCAATTCTACAAACCGTTTTCGTGGTGATAGTGCTGTCTTAAAGACTTCCCTTTTGCCTGCCCCCAGCTATTTATTCCTAGGCCTATGTTGACCTTAAAGATGAGCCAGTACAGGATTTTGTAGTTCCATGATAGTGCACACCTATGAAACATTGGTGTTTAAAAAAAAAAGTGTTATTTTAAATCTAGTACTTCACCAATTTGTTTTACTGTGTGCCCTATACAGGGCATACAGGTTATGCTTGCATAGTTGAAGTTGCCATGCAGAAACAGGAACAAGCGTCATTGCTACCTAAGAGAAAGGCATGTAGTCAGAATAGCTTTGTCGACTGTGTTAAGTGTAGTTTAGATACAGAACTCACAACTGAGGTGATTAACTTACCAAAGAAAGTTACATTTCTGGGAAGCTGAAAGTAGCTCTGTCTGAGGGAAGGGAATCACTTAAGTTATTCAAGTTGGTGGTAACTGCTACTCCACAATAGTATCAGCCAGCACAGGTACGATAACAAGTGAAGATAATCCAGGACCCAGGAATGCTCAGGTCATTCTAAAGAATCTTTTCAACATCCCAACAAGATAAAAATTTTTACTGTCACTGAAGCCTAAGAAACCAGATTTGCATTTTGATAGACTTTCCCCTATTAGAGCTCTTACGAAAAGCTACAATTTCCTCAACCAACTATTATGTTTGAAACCCTTGCTGCATAATAAAACATACAAACAAATGTACTCCCCTTGCACTTCCTATGGTGCATGTGGACCAGTATAGAGTGGATGGACAAGTGGTTTATATACTAGTATAGAAGATGCAAGACAGGCATAAATGCATTTAGAAACACTCAGTAAAATTATAACAGATATATACATGTAATTTAGGATCACATATCTCAGATGTGTCTTTAAGAGCTTTTCAGCTTTACTTGCAGCTGAGACTAATCATAAGTACTGTAAAAATCAGTCAAACTGAGAATGGTTTTCATTCCATTTAAACAAGAAATTTTGATTCCTACTCTAGTTTCAACTAGGACCTCCATTATCAAGTGAGAAGTTTAATTAAACTGCATGCCAAGCAGTTCTTTTTAATAATGAAACATCAGAAGGCCAGCTTCTAACTTTTGTTCCAGAGTCCTCTTTCTGTATGTCATTATCAGGAATTTCCCCAGCACTCCCTCTATTTTCTGTGTATGCAACAAGATTAATAAAAATACTATTATTACTATTGCCTAAATTATGGACATTTCCTAACTATAAAAATTAAAACCAAAAAAGCCCATTCTACGTATGTCTTTGGTTAGATTTAAGATATTCTGATTCCCTGCAACCTCCCTTTCTTAATTGTTTCAACAACATCCCTGACTGTCATGTTAGAACCAGAAATCAATTTTGTTCTGAAATTGCATTTAAACAGAAGGCTCTTGCTTTGCACTGAGAACATAATAATGAAAGTATCTTCTCCAACATGAACACACATAAATGCTGTAATGCTAACATGCATTTGATGTAATTTGCAGGCTCCTTGTACATCTCTCTGAATTCTTTATAATTATTGACAGATAAAAGAAAAGTACCTGAGAAAATGTTGCAGTACAGCAAATGGGGTGATGAATGAAGACAAAGTGCTTTCTAAAGAACTAAACCCAGGATCTGTTTAGGTACTACTGCCAAGGATTCAGTATATAGATGCTCCCAAAACTAGACAAATTATTGTTAGAAAAATAATGAAAATTTCAAGAAATATTAAAAAAAAGAAAAAACCCAAAACTTTATTTATCTGAAACTTTCAAGGAATATTTTAGATTTTTATGGACCATATAAAAATACTGTATTCTGGAAAACTTTCAAAAGCCCTACATTAAAGGTTTCCTTTGCTTAGTAAGTAGATAACGTATGAAGAATGGGAGAAGAAGATAAAAAGAACAGTGGGAATAGAATTAGGCTGAAAATAACACAAATGAGATTTAAGAATTGTTCTGGACATCTAATGGGTAACATTCAGTTCCTGCTTGGACCACTGTAAACCACATAGAATTTGGTCCAAACAAATTCATTTCTGGGGTTTGCTTTTCTGTTGCTGTACTTCATTGGAAGGAGTAGAACTTGACTTCCTAAATTTTATTTTTCATTTTAGTGAAAATGAAATTCAGTGTGTTACCAGACACAAATAAATGCTCAAATTCCAACTCCCAAATAATAAAGGTCTTTTAATCTTGCCTCTACTTCCTTTTCTTAAGGCAGTGATTCAAATTATTTTATATGCTAATATCAAATATGTCCATTTCATTTGACAGTAGAAATAATTAGCAGAGCAAAATTATCTGTCCTAGAATATATGATATAGCATGTGGAATATAATCCATTTGATTATTCTGCAAATAAAACACATTTAAATTAAAAGGGAACTAAAAGCTCAACAAAAAAAAGAGATAGCTGAAGCAAAGAAAGAACAAGAGGATGTAGTGAGGCACAAAGAGATGGGACAGTGAAAGAAAAATAACAACTACAAAAGACAACAATAGAAGACTGAAACTTACAGTCGGGGGGGGAGGAGGGGGGCGGACACAGGGAGGAGGAACATGCAAATAAATATTACCAAAAAAGAAAACTGATGAGTGCTGAAATAAAATCTGATCCAGACCACAAAAGTAACTAGATGTAGGTACAGAATAAACATTATTCAAACTTTTTCTTGTTCATAAACTACTCAGAAATACTCCTGTAGGAAATCATAGAAGTATAGGTTCTTGTAAAGGATCGTGAAAGCTAAGAGCAAATCTAATTTTCCCTTCACTCATAATAACTGGAAATTAAACATTGCAACTATAAATATGAATTATTATAAGTACAACTGCTGGAAATAAAACAAGAACCAATCCTAAACTGGTTTAAGCACTATTGATTTAAAGCTACCATAGTAACTGAAAAGCAATAATGCAGAATGTATTAGCCAATATCCAGGTAATTTCTAATGCTAAGAAAGCTTCATCAAACCCTACAATCTTTGCTCTAAGTGCACAAGATTTGGAAAGTGAATTTGAGTTGTTAGAAAATATTTTTGCACTGTAGTTTAAACTGCTTTATGCCAGAGGAGTATGTGACAGTGATTGTTGTGCAATCATATGCTTGACAGTTGTGCCCGAGCTGCCTCCCTCTTTTAGGTTATCTCTTGGTCCATACAGCAATGCAGTAATCTCCTGTGCCTAGTGCCTCCTGAATGATGATTTCTAGCTAAAGACATGATGTCTCTATTCCTCCAAGTGTAAGCACACTAATTTTGAGGGAGTATGAAGATGATGGCAGTATCTCACAAATAACAAGAATACGTTTGCTTTTGTTGGCACTTTGTCATATGCATAACTCATTTTTTTCCCTTTCAATGCTAGGCCCCAAACATGCACAATCTTCTGCCATCACACAGAGTCTAATTAGCTTTACTTCAGTTTGAGGGTAGCATCTTTCCCAGATTTTGTCCACAGATACAGAATCTGAATATGGGTTTCTTTTTGTTTATTTTTCAATTTGCTATTCTTTTTTCTGTATTTCCATACACGTTTTCATCCACCTATTCCATTTCAGCCCACAGCTTATACTTGGTATGTCGCCTATACCAAGGAACTGCGGTTTTCGCTAGACATTGCATTCCTTACACAGAAGGCAGTACCAATAGAATCCTCTTATGTTATCTACTGACTCTCTTTACATTTACAGTAATATGAAAGCACCATGTTGTTTCAGTGCATAACACTAAAGAAAATGAAATTCCACTCAGAATTACATGGAAGTGTGAAGGAAAAATAATCTTTCTAAATCTAGGTAAGATCTTGTTGCATTAATGAACAACACGAGCATAGCACACTCATACCTGAATTAGGCATGACTGTAGGCTTCTTCTTCATGAAAGCAAATACTGTAGCAACTATAAAAACAATATTAATATTTTTATCAATCAACAGCAATTTCTGATGGCAGATATGAGCAATCATATGCTGTTTACAAGATTCTATTTATTGAAAGAAAAATTTCTTCTTTTGTTAGACAGAATATAGTCTGAAGTACAGTACCAACTTTGTGTCTGCAACAATGTGTGTGCAGTTTCTTTCACACCTGTGAATTAGGTTCCATGAAGTATCTGAACAAGACCAGCTTCATCTTTGAGAGTAACAAAATCCCATGCAGAATGTAATTTAAACTAATAAGATGTGGTTATATTTTCTAGAAAATACAATATAGTGTTGATTATTTTTTTAACTAGTCACAGGAGGGGACCACTACTTTGGGCTACAGTTTGATTACAGTCTACCTATTCACCAGTGACTATCCTGAATACATTGTGCGAGACATCACTGGCATCAAGATTTTCTTTGGAGATAGTAGATTATATTTGTTCTCTCTCCAGTCTCATGCATTTGTCCACCATCCTCTCCCATAATTTAGTGCCAAGATAATCATGTGCAGGCAGAAAATCAAATGTTGAAATTAGATACTGAGAAAGTATTTTTTTTTAATTATGAGATTTACAGAGGAGCATGCATACACGATTCCTCTGACTATTGGGACTGTGTATATGTCACAAAACTGCTCACTGTTTGCTCTTTGATTGAGTGTTCCTGCCTGGTCCAGGTAAAATATTCAGCATTTGATACTCCAGCAGTATAAAGATTTCATATTATTTGACCTGGAATCTTATACTCAGTTGATGTGGTGCTCAGCACTATCTTCAACAGAGTCTCTTCCTTTTTCTTATGATTTTTTGCAGAACTGTGACAATATGTATTCCTCAGGTTTCTTTTAAAAAGTGTTTTGTTTTGAATTTTTTTTTTTTTATACTCGGCTACAGTGTTCTAACTTTTAAAAAGGAATTAATCATTTCTGTATGTCACTTGATCTCTCTGTATTTTTTCCCAACAATAAGATTGAGTTGATATTCTTTATTTGTTTCACAAAAAAACTGATTTTGTAATGCAACATTTTAGGTCAGTGAGTCAGAAATCAGAAATCTCTTATCTAATTTTTTGAAGGAATCCAAAGTTTCTAATCCCCTGATGACAGAAAGCACAAATGAAGTTGCAAGGGGCAGGAATTCTGTACAGATGAAGAAATGGCAAATTTTCAGAAGATATTAATGTGGTCCTTTGCTGTTGGAACAAATGCGTGAGAAGAACTATGTGATAGCTGTATCTCTCCTAGCCATTTAATCCTCTATGGATATGTATTTAAGAAAATCTAGGAAGTGTGTGTTACACATGTGTGCATAAGAAAGTTAATAAGCCGTTCATATTGAAATATCTTAAGACTAGGTATTGCTATTATGTAATTTGTGCTGCTCAATTTGCATCTATAAACCATATATGTAACTAAATTTCAACCTAACTTTTTTTCAGAACATCAGTTTTGCAAATAATCAAAATACAGCTTCTGTGCCTTAGTACTTCCTGGTTTACCACAGTCTCATAAAACTTCCTTCCTTCTGAGTTCTGTGGGAACATGGCTGGGGGAGAGAAAAGTTTATGATGCCATAAAAAGAAGTAACCTGTTTCAACAAAATGGATGAAAGCTCTTATAATATCAGTATGTTTTCTGCCACAGAATTTCACTTAAGGATTATTAGAAATTATATTGGATGTTACATAATCTGTGTTTCAACAGACTAGATTATAACCATGGCCTGGGTTCATAATATTTAACTTTCCCAAGTAACAACAAATAGTCACTTAACCAATCCTGTATGGCATTCCACAAAACGCAAGTGAGAACCTGGTTCTTGCAGGAATTAACTCAGCATCTAGTACAAACAGTAATAGTAATAGGAAAAGAGAATGTTCACCTCAAACACATGTGGTTTTTCCCTTTCACAAAACACGGAAAAAGCTAAAAGTAAAACAAAGAGCTTGAAGCAGTGGAGCAGAAATTCTAGCTGAATGGAAAACTTGTGTTTTGTTTGATACAGAGAACCCTTTCTTTTCTCAAACTGGAACGGAGTATTTATTACAATGACCAAGAAAGACCAAGAATCCGTACGAAGGATTTTCTCTCGGTTACATAACCAGTCACAAAAGTAAACAGTTACAAAAGTAAATTTGCTGGGTCTAAAGTTTTTTATAGAGTCTCTAGTTCTACTAATATTTTTGCCACTTCTGTTCAAAGTCAGTAAGAACTATGGACGTATTTAAAAAGTTAGACTCTGACCACTGTCTAAATAGGGAGAAGTGTAGATCGGTTTAAGTAATTAATTGGGTGTCACGGTATAATGCTAAATTTCATTATGTGTTTTGCCTAAGATTTCCATTAGGATCTTGAGCAAGATTACATTCAACTAATGTCCAGGTTTTTGTTTGCCTGTATTACACAGTTAATCAGCTGTGGAACTGGGAACAGAAAGCAGAAATATTGACTCTGAGTCCCCAGTTCTATCCACACAAACTCCCACCTTAACAAAAGAAAAAAATTATTTGAGTCATAGTTTGTATTTCATGTTTCTCATGTTTCCCATTTTTTTTCTCTCAAAGGAAACAAAATACAGAAGGTGGCTGTTGTTTTCCAATAAAAAGTGAATTTCCCCACTCATGATAGCTCTTTTAGCTATCTGTGTTTCAGCCATCTAGTGTTTTTTTTAAATTGTTGAAGCCTCATTTTTTCTTTTTCTAAAGATCCCTTACCAATGATTTTTTTTAAAAAAAAGTCTTTCTTTTCCATACTGAAAAAGAGAAGGAAACCCATCTTTCTGTGTTTTGTTTGCTCAAAAAGTAACCCAAAATTAATTAACATGGTGTCTGGTCACCATAGGAAGTGGGCACAGGATATATAAGGCTGTTAGCATAGAATTATTTGAACTTTTGAACTGAAATTCTCTTCCAGGAATTATCTTGGTTCAGATATAACTTCCTTTTTTTAATTGTCCTATGATTTCTTGCTACTCCAGACTTAGTAGCATCCATTTAGTCCTATTCTTCCAGTGAAATACTATCTTCAGGATCATATTGTCATCATATTACATTCTCTCTCTTTTTTGTTCTCTCTCTTTTTTTTTTTTTTGTGCCAGCAGTTTTCTTCTAATTCTTTTTGTCTAAATGAGAATGATTTTCATTTAATCCATAGGCATTTTTCTGTTTAGTGCAACAATGTTTAGAAATTTCATTTGAAATCTACAGCTGAGGATTTAAATAGGTGAGACAGTTGAGTGAGAAAAGAGAAACTGAGGCACTAATAAGTGAAGTGATATATTCAAGCAGGTCAGTGGAAGAACATAGTTTATAACAGATACTCTGACTCTGAGATCAACATGCTGACCACCAGCATGACTAAAATTAAGCGTTATGAATGTCAGCCATATAATCAATTTTGTACTCATTTCTCAAGACATGTTAGACTAGTCAATGGTACCCCATTTTTGTTTAGGCAAGCTTTTTAAAAAAATGCTCTTACTAAGAAATTTCAAATAAATAGATAATTTGTAGTGAAATGCCAGTCTGAGTGTGGAATTTTCCAACACTATAAACAATTATTCTGTTCAGATAACTAATGTCAGCATACCACTGTTTTCAGTAGTATTTAGGTGACTGAAACATTTATTACCTGGGAGTACACTGCTCATTTAAATCACAACAGCTTGTACTGCAGGTACCCACAGTCTTTCATTTCAGGCCACTTACTATATGAATGGTCAAAATGGTTTAGTTTATTTTAGGACTTAAACCAGCTAAAATTCCTCCTTTACATTTTACATGAATAAATATGAACTTTATAAGGTCTAAGGGGGCAAAAAACCTGCCAGTCACTGGATAAATGTTTAAAGCTCATCTTACCGTTTTGCAGCTGGTGCCCTTTGCTGAAGGATATTTCCTGTGCTGCAGAATCTGAATAAAAGTATTTCATTTTAAGAATGCAATTAGAAGCACATCTGTTCTAGGACCTTTATATTGAGCAAGTCCTTTGTAAACCAGGCAGGAAGATTTTTATAAACCCATTTTCAGTATGCTTAATCTCTCTGCCTTCTACCACCTTATTACATTAAAAAAACCCAACAGTTAAGTATTCAGCTTCCAGTTTTGATCCCACAACATATATGCCCTAGCAACTGATATTTAATTCCTTTCACTGGGCTTTGGAGACAACCGAGTCAATTCTTTTTCAGATGGCTTATTTCCCTGGACCTTCAAAAAACAAGGAGCCTGCAGCTAGATGGTAGGATTTAAAGAATCATGTCCTTCATATTCATGGAGTTTCAAATGAATCATAGAAGAATGACTTGTAGCTTGAATTTTAACCCAGGAAGTCGCAAGCTTTGCCAGTCTGTTCACAGGCAAGTGCAAGCTTTAGCTGAGGCTGGAGCTTATTTCAAACTTACTCTCCTCCTTTATTCTATTACTGGGCAGAGCATTCCTATATCAGTTAAACTACAACAATTAGTAACTGAAAGATGAACAGCTTCCTAATATCTCAGCCAACTGTATTTCCCATTCGGACAGTATCACTCAGTGTATGCTTAATTGAGTGGGCATATTCCTGATCCAGTTTAACG
Source organism: Gymnogyps californianus (assembly GCF_018139145.2). Lineage (NCBI taxonomy): Eukaryota > Metazoa > Chordata > Aves > Accipitriformes > Cathartidae > Gymnogyps > Gymnogyps californianus. The sequence continues at coordinate 23,493,866 of NC_059475.1, read as the reverse complement.
ACACAAACTAGCTTCAAAGGCTTAACTAGTTGAAGAAGAAGATGTAGGACTGAAACTTGGGCACTGTTCTGTACGTAAGGTGGACATTGCAAGACAAATTACAAAGGAGAAAGAATATAAGTAATCTGAGTCTTCATGCTTTAACATCTTCAGTTTAATACACTATTGCATATAGTAGTGTGTCTTTGATTTCTCTTCATGCTGGTGCCAGTCAAAAATCACAACATAGATAATAAAAATGAACAAACATATGGAAATTTACACTTATTTTCACTTCTTATGCAGAACCATTAATTATGTCCATTCTGGTGACTCCCCAGGTACTCCTACAGGTAAAAAATGGATTCCCCAAAGACAAGTAACCAGTTCACTGTTCAGCACACTCATGAGCTTAGTTGTTTCTTTGTTCAGCAATGTACTAGGAAAAAAGAAATAACACTAAGACCTTATTTTTTATTCTTAATTCAGCCCTTAAAAGTCTACCATTAGCAAAATTTATCTTAGAAAGTCGGGGTCCTGGTACATCTAATTAGAGATCCTGATTTAGAAGAGGATGCCAATGAAATGAGAAAAATTAGCTTAGAAAATGAACATGCTGTCTGGGCACAACTAAAAAAAGAGCTTTGGGGCTGTGACAAATCTTTCGTTTTCACTGTTAAAAATGCCATTCAATCCACATGTAGCAAAAACATTCTCTTGTTGACTAAGGAAGGATCCGCTTCCATTACTAGTATAGTGCTTTAGATATTAGGGTTTTACTCCCAGATTCTGTCAAAGACAGCTTCTTAAACTCTGAAGGCTTCCAAATGTATGTGACTTAGGAATGATAGTCACAAGATTAATTATTCTTTGTAAAGTGCTATGTTGATGAGGGCTCTCTAGTAGAGTCTCTTAATCAGCTTTGTATTTGCACCTAGCTAAAAAAATCTAAAGGATAGACTTAATGAGTAACACCCTGCAAAGAGCTTAAAAAGAATATTTTTCTGTTATTAAAAAAATCAATCTTAATGTAGTATCTGATCAAGTCTTTTTAACCATATTTTTCTTTTAAGTCAAATTACTTAAATAACCACGAATGCATAGACTTTTTTCTATACTATTTAAAGTAGTAATTCAGGACCCACTGATATTTCTCCAAGTCAAGCTAGTGAGTCTGTGCATTGATTGCTTCTCAAATTTATAAATAAAATGAAATTATTTTGTAATAATTTGATGAGTGACTTTTCATAAGAAAATCCAGAGAAGTCTGCAGTGCTGTAGTAATGGTGACTAGCCACCCAATAATGAAAAGTTGTATTAATTGCAATATTTTAAATATTGCACTATGTAATAGGGTATTCATGATTTTTTATTGTGGGTGCTGACACTCATACAATGCTATAGGTAATAAGGGTTTGAAATTTATCAGGTAAGGAGAAAGTTCTTGCCCTTTCAAAATACTTTTTGCAATTACATCCTCTTGCAGGTGAAAAGTTCATCTGCTCATTGTCCTGATTTCAGCTGGGATAGAGTTAATTTTCTTCCCAGTAGCTGGTATAGTGCAGTGGTTTGGATTTAGTAGGAAAATAATGTTGATAACACACTGATGTTTTTAGTTGTTGCTAAGTAGTGTTTATACTAAGTCAAGGATTTTTCAGCTTCTCATGCCCAGCCAGCAGGAAGGCTGGAGGTGTACAAGAAGCTGGGAGGGGACACCGCCAGGACAGCTGACCCAAACTGGCCAAAGGGATATTCCATACCATTTGATGTCATGCCCAGTATATAAACTGGGGGGAGTTGGCTAGGAGGGGTGGATTGCTTCTCAGGAACTAACTGGGCATTGGTTGGCAAGTGGTGAGCAACTGCATTGTGCATCACTTGTTTTGTATATTCTAATTCTTTTAGTATTATTATTGTCATATTATTATTATCATCATCATTATTTTTCCTTGCTTTCTGTCCTATTAAACTGTCTTTATCTCAGCTCATGAGGGTTGTTTTTTTTTTCCATTCTCTCCTTCATCCCACTGGGTGGGGGGAGTGAGCGAGTGGCTGCGTGGTGCTTAGTTGCTGGCTGGGGTTAAATCACGATACTCATTCTAAGCCTGCAATAGCAATTAGTTCTGATACTTTCCTGATTCAAACTTCTCTTACATTAGTGTTCTTAAAGTCCTACTTTCTTCTTATCATTATACTACTTCATTTTTCTTTGGTTCTTATTATACAGAACATAGTTATATATTACAACACTTATTTTCTTCCACCACCTTTTCTTGCCTTTCTCCTACTAGCCACATGGTTGTCGTTCTGTTTTCACAGTCTGGTGTTTGTAATGTCTGTCTTTAACACAGGTTCACTTTTTCAGTGGCATCAAATACAGTACCATTGTCAAATTTGATTCCTGGCCTACCGGTCCCGAAAATAAAAGAATAAGCTTTTACACTGGTCTGTTAACTGAATGGTACTTGTGTGAATGTAAATATCTCCATTGTTAGCTTGGGTCTCTTTATGTGCTTGAAGGAGGGAATGTAAGTCACCAGAGTACCTTGGCTCATGACTACAAATTACAGTAGCTCACATACTGTATCCCAAAGGTCTCTGGCTATCCTGCAGGTAGGGGTGCAGGAGAAAACCCTTCCCTTAGCATTGCAAAGGTAGTTGTACATGTACTTAGTCTTATTCACTCTCCTAGACACATTCCTGTGAGCAACGTTACCTACATGCATTAAGTCTTTAGACCACATATAATTTAGGTAAACAAATATGCACTTTTTCTTTTAAATCAGACACACAGACTCTAAAATCTACAAGAAATATGCTTGATAATGTGCTGGAGAAAGTATCTCTTATTGTTTGACCATTGAAAATTAACAAAGAAAATTAAAAAATGAGCAGTAGTTATTATAAGTTGAATAACTTTTTAATAACCCAAGTAATCTTTTTGCCATTTACTTAGTATGAAAGGAGTGTTTGTATAGAGTCAATGAAAATAGATTTTTTTCTATTCTACCAAGTGTTAACTTTACAACAGTAGGTGTGAGATTTGGTATTAATCCACAATTTTATCCACACATTATCAACAGGGATGAGCTGATGTTCTAGGAACTCATCCCTGGAGCCTAGACACTAAGCATGGCTCATTGCCCCTTCAGTCAACTTACCATTTTCCTGCTGGTGCTGTATAATTTATCTGTGTTAGTATTGTTGCATTGTAGTGAAATTTAGGGTCCAGCTCTGCTTTAGAAAACTCACTAGATCAAAAGGAACACATTTGTTTCCTGTAGTCACTATGGTATATGGTTATAAAGCAAATGAAAAAAATAAAAAAGGTATTTTTGTTTTGATTTACTACCTAGACAACAGATTTGAAAGTCATGAATCTTCTGTTTTCAGCTACATTTGGCAAGCCAGGTTATCCATCTGTGACAGGAAAAGGATAATCAGGTTTTCCTTAAAGACACGGCTAAATTCTATGAAAGTGCATTCGCAGCACAGCTGAGACAGATTAGGAGCATCAGCCACTGTTCAGTTAACAGCCATCAGTTACTTTTCTTTCCTCATCCTTTATTTCACGGATGAAATTTTAGCAAAGAGAAAGCAAGCGTTGTTATTAGATGTTTGCACTAACATGCAAGTACTTAAGATGTGGATTTTAATTATCACAGTGTATGATTGGTTTCAACTATTTGTAGGGATTGGTCATCTTTGAGTTAATGCAACACTATGATGCAGCTCAGAGAAGCAATCAAAATGCAAGCAACTACCACAAGATCTGGTGGTAATGTGCAGTTTGGAAGTGACCACTAGTCAAAATACTTATTTTCTTCTTTGGCCTTAGTTCTATCTGGAAATGTTTACTTCTAAAGAACTTTTTTAAAAAGAATAACCTGCTTGCTTCTGCTGCTCCTAAATCAACTAAATTTCCATAGGAGTCTTAGAAGAATGCCTTCCAGAACCTGCTATCCCGGGATATGTGAATCAATCTGCCTCAATTACCTCTAATGGAAGGCAAGTCTCAGAACTTCCTTCTTAGTCCAGTTGCCTAGGTAGTAAAGCCTATAAGGAAATTCAAACACTTCTGCATAAACATTTTAACTAAAAGTATAACCATAAGAAGCAAGGGCCTTTAACTACTTCACCTACTGGGCAGCATTTCTCCCTCAGAGACTTTTTTCCGAGACTAAGCTGCCAATCCTCTTCTTTGACTTCAAGGAGCTTTTCTCTCCCTTAGATATAAATAGATAACTGCAGACTCCCAGAGAGACAGAAAACCATCCACCTGTATAGATTTACACCATAGAAACCCTGAAACTCAACAAAACTATTTTTTCATACTCCATTTTCCTGTACAAAGCTCGCCTTTCTGAAGGCCCCTTTTCCTCATTTCACCAAAGGGCCAGGTCTTTCTCCTTATGACGAGTCAGACTACTGTATTATATTTCTGATTCTAGTAGGTTTTCAGTCAGCTACAGCCTTAACCAAATCACAAATCTGCCCTCCACAAAACCTTCAAGTCTCCTTTCTTGTTTAGCAGTGCTTTATAGTGAGCAGGTGTAGTAACCTGACATGCAGTTGGTAATAACCCCATTTAACCCATATAAGTGAATCCCATACTTTCTTGTTGTGATATAGTGTCTGGCTTCTGTATCTCTGTTGTTCTTGAGGGTAATAGTACTTCTTATTGAATAATAAAAATATGTACAGTTTGTTTTTTTGCTGTTTATGCTGTCAGTTATCTATCTATCTTGATGACTAGGTGTCTTTTTTCCCATCTTTTTCACAGAGTTGTCAATTTTTCTCCTGTTCAGCAAATTTCTGTATTTTACTTACCTAGGGAGAAGTGATTGCAGTTCTTCACTATCTAGACTGTATGGGTAACTAATGTAGATTTTTTTGCCTTTCATTTTTCATGGCAGGCTTATGTATGTGCATATAACCACTAAATATTTTCTGTATCATAAGCTAAAGAACATCCTGACTTTGGAAAATGGCCTCATATAGAGCAGAAAGCTACTTATTTCCATCACTGCAAGATAGCAGTTGTTTTGTTTGTTCTTTGGCATAGGAAGCCTGAAAATAGAACTTATTAATGCTAGGACTGTATGCATCTTTCCAAAATATATCTCATTATAGCTCTAGTCTGATAAGCAGTTTACACCCAAATTTGCCATCATTTGAAATATAAACCTATTCTGATAGTGTTGTTCAGTGTTGCATATTCCTACGTTCAGAAATTTGTAGTAATTATGATTACAACAGATGTTTTTCACTTGCAAAAAGATTGAATTATGTTATTTTTCTAGATTATTCTATTCTTACATAACTGCTAATCAGTTTATTTGTAATTTTTCTGGGATTTCAGATTTTTTAAAAAGCTAATCCTAGAACTCTTAGCTCAATATGGGTAACTAAATACTGAAAATAATCCTGCATTTCTTGTGAGTGCATCTTTTAAATATCTCTGGATAGGTTATGGACATTCATTTTTCAATGTGAGTGATGGAAGATACATGAAGAGGACATATATCTCCCTTGCTTATGCATATGTGAGGCCTGGAAAATGCCCCATGTGCCTTGTCATATTTGGATTTCCTGTTGAGAGAGAACTGTACAAATTTTTCTTTGAGTTCAGTGCCCCAGTTTCCATAGGGGAGCATGTAATCACTTAGAGTTCAGGTTTGTTATCAACTGAAGAAAGAAAAAATATCTTTGGGAATGGCAGAAGTGTTCTTGATGATTGTAGTTTCAAAATAAAATTGCTGTTATTTGTGCTTCTGCAGGGGGAGAATGTAAAGAGTTCATAACTACCATTTTTAAGCCAAGACAATATTCTTGTGATAGGATATGTGGCTGTGACTTTGGGGTCTACACAGCCACAAGAAATCACATAAAACAGAAGGTATTTTAGGACTTCTGGTTCCTAGAGTGAAATCTTTATCTTACTAAACTTGATGACAAAATTCCCGGATTGCAATTAAACAGGACTTCTCTCAAAGTCTTCACTATGCGGGGCTTCTGCTCTAACCGTTAGATCACATGTCCTACTTGATTCAAAAAATACATATATATATCTTCTCTCAGCTGTGATTGTCTGGAAGGTGAAAATTCATATTGTCCCTTATATCAGGCATTCTTCTCTTGCAGCATTTCATTTGCAAAATCCAATCAGAAACACATCTGTCATTCCCAGGTACCTTTTTCTGTATGTGATCATAAACCAAATCATTCCAGAGTAGTTTACTCACTCCTATTCTTCCTGTAAGCTATATTCAAAGTCCAGAGTAGAAGATGTCTTATTAATTCCATAGCAGTATATTTTTCCCTGTCTTTTAAAACTATGATGTCAATCACATTGAAATTGTAAACATAAACTTTGAAAAAAAAAATCCTGCTGAATGAACCTATTTGTGATCAGAGAAGCATCAAATTCAGTGATATTTCACCAGAAATTTCTATCAACACTTAAAATCTTAGAGAAGCGAAATGAAAGGTCACAAAAATCTCTGATTTTGGATGAAATAACGCCAGAAAGGGAATCACTAATTGCCACAAGAACCCTTAAATGGGTAAAACAAGAGAAACAGACAAAATACATATGTGTATCTTTTAAAAGGGCATGGGGTACAACAAGCCTAGAAGTATTCCTGGAAGTGCAGAAAACACTCGCAGATCTAAAAATGTTGACAGAAGACTCAAGTACAGTTTTAGATGTACAGTTTACATTCAGCAAGCTCTCCCTTTCTTTTGGCAATTTGTCTCCTGAACAGCCTTGTTTATGATCTGGAGATAATTGTCTTTGTGTCTTAACTGGGACTACTACAGTATGTTCTTCTAATAAGACCTCCTATATTTCAGATATGAAACAAAATTTTTATTAGGACATTTTAAAACCTAAAGATAGATACGTCTAGGGATGTGTAGTTATTATAGATGCAATTACCATGGAGGAACAGAATGGATAAATACGAAGGTAAACATAATCAAAGAGTGTGCTTCTCATCAACTTTGAGCAATAAATTGGAATGTCTTATCATGTTCCACTTACTGAGCTCAATTAAGTATCCTATTCAGGAGGTGGGCAACGAAATCAAATGGAGCAAGTAGAGGAAGGCATCGATAGTGTTGGGCAACAAGTAACATAGTAGTCAACTAGTGATAAAGTCACGGTAGTCTGTCTTGTTTTGATCTTGACTAGTTTGACCCTTCATCCTGTCATTAATTTGATTCATTGCCAGCAGTCAGTTTAGTTAGCACGTATACTTCTATATGAATTGTAGGGTAATCATCATTCTTTTCCCCTTTTCTAATGAGCTTGAATTTGGTAGCAAAATGCTTTCGTGTAGAGATGCTACATGAAATATAGAGAAGACTTTTATCCTTGCTGCCACAGTTCTAGGTCAAAGCACATTTAATATATATCAGCTATAAAGGGTGGAGGCTGTTTGGAGAGAATGTATTAATTTCTCACCAGCCACAAAGAAAATTCTTCTATTTCCACATCCAATTATTCACCACTCAGTGGAGGATGCCGTGGAAATGAAATCTCTACAAAAAGAAATTCTGCTGATGTAGAGATGTATTTAGATTTTGAACTTCTTATTCCCTGCAAAGAATGTACTGATATTTGGGCATGTACTTTAGGATGTTACATTTCGAAAACATAGTTTAGTTTGCAAAATATATTGCAAAAAACTGTACAGGCAGCACTTGTTCTATAGAGAATATTTTAAATTTGCAATTTTTTTCATTTGCCGTAAGAATGATTCCTTATATTTGAATGTTCATTGTTCCCTAAGGTTGTATGCTTCTTGATGCTTTTGCATACTAAAATCTGTTTACATGAGAGTTTCTTCCACTCTCCTTTGCTGATTAATGAAAAACCAATATAACAGACCTACACAGACAGACAGACAGTCAGCGCATTGAGTTTATGAGAAAAGAAATTTAGCAGCTGTCTTTTCCAGAAGTGCCCTGGACTGACTAAGGTTTTAAATAGTAATGCTTAAGTATTATGTTACTGTCATGAAAGATTGCAAGCAACTTGCAGAAATGAGCTAGATGGTCGTATCAGAATAATTAATGAGATGCACTTTTTAACATCTACTTATATAAATGCATATAAAATTAGTCAGATACAATTGGTAGGACAAATTTCCACTTGTCTTTAAAGAAAATTGTTCATGAATCCCAGCTGTTAAGTAATCTTCACAGATCATAGTACTTTATCATGAATAGACATTTGATATACAAATTTTAATAAATTTCAATAAAGACGATAAAGTTATTACTGTCTTTCAAAGTATATGCAAATATCTATTTTGATTTGCTAAGCACTTAACATTGCCAACTGAAAAGAGATGGAGAACAGTTAGACATGATAATTTGTTTCCCTTTTCACTTGATTTAAGGCATCTACAGTACAAGGCCTCAACAGAAATTTTAGCCATTGCTTCATCTAATACTTATTATCAAATTACACCATTCAACTGAATATTCAATTACCATAAGAATGAAGAGTAAAACAGAGAGTGTAGAGAGAAAAAAAAAGATAATTATTTAGAAGCTGAAGTATAAACTGAAATATTCTGATTAAGGATATTTTGCGTGGGTACCATGAGAATTATACCTGGGTCTGCTGTTTGTACCTGGTCAAGAACTATCAGTTTTTTACTAATTTCTTGCTCCGTATGTTTTGTCCACACAGTTTACAGACTTAGGGAGGAATTTTCTCAGATTGTACTTGCACTTTATCTTGCTGATGTTCACTGTTTTAATAATATTAATGTCTGGCTTTTGACAAAGCACAGGTATGAATGCACGACTGGATTCTGAAAAGTCTACCTAATTTTCTAAAATTAAAGCATTTTTGTGGCTTCCTAATGAGTATCACTGTCACTTAATAGCTTTTTAACACTATTCCACTTTTCATACCAAGCCTTCAAGATGCAAAGGGTTTCCTCTGTCAGCTAAAGAGGTATCTTCAGACACATGAGCTGGTGTTAAGTAGCCTTGCTATAAGCAGGATAAAAATTTGAAATGTAAGTCATCAGTCTTAATCTGGAAGCTTTGCTGCTTGGTATTTAGGAAATTCTGGTAAATGATCAATGTAGAGGTCTAGGGCTTCATAGGTTATAAAAATGTACATATCTGAGTCACAAATCATCAAATTTTCAAAAATGTTTTCCTTCCTTTTTCTTGCAGGCACCCAAGCCCACAGTGGTGTTGCCATGAAAGGCTGAAATCAAAGACTCAATAGTCTAGGGACTATTAAGTAGGTATTCTTTATTGCAGCGCTGGACACACAGGACATATCTCCTCCTATTGTGTGTGTCCAGTCAGGTTAATTGCATAGCTTATATACAAGATCTACATACATATTCTTCAGATTTCCAGGAACTCATTATACATATTCACAAGATTTCCGGGAACTCATTATCATACGCAAAAGTCTCTTGCGCATGTCTGTTTATGTCTCTGGGTAGTCGTCAGGGGTCTCTGGATGAAGGATATACTCTTCCTCACTGTGTCCGCTGGCTGACCTCTGCTTTTGCGCATACTCAGTTCTGAGATCGTGTATATCATGCCCTTCAAGGGTAGTCTGTTTTGGTTGAGGCGCTTGTTTTGAAATTTCTTTATCTTTATGGTTCTGCGTAACTATTTTCTCTAAGGTCAAACTGTCCTAGTGACATTATTTAGGAGCCTCTTATCTTAGAGCCTTCCTGACTTCCCCAAAACAGTAAAAATCCAATTTGGTCCAGCCACAACAATTCTAGTAAGTGAAAAATTCCACATTTACAGGCATCAGAGGCATGCAACATGGACATTACATAGGTAGTAGACTTCACTCTACTAAGTACTCCCATAGCTTGAATCTGGAAGCTATATCTCTGTGTGCTACATACAATTTATATCTTCTTTTTATGCAGACTACTGACTTTACTACTGAATTGTTCTTCATATGTATTTTACTATTTCTCTCCCATTTTTTTGTCCAAATTAAGTCCTGTCTTTTACAGATTTCTTGACACTGGGTCCTACTACTGGTACTAAATAGAATTTTCCTTTCCCCCCCATCTTTAGCTGGTTCAGTGCTGCTGCTAGTTATAGGACATTTCTCTAATTTCAGAGCCTATTTTCTTCAGCTCCCAGAGAACTGACCATACCTCACGAGAGCCCTTCATGGATCCAGATACTTTAAAAGTCTGTCTCTGTCTCTTTCTTTCCCCTACCAACTGTTGGTGTCCCTGAACTTTAGTGTTATTTAAGGTCTTTCACAATAAATACTGCATGGCAATTAGCATCCCAATCACAACGCATGTCCATAGGGGAACACTGACAGAATGTATTTTTTTTCTTTTAAAAATATTCAGTATCTCATTTATAAAAGCACTTTAACAAGAAAGATGAGGGAAGAGTGGAAAAATGGAGGACAGGGAAAAAAAGCAACTCTGTTTATGCCTTTCAAATCTCAAGAGAGTAAAATAAGAAAAAATCACTCCCACATATTTGGATGGTTTCTTAGGCTCAAGCAAAGAACAAATGAGTACACACATATACTATCTCTCTTTTCTGTGTAATGAACAGATAACTATGGAACCACTCACTGATTTCAATAGCAGGCTTTTTATTGTGGCAGAATTGTAGGGACCCTGGGGCGCTCTGTCACTGTCAAAACTCTTAAGCACTTTAGTCTCCAAAGGCTTCCGTGAAAGCTTATCACTCTCTCTTGCATAGACAAAGACTTGGGGCCACTAATATAAATAATATATCAAAACTTAGCAAGAGAAGAATATGCCAAGAGACAAGGCAAGCAGGAGAAGTATCTTCAAGATGTTATCAAGACTCTCTGAAGGACATTGTTTTATTTTATTATGCTGCTTTGTCAGAATCAAAATTCCGTTGTTCAATTAGAGCTTCAGACAGTCTCTGAAGAAAATTCATCCAAATATATAAATGAGCATGAATTAAGCTGTATCAGCTCTATGTATATAAATTACAAGGAATGCAAGGAGATTCCTGTTTGATTTTATTTTCCTCTAAGATGATGAAATTTTTCATCTTACCCTATAAACCTTTATCAGTGTCCTGATTTTGTATTATGAGTAATATGGTTCTGTGGATAATATTCACACCTGATTAGAAAGAAACAACACAATTTAGGAAATTTAGAAGGACTACAGATAATGGTCATCCTCCAGATCCCTTCATTAATCTCCCCTGCCCCCAAAACAGGAGTTCTGCATTGTATAGTTATGAAACAATGTGAAACAAAAAAGTTTATGGGGATGAATTTAAAGATGCATGATCCAGTTGTGCAGGTAAAGTACACAGACATGGAAACTGAAAGAAGACTTTATATACAGAAGGAAAAGCTTATTCCTCAGGACAGTGAATACTGCTTTCTGAACTCCCAAGATTTTTAGTCTCAAATAGTGAATGTCCGTAATGTACTTTGAGATCCTTCAATTAAAACTGTGTGTTATTGTTTATACATAACATGATCCTTGAGCCAACCACTCCACCAAACTGGTCAACATGTTAATGGTTAAAAAATTTGCCAGAACTTAATGCAGTTCCAGGCCTTATAAAAGTTTCTCAGTTCTCCACAGTTTGGCACTTTCTTCAGTCTCAGATGAATGTTAGTAGCCAAAACATTTCCCAGGGCTTGTATTTTAATTTTTGGCCTGAAGGAAATACCTTTTCCCTTCCATTTAAGGTTAAAAGATTTTAAATATTCAGGCCATCCTGCGTTTTCACAAACCTCACTTCTTCATTCTCATCCTTTGCTTAAAAAGTTGCAAATATAATGAATACATTTCCTTTTTAATTCTTTTCCTTGGAAATCTATATAGGATGATTTTTGAGACAGAAAATATGGCAAAGCTAGCCCATCCTCCCATGCAACATATGTCTCTGTAAGATCTTACTGCCATCAGAAATTATCTGCCAAGCCAGACTCACCACCATTCCCAAGGGGTGCAGTTCTCCGGTTTTCATTTCAGCTGAATTAGCCATATCTGCTAATTCTTTCTAAGTTCTTCCAGAAGCTACAAGAAAGCCAAGTGGGTTAAAAAGAGGTCTGGAGGGGGTCTGAAGATGAAATAATCTTTTTTGGTCTGGAGGATATAAGACAGACAAACACATAAGCTAGTAGAAATACTTAACTCCCTATAATCAACATTCACTATGGCTTTACCCCCCTCATTATCTGAGTTACTATTTGGTACACTCCTTTGCATTAGCCGTATTTCTTGACTTTACTTTCTTCTCAGCATCTTCTCTTATTCTTGCTTATGCTGTACACTGTGCCTTATCTGAAAATTTAGATTATGCATTAAGGTGGAATGAGCACCAAATATGTTAAGGAAACAGTGTCTCAGAATTAGAGAGTATTGTACATATTTATATGTTGTGGTTGTCCCTACAGACAGAAGAAAAGCTTTAGAGTGCACATCTGGAATACACACAGCATTGTGATAAAAAACAGCAAAGAGAAAAGATGAAAAGTAAATTCTAAACAAAACTATTTTTGGTTATATCAGTTGCCTACAGTGAAAATCAGGAAAAACTGATGTGTTACACAAGTCTAAAACTGTGCAAACAGTCCACTCAGAAGAATCTAAGGCCAAGGTATACAAAATAGTTCTAATTTCACTGCATAGGTTTTGATATAATTGAAAATTCAATTAATGACCACCAAAACTGTGTGCATCTTTCAGCTACTGTGTGCAACTGTTCCCATGTTCGTGGGACTAGTGCATAACTAACATGTTTGCATACCATTTAAAACTTGCTGGAGTCACTGTATTATTCTCTTAAATTTGTATGTGGCTTTTATCATGTGTTAAATATATCTTATTATATGGGCTAAGCTGTTTCTGATTGCAGAACAGGTGACATTTGTCGCCACAAAACCTAAATTGATAACTTTTAATATATTAAGAAGAGCAGGATTTTGTGCTTTAGAAAACATAACTTTCTCAAGCAATTTGGCATAGAATATATGTAATTTATACCATGTCACTCTCACTACAAGGAAGTGAGCTCTTAAACTCTCATCTTCTGCCACAAGTTGAATGAAACTATTATCTCTGAAAATTATAAATGTCTGATGTAAACATCCATTAAGCATATTAGCTTTCACAGTTTTCTTCCAAGCATCCCTGTCATTCTGCCCTCCACACATTTGCAGAGAGGTATACCAGCAATGGATCATGTGACAAACATACTTCTTGGTAATTAACAGACTGAACTATATCATCTTCCAAAATACTCTATGCATCCTAAAGACTTCCCAGCCCTACCTGGTTCCAGTCCTTGAGGTCAGATAATATATGGAGAGATAATTGTGCAACCTCTTCTTACCAACCTCCAGTGAAAGATACTCTACTGTTTGGTAGAACGTTTTAGCTTAACTACTCTTGCAGTTAGAAAGTTTTTCCTTAATATCCAACTATAATCCTCTTAACTGCAAAGCAAGCTAATTAAACAGCTATTTAAACAGTCTTCATGAAAAAACATTTAGTAATTCATATTTTACAGCCTAAAAGATATATCAGTGTCAGAATACTGAACAGGCCAGTGGGATGTCCTTTCACTGCAGTAGAGACAAACATCACTTAAAGACAGCATCACTTGTGTATTTTATTTCTTAAGCTTTTGTCCTGGTTTTGGCTGGGGTAGAGTTAATTCTCTTCTTAGTAGCTGGTACAGTGCTGTGTTTTGGATTTAGTGTGAGAATAGCGTTGATAACATGCTGATGTTTTAGTTGTTGCTAAGCAGCGCTTATCTTAAGTCAAGGATTTTTCAGTTTCCCATGCTCTGCCAGCAAGCAGGTGTGCAAGAAGCTGGGAGGGAGCATAGCCGGGGCAGCTGACCTGAACTAGCCAAAGGGGTATTCCATACCATGGAACGTCATGCCAGTACGTAAATGGGGGGGAGTTGGCCGGGAGGGGTGGATCGCTGCTTGGGTATCAGTCAGCGAGTGCTGAGCAATTGCATTGTGCATCACTAGGGGGTTTTTTCCCTCTTCTTTTTTTTTTTTGTTATATTACTTTTCATTACTATTATTATTATATTTCATTATTATTATTGTTAGTATTATATTTTACTTTCGTTATTAAACTGTTCTTATCTTAACCCATGAGTTTTACCTTCTTTCCTGATTCTCCTCCCCATGCCACTGGGAGCAGCGGGGGAGTGAGGGAGTGGCTGCGTGGTGCTTAGCTGCTGGCTCAGGTTAAACCACGACAGCTTTATGTACTTCAAACTGATGACACTGCTGCTGTAAGTCACACTGTGTGAGATGCAATATTAACTTATATAAATAATATATATAACTATAGCTATACATTGAATTTACTGTTCTGTATATCCAAATCAGACCCAATTCACTATAAGAAAGACTATGTAATATTTATTTATATAAAAATGAGTGATACTTGACAATAGATTAATTTTCCTTCTCTTTAATGGGGGAGACAGGGGAGATTGGATTTAACTTTCATTAAAGACCTGAATGGGAGCATAATGTTCAATAAGCAGAAGAATCTAAATTCCTCTAAGACCAAGGTATGAGAAAGAAAAAAGTACTCAGAAGGGTCAGTAGTTGAACAAGAAATAGATCCAGAAGCAACTTTTGAGCTGTCAGTTCGATAGCCACAGAGTCTGTCAGAGAATAGATGCTTCTTTCACGGCTTGGTATCCTGAGCCCACAGTGTCCAAACTGGTGTCACCGATCTTGTGACTTTACAAACCAAACAGTGAAATGCTTAACAACCTTTTTATTTTTGAATGTAAATTAGTACATTTTCCTTCCTGACATCTACAACCACTTCTAGATGACTTGTTGGCTGAGGGTATCGTACACCAGCATCAACTCACTAATTATAGTCATATATGTGAAAACCATCTTAAGTAAAGTGAAAGCTAAATTTTTATAGTTTTGTGGAAAGGAGAAAAATCTGACATTTCACTTCTTTCTATGTGTAACATTTGCTTATGGCCAAAGGTAGTTTCACAGCTGCATTAAATCTCAGCAGACATCCAGAAAGGAAGAAAGTAAATGCTCAAATTCAGCTCAGAACTTTGTGTCCTTTTGAAGCTGCTTTGCATAACTACTAATGTTGCCTCTTCTCACTGGACCAGCCCTGCAAAGATTTATATATAAGCTCACCTTTATACATGTGAATAGTACCATCAAATTAGTGACTTCAGTGCTACACTTACATGTGTAACACATCTTTGTAGGACTGAGCCGTAATAATGTGAATTAAAATGAGAAAGTGATAACCATGGGTACATTAGAAATACAGAACACTGAATTCACCAAGAGATGGCTCTAGACACCATAAATGTACTTTTTCCTGGACATTGGGCAACTGCTACTCGTGACCTCATCCATTGAGGGCTACACTGCAGAAGAATGTATGCATTCACTTCAAAATATGCAGATAATTATGTAATTACGCTCATTATGAAAGCTCCCAAAACTCTTCACAAAAATATAATTCTTTCCTGATATTACAGTGTTGTTATCTTTAACTTGGAACAAAATTTTCATTTTGTGACCTACACTAAGCCTACCCAAAGTGAAAGTGTCCTGTGGAATTTAGTGTTGACTCAAGATGGAGCATTGCATCATTATTGCAAATTCTCATTGCTTTATTATCATGGCTGTATACAACTCTAGAAAGAAATGAATTAGACTAGCACTGTTTATTTAAATGAGGTAATAAAAGTCTATTAATAAAGAGTTTGAAGAAGGTGAAAGGAAATAAGCACTTAATTATTTTATAATGAAAAAAGAATGGTGTTCTAGGAAATGATCTGATAGCAGTTTCAAAGGAAGCACTTCAAAGAAAATACTTTTTCATGCTTTACACTTTATGGTAAATAATTATTTGCAGAGCACTTTGTCACAAAAGCTCAATAATAGG
This sequence comes from Gymnogyps californianus, assembly GCF_018139145.2. NCBI lineage: Eukaryota > Metazoa > Chordata > Aves > Accipitriformes > Cathartidae > Gymnogyps > Gymnogyps californianus. The sequence continues at coordinate 23,477,949 of NC_059475.1, read as the reverse complement.
AATGAGTTTGAAGGATATCTCTATTGTTGGCCATTAAATATGACAGTGTGAATGCAAGTTCCAGATGAGAAAATTTGTACACCATTAATTCCAGGAAACTGGGTGAGCATTCAAACAGGAGGATCACTCATCTCTCTCTCTCTCTCTCTCACCTTTTCTTACCTTATTCCTCGCTCATCTGCTACTGATAAATGTCTGAGACAGGATATCCAGACAGACTTTCCATCTGGTCTGTATGATTAATTCTCATATTCTGATACTTCCATTTCCTACTCCCACTTAATATGTTAAGAGATCTCAGTCCATGAGCGGGTCACAAACACTATTAATCTTATCCACACAGTATATTGGGGTTTTTATGCACAAACTCATATGAGGCCAATCTCTCAGACATTCTAGAGTGTACTGGCTATATTAATATTAAAACCAGCACCTAATAAAACACAGTACAGATAAGATGCAGTATGAGTTGTCAACCATTGGTGATGATAGCCCAACCCTACTGATCTATTTCTGATAATCATATTTTGTTATAGATAGGATGTTTTAAAACAGCATTAAATAATTTACTAATTCTAGTTGACACTAATCTAAGCAGTTAGTATACAGCACTTCAGAAATTGTACTCCACAGGAATTAAAAGATTATGTACTTTTTTTCTCTTGTCCTAAAAGTTACATTGGCATCCAATTTGTGTTAGATTAACATGTTCAAAAATCTTCAATGACTTTTACATAGTTTGCATGATTGTTTTATAACCATTACTCTTCTTCCATGGGCAATTCACCTTCTTTGGTTAAATGCAGTTCAGGTTAGGATTACTGGACTATTATGTGATTAGTATAGTAATTCCTACATGCCAAATGAAAAAAATTAGAGGCCCTTTAACAAACATAATCATCCTGACAGGTTTCTTATAGCTTAAAATGTTACAAGCATCCAGATAAACCAGGTATTTTGAGTAACTGCATTTGACATACAGAAAAGCAGGGAACATACAGTAATGCAGTGTATTTTAACTCAGTTTTTAAAATATCAAAATTTTTAAAATGTATGTTTTTTAATTTCAGTCAGCTCCATCTAAATGCACTAGTGGCTTTTAAACGCATGAGAATTTTAGTAAAGAAAATTAATTAAGCTTGTTACTCCAAATTACAAAAATCCTATATTTGATACTGTATATACATTGTGTATTGCATTATATTTATCTACTATATTATTGAATATATTTTATATATATTATTCATCTAATACATTTTTATCTAATATTTATTTTCTATGTAAGATAACTTTTTATTTTAAAGCCCACTACATGATGCAGTTTATACTTGCACTTGTACAGAAGAATAAAATACAATTACATACAGAGTTAGAACAATGACAAGTTCAGTTGACTATGGGCAGTTATGGCATTAAATCAATCAGAAAATATATCTGAAATTGTTTTTAGACTGGGAAAAATTATGGTCAATTCAAACAATACAGATTCATAATTTTATTTTTTGTAGTACTCATTATACTTGCATATGTTGAAGCTTAAATTCATAAATATAGGATTTCAGGTTAACAAATTATCCTTGATGGGGGGAAGAAAAGATTTCTTTAAGTCATCTTTCCATTACTCCTGATCTTGGGTTGGACTAAAAGAAACATAGAAGCTACATATGCAAAAAAATCCCATTCTTGTTCTGTACTTTTCAGTATTTTGTAGATCATCAGTGAAAATTAGTCTTACACATAGGTCATACACACCTTCACTCCTACTTTTATATATAAGTAGACTTTATTTGAGGCTTCCTCTCTGGTGTGAATTTAACTACTTGTGAAAAGAGGTTTTTGCTTCTTCCCAGTCCCTGGTCAGTAGGACAAACTGGTCTGAGTTTGCTTAGCATAGGTAAGACAACACATCAAATATTTTCATTTTATTACTACAGTTGATCAAGGAATTGACAGTTTCTTCTATATGTGAAGTTATTCTGCAGCGCTTGCCACTGTTTGGGTGAGAGAAAAGTTCATGGATGAATCAGATGATAGAAAAGAGACTTGAAACTGAAAATGGTATTTAGTTAGAAACAACCACAGAACCATGGCTCATTTTCACCACTTTGGAAATTATCTGAAATCTTATCACTGCTGTGAATTCTGAAAACAAAGAAGCCACCATATGGCTGCATGAAATTGTAAAAGTTGATTTATTGCTCTCACTGTAGACATTGGCATATTCATAAAAATAAAGAACGAAAAAAAATCACTTTCATCCACAAATGCGTATGCCATGGCTTAATGGATATTGTTAAAAACTGTACATCTCCCTCATTTTCTACACCGTACTGAAAAAGGTTTTCTCTTCACTAAAGGAAGAATATGTGATCCTTCATTTCAGCAGAACTATCTTGTTTACAGTCCACACTGTTTTTTCTTGAATTTCTATGCCTTTCTATTCTACACTATTCAAATCTGACATGGTTTATTGGTCAGGATGAACTGAACACCTAGTCATGTTCTTTAGAAGTTCCTGTTTATCATATCTTAATACATTCAGGAAAACGTCTCTATTTTGCATTCAAAAATACCATTTGTCCTGATAAAATCTCCAGTGTCCGTTACTTCCATGAATGCAGTATTAGAGGCAAATATTTTTGCACAAATATGTTTTGGGTTTTTTTTGACAGATCTGTACTTGTGCAATATCAAAAGCACATGTGTGTCTGCTTTGTAACTAAAAGAGACCAAATAAGATTATTTTTTCCCTTTCTTGTTTAGTGTAAAACTGGCATAAGATGTCATTAGTGACCATAAGAGTTTGCTATCCAATACCCTGGAAACCAGCTCAGTGACACATATCATTCAAATGAATATATATTTTAAACTGTAAGTTTTAACTGAGTAACAGTAAAAGCATTAAATCTGTGCTCCACCAACAGGAACTCTCTCATCATTTCAACAATTTTTATGTGTTTTCAACCTAGTGTTTTTAATTCTCCTATGTTCTCTCAAAAAACTCTGGACAGCAATCACTTTCCATATGAAGGGTACGTCATACACAGGTTATGCCCAGGGAGGTATACTTCAACAATTCTGTCTATGAAACTTTGCACTTTTAGGTGAAGAATCAGTTGCAGATAAACTGATGGGTTTCCACTCTCACAATCAAGGAAAAAAGCGTACGAAAGTAGAATATGCAGAATAGCAACTTCTAGTTTGTATATGTCATCAACATGACAGAGGAGAAAATATGGTTAATTGTAAAGATCTCAACAAGTTGTGCACAGATAAAAGTCACATTTAGAATCAACCATGTCAGTAATTGCTTATACTTTTTTTTAAAGCTGTAATATGGCCAGGCTGCAGATGAAAGAAATGCGGAATAACGGCTTGCACATCTGGTTGTGAAACTGAACAAGTTTTAAGCAAAATTAGGAAACCCAGACACTAAATGGTATTTCCTCTCCTCCCCTCCCCTCCCCTCTTTTCTCTTCATTTCTTGAAGTGCATGGTTAATAACCTGCTCTTTGGCATTCAGGATAAAGCAAAAGATAAGAATTCTTGACCATGAATGACGTTGTCATCAAAGAGTGCTGAGAAGATTCGTGGGTCACAAAGGTGATCTTCCTTGAAGAGATAATAAACTGTTACAGATATCCTGCTAATAAGGTTAGTACTGGTGGTTTACCTTTTTAAACAAAATCAAATAACAAAGGAAGCAAAGAAGATTATTTGTTGAACTGTAACTCCAGAGAAATTGTTGCACATTAATCACAAGGAAACCCTCATTTTCCCAAGGGCTTCACTGAAATGTTACCATCCTTTGCTGTTAAGTTCTGAGAACTTGGTGAGGAAGTCTCATCAGAATCCATATAATGAATCTTATATGACTGCATTTTCATTTACTGTCACTCAAAAGATTACTGTTGAACAAAGGTATAATCTCACAGTATTTCCAGTCTAATCACAAATGAGAGAAGTCTGAAACAGAACCCTATTTTTGAGGTTAGTCTAAATCTCTCAAACTCATTTATGTTCTCAAGAAGCTAAAGCTCAGTCTCAGAAGGGAGACTGTATCTACATGCTATATTTGTGAGTAGATAAAATTTCTTTCAAGCCACTCTCTGAACAAATCAAATGCACAAGTGTGTCAATGAAACTGTACCAATAGGGCCAGTGACAGACAAATATATTAGGTTATGTTCAGCACTGTGCTGACGCTGCTGGCTTCGGTCCTTTCCTGGTAGCTCAGAACATGAGTGCAGCAAATATTTCACTGCGCAAAATATGAGGAGTGAGAATAACTTAGGCCTTTCTTAAAAATGATGAAACCCAATGTCTTACCATGGTTTTGAAAATTATTCTTAGGCTGTATTTAAACACTTCTAAAAATTTTACACTTAATCACGAATGTCCCTTGCTGCAGCCCATTTGATTAACACATATTTAAGATGGCAGACATGCACTACTACCTGCCATGTCTACTGCATGATATCAATAATAACCCCTATACACCAGTTCAGTGACCAGCTATTCTCTGAGCAAAGGAGTGTTCTTGATAAGTACCTTTCACCAGCCACTTTCCAGATGGTAGCTCTAATGAAGGAGGTAATACAGAACTATGCTGGTTCTCTCTGTAGCTCTACATACCTCTCGATAGCTATAATGACTTTGTAAGAACCAGAACAAAGGTTTCATGACGAAAGCAGCTTTGGAATCTCTAAGGCAGGTGTATCTCAAGATGACTGTATTGGGGCTAAGCATCTTACCCTGGATTTGGGAATAAATTCATTGTTTTGATTTTTTTAGAATTTTAAGAGTAACAGATGCTTGTTTGAACAAGCCAAAACTCTGAATCTCTTACAATAGTATGCTGAGTAAAAAGCAATCCTTTAACTGCACATTTTGTTTCATAAAGCAGCCAGTTGGCAAAGGAGAAGGAAACAACAAAACAAAATGATGACAAGTGAGAAAAAAGTTCCATCTGATTCCAGTTACAGCTGATGAACTTAGAAAGTATTCAGCCTCGTTAACAGGAGTTTGATAGCTGTATCTTAATTCGCTTGCATTGAAATGTAATTCCTTTATCCAATGCTGTAGTGTTATGTTTCCTCAGATGAAAAGATCATTACAGAGGATATATAATTCTTTCCTGTATTTCATGGCTTACTGACATTCTTGAAACTGATTTGAAGAACCTCTATGGATGTTGCCAGATAGATAGATGAATTTTTAAGGCTTTAAGGAAATCTACAGTATCTACAGAGAAAGCATTCAACAGCCCTGGTTGCTGCTTCTCTGTATCTAATCATTGAGCTGTTAAAGTTTGATTAAATGTTTATTGAAGAAAACATGTGTCGTGGTTTAACCCCAGCCAGCAACTAAGCACCACACAGCCACTCACCTCTCCCTCCTCCCGGTGGGATGGGGAGGAGGATCAGGAAAGAAAAGTAAAACTCATGGGTTGAGAGAAGAGCAGTTTAATAACTAAAGTAAAATAAAATATAATACTAACTACTACTAATAAAAATATAATCATAATAATGATAATAGTAATAAAAAAGAATATAACAAAAAAAAGAGAGAAATAAAACCCAAGAGAATACAAATGATGCACAATGCAATTGCTCACCACCCGCTGACCAATGCCAAAGCAGTGATCTGCCCCTCCCAGCCAACTCCCCTCCATTTCTATACTGAGCAAGACATTCTATGGTATGGAATATCCCTTTGGCTAGTTTGTGTCAGCTGTCCTGGCTATGCTCCCTCCCGGCTTCTTGCACACCTGCTTGCTGGCAGAGCATGGGAAACTGAAAAATCCTTGGCTTAAGATAAGTGCTACTTAGCAACAACTAAAACATCAGTGTGTTATCAACATCATTCTCACACTAAATCCAGAACACAGCATTGTATCAGCTACTAAGAAGAAAATTAACTCTATCCCAGCCAAAACCAGGACAACACATAATGCAGCAGTGCTGCTGTCAACAATATCGTGTACTGTACATAACCTACAGAAAAAAATGCATTTTCTAATGCAAATCAATCTAAACATGATCTAATTTTTCACATCAAGTTTACTTAGTGTTTAACTATCTTTGTGAATAACATGGCCTATGATATTCATATAAACTAACATTCTCATGATTTACACAGATTTAGATTCCAGTCCTGCCAATTCCTGTTTCTGCACATATAATTTATGATCTGTTTGAGTCCTTGCATGATAAAGGTCTTATGCCTGAGGGTATGATGACAATGAGTCTCACCTTTAATGCTGAGCCAGGACCCAAGGCTATTAAACAAAACAGTATGACTGTAAGACTCACGAAATCTTTCAAAGACAGCCACTATTCCTGATGATTTTACAAGATGTAGATTCCAAACAGGCATAGGGGGGGTATTTGAAGGAGTATAAATTGCAGTTGTGAATCACTCTGCTTTTTTGTGCTTTTTAACATTTGATTTCATACCTAAATTTAAGTCAATTAGCCGAATCCATGGACCTGGCATGTATTTGAACCCAAGTCACTATAAAGCATTTTTTTTTAATACTACAGATAATTTTTTGTAGAATTCATTGCCTCAGGAAGTTATACAGGCTAGAACTATAAGCGAGTTCAAAATGAGATTAGCAAATTCACAGAATAAACATTCTCTATGGTTCTCTATTGACTATCAAAGATATCAGTCCATTACAGTTCAAAATGATGACTCCAACCAGGGATAGTACATCAGAGGAAGGATCACTTTAAATATGTCCTGTTCAAAAGAAATGTCCCCCAAGAATCCACTAATGATCACAGTCAGAGACACATTATAAGACAAGGTAGACCTTTGATATAAAAATAATTACAAAATATTTTCATTTTTAAAATGAATGCTCTTTTTCTCTTTGTGTAATTTTGTGTCTAAACAAACTATTTGTCTGCTGTAAGTCTTTTAATCAATGATTAGCATAAACACAAATTTTAATAAATAATGTTTGGAAAGTGACTCCCTTCAGGGAAAGGATTATCAGATATTCAGAAACTAAGATAGTTGGATATTCAGAAACTAAGATTAACAATTTTCATGCAGTATTCTCCACATCAGTTCTCAAGCCTTGAAAGTCATTTAGCATTCAGAAAAAGGGGTTTCTTTGTTACAGAAAATCAATGTCATTTGGTGGAATTTATCCTGAGAGGAAGGGAATCCATACAACAAGTATAAATTCAACGTTTCAGGACTCAAACTTAATGACACTGAAATCTACGACAAAACTCCCAGTAAATTCAGTGTTAACAGGATTTTATAACAGGTCTGTGGTATACCTTATTTGATATACTAGTTTTGAGGCAGTGACTCAGAGTAACAACAAGCAATCTCTTCCTTGATAATCTTAAGCATAGTATCCTGATGTATGCTTGATGACTTTGAGATTCATCAGTGGTAGTAGCATCTGATACTGAAAGTTATTCTGTCTGAGAAGAGTTCTTTTGTCTGAATCATCATATATAAGGAAATAGTTTCATAAGGACCAAACCCTAGAAACTGAGTCTCTACCCTCTGATTAAGTTTACAATCATAGTATAGAAGACCTCACTAGCATGTACATGGGTCTGCCTCCAAGGGCACTAGGGAGCAGGAGGAGTGGGCTGCTTCCCAAGGGAAAGCAAGCTGAGTGCCAAGGGTGGCAGCAAGGCAGCGCTCTCACTGACAAGGGCACAGTCCCACAGTACCCAAGCTAAGAGCACAGAGCAGGTCCAGTGATACTAAGAAGGGTCAGCTTCAATCTAGATCACCAGACAAGTCTATAGTAGTAAGGCAGGTTCAAGGTAAGACAGGAAGTCAAGTCCAAGGGTCAGGTTTCAGGTCTGCAAGGTACATGACCAGGAAAAGGAATAACCACTACATAGCTCAGGCAGAGACCAAGCCTGAGGGCCTGAGCTTAAAACTACCTCCTCAGCAAAGGGCAGCAAGTCTTCACTTCTCACAGCTTTTTCTCACATACCTCTTTCCATATGGCTGCACCAAAATCTGGCTGTGAGTGCAGGTGACCAAATCCCTAAGAGGCAGGGAGATGAGCTCAGGGCCTTCACAAAAGCATGGTTCTGCTATCCCAGCTCTAGTTGATAGATTCAATACCAGGACACAAAGTTCCACCTTCATTAATTACTAGCAATACAAACCTAAGTACTATCGTATCTGCACTTAGTATTTGTAGATGCTACAAGCCTGATAGTTGTCCTGTGGACTATGTGTAAATCTGGAATGATCCTTTAATCTCTGAAAAGAAGTGATTTTACTTCTGGAAAATCCTGATAGTTATTATAGATTACACATATTTTATAAACTAATTTAGAAACAGTATTTTAAATTAAGGTGATATCCATACAGCACAAACTACATAGGCAGTTAATTCTCAACATGGAGAGCCTCTATTAACCAAAGATGGTTGATTTAGTAATTAGAACTTTTGTAGCAAATAGTAACAGCCTCTTGGAAGAACTAAACTTCCATACAAAAGAGGATGACAGTAGGATTAAGTAATGTAATATTCACCTATGTTGTTATACAGAATAGATATCCACTTATTAGGGTAAAGATCAGAATATAGTCCATTCCAATATAGCTTTCAAGAAGAGTTTAAAAATTGTTCTTAAACAAGAAAACTGCTTCTGAATGAAGAACCAAATCATGAAAGGCTTAAATTGCTTGTTAAAATCACATGCTAGTCAGAAACAGTCATCAGTTTCATAAAAATAATATATTCTACTGTCGTGGTTTCAACTGGGACAGAGTTAACTTTCTTTTTAGTAGCTGGTACAGTGCTGTGTTTTGGATTTAGTGTGAGAATACTGTTGATAACACTCTGATGTTTTAGTTGTTGCTAAGCAGCGCTTATCTTAAGTCAAGGACTTTTCAGTTTCCCATGTTCTGCCAGCAAGCAGGTGTGCAAGAAGCTGGGAGGGAGCAGAGCCAGGACAGCTGACCTGAACTAGCCAAAGGGGTATTCCATACCATGGAACGTCATGCCCAGTATATAAACAGGGGGGAGTTGGCCGGGCGGCGTGGATCACGGCTCGGGAACTAACTGGGCATCGGTCAGCGGGTGGTGAGCAATTGCATTGTGCATCACTGGTTTTTTTCTCCCCCCCCCCCCCTTCCTTTTTTTGTTGCATTCCTTTTCATTACTATTATTATTATATTTCATTATTACTATTGTTAGTATTATATTTTACTTTAGTTATTAAACTGTTCTTATCTCAGCCCACGAGTTTTACTTTTTTTTCTTTCCTTTCCTCCTCCTCACCCCACTGGGAGGGGGAGGGGGAAACGGCTGCATGGTGCTTAGCTGCTGACTGGGGTTAAACCACGACATCTGCTCATAATTAAACACAGAATTGATTCTCTTTTCCAAACATTCTCCTGGTTTTCGGGAATAAATATTTTTTCCCCTTCCTAACATTCATGCTGTTATGATAAATGATGCTGTTTTTAGGTGCTTGCTTGCAGTTTTGTTCCTTGTTCTTAAACATGACAAACAAGTTTATAAAGAAAGTATCTTTGTATTAATTTTAGCAGTGATGTTGCCTCAAAAATTTATAGGTGAATGGCACTTTCAGGAAGGTAATAAAAGCACCACCGAATTTTATATCAGAGGTCAGGACCCCAACACCCAGATTATTAAGTACTCTTTGGGTAAGGAATTTCCTAGAAGTGCTATACTTCACCATCTTCACCTCACTGAAGTTAAATAGTATTGCATACATGTGAAATTAAAAATCAATATTTTTACATCAAAAACTATCAACATGATGAATCTGAAACTTTACTCTCAGGGTACATTCTTCCCAGGAAAACAAGTTTTTACAATAGTATTCTGATTCCCCGTAATTTATTCATCCTGGTAAATTATAATGAAAGATGTTATACTTGATTCACAAGATGTCTAAATTACTATAAATTGTGACTCTTTTTCATTTGAAAGGTTTTCAAATTTATCTTAACTTCTGTCCCAGATGGAGTCATGCACTTCACTCGTAAGAGACAAGCAACAATATACTTTATTGATATAATGTAGTGAGTTAACAAAGTTCAATGGTAAATGCGACAGTGGTTTAACAAGATTCGATGGCAAGGTACACTTGATTATTTACTGCATAGAGGACAGGGTCAGACAAAACTGTCAGGGAGACCCTCCCATTGAGTCATAAGGTTCAGAAAGGACACTCTTGTTTCCTAAACTCCTCCTCAGTCTAGGTGTGGCTGGATCCACTCCTACTCCCAGACTTGGTCAACAGTTTATGTCTAAAGGATTATATATGTGCAACCTATCCTTTATAGCACTTAACTAAGATTTCAAAGTTTAGCATGCTGTTAATCACTTACTGAGGATCTGTTGCGGCAAGGAATCTCTCAGCCTCGAGGAGCGACCTTGAGAGGCGTCCTTACTCAAGGGGAGACCCTGGCGTGCAGCCCGCTGCTGTGCAGGAGAGCTCAACAGGCCCTGGGCTGTCCACTATTTATAGAGTAAGATGATTGACTTATAGTCTTATTTGCATACTAGCCCTTGGCTACAATGTTGCCATCCATCCCCCAAAGTCCGGAGTAAGCTGGATGCAGCCATCACAATCCCCACTGGTGGTTATGGCTTAAAAGCAGGGGAGGGCGGGGGGGGAGCACACCACCACCCCTTCTCAGAAAGAAGTGGTAGGACAGCAGGTTTTGAATCGGAAGAGAAAGTACAGAGAAAAAGGGCTGAAATCCTTGAGTGGGAAAACTGGAATATGAAGAGCCCTAAAACGAGGAAAGGAAAATGAAGCCTGGAAGTATAATAAAGGTGCTAGAAGAGAGAATACAAAACCAAAGAAAACCCTAGGAAGAAAACCAGATGAGATTCAAGAAAGACAATTTTTCCATTATCACATGAGCCAGCACATCACCAATGAACTGCTGAATAGGGTCCTCACAACAGACCCTATTTATTGACATGGTTTTCTGGACAGGTATGTATTTCTTATAAAGTACAGAGAATGGTTTTAAGGAATCAAAAATGGGATAAACTTTGTACTACTTCTTCAAAATCCTACTGGTCCAATCCATCTAGCCATATGTAAAAAAAAAGCCAAAGACTGGTGGATCTGCTAAGACTGGCTGTCAGAAAAAAATATAAGTGTTTGATTTATAAATAGGATGAATGCATTAGATTCAGGAAGAAGTCAGGCTGATGTACTTAAAAATTGCAAGCTGAGTAAGAGTGACAGCTTGGCATTGAAGCTTCAATATTTTAACAATTTACATTATAACAATCCTCATTAGCCATTGTCCTGGTTTCGGCTGGGATAGAGTTAATTCTCTTCTTAGTAGCTGGTGCAGTCCTGTGTTTTGGATTTAGTGTGAGAATAGTGTTGATAACACTCTGATGTTTTAGTTGGTGCTAAGCAGCACTTATCTTAAGCCAAGGATTTTTTCAGTTTCCCATGCTCTGCCAGCAAGCAGGTGTGCAAGAAGCTGGGAGGGAGCATAGCCAGGACAGCTGACCTGAACTAGCCAAAGGGATATTCCATACCATGGAACATCATGCCCAGTATAGAAATGGGGGGGAGTTGGCCAGGAGGGGCAGATCACTGCTCGGGCATCGTGGGTGGGTGGTGAGCAATTGCATTGTGCATCACTGTTTTTTTTTTCCTTTTTTTTCGCCTCTTCTTTTTTTTGTTATATTCCTTTTCATTACTATTATTATTATTATTATATTTCATTATTATTGTTAGCATTATATTTTACTTTAGTTATTAAACCATTCTTATCTCAACCCACGAGTTTTACCTTCTTTCCCGATTCTCCTCCCTATCCCACTGGGCACAGGGGGGGAGTGAGGGAGCAGCTGTGTGGTTCTTAGCTGCTGGCTAGGGTTAAACCACGACAGCCATTAATGTTGCTTGCTTAAAATTAGAACAGCATCATAACTAGGACATGCCTGCACTGCACAAAGATCCCTGAGCAAGAGCTGATCCAGGCTGGTATGTCCATACACAGGGGCAGCTCTTGCACTGGGAACATGAGTCCAAACCCAGTGAGCCATTTTCTTTGCAATAAGCATTAGACTTTGGCACAGCAAGGCACTATAACCACAGAAGAGGAAGGACAATGCTCTTGCGCCATAGTCCTTGATTTGGTAGTGGTGACAGAATTCCTCAACAGCCACGTGTCATGGTTGAGAAAGCTCCAGATAGGAATCTGGAAATAGTAGAAATATATACAAAGGACACTCTCCAAGAACCAACTCTGCCATTTGTATACAGCATTACAACTTTTTTTTTTTTTCCCTTTGTTTTTGGACACATGACTTCCTGGGATTCTTTGCATGGAAAATCGAACATTTATCGTTATTTAAAGCAGGGGGATCACTGGTATGTGTGCATAGCTTCTTCTTGCACTTGCAGTGGACAACAGCAGCTCTGAAAACAAGTGCTTGGAAGTTTTGTGGGAAGTATCTAATTATGCTTTTAAAAATCTAGGAAGTGTTAAATGGTTTAAGTATTTTTTCTGATTTAGGTTGTATCATATCTACTAGCTTTCTGAGAAAAAAATTATGTTCTGCCACTTGTAAAAGAAGAGATGTACATGTATAGCCTGACAACATAATACGCTAAACTAAGAATTTAAGAACTGTATGCATTTCCTTACCTTTGGGACAAGCTGAAAAATCCCTACTACACAGACTACCACAGGCATAGGGATGTGTTTTGTATTAGTTTTCCGCAAAACAACAACTTTGCTTAATGTACTTATTGGACAAAATACATTTGGCATTTCTGCAACCATGTGTTTGTGGCAAAACAACACATCACTGAGCACATTGAGCCCAACTGTAAATCATTGCTGCATGAGTAACTAGTAAAAAGAGTGTATAGAAGAGCTCATCTGCACCAGCTATAGCTTTATTCCTCATGTACATATTTTATTAATAAAATATAAATTTATGCAGCATATTACAAATTTGGCTACATAATGACTACTAGCCTTTACCAAAGGAAAATCTTTGTTAAATACAAAATTGAATTAATTTGCACAACACACAAAAAAAATCCGTCCAGTCCTTCATGAAGCAGGAGATTTGATAGCTCTGCCATGAACAAACAGTGGAACTTGTCAAATTTATCTGTAATTTACATTGGACTCTCTTTCTTATATCATTTGCCACTGCCAGAGTATACTATAATTCCTTCAGAACCACTTGAAAAAAGGAAGCATCATTTTCTTCTTAATCAGCAGTTCCTGTTTAAAAGATAGTAAAGCACCAGGAAGCAAGATGTCTGACAGCTCAAAAATGTAACCACTATTTTACGTTATGTTGGACACAGAATTTAGCATATGCATAAATGCACAAATGACTGCTCAAAATACTGTACTACCTGTTTAGCCATCTGAAACTAATACAGTTATACATATGTATTAAAAGGAAATAGCTTCTAGTGTGCTCAGCTCTCTGTTCTGAGATTTGCCACAGAAGAAAGCATCTTTCATTGAGTGCAAACTAGGAAATGGATTTGCAAGTGGAATTTTTAATACCTATTAACTCACTACTCTCCCAGCAATCAAGTGAATTTAGGACTGCTAAAACACACTGGATTGGCAAAAATAAGCATTACAATCCTTCATCAAATGGATATAGATATTTTACAAGATGTTCCAATTCACTATATTTTTGAGAGATGCAGATCATTTTACAGATCATGAAACAATAGTTCCTTCTTTTAGCTTTACTTTGTTGGAAGGGCAGAATAAATGTCAAATAGCACTTTCAGCCCTCTGTATCTTTTGATTTGTCTTTTGGGTTGTAGACACTGGTACATGTCATGAAGTTCAAACAAAATAATTAACTATAACTGTAAGTATTATTTGGATAATCTTTGCACTGCATTAGTCCAACTCCCAGTTAGGTCTCACAGATCTACTTAAGAAACAGCAGAATAAGCCTTTGCACTGTTACCTACTCCTATCCTTGTCCTAGGCTTGTTCAGCAGAAGTTTATCTTCAAGGTAGTTTTGCTGTCTCTGTAGCCAGTATAGTTTTAGTTTCTCCTCACACTGCCTGTAAGGATGTCAGTTAGTACCAACTGGGACTATTTGTCTCCAGTACAAACTCAGATGGGAAGCTGACTGAATTTGACAACTTTGCCCTCCAGTGTGTGAAATACCATCCATGGCAACTTCAGGTTTTAACCAAGTGGGCTGTATTTGAAGCCTAGACAAAAAGGACCCAATTTCCTGCCAAGTGCTACCCAGCTATGAATTTATCTAAAATCTGTCATTTTACAACCTACTGCCATTAACTGTTATCTTATTAAGTAATGAGAGCATTTGGGATACGAGCCATATGAGAATAAAAATTTTCTCCCAATGTTAGCTTAATATTTAATCAGTTTGGAGACTGTGTTTTGCTTTTGCAGTGTTTTGCCTTTCGAGCAATTTGGCTACTGTCAGTCAATATATGACAAATGTCCAGCTCTCTGTAGCACTGGTTTTGAAACTTACCTGTCTTAAAGACAAAACCTCTTTCTTCTTTCTGTACACTTCCCAGCCTTTTCAGCTTTGTTAGGGAAGGGATGTTAAAAAAGACACATATGCTGTGACCCTCAATACAGTATTTGCTTCAATCTAATTAATGGTAATATGCAACTGCTAGGATCAGATAATTGGATCTAAATTTGGTAGGGTCCCCAGATAGTCTTTGCACCCTGCCTTTGTTTCTGTAATGGACTGAGGCAGCATTGGGTCTCCTCAGCTCAGATGTGCAGAGATATTTTCGAGTTTTGCAGCTCTCTGTCAGAGATGATTAGGTGCCAGTAGAGCTGGAGAGGAGACAAACAGATTTGTTTTGCAGACAAAAGTTAGAAACTACTGTGCAGCTGATATTCACTACTGATTAAAAGACTAGTTTGGATTACCTTATTAGTTACTCATTTGGCTGTAAGCTAAACAACCTAATAGATTTTTTTAATGTTGGTGAGGAACTCATTTTTGTTTACATTTTTTATAATGACTCATCTTATGCTTGGGTCTTTTGACTGAGAACTAGGGGGGGAGAAGAGAAGAATAGTAAAAATTTACAATCTCCAATCAATTAATACTCCAAAGAAATTTAAGCCTGTATTTGGTCAGCCAGAATGGTTGAACAGACAGCAGCTGCTCATCTGTGTTGGGAGTCTCAGGACAGATGTAATTAACTTTTTTTTCCTAATTGCTTCTAGATCATCTATTGTGTTATCTCAGCAATGATTTTTTTCTTTTCCAAGCAGCCCATAATGTAAAATTTTCTGTGAATAGCAACTTTATACTTATAATTAGATTAATTTATGTGGTTTTAATAAAAGTAAGGAAGCATTTCTTTGTTTTATGATGAATTCCTCACAAGCTTTAATAGATATGGGAAATGAGTATGAAAGGATAAAAGAGAAAAATGTGTTGTTAACTTTGCTGTGTGACTTTTTCCATGTTATTGGACCAGATTTTCCTGGATGTTTTCCAATTGGTATTGTACATGACTTTTAAAGTATACAAATGTCTAGAGCAGCAACTGGTGAATGCAGCTGTCTCAGAATGAAACACAGAAGACTATAACCAGATCATACTGCCATGAATTGGGAACTGCTGTGATGGGAGTATTTTGAGACTGAAACACCAAGCAATTTTAAAACTTCAGGCAACCATTTATTTATATTTAACTACCAGGTACTTTATCAACAATTGCAAATCATACATAAATCCAACATACTAGTTGAGCCTTGGGTAAATGACACCATGAGTTTTTTGCTACCAACAGGCTCTGATACCCACAGTCTTTGATGTTCTTAGCCTCTGTGATTGAGACGGCCCAACTCATCTTTAAAGGGGGAAGTTGAAATCAAAGTGCTCTCTTCTTTCTTCCCCAAGCTCCACTCTGTATTCTTGGTGTTTATATGCAATTATTCCATGAACTGAGACCAGTCTGGTCCCCTTTTTCATAGGTTCTGCCTTGTGCAGGTGTTACCTTGCAAGTGATGGTCCGTTCCAGCTTCTTCAAATGTGTGTTGCCTGTTTGGAGACTGAATGCTGCCCATATGATTCCTTTGAGAAACTCCAGACTATGAAATGTTATCTTAATTTTTTGTTAAGCAAATATTATAAAATATTTCACCTTGTATCTTAAATCAAGCAGTTTTGTAGCATGTCCAGCTCCAAGACAGACAAGGTAAGTTTCACAAATAGGTCTTCATGCTATATGTGTTTTAGACAGGTCAAAATCCAGCTAGGCATCCCAAAAAATAAGATTCTTTACAACCTTTAAAATTCCAGTACATTTATTTCTCAGGTGTGTACCACCTGAGTTTCACAAATCATTTTTAATACTTTTTAGATTGCTAGAATCAAACTAAGGGGATGTCAAACTTTTTAGAAAGCTATTACTGAGCTGTTTAAATGTCAGTATCTGGGCTTACATGCAACTCAAATTCAGTGATGACCCATGAACAGAAAAAATTTGAGAGGTATCATTGTAGTCTGTACCATCATTGTCTTTTATATCTATATCTATGAGCATGAAATCTATTTTTCCAGAAATGTGACTGGTAATTAAAGGTTTCTTTTTCCTTTTTCCTTTTATTTTTCCTTTTTTTCCTCTCTCTTTCACTTACCCTTCCCCTCTCCTTTTCTTTCCTTACCTTTCCTCTCTCCACTCCTTTCCTTAACCTTCCCCTGTCCTCTCCTTCTCTTAACCTTCCACTCTCACCTCTTCTTAGCATTCCCATCTCCTCTCCTCATCCTTCTAGTCTCCTCTCCTCCCTTCTCCTCCCTTCCTCTCCTTTCCACTTTTTGCTTCTCTTCTCTTTCTTCTCCCTCTGTAGCTATTACATAGACATTGTAAATTTTCCTATACGTTTGGAATCTTTAAGAAACAAGCCACCCTTTTTTTTTTTTATGAAGCAAGCACCTGCCTGAGATAAAATTACAACTAAAGAACTTAATTAAGACCTTTTTTTAGAAGAACAGAGCATTATGATATCTGCAGTAAAGGAATTCATTCAAAACAAACTCTCACATAGTTGCAATGGAATGGAAAGATTAAGCATCTGGTAGTAACTCACAGATAAGGTATGTAGGAAAGACAAGTAGTGAATATTATGTCATAAAACTAAAATAATTTTTTGTTCTGGAGGCAATAGGAAATGGGTACGTTATTCATAAAGATACTGGTGTGAATTATCTGCCATCCATTTTAGGAAACAATGATTCCCCCCCTCCCCCCTCCCCGATGCAGCTAATTTCATATACGTATATGAAATTATTTCATATATATATTTAATGTAAACAAGTAGATCACCTCCAATTTCTGATTTTATCATTTATAATTGATTTTAAATGTTGCTTTAGCTCACATTTCTGGAATAGAATTATTCAGTGTTATTTACAAGTTATTTACAAGCTTAACATACAGCAATATTGAAAAGCAAATAATGCTCAGCATACTAGTAGATTTTACTGAGAAGTTTTTATGTCTCATGTTGTGCAAGTTTTGCAGTATTTATTATTAATATGTTGTTGACTAAACAGTTTTGGTTCTTGAAGTATATAGTTACCACTAAAGAGTAAGATATTACTGCTATTAACCTAAGAGTCTTTGTGACTGTGCTTAGGAACATTTGTTTATATTCGATGTTTTCTGGTGCTGACAAAACAAAAGGCTTGGAATAACAATGACACTGAAATGAAAAGAAATAAGAGTGTGTGACAGCACTTTCCAAAACTTTCCAAAACTTGTGATCTCTGACTATTTAGAAACTGATGTTATTGGAGATAAAATCATCATAATATGAACATCAATACAACATGAATTTTTACTAGAAGGAAAAGAGATTGTTTTGAAGGGGAAAAAAGTGTTCTTACTAATGAAAGTCCACTGTCGTACTCATCAAAAATCTGTGCCTCAGGGGTTACCACACACACACACACACGGAATATGAAAGCAGGATAAAAATCAGAGGATCCAGCTAAGCAACTATAAACCTGATGTCATCTTATTAGGTCTTATATGATGCAAGAGACATCTTCTTTCCTCTTTTGTCAGGAAAGAAAAAAGAATAGAAAAAAAAGGAAAGAGAATAGGAAAAAATCTATTCACCTATTGAAAAAGGAGACATCTCTTCACTAAAACATTTTTTTATAGTATTTTTATTTCATATAAGAAATTCAGAGCCCAGTACAGGCACAGAGAGAAAATTACTCCCAACCCCTAGGGTATCAGGAGCTGATTTAGCTATGATGGAAGACAGGGGAACTATATGGAACACTTTATTTTGTACTCCATTTTTGAAGCATAGCCATGCTGTAATATTCTTTCTATACCAACATGCTCCTGTCAACACTCTCTCACTCAGGTTACCAGAGTGTGTGGGTGTACTGCCAGTGTAGTCAGTTCTGAATCCCTTGAAAGGCTTTATGCCCTCTGGATGGGGGGACAATCTGTACTTTGATAATGTGATATTAACATTATTGCAGGTACAAAAAGATCTGCAGAAAAAGCTTTAATATCCACAATACCATCCCCTGTTTTTCTTTGGGCTCCTTGCAGTAGACACTGCCTTACGCACCCCACTGTCATGGGTCTCCAGCTCCTCTTTGTGGATGACAACAGTGGCTGCAGCAGAAACAGTTTGAGGGCTTCCAGCATTTTGCCTCGGCACCCTTTCTGCTTGCCCCTCTGTGTAACACTGCTAGCAACCCAGAAGCTGTGTTCACTATTGAGTTTAATCATGGATATTTATTTTACCTTCCATGCACTTTCTACACCTCCAGGGGGCCCAAATACTAAAGCTTCCTTCAGAAATTGTGAGCGGTTGGGAACAAAAATATCCCTTTGAGATCATTTTGTCATTTGATTCTGCCTTTAAAACAAATCCAGAATAAGCATATACTCTCTGAGATGTCTGCACACTCATGCCAAAAAAGCAGTAGAAAATCGTTACACTAAGCAGTGTGTAAATGTTTCACAGACCAACAATTCCTTATCCAAGCCATTTGGAGAATATTTATGTCAAATGCATTTGCAGTCACGAAGGGTGTTTTGTACATTCATCACAAAAATAAAGTGACATATTTCTCAGATATATTCACAGCATAATTTCCAGTCACATTTACTCAGGGTTCCTTTTTTATTTTGTCCAGAAAGTACATGACAGTGCTTATTTCTGATTTTCTTTTTCACATATCATACAAGTATAGTTACTTAGGGTCTAGATTTCATTTGGTACCAACCCAATATTGCTAATGTCATTAGTTTCTGTCATGCATAATTTAATATTCTGTCAAGAAACAGAATCTGAAATGAACATATGTGCAGAAACATTCGGAAATGGTAGTTTTTGTCTCAATTGAAAAGGTCAAGTACTTGTAAATCTTTGTCAGAACTGAAGCAGCACAAATGCACTGCAGTGTCAGTGGTCCAGAAATGCAGTGCATTTAATGGCTCAGTAAGGAGACCAAGGTAGTTCTTGAGCCTCGGCAGTGCAAAAAGCTGTAGGCAGCTTGTAAAAATCATAGAATAAAAAATTATACATAGTCAACAATGTAACATATGATTCAGGCATCCTTAGTAAGAAATGAAGGTAAAGCTACTTAATTAGGAGAATGTACTGAGGCATCAGAATATGAACTGGTAAAAGATAAGGTGGCAAAAAGATGCTGGAAAACCTGAAAAAGAGTAATTCTACTCTGACAATGGAGAGATAGTTAACTACTGTCATCATGCCTGCCTTATTATCCATACTCCGAGTATGTAGTGAGGGTGAATGTTCTTCATCTTTTTTTTTTTTTTTTCTTGGAGGTATTTTGAGATTTCTATTACAGATGTTCAAAATGGATCAAAATCAACACCACAGGTCTTTAATCTCCAAATAATTTTAGCTTCTGCAATTAATACAGAAGTAGAGACCATACAATTAAGTGATTTGTCCAAGACTGAAATAGAAGGAAAGAATGCTAGATCAGGAACTCTTATCTTTCTTTTTTGTGCTTAAATCAGTAGATTACAGTAGTGCATATGAAAAATAATTTCTCTTCATGAAATTAGCATTGTTGACATGGCATATCATTGCGGTCAGTAGTTTCATATTACAGTTTATATTTCATATTCATAAATGAACTGATAGAGCTGTTTTAAAATGATACTTATTAAATGGCGAAGCATAGCAATAAATTTAGGTAGCTTATTTCAGCTGGTTAGCAACTGACTGGGAACTAAATGTTCCTCTTTTTGTTTAAATTTAAATTGTACAATATTTGTTAATTCAACTACGGCAAGTGTTTTACATACTGCAATTTCTACTTTTCTCTGAAATATCTGGCATTGGCTAGTGTCAGAAATCAGCCAGATGAAACAACTGGTTTGCCCTACTTATGAATAGCTAAGCATTTTTGTTGTCAAAATTTGAGATGTCGAAACACCACAGAGACTGTATTTTTGAAACTAGCATCCCACATTTTCTTCACATTACACACAGAGTACAAAGGGTGCAAAAAGTATGTAAAGATCTTAGCCCATGTCTTGAGAAGCAATGATCCTCAGTAGCATTCCAGCAATATCCTGAATGTTTTTAATGTGGTGAATTTACGACGATTATACTAACAACACAGAACAGAATATCTACCAAATACGAGGAAATATACTAACTAAACGGGTTTTCATTGAAAAGCCACTTGTTGCATGGAGAACCACTGAGAAAGGAAACACTCCCTTTCTGCATTTGTAGACAATTTCAATTTTGGAAGCATAAGTACTGTTACGGAGTTTCTTGCTTCTTTAATTCTTCTGAATAATTGGATACCTCTTTTTCACATGTCATTTTATTCTTAGCTACTGCTACACTTAGACTTGGCAAGTTTTTAGAGCTTAGTAACTGCCCACTCAGATGGTGACTGGTCCTGGAGACAGATGCCTGAACCAGACGCCTGAACTCTTCAAGCACTGCTCTAATTTGCTTTTATATCCACTGTGCTACTGAAGTTCTACTTCTGGAATTGCCATGGTCTCAGGAATGAGGGTCTCCCTCACACCTGTGGCAGATAAAGACTCAGAAGTAAGTTTTTTGATGATCAATCAAGCAATCATCCCTTGGGATGAATGCTTTGTTTTAAAACTTAGTCATAGAGAGGATTCCTAAAATATTATTTTGAGATAATAAAAAAGAATTCTTGTCACTGACTATAACAGAGATTACTTTTATTATAGCAACAAATTAACTGTATCAGACAAAAAAGTTTGTCTCTCTTTCTGTCTTGAAAGAGACAGAAAAGACTCCTGTCAGTTAAGTTTCGCATCCAAGTTTTTATCTTTTAATGGCATCATTTTTAAAACAGAATGTTTATGATTTTGTTATGTCAGTGCTCAGGCCTCTTAGAACAACAGTTATCCTCATATGGGACAATTCTGCAGTTAAAAAATTCATTTAGGAAATGAAAGACTTCAAGCCCCTCAGTTATTGTGAATTCCAAGTTGCACTCAGATCTGCTCCCAACTCCAGATTTTTTTTACATTATACATTTAACTTCTGTGAGATTAAATGCAATCCAGTAGTAATGAGCAAATGATTTCCATAAATACTGATTATTTTCCTTCTTATTTCGCCTGGTGCAAAATTAACCTCACAGTCTAGAAATAACCTGGGTGCTTTTCTTTAAATACAGTGTTTAAGGCCCATGTACTCAAGAAATTGTAGACACCTACACTCCTGCCATTTCACTAAGTATTAGGCATTTTGCTCACTTTGGCAGAGGTGCCAAGTTTCTAGTGCATAAATTTAAACATTTCAGTCTTTGCCTTTTCTTAGCATTATGCAACGCCCTTGACAACTGAAATATCACTTGTCTTATAACTTACACCTTCTTGAATAGTTAGGTTTCTATTTTAATTCTTCTCTGACTGATAGAATATTAATAATGATTAATGTTCAAATGATGGGATCCACCATCTGCAAACAGATAATTTTGTTTAAATAATAAACTAATTGAAGTTACTTGAACTGTAGAAGTAATAGTAATATAGTATATTTGTGCAACACTAGCTCTTTTTATATTTTAGTTTTATGGTAAATTCACTTCATCTGTTTTCATTCATTTGCTCCCCAAAATAATTGCCAGTGAAGACCTTTGCTTCTAATAAACCACATGAAGAAAGATCTTACCCATAAACTCAAAACTATTAGATATTGCTACATTTTTAGTTATATAACTGCTCTAAACCAAAAGTAAATTCAACTTATCCTACCATACTAGCATATTCTTGTTAAGTTTAGGACAACTTAACTCAAAAGAGTATAGCATAGTTATTAATGTTCGGTGTTGCTAGGCAGCACTACCTTTCAATGGTGCACAAGGGTAGTCTGAAAAGGAGGCCTACCCCTTATTAGCAAGGCTTGCAGCTACTATGATTAATGCTGTTTAAGATTCATGCATATGATTTTCAGTATGATCACTGCAAACCATACAGAAGGATTATCTTACAGTAGCTGTTGGAGTTACACTAATCTGCACAGACTGCATATTTGATTTGAGTTACCTAAACAGTACCTACTAGTATTAACTAATATTATGTTTGAATATTCTTAGTCTCACACTCAGCAATCAGTTTCTAAACATCTGATTTTGGAAGTAATTTTTCAGAGAAGAAAACTAATTACTGGTTGAGGAATTCAAGAATCCCATGGAGTTGAAGAGTCTCGGACTGAGACTCAGTTGAACATCAGACTGAGAAATCTCACCTGTACTAGAATAAACCCACAGTAGCCGTATCCTGAATTTACAAGGTATACTTTACATCAGATTTTTAAGTTAGAGACAGTATGACGTAGGAAATTGTTTTAAATGCTTAATCAGTTACAGTTCCACATCTCTTTTTGCTTAACTGGGGTAAAAATTCAGACTTGTTTGGGATTACTCTGGAACAAAATGTCTTTCACTTTATATCTTCATCAGAACAGAATTTGTTTTTAAGATTTACTGGAGTGTATCAAAACAGCCAATTGCAATATTGCCAATGCTATCACTGAATTCAGCACAATAGTGGTTGAAAATGTAGCAAATATACATATTTCCTGGTTTCATGAATATTCCTTAATTTGCATACTCCAGGCACAGATTACATCTACAGCAAAAAATCTTGGCTGCACAGAAAAGGGAAGGAGGCAGATGCCCTCTTATTCAGTCAGTAAGTGTAAATAGTAAGTACCGTTTACAGTGTAGAACATTCTTTTGATGAGTGTTTTTGATGCAGGAGTGCTGATGCCAAACCTGCTTTTCAACTCAAAAGATGAAATAGGATAGCAGGATACTGTGCACAAGATAAATTTTTAGACTGTTGAATTGCACATTGACAAAATAGAAATAATTGCATTTTGAATGGAAAGCAATGGACACTTCTCATCATTGATAAGTGTTCTCCAAATAACGACCTTTTTTTCTGTTGAGAACTCATCAACAGAAATTAGTGCAAGTTTCTGTCTCTGTTTTTAGCTCCTGAACTAAATAAGAAGTTGTATTTCTCTAGAATATAAGGATTACAATGTTCAGTTCTGATAAGTGTTAAGTAACACATATCATAGGTAGGAATAGTTTAATACCCTATTTCCATACAATACAGAGCTAAGTTATGAAATTAGATAAGAAAAAGATCCTTGTCTCCATTTTGATAATTCAGTTGATATTTCTTCTATGAATGCAGCTGAACTAAGCTAAACAAACACAGTGCACAAAAAAGGTAAAGACTAATGAACAAAACACTATCACACTAGTGTGTAATCCAATACTGCAGTGTCAGCTAGGCTTTGCACAGAGCTGAGTATCTCAAATCTTGAAAGTATATAACAAATTTAGGGTCATTAGAGAAGGACAACATGAAAAAACAGGAATGGGAAAAATCTTTCTTATAAGAGTGAAAACAATATAATGTTTTCTGTATAATGGACAAACTATAAGAAGGGTCTAAAACCTGAACTGTTTACAGAAGTTATAGTAAATTTTTTTACAAGTTTTTGTTATTCACTGCCCATTTTTTATCATGAATTCCTTCTCGTCAAATCTGAAGAGAAAAGGTATTCTTCTATCAGTTATACAAAAAATAACAAAGAGAAGCTATCCACGCAGATAGTTCACAAACACCTTTTTTCTCCATATGCAGATGTATTTTCATGGTAAAAAAAAGAGAAGGTGAAATCTGAAACAAAGTGTAATTCTTGTCTGTCCCATTCTCTTCCTACCTAGTAGGAGCTATATGGAGAGTAGGTCTATATTCATCTATGGT
Source organism: Gymnogyps californianus (assembly GCF_018139145.2). Taxonomy (NCBI): domain Eukaryota; kingdom Metazoa; phylum Chordata; class Aves; order Accipitriformes; family Cathartidae; genus Gymnogyps; species Gymnogyps californianus. The sequence continues at coordinate 23,453,649 of NC_059475.1, read as the reverse complement.
AAATTGATGATATCATTGTTTTGTTCCCATCATTGATTTGCGGGTTTTGTATGGCTTCTAAACTGTTAAAGGCAGAAATACTATCTTTGGGTACATTTGCAAAATATCTAGACAAATAATATTACTGGGGATGTATTTAGCATTCTTGAAAAATAGATCTAAAAGTGTTTTGGCATGCAAGAAAAGCCTTACAAACATTTCATACTTGGGCTAACTAAGGTAAAAAGAGAGTGAACAATAGCAATGCTAGTTCTTCCGGATTCTCTGTCCCCCAACCTACTTGTGAATAAAAGCTTTGACAAATAAAATCTGCTTTTCTCCATTTTTCATTTCAAATTTATTTAGTTCACCCTCAATTAGAACATACACTGCATGCTTATGAGTGGACCTGGATTCAACACAGGATTTGTAATGAAGCATCCTTCACCGCCAGATATCCTGGAAATCTTAGACCATCTGGTTTCACAATACACTTGTAGCTGATTATCTGATTAAGAATTAATTAGGAACACATGTTAACTGTTGTGATAGAGAATTGTTGACATTTGTCTTATATGTCTTTTGAAAAGCAATCATTGTCCAAAACAGATTCCAAAATAGGATGAAGTAATGAAATAAAAGGCAGCCTCCACTGGGATTAAGATGCATTGTCCTTGTCCAAGAATGATACTTAAAAGCATTACATTGTAGTTTTCAGTGACTGAGGTACCAAAAATATGACATTCATGAAGCTCCTTCATTTATTGGTTGTATCTCTCCCCATCATGTGAAAGATAATATACCTAAGTGTAACTGACATCATAGATAAGGAACAAAAACAAAATGGCACAATGTAAAGCAGAGAACACAATGAGACTCAGCTGCTTAAGGATCATGGAAACACATTTTTATTTCCTCAGCAGAGTTAGATGTCTTTTCACTTTTTCACACAGAAGAAATGCTTGCAGCATTTATAGTTAAATAATTGCCCTTAGAAAAACACCAAATGTGGAATTTTCTAAAAATGGCATTTTCACTTAAAAGTTACTTGTTCTTTCATACCGTACTGTGACTCTTTAAAACAATGACTGAGGGTAGCTTGTGTAAGTACAAAGAATAAATTATTGTGACAAAGTAAGTTATTGGACATCAACTGGGCTATCACAACTGACCACTTGTATGCTCCTAGTCACTGAGAAGTAAAATGCCTAAGCAGCTTAGACTATCATTAGAATGTTATTTTTTGTGTATATTTATAAAAAGGTAGCTTAGTTAGAATGAAGTATCTTTTGAAACTGGAAGAAAAAGCAAATGTTTAAACTATCTTTCCTCCAAAATTTGTTGTCAAACTGCAAATAGATTCAGTCATATGATAATTTTTTTTTAAGAATAAGCCATTAATACAAAAAAAATCCTTCCTATCTCTGATACTAACCTTGCCCAACAGACAAAAGGCAACATAAAACACTAGAGTTTAAAATTCAAAGAAGCTTTCACTTCTATATATTATTTGATAAAAGGATTTTTTTCTAGTAATGTTTTGCATTTCAGTTTCTTTAGTCCACAATAAAATGGTCATTATAATTTCATTCAATAGGGGTTAAACACTCTAAATTTGTGATTATGTAGTTGACCACAAGTGAAAGGGCTTTCAAATTGAAATAATTTCAATTGAAATAATTTCAAAACAGCCTTAAAAGTGCAACTACTTGCTAATTTATTCTTTCCAAACTGTAAGTCTCATTGTACAATATTAAACCTGAAGGCTACATAGTAACTTATCTTTGCAAAGCTTGATAATTTCTGCAAAATGGTAATCGCTGTGGAGTTTTTGGTTTTGTGCACTGTGCTGAAGGGCTAAATTCTTTTCCCTGAGCAGCACCTGGGATATCCAAATGGCTCTTTTACTGTTTACATAATTCTCTCTCCTACCCTCTTCTCACTTCCTTGGGCACAGTGTTAGTGCTTGACACCACTTTAATATCATTTAAACCTGGCTGAGAAACATTAAATATTACAACTCATGCCAAAAACTTTGGCTACTTTTCACATGAGTTAGAAAGAAGAATGCTAGCATTTTCTAGCAGCCTTATATAGAGGATAACACAAAATGCAGGACAACAGAGAATCAAGTGCTTTTTGCAGAATTTGTAATTCAGCCTAAATTGTGGTTCCAACTTAGTAGTATTTATAACCCTGATGGTTAAACCTAGTCTGTAAAGAAATTTTCAACCAGTATAATTATTAGTCAAGGGCCAGAGAAAGCAAAGATCACAATAGCATACATATATGTATACATATACACACACAAATTTACATTTCCTTATGAATTCAATAGGGATTTATACATTTAAACAAGCTGTATTAGCTGATTAGTTATATGAGTTATATGAGCCTCAGTTATATCAGTCTAAATATGCTTAATTTCCCTACTCAAACAAGAATAATTACAGCAACATAAAACATTGTATCAAATCCTTCACAATGCTTAATCTTTGTCTAACAGTAGAAAGTTGTCACACTTTCTTAACTATGCTACTACAGATAAAGCTACACAATTTTCCAAGTATCGACTTCAGCTGTAATGTGTAGCAAGCCTTAAATTGCCAAAATCTACATTAATTATGTTCATAAGGGAAGGAATAAATTCCTATCTGGTCAAATATAATACACACTTACAAACATGAACATGACTAAACACAATGTAGACAGATGGAGACACAGATCCATCTGCCAAAGATATACAGGAACACCTGCATTAACAGCCTTGACATCATGAAAGTAAAAAAGACTATTCACTTAAGCAAGCCTGATGTATTATAGGCTTACACAGTAGTTGGTATAAAAAGGATTTGCCATTTTAAATGGGTCTATGAATGACCATTAGTACTAACTGTCTTTTTTTCTGATATATCAAAGCAATTAGCCATGTTATCTCCAGAAGAGAAAGTAATACTGTCATGTAGTATATGTCAAAGATTCCATTTAAAAGAGTTCCTCCATCTGATTTGTCATAACAAAGCATTAATGTTTTCCCTGAAAAAGCTACAGAAAGAACAAGAAAAAAAGACTGTGATCAAGTTATTCTTAAGTCCTCATAAGTACAAGTCCATTATTGTAAATTGATATTTCTCTTTCACCAACTTCCATCAAGTGAGGGTATTTTAATCTGCAGTGTAGATGAAGGCACTTCTTTCCTTTTAACTGCTATTACCCAGATTATGATCATGATTATTGTTGGAAGATGCTATAATTATAAAGATTAATTAGTAGTCAGAGCAATAGAAGCACATATCTTACATTAGCAATGTGTCAGATTCCAAGACTGAAGCTTTCAAATACAGAAATGAGATTAGAAAATCATAGTGCTTGATAGGTCAGGCAAGAATATGAAAATGTATTTTCTTGTCATTAGGAAGCTTTTGTGCTGATATGTAAAAATGGTAATGAGTCTTCTTCCTCTTCATCAGAACATCTTTTTAAGTTTGTAAAAACTCTTTAAGTGCTAATTAGGTAAGAATCCACCAAAAATCAAATTAGGAACAATTAACATTCATTGTTACTGCTAAGAAAAAATAAAGGAAGGAAACAAATTTGGCAGCATGCAGACTTCTACTGAGGTGTTTTACTTGAAATAAGTGCACATCAAAGTACTTTACTATGCAAGAATTAAAAAATCCCAAATTATAGCTTTTCCTTTATATAAATTAATCCTCATTCAAGCAGAGACCAGAAGTTCTTACGAAGAATAGCTAAAGTTATAGTATGTTGTATGTCATTGTTATTAGAAACAAAAATTTCCTGAGTAAGCTAAAACTCTTGGCAATATTGTACATATATAGCCACAATTACAGTCAAAGATCAGGTGTGTGTGTGAGGGGGTAGTTTGAGCATGTTTTTCCTGCTCTTTGTTAATATGAACACAATAGAGATCAATTGAATAGTGACAATATGTTGCATGTCTGCTGTTTTTTCTTAAAGCTCTTTGCAAATGAATGTATTACTCATCAAAATACTTGCTTTAGAAACTCAACAGGCACATACACCAACAAAATGACTTCTGTATGTCCTCTGTCAGTGGTAATTTGTTCACATTTGCATATGCTTCTTAGCTACCTGGGAAGATGAGCAAATTGATTTCCAGAAGAAAATAAACTGTCATGAGGAACAAGAACACTGAGTTTCTTACAAAAACTAATTTCCAAGCCAGAAATGAAATGGGATTCTTCATGATTTCAGATATCTTCTTGCGAGGACATAACAATGAGAGATGGCAAGGGAACTCGGCAATAAAATATAATGCTGATAAGAGATTTTATATCATAGAAGATTCTGTATCAAGAAAAAACACAGAAGGCAACAGCAAAGAGCCAGGCAGACTATGACTGATGTAAACAATTAATAATATAATACATGGCCTTGTCACAGTTCTTATGTCAGTGATCCTTAGTAACAGTTCTCTGTTTATGATTTTATTTTCTCTTCCAGTTTTCTTCCATTTTCTTTGCCACTTACTGGGCTGATATGACTTAAATTAAGTAGCTTTTCAAATAATTAGCACTATTAAGAAACTACAGACTATTTAACTCTGAAAACTATTATGTTGGAAGTTTTTTATGTTGGAAGCTATTTCATCAAGAAATGCATTTACACCTCCTGCATATTTTACAGAACCATATGTCCTGTAAAGCACACATTTATCACTTGATAGTTTTCATCTGCAGGGCTCTGGCTAGCCTGAAGTTGTCAGAAGTCTTTCTTCAAGTTCCTGTGTCTTCCAAATGTAATCAGGTCATCCAAATTAACTAACATCTATAGAAATTTCATGTCTTCTACAATTTTCCTAAGGAACTACTCAAGTGTTGAAGGTGTTTTAAACCCACCTTCAGTTAAGCAGTCAAACAAGTCCAAAGGACAGATGAAAGTTGTCTATGTTTTATAGTCTTCTCCCAGGAGTTCTAGCCATACTCACTTCAAAGTCCTAGAATTGGAAATTGTTCATTCCCTAAGCAAGATAACAAGCAGATCAAGGAATCTTCTACAGGTAGCATGGCATCCTCTACCAGTATACATTTATTTAAGGTCAAGTATTTATACAGAAGTTTATCAAAATGTTAGAATTTCTGCTTCTTGAGAAGTTCAAATAAAAAGTTCTATTTCAATATGAAATACAGGAATTTCAAGTAGCTCATCAAAAACAAATACAATTCTTTCCTCCAACCTCCACCATGACAAATTTCATATTAAATGAAGCAAAGCCTGAAGCCAACTGTAGCTTCTATCTCTCCTTAAAGGCTAGGTTTGACAGTGACTGCTGACTGTCACTGCATCAAAATCCTCAGAGAGTTTGCAAATGAGATAAATTTTCCTGCTAAAAGCACCTGTGAAGACAACTGTAAATTTGTCATTCTTCAAGAGGGTGGGGGGAACCCGAGCAATTAAGTGTAGTCTCACTCACTTTCTCCCCCCGCCCCCCTGCCATCGTCTTTTCAACAACGAGAAAATAAATAAGAATAAGATTAGATTTCTTGCTAAACACAGTTAATCTCCTTAACTGTTAATTTGCTGGATTAGATAGATTAACTTCTCAGATGCTACAGTTTTTTAATTTATGATATTTTCTGTTATGAAGACAAGAAATTTGCATCAGAAAAAGATGAGAGTAGGATCAGCAAACTGCAGAAAGGGGTCAAGATATTCCATTTTAGAACAGCTAATGCATTCTAAAAAAATTAGACTTTTAGTACTCTTCTTCTTTTCACATTATGTTTCAGTGCAATCCAAAATACAGATTCCAAGGCTTAGGTTCAGAGTAGATTGAGTACATTAGGTTATTGTTGTTGTGTTGTAACTTCCAGAAGACGTTTATCCTACTTATGCTAAATGAATTTCTACTCAGTCTAAGAATGCACTCTGACATTATGAGTTCATAGAAGAGCCTAAACAGCAGAGGACTGAATTTTCCAAGACTGGAAAAAAAAGACTTGTTTGTGTTTGAGACAAACCCAAACTACCACAGGAATCTCCTGCCCTAGGTTTTCAATAATAATTGCTTAACACCAGCACAGGATTTCAATACAGCTGTACTATATATATCCAGTTTTAACATTTCTCAGGGGACATTAATTTCTGGCTTCATTTTGTGAGTTTGTATGGAAGAAATATGTCTGAATGGATACAGAAATTTGTCAATCAGTTAAGTTTTGACAAAACGAAAGGTTCAAATTACATTGTGTATTTGTGTGTATTAAATCATCAGTATTTTTGAGCTAGAAATACTTCTGTGTCAGCTGTCAAGGTCCATTCTGAAGTTTAGACAAGAGATAACTGAGGAACAGAACAACATCTCCAGCAGAACCATTTTATTTCACAACCTAAATTCAAAACATATTTGCAGTGAGCCTATGGGGGAAGGGACACATGCATACACACAGTATAAAATATACCTATGTTTTCTTCTGTCCTTAGTTTACAATAAGGACTCCTCAGTACTTTAAAGATTAGAGTAGTATCACTTTCAGAATGATCTCTGTAACATGTCTGGTGTTAGACACAACTCTGTCAGGATGTATGTGTTGCATTAAATATATTTAATTTACCTGAAACAAATTGATATTAATTAAAGAACCTTAAAAATGTCAAAAGTACATTAAAATTTTCAAAATTGCCTTTGGCAAGAAAGAAAGATTAGTATATTCCTTACTTGGGGAACTCAGTGAATGCTGTGAAGACCCTTACAAAGACAACGAACACTGGAGACATTTTTGTCAAAATGGTGTGAAAACCTATGGTAGTATTGAATTTACTGCTGAACCAGTCCTTACATTATTTCCAGAATCTGTGCTTTTTTGAAGAGGGTTTTTTGTTTGGTTGGTTTTAGGGGTTTTTTTTGTCTGTATCTTGCTGGGTACAGGCAAACCTTTTCCCTACTTTTCACACAATGGTTTTGCCAAAGTTATCCATGCCCTTGTCACCTAAATCCTAGAGAACTTTAATATGTTGTTTGTGGAAGTATATGAAAAAAGGAGAGGCTGCGTATTCAGAAAGCAAATCACCATTGAACCACCATGACCATATTCGTACCCTGCTCTCATTCTTCCAACTCATCCCATTCTGCTTCTAGTTTTTATCTCCAAGAAACCAGCACAGTTGGTTGATATAGTTATAAAATCTAAGAGGAATCATCAGGGTGAAAGATTACAGTCCACTGCCTTTTCAGGCAACCAGGTCATGCAATCTGATTTTAAGCATATCAAGATTTAGGAGGGAAAAAAGAAACAAACACTCCTGATTCTTAGTTAGTGGATTTTTATTGTCCCAACTGCCTGGACAAAACATCTACACCAGGTAACCTACCAACAAAATTATATTTTCTAAAACCATATGCATTATAATGGTTAAAAGGAAAAAAAGTATTATTTTTCATTGTGGTGGGTTGACCTTGGCTGGACGCCAGGTGCCCACCAAGCTGCTCTATCACTCCTCCTCCTCAACTGGACAGGGGAGAGAAAATATAATGAAAGGCTCATGGGTCGAGATAAGGACAGGGAGATTATGCAGAAATTACTGTCATGGGTAAAACAGACAGCTTGGGGAAATTAATTTAATTTATTGCCAAAAAGTCAGAGTAGGATAATGAGAAATAAAACCAAATCTTAAAAACACCTTTCCCCCACCCCCCACCCCCCTTCTTCCTGGGCTTATCTTTACTCCCGATTTTCTCTGCCTTCTCCCCTCAAGTGGCACAGGGGGACAGGGAATGGGGGTTGTGGTCAGTTCATCACACGTTATCTCTGCCGCTCCTTCTTCTTCACACTCTTCCCCTGCTCCAGCATGGGGTCCCTCCCACAGGAGACAGTCCTCCACTAACTTCTCCAATGTGGGTCCTTCCCATGGGCTGCAGTTCTTCACAAACTGCTCCAGCATGGGTCCCTTCCACAGAGTGCAGTCCTTCAGGAACAGACTGCTCCAGTGTGGGTCCCCCATGGGGTTACAAGTCCTGCCAGCAATCCTGCTCCAGTGTGGGCTCTCCACAGGGTCACAGCCTCCTTCGGGCACATCTACCTGCTCCAGCGTGGTATCCTCCACAGGCTGCAGAGTGGATATCTGCTCCACCATTAACCTCCATGGGCTGCAGGGGGACAGCCTGCTTCACCATGGTCTTCACCACAGGCTGCAGGGGAATCTCTGCTTCGGTGCCTGGAGCACCTCCTCCCCCTCCTTCTTCACTGACCTTGGTGTCTGCAGAGTTGTTTCTCTCACATATTCTCACTCCTCTCTCCCAGCTGCCATTACGCAGCAAGTTTTCCCCCTTCTTAAATATGTTATCACAGAGGCGCTACCACCGTCGCTGATTGGCTCAGCTTTGCCCAGTGGAGGGTCTGTCTTAGAGCCAGCTGGCACTGGCTTTATTGGACATAGGGAAAGCTTCTGGCATCTTCTCACAGAAGCCACCCCTATAATTCCCCTTGCTACCAAAAAATTGACACGCAAGATTTTTGTAAATAGACACAATTGCCATTGTAACTGCAGAAAACTGTAATTTGCTGGACATGGATACTTGCTAGCCTGATAGAAAAAGCTAATGGGAGTGAAGAATTAGTTGCACTTTAGTCCCCTTCAGGGAAAGACACTTAGGTATAACTGATTCAATAAATACTATTCTCATATAGACATAAATTGAGTGAAGTTTGTCAATTAAACAGGCAAACTGTGCCTTGAAGAACCTAAACAAAGAGAAACTACATCAAGTCCACTGAAATGTCCTCATCAGGCTCTCTAAGTAGATGAATAGGATAATTAATTTCATTTTATCTACAGCCTTTGTTAAGAATTATCCATTATTACATTGTGCACTACCAATAAAGCTGTCTGTGCTACTGATCTAACGAATTCATTTCTTTCAAGCCTTTCACTTTTCTCTGGTCAGAAGGTATAGAGTTACAAATAATGTGGGAGACCATCCTCTGCACTTTCCATTCTAACCACCCAATCTGAAAGAACACTAATCTGTTGTTACTTCTATATTGACCTATTCCAGTCACAACTTCCAAAAAAGCCCTTATATGAGGCAATGGACAGTGGATTTTTAGGAACTTCCTAAGCCCTTGTGACCATCATACCATAGTAGAATGATTGTCTGTTAGAAGCGGAAATCAAATTCAGACTGCCACTACAGAAGTTCAAGCATCAGACACTTGAGTTTCAGAGTAGGACAAATTGTACTGAGAGGTCCTCCGTGGACTGACACATCTATATTGCACGGTATTATAAAATGTTATAGAACAATGTTTCTGCACAGTCTGCTTGAAAAAAGAGTGTTCATGAATATTGGTTTTCATTTTCAAATGTCACTTTTGAGAGAACTGTTACATACTGTAGCAATGATCTAGACTGACTGAGTGATTCTTCCTTTAAAAATAAGTGTGCTGACTTATACTGCTGGCAAAAAAAATTGAGGCCTCTTCAGTGAAGAACCAAAAATCCCTCAAGGCCCTGCTGTGCTTAGAAAAAGTCAACATGCAGTGTAAAGCTAATACTTTCTCACATCAGACTCTCCCCTCAATCTTTTTTTTTTCAACATGACTGTGTTCTAAATGCGATCAGTTATTTTACTATATCAGCCCCTGACTGCACTCAGATGTTATCAGCTCTTTGTAAAGAAGCTTGCAAGAGGAAAAGGTATAGACTTCTAAGGAAATAGAGAGGATGTCAAGGTAACAGCAAGGATAGACAATATCCTTGGACATATGTGCTCATCTATAAAGAAGTGGTACCTGTACCATGTGTGAAGCTTTGGAAATTCTTTACACTCGCACAAAAACCAATGAATATTAATGAAAGGTTATTTTTTCTGGGCCTGGAGAGAAATAGAGTCTGACTTCTGGAAATTAAAGTTTTTAAAAGGCTTGCAAATTCTAATCAAAACTTTCTACACTTGTGGAAACTTTGACATTTCCCAACATCACCTTTGATCACGTTGACATTGAAGTAATCCTGAAATGAACACAACAATTAACATTGCTTTAATCACTATTATAAACCTCCTGAGAGCAGTCACTGCAATAAAATTAGCATATTAAATATATGAAAAAATAATTGCAGGTGCAACTAAACATGATTAATGATCAGACAACAGCTTCCACATGAAAAGAATATTAAATAGTTTTGCACTTTTGTCAGAGCCAAGATTATTAACACATTGGCTTGTTTGTTTGTATAGAGCATAGGGCAAGAGGACAGAGAATCTTCATAGACACCAAGCACTATTTGCACACTGTTTTATAAAATTCTCCACACACATTTAAAACATAGGTATTTGTAAACTTCGCTGGATAACAAATTATATGTAAAGATACAGCATGATAGGGAGCATCTGAGACTCTGTGAGGCAGCTTTCATATGAACTTTAATATATTAATTATATTAAATATATTTATATATACATATGTAAAATATATTATATATCTATATAATATAAATATAGTATATTTAATATACTATATTAAATATACTTTAATATACTAATACTATACAATTTCCTTTATGGAAGTAAAGATCTGGCAGACTTCTATTGGAAATTATTTTGTAGGTAATGGCATCTACTGTCATCAGGACTGAAGGCAGTGTTGCAAGCTTGTTGTTTTGAGGCCTGGACTTGACTATCTGCCTGCTCATCTTGTAGCAAGTTTCTCTCCATAAAATGATGCAAAACGAGGAAAAAATCAAACTTTTCTGCCAAAAGGGAAAAGAAAAATCATAAGAAGTTGTAAAGTTTAGTATTCTTTTTGCCTCTTTAGAATTGTTTATAGAATGAAAGACCGAAATTATCATCATCTTGAAAAATATTTGAAATAAAACCAAAACATCTATATAGAAGTTATTACTGTCTTTTGCTCCTACTTTTTTGTAGTTCGTGAGGAATTAGCTATCAGATATACTTTTTTTTATAATTTCGTAGAACTTTTTTTATAGAATGTTCAGTGTGTTCAGTATATGCCCAGTTCCAATATACTCAGCAATACTGTGATACTGCACTGTGCTTTCTTTCAGATACGATTCCAAAATGCTTATGAAGTTCCTTGGGCAGATATTACTTTTAATTAACATCAGCATGTGGAAAACTTATCATGGTACATGATAAATGCTTTATGTGTCTATCACTAATGGTATATAGGTCAGTTTTACAACTGAAAATCATTGTATATACTTATCTTAAAGCTGAATACCAAAAAATTCTTGTTAAGGGAGCCAACATGCCAGCACTATTTCCAAGTTCCCTATTTTAATGTCTCAGTGAGGAGCAGCTCACTTAGACCATCTAATTCCTGAATCTAACACTGAAGTTTATGCTTTCCTTCCACCTTACCCCTGCTGATTTTCCTAACCATTACCATTGTGACTTGATATTGGAACACAAAAGCAGGTCTGAACAATTTATATTTAAAATTTTGACTAAGCACATGAAATTTTAGCACTTTCTTTAGACTACTAATATGTAGAAGGGTACAAATTGATCCAGCACATATTTCCATGCTGACACATTCTTAGATTCTACAGACCTTAAAAATCATAGAATACTGACAATGAAGAGTTGGGGCGAGGTCATTGTCTTTTACTCTCCCTCTCTTTTTCCCCCCCTATACCTCTTCTGCAAGTATGAAGTCCCTTAACACAGCCTAACATTTAAAAAGAAATTGTCAAGATCAAGGGGGTAAAATTGGGATTTTTAAAGCAATATAGAGACAAGTGGAATTTACATTATTGCTTCATTTTTAATTATAGTCTTAAATTCCTTAACTTACAGAACTATTTATAATCAAATATAATTTTCAATAGTATTCTTAATTTATAGATGCCTTTTGGCAGTGAATCTGTATTAGTTTTAGTCACTTTGTAGGCTGTAACAGAGATATGAGGGGTTATGATAGAAATAATCTTTCACAGAGAAATGTTCACAAGCATTTCCACAACAGAGATATTTACTGAATCCCATATATATTTATGCATGCATATATCTTGAATATTTCAATCTTTGTGCCTTAAAATCTGGAAAAAAAATCATCTTAAAAATAAACACTGCTAAAAATTTTGCTGAACGAGAAGAAACTACTAAATTGAAACAACACAGAGCATAATATGATATAGTGGATCACAAAGAAGTTTGATTCAGAGGTTAATCCTAATTGAAAATGTAGTCTAAAAACATTAAATGATTTAGAATATTTGCTTTAATTGTATAAATAATTATAAATATGCTTAGATGTGACACATTTGAATCAGGAGGTAACCATCATTTAATGTGAAATTAAAAAATATTTTCGAGTAGTGGGTAGGACAATGTTGTTAGTATATTTATTAAAACATTTATTTTAAAAAAATCATTGCAGTTTTACAAAATATTATATACTTTATGACTTAATCTAGTTCCTAATGCCTACTGCCTCACTTACACTGAGCATGCAGGTGTAGCAACGAGAATAGAGTCTATCATGAAGAGTTTAACATTAGCCTAGATATGCTACTGCATTTAAAATCAGATTTTCTTTATTTTTATTTTGAGTTACAACAACTCAAAACAGACCTGTACTGTGGTGGTGAATTTTTCTACTTTTTCTCAGCAGCTACAAAGAAATGAACTAATCTAGGCTGATTCAAATGATACTCCTAATTTAAGACACATGCTGTGGAAGATTAAAGAACTTAATGAGACACAGGAAATGAAATTACCTTCCCCAAAATTCACATATATCCTCTTTGTCAACTATGACAATTGATAGCTATTTATTTTATTTTATTTTCAAAGAAAAAAAAGGGTTTGATGAATAATTTTTATGGAGTTACCCTCCCTTGCTAGCAAAAAGAAACTTAAATAGAGAAGGTAGAGCTAAAACACAGATTACAATTTTAATTTAGCTTCATACCTACACTGTACATCATTACAGAATTGAGGTTTTATTTACTTAAATATACTTACAATTAATGTGACACAGGATTGACTACTCTATACACTAATCACTTTTTTCACAGACACTGAAACAGTGATTACATCTCCTGTTCCACCATCTTTTTCTTTATACTGTCAGTCACATATTTTGGGATATCAGTCCTAGTCATTGAAAAGCTGTGAACTTTGTAAAAGGAAGAAATGTTGCATTAAGAGGACAGGGATAAAGCATAGTCTTAATTAGAGAAGAAACACACACAAACATACTTATATATACATACGAATGTAAATGGAAGTGAAAAAATCTAATGTTAAAACAAAGAAGGATTGGCTTTAGCTCCCTGGCTCTGGGACAACTTGCTTAGTCAAAGAGCTGGAAAGGTTTAGCATTTGAAAGCTTAACTGGCTAGTGTGAAGCAGAAGGGATTTTTTTTTTGGTTGGTTTGTGGGCTTTTTGTTCACAGTATCGTCAACTTTCTCTAAAAAGGTGAATGATTAGGTCAGATGGGTACCCCTGAAATGAGGCGGAAACTGCTTCTTCTTTTGAGGGTAGCTGAGCATCTTGATGAGGGAGGTTTCAGAGACACAGGACTGTCATACAGAAATAATAAATAATTTATATGAAGGAGCTGCAAGTCTGCAGCTCATAGTGAGACAGAGATTTTGGAGAAAGCCAACAGACAGGACTCAGAGGTGATGAAATGGAATTTTATAAGATATTCTGCAGAAGTTGTTGCAACTCAGGAAGTCAGAGTTGGCTGAAACCAAGTTTGAAAACAAGGACCTGTTCTGAAAGAACACAAGAAGTAAAAGGAAAGTTATTTATAAACTGTTTCTTCTTTCTGTCTCTTTCTCTCTAGTGAGTTTGAGATTTGTTTTAAGTTAAAAAAGTTAATTATTACCATCTGCATTATAATAAAAGTTCTGTTTGGCTCGTGGTCGTGTCAGAGCAGGCCTTTTTTCCTATATGGTTCCGTCTAAAATTACCCCCATTACTATGAGTCTTGGCAAACTTTCTGACAGAACTGTTACAATTGTAGTTGTAGAGATTTTACCTTCTCTAAAGCTGAGTGTTTTGATCACTTTCTTTTCTTCTTTAGCCTTGATTTCTGATAACATACCAGCTAGCAGAGACTTAAAGCTAAGGGGGTGATGAGTTTTTTTTTTTTCTTTTTAATGACGTGTTCATCTATCTGACAAATTTATATGAATCCAGCATTTCATGAATGACCATAAAATCATGTTGTATAACTTTATAATAATTATGACTTTTCAACTTGTTGGATTTGAATCAGTGATTATACTAAAGAGGAGGTCTGTGTCTTGGTTAATAATGTCTCTTCCATAATTCAGCAATGATATTCTTAATAAAATAAAAATATATACCCCTGTTTTAATAATCTTATGAAACAGGAAGGGTAGGTCAGGTCTTATAATGTTTTGAAATAGGAAAGGTAAACCTGGTCTTACAAAATACACATTATTGGAAATAATTTCACTAAAGGAATTAAATAAGCCAAGGAATGATGCATGCCTAGGAACCAACTTTCTTGCTTTGAGAGAAGCAACCTTAAAAAGCCAAACATTATTTTGCTGCACTTGTTTTTATCAAGAATAATGTTCCTTTTTTTTTTTTTTTGGCTAAGTTTTAAGCTTTCATTCATAGAGGCCAGATTATTCTGGTCAAAAGTGTCATCCAATTGTAAGTGTAATGAAAACAAGGTAAAGGATTATACATATAACAGCCATCAAGAGAGAAGATGTACATTTACAACCCATAACAATTATGTAGATAGATTGTAGGCATAATAAACAGCCACAGGAGGGAGGGAGAGACAAACAATTACTCTAATGGAGAGGGAGATATTGTGATTAACATTAAATGCTACCCATAGTGAGATATCTGTAGTAAGAATGACATACATGATAGCTATATAAGACACATTTGCCTTCTGGGGAGGCAAGATAGTGAGAACAACAAATAGGATATTCTACATCAGCAGAAGAAGTTTCATAGATTTATGAGGTTGTAAGAACATGTCTGTTTTCCACCGAAGCCAGAGTAATTTGGTTTTGGTGAACCTTCC
This sequence comes from Gymnogyps californianus, assembly GCF_018139145.2. Classification (NCBI taxonomy): domain Eukaryota; kingdom Metazoa; phylum Chordata; class Aves; order Accipitriformes; family Cathartidae; genus Gymnogyps; species Gymnogyps californianus. The sequence goes on along the minus strand of NC_059475.1, from coordinate 23,438,637 downwards.
TTTTCAGTGTCATTTTCAGTTAGGAAATAAAAGTAGCTTACATTACAAGTAGTAGTTGGAAAGGGAGAGAAAGAGGAATGGAGAAAGGAAGGAGAAGAAAATCCAGCACTAGAACTCCAAAACAGGCAAATTTGTTTTGGCTACTCATTATAGATCATACTGAAAAGTGGAAGCCCTTCATTTTGTCATTAATATATTTGAAACAGACATATTCTTCCATAGAAAACTGGATTTCTGAAAACACGCAATACATAGGAAGAATTGAACTTCAAGAAAATATGAATAAAAAGAGTATGACTTCTCATGAAGAGCATGATTTATCACTTTATCCATGAAGGCTGCTAATTTGAAAAGTACAGACAAGATCTTGGATAATGACATCTACAAGGAAAGTGTTGTATGATGTTAAACTCCTTCCATGCTTTACTGAGCTATTAAATCACATCCATTTTCTTGCAATAGAGTTTTTCTGAACTGGTATATGGGAGAAGTTAAATTTCATCAATGATCTGAGGTGGAATTCTGCAATGTTCTCCTGTTTAACAATGCAATTTTCACCATATGAATATCTGGCCACAGTATTTGTCTCTGATTGCAGTGTTTTTTGCTTGGGTTATTAGCAGTTGATGTGTTACACAGTGGGTATTTGAATAAAGTTACGTAATTTGCATGCAAGCAGGAAGGAAAACCTGATCTATTTGCCAGTGCTTATAACTGTAGGCTTTTCTCATCAAAATCCTGAACCATAAGGTATAAAATAAATGCAAGAATAAAACAATGTACTTATTTAAACTGGAAATATATTCAGCAAGGATGTATATATCATAGCTCTCTTTTTATATTTCAATATAATTATGCACAAGGCCCACAAATGTGGAAAATACTCCATAACAGAAGACAGGGCCCTGTCTTCCTTTACATAATAGGTTCACCCTAAGAAGTTCATGGATTTTTTGAAAAATGTATACTTGAAGTACTCTTCAGGTAGAGCCACTCTTGCTTAAAGCAAGTAAAAGCTTCATAGTAATACAATTCACTCAACTCCATTATCATAGGTGATCTCCTTTACATCTAATCTCTTATTGATTTGAATTAAATGTGAACTAGCCACAACATTCAAAGCTAACTTGAAACTTAAGAGGAATTTTTTGGAACAGGATTTTTATTATTTCAATATCCTGAAATTGATATCCATATCTAAATTTAAAAGTGTAAATATGGGAACATGCAACTTAATTGAGACTCTTAAATCATTACCATTTGATCAAATATTGTGTTGATGACAGATTCCCATTCATAAACATCCAGTTTCAATTGCTGATTTATCAAAAACTATGCTTTGTTTTATTTCTGTGTCTCTGAATGGAGATATAAGTCCTGTCTTCAAACAAAATAAAGTCTGAAAACTGATAAACAACAACAAAATTAGTAAGATAAGGGGCTTTAAAAGTGGAAGGAAATATATTTTTTGTTATATTCAAATCTTCAACTATAGGACTCAAATGCATCAACTAAGATGATTTCTCTGTCCTCACTGAATTGATAATATTGAGAAAGAGAGAAAATTCCAAAGGCAAATCAGAAATGAATGCTAATTTAGACTGTGTAATTTAGCCTTTCTTTCACTTCTGAGAGGACCCTAAAAATCCTAGACACCAAACTTTGATGGTATCACTATCCTCCTCTAAACCTGCAGGTTGCTTTTTTATTGTTTTTACTGTTATTACGTATAGAATATAAAAGGAGCATATGTTAGACATACTAGTATTTTTCTTTTTGTAAGGTATACAAAGACTGGTGTAACATAGCAGGTGAAAAACAGAGGAAAAATTAATCTTTCCTACACCTTGTTCACCTTCATAGATGCTATGTCTAATGGATGTGCACCTTCCTCTGAATGATTTCCTATGTATATAGTAGTGGTGAGCAAATCTGAAGATTCTATTGTAATATAATTTCACTGTCTTTAAAAATCTTCTGGATTTTGAATACTACTGTTCCTCTTTAAGATATTATTGCCAAATAGCCTACTCTTCTGCATCCATAATGCTTTAATTCAGTGAAGAAAGCAATTTGTTTTATCTCAGGCAAGTGCACATGTCTAAAGCTTTCCACATAATGCTAAGAAAAGGTTAGTAATATCTAATACTGACAAGTCACAGAAGATCACAAATACCATTTTAAAAATTGAACAGTAGACATACTATTACTAGCTTTTTATTATTTTTATCTTTAGGCATTTCCATAGTAGCTGATTCTGGATTCCCATCTTTAAAGCAAAATAAAAGGAAAAAAAAAAAAAAGAAGAAGAATTCTGTCAGTCTTTGGTAATTAGAAGCTGATTAATCAAATTTGCTGCAACTCATTTTGCTGATTTTCCTCTGTTGAAATGAATCTTGCCTTTAAGTAATGGATGATAGTGCTGATAACAGAAGACATTTTAATCACTGAGTACTGATGATAGATGGTGTGCCTGTTTAATTGAATTGTTACTTGACAGCATATTGTCTTTGAGAGTTCCGTGATTTGGATTCAAAGGTGGAAGGCATGTTCTGTATGGAGAATGATTGAATAGATTAGGCTGAAAAATTCATGAATAAGGGAGAAGACCATGGAAAGCTATTTAACGATACGAGATCTGGAGAGCTGAACAGTGATAATGAACCATCATTCCCTTCACCACATGAAGCATCTTCTCACTTGTCTCTTTCTTAAATATTTTTGTACTTGTATGCAATATACACTGTGTAAACGCATTTACTACATAAGCCTTCATACCATCAGGTTTTAAGCTTGTGTGATTTCCAGAGGCATATTAAAGAAACCTGTTGATAATAGGTTATAGCTTCCTTTTTCTACTAAAAATCCCAGAACAGTTACTCCCCTGATGACTGCTAACACTGCTTTTAGAATTTTGCTTTTTTCCTGACTAATGAGGAAAAAGAAGGAAAAAGACTTATTTTGTCCTGTTTCTTGAAGATAGGATGTCAAGGAATGGACTAGCCTTGAAGATGTTGGAGAAATGCCATAATTTCCCCACAGAAGGCTAGCTAGTAATATTCAGGAATATAAGAACAAATAAATATATTTTTAAAAAAAGGTGTGAGAGAGAGGTAATGGCAGAAATTTTAGAAGATCAGCATCTCAGAGAGGGGATTAATGTTTAGAAATAAAATTAAGGAACATTTTAGGTCTTGTTCCTGGCCTTATGAAATCTCATGGAGGGTTTTTTCCAGAGCTTCAAACTATATCGACTTTGCTACAGTTAAATTTCTTAGCCTGATTGGTAAAGAAAATAGAGTTGAGGGTATAAGTTAGTTGCAAATGAAGTAGCAAGGCATCTTCATACACATGAAATAAGAGAAGAAGATGCATGGCAGCCTGTAGGCCTAACATGTTATTTATCTCCTAATATATGTATGGATCTTTGTGAATGTAAAGAAGAACCCTTTCCTTTATTTCCTTCTTTATGCTTCCCATCTTCTGCATATGAATCACTTCTTTTGCCTCCACTGAAAAAAAACTCCTAGACTCAGCAAGTCATTAACTGTTCATTTGTACTTACTTTTCTGGACTTTTCATGTTTTTGTTTTCCATTATGTTTCATTGAAAAGATATCACGAAAGTTGCAATTGTAGCTATGACTGGAAATTTTTGTTCTGTTTTATTTTGTAGTGAGTGAAGGCAGATCCTATATCTAGCAGGTAGTGCTAAACACAGATGGTATTTAGCAGAGATCAGATTTGATGTATATGAAAAATGGTAGAAGTACAAATATTTTAATCTCATCTGAAAAGTCCAGTCAGTCCTTTGAGCTCCCAGAAGGTATTCAGAATCATTTCAGAGTTCAGATTTTATTCTTGTTTTCCAGTTTTCTCCAATGCTGATTAGCTCTTAGAGACTCTCCCTGATTATTTGGTGATATACTCAAAGATGCCATAAAAGGCATCTCACACCCCAAAAGGACAAATTACATTCATTTGTCTAAAGTCTTCTAACAAAAAGGATAATAGGCAGAGTAAAAATCTTTATGGGCTTGTTGTCCTAAAATGAAGCTATGCTGACTGACAAAAGATAATATTTTAGTACAGAGACCTGCACTCCACAGAACTGTGATTTATAAGGCTCTTGGTACTGCTGAATATAAAGGAATTCAAAGTATTGTGTAAGCAAATTTAAGTCCAAGCAGTGTTCATGATCTAAACATTACTTCATTGTTCCCAGAGTGTTTGGTCACTTGTTGTATTTTCAGCTTTGACTGACTGAGTTACAGTTTTGGGGTTTTCTAAGCCAAGTAACAGTAAGTAACAGTAAGTAATAGTACCTACATTTACAACAATGGGCATTAATTTCTTAATAGAGGTCATTCCCCAGACTCAAATTAAAATGTGTATTAGAATGTTCACAGTTAAGAAAAAAAATGCAACAGATATTAATTTAAAAAAACCTTCAGAGTTTAAAGTTTGTGAGTGTTCTTCATACACACTACGCTTGCAATCAGCTATTGCTAAGTCTTTTAGTATATGAAGTACATATTAAGGCAGGAACAAGGCAGAAATCTTCTGATTTAGAGACTGGAGAGAGTAAAGGCATTATTGTTTTAAGGGACAGCAGGAGATTGCTCCTCTTTTCCCCATCTACATTAACTGACAGTCCATTTCAGCAGCCACTGATAATTTAGATCCAGTCTATTAAATAGTAAGTCTGCACATATTGCTAGTTTTATCTATCTATTGTGGCTAAATCTACACTAATCCCTACTGTAGAATTGGAAATGGAATTTGGAAAGGGCCAGGAGAATTCAGCTTATTGATTTACAGGCCAGGGCTCACTGAAGTTGCTCTGCTCATAACCAGGACTGATTACTTTTCAAATGCACAAGGTAGGGCAGACATTATCTATATTCTTCTTCAGCATACTAGTCTGAGGCATCTGAGGATTTTTTTTTTCATATCTTAAAGTAAAAAAGATTGACTTTCTTAAAGCAGTTTCTTTGATTTTTGTGTGTGCTCTACAAGAAACAATCTTTCTAACATTACAGTACTTCTTTATTTCCCTTCCTTTTTCCTCATTAGTTAGACTTTGGTGCAGTTGTAAAGAAAGGGAATAAACATTTAGTATTTGGTATAATGCCTTAGTGCAAAATATAAGCTGAGGACTTCTAAAATATGCACTTAAACCCTTTTACTAACCATTAAAAAAATTTAGCAAAGATTTCCTTGAATCAGAATCTTAGATCCAAATACTTCTAGGAAACTAGAACTCAGATCTGAAATCCATACTTGTGTTATCTGTACAAGGACAAGAAAAACAACTCGAAGACAAAACAATTTGTTCTAAACACATAGAAACTCTGGGGTTTGAATACACATTTTTTTGCACTAATGCATTACAGTAAAATGCACATGTGCATTTGCAGAGATACCTCAGAAAAAGTTGTGATATATTGGCTTATGTATTACCTTAATATTCTACATTAACATAAAATCTTAAAATCAGTTACTACGAATAGGAAGATTTGACACTGATGTTGGAGGAAAAACCTCTGCTAATACTTAGCAAAAGATGCAAGCAGAAATACCAATGGAATCTCATGGAAGAACAATCCCAAATCTGAAATGAATGTTTTACAAGAACAGTTACTCCTCTCTAAATTAGTGATACTTTTACTACTGAGGGTAATCTTGGATGTTGGGTTTACATCTGTATGGATTTTCCATTTTCAATTCAAAAAATATTTTCTATTTCTAGCTAATTTAGGGAATACCTTGTTTGAAATTTTATACCGAGTTACATGTATTTAGAGGAGTGGTGAACACAGGAAGAGAAAGAAAGAGGTGAACCTTGTAAATAGTTTCAGCATTTTAAATTCAAAGAGTTGTCATTCAAGATTTGTCCAAAACTGGAAATGGTTGCCTGGTTGGAGATGCATGTCTTCTTTTGTGAATCGTTTATGGCTTTATATAAGGCTTAACATGATGGCACTACAACCTCCAAGTGTCACTGTCCTGTTAGTACAGATAAAATAATAATATGATAAAAATTTAGTCTGTGAATGTTCTAGGCCCTAAACATTACTTTGAAATAGACTATTACTTTTATTAGTATGCTGTATGGAGAAGAGGTTTGTTGAATGGGATCAACCAGCAAATCAAAACTCAAAGTGAAGTTTCAAATATCCAAAATAGAACTAAGCCACCCATAAGCTCTTCAGTTTCTGTCCTAATTTTGGGAAAGTAGTGTAAATGAATTCTTCTCTACTGTATTTCTGATTTAGCATATCAAAAAGCAGAATCAATGCCAATGGCTTTCAAGGCTGATGAAGGCTAAAACATCTGAGATATTCAGCATTTTGAGTAGTACAGCAAAAGCTTCCAAACTTTTGAATGGTGGGAAAAAGACAAAGTTTTTCAAGATCTACCTATTGCAAATGTGCTATACTCAGTCCATTTCTAGGGAAGGTGAAGGAAAGAATATTAAAGGCTTCTTTGTGAAGACCATTTTGAAAACTTCATCATTTCATTCTTTTCTTTTAAATTCATTTTTCAGAACCCATACAGGTAAGAAAATCTGGAAACCATACTAGGCATAAATTGGTTCCAGTAATAGCCAGCTGGGTTGAGGCCATTAAAAGCCAATCCTGGCACATCTATAACAAGGGACATCCTGTTGGGCTGGAAATTAGTAAATTGATGTGAAATTATAAGTAATTAGCTGCCACACTTTCACAAACTCTGTGAAAATTATTTAAAAACATCTAACAGCTGTTGGCTAATAAAGACAAATAGTCTAGTTGCTGCAGAACATTTTAAGTGCCACTATCAAAAATGTTAGCATTCTATGAAGGGTAGCTGCTACATGACAGCAGCAAGATCAGAAAAGGTGATGCTGAAGAACGGGTGTTATCATAATGTGGGTAGCAGATGTGAATCTAAACAGGTAACTGTCACATGCTGCAGCCTGAATTGCTCTAAAGTGATTGTACATAGTGACTGGTTAAGCTCAGCTGAGCACTCTTCCCTCTTGTTAGCATCTTGTTAGGTGCACTAGACTATTAGCCATACATATGACTGTCCCCTACTTTATTCCCTCTTGAAAAAAGCAAATGCTGTTCTGTTGTTGGGCATTGATGAAATAGTCCTTCAACTGAAAGTCTGTATGGGATACGAGTATTCCATATCTTGATAAAGACTATTTGTTTATTATTCTTTTGTGTGAATTCCTAAGCAGTATTCTATGGACAATATTGCATGCTAGCTGAAGGTGGCATATAATGATTGCAACATAAGTGTTACCACTGCTGCTTCAGTTTACACTTTGGGTTTGTTTTGTTCTTCCCTTGCATGTGTTAGCAGCATGTTTATATCAGGAATATGAGTTTCCATGATAAACAGCTAATTACAGAAAACTTGACATCCCTCTCCAAATCCCAAATTAAAACAATTCTTCTCACCATAAGGTTATGCTGCTTTACATGTATTTAGGTCTTTAACTTCATTGTTATTACATTTTCTTTGCTGTTCTCTTGATCTTAGTTTTGAGCAACAAGCTATGATGGTGCACTATGAACCCTGAGCGTAAATGTTACATAGCTTCTATCTCATTATTTGATGCTGAAAAGACTTTCCCTTTTCCCTCACCAAAATCACAAACTTTGCTGTGCAACAATGCTACTGCTGAAAGCAGATACAAACAGCTTGTACAGAGACAAGATTGTCTGCTGTATTACTAACAAATTTGAGAAGTATCTTACATAACAGGAAGCAACACCAGTCTTCAAAAAGGTCCTTCAAGAAAGTCCTAGTTGATAGTGACAAAATTTAATCTGTAATATTTGAAATTCAGTCAAAAAGTGAGCTGCTTATGCATCTAAGGATCACTGAAATGGGTCCCACTGAAAATGTCTTCAAATTCCTATATAGCGAAATGCTATTCATGATCTTACTGATGACACTACTTTCAAATATGGAAGAGGTTTTTTTCTCCAGAATTCTGCAGAGATTGATTCCATATTAGAATTCACTGCTATGTAGGAACCAAACTCCAAATCCAAACATCCCTCCATTCTGAAGAACATTGGATTTAAATATTTAGCTGGGCTCTGAAGTCTTTGATACCATATTTCTCTTCAATCAGTTAGTGTATACAGCTTAGTTAATGTAATCTCTTATTAATATTTTAGCTGAAATGAATTTATATGTATTGTGCAAAAGTGCTGGCTTTTAATCAGGTGTGTATCTGTCATTATAATAGAGATCTGAGACTGCACACACTCCAAAAACAAACAGCTTTTGCATTTAAGAGACAAGAGTTGTGAGATTGTACTTGGACACTTTGCAGGAAAAAAAAGGAAGTGGAAGATGATTTCTGGCCTTCTACCAGTCCATGTGTGGCTGAGCAAAGATCCAGTACAAACTGGTCTGATATTGGCAATGATGAAAGAATACAGATTTTTGTTTGAAAGCAGAGTTCTTTTTGAAATTCCCAGAGATAAAAATTCCTCAGATGTCTTGTCTTACAGTTCCTTTCAATTCCTGTACTTGGGAAAATTCCATAATCACTCTATTAATGACAACAGTCTTGTATTCCAACAAAATCCTGGTCAGAGTGTCAAACAAACTACGCTCATGCTGTGGCTACAAGTACTTCTATGAATTAGATGTGAAATTCTGAAGAAACTTGCTCCTAAAAAATAGGAGCACAGCTTTTTCCAGCAGATGACACTGTACTTCTCTCTGGAGAAAACATCCTAAAGTGTATTCAGACTCATTCTGACATACAGAGAAAATTAGACATCTATTTGCTTGCTACAGCAAACAGTCATTTAAAAAATATTCACCTCCTGCAATAGCTCTTTCAGGGACTGTAGAGTTAGGTGTATTGAGATACTGATGTACTACTATCTTTTTATTTGCCTGATTAGCAAAAGGGTTATATGCAGTCAGTAACTGGCAATAAGAAAAGCCAAACTTCAGTTTCTGAGATTTCTTGTAAAATTTTTTGAGCCCTTACCCAGAGACCTGTGAAAATGAGTTAAACAACCTGAGTGGTAACTGAGTACTACTTCTCCACTCACAAATATATCTAAGGAAACAATTCAAGCAGAAAGCTCCTACTGAGGGAAGGAAGACTGAAAAAAAAAACAGAAAAGAAAAGATTGACATTTCAATTTAGAAAGACTGAGCCATCCATAGTATTCAAGGGTACTTCTTTGTCTGGACAATGTTGTCCTCCTAAACCTGAGAAAAATGCTGCAGGAGCTAGATGTTATTCTTCCTCTCTTGGAATTTTACTTTGCTCATACATCAGTGTCTGCATTGAAAGGTCCAGCTGCAGGCAGGACAATTGAGAATTTGGCCACTGAAATAAAACAGGGTAAGAATAGGACCATATCATAGATCCCATTCTAATATTTGCTGTTCTCCACAGATATTCTGAATATGGAAGCCATGTCAGAGCTGGTGTTCTTAACGCCTGCTAGCTGTGCCTGTCACTAAGTCTATGTGAGTCTTCTAGGGTTGAAGGGCAGTGTAACCATATGACAGTACGCTTTATAATCCAATGCATGTACAGCAGATTGAGCTGTGTTTGTGTAAAAGAGCTCTTTTTTTCTTCCCAGATAAATTCGTTAGGATCTGAGCTTCCAATTCTGTAAGACTTATTAACTGACATTTAGAAAATATGTTTACATTTTTCCTGTGAGGCAGAATAAATAACAAAAAATATTCATTAAACATGTGAAGTACTTCCAGTGAAACAGAAAATTATGAAACTTTACTGAGTACTGAAATTCTGATTCAAAGAAAGTACTATCTGTAGTCACTAACTAAGCTACATCTCGGAAGTTTGAAATTCATGAGCATGAATCCAGATAGTCTGCTTTAAAGGATAAAAGACTTTTTTTTCTTTTCTTTTCCCCTAATAGTAATATTAAATAAATGCCTGTATGGAGTACCTACAGTTAAATATATATATATATATATATATGTATAATATATTTTGTCACTCTGCTTGTTACCTACCCATATAACATAAAACTGTGAATACTATTTTTAGATAAATTTCACTGATTTTTCTTTTTTTTTTCTTCTGAACTTCTTACATCAACTATCTTTGACTAGAGAAGAGACATCATCCTTTTTACCGCTTGAAAATCTTTCTGTTGAAATATAGTCTTGATTAGACAAGGGCAATTCCTGATTCAATGTGCACATATCTTTCATGAAAAAAGTTGTACTTGTTTATAAGTAGTAATGTAGAGCTGTTAAATAGCAATTTATTTTCTGAATGCCAGCTCTTTTAGTTGGCTGCACACTCTGGCTTTGATATTTGCTGTTTTATTGGTCTAGTACAGACGAATGAAAGGAAAAGGTCTCATCACAAGGTGGTTTGTATGAAGCAGTTTATATGAACAGGGGAAGAGACAGGATTAGTTAGACCTTGCATTGACATAATTTTTCTTTTTTTCTGAAGAGTTGGGAAGGAGATCTGGTGGTCATATAGCCCTCTGTCCCCCAGACTCGACCAACTTTACTTGCACTATTCAGGACAAATTTTTGTCTAGCATAATCTTTAAAATTTCCAGTGATGGAAATTTCCTAGACCAACTTATTAGTACTTAATGACATTGCATTTATGCCATTACTGCAAAAAGAATCTGCCTTCTCCTCTTATCTTCTCCTGCAGCCTATAGTAGACAGCTCGCTTTCCCCAGCTCTCCTTCACACTGAAAAGAACTCTTTAAAACAGTTATTACTCTATACAGTAATTATAAATTACTGAAGTAATACAATATGAGTTTCCAAGTGTCCTTTTCCATTGTCTATTGTGTGACCAGTTAACACAGCTAATAATAAACAACTTCATTTACTGGTAAAGAGCAGCTTCTGATTGTGGTTAGCCTAATTTTGTACAAAAAGCACTTTGTACATATGCACAGTGCTTCAGACTATGGTAGGACTCAGAAAGTATAGTTAAAAGTAGTTGCAAAGGAGTGATCAGTGGTTTGCAGTGATCATTATTTTATCTGTCCACTTGTGACACGACAGAACTAAATACAACATTTTCAAAGGAAAAAATAATTTTTTTAAAATTATGTATTACAACTTACTATTAATAAATTTAGATTTTTAAAATTATCCAGTAACTGACCTCTGCAAAATTTTGTCTCTTACACTATTTTACCTTTGAGTAAACATTTTTAACTGCAATGAAAACTGTTCTCCTGAAATCAGGATAGTACAATCAGAAAGAGTACAATTAAAAGCACTGAAAATAAATTCAATTTCTGTGCTGGCTTGTATGGTAGACATATTCCTCAGAAGAGTTTTAAAACCCTGATCACAGACAATGACTTTCAAAGAAAATAATTGAAATGAAGTATAAAATGCCAGTGAGATTTTCATGAAAGCTAATATTCTTCATCATATAATCATCACATAATGATTTATGTATTTGTTTTTAAAATTATTTATTGATTCAAATTCTACTGCCAATAGAAATCTCTTGAAAATTTCTCATCTATCAGCACCTATTTGTTGCATAAGCACTAAAAGAACATCCTGATGGTTTTGTTAGGTAGGGAATACTGCTAACTTTGTCAACTGAAATAGTGGAATTTAACAAGCAATACAATGCATACATTCTGCAAATGTAAACAGTGCTGGAAAATAAAAGAGAAATAATTTCAAATAATGATATTTAGAACTATGTAGTCTTTTTTGGCCTGAAGTGGGATCTTACTAACAGTAAGATGTTCCTTGCATTTTCTGTAACATAAGTGTTAAGGACGTTGAGCCCGTGCTAATATTCAAGGGATATGTAGGTGAACGTGAGTGTGCTTGTGAACGGGGGGTGGGGTGGGTTTCTCTAGTGAACTTCAACCCTGACCAGCTGGACAAACAGTACTTGTTTACGCTAGTGCTGCTGATGTTTATGTGGGTGCTGATAAAGGCACTGCTCTGTCTGTGGTGGCCTGTGTGGCCAGCCACGTTAAATGTTGTGTGAGTGTGTGTAATGTGTCCCTCTGGAATACAAGTTCAACCTTGCTACTGGCTGAATCTGCAAACTTGAACAATAGCAGCTGCATCGATCAGGCTGGGATGGAGAGACCTCCTAAGTCTAAGTGTGTAACAGCCCTGGCTATAGCAGCCAAGAAGGAGGAATGGGTCCTGGAACATGCTGGAGTCAGCAATTCACATAACATAATTAACAGGCATAGATTGCCCAGAAAAGGTGACCATCAAGTTTTAAAACTTTGAGGACAGTTGCAAGAACTAGTACCAGACATGGATAAAATCACTGTCTGACTCATATCATTTAAAACTGACTACTCTGATGACTGCTGCTGTCCCTTTTGTAATTTTCCTTTGTCTTTTACTGCTTGATGTGAGGCAGAACTGGCTTGTCTAACGATTAAGTCAGTGCTTGCAATGAAATAATGACCCCTTTCCTGTCTTATGCACTTGACATTGCCTATCTCCAATATGTTATTTATTGGCTCTTTTGCCCTGGCATCCTTCGTAAGCAATTCTTCTAAAGACTGATTGTTATTACATGGGGCACAATCTGTTTTATTTCCTTCTAATTCATTGTATTTTGACCTTTCTTGTACATAAGTCTGCATTTGGACAGAAGAGGGAAATGGAGACGTGAATGAGAGAAGTAGGAGCTGTTGCAGGGGCAGCCTCATACTGCCTGCATTCTCTACTAATTTGTCACAGGACAGCCGTGGTGCTGGCACACAAGAATCAGTTTGCAGATCTTGATACCTTTCACGCCTTCTGCCAGCATACCACACACCAATTTCATAATGGTGTGCTGTGAGAATTGATCAATTAGTGGGTGTGGTTATGCCAAGGAAATATATAAGGCCTAGCTTAATTCAAATACTACTTTGATCAATTAAAATTAAGAAACCAATAATTAAAATTAGTAACGATAGTACGCAAAACCATCTTCTTAAACAAAAAATAATAACTCTTAAAACACAAACATATACGCATCTCAGTCACATATAACCTGTTATGGTTACATACTATCTACAGGCCATACCACAGCTCCATAGGAGAATTACAGGTCTCCACACTTCCTCAGAGTAGCCAGACCTACCAGCACTGTTTCTCTGTGATCATGGGGGATCTTCACCACCACTCTCCCCACCCCCTTTCTTTACCATGCCAGATTTATGTCACTAGTCCCCTTCATTTACTGTTGCAGGATTCTTCCTTGTTTCACTTTTGGGTTCTAATCTCCAGGCAGAGCTATTATTTCTTCATTTTACTTTCAGGTCATTACTATCACTAATCCCCAGGCCAGCACCGTTTACTTCCTTCCAGCAATCATGCTCAAGGTCAGTCACAACCGTCCTTTCTTACATCCAATAACTGTACAGATTATTGTATATATGTTTGTCTCTGGCAAATATGAGTTTTGTATAATCAGGCAGAAAAACCTGGTCAAGAAGTCCTAGTCACTTTTGTTTGTCCTGTTGCGTGTTACTTGTATAACATCAGACAAGTTCATTACAATTATAGGTATATTGAATGTTTTGGATTTTGGTGCCTTTCTAGTCATGTCCACTCAAGTACCAAAATGGGAGGATATTTGTAAATTTAGACCTGACAATCTGCAAAATAAAGTTAGTAATAGCTTTATTAGTATCACAATAGAGTTGTAAATCTAAAGTCTTTATGATGTTTGGTTGATTTAAAAAAAAACAACCCACAATAAAAATTTAAACCATGTGTAATTTATGATTGCATACCAAAAATTACTTTTAAAGACAGTAGGATTGCAAAGTCAGTAAGGAAATGATAGAATCAATGTCACCTATATTCAGTGTTCAGTATGATAGCTTTGTTAGCATCTACATAACATTTCTTCGAAGGGCCTTGGTGGTCAATGTTTACTAAATGAACACTGAAAGAAAATGATATAATGGGTAGTTCTTCAATGTAAATGAGGCCTGAGACTACACTTGATGCTGTTGAAAACTTGTTCTGAATATAAAATGAATAATTATTTAAATAGAATTTTTGTGGTATTTATTACTGCAGTTGCAGTGCTTTACATCATTGACTAATTTGTCTTCAAAAACACCATTCTAAATTGATGTTGTATATTCAGAGTACAAGTTACGTGATCTATACTGGTTTGTTAAAAGTTTCCTGATTAAATTAATGGTGTTCAGTTTAGCCTGTAAATCCCCTAATGTTTTAAGACTTGGACACTTGCAGACAGCAGCAGGTACTTGACCTTGACACTCTCAGTGTAAACAGCAAGGTGGCTGGCAGATTATCTATGAGGTCCTAGATTTGGAAATTAACTTCCTTATCAATTAATTGGTTTAGGATTCAGTTTTTTAGAAATCTAAACATATTATAAAGCCTATCTGTTTTTGTCTTCCATTTTTTTATTAAGGAAACTGAAGAATTGATCAGGTGAACTCAATATATTTATTTCAGAAAGTTATATTCTAGGCATTCAGAACTGTGAACAGATAACAATAGTTTTCTTCTGAAAACTGAAAAAAACCCCATTAATTAATTTTAATAAACTAATGCTAACAACAATGTGTAAATATTTATTCCAAAATTAATGGTCCTTTTTTTGGCTGTATTTGTTTTCCTTTGCATTATCTTGTAGTAAATTTCACAAATGAATTTATATGTAGGAATACTTACTGAAAAAGGCTTTTGCAATCTATTACTATAGAACAACCACTTTATAACCAATTCTTTTTACCAGAAAATAGATTATGAAATGCCTGTGTCTCCACTTGGACAGCAGAATGATATGACATACTTATGATATACAGGCTTAGTCAAAGATTTAATCAGTGTGTGGTTAAATGTTTATTTATAGCAATAAAGTGTACAGATTGTTAGATAATTTTAATAAATATCTTAATTCACTTCAATTTTTATGTCTTTGTCTTCTCTAAGTTTCATGCCCCAGGTAACATTAAATCTTTTATTTAATTGTCGCTTGCTGCAGTTTATAAATATATTTATATTTACTTATATATGTAAAATATAAACCTAAAATCATATTTGATACTTAACATTTCTCATAAGTAAGTTAGTTTTGGCAAGAACAATATAGTAGGCCTAACTTGTTTACAACCTCAAATAAGCTTGTCACTGACCTCAAGGCAGAGATGAGCTTAAGCATTGCAGTAGTGCTTCTGCTAGCAATTAACACCAGAACAAGTAACTTTGAGTACTTCAAATGATACACACCAAAAATAAACAATTTCAGGTGAAGGAATGGAATGAATACTATCTTTCCTCTTCACCTGCGATAACCAGGATAATGTTGACTCTATATTGGCTCTCTGGCTCACCTTGACTCATAAGAGACAACTCTCACTAGCTTTGGAAGAATTTGAGCATAAATATTTCTTTATAGAGATGATCAAGGGTTCTCCACTTATGACTCCAGAATATTTTTATTGCCTTATAGACTTCCTATACAATTAATTTTCTTATTTTTAAGGGAAAAAGATTATTAAGATTTGCAGTAATGTTTGACTGCAGAACTTTGCTCATTGTGATGACTTGCTCATGAACCTTTGCTTAAGCTCCTGTGACTTAAGCTGGAGTCTGCCTGCTAAGCTGAGTGCACTAGACATTTTGCACTACCATGCTAGCGTGCCGTGTTGTACCCCTTTAAACTGTACATGCACCATTCAGCATCAAAACAGCTCCAGGTACATGAATATGGGAAGTTCCATTAACAGCCAGATTACAGAACAAAACCTGTTGTCTTCTTATTAGTTTTCCTATTAGTTTTACTATCTTCTTGCAAGACTGATTTCTATTTTTCCTACTCACAAATTGGTAAGTATGGTTTGCTTAAGAATAATGCAGAAATAATCCTCATGATGTGAAGTACTATCCATTGGAAACCCATTGGATCCTAGCTTGCCTACCGATATGTATGTATGGCAATATATATACTGCACATATGTGATCATACAAATGGCCAGGTGATTAAATTGTCTCAGTTCATCATAAAATGCATGTCATCTTCTGCTCTTTAAATCTTTATCCACTATTGTCCCTTTCTTTATTCTTTCAGCTATGTATTTCTTCTGAATTTAATACAAGGAGTAGTTGAGTAACTTTCTGAGCTTATCTGCATAAGGCATACTTGAAGGATTTTAAAGAAGCTTTTAAATAAGGGTCATGGACAGGAGCAGGCTCTGTCATACATGGAATTGCTTTTAGGGTGTAGGACTGAATCTTTTACAGAACTTGTGCTGGCTAAAAAGAGAAAGGTTTTAAGAAATAATTAAAATTAACTGAAACAGGGAACACAGTGTGTTTAAAATAATTTGAAAACAGGTCGTTTCACAAAGGTTTGCTTCATTTGTTGCCTGAATCTGTTAGAGCACTTTGTTGAATGAGTTACACAACAAAATAATTGGAGGCCTTCAAAGAGTAAGTTTCCTATTTCTTTCTCTACAGCTAATCTTAAAAATAGTGACTATTAACACCAGCTCTGGAGTCCATATACATAAAAACCATATGGTTCAATCAGTCTCTGAGATATGTCTATCTCTCCAGACACCTGCATCACCATTTAAAGTACAGTCTATGAACTGAGCAATCTCAAACTGCAGTCATCATTGGCCTGAGAAATTTTCAGGTAACAGTCCGATGATTTAGTGCTTCCTATCTTCCTCCATCTTGGGATTTCCAGAACATGGTTATATCCATATTTAAAGCTTTACACACTCTTCATATTCACAAAGTGCTTTTAGGGATCTTACTGTTCACATGTAAAACTGTGTAGCTCACTTACACCTTGAGCCTTGTCCCATTGGGAATACAGGATCAGCTTTCAAGATCTGTCTTTAACATTCTATGTAATTCTATTTGGTGGTAAAAAGATGACCAGAGGTAAAATTTTGAGATTGTGCTGGTTTTGGCTGGGATAGAGTTAACTTTCTTCGTAGTAGCTAATATGGGACTATGTTTTGGATTTGTGCTGGGAACAGCATTGATAATTCAGGGATGTTTTCCTTATTGCTGAGCTGTGCTTACACACAGTCAAGGCCTTCTCTGCTTCTCACACCACCCCACCACCAAGTAGGCTGGGGGTGCACAAGAAGTTGGGAGGGGACACAGCTGGGACAGCTGACCCCAACTGACCAAAGGGATATTCCATACCATATGATGTCATGCTCAGCATATAAAGATGGGGGAAGAAGAAGGAAGGGTGGGACATTTGGAGTGATGGTGCTGATCTTCCCAAGTAACCGTTAAGCGTGATGGAGCCCTGCTTTCCTGGAGATGGCTGAACACCTGCCTGCTGATGGGAAGTAGTGAATGAATTCCTTGTTTTGCTTTGCTTGTACGCGCAGCTTTTGCTTTACTTCTTAAACTGTCTTTATCTCAACCCATGAGTTTTCTCACTTTTACTCTTCTGATTCTCTCCCCCATCCCGATGCGGAGGGAGTGAGCGAGTGGCTGCATGGTGCTTAGTTGCCGGCTGGGGTTAAACTACGACAGAGATACACTGCTCATTGGATGTTCACATGAAAGCAGTCCTAGAAGTGAAACTTGCACATACCAATGCTTTTTTTATTTGAAAATTTCTGTTAAGATTTGAATCCTTTGTCCATTCAATAGCTCTGTCGAAACAGTGTTGCAGCATTGCTGGTTTTGGCAGCTGTACTAGATACAGGTCTTCCTCATTGTCCTCTCACCCCCAGCCCCCTCTCCTTCACCCCAGATTCTTTTCTCTTTAGTTAACCAAGTTACTGATTCCATCAGCAATTACACTCTATCTGTAATATTGAGTTTTTCTATGTTGAATATGTTATTTTTATTTCATTGAACTCTGAGTTTGTTGTTTCATTTCAGCTTAGCAGCTCCAGGTCTTCAAAATAGTTCAAAGGTTCTGGTCATGCTCTTCTTTTAATTTTTTTTTGTTTCTTTTTTCCTAAAAGAAGATCTATGGAGAACCTGGAATCTCAATCTCATCAATGTTATATTTTCAACTGAAACGTCTCAAGATAACAAGTTAAAATCAAATGCCCATCTAAGAAAACATCTCCCAAAAGACAACATAAAACTTATCTAAATGTTTACTGTGTGTTTTCTTATGACTTCTGAAGGAAAACACGAACACATCAAGCACAGAATGTTGTCTCAGTATCTTTCCAGAATAATCACTGATTTTAAGAGGGGAAAATACTGCCTTTTCACTTTGCATACAGATCCCAAGCTAAATAAGCTCCTACTTAGAGGAAAAAATATTATATGAAAAATAGTCAACAAACACACGTTGATGCATAATCACCACTGAGTATGTTTGCTCTTGTTTTTCCTTTTTTCTTCTATAACTATAACTTCCAAAACAATGGTACTCTCTGAGCTCTGATGTAGGGTGATGCAGACTCTCTTAGGAGTAGTGCCATTTCAGTTTTATTACAGCCTTTCTATTATCTGCAGAATCTTCTCTAGCTCTTTGGGTGTTTTCTTATGAATGCATTCACTTTGTAAGACCAAGCAGGTCACTCCTTTTAAAACTGTCCTTCCTGCCACACTATTACAAGATGCATTTTTTTTGAGTTTGCGATGTTTATGACACATTCCATTTACATTCTATTTTAATTTATGCTATAGGCTGAAGATCTATTTTTTATCTTTCATTACCTATGTGTTTTCTCAAAATCATGATATCTACTATTGTGCACCTCTTTACAACTACATTTAAAACATTTCTGACTAAGAGTTTATTCATCTTCTGCTGCAGGGTTGTCCATGGCTCTTATGAAGAAATTCTCTGAGGTAACGGACCTATTGCAATCTATTGGTGCTTGAAAAATTTGTTAGCAATCAGCAAATGAGTACTGCATGATTTACTGCTTTGCATAACACAACAAACAGTTCCAACCGTCTTTCTCTGAATCTTTTAAATGTACAGCTCCCCATGCTTTGAAAGGTGATGGAGGAGGAGGAGGAGGAGTTCGAAGCAGCATTGCCTTCTGGAGTGTCAGAGAAGGAGGAAAATTCCTGTTTGTTTTCAGCAAAGGAGTGTGGAATTGTACTATCTTCCAAAAAATTTTAACCACTCTGAATTTTATCAGAGACTGTCTAGTTTACTCATAGAATGCAGCAAAAAGAGTACTGTGTAAAAGAAATGGACACAACATTCAAAAGGAAGATGTACAGCCATCTCAGTCAGATCTATTGTTCACAAATCATCTATTGCATAATCTGGAGATGCTTGGATTTTGTTGGTTTTGTTTGTTAATGTCCCCATTAGCTCTTCCTTGATATTCTTCTAAAGAAAATACTTGTAGGAAATAAGCATGGTATTTCCACAGGTAATTCACTGTGAGGTAATAAGAAGCTTGCTTTGTATTATTGTCTTGCTTCATTAGCTGAAACTTCAAGAAATAACATTAGAACATATTGTAATTCAGCATAATTTATTTAATAGCCTTGATGGAAAATAAGGAAGTCTTTGGATAAACTGTCAAAAGAAACGGGCTGGCTGATTTTAAAGGATGCAGCACAGCTAGTATTGCCCTTTAATGCCATCTGGCCTGGAAAACTAGCCAAAATATGATCTGTCAAGCTCCTAGAATTCGGGTTGCAGTCCTTGGTCTGGGGAAACACAAGAGACTTCATTGTTCTCCACACATTCAGAAAACAATTGTGCAATTATGACAGTTGTATTACTTGCATGTGTAACCTCTTCACTTCTGAAGGGGTTTTATTCTGTAGAGATATACTGTACCTGTGCAATACCTGTAAGCAGTGCACAGGCAGACCATACTGTTAGGGGAAAAAAAAGGCAAGTACATTGTTATTTGAGGAAAAATTATCTCAAGCTCAGAGGCCTGACATAAAGGACAGTGACACAGAGCACATTGTTACCAGCTGTCCCAGATAAATATTTTACACCCATAGTGGTACTACATTAATATTGATGATGTATTGATATTTCCCACATTTGCTATATAAATTAATGAACTACTGGAGCAAACAGCCAGAAGGAGTGGGATGATTTGTCACTCTCTAGCTTCCCCAATTTGCTGTCTTCCCAAGGCTATACATTATCAAGAATAACAAATGGAATTCATATGGCTCCCTCATTAACATGCATTAGCTGTATCAGAGTGTGCCTCATGGTTTATTAGGGTCAGTTCAGGAGAACCTCCATATCTTCAGACAATCTTTTTCTTCCTTAAAGAAAACTAACAAAGAATTAAGACATCTTTAAGGAAAAAGCTTTCCAGGTTGTTTTGGTCTCTTGTAAAGTTGTAAAACAGGTTCAACCAATTCACTTGCCCATGGATATCATTTTACTGACCATCTTTGTCAAATGGGTCCACCCTATGAAACTTATATATCATTTGTATTTTCTAGTTATGTTGTTTAGAAATGCACTAGATGATTGTCTATCACTTTCGGTCATAATGGGTTTCCTGACTTCTGGAGGTTGCACCCTCTCTTCTTTTGGTTTATAGTATCCATAGGGCTCACAGTTTCTGGGTTTGGTTTTTTTTTATAGTTGATTCTATACAAAGTAGTCAAGTTTACTGTACCAGGTGCTGCACAGAAACATTGCAAGACAGACCTCAGCTCAGTTTGTAATCTAACCTAGGGAAAAGGTGCAGAAAGACAATGCTCCATCTTACCAAAGATATATACAGATCAGTGTCACCTCAGGACAGAAGGCAGTTTTACTTGTTGCATTGTTAATCACTTAGGAGAAAATTTTTGAATGAAGCATTAACGATCTTTACCCCAGAATGGCCAAGGATTTGAAATGTCTCTGTTTTGTTTTGTTTTGTTTTGTTTTGTTTTGGGGGGTGAGGGTTTTTTTGTTTAATTAAAAAGTCTTTTCACTGACCAACTAACCTTCTAATATTTAGCTATAAAAAAACAACTTATATTTAGCCTCTCTTGGGCAAGAGTTTGAAGAACGAATGCTTTTACTAATGGTTGAGCTACCTGTGAAGAAAGAACCACAGATATGTAATCAAGCCAAGCAATCCACCATAGTTTTACCATTGGCTTGATTTGATTGTTTTTATAGACAGCTTATGGCTTATGAAGATTTTTAATCATAAATGTTACCATATAATTTGATGTCTATGTACAGTGTATCTGATTTCTCTATATTCCAGAGACTTCTCTTATTCTACTAAACATTTTCAGAGCTCATTAGCACATTGCTGTAGATATGATTACACTTTCAGTCGGCACAGCATTTTCCTGTTGATTGCAGGGTGGTAAACAGCTCCCTTTGGTGCTTTTCCCTCTCATCTGGAGCACAGAACCTAACTACTGTGACCACTTATGTGACAAATTTGGCAGATGCAAGATCCCAGATGGAAAGCTCTCAAATTTGTGTTTCCAGTGTAGCATCTGGGTATATGATTGGCTTCCTGGCTGACTCCTTACAAGATCTCCTGTGCTGCTTCTACATGTTTTCCAGTTATAGCAGCTGCAATAAGAGTTGTGGAGCTGGGTTATACTGGAGTATTGACAGGGCCTCCTAATTTGCATCATCTACTGAAGTTATAACTTCCTTTAATTAAACAAAAAAACAACATTCTGTTACCTGAAAATATCATATTGACCAGAGCGTTATTTTATTTCAATCCACAACTATTCTGCTCCACTGTTTGACAGAGAATGTTTACTGAGGAGGTGAGGCATCTCTGCCTGCCAGTTAGGAGTCACACTTCATTCTCTGTTCTGTGATTGATAGTTCATGGGATTAATAATTTTAAAATGGATTGACTTAGAATGAAATGTACTAAGTGCAGAGAATTATATTATTACTAATATTCCTGAACTTGCCATAGACCTGTTCATGTGCAAATGATGGCTTACTTTGTGTTGGGACTAAGAGAGTGCATTTGTGTTTCTAACTGTCATCAGCTGGCAAAACAAATACTGAAGTTCTTAATATTTTAAATAAATTAGGATACAATATTAGAATAAGCAAATGAATTTCATATGGATATTCAGTAATCTTTATATCCTGTGTTATTTTGCTTGTGACAAAGTTACGTTCTTTGAAAATACAGGATGTCTAGAAAGCAGTCTCTTTCAAATTCTTTGCCAAATCTCTGCATAGTCAGAGAATGAATTAAAATTTTTGTATGAGGAATTTAGATACAAAAATTACATACATTAGGTATGTATTTCATACCTACAGGAATAATAACACCGAAGAATCCTCACTGAAACACTCCTTAAGTTCAAGAAATATGAATGGTACTTTTAAAGTGCTATGCAAAGCCTGTAGTTTCATCCAAATTGAATGAAGTTTCTATGCACTTTATGTAGTACCTTTTCTTGTTAAATGAAAAAAAAAAAACCCAACCAAAAACCCCAAATAAAATCCCACAAGCCTCAGTAACTCTATGAGAGTGTCTCTTTCTTAATATCTGTTTGTTTTGAACTTTGAAACTCCCAAGGACTTATTTTTGCTATTCAGGAGTATAAAATGACATTTCTGCATGTTGTAATGGCATTCTGAGCATGACCATTAATAAACATAAAAAGTGACTTTAAACAGCATTAAGAACAGTGATAGAAGTCCTGGTTCCTCATACCATTCAATGAAAGTAATTCAGTAAGGGGTGAAATCATATAACTTGTGTGTTCTTAGTGACTTGACTGTTGAATATGTACAAATCTCAAGATGAACCGTGGATTCAGGACAAGTAAATCCACCTTCATCTATCTTCAGATATGTGTACAACTTGAAGATTCAGTAACTGTTGAAATTAAAATGCACTAACTTCTTTCTTAGAAACATGTCACGGCAGAATTGTAAAAGTTACAGAGTTGTCACATTAGTTCAAGCAAGGTTTAAGACTCAAGTTTTTGGTGAAGTGTTCTATTGCATACATGCTTCCTAGGGAAACAAGGACCTCTCGTACTTTTCATTTGTTATGTAGTGACCTCAAATTTCAACCACTGACATATAATGATAATACCTAAATGACTATGTTTTTTTCTAGCAGTTAGTTTGCTGGTTTACCTTTACACAGTACTCAGGATGATTGGGATGCAAAAAAATTTATTTCCTCTCTGAATTGCAACTGCTGTCCACAATGTATATAGATTATTTTATCTTATAATATGCTTAGCCTTGCATAATTCATGGTTCTTATCCTTATTTCAATAGCAGCAGTATTTCTCCAAGTACTTAACATTTTAGTTTTCTCTTCTGGATTTTTTTAAGCAGTACCACAAAAAAAGGCATGAAATTAGGTTACAGTGAGTCTTGTAGTCAAGATTTTTGGAAAATGAGGAATATGCATAGAGAGAAAACTTGACAACTTGCGAAGATTTACCCATAATAGCCTTTCCATGAATTGTCATGTAGAGATTTAAAAAAAAACACCACCCTTTCTCTCACTTTTGCCCTCCTGGTGGTGTTACAGCTAAGAAAGCCGTCCTGGTTTCGGCTGTGACAGAGTTAATTTTCTTCTTAGTAGCTGGTACAGTGCTGTGTTTTGGATTTAGTGTGAGAATAATGTTGATAACACTCTGAGGTTTTAGTTGGTGCTAAGTAGCACTTATCTTAAGCCAAGGACTTTTCAGCCTCCCATGCTCTGCCAGCAAGCAGGTGTGCAAGAAGCTGGGAGGGAGCAGAGCTGGGACAGCTGACCTGAACTAGCCAAAGGGATATTCCATACCATGGAACGTCATGCCCAGTATATAAACAGGGGGGAGTTGGCCAGGAGGCACGGATCACGGCTCTGGCATCGATCAGCAGGTGGTGAGCAATTGCATTGCGCATCACTGTTCCCCTCCCCCCCCTTTTTTTTGTTATATTCCTTTTCACTACTATTATTATTATTATTATTTCTTTATTATTATTGTTAGTATTATATTTTACTTTAGTTATTAAACTGTTCTTATCTCAGCCCACAAGTTCTGTTTTCTTTCCTGATTCTCCTCCCCATCCCACCGGGAGTGGGGCGGGGGGGGCGGGGAATGAGGGAGCGGCTGTGTGGTGCTTGGCTGCTGACTGGGGTTAAACCACGACACTTAAAGCTTAAGCAACACTATATGCAAGTTTAAAAAATAAGCAATTTCTTGGCATGGGGTTTCCTTTATTTTAAAACTACTGGGTGGAATAAGCCTCAACATTTTTATTGGTTTGCGATATGGCTTAGATGGACATTTTGTAAAATATATGAATCAATCAGAGTCATGCTAGGGTGCAACATATGCTATGCTCTTAAGATAATTGAGAAAATATTGTTTAGGAATCAAAGTTTGTTCATTACTTAATATTTCAAACAAATGAAGTATTTGTAGGGTCTGTGACAGAATCTGGTGTCTCATACAGTGATACAAATCCACAATAACTTCACTGAGATGAAAAGAATTTTTCCAGAGTTATGTCAATATCAGTGTTTAGTGTCTGGCTCTTCTAGTGATCAGGGTCTGTTTTATTATCTTTTTAGATATTTAATACTATTCTTGTCATTCAGTAATTGACTATCTTGTGTTAATTGCACCTTTTAAATACTGGCAGTTATCTATCTCTAGTATTGTATTAAAGGCCATTGTGCTGCTGAATGTTTGAGTTTGCAGGTAAGATATAAAACTGAAGTCTTATCACACTTGTCTGCTAAAGATCTTATGAAATTGCTTTGCAAGAATAATATGTTACCATCAGTTTCTTGTATAAACTGCAGTTAGCTTAATTACATTCTGCCTTCCTAAATTCCTTCTGTAGTGTCATTTTGATAAGACATTTTTCACTTTCTGTCTTAAAACTGTTGTGTAATACTGCTTTATGCTGTTAAACATCTGCTGTATTCCACCCCAGTGGTGTCTGATTCATGCGTAGATGAAGTGATTGCTGTGTCCCTGGTATATAAAACACTTTGGTATCCTTTGGGATAAATATAAATGCAAAGTGTTGTAACAAATCTGTAGTCACCAAGGATTTTGTGGTTGTCACTATGTTGCAAGTTATAGCACTTGGGAACATCACAAGCAGCAGTGATGGAACAGTAGAATCAGTTTTTAAATGCATCTGACTCTAAGCTGAAAGAATTTGTAGAAATAGGAATTGACACACAGTTGAACAGCTGTTATCCCAGCTCTTAGAAGACATTGCTAGATTTCCTGACAATACTGATTCCTACCATTGCCCTGACACAAAATGACTCTGGATGCCTCCTAAGCGAAGGAATTGTCTTGGAGACCATGGAACAAAAAAGATCTGTCTAAATCCTCCTTCTTCTGCATACCTGAAATTTCCATGAGCAAACTGGGTGGTGGGTGGTATACCCCCAAGTATTGCACTTGGAAACTTCACATTTTTCGTAACTGCCACAATAACAGTGATACAGAAACTGGTTCAGTGGCGTTACAGCTATTTTGGTAATAAAAGGCAAAGAACTTACAAGATGGTTGTTTGCCTTTGATTTTCGCAAATACACTTCTCCATGGTTTTTAGAGAAGAAGAATTTCTTCAAAACTCTTCACTCTAATGCTTGCAGTATTGTCCCTCAGAATAGAGAAAAGTACCAAGAAAACTCTACTCAGAGAACTTGACAGAAAATTTCCTCCAACATTAGCCAATACTTGTGCTTTTGTGTGTGTTTTCTTTCATCTTTCTCTGTTGGTTTTCTTTCCCACAAGTGTCCATGAACCAAAGTAAAATTCACTCTTTTCCAAAGGATTATAACTGTGTTTTTATAACTGTGGGATTTTTTTCAGACAGTGAAGTGTTTATCACACAACACTATAAAACCATTTTTGTCTTGCCGAATAGTCTGAAGAATTAGTCAGTCTGAACTGTCTCAAAATACTCTTGAAAGCACAAAGACATATTTATGTTGTGCGTTTCAGGGGGAATGTGACACTTAATAGTCCATTGGAATCCAAGTCACACTAGCATGCTGAAAAATACTTCTAGGTAAAAAATTACCTGTAAAATGACAAACAATTTAGGATACCTTAGATGCGCAGGAATGACAACAACATAACTTGTTACTGAGGAAGAAGACTGAACTACTTATATATGAAAAACCTCTCCAATACAGTGAGATAATTCCATATAAAGTCTACTACTTATCAGAGAGTATAGTTCATAAAATTCTATTGCTGCCCATTGAAATTTTGAGCAGTCTTGCTACTGATGTTTCAATTGTAAATGAGAAACTTATTTTCAGCTGCTTGAGTAAATATTCTTTCTTAAAACAAATCATAAATTAATTTCAATGTGCCTGCAGACTCTGTAGCCTACAGTTTAGTACTGGTAAATCTACATATATATGCAATATAGTTATGGTTGTATAAAATAATGTGTCAGATGGGATCCAAAGAGAAAATGACAGCTTGTGCAAGTACTGGAATGCCGATGATAGTAGGCTCCCCTATTAATATTAGGATGTGAATATGGTTATTAAAATGTTGTTTAAAGTAGCTCAGAAGATGTCATATAGAACGCTTGAGATAGATAGATAGATAATAAATGCCAGAGAAACTAGTGGTAAATACAAAGGAACTTGTAAGAAGAAGGGAGGGAGAAGCAGTATAATGTGTTACTTTTTGTTCCCAAGTTCCAATGCACAGCAGAAGAACTAAATGCATCATATTTATTATAACAGCCATGTCTTCTTTGTCTAGTGCAATAAAATGGTGCATTTAAATATATACTATGATGTAATATGCTACAAATGTGTAATACATCAAGGAGAATCTAGACTCAGTATGCTGTTCAAAACATAATAGTTCCAATTTAAGGATTTTTTTGTTGTTGTTCTCTTTAGTGCTGGGGGGAGGGGAGGGAAAAGAAACTCCAGGAACTTGGTAAAGACAGGATTTTTCATGCTATTTTATAAGCTCTCCTTTTTCCTGTACTTTAAATATACTGACAGACACCATGATATATTGATATTATTGTTCTTCAGTCAGCATAAAAGGATGGTAATTTATTGATGATTAAATCTTCAAAAGGAGTATTGGTTTGGAAGTTCTGCTGGATTTGAAGCAGCTTATTTGAACTGTTTGGACCTCATAAGTCTCTCTAATTAAAACCTAGAGTGAACTTTTTATTTTCTTCTGAGAATGCCAGTCCTTTCGTACTGAGTGTATGACAAGAACATTGGCTCTCGATGTCTCCCTAATTTTTAGTGGTTCTTACTGAAGCTGGTTACGGCTACTGCTATAGCAATAGTAAAATCTACAATAAGTAAATTTTATAACCTAGAGAATAGGACAAGAAATAAAGCTTTTCTGTTTTAAAAATTATTTCTACACACATATATATATTGATTATAGGAACTTAGCAGGCTTTCTGAGCTAATTAAATCTCCAAGAAGACATTGTTTTCTTTATTCTTTTTCCCAGCTTTCGCCTAAGCATATCTCTCTACACACAGAGAAGACCCTCTGTATAAGCATTTCCTATATTACATGAAAAAGAGAATGAAATTTAGTGGTGTTGCTTTCTCTGTATCTTTCTACAATGAGGCAGAAGGCACTTTGGGGTCACTGACTTGCTGGTAATGATGGGAAGAAACCAAGGGCTCCCCAGAGAAAGGGTAATGGAGTTGCAAACAGAGCTGACTTAAGAGGACTGCATGTCTCTCCTGAAAAAAACTACATTCTTAATGTCTTATGGTTCTATAATTCATTATATAAAGTACCTTGTCTAACAACCTTGTTGGATGTAATTCTGGCCAACAGACTTCATGGAGCATTCATGGACTTTCTTCATGAAAGGGGGCCCCATACTTATGGTTTGTTTATACTCTATTTAGCAGTATGTCAAACTAAAATTTAGTTTTAAGGCTTAATTCAGGTTTAAGTGGCATAACCCTTGTGATTACCATTGAAAGTGACTAATTTTGCTTTAACATTTCTAGTTCCATCCCCAGCAAATTCATTTGTATGCTTCCGTGTTTGCTGCTTAGGAAACTGCTTTCAAAGGCTTTCTCTTTATAGAACATTCTTATCTGTAGATGTAGTATATGCACAAAAGTCTATTGATGCAACTAAAATGCCTCTAAATTATCATTCATATTATATATCGCATTAGGAGGCTGGTATTTACAGAAATAGAGTCACTGTTAGTGTATCATGGCAGTGACTGTCTGGAAACTCAGCTTTTTTTGGTAAAATTTTATGTAAAAGCTATTTACAAATTTCCACTGTGGAGAATTTCAAATTTTTACTTGCAATATCTATAGAATGTGGGTTTTTGATGAAGAGAAGAATTTGACTCTAACTTCAAAGAACTTTACAAGATGATTTATGGTTGGACTCGATGATCTTAAAGGTCTTTTCCAACCTAAATGATTCTATGATTCTATGATACAGCAAAGCACTTCCACTTCACTGAAATAAATCAACATTTTCCAAATGAAACATTACAATACTTTTTCAATGAAGAATTAAACAAAACTAATATACCCTGCAGAATATGTTGTATTTGTTATTATCAGTAATAGGCAAATATTTTATTTATTTTACCATTTCTATTTTTGGCTTCTAGATAAACTTCCTTATTCCTTAGTTAATACCATTTCCTTCTCCCTTTGCAAGCTGTCTTGCATTTCATATGTGTATATACACATATATATAGAAAACCTTAATAATTTTGCTGAGTTTTGACTTTTACTGTATTTTTTTATGAAAGCAGCAGTTCATTCTTATAAAATGTTCTTACATCTGTGATATGCCTCATCTGCTCTATCACACATATATTATATAGCTAATTGCCCCAATTTTTTCTGAAATCATAGAATATCTCAAGTTGGAAGGGACCCATGAGGATCATGAAGTCCAAATCCCTGCTCCTCACAAGACTACCTAAAACTAAACCATATGACTAAGAGCACCATCCAGATGCTCCTTGAACTCTGACAGGCTTGGTGTCATGACCACTTCCCTGGGGAGCCTGTTCCAGTGACCGACCACCCTCTCAGCGAAGAACCTTTTCCTAATGTCCAATCTGAACTTCCCCTGGTGCAGCTTCATTCCATTTCCTTGTGTCCTGTCACTGGTCACCAGAGAGAGAAGATCAGCACCTCCCCCTCCACTGCCCCCCTTGAGGAAGTTGTAGACTGCAATGAGGTCACCCCTCAGCTTTCTCTTCTCTAAGCTGAACAAGACAAGTGACCTCAGCCACTCCTCATACATCTTGCCCTCAAGACCTTTCACCGTCTTGGTCGCCCTCCTCTGGACACACTCTAATAGTTTGATGTCCTTCTTATGTTGAGGTGCCCTAAACTGCACAGAGTACTCAAGGTGGGGCTGCACCAGCGCGGTGTAGAGTGGGACAATCAATCAGCTCCCTCAACTGGCTAGCAATGCTGTGCTTGATGTACCCCAGGACACGGTTGGCCCTTTTGGCTGCCAGGGCACACTCCTGAGACATATTCAACTTATCATCAACCCAGACCCTGTAGGAGACCAACTGGAAGAACAAACTTGTAACCCCCTGGAACAAAGAGCTGTTTGCTCTGAAGAATAACAGCAGGAGACAAAACTCTATAAGGGTGCGGGGGGAGGATGCTAGATCCCCTGAGCCTGTCCGAAGAATGTCTCAAACACTTGCAAGTAACGAAAGATCAAGCACTCGATGATCCTTGAAGAGGAGCTAAAGACTGATAAGATGGAGTAGCCTGTCAAAGGCTGGATGAATTGCCCAAGAAGCGGTGAAGCCAGCAGTAACTAGGGGAAAGGTAAATGCGGCAGGGGGAGATCGTGACCACCGACTCAATTTGAGACCAAAAAGACTTGCCCCCCCACGTCTGCAAGGAGCATGCATGCTAATCTACATAGCAAGCGAGGCTAATTAAAATAAGAGGCAGTCCACATTGAAGGATAAGAATATAAGGAGGAGGCAAGTGCCAAAAAAGAGGGGGGGACTGAGAGGAAAAGAAGACGAAAAAGGAGGAACTTCTGGACAAGCGCACCCACAGACCAGAGACCCCCCATTGGCTGGATCAATGCTGGAACCTGGACTGGTGATCTCTCCCCCCCCCACCCCCTTCCTCTCTTTCTCTCCTTCCTCTTCTCAAAATATATCGTAAGCCTAACCAAGAAATCCAGTCAGAGTTTTGCCAAGTGCCTTATTCTGTCCAAAAGTTTTAAAGCTTGGAAGTAAAGTTGCTTTGATTGAACCTCCTGAGAACTTTGTTGTTTCTCCCGTGCACCGCCCAGAGTATATCAAACTACCTTTCCCTAAACCCGCCAAGCGGGACGGGACAGACCCCCAGATCTCTTTCTGTGGGGCAGCTCTCCAGCCTGTCGTCTCCCAATTTGTATGTATAACCAGGATTACCCTGTCCCAGGTGGAGAATCCAGCACTTGCTCTTGTTAAATTTCATACAATTGGTGATTACCCAGCTCTCTAGTCTATCCAGACCTCTCTGTAAGGCCTCTCTACACTCGAGGGAGTCCACAGCTCCTGCTAGTGTAGTATCATTGGCAAACTTACTTAATGTACACTTGATTCCTGCATCCAGATCATTTATAAAAACATTAAAGAGCCCTGGCCCTAAAACTGAGCCCTGAGGCACCCCACTGGTGACTGGCCGCTACCCTGATGTAACCCCATTTACTATAACTCTTTGAGCCCAACTTGTCAGCCAGTTGTTCATCCAGCATATTATGGACTTGTCTAGCTGTATGCTGGACATTTTGTCCAGAAGGATACTGTGAGAGACAGTATCAAAAGCTTTGCTAAAATCCAAAAAACCCACATCTACTGGCTTCCCTTGGTCAACTGGATGGGTGACCTTGTCATAAAAGGAAATTAAGTTAGTTAAGCAGGACTTTCCCCTCGTGAACCCATACTGGCTATGACCAATGACTGCATTGTCTCTCAAGTTTTTTTTTAGTAACTCCCTGAATAATCTTCTCTATAATTTTACCAGACACTGAAGTGAGACTGATAGGCCTGTAATTACCAGGGTCTTCCTTCTTACCCTTCTTGAAAATCGGGACGTTTGCCAGCTTCCAGTCAACTGGGATCTTTCCAGACTCTCAAGACCATTGAAAAATAATGGAGAGAGGTCCCACAATAACATTGGCCAGCTCTTTCAGTACCCTGGGATGAATCATACTGGGCCCCATAGACTCATGTGTGTTCAGCTGCAGTGGCAAGTCTTGAACAAGTTCAGAATCGGCTGGGAGTTTATCATCCCACCAGTCATGGTCTTCCAGCACAGGACCCCAGAGGTCCCAGGGCCCATCTTCAGTGTTAAAGACAGAGGTGAAGAAGGCATTAAACGTCTCTGCTTTGTCTACATCTCTATTTGTGAGATGACTGACCTCATCAAGTAACAGACCAATGTTACCTCTGATCCTCCTTTCGCTGTTAACATATTTTAAAAAGCCCTTTTTGTTGTCCTTCACAGTGCTGGCCAGCTTGAACTCTAACCGAGCTTTGGCCACACGAATTTGCTCCCTACAGTGGTGAACAGAATCTCTGCAGTCCTCCCATGTCACCTGTCCTTGCTTCCAAGGTCCATACACTTTCCTTTTCTGCCTAAGTTCTAGAAGAAGATCCCTGCTCAATACTTTCCTCAAAAAAACCCAAACAACCCAGTTTCTTTTATTTTCTTACACAACATTTGTTCTGAAGTTCTTAAACATGGCAAGAAGTCAGTTAGAGAATGCTTATCCTTTCAGTATTAAAACTGGTAGGTCTTAATATGATGGCTGTAAAACTAAATCACAACTGATAATAAAATGTGTATAATTCATTAGTAAAGAAAAAAGACGTCCTTGCAAAGGTCAGCATTCATAAAAATTATTTGTGAGTGAATTAGGGAATATTGGCTCAACAAATGCTTTGTGATGCAATGCTGTGACTTCAGGCTACATTACTATGTCAAAGGCAATTTTTCAAAGTCATGCTGTAGCTTGTAGTTTATATTTAATAAATGTATCTAAGCAAGATAACTAATTAATATTCATTGAATTAGTTGAGAGATGAGACTACTGAGATTTTAACCACAAATGCAGAAGAATAAATTATTCAGAAGATACAAATATATTTTTAGAAATTTGTTCTCCAAACAATTTTTAAAATTTTGAGCTCCTGATGAAATAAATTTAGATCAGCATCTCTAGTGTTAGAAAAAAATCAGGTGCCTATTAGTATTAAAAGGCTGGGAAAATTAGATTCCAGTATATTCCAAAACCTCAGAAACCAGGAAGTCAAGAAATAATTCATATTTTCTTTTTAAAAATATTGAGAACGTAATGAAATCTTCATTATTTTGAGAAATTTGCCAAATCCAACCATGATTCCTAAAAAAACCTATAATATTTATCTCCTATCTCAGTTTTCCATGACACTTCCAACCTCTTTTCATTATTCCTCTTTGTGTCTTCCTCCAAGAAATTCTCCCATTGCTTTAGAATCATGCTAGTGCTCCTCCCGTCATTTGACTATCTGTGATACCCTGGATTTTCCCTATGTGTATTCATTTCCACTTTGTA
Organism: Gymnogyps californianus; assembly: GCF_018139145.2. NCBI lineage: Eukaryota > Metazoa > Chordata > Aves > Accipitriformes > Cathartidae > Gymnogyps > Gymnogyps californianus. Next base: position 23,406,164 of record NC_059475.1, on the reverse strand, counting down.
TAATTCTCCTCTATCTGCCACTAATCTATTGGGGGAAAACTCATTGATATGTTCTTTGCAATCCCTGTGAAGAGACAATGCAATATTACTGTTATGCAGAGTGGTTCTCTAATCATCTTTATTTTCTGGAGTTCTGCTGAAACTTCTCTAATTTCTATACTACAACAAAGATTTTTACTGGTATAAGTATGGATAAAATGCCCCAGACATCCTCTTTACTTAAAAATAGAAATCGAGAATCTGTGGAGGAGCAGAAAATACTCCGGGCTTTTTCCAAACCACAATGCAAAATGCACTTGGGAAGCAGAGGTGATAACAGGTTTATTACTAATATATATATATGTGTGTGTGTGTGCGTGCATGTATATGCATTGCCATTCCATTTCTAGAGTGACTCTAGCTCTGAGACTAACATAGCAGCTATGGAAGATTTTACTGCCAGGGGCTACCTGAGGAAAGGGGCCTTCTTTTCTCTTTCAGTTCTAAAGGGACTCACAAGCATAACTTTCATCTGCAAGGGCTGAATGCTAATGGAGGTTTTCGTCTTTCAGGCAATGTATTTTTAAGGGTCACTCTCTGCCCTTCTCTAAAAATTATTAAGTCCACTGTTCCTTTACAGCAGTGAGCCTTCCTGAGTTTGCTGGAATTTTTTTCACCTGAAAACATAAGACAGATTTGAAAATGCACATAGATGCAAAGGAGCAACATTAACTCACTGGAGAAACAGAGTATCATGTAGAGGCAATCTCCTTTGAATGGTTCATCAGCACACTTCTGTCTTTCGACTTAAGCCAAAGCTTCATTATAAATAAATAGAAAGAAAAGTGGTGCCTACAAAGAGACTCCTGAGGGTAAGCAAATGGAAAAACTAAAGAAATCTCAAAAATCCCTGTAAGGACTGAACGGGAAATAATTACATATTTTGGCAATCACTTAAAGCTTCACACATCAGCCAACCTTTCAGCCTACATCCAGCAGTGAGCGGGCAGGCACTCAGCAATCCCAATGCTGAATAATCATACCGCGGGAAATAAACTTGGGAGTACCATGTGATGCTTTGCTAGGAATTGGATGGTGACAAATGATGATCAACCAGAAGATAAACAATAACAAGCAGGCTTAATGACAACATTGTGAGATTCATCAGCACCAAAGCATTCATTGCCCACTGGCACAGCTCCGTGGATCTTGTTTTTCTTGTGCCAAATTGGAATTCCCTCCATAATTATTTTTTCCTCTCAGTCATCTTTATTATACATTTTACTGTCCAAAAAGTAAATTTTTTAGCTCATCACCAAAAAAGAGCCATTCAGTTTTAACTTACTTTAGATGGAGATAGTAAGATACATAGATAGACAGACACATTTTTTTAAGTCTGTTATATTTCTTTCTGTTAAAAAACCTTACATATACAAAGTATATAAAAAAGAATCAAGGTTGGATTAATAAATATGTTTGATATTGAAATCTCTACGCTAAAAATGGCCAGGATCTGGTGTCAATCAGAGGCAGAAGTGGTGCTGTGTTCATGTAATTGCAGTTGGCTAGCAGCTTGGTCTGATGGGCTGAGACGCTTTGTTTGGAAGGAAGATCAAGGACTCAAGAGTGAAAAGATGCAGATGAGTGAAAGAGCTGGGAAACAGCATGCATATGGTGATGTAGTGAGAACTGATGTATTAGTGCTTTTGGGGTCCATTTGGACTCCTAATCATCCTTCAGTTGAGTTCACTGGCTCCATCAAATTGTAAGCAAAAAAATCACCAGCTACAAATGAGAGGATTATTACAAAACATAGATAAAGCTGAAATTGCTGGCTATAAACATGCATACATCACTGCTTTATGTTTTGCAACATATGCTTGTAAAACTAGAAGTATTATAAAGCTATCTACAGTAAATACGTAAAAAGGATATGTGGGGAAGGAAAGAAATCAAACACAAAAATTCCTTTACAGCTTTGGAGATTGGGTAAGCATCCAGCAAATCAGCTTTTTAGCTCAATTTCTTAGTAAGGCCTGCATTAAATATTTTGCACAGAATCTCAAACCATTTGAAAGGAGTTTAGTTCTCAAAATGTCTGTCAACCTCAATCTAAGTCCATGGAACCTCACTAAATTCATGATGCTGATCACAGCTGGGAATCTAAACTCCCTTTCTCTGTTGCTATTTGTAACTGCTGTTCTTATGTTTTTCTTCCCCTGGAAACCATAAGAGCCTTAGATCACTGTGATATTTGGATTGTCCCTAACTTCTTGGAGGTCAACACGGATTGGGTTTGGTTGATTTTTGTGATCACTGTGGAACAGAATAATTTCAGGCTTCTCATCTATCTAGCAAATTCCTCATAAAATACCTGGATTTTCCAAATGCAAGTTTCATGGTACTTCATTGCATGGTACACCAGATGCAGTGAAATGCAGGTGTGAATAACAGGTCCTTCATTTTCTTGGCTTAAGAGAAGCTTGGTTCATATTTACAGCAGAAAGCCTGGGTTATTTTTCTTATTTCTTTTCCTCTGGGAAACATCCATTTGGTATGCTGTGTGAATTGTGGAAGCTGTTTCATACTCAGGAAATAAAATCAAGTTACTCGAAATGGCTGATGCTCTCTTTTTTAAGCACAAGGTGGCCATCTGTGTCCTTAAGCCAAAACGTATTTATAAAAAAGGTCTTCTTGTATCTGTTTAAATTTTGAGGTTGCTCCTCAGAAATGATACCAAATGAATTCAAAATTATCTCATTAGAACAAAAATAATTCAGAGTAAATCAACTCCTTTCTGTCTCTCTCTCTCTCAAATAAGAGCATACTGACTTTGGTGTAAGTGCAAATCATATATCCTGCCTATAATCACAGAGTATTAAATACTTTTAACAAGTATTTAATTCAGAGAGTAGTAAAAAAGTATATTCTAATATAAGAAAAATTAATATGAAACTAAAAGGAACCCAAACATAGTACTACACTTTTAAAAAGTGTATTTCCCTGCCATAAGTTTTTGAAGCCAAGAACGGAGAAGATTATAACATTTTCATTAAGGCAATAACTACCTCAACATTAAGCTGTTTGAAATGTTTAATTTGGGGCACAAAAAAAATAATGACTCACATTAAAAAATAACGTTTCTGCAGCTTTCATTGTTGTTAATATAATTAATGAATGCACCTTACTATGTAATGTAATAAACAAAGAAAAGCAGGAGGGTATGAAGCAAGAGAATATTTGATATGAAGATATTTATTTAGTGTCAAGTAGCACCCTAGATTTGAATAAATGGCCTGGGAATTAGAAAACTATTAAACAAACAATAGTTATTGAACAAATAGGTTTAATCTATGGGAATGACTAAAACCAAGTTTTGCCAGTACAAAAGTTTCTTAAAAAGTTCTATGCAGGACTTGTCCATCCAATCCCCCCTCTAACTCAAATATAACCCCATACCAAAAATTTTATGAATTCAAGACCTTTCTGCCTGTATGCAGCTACCACAGTGAGAATTGTCCTGGATGCATTCCTTGAGACATTTTGTTCCCCTCATTTTTGCTTCTCTGTACATTGGCCTGTAGTATAAAACTTGCATTTTTTTCAGGATGTTTCCCAAGAAGATTGCAATAGACTGAACATGGATTACTAAAGCTTGGCTTCATAGGGTACTTTTGTGACATTTATACTTAAAGAACCAGAAGAGATTCAGCAGATCAGGACTGGAATTAAAAAAGGAAGACATGTTTTTTCTGATGAAAACCATAGGATCATAGGATAATTCAGGCTGGAAGAGACCTCAGTAGATCATCTAGTTCAACTTCCAGCTCAAAGCGGGTTCAGCTATGGGGTCAGACCAGATTTCTCAGGGTTTTATCCAGTCAAGCTTTGAAATCCCCCAAGGATGGAGGTTGCACAACCTCTCCGGACAACATGTTTCAGTGTTCTCACAGTCCACACAGTGGAAGTTTCTCCTTATATTCAGTCTGAACCTCTCATTTCAATTTATACAAACTGCCTCCCATCCTTCCACTATGCACTTCCATGTATAGCCTAGCTTCATCTTATTGATAACCTCAAATACAATTCCCTTTGACAAAAAAAAAAAAAATCTCATAATAGCATATGAACATGCAACTTCTTGCTACTAGTTTGTGACTTTTATAAGGATGGGGAAAGATTCTTAAGGCCTATGATCCTGAGATACAGAAGAGTGCAGTAACATTACACAAGGAATGAATGATAAAGAATACTGGAATAATAAAAATGGAGTGATTAAATGCATCAAGTTATAGGTTAACAGAAAAATTTCTGTTATAAGCTGGTCTCTTCTGTTGGAAAACAGAGGGGAAGAAAGAAATAGCAGTATTAACTTATCAGGAGATGATTATGAGTTATAAATGTGATACGGCTGAGAAAAAGATCAATATACTTCTGGGATGCTTGAGGCAAAGTAAAGATAGGAAAATACAAGTGATGTTGTACAACATCATCAGCAAGACCTTATGTGGAAGGCTGTGTACACCTGTGATTGCTGCAGTCAAAAAAGAAGAACTAAACCTGGAACAGATATGTTAAGTGCTATTAGGGTATCTGAGAAATGGAGAGCCTGAAAAGAAATACAGTTGCACTCTATGGGGAGGGGGGGGGGGGGGGGGGGGGGAGAAAAAAAAAAGCATAACCTAAACAGAGAGTAAGAAAATTTTATTTGAGGGACACACCCAGTGGCGAAGCAAGAGACTGGAGGAAGCCATCCAGTTTTAGAAGAGCTCTCCATATAATAATAGAGAAAAAACAAGTGTTTGATAAACTTTTGCGTGAGATTGAGGAAGCTAATAGGAGAGGACTAGATTTAACTGTTCAGAAGGTCATATTTTAGAGGAGCATAAGACAGGAAATAATGTATGTAACATACTATTGATATGTTTCAAGACTCGATATACCAAAAAAACACCAAACCACACAACAAATGAGTTTTTACAGGTGGCTAAGATAGGCTTTCCAATAATTAATGGCAAATAAGCATTTTTTTCATAATCAGTGCATGTTGAAAAATATTAATGGGAACCTGTTTCCTTTCAGAAGTTAAAAAATACATTGCCGATTCTGTTAGTTTCTTGGAGAACTGCAATAGCACCGTATAAAGAATCTTCACGAGACAACATCATGTACTCTGCTGTGAGATGATTGTGAGTTCTGAATTACTTCTTCCTAGCCATTTTCCTTGAAGCTAAAAGATTGTAATGTTTTCATACTCAAAGGTCAACCTTTATTAGAAACATAAACTGAAGTAATTTTTTTAAATAGAGAAAGCTCACAGAAATTAAGGCAGAATAGACATAGTGATAAGACAGAAGAAAAATAAAATGGGCTTATTAACATACTTCCCACACACACACTCTGTCCTTGTAAGAGAGAAATCCTCTTTCCTGAAAGTGATTTCAGCGGCTTTATGAGTTGCAGAAAACTCTGTATCAGATCCTTAGGAAGTCTCTCACCTGACTTCAGTTATGCTTCCCACTCCTTTCTCTTGCTTAGAAAATGCATGAGTTACCACTCCTTGTTCAAAAACTCCCTTTTTCCCTGTTTGCCCCGCTCATGAATCTGAAACTTTTTTCTTCCAGCTGAGCAATCTTGTCTCTGAGGGAAGAAGCAATCTTTCCCTAGTTCAATCCCTCTTTTTTTAAAAGGAACATAACATACAAACGGAAGTAAAACAACTACTGTCCATCACAACCACACTTCTATACAGATCCATTAAAAGCATTCCCCATATTGCAAAACTGAGTGGATGAAACTAGGTAAATATCTTCCTTAAGTGCAGGGCTTAATGCAAAAATTTTCAGACACAATCTAACTGTGCTTCAAATCTATGTGTACAGCTGGAAGACTAACTGAATTTTTTTTTTTTAAAGAATGTTTTAATTCTTCTTTTTCATCATTCAAAACAAAAATGGCAAGTTCTACTGAAAATAGTATTTGCTAGCTGCAGATGCCAAAATATCTTTTATGCCAGAAAATTAGATATTGTTTTAGTAAAGCTCATAGGTAGCAATAAAGTATTTACAGTTTTAAAGATTTTTAACACTCTCAGTCATCAGCTGAAGCATTTTTTCTACAAGTTTGGAAAATAAAGGATTTAAGTTTCTCTCTCCCTCTTTGTAGATTTTAAAACAAATGCAATCTTCAGGAGTTAAAAAAAAAATAAAGAAAATGTAGTAAAGCCCTTTGTTTCTTCCTCTATTTTTTTAGCTTTCATTCAGCGTTGCCATATTATTCTGATGATCAAACCTCTTCCTTTTTTTTTTCTCTGTCGCCACAGGAGTAGCATCTTTTTCTTATTACTTTCATGATCCTTGGTCAAGACACAACTGAACTTCAGAGTCCTGACATTCTAGTGATGTAAACTGTAGATGTTCAACTAATTCCTGTTAAGGGGTAACTCTGCTTTGGTAATAAGAATGGAATTATAAAACAAAAGATGGGTAGATGCTATCTTTCACTAAGAGCAGATCTGATTGCAAAGATTATTGAATTTTTTCAAATTACACTGACTTCCATTTAGAGTACTTGGCAAGTTTCTTGTTTGTCTAAGTGGTAGAGTTTGTCTGTAAGGGAAATAATGCCAGTTGCCTCACTACTATAAAACATATTGGCTTTTACATAGTTAAAGAAAAATTGTTATGACTGACAAATAATTAGAGGATAATTATGATTTCATCTCTCTTCAAAGAATTTACGTTATTCTATTTCTTTCCTCTTCTGCATTATGACAAAAGACTAAGTGACAGCACAGCAGCAATGAGAAATCCCTGAGCCGTTGGAAACATGAAATAAAGTAACCTCTCATGATGTTCTCAGCCCTAAGAACAATGCCTATTGCTACTCCTCATATACACTGTAATTTTTAACAGGATATGTGAATATTTTTGTAAGTTTGCATTTACTTAATACCTGTTTGGATAAGGTAGATCAACCATGCACTTTTCAGGCTGATGGTTTTTGATACGATGTGCAAATACTGTTCCCAATTATGTTAGCTACTGGTCATGTATTTGTTTGTTTGTTTGTTTATGTGTTTATTTATTTTTACATATATTATTGTTGATATTTCTTGAATCCAAAATTCATACATTTCACCAAACGGTAAGGAGTTACAAAGGTATTATTTTTCATTTATAGATCACCATTCTTCAAAGGAACTTGAAGCCATTTATAAATGATGCCAAATTAACTAAATTTACCACTGTAATTTTCCTTCCTTTGCAGAAGATTAAATTTTGGTATCAGTATGTTAAATGACTCACACAGAATAGACCCAGAGTTAATGCTAAAATATAGAATACAATCTGAGTAAATAGTTTCAACAAGAATAAAGAATTACTGATAATAAAAGTAGAAAATGACACTGAATATACTGCAATTCACAAATTATCTAAGTCTCTGATTTCCAGAGTTTTCTCCTGACAGAAGTTATTTTAGAAAAGGATCAGAGTAAGAAGATGGAATACTGATTAAATTCATGAATAGCTGAAAATAAACAGAATCGTAATATTTTGGAAAGCCTAAATTAAGTACCATAAAAATAAACCGGTTTTAGTTTATTGCTACTAGCTTCGATAATAATATACATCATATCGAGACACTGCCTTTCTCCCCTTTTGTTACAAACATATATTAATTTGCTATACCTGCACCCATATTTTGTTACTGTAACATACTAGCCATGAAATAATACCTAGAAGTTTCAAAATGTTTACCCAAACAAGCCACAAACAGGGGTACATTAATATTAAAGATTCATTAAAGTAAACAAATGTGGTTCACACAGTTAACAAGAACATTAAGTGTATCTTTTTTTCTACAACTTCAGACAATGACTTTGCAAATCTATGCACTGAACAACAGCTGTTACACTGAAATGCTGTATCACCAACACAAGACATATGGCCATCAGGTAAAAAAGTTTGTCTCTCGAATCATAGTGTAAAACAGTGATTTGCATGGGATCACATTCATGATGATTACCAACTGTAGCTGCAAATAGCAAATGTTATTTTACTGACTGTATACCACAGATAATGGAAATGAACTGTTACATGAATGTGTCTTTGAAATGGGAAGTTCTCATTCCACATACATAGTTTGGTTGGCAACTGCACTTTTGGCAATAACAACTTTGTTTCAGTTTAAAAAAAAAAAGGTAAATTGCCCATCTTTGTATATACAAATGCATTGTGAAGAACTGAATTACAGGCACATTTTATGCAGGGAAGAAAAGAAGTTCTGTTTTTCAGTCAGCGTGAATTTGTGAGTGGGAGCCATGAACTCCTGTGCTGTAATCTCAGTTTTATTGCTATGATATTGAGCAGATAAGTGAAATTGTGCTTGTTTTCAGATTTCCAGTTAGAAAAATCAATCAATCTAGGTTGTCTAAATTAAGGACAGTCCTCATTAAGGAATGGATTAAAATAGCACTTGGCATGTGTCGTGGTTTAACCCCAGCCAGCAACTAAGCACCACACAGCCGCTTCCCCCTCCCCCCTCCCAGTGGGGTGGGGAGGAGGAAAGGAAAAAAAGTAAAACTCGTGGGTTGAGATAAGAACAGTTTAATAACTAAAGTAAAATATAATACTAACAATAATAATAAAGAAATATAATAATAATAATAATAATAATAATAATAATAGCAATGAAAAGGAATATAACAAAAAAAAAGGGGGGGGGGAACCAGTGATGCACAATGCAATTGCTCACCACCTGCTGACCGATGTCAGAGCCGCGATCCACCCCTCCCGGCCAACTCCCCCCTGTTTATATACTGGGCATGACATTCTATGGCATGGAATACCCCTTTGGCTAGTTCGGGTCAGCTGCCCCGGCTATGCTCCCTCCCAGCTTCTTGCACACCTGCTTGCTGGCAGAGCATGGGAAACTGAAAAGTCCTTGGCTTAAGATAAGCGCTACTTAGCAACAAGTAAAACATCAGAGTGTTATCAACAGTATTCTCACACTAAATCCAAAACACAGCACTGTACCAGCTACTAAGAGAGTTAACTCTGTCCCAGGCAAAACCAGGACAGCGTGTCTGGAAAAGAGATTTCTGGTATAGAGTTGAATTAGAAGTGTTATCTTTGCAATAAATTAAGAGAACTAAGATATTTACCATTCATATAAAATAATGTCCTTAAAAGAGCAATGACTACAAAATAAAATTATTAAAAGTCAGAAAACGACAAAATTAAGATAGTACCCTTAACTCTGTCACTTTTCTCATATATACTAGGATACAGTCTCCAGTAATGGAATCACATGCTATTTTTCCGCTGAATCCTTACTTTCGTAAGTGTGTAAATTGGATAACACAAAACATCTGCCATTCATCATGCGCGGCTCCATAACTAATTTGCTGCTTGCTACCCAAAGACATCCTTAAATAAGAATTTTACTTACTTTCTTGATCATTTTTTTTCTCTTTTTCCTATTGCTAAAAGCAAAAATAAAAAAGATAACTGTGTCTTTAAGCACCCTGAGAGAGTTAAAATATATCAGTGTATGGTCATGTTAATTATTCCTATTTTCCTAGCTGAACTATAGGATTGTAGGATTTTTTAATGTACTCCTAAATGTCATGTGCTTAAATGTTAAAGCAGCAATTCTCTTCCACTGTAAAGAAGATGGGAAAATGCATTTTCATAAATCACTTGCAATTTAGTTAGATTAAACTTTCCTTTATTCATGTAGTTAACCACTGTTTCAAGTATTTATTCTGGGACAAAGAGATGCATGCTGAGAAAAAAAAATAGGAGACAGTACAGGAAAGAAAGGAAACAAGCAACTGGAAAAATTCTGTCTAGTGGATTATCGTCTGTCAGATTCTTCTCCCTTTTTCTCTTCTTAGAGGCAGGCAGCTCTTACAGTTTTAGTTATGCAGCATACTATCTATTGCCTCTAAACAGTATAGATTACCCTTAGTTTTATCAGTGTTAGCATGATGTATCTGACCTTAGAGTAAGCACCATGAAGATGAATGAGTAGTGGGGATACTTTAAACCAAGTAAACATAAGTCTTTCTGCATTCCAATGTCAATGTTTGCTTTGAATTGGCAGTTATCAGTTCCTTCTAAAAGTATATATGCTCTAGAGAGTCCAGCAGAATCAGAAGTATTAGGCTTAGTGCCAAATCATTTGGTGAAACTCTGTTGTATATACATGCACAGTCTACAGAGTAACGTAGAAATAACCTGGATACCTTTAAACTCCAGAAGCAGAGTCAAATTTCACTATTCTGTTTGTGGTGCTGTTGCTTCTAGATTTCATCGTTATTTAAATTAATGTATTGAAATCTAGTTCAAATCAACTTGTAGTTCTGATCCATTTAGAACATTACCACTATTTGAGAAACGTAATTTAAATCTATTTGGGTATCTTTATACCACACAACAGTCAGAGAAATGACATAGTTTGAGGCCTGTATTATACAGGGAGGAGCAATAAACACTGGAGCACTAGGTCTGGTGATGGAAAAATGGAATGAGAATAATTTTATCTTGACTTACAAAGTTTAATTAGAAAGACCGTGTGAATTTCAATGCACATGGTTCAAAAATGTTTTCTCTGACATGATATGAAATCTTTCTCTTAGTTACAATTAAGTTATTTATTGTTCTTTCCACCCTTTCAAATACAATACTCTTTAAAAAACAAAAGTATTTAAAACCAGGATGTTATTCTGATAGAAAACATTGTTTAGTTTTGAAATGTCTCAACTTTTCTAATGTTTCAAGTTTTCAAACGTAATTATTCAATTAATTCATTAGTTTTTCACAAATAAATGATTGATGGAAACGAAAACCAAAATACAAAAACTGAAAATAAAACTGCATTTTTTGTAAATTATGTTAAAAGAAAATAAAATTAAAAGATTGGTTTAGTTTATTATGGTCCTATCTACTGACTTCTAAATAACTGTACTTATATTTAGGGCTCACTCAAAACATGAACTTGGTTATTTGGTAATTTCTGTTACAGAAAAGTAGAAAGTAAGATTTTTTTTAAAGTGTGAGGTATGTGAATTAATAGTACATAAGAAAGATCTCACAAGCATATTAGATCAAACACAGATATTTGAACACATAAGCAAATATAGCATATTTTCTATATTGGCTATTTTGGAATCAGGTTTAGTCAAAAAGTCTATGGAAGGCTTAAAATGATCTAGCGAATTCAAAAGGATTCATGAGGAATTTTAATCCTAAGGAACTATGCAGTGTCCAGTGCAAAAGATGTTTTGTTGGGAAATTCCAAACATTCTAGCTGTTCGTCCATATATTATTGTAATAATATTTTATTCATTAATATGCCTGTAATTTCTTACCAAGAGTTTCAAAAGACTCATTTAAGTAAAGCTTTCAAATATGTGGCTACAAGAGATTGCTCTGCCATTTTTAGGCAGAGTAAGCCTGGTTTCTTTTTTCATGGGGGATTTTAGAAGACAAAGTGAAACAGAAAAAAAGAGACTGAGTCCTCCTCTGTGTTAAAAAGTAATGGTAGCATTATACAAATTGTTTACATGACTTGTAGCAGATTATATTCTTCATTTTCTGCCTTGTTCAACCACCTGTCAAATAAGAATCCATTTAACAGAATGTTCTCTTTCTTCCTTAGCATGTATTAAACCTACAACCAGGTTGCTTTCATTATAATGCCATTCAGCTAAAAAAGCTGCTTTGAAAATGGTTTCTTCTGCAGTAAGTTCTGCATGTTTAGTGATGCACTAACACAGTGTGAAATACAACTGTTACGGTTTTGCTGACATTTTATATACTCTTTGTTTCTATGTAAAGAAGGGATAAAAGTAAAAGGACAAACTGTGAGATGCTTCAAGACATTGTTTCAATTAAAGCAAGCCACTTCCAAAGAAATGAACTGAGTACAAAGGAGAAAGCGCAGAAGGTGTGCCTCCACAGAGAGATAAAGGAGGATTGACGATGCCCACAATTCTCTCCCCCATCTGTATCATTCTGCACCACCTCCCTCCCCCTCTCCCTTCTTCCCTCCCTCCCTCCCTCCCCTCTTTCCCCCATCAGAAAAGATGGAAAAAGAGCCTCCTTCTTATTTTTGCCTCCTTCTTTCACTTGGAAGCTGTCAGAAGGAAATACCTAACAATATGAACCGGTTTTGCACATACAGACTCCGGTAGATATAATCCAATGAAGCCATTTTTGAGTGGTTTGGGATTTTTTTTTTTTTCACATGATTCTGAGAAGTAGACACATAATTGTTAAAGAAAGGGTGGAAAAAACAAGTGTAAGGAGTATGTAGTGCAGAATCATTTGATTTTACGAGCCAGCCTCTTGACTGGTATATAATTAGGAGTTTGTACCAGATCAGATGTACAGGCTATTTATATGACTTGAATCCAGCCCATCAAACTAGCATGGTACTTTCCTGACTGGAGGGAAAGGGAGGACCTTGATGCTTGATGCAAAACAGCATCACAAACCGAATTTAACTTCCTATCAGCCACAACTCCTATTGAAGTTGGTCAATTTTTCTTTTCTTTTTGCTTGTGCTCCTATTTCCAGCCCTACAACTCACAAATGGAACAACACAAAGGATGTTTAGACATATGTAATCATCCTTCTTAACTTAGAAGTCGTATGTTCAAGTCATTTGCATGTGTTGTTCAAGTTACCCATTTCATGTTGGTATAACATGGTAATGTCTGTAATGAAAAACAAATGTTGTGAAGAATTTTTCAAGAGCACAAATGAAGGTAGCAAAGTCTATCTCCAAGAAAGGCAACAAGATACCCATATGTTCCTCCTAACTTAGCTTTTTGTGTCTGTATCAGCACCTTTTGATTTAACAGCCATCCTGTTATTACCATCACTTTTGAAATGTATTCTGGACTTATTTGTGTCATGTGGATCTAAATTTAGTGAATGGAGTTCTCTATAAACAAGGCCATTACTTTGGCTAGTGGTGCTTAGTGTTGAAAAGTAACCCTTATTAGAATGCTGCTTTTTTTATTTCTACTGGAGCTAGTAGCGTTGATCTGTCTGGTACAAAAGCAAATACTGTAAAGAAAGGGAAACTGCACAAATTTAACTCTTAAGATAAGAGATAGACTTAGGCAGATAATATAGAAAACATTTCTTGCTTGCCCCACCAAAGAAACCTAATATAAATAGGGTGTGAGTTTTCACAAATTGTTTGAAGTAGACATCTTACTCCATGCCAATTTAAAACACCAGAAAACCCCTCTCCACTTGCTATTTTCAATTTGCTTCAGCCACACAGAAACTCTGAACTTGCCCAAAGCCAGTTTTGATAAGCAAGGCTTCACCTTATTTAAGGTAAGAGAAACTTTTCCCTAAAGCCAGCTCCCTTGGCCCTTCATTTCAGACAATGCTTCAAGCTAGCTGTGAGGGACTGAAAGAGCTAACGCCTGTCAAGGTCTCAAACATTGTAGCAACCAAGGTACGGTCTGCATAGCAACTAGGGACCTCAGTGAGAAGTTGTTTGGCGTGGACGCAGGGGGCGTGCCGGAGGGTGTGCCATCCAGTGTTCTGGCAGACCCTGCATGGCAACACACCCTACGTGGCCAGAGGTCACACAAAGTTTATTTGAGGAAGGGGCTTGCAGCTCCTTGGAAAGTCCCTAAGACCACCACCCCAATAAGCCGCACATGCTCAGTAGGTAAAGAACCATCTGGAATACCACCATATATGTTAAGAACTGTCTAGAATGAACCCATATAAGTCTTCTGGAGGGCGGAGATTAGACTGTAAAAGACACAATTGCAAAGAGCCAGATTGTGCACCCATCGCTGGAGGATTGCCACGCTCGTCGTCGACGCCGCGGGAGCCAAGGGTGGTAACTCTTTTCTCTTTCCCTTTTCCTCTCTTTCCTCTCTTCGCATGAGTGTTTTGCTAGGACCCACGCTGCCCACCGTTACGCCTTCCAGAGTTTGGAATAAAGCATTCAAAGGGATCGTTTGGTGTCGTTTCACCTTAATTTAGCCCGGGGGGATCCCAGAACCTATACGACCCTCTGGTCTGTCCAATCTGGGTTGTAACACTAGCCTCTTAGGTTAACTGCAAAAAGTGAAAGTGTAAGGTGAAGAAACAGTCTTTACAATTAGTCAGGAAAATACAGTACAGCTAAAGTTTTAAGCAAGCCAAAAGTCCTGCATATACAGAGTCTAATCCTGGTGTCCTCAAATGACTCCCAATTTTTCTGTGGCTTCTGTGCTGGTTTTGGCTGGGGTAGAGCTAATTTTCTTCGTAGTAGCTAGTATGGGGCTATGTTTTGGATTTGTGCTGGAAACAGTGTTGATAATACAGAGATATTTTCCTTATTGCTGAGCAGTGCTTACACACAGTCATGGCATTTTCTGCTTCTCATACTGCCCCACCAGCGAGTAGGCTGGGGGCGCACAAAAAGTTGGGAGGAGACACAGCCAGGACAGCTGACCCCCAACTGACCAAAGGGATATTCCATACCATATGATGTCATGCTCAGCATATAAAGCTGGGGGAAGAAGAAGGAAGGGGGGGATGTTCGGAGTGATGGCACTGGTCTTCCCAAGTAACCGTTACACATGATGGAGCCCTGCTTTCCAGGAGATGGCTGAACACCTTTCTGCCGATGCTATAGTATACAATACTATACAATAGTAGTGAATAAATTCCTTGTTTTGCTTTGCTTGCGTGCGTGGCTTTTGCTTCACTTATTAAACTGTCTTTATCTCAACCCACGAGTTTTCCGACTTTTACCCTTCCGATTCTCTCCCCCATCCCACTGGGAGGGCGGCGGGGGGGGAGGGGGAGAAGTGAGCTAGCAGCTGTGTGGTGCTTAGTTGCCAGCTGGGGTTAAACCACGACAGCTTCACTTGGATACACAGTGCAAACTCAGCTTTATAAAGAATTTGGAGAAGGCCCAAACACTTTTTTTTAAACCAAAAACTTTATCCTAGGCTGGCTATTTCAATAGGACTCATATGTATAAAGACTTTCTGTGCTGAAGATAGTCCCTAAATGCATAATCCCTGCTGAGCAAGCTGGTTAGGAGAAGCTGCCACCTTGTCTGTAGTTCTCAGCAGGCATGCAATTTAAACACTGAGGAGTTTAGGTACTCTTTGTAACACTGAGCATTCTGCTCCAAAGAGCTTAGAAGTGCAAAGCCAGTGAATGTAACCTGTCTTCTGTTAATACTGCACTTTGGTGTGCTTGAATTGCATTTTACTTTTCCTCTTTTGTTTTCCCTTCAAAAAATGGAGAAGTAAATCCCTGTGAATATAAGAAAGCCTATTTTTCATAGACAAATAGACCTATGAATAATATATGGTTTGAAGTAAATTTCTGAAAATGTACCCTGCCAGAATTTGCCAGAATGCTTTAAAGTGAGGCAAAATAACTCTTAACATGCTGTTCGGAGGCAGCTGCTAAAAAATCAGATCTCTCTCAAAAGTCATGTGTTTCTGTAGAGCTAATTGGAAACGATGAAATTGTGTTACTTAATGAAGAAGAAATCAACAAGAATTTTCGTGGGGTGTTTACCATGTTATCATTAGATAACACACTAGAGTTGTTGCTACTAAATGTGTTATTCCTACTGTTTTCAGTAAACATGTATTTACTACATATGTATTGTAAAATCCCATGTGTTACTTCTTTGGCTGGAAATCGTTCTTATAACAAGGTTTTTGGTATTTATTTCCTCTGTTATTAGGAGGGGAAGTACCCTGAAATGTGGGATTCTAAAGTGAAATTACACTCATTTGGAATTATCTCTTTAATTTGTAATATAATTTACAGTAAACCTTTTTAACCACCTTTTCAGTGGCTAAATATAGCTCTTGTCCCACTACAGTTTCCTAGCCAGAATTTAATTATAACTACTATATTTCATTTTTTCACACTGTGCATTCAGAGTGTCCATTGATTTCAGACTGAGCCAGGGTCTCTGGACAATTTGAAGAGTAAAATCTATGTGTTTAGTTAAGAATAGCTTTAGGTTTTCTTGGGTTAGATCAGCAGCAAAGGAATCAGTGAGAGCTGCTTGAGGCTGGAGTTTGCAAGTGAGATCTACCATTATCTCTCATTGCCTATTACTAAAATATTTGTATATCTTGTGTATTACATAAACAGCATAGACTAGATACAAGGATTCAAAGTTCCAGGATGCACAGACTTCTGTGATAGGCATATGGATACTCTGTGCAGTCAATGAGGAGTGCTTGCTGCCAAGGAATGGGCAGGCATATTGGTCAAGGAGATGCAAGATAAAGATGCTGTTGACCTTGAACTAATGAATGCTGTATGTCTTAATTCCTTACGCCTTTTCAGGAGTTTGCCCTGTGAAAACAGGATTAACTTCCGCCCAATTTCCCAGGTTCCCCCCTTGGAGATAGATATTAATATTCTTTCCTTCAAAGAACTGAGCAAGTGGACCTGCTTCTCCCCACCTCCTCTCCAACTATGACCAAACTAGGAATAGGAAAAGGATATTTTCTCTTTTATGCAATTATACTAACAGATAGAATATTAACCAAGGAAATAGACAACCGGGGCTTCTGCTTCGAAAGGTCAAAACACAATATACTACATTTGATGACAGAACTCTTGTTGTAAGCAGCAAACACCTAGTAGTTAGGCTGTGCTGTTCTGTATCAAGAAATTTCTGGTAATTCTTTTGGGAGTCTGGTTTTCGGTGTTATTTACTGTAAAGAGAGACTATAAAAGCAAGTATACCTTTGTAGCCTATCTGAAATAGAAGCAGCAGGTGTTTAGCTAACATCATCACAGTTCAGAGCTGAGAAGCTTCAGAGTATGAGCACAAATGTAGATTGTGGCTAAACTAATGGGCAATAACTTTCTTAAGCCACATTAATTGGTCAGTCTTGATCACCCGGCAAAGCCCTTAACATCAGAAAAATCAGGATTCAACTTTTCTTTAGAAACTTGAGGCAGTTTAGATTTGTCATTTACTTCTTTCAAACACTTCTAAATTTGAGCTCAGGTTTTCAGCAGCCCATTATTTGCTACTCTGAGAGTAGTTCATATTGTTATTTACATTGACACTAGCAACTATTACTTTTCATTTCTTTTTTGAAGCAGATATATGTGTTGTTTGCCACTGTGCTAGATTTCAGAGCAGGCATGTTCAAATATCACAAAACAGTGATGTGTTTATAGTTATGCTAGTGGCACAATTTACCATGCTGTAGAAAGGAGGAAAATTGCTAACCTTCACTAAAGCAGAAGGAGGATTCTAACAAAGACTACCATAAACCAAATCAGCAATGTTTTTTCACAACTAAAGAGAAGATCAGTAAACTAAAATAAGTTCTTTTATATTACAGATCCCAGTATTAGAGGAATACTAGCTGAAGGCCTGCTTGATTTAAAAAAATTGAAGACAATTAGCAATGTTGCCAAACAGTACAAGGTGCCATGATCTTACTTGCACTTTTGGGTGTTTTTTAATTAAGAAAGAAGAAAATTAGAACTTGATTTCAGACAAAATAATCAAGAAAGCATGGATGGATATCCAATACAAATTTCAAACAGCAGCAACTGGAGAGAAAGTGGTCTGATGACAACTGGTGATTTACTGGAATCTTTGGAAGGTGTTGAGGTAGGGATGTTGTTGATGAGTAACTGAGGGCTTTATTTCTGTTTTCTTCCAAAATTGACTAAAAATACAGGTTTTTAATATCTTTTACTCCAGGATTTTCAAATGCTATTTTGGAAGCTCTGGGGAGACCTTATAGCAGCCTGCCAGTACCTGAAGGGGGTCTACAAGAAAGCTGGAGGGGGACTTTTTACAAGGGGATGTAGTGATAGGACAAGGGGTAATGGCTTTAAACTGAAAAGGTAGATTTAGATTAGATGTAAGGAAGAAGCTCTTCACTGTGAGGGTGGTGAGGCACTGGAACAGGTTGCCCAGAGAAGTTGTGGATGCCCCATCCCTGGAAGTGTTCAAGGCCAGGTTGAATGGGGCCTTGAGCAACCTGGTCTAGTGGAAGGTGTGCCTGCCCATGGCAGGGGGGTTGGAACTAGATGATCTTTAAGGTCCCTTCCAACCCAAACCATTCTATGATTCTACGATTTTCCTCCCAAAATTTGAAGATTAAGTCACATTATTAGATATCAATAGTAGTGATGTTTCATGAAATAATGGATAAAGAAATCAACATAAGAAACCACAAAATGTTATTAGGTATATTCTATTTACAGGAGTTAGACAAATCAGATGACATTTCTCTCAGCAATAATATTAATAGCAATGTATAAGAAGTAATTGGTGGCAGTCATATAAAGAAAAACATTAGGAGACAAATTTATGAAGACTGATGGCAAAATCACTATTGAATTGGATGAATAGTTCCTTTCACTTGGGTTTCCAGAAAGAAAATAAGCGGGTCCATGGTAGACTTTGAAATCAAAGAGAACATCAGTAATTGACTAATGCAGGATGTACTCAAGCTACTGCTAAGTGTGTTAAATCCAGGGAAATGAAGTGGGATTGCTTGGAAGTTGATAGGGTAAACAAATAAAATATGATGTAGTTATTCTTGCAGAATGACAGGAGACAAATATTTGCATAGGAAGAGTGCTGAGATGATGTCAAGGCGTACTAAGGCACCTTTTCAGTGGAAATAAAGTTTGGAATTTCAATGTAGATAAAAGATAATACAGTTTGACTCAGACAGACTCTCTTCAGGATAGTAAAACATTTATATACCACCATATTCTGAATAATTTCAGAGGAAAAGAAATAATTTCTTGTTTAGTTAAACCAAACGCAGTAGTAAGTAAAAATAAGTCTACGTATTTTTTTAGCTTCATTTCCTCTCCCCCCTCTATTTGAATGCCCTCAAAACATTCACTTTCATTTTTATGAATATTTGCATGCTGCACTAAGGACATATTAAACTTGGTTTATGCACAATTTGAAATACTTTCTAACAGCACAAAATTATAACTGTGGAATTTATACTTGTACAATTTATTTTACAAAATCCTGTAATCAATGGGAAATTGAAGCTATCAGTATAGGCAGATACCACTGGAATTAAGGGAGAACCTTGACTAGTTTGTAGCAAGGTAATTTTATCCTTTAAATTAGCCACTAAAGAACCGTTTGACCACACATACATCTAGCCAATATGTAGGGCTGACCAGAAAAAAAAATCAACTATGCAGAATAGGAAGAATCAACTTTGTAACCCATTTTTAGTACTAAGATCTGAAATTTTCCTAATAATGTCAATAAGCAGCAATCCAGGACTTAAAAGAAATCTTTAAAAACTATCACATTGCTACCAAAAACAAAACATTTATTAATAGCACAGCATGGGATTTCATGGAGACAAATGCAAATATGCTCACATATTCTTTGCCATTTTTTTCCATTTTATTTTTAAATAAAGGGTTAGGAATAATGGCAAATCAAAACTTAAGCTCTAAATTGCAACCTGGATTTCAGGCCTGGACACACTACTTAGACTGGGAAAATCCCTTCTTCCCTACTTTTTTCATGACGTTTTCTCCCCCCCACCTCCAGTGTACAAAGCCTGTGCTGTATGCCTTGTAAGGGTCTTGGAAGACTGACCAATTCTTAGTTTTGGAAGCAAGTGACTGTCCTGGTTTCGGCTGGGACAGAGTTAACTTTCTTTTTAGTAGCTGGTACAGTGCTGTGTTTTGGATTTAGTGTGAGAATAGTGTTGATAACACTCTGATGTTTTAGTTGTTGCTAAGTAGCGCTTATCTTAAGCCAAGGACTTTTCAGTTTCCCATGCTCTGCCAGCAAGCAGGTGTGCAAGGAGCTGGGAGGGAGCAGAGCCGGGGCAGCTGACTTGAACTAGCCAAAGGGGTATTCCATACCATGGAACGTCATGCCCAGTATATAAACAGGGGGGAGCTGCCCGGAAGGCGCGGATCGCGGTTCGGGAACTAACTGGGCATCGGTCAGCGGGTGGTGAGCAATTGCATTGTGCATCACTGGTTTTTTTTTTCCTTCCCCCCCCCCCCTTCTTTTGTTGCATTCCTTTTCATTACTATTATTATTATATTTCATTATTACTATTGTTAGTATTATATTTTGCTTTAGTTATTAAACTGTTCTTATCTCAACCCACGAGTTTTACTTTTTTTTTCCTTTGCTTTCCTCCTCCTCACCCCACTGGGAGGGGGAGGGGGAAGCGGCTGCGTGGTGCTGAGTTGCTGACTGGGGTTAAACCACGACAGCCTTTTTGGCGCCCAACGTGGGGCTCGAAGGGTTGAGATAACGACAGATCTGATCAGAGTGTGTTAAAACAAACTTGTTATAAGTATTCATTGTATTGGTTTGATAGTTACTGGTTTCAATGTGGCTTCGTTTGCTCTCAAAGTTGGTGTTGTGGTTCTTGAAATTGCGTTATGTAATGCCCTACTTGCAGTATATGCTCCCTGTTGTGCTGTTTATCATCTGCGGGAACCGGGCTAGAGTTATCACGTTGTTGTTGTTTGTAACACTGGTTTATGATATGATAGAAGTGCAAGCCGTGAAACTAATCGGGTGTTTGTACTCGGCATTGTTGTCACCTCTGTACTTCGGGAGCTGCCTATGGGAGACTATTAATAATTGTACCTTTTACCTTTTCTCCTCTGGGAACCAATCTGTGGAGGAGAGATCTCCGTACTTCGGGTGCTATCTCCTAGAGAATATTAATAACTGCACTTTCTACCTTTTCTCCTCGGGGAGCCAACCTATTGGGGAGACATCTTCCCACATCTTCCTTTTCTTTGCCAGGTTAATTGCAATAGCATTGAAGGAGTTTGTAAATTTTGAATATCCTTGGGATGTTGAACTTAGTATGGTCGTACTGCTAGGAATCAGCCTGTTCCTGAATGTGATTCAGATCTTGCCTAGGGTTAAACAACTATTTAAAAATACCACCCAGAGATCAGCTCCCATGACTGCAGCTACTCCAACTCTGGTGACAGGCACTACGGCTACTCAAACTCTGGTGACAGCTACTGCAGCTACTCTAATCCCTATGACAAGCGCTGTGGCTACTCAAACCCCAGCAACAGGCACTGTGGCTACTCAAACTCTGGCGACAGCTACTGCAGCTACTCTAATCCCTATGACAAGCGCTGTGGCTACTCAAACCCCAGCAACAGGCACTGTGGCTACTCAAACTCTGGCGACAGCTACTGCAGCTACTCTAATCCCTATGACAAGCACTGTGGCTATTCAAACCCCAGCAACAGGCACTGTGGCAACTCAAACCTTGGCGATGGATGATGCAGCTGAACTAGAGGATCAACCGGTGCCAATATCAATCGCCCCTATACAGAAGAGGAAATATACAAAAAAATCAGCTCGCTTAGCGAAGGATGAAGGTGAAGCAGGGCCATCACGAGAACAGGAGGAAGAGGCAGAACCGGAGATAATCACCCGGTCACTATCCCCGAGTGAGCTGCGAGATATGCGAAAAGACTTCAGCCGTCATCCAGGCGAGCACATTATCACCTGGCTGCTTCGATGCTGGGATAATGGGGCAAGTAGCTTGGAATTAGAGGGTAAGGAAGCCAAGCAATTGGGATCCCTTTCTAGGGAAGGGGGCATTGACAAGGCGATTGGGAAAAAGCCACAAGCCCTCAGCCTCTGGAGGCGACTTCTATCGGGCGTGAGGGAAAGGTATCCCTTCAAGGAAGATGTTGTATGTCAGCCAGGCAAGTGGACCACCATGGAGAAAGGTATCCAGTACCTGAGGGAATTAGCCGTGCGGGAGATGGTTTATTATGACCCAGACGATGGGCAGTTACCCACAGATCCAGATGAAGTCCAATGTTCACGACCCATGTGGCGGAAGTTTGTACGAAGTACACCATCATCGTATGCCAGTGCATTGGCAGTAGTGGACTGGAAAGATGAGGAGGGACCAACAGTAGATGAATTGGCTCGCCGACTTCGGCAATACGAAGAAAGTCTCTCTTCCTCCCTCGTCGCGGCTGTGGAGAAACTGCCAGACACGCTAGCCGAGAAATGGTCCCAAGAGTTCCAGCGATTTGAGGATAAGTTTGGCCGCCCACCTGTACGGACCAATACCTCAGCTATTAGGAGAAGGTATTCTTCTGGGCAAGAGAGAAGAGAGAGAAGGTATATACCACGGGGTACCCTGTGGTTTTACCTGCTTGACCACAGAGAGGATATGAGAAAGTGGGATGGAAAACCTACCTCAGTCCTAGATGCACGGGTACGGGAATTGCGAGGAAAAACAACTACAAATGAGGGTTTTTCCAGGAAAATGGTTGCTTCAGCCTCCAGTGAGCACTGCGAGCGGTGTGGCCGACAAAGTGGAAGGGCTGATCTTACTCCTGATTCTATGAAAAGGAATTCTAATCCATTTTTACAAGTGAGTGGAGAATCCTATGACCAGGACTAGAGGGGCCCTGCCTCCAGCCAGGCGGAGGAGAGGGACAACCGGGTTTACTGGACTGTGTGGATTCGATGGCCTGGCACATCAGATCCACAGGAGTATAAAGCTCTAGTAGACACCGGTGCACAGTGTACTTTAATGCCATCAAGCTATAAAGGGGTAGAAGCTATTTGTATTTCTGGTGTGACAGGGGGATCTCAACAGTTAACTGTATTGGAGGCTGAAATAAGCCTAACTGGGAATGAGTGGCAAAAACACCCCATTGTGACTGGTCCGGAGGCTCCATGCATTCTTGGCATAGACTATCTCAGGAGGGGGTATTTCAAGGACCCGAAAGGGTACCGGTGGGCCTTTGGTATAGCTGCCTTGGAGACAGAGGGAATTGAACAGTTGTCCACCTTGCCCGGACTCTCTGAGGACCCTTCGGTTGTGGGGTTGCTGAGGGTCGAAGAACAACAGGTGCCGATTGCTACCACAAGGGTCCACCGGCGGCAATATCGCACCAACCGAGACTCCCTGATTCCCATCCATACGCTGATTCGTCAACTGGAGAATCAAGGAGTAATCAGCAGGCCTTGCTCACCCTTTAAAACAGCCCCATTTGGCCAGTGCGAAAGTCTAATGGAGAATGGAGACTAACAGTGGACTATCGTGGCCTGAATGAAGTCACACCACCGCTGAGTGCTGCTGTGCCAGACATGCTAGAACTTCAATATGAACTGGAGTCAAAAGCAGCCAAGTGGTACGCCACAATTGATATTGCCAATGCATTTTTCTCAATCCCTTTGGCAGCAGAGTGCCGGCCACAGTTTGCTTTCACTTGGAGGGGCGTCCAGTACACCTGGAATCGACTGCCCCAGGGGTGGAAACACAGCCCCACCATTTGCCATGGACTAATCCAGAATGCACTGGAAAAAGGTGGAGCTCCAGAACACCTGCAGTACATTGATGACATCATCGTATGGGGCAACACAGCAGAAGAAGTTTTTGAGAAAGGGGAGAAAATAATTCAAATTCTTCTGAAAGCCGGTTTTGCCATAAAACAGAGTAAGGTGAAGGGACCTGCACAGGAGATTCAATTTTTAGGAATAAAATGGCAAGATGGACGTCGTCACATCCCAATGGATGTGATCAACAAAATAGCAGCTATGTCTCCACCAACTAGTAAACAGGAAACGCAAGCTTTCTTAGGTGTTGTAGGTTTTTGGAGAATGCATATTCCAAATTATAGTATGATTGTAAGCCCCCTCTATCAAGTGACTCGGAAGAAGAACGATTTTAAATGGGGCCCTGAACAACAACAAGCCTTTGAACAGATTAAACGGGAGATAGTTCATGCAGTAGCCCTTGGGCCGGTCCGGGCAGGACCAGATGTTAAAAATGTGCTCTACACCGCAGCCGGGGAGAATGGCCCTACCTGGAGTCTCTGGCAGAAAGCACCTGGGGAGACCCGAGGTCGACCTCTAGGGTTTTGGAGTCGGGGATATCGAGGATCTGAGGCCCGCTATACTCCAACTGAAAAGGAGATATTAGCAGCATATGAAGGAGTTCGAGCTGCTTCAGAAGTGGTTGGTACTGAAACACAGCTCCTATTAGCACCCCGACTGCCAGTGCTAGGCTGGATGTTCAAAGGGAAGGTCCCTTGTACACATCATGCAACTGATGCTACGTGGAGTAAGTGGATTGCACTGATCACACAACGAAGTCGAGTAGGAAACCCCAGTCGCCCAGGAATTCTGGAAGTGATCACAGACTGGCCAGAAGGCAAAGATTTTGGAATATCACCAGAGGAGGAGGTAACGCGTGCTGAAGAGGCCCCACTGTATAATAAACTGCCAGAAAATGAGAGGCAATATGCCCTGTTCACTGATGGGTCCTGTCGCATTGTAGGAAAGCATCGGAGGTGGAAGGCGGCTGTATGGAGTCCTATACGACAAGTTGCAGAAACTGCAGAAGGAAAAGGTGAATCAAGTCAGTTTGCAGAGGTGAAAGCCATCCAGCTGGCTTTAGACATTGCTGAACGAGAAAAATGGCCAATACTTTATCTCTATACTGACTCATGGATGGTGGCAAATGCTCTGTGGGGTGGTTGCAGCAATGGAAGCGGAGTAATTGGCAACGCAGAGGTAAACCCATCTGGGCTGCTGCATTGTGGCAAGATATTGCTGCCCGGCTAGAGAATCTGGTTGTGAAAGTACGTCACGTAGATGCTCATGTACCTAAGAGCCGGGCCACTGAGGAACATCAAAACAATCAACAGGTAGACAAGGCTTCTAGGATTGAAATAGCTCAGGTAGATCTGGATTGGCAGCATAAGGGTGAATTATTTATGGCTCGGTGGGCCCACGACACCTCAGGCCATCAGGGAAGAGATGCTACATATAGATGGGCTCGCGATCGAGGGGTGGACCTGACCATGGACACTATTGCACAGGTCATCCATGAATGTGAAACATGCGCTGCAATTAAGCAAGCCAAGCGGTTAAAGCCTCTTTGGTATGGAGGACGATGGCTGAAATACAAATATGGAGAGGCCTGGCAGACTGACTATATCACACTCCCACGAACCCGTCAAGGCAAGCGTTATGTGCTTACGATGGTGGAAACAACAACTGGCTGGCTGGAAACATATCCCGTGCCCCATGCCACCGCCCGGAACACTATCCTGGGCCTCGAGAAGCAAATCTTATGGCGACACGGTACCCCAGAAAGAATTGAGTCAGACAACGGGACTCATTTCCGAAACAGTCTCATAGACACCTGGGCCAAAGAGCACGGCATTGAGTGGGTGTATCACATCCCCTATCATGCACCAGCCTCTGGGAAAATCGAGCGATACAATGGGTTGTTAAAGACTACATTGAGAGCAATGGGTGGTGGGACTTTCAAACACTGGGATACACATCTGGCAAAGGCCACCTGGTTAGTCAACACTAGAGGATCTGCCAATCGAGCTGGCCCTGCCCAATCAGAACTTTTACATACTGTAGAAGGGGATAAAGTCCCTGTAGTGCACATAAAAAATATGCTAGGAAAAACAGTTTGGGTTACTCCTGGCTCAGGCAAAGGCAAACCCATTCGTGGGATTGCTTTTGCTCAAGGGCCTGGGTGCACTTGGTGGGTGATGCGGAAGGATGGGGAAGTCCGATGTGTGCCTCAAGGGGATTTGATTTTAGGTGAGAACAGCCAATAGATTAAATTGTATGCTATTGATTGCTATATAATCCTGTCACTGTATGTCATCATTATTATAATTATTATGTGCTATATTAATGGTATTATAGTAAGAATTACTTAGATTAATGAAGAATGAACTTTGACAAAACTGAGTGAAGTGCAGTAGTGATGGAACCAGGACTGACTTCAGCATGCAACAATCCGACACCACACACCATCCTCCTGCTGCGCCCAATGTCACCTGCCTGCCACATCACACCGAAGCCCAATCCTGTTCTGCCAACTGAGCGGACTTTGCATCATCCCTCCTGCCCAGACAGACTGTTACGATAGATGGAGCTCAAAGTCATGGACTGAATGAACTCAACAGACATTTGATAGAGATGGCCCATAGATTGCGGGAATGATATCTATACGTATATATTAAAAGACAGGAAAGGTGATGGTGATTAATTGGAAAAGTATTGGAAAGTGTGGGATCTGGGCATAACGTAAATGGTATAGAATAAGGGGTGGATATTGTCCTGGTTTCGGCTGGGACAGAGTTAACTTTCTTTTTAGTAGCTGGTACAGTGCTGTGTTTTGGATTTAGTGTGAGAATAGTGTTGATAACACTCTGATGTTTTAGTTGTTGCTAAGTAGCGCTTATCTTAAGCCAAGGACTTTTCAGTTTCCCATGCTCTGCCAGCAAGCAGGTGTGCAAGGAGCTGGGAGGGAGCAGAGCCGGGGCAGCTGACCTGAACTAGCCAAAGGGGTATTCCATACCATGGAACGTCATGCCCAGTATATAAACAGGGGGGAGCTGCCCGGAAGGCACGGATCGCGGTTCGGGAACTAACTGAGCATCGGTCAGCGGGTGGTGAGCAATTGCATTGTGCATCACTGGTTTTTTTTTTCCTTCCCCCCCCCCCCTTCTTTTGTTGCATTCCTTTTCATTACTATTATTATTATATTTCATTATTACTATTGTTAGTATTATATTTTGCTTTAGTTATTAAACTGTTCTTATCTCAACCCACGAGTTTTACTTTTTTTTTCCTTTGCTTTCCTCCTCCTCACCCCACTGGGAGGGGGAGGGGGAAGTGGCTGCGTGGTGCTGAGTTGCTGACTGGGGTTAAACCACGACAGTGACATATCAGAAGAATCTTAGAGTATTATGAAAGAGGCTACAAGTGCAAGAGGAAGAGGCAGTCAAGAGGAAGTGGCAGTCAGGGAAAGAGATTTTTCACAGCAGAGTTTCCATCATACTACCACAGAGGGATATTGAGTTGGACACAAAAGTATGATGACAATACCATAATAGTCTTTGCCAAATAAAGAGAACACCAATTTGAAAAAAAAGACATAATGAGAAGGATATACTTATAGCACTGAGTCGTCTGAAGCTGGTTACCAAACTCAGATACTATCAGCATTCCAGCAGAAACATCATGTACTAAAAGCAGGCATTAGAAATAACAATGGGGCAAATCTGATTTTATTTTCTTTCCCCTTAAAACACCCTGAGAAAAAAGGTGAAATTAATGTCATTCATAAAACAAAAATTGCTTTTGGTTTTCTGTCCCTTTCTAAAGAGACTTAAGGAAGTTTCAAAGATCCTAATTGACAGAATCACTTTAATTTGATTAAACCTTTTTTTTTTCCTCAATGAATTGAAAAGTGTAAGAAATATTTAGAAAATTCTATAAAATGTTCTCTTTTTGGAGGCTCAGAAAATATTGTATAAACATTACTTTTTCCCCCCATATTCTATTAGGATGTTGTGACATATCAGTAATGCATAAAATAGCCTACTGAAATGTCATAATATAAACACCGTATGAGTAAATACTTAATCAAATCCAAATGTGTGAGTAATGGAGTCTTGATACTTATCACAAGTCATGGGAGAGCTCAGAACTTACGGAAGCTACCCTTACAAGACAGACAGCTGTGCAGATAGCTATCCAAATTGGCTTGGAATTAAAAGCAGAGAAAAGAGGACAGATTTAGGAATAAAATACTGAAGAATTCCAGGGTGGAATTTAAGCATCTAATCTGATCCACAAAGGAGTTTAAGCTACCCAGAAACATACTTAGGTAGGCATTTTTGGGGAAATAAATATTGTGAATATGACCTGGTATTAACAGATTTTACACAGAATGTGGAAAACAGCCTTAAAGTGAAACTTGAGCAAATGTCACAGGAATACTGTTTTAGGTGTGCTGTCAGTTTTGCCTTTTGGAGCTGTCTCACTGTTTTTAAATAGCTACACCAATGAGGCCACTGGGAGAGGTGAAAGACCTATTTGGCTGTCTGGGACACATTAGCATTTTCACTTTAGATTAGGAGTGTACTTTTGAAGGAAATCTTTATCATTCGTATTTAGTGCACTTTGGTTCATGTCACAGAGCAGCCCTGGAACATGAAAACTGGATTTCTGTTTTAAAAAAATAAAATAGGATGGTACCTATTCTAATGCACTGCAATTACTAATGGTCATTGAGTCTACAGGACCAGACTAGAACTACTTTGAGCCAAAAAACCCTGAAATGAGAATATTGTAGTTGTCAAGTTTCTAGCACAATTTTTTTCTGCCTACAAATTTACTCCTTTTGAGCCATAGAGCTTGCTAATGAAGACAAAGCCTAGCTTTGTTATGATTCAGATGGCAGGAGCTTAAATTTTTTACCTAGCTAAGGAGGTAGGTGGTACAAGAGGTTGGTTCAAAACACTTTTATAAAATAAAGGCTTGAAAGAACAAAATCAAATAGTACAACTACTTCTAAATTGCCAGTTTTGTTGCAATATGAATGAAAAACATTTTGATGTTACTATTGTCTGAAAGTTCCAGAACCATAGTAGTAGCTTCCTTTAACAGTATTAAAACAATTCAAATATTGGATAATATATTTTTTCCCTGTCCAAATGTAAGAAAATTAATATTCTGTATTTTTATGTCTTCGTAGCCATGAAGAAGTGTACCATTAACTGGCATTTTATATTTCGCTTTTTGTGCTTTTAAAAGTTAGGAGTTACAAAGATTTAGTTCTGTAATAATCGCTACATACCCAGGCTTATGCTTCAAAAATATACATTAGAGCGCAATAAAAACATCACTTTAAAGTGTTCACTCACATACTGCTTCAAACCTGAGGTTCAAGCAAGACTCTGCAAAAGAGGCATTTCTCATCTAAATTGTGGTGAAATTGACAACATATAAATCAACCAAGAAAATCCTATCAAAGCATTTAATCAAAACAAATGTCCATTTCTTCAGAGAAAATTAAAATTATCAGAATTTAAACATGTTGATGCATAAAGAAGTATGAAAGAAATGAGTGCAAAAGGAACCTTGGAATGGACTGCCTGGAGGATTATAGTGGGACCTTTTAAAAATCAGTGCAACAATTTACTGTTGTATGGAGGCTGAGTCTAATAGCTACAGTTGTATAGATCACCGTTGACTAAGGTAAAACCTCACTTGTATATACAAATTTATTTATATATAAAATGTGGGAAAGAATCAAATGGATTCTACTGAATTGCAGTTAATCAAGGCTTAAATGCATGTATCATGGATGACAACATTTATTCTTTCTTGAATTTTGACAATATTTCTGCTAACAAGAGGGAGAAGAAGGGGCTGGTGATAAATGCAAAATACTATTTTTGGCTCTGCTATTAATTCGCTATACAATCTTGGTAGGTCTTTTCATCTGCATCACCAAGATTCTAGTAAAAACATGAGATGCACACAAAAATGGCTGAATGACAAGACACAGCTTTTCCTTTATCTTCTATTTTTAGGTCTAATTTGACCAGTGCATGGACATAGAACCCTTCCCCCTCCGCCCCGCCCCCCCCCCCCCCCCCCCGTAACGCCTATACCAGGAACACTAAAATCCCTCTTGCCAGTTAGACACCATGTTGTGAAAGCAAGACAGAGCTCTAAGTCTATGTCTATTCATAAACCTTCCCCTTTCACAGAAACCTTAAAGCCTGCTAGGTTATTTCCTGATGTTGACTGCTGCCAACTGGCTCCCAGCTATAGTCAGTCACACTGACTATATGGCTTAAGTGTCCTCATGTTTCTTCTTCCTCATCGAAGTATATCTGGCCTAGGCAAACCCAGCCCCTGATATGATCTTTCCACTTATCTAATGCCTGTTCTAAAAGATGGATCCATCATCGTGGAACAGATGTGCATACTCATACTGTACATCAATTAGAAAGTAGAGGGGGAGTTGTATTAACTGGAAAGAGGAGGGTAGAGAAAGAAATATAGTTACCATGGATTCACTATTTAGTAGACCTAATTTTTTTTTACCTTGGGTAGCTTAATCACCAACTTTAACCTTTGCAAAGAAGCAGAAACAGACCCTCTTATTCTAAGAAAAAAGAATGCCAGACTTGCAACAGGTAGTGGAGAAATGGCTTTTTTTTCCTTACTGCTGCAAATTTACATAGAAGTAGAGGGTTGCTAGGTAGAATAACCAGATGCCATGACAACTTAGAAAGACTTCACAGGTGAGTCACGCCGTTTTATCCAATTTGAACCTTGCAACTTAATCCTTCTGCCCAGTGATTCTTAACACAATGTGACTGCAAGCTGTGAAACATTTTCTTGTGCCTGACTTTTCCAACTTACTTCACAGTGTAAAAAACAGGTCTGTGATACAAAATCCCCCTCTATTTTCCTCAAAAAAATCAAGTTTGCACAGGAATTGTTTTGGGCATCTTTCAGGTTACAGTGAAAACTTCCTGAATTTATCATCTGTAACTAAAGTAAATAATTTACTATGTTTTTAATCTAGCCCTGACTCTACACAAACACAGGAAGGTAAAACTAAGATTTTTGTGCTTCACTTTCTTTCTCCCACTGATTTGTTTGGGGAAAATGGTAGTTTTGTTGAATAGCTGAACTGGCCATCATCTGAAAGCATACCCATTTTTCTTGAAGTCATCTGCCAAATAGGGGAGGACAGAGAATAAATTGTCTTATTGTAATACCTTTGTTGTTGTTATTCATATTTCTGTGCACATCATTCCATGTTACAGAATACACTTTCAAACCTTATACTACAAAATTCCCCCTTATATCTCTCATTACTCTAATGTGGTGATGCTCTTATCGGGTCTTAACTGATTAAGGATGTCCAACCTCATTCTACATAGCCCGACTACCTTTCACATGAAGATGTTACATGTAAAGGTCAGGTGCTACAGTATTACCTAGTTATTTAACTTAGTTATTTAACTACAGACGCTGCATTTGAATTTTATCTCTTAAATCTGGGACTTCACAATATCATTTCAACCAGGACATTTACCCAGCTAATTTCCATGTCACTTCCTAAATAATTTCTTGTCTATAGAATTTCTTTGTATTTTCATTTGCAAGCAGGATTCTCTGACCTTTTCTGACTACTTACATGCTGATCCATAATACGAAGGGGTCGCCCTTTTCTAAAAGGGGACTTCTTACCTGAATTGAGCAATTTCAACTCCTGATCTCAAGGTGGTAGCACTCCTACTTCTGCACTGACACTCATTGTAGTCAGTAGGCAAAGGCAGAAAATAACAGCTTGAAGCTTCCAGATTCTGCCCTCACTGACATGAATATGCCTTAAAGTCATGTGTAAAAGGCAATTTTAATATATGATGTTCACATAATGTCACTAACATATGCTGTGCCAGCAACACATTGATTGTAGCACAACCTCTTCCATTTTTCCTTCATCCTGACATTACAGCTGACAATTTTTAAATGTTGGACACTGGGGCAGTTCTAGATAAAGCATACACACAGTCACAAAAAGCAACTACAACACATCAAACTCATCATGTCTGCAATAGTGAGCCATTCTATTCATGTACAGATTAACTTCTGAGGAACAGCGTTAGCTCTACTTCACATATGCAATTTATCTGCGTACACACAGTAAAAGTTTTGCTGCAGGCCAGCGGTCTGGATTTTCAAGCATTGGGAAAAGCAATCTGTTCTCATAGAAACACATGAGAAGCTTCATCCTGTTTTATGCAGGATCTTGGTAACTGCATTTGATATATAACAGTGAGCATCTACATGATGACTATCAGTTTTTCTTGAATGTAAGGGATTCTCCATGGGATCTCTCCCAGAAGTTGTCTGTATTCAGATATATCAATGGACTAAAGATGTAGTGTTGTACTTCAGTTGCCATGTTCATATCCAAATGGAAAGCATAGTAGGTTGACCTGACTGTTACTAAATATTTTTTGTAAAGCATCAATCTTTTCTTGCAGAAATATGCAAAACAAATATTTATCTGTTAAAAACATGCCAGACAAAAAAAAAACCTCCGAAAGTTGGAGCATCTCTCCAGGTTCTGGACTTCTCCAGTATTGCTGCTACACCTTCTGCAGCCACACACCAGAGCTTGAAATCTTGTCATGTTACTGTTTTGTGGTTTTCCACTTCAGGTCCAAAAATTATAATATTTTAATTATTATTACTTTCATTCAGGCTGAGTAATCCTTACTCTGAGATGTTTGGCTTCTCTGCCTCTGACCTTGCTTGAGCTGGGGCCCAGAACATAGCATCTGGGGGTTGCTATGCCCATCTGGGCAAGGGGGGATCTTCTCCCACTCTGCCCCAGCACAGGGGTAACAGAATGCAGAGAATCCCGAGAAATGCAAGGGGAGGTGGGAAGTTAATACAAGTCCCTGCACTGGAAATAAATAAATAAACAAATCCAATGGTGGACTAAGTTGACAAGCTGCACTGCTCCCATTCCCTGTGGAGCACTTGCAGCACATTCCTTGGATGCCTCCCAAAACCAGGGAGGTTTTTACATTAGCCTGGCAAATGTATCTCCCCTTTCTAGCCAATTGGCAGCCTGTTTTATCTCTGTCTGTAACACATATGAGCTGGAGTTATTCCATCCACCTGCATAGAAAAAGAGAAGGGGAAAAAAGAAGGTTGTCTTTCAATCTTTCAAAGGCCACCACATCCAGCTTTATTAATAGCACAACAGAAGTCTGAGACATAGAAGTGTGAGGGTGTTAAATGGTTTGTTGCTTTGCAGCAATCTGATCTACCCACATGGCTGCTCAGCCTATTCCTATGGCTGAAAGCAGTGAGGAGACCATGGCTGGACTTTTTTCGTTGTAGCTTTGAGAAAAATCTCTCTTCCACACACCCCACCCCCCAAACCACTTATCATCTTTGTGTTTTACTGAAACAGTTGTCCAACCCCAGAAATTCTTGACAGCCATCAGTCTGTGTCCCTAATTTCTTTATTTCCTCCCTGATGCTGTCTTACTATAGCTATAGTCTTTTGATATTAAATTTTGCAATTAATTCTCTTTGTTCTCATGGCAATAATAAATATTGGTCATGTATTCTGAATACAATTATGATTGACTATTTTCAAATCATGCAGCTTCACCTATCTTACTGAAGTGTGGAACAAAAGATATTTTCCTACAGCTAATGCAACCCTTCAGGACAAAGGTTTTCTCTCATACCTACCAGTGAAATGTCATTAATGGGTAAAACTAGGACTGCCACATCTTCTAATTCCCTGTTTCTCTCCATCAAGGGAGTTTTAGTGACTTCTATTTTTCGAGAAAGCTTCCCACATGAGCTCTAGGAAAATAAGGGATTAGTCAACATCTGAAAATTCAGTCTGTTGAACTATATTAATTTTGTTGAAGGCTGATACTTTGATCCGGATTCATTCACTTGGAGAAGAAAATAAATTATACAGACTCTCTATAAGCAAACAATTAGAACTAACACTGAAAACCACCTCAAAACCAAAAAACCTCCTTCTCCAACCTTTTTTTCTGTCCCCACCCAAAACACCAGGCAAAAAAAATGTGTTGAAAAGACAAGGCTCAAGAAGAGAATCTCAGTCATGACATTTTTAGGAAACAAAATTAAGGCCACTTAGGAAGTCATCAAATTTCTTAGCTCCAGTTAATAAGAAGTAACTGCAGGTTCTTGGGTCTTCTCTGTGTCTGACAGGCAGAATAAAAAGAATGGACTGGAGATAACAACAGAGTCAGAAGGTAATCTGGCCTCCATCACTTATGGAAGATGCCTGTTGGAGAAATGCCAAGTAATCTCTGAATCAAATAAAAAGCTATGCCATCACAGAGAAACCCTCACTGGGAAATCAATTTGCATATTGTCTACAAAGTAAATGCTGCACATAAACACTAGCACAAAAAGCAGATTTGCTTTTTTTTATTTTTAAATGTAAGTTCTTCAATGCTATTAAAATGTAAGCATGTAAAAAGTCAAATTTTAAACCAACCTTTCATTCAATGATTTATATTACAGTGGCTTAATCATTATCTTTATAATTTACACCCTCTTAGCAGTTCCTTTCATTGTGATTTCATCAAAAAGGGGAAATTTATGTGATAAGACTATTCATATAGTCACATTCAGCCTCAAATCTTGAAAATATGATTCACAGTTGCTGAATTCCAGAGAAGATTGATTTAAGCAAGTTACTTTGTGAACGAAATAGTGCTTATTCATACTCCCTGGACAGACAGAGAACTTCTGGTCTCTGGGACAGCCACAGTCAACCTCCTTTAACTTCTGTGAGAAATATGTTATGGAATGACATCTTACAGCCTTTCATGGCATTTGATTACTAGCGTGAGCAGAAAGAAAAGTTCAAAGAGACCACTTTTCCTTTCTTTCTCCTTCCTGCCATCCTCGCTTCACACCCACAAAAAACTGATTAATTATTCATGACATAAGAGGTTGGTTTTAATGTATGAGAATGAGATATTCTCATTATGAGAGATTCTCATTCTCATAATGAGAATACCATATTCTCATTAATAAAAATATCTACTTTCAGATATCTCAATAGTCATAACAAATTTTATTGGGAGAAATCAAATACAGTAGTAAAAAGATCTTTCCAGTAAATTAATTTTGCAGACGTTCAGATGTTTTGTTGGATGTTTCAATGGGACATTTTCATTAATGAGAATATTACAGGACTTAAAAGCAAGCATTAAATACAAATGAGTTCACTTACAGCTGTTAGAAAACCCAGCTACAGTTATGGACATACAGAAGTAGCCACTCTTTCTTTGTCATTTATTTTGGTGGGCTAATTTGGGGTTCTTTTCCTCTCCAAAGGTGCTGTAGTGATGATATTTACAAATATCTATAAAGCAAAAAGCAGCTTTTGAAAGCAGCTTTAGTTCTCAAAGTAATTATATAAATGCTTCTCTGAAACTGTCTTCTGTGTGATCACTCCAAACTTCTGAGTTAATTTATACTCTAAGTTGATTCACTGTGTGTATCTACACAAATCCTTTTATAGAGAGGAAAAGAATATTAGTTATGCTTACAAGAAATTAGCTAATATTAGGGGAGTGCATGGAAATGGTTTCTAAATGGAAGAGACAAGTCTATCAGTGAAGTCAGGAAAGTGTTTGCCCATTACCATTTTGGAATTGTGCTACTAAGTTTGATCATCTTCCCCACTTCCACCAGCGGGACTGTAAATCAGAAAATGCAACAGTGGGAACTGAATAGTTGTTAGGTTCTAGTTTAATCTTTTGATACTCTGAATGTGCTTGTATATTAGTATTCATTGCATATTAGCTTTTTTTTTCCTTTCTTTTATGTATATATTTAACTCTGAATTTCTTGAATTTACAGCTTTTAGCCTGGAGAGAACTGCAAGATCTTTACATGTTTCAAGGCTGCTGAAATTGTATGCTCCATTCATCTCAATATATCCACTTTCCCCTATGCTTCCCTTGAAATCCTGCTTCAGAGTTTGTACGAAATATGCATTTGCTTGGCAACATGAATGTAACGCATCTGTACTGCTTGGTAGTTTCACTTCCAGTCACATTATTAAAATGAAGCAGAAATATGTCACTGCATTTCACAGGGAGCCAAAAGAACTTGTGCGTATGAGGCTTGCTCTAAAACTCTCTCCAGACATTGAGATTTTTCTTGTTCCTGGTTAGTTTAGGTGGACATTAGTTGCTGAACTGGTCCTGCACATGAAAATTGGTACATCTGTGTATTTACAGAAATTCACAGTTTTGATTAGCTGGTGGCTAAGCTTAATGATCACACTATGGATCCAGAGTTCTCATTTCATTCAGTCCTAGGGTACTTATCTTTGATTTGAAACATTAAAATCCCTTTTGATGGGGACATAAACATGGAATTTGGCAGGTAGTTCCTCTTAATCACAATTTGAAAATATACTGGATAACTAGCACTCTCTCAAATTGCATCCCCATGTATTAAAATTCTCTCTGAGATCAGCTGATATAATTAGTTTAGGTAAAACTAACTCACATCCAGAAAACATAACAGCATCGGATCAGGGAATCTGCATTTAAGTTATTTTTCAGTTCTCTTCTTATTTTAAGACTGAAAATAATAGCTCTGGTTTACCCCTCCTGTGCAATAAAGCATTTTAACACCACTCTTGATCAGGTCTCAATTAATGGAAAAGTTGCAGTATGAGGGCATCAGGAGCTCTTGTGAGAAAATAACTGCTTAACAGTCTTTATGATGATGAGTCATGGGGCAGAAAGATCATTTTCATCCTCTTTTGCATAGCCTTGAGGACATTGCAATTACTTACACAACAATAACATTACCCCAGGCTCTTCTGGCAAGCCTGGTGATACCATAATGGACAGCAGCAGACATATAGTAACAAATAAGCAAACAAAAAGCTGTGTGATACAGTCTCTATTAAAAAGATAAAAGGAAGGGGTGGAAAGGACCAGGCATTAGAGGGATTGCCACTGTTGTTTACCAAACGGAAAGTATAATATTTTCTTCTGAATCCATTCATGGGAAATAAAGCACTAAGTAAATAAGTAAACTGAACTTGATGATGCTTAGCACAGGACTTGCCTATAAACTCTGTGCCCTAGATATGGTTCTTCCTGGACTTTGGGAAAACTGGGAACTTTATTTTATTAATAAGAACACATTAAGAAAAAGCAGATTTTTTTCTACAGATTTTGCTTTCTTGAACTGTGTAGGAGAGTGTGCTGATATCTAGACAGATATCTGAAAGGTCAGGCACTATCATATTACACTCATTACACAATACATGTTTTACTTGTTGGCATGCTGTGAAACAACAAAAGAAATTATACATTATGGATTTGAATAATGGTATCTCTGAAATAGTACAATGCTAACTGACAAAGCAAGATGCATCAGTGCCACTGCTTCAATTTTAAGTTTACTTTACTCAGTACGCCTTTCCTCTAGAATATTAAATGCATCAAGTATTTTGTCTAATTCAGCCCTTGGATTGCTCTTATGCCAATAACAAGCTGGAAATGTATTACAAGAGTTAAATCAGTTCCCTTCTCACCTATCTTCCCCATTACCTAAGCATTTTTTTACATGCCACCCACCTGAGGTTGATTGACTCTTGAGTTTCTGGTATGTTAGATAGATAGCACGAGCGATTTAATAGCATGACCTGAAAATGAGAAGAGAGCGCTTTGTTCGTCCAGCTATTAGCTGAGGACAGGCTTTATTCACCTTGTTTCTCCTGTATATGTTAATCTTGTTAGAGTTGCAGTCCGGAACTCCTGCTATGCGAAGATACCATTAGCAGTCCCTGGAACACAGGATCTTAAATTGCATTTCAGAAAAAAATCTGACAACTGCAGCAGTGCCATACAGCTCCTCGCTGTCCAGGAGCACTGAGGGCAGCTGTGGGCAAGCCCCGCAGGGGCTGGAGCCAGGACCCAACAGCACCGCCCAGGGAGGCTGTGCGGAGCCATGGGCGCCCACGGGGCCCGGACACTCACCGCTCGTAAAGCTTCAGCTTTTGGTTTTCAGGAGCCTTTGCAAGTGTGCATTGTATTACAGCTATATCATACAATGGTTTTGGAGTTCATACATGTCATCTTTACAGCAAGAATCAGTATCTGCTTATCAGCTGTGCAAGGCTAGTTCCCCTCCTGATCTAATTGTTGTAGATAAGTTGCTCATTATGTTAAAATAAGACTCTTCGTATTAAAGTGTTCTGCAGTATCTTTAGCTCGATTGACTCAAAGATAAGAACTTCCTTCTGAATTACTAAATACTAGCTAAACTGTCTTATCTCCTCTTCCTTTTTATATTTTTAATGGACAAACATTTTTGATCTATTGAATCACATGCTAGAATGAGTCGATAGCTTTGTCATGTTTTACCAAACTCTTAAGTAACAGTTCTTAGTTCTAGTCTCTCCTTTTGGTATCTCTTATTATTTTAGTATTTCAGAACAACTCATAATGTAGCATTTCTGAAATTTCACATCTCTTTCTCAGTGGTAGGTAATTTTCCTTTCATTTTCAGCCTGTGACCGTGGAAAGTACAAGACAAGTTGCATTTGGGTCTTCCTGACTGCTGCTTTTCTGTTTGTTTTTCAAAACTGGAGTTTTTCTTTCTTTTTTTTTTTTTTTAATTAACTGGGAGGTGCTAAACAATTTTATCCCCGTTCCATGCTGCATTTTTTTTCTTAATGTGTTGACAGTGGGGAGCTTCTGCATGACTCTCTCCACTGTGAGTCCTTATTCATATAAATGGCATTCCTTGTCGGTAAACCAAAACAATCTCTAATTTGTTGGGTTTTTCTTTTAATCTGCTGCCAACTAAATGCACAGGGTTTAGTCAGTTCTAATGCATTTTCCATATCCAACACAAAGTGCTTGTCAGCTGACATTTGCCATCCACGAACTGCTTGTGCAAAACAAGCTTCCTAGCTGTCCTTGTACAGACTTTCTATACAGTTGAGATTTTCTTTATTCTATTCATATGTCCTAGAAATTCAGAGGGTTTCTAATGCCACAGCCTAAATTGAAGATATCATCCAAGGCTTTATTTCTCTGATAAAGGAGCCTGAACCAGAATCTGCTTTTTTCAGATAATAAAAGATGACTTTTATCCTGAATATACTTAATGGCAACTCTGAGCCTTGCAAAGCTAAACATAAAATTAATTTCTACCTACCTTAAAAAAAAATTTCTGATTTCCTGACACTAATGAAGTTGCTGGGAATTTTGCCGCGATTTCAGTAGGGCCAAGATTTAATTTCTAATTATAAATGTCAGTGTTTTAACCTTCAGTCTTCTCTATTCTACCTTCTATATTTAGCATGTTATGTTTTCAAAATGCTTCAAAGTCCCACAAAAGTCTTGTCAAAAAATACAGACACATTAGAAAAATCTCGTTACAAGTTACAAACAATGTCAATAACATGTCTGCAAAACTCAGTTTCTGCACTGAATCTGTTTGCTCAACTTTAATCTGCTTTAAACTCAGCTCTGTTACATTAACCCTATTACGCTTTTATACAGAGCTGTTTTCATTTGGCAACATAAATACCAATCCTCAGTTCTTTCAGCCATCCAACTTGTGGCCATCCAAAAAAAAAAAAAAAAAAGATGTAAAGCACAGTAAAGATGCAAAGAAAGGAATAGGAAAAAGGGTTTCGATTATGCAATACAATCAAGAGCACCTGTGCTGGAATTCATTCACTCCATTGAGCAGGCAGCTGCACATTTGCAACATCCTGATGAGGCAGGGGAAAAAAAGGAGAGCAGATGACTGACTGTACAGATTTGAAAACATAACAAAACATTTAAAGAAGTGAAGTGCCTCATTTTCTTACTCAGGCATTTGATTATCCTGTTTCCCTTTTAGAATTGCTGATTTCCTTGTATTTCTGTGTATATAATATGTTTGTATAGTTCATTTTACAGGTACCTTCATTACAAATACAAAAGAACACTGGAATAATGTTTTCCAAAAAGTATTGGTTGCACTGCTGGTTCTGCCAAGTTAAATACCTGAAGTAGTGCTGAACGCCTTTATTCTGTAAGTTTATCATTTAGGAAAGACCTTTCTAATTAGCAATCATCCTGGCCATATTAAGCAACTAATTTTTTTTTTTTCTCTTCTTGTCCTGTTTCTATACCTATTTTCCCTATCCCAAATTTCTTTGTGCTTGATGCTAGACAGGTAAGTTTATAATCCATGGAAATTTTACTTGGGCCTCTGTCATGGCTTGCAGCTGTGGAAGAAGTCCATCTTCCTGATTCATACACCCATTGTAATTAAGGATCATCAGGTGGATCTTGACCTCACTGTCTCCTTTTGGCCTCTGCTAACAGTGATTATATAAGTTATTTCCAAGTGCTTATTGGATTCTTCAAGTGGAAATTCTGAAAATAGCTGATCACGGATGTCTCCTACAAGTAACTTCTCTGATGCTGAGGGAAGACTGTAGATATTAATGCTTCCTCAGATTATATACAATTCTACTTATGCTCCCTAAGGGATCAGGCGTGTGTGAGGAATATGGAGTTGAACAATGGCCTCTGAAAGCTGGAGCATCACAAAATTCCCGTGAACTAATTTCCTCAGGTTTAGCAAGTGAAAACAGATGCATGCTATTAGTTACCTAAACTTCAGTGGGATTTTCCAGTAACTTCTTCATAAATGAAAAACTTTAGCAAGCCTCCATGATGCACTGAGTTTTGTCTCTTACTGAGATACTGTGTTACAAGACATAAGCAGGAATTACTGGCAGTATTTGGTCTGCATGTCTGTCTGCCTGTACATAGCATCATGTTTTGCACTATGATTTGTGCTCTCTCATTTATAACTTTTTTAAACTAATTCATCTATATAGAGTACTCTGTATGTTCCACTTGGAGTGGAAAA
This sequence comes from Gymnogyps californianus, assembly GCF_018139145.2. Lineage (NCBI taxonomy): Eukaryota > Metazoa > Chordata > Aves > Accipitriformes > Cathartidae > Gymnogyps > Gymnogyps californianus. The sequence goes on along the minus strand of NC_059475.1, from coordinate 23,365,859 downwards.
TAAGTGTATACACATATCCAGAATTCCAGATACCACATTCACATCTCTCATATGTCAGTGTGCCAGAAATAACTCTACTGAGCTCAGTCAATTGCCATTGAATTTGTGTAACTGAGAACAAAAGTAGGAATTGACCTCTTTTCTGTAATCTCACTGGTAAGATCATGTTTACTAATATAACATGCTGCCCAAACAAGAGTTGTAAAACAAAGAGAAGAAAAAGATTGAGAAATAGAATGGCTGAAAATGAGTCTCAAGCATTGAAACACTACTGAACAATGTATTTCCTTAAAAATTAGTCTAAATATAATTCCTCTTCTCAAAACCTCGTTACATTATTTTCCTATTAATTATATCCTTTGTTTATTACTACTTGATTGAAATAGTACTTTTCTGTCCTTTAAAAAGACTCCTATTTCTCCTATATTTATTTTAAAGACAATCATGTTATTAATGTGGCTTTATTAACATGTCTGAGGTCAAACACCTCATTAGATAGGCATTCGATTAGATTAGATTCCTGGGAAAGCATTTACTTCGTGAGTTGTCCTACTAAGGCAAATACAGCATTGAACAACTGAAGCAGCACAGTTAGTAGCAGATTTGAAAGATGAACACAGCAGCATCAATTAAGTGCTTGTTACATGACTATGGCTAAACCAAAATAACTGATAAAATTTCACGTCTCAGGCAATTTGTTTCATACAAATCATTATACAGACGTACAGCTGACAAGAGTCTTCATGCATTGTGGGCCACAAAGGCAGTTTAGGGGATGCCTAGGGCATGTTAAGAAAGCATGTTCTGGGATCCCTGAAGGGATATGTCTGAGATGGTACATTTGCGTAGTATCATATGGGTCCAAATGAAGATACTTGGGCTCCAAAAGCAAAATTAGTCTGACACTGTACCTAAGGCGGCAGGCCCCAGTCCTTCTGTGAGGCTAATTAGCGTGTTCATGATTATATTGTTTCCAGTTTCAGACCTAGCTCAGTCAGCTCTAAGATAGCTCTGTCATTGTACAGGCATAATGATATGTACTTCAGTGTTAGTCACCTACTTGACTCTACTTTTCAGTTGTTAGCCCTCTTTTGGTGCTGATATATAACCAAAGTCTGCCCTTCCCCAAGGAAACTGAGACATCCCTCCTTGATATCAAACTAGACAGAACACTTACATGGATCCTCAGACTGTCTGATTCAATCCTAGGTCTTCTCCATCTTAGATGAATTTGCTACTCCTATATAAAATCTCTAATTAATAGGATATAGATACAGACATACACAGATTCTGACTCTCGTTTTCTTGCCTGCTCGAGGATCATGTCTGAGTACATATGGCTGCCATCAGAAATATGAGAAACTGTACTGGTCCACAATTTGGAAGTGATTCTTACCAAATTCTATCGTGTTTTGCTTATTTCCATATTTCACTTAAATAATGATTGTTTACTAATAACTTATTAGAAAGCCACATTTGCAACAGTTTGCCAAAAAGCTGTTGGATGCTCTGTGTTTCTGATTTTGGTAGGTGACACCAGCAGCTTTGATGCACAATTTTAGCCTTGTTAGCAGTCCGACTGGGTGACCCTGTGTTTCATAACTTATCAAAATGTTTGCAAAAAAAGTTGGTAGAGTATATTTGACTTCTAAGGAGTTATTTTTTTAAATTTAAGAGTGAACAGGCTATGCTGCCATGGCATAAGAGAGCTGGTTTTTCTCATCAATTAATAACTGATGAAAAGCTAACAAAAAAAGGACAGAAACAAATTGGGGAAAGCTATTAGATTGTCCACAGGAATCTGCATTGCGACCTCTGCTTTTCAAGTTTAAAACAGTCAAAACTGGAGTTGACCATGAAGAGTAGCAGGAAGATCTCAAAACACTAAATGACTTAGTGATAAAATAGCAGATAAAATCTGGTGTGAATTGAATGCAAGTGGAGAAAAATAACTCTAATGGAACATGTACAGTGATGGCTCTGAATAATGTATTGATACTGAGGAAAGGGATTTTGAAGTCATGGATAGTTCTAAGCAACAAAGATAGCCAAAGGAAGAGAATGACACTGATTTGGGGCAAACCACATATACTAGGACTCTCCACTTTGGAAAAGACATGAAGAAAGACATGAATGATATGGAGAAGGTGAATAGGGAATAAATATTCAGTTTCCCTTAACACAAAAACGGGCAGGCACCTCATTAAATTACAGGTATCTCATTTAAAACAACCAAAGGAATTTTTTTTTTTTTGTCATCCACCATGTAGCTACACAGTAGAACTGTGTGCTATAACACGCTATATTGTGTAAAAAATATGTGAGTTTAAAAAACCCACAAAACTAGCCAAATTCATGAAGCAACTGTTTCTTTGTTGTTTTCCAGGTTACATTCTTCCACAATCTCCTCCTCGGAAGTGTTCAACCTAGTTTTAGCCCAAAGGAGATTATAGTCTTCACTGAAATGTTCATTCTGTGTCACAAATCTGTATTCACTGAATACAAGACTGTATTCACTGCTTTGAAAAAAACAATTTCATGCATAAATTTTAAAAAGTTTCTCTTGCAGAAAACAAATGCACAATAGCAGTCTCTTCAGGCTAACTTTAAATCTTACTCTCTAACAGGGCCTAAAACCCTTAAGACAGACTCATCTGCTGTTCCTTCGCTCCAAAATGTCATGAATGTTTATTGACTTGTTGGTAGATAACAACCTGGGACCATTGAAGAGTCTTATGTGTAATTTTCATTCAGTTTGTACAAAAATTATGCATACAAACACTTGCATTACATTAAAAAGACTAAGGTTGCGATGTCAATGATTCAGAAGTTGCCAGAATGAATGCTTATTGCATAACCTTCACTGGTCCCACTCCAAATATGTATTATAATGAAGTCTTGAATACATGGTTGTGTATTATTTTTTCCACAGAACTCTGTTGCTAGGACTGTGCTATGATATGCAGTTCTTTAGGCTTGAAAAACATAGAACAATTAAAAACAAAAGTATTGACAACAAATCTCATCATGTGGTGTTTTCAAGATAGGTCACTAGCATTGCAATCTTCAGATTCCTGTTCTTCCTGGCCAAACATCTGGGACCTGAAATAAGGGCTGCACTAGTCCCCATTCTTATTGTCAGTACTGTCTCCTCAGGGATATTTAATATGGAATTATAATTGCAGGGCAATCATCTACGAAGGGATGGATATGCTCAGTGAGAATGGAAATTTTACCAATTTCAGCTCCTAAATACTAAGAAGCATCTGTTGAAGGCTGGCTTTCAAAATAGAAACATTTGAGTAAACTGTCATGAAATAGCAAAAGACATATCCCTGACACAAAGGTGACTCCAAGCTAAACTTCATCTGCCAGCTGAAAAGCCAATGTGGTCAGAGTTATATTTTGAAATTTAAGACTGGAAAAAAAACCCTAGTTTTCCAATGCAAATATATCTTTGTCATAGAAAATTTCAGCCCTAGCATATAAAACATGGCAGTGTTCCATGCAGAAAAATTTTGGATGACTGTACTAATTTTATGTAATAAAATATGTAAATGTATACAGCCAGTAATGACTAAAAAGCAGGAAGGTAAACAGATTATTTATTGACTTGACAGATTCTAATATATGGCAGTTATAGAACAGCATAATATTTTGAAATAATTACTATTCTTTGTATGGAAGCTAGTAGGAAATCCATGTGACAAAAGCAATGAAGAGACATTGGTTTGTTTTATGTTATAGTGTATAGTGTTAATTATTATAGACTACTGATTATTATAAAATAATATTTTATTTCATGTGGACACAAATATTCTTATGGTGGTTATGTTATACTGATTATTTGTTTGAGCAGAGGAGGAAATATATTTTTTAAATGGTAAATACAGACACTAATTCCAGGTCCTTGCTGTTGTACCTAAAGAAGCTCGAGGGAACACAAATCTTTAAAATCACTGTTATGAAAAGGAATACAACTGAAGAGAATGGGCCAAAATGTTTACCTGTGATAGTTTGCAATGCTCTGTAGTGTGTATATATACACATGCACATACTTTTTTATAATAAAGTATGTTAGAATATGTTTTACCTAAACTTTTACCTGCCTTACCATGTGAATAAGTAAAATAGGATGAAATGTTTGTTTGTGTTTTCATGCCAATCTATGAGAAATCCCAAGGAATTTCTTTCTTGAGAAAGCAATATATACCATATATAGTAAGAAATTCTCCAGTTTCTTGGAAAAAGCTCTCAAGTGGAGGAATGGCTGTTTTATAAACACAAATGATTTTTTTTTTCCCCCACATAGATGTTGTGACTTAATTTTATTGCAAATGCTAATAAAATTCTCCCTGCTGATACCAGTACTCATGCAAGCTCTGTGAAAGTTGTTTACAGCATCATAACTAAAAGTAAAACGATGACGGATCAAATAGTTATTTAACTGCCAATACCTGGAAGATAAGCAAGAATAAGAACAGCTATGACTGACTATTTCTACCTCTAGTGTTCTCAAACTCAAATTAATTTTTTTTAATGGATTTAATTGCTTTTGTTTCTGACAAACATTAAACACAAATAGAAAAAAATGTAGCTTGTACTCACAAGTTTCATGTTGAACCTTATCAGACATTCACAGTGGGCAACTATCAAAGGAGATGAAGGGAAAACAGAGAAATGATGGAACAGTCAAGGAAGTAAACTTAGGTAGAGGAAAGGGTACAGACTCACATGCTCCTTCCTACTTGTGGTGCACTTTTTAACACACTAATTATGTCTTTACCAACCAGTGAACAGGAGGCACATTGGCTGTCTCACAGCAGCAATCTTTTTTAAATTGCAAATTGAAATGAAGAATACAATCTGTAGTTGAATTTACATGGGGAAATTTCATGGGTGTTAGAGTTAGCTGCACTCTAATATTTGGCTTACACCCTTGTTAGAAACACCATCAGTCTCCAAATACGTTTAGTGACAATACTTTCACTTTTCTCATCCTTTGGGATGAGGGGAGGAGAAAAAAAAAAGCCTTTCCCACGGTTATTTTTCATATGTAATCCTTTTTAAATGGGTCCTCCATTTCTTTACAGGGTGTGTGGGGGCTGCACTGCAAAGCTTTCCCACCACATGCATCTTCATTTGAAAAAGCTTTATTAATCAGATTATATTACTTCATTAAATGTCTGTAAACACAAATACTAAGATCTGAACAGGTCTGTATGAGGGGGATGAGACAGAGTGGGAATTTGTCTGAATTAGGGAGTTTTAACAAGTCTAGCATTGTGATGAAGAGAGACAAAGTGCCATCTAGTGAAAGCAATAACTGTTAACATAAAGAAAAGGTTAAGATCTTACTGAAGATTAGTTCAATAGTGTCAATTCCCAGATATGTGTGAATATAGATAGTGTTTTATTAATATAATGTCTCAATTTATGCAGCAAGCCAATTATTACAATTATTCAAATCTATGAGTACTCCATGAATTTTTGCAGTTGTGTTAGAAAAAAATACATATTTTAATCCATTTTACTTTTACAAAATGAAGCAAGGTTAAGTTGTGCTAGAAGTGCTGTGGTTATTCTATGTCGTGGTTTAACCCCAGTCAGCAACTCAGCACCACGCAGGCGTTTCACCCTCCCAGTGGGGTGAGGAGGAGGAAAGCAAAGGAAAAAAAAGTAAAACTCGTGGGTTGAGATAAGAACAGTTTAATAACTAAAGTAAAATATAATACTAACAATAATAATAATGAAATATAATAATAGTAGTAATGAGAAGGAATATAACAAAAAAAAAGGAGGGGGGGGGGGGAAGAAAAAAACCCAGTGATGCACAATGCAATTGCTCACCACCCGCTGACCGATGCCCAGTTAGTTCCCGAGCCGCGATCCATGCCTCCTGGCCAACTCCCCCCTGTTTATATACTGGGCATGACATTCTATGGCATGGAATACCCCTTTGGCTAGTTCAGGTCAGCTGCCCCGGCTATGCTCCCTCCCAGCTTCTTGCACACCTGCTTGCTGGCAGAGCATGGGAAACTGAAAAGTCCTTGGCTTAAGATACGCACTACTTAGCACCAACTAAAACATCAGCGTGTTATCAACATCATTCTCACACTAAATCCAAAACACAGCACTGTGCCAGCTACTAAAAAGAAAGTTAACGCTGTCCCAGCTGAAACCAGGACATTCTATAAGAGACACTTTCCCTTCTGAGACACCAACAGCCCAGTACAATGCGGAGTGTAACCTGTGAGCCACTATGCAGGGCTGAACTGCTTGAGGTCAATAAGCAATCCACATGATTTTCAGAAAAACAAGGAAAATTACATTGGGAACTTCTACCTGTCTCTATCCTACCCTCTGTCGAGTTCATCTGGTTTGAACAGATTCTTCACCACAAATTGCAAAGGGCATTAATCTCTGAAATCATTAATGCTCAGAACCATTGCTTTTAGGGTATTGTCCAGTGGTAAATAAAAGTCTTTTTTTAATAAATAAAAAAGAAGTACCACTGAGTCATTGTGAAGCAATCTGAGATAATTAAACCTCAGATTAAAGGTAATCTAAGACATTAAACCACTAGGCAAATCAAATATTACCTTTTGATTTTCGAACACTAAGGAATGACAAAAGTTTGCCTTAGATTTCTGAGATATAGTACACAAAGTATTTTTAATCTAAGGAATTAAATAACTGTAAATATGCACACTTTTCAGTGTGTTGTTTCAATGTACTGTTTTCAGAAGGAAGCTGAAGCAAAATGTTAAGCTTGAGTCCTTCTCTTGTTCATCCTGAGTTCCTGATTGTTTCACAATACTTAACTACTCTGTATCGCTGTGCTTTCTGATTGTAGTGGTCCTCTCTAGCCCTTCAACTATAAAAAAAAGGCAAAACACTTCAGTGTTGCAGTCTGAGTGTTGTGAACATCACTTCATTGTGCAAAGTGAAACAGGCTGGGGAAATACTATCATGGTTTAGTTACTGAACTGCTAACAATGTGCTTAGCATTGAATAGGATGCAAAGTTGAGCCTTCTCCAAACTGCTTGCAACTGGAATCATTGATGCACCTATGTTTATAAATACACATTCCTAATACACATATGAAATCCCCAACAGCAGAGTTAATGTGGCAAAAATTGCCTGCATGCAAACTCCTTTGCAAATCTTCCTACCAGTCACGTTTCTTGACATTTCAGAATTGAACCTGACCTCCTGAGTCAGTACTACTGGTATTTCTCATCTCTGAAGATATATTTCATGACTTGATAGCCTGAGAAGAAGAATCTGAAAAAAAGCTCTTTTTCCCCTGTGCATGTGAAAGATTAAATGAAAGATTTTAAAGTGACCTGAATTACAAAATACTGGCACCTTTTGCTTAGTTTCTCTGGACTTTTATTATTTACTCTGTATCAAACACATTGCAGTATTTAGATTATCATGTCTTTCTTTTCACTAGCTTGTCATTTACTAGTGTTACCTGTGGTTCACATGATAAATTTATTTTACCTAATTAAAAACTACATTATTGCTAATTTGATCTCCCTTAATCTGCAAGTTTCCTGCTCAGATTGAAAGGGTTTATAACCACTACATAAGTCTATAGCATAACAAAAACTGCTGTTACAGTTTGTTTCATATCAAGGACATGTGCCTTTACTTACTTGACAAAAAGAAAAAAGGTCCTTTTCTATAAATTGATTTAGGATTTATTGCACTGGGGTTTGGAAGAACCTGAACAGCAGAGTAGGCACTGTAAGCAAATAGTTGTTAAAGGCACATTAGGAAGGATTTGGAATGGTTCTATGAATGGGAACGTGTAATAGGAAAATTAAAGTCTGATCACTACAAAGAATGGTGCAGAGCACAAAAGGGTGAAACAATCCCATTACCACTGTTCCTGGGATGTATCCTGTTAATGCATCCCAGGACACTTGTGTCCCCTGGCATGTTGGAGCAATGATACAGGATCAGTGCCAAGCCTGTTAGTTCACTTATTAATTTACGTGTCACCAAAGCATAAAAAAAGAACAGAACCTGACACTTTAGGGTTAGCTGATTTATTTAAATTCTTCCTTACTTCTATCTTTGTTTTATTTTTAGTTTCCTCTTAGCATTACTTTTGAATAAGAGTTCCAAGTATGCTTAATCATTGAAAAGTTACTGCTTTTATAGAAAGTGTCAGGAATGTTTCCTTTTATTGTAGCCTATGTTGTAGAAAGAGTAGAGTTAGAAGCAATAAATATTGAAGTGAAGCAATAAATATCGAAGCTCAAGGAAAAGACTGAGGATTAATTTCTTTGAATGATTTCTACATATGCTATAGAGTTTCAGTACATAATGCTGATCTCTTGATGTTTAATACAATACAGCTGGTAGTACATCTTCTTACTTGCTGTAGGTTATATTGCTAATTAATAGTTTTGTCCTGCCCAAATTTCCTTTTAGGTGTTTGCCTATGTTTCCTTATTTTCTGCTTACACATTGAATCAGTGATTTGTCCCCTATTCCCCCTTTCTGACGTAAGCAAAAATAAGCTGAGCTAGAAAGAAGCAATAGGTGGATATCAGCTGCCATGGGGAGATGGTGGGGAAAGAAGGGCATACCAGAAATGGACGAATTAAGCCATCATCTTGTTGTCTGCAGACATGGAGCATGTACCACCTCGAACTCAGACCTGAGCTCTACTACAGCATATCATATACTTTTACATCAGGAAAATCACAGTGTCCTGTGACTTGAGATAACACTAAGTACACTGTCTGTGTTTGCCTGCTAGGATAAGGATCTAACACCAAGTTACTGGGAATAAGAATACTCCCATCTTTCATATAGGAGCTTAAAATCCTAAGCTATTTAACTGGTATAACACCTAGAAGTTAGTGCAGGCAATTTACTCATCTTGAGCAATCTTCAGTTCAGTGACTGTACTTTAGGATGTCAATAAAGTTGGCTTGGTTTAAAACCTTGTCAGATGTAAATGGAGGAAACCTTAACTATGGCACATAATTTCACCGCAAAGTTACTGAAAAAACCACAAAAAATCAAATAGGTAAAAATCTAAAATGATACATTGAAAGGGTTTTTATAATTCTTTACAGAAGTATATATGCATAATCTATATTCAGTAAGAAACGTGTTCATATGCTTTCTACATGCATTTTCTTGATAATGAAAAAAGTCAATGCATTCTCATTATTTATACAGTTGATTTGAAAATGTATGTCTTTTGGAATCAGGAAAATGGTCAAAATATTAGCTAATGTTGTGAAAAGACAAGTCCCTTTGTGTTTGTTTCCTTCGCTAATGCTTTAGAAACAAGTTCCTGTGGGGGTTTTTTTCATAATACTTTCCCAAAATTATTGAAAAGAGAAATCTATTTATGAAAACAATTACACTGTTTTTAATCTTTACCTTTTCTGCTGAGAAATCTCTTGGTAAATTATGTCAGGTCATATCAGCAACATTGGACTGCCCATGTAATGCAATGTGACTGATGCAGGCTGACAAGACATGCAACCCAGTGATACGTTAATTGGGTAGGGAGTGAGGTGGGGGGAAGAAAGATAAAAATGGATTTGTCTCAGAAGACAAGATGTGAACACACATAGGCAGAATCACAACTGGTCACAGTGGTGATGGTAGTTTCAGCAGGGAGCTGAGAACTGCCTGCCCTTTAATTTATGAAGCTAGGCCTTTCATCGTAGACTGGAGTTATACAATGGAGATGCTGAAATAAGTCTCCCTGATTTGTCTCACTGTAGAGAGCCCCACCCAAAGCTTATCATGTCCTGCTTCAAAACTCATTTTGAAAGTGCTTTAATGAGACTTCAGTCAGTGTTTAGACCTTGCAGAGGTTCTCTGCACAGAGGAAACTTGCGTGTTGTACAAGTTTGACATGGTTTTACATTTTTCAGTATCTCAGTTTGAAACACTTTTTACTAACAAATATATTTTAACATTAGCACTTAGAGAAGCATAAAGTAATTAGCATATGAATCACTTTACTCAAGTTCAAAGACGAGCTCAACCTTCAAAGACATTTCATCATTTTCAGAAAGGTACAGTTTCACACCATTGCTTATGGTCTAGTGAGTATCAGTGACTCAGAAACACAGGGTTGTGTTGAACATGGAGGCTATGTGCAATGAGCAACCATAACTCCGTTTTCTTGACAAGTGAGCATTGAGCCTACTTCGTGCAATTTCAGTAATTCAAGATGAAGTGGAGACAAGAGGAGACACAGCTGGTCAGGAGTGTTGGTGTGTCAGGATAACAATTCTCATGTCAGTTATTCTAGCCATGACTCCTTAAGTTTCTAAGAATAAGTCAACACGGTATTTAATATACTGTCATAATGCATGAAGCAGCAGTCATGCTACTTAGATGTAGTTTCCCTTTTTAACTTGGTGTCTGAGAGTCTTATGTAAACCAAAACAATGCAAGGAATTTCTTCATCAGAGCTGCATCTGCACAGTTTATTACACCATTCAAAGCTTTTAACAAAAACTTGCTTTTAGGGAATAAATGTTCCTTTACTGAGGAATATTGGGGTACTTTACACAACATAGCAAAGCTCTTTAGCCTTCTGACTCCTGAGAGATAGGTTGCCTGCCTTTGTTTTCATGTTGTCCAAACACTGTAGCATCTGAGTTTCTCATAACAATTACTGAATACATTGTCTAACACCTATACAATAGTATCTATAATTATCCCTATTTACATAAAGTAACTAAAGAAAACAAAGGTCAAAGTGGCCTGGGTCCAAAGCCATTAAAATAAAACTATGGCAGGACTGGGACCTCAAGCACAGAACAAGCGAAAAAGCAGGGCTTTTAACATTTTTGGGGAAAATTCTCTTCAGCAGCAGACCCAGTAATAAAATTAAGCTAGCACTCCCTGCTTCAACTACTAAACATTCTCCCCATCAGATAAATTTTGATGTCGGCATCCCATACAGTATATGCTGCAATACCTACTTAAACATTGTAAGGATAACTAAAAACACCACAGCAGCCACAGCTTGAATTTCCCTTGGCTTTTGTTATAAAGAGTTAAAGATTCTTAGGTAGCTCTGAAAATATTTGACAAGGTGATGGTTTGGTTTATAGTTTATATATTGACAGCAGCTTCCATTTCCCCTTATTCCTAGATAATTAAAAGTGTGCTTAGAAAACATTATTCACAGTAGCTTGGAACTCACAGGAGTAGCAAAGTTACTTCCAATAAGAATATACAAGTAAAGAAACTCTCACAGTCTTGGCCTTAGATATTCTGCAGATTTGTAATGAAGACTGTAGCTACCAAAAAGATCATAAACTCTTGCGTGATAATCCGTACATGAAGTCTGCTTGATAAGAGTCTAATAAGTAATTTATAATGCATAAATTCAGTGGTGTTTTTCTGATTTGCATGTTGGTTTTGAATGGATCTTTAGGGTTTTGTCTGCTTGCTGTTTTTTCCAATAGATACTTGGATATGTGCCAGAGGTATGATACTTGGGTATGAATATGTGATGACTAACTTCAAATTAGTCTTCCTCTGCTTAGAAGTGTCTTTTCAACAATTTTGCTATCAGCAAAATAATTTGCTAGAATTTATTACATATGCAAGTATTATTACAGCCAGGGCAATATAAAAGTAAATATAAACAACATTAATATAAAGGAAAGATTTTTACTCTGTTACTATCTCATTCACTTAAGTGTGAATGAATACATGTCAAAGTGTCTTTGAAATATTGCCAGTCTCTTTTCCTAGAGCAAGGGGAGAGTGAATTTTTAAAGACAGAAAAATGATTCTCTAATTTGCCTTCCAACTTTTATGACAAATCTAGTTTCTAAACTTCTATGACATCAGTTTACAGCAGTACAGTTTATCAAATACCAAAAAACATTTATTTTAATTTTTCATTATGAATTTGAGTTTTTCCAAAGTATTTTTATTTAGATATTATCAAGCATGGTAACATGGAAAAAGGGATTCCCAAACCCCCAAATGCATGTCTTCCTTTTCTGTTGCAAATTTTGAGGGATTGAATCCAAATTTTATAAATGCTGCTTAAATTATATTTGCCCAGGGGATGCATAGTTATTGCTTTAACAGGAAAAATACATGCCGTTTCTACAAGGCAAAGGATCCTAGCTACAGTAGCATTAGCAGGGATCATTAGGACACTGCTAGGTACAGCTGAATAAGTTTTGCCTCTGTTATGTCATCTATCTTATAGCCATTAAAAGTAACATTGTAAGCTGTTATGTAGTTGTCATATCAGGAGGAAGTCTTATTCTGATTTAATTAAATTTTTCTGGCAACAGATAAAGACAGAGAATGGAAATGATTAAGCCCATATAGGTTATTCTCTTCTGCTGTTAAATCGTTATTCAAGGAGAAAACCTCCAAAGTTTTGTCCTTCGTTGGGCCTTTTTAGGAGACTATTTTCTCAGGTTCCTGCTGTTTAGTAATGTGTTGATTCATTTTAGCAGGACTGATCTCTCTAGTGGGTCATAATTCATTTCTGTTCAATCCCCAACATGCAGAAGCTGTTTCAGAGAATCCTTACCAAATAGTTACAGACGAACTATCATCTGATATCAGTGTGATGTATTTAAAGTTGAAGGCAGCTGCAATGCACAGGTTTAGGTTAAATGGCTTGGCCACTGCCCAGCCAGCTATCCCTCTGGAAGATTTTCACTCAGAAGTGGTATGAATAAGCTGCTCAAGAGTACTCAAGGCCAGATCCAAGAACTTAGAAACTCAGTACCCCATTTTAAGGTAGATGCAGCAAAAATGGAGACCAGAAGCCTCTGTTAAGCCTCTCTACACCGTGTAGAGGGTTGGGCACCTTCATACGGCACCCAGAGCAGTGAGATGCCTTAAATCAGTCCTGTACATATTAGCTTCCTACTGCCAGCTCACTGGGAAATGCTGAGTCTAAAATCCTGGCTTTATTCAGCTATAGAAGAAATTGCATTTTCCCCTCTTGGGATTCACTTTTTCCACTCATTGAAATTAGAAAGAAAATTCACTCCCCAAACAGTCTTGAAGGTAGTGGCTCAGCCATCCCGTTTCTGTTTAAAAGTTTATTGCTAGACCACAGTAATGAAGTAGGAAAGGAGGTTTCATTTTTTCTCTCCACATACCAGAATTTACAGTAATTTTTCTCACTTCCATGCCTAGTTATCTGGAAACTAGTCTATTCTTTGTTTGTTTATAGTTATATAGGAAATGATGGTGCTACCCTGTAGCAAACTTGTAGCAAAGCTACAAGTAGAGGGGACTTAGTTGTAAAACCAAGCCAATTTCACTCGCATGCTTACTATCATACCTGCATACTCACAAGAACTACAAAATGTGTATTTCAGATGATGCCTGGCATCCAGCCAAGAGACATGCCTCCAGGAGGTTCGACCACGATCTCATGTGATGGCCTGGGTGAAAGAGGACACCAGCTATCCAGTCCTGGTTAGGGGTTCTTTCAGATGGTAATAACATGCTGGATTTGGATGTGGTTTGCACCACTGTGGAGTTCACAGGGATTTTAGTCTGTCATTGTGTCCCACCTGGGTGAGTCATTAGGATTTACCCATTGTCCTGTCTCTTGCACTGGGTGTCCTAAGGAGATGAACAAAGTCATCAATACACAAAACTGCTACAGCCCTTCCTCTGCCATTTGGTCTGGTACTTCCACACCCAGTCAGTCCTGGTTATCCTCTTTCACATCAATCTTAATGTTCCAATTACTGTGTCCTACAGTTGCAGGGATATATGGAAGGAAGGAAGATGCAGGAATGAAAAGCAAGAGACACTTTCTATCTGTCCTGCAGTTGTTTGACAAAGAATGAAAGAAAAAAGAAATTAGTAACGAGTGACCAGCTCCACAGCCAAGCAGTTAGTGCACTTTGCTTTCCTGAGTTTTGCTCTCAGAACTGCCGCAGTTTAAATTCAGGACAGAATAATGGTCCAGTTACTTGCACCTACTTGACACTGTGTGTGTACAAAATGGATTATGATTGATATTCATTTGCTGTTTTGGATACAGTCTGGAGTGAAAGCAGGTAATATCATGTGAATTGCAGTTGCAAAACACCTGTTCCAGGACCAAATGAAATGGACTCGGCATTACATAAATTGACAAGGGCCTGCAGTACCTTGTATACTACTAGCTACACAGTCTGCACAGTCAGATTTCATTTCACCTTTGATTTCAGGTCCCCTTCCAGCTTAATACTATAATAGTCAGGAAGAGATCCAAGCTCCTGGGATGTGCACCACTACTATATCACCCTAGGGCATCTGCTTTTATTTCGTTTGTCTCCTTCCTTGAACACACAGATCATGGACATATTTCTGCTAAATATATGCAAAGGAATACATTTTCACATCATAACCTCTGTGTAGCTGAAAATGAGCATTCCTCATTCCTCTGCCAAGCAAGCTATTGTTCAGCTGTATGTTTCTTATTGTGCCAATACTTGGCTACTTTATAGTACTAAAAACTATGTGGTTCAGGGTATGCGATTAACACAGAAGTGCATGGTCATAGTCGCTTCCTCTCTATCTACCTGCATAGCTTCTAAATTGAAAGCTTTGACACAATACTCAACAGCCCTAATTAACAGTAGATTGATTAAAAATCATAGCCTGTGAGATGTTATAGCACTGAGGCCAGAAGGTGAAAGTAATAAATGATATTTTGTAGTTATGTACATTTTTTCATCTTGAATGGTATCAAAGTGTTTTATAAACTAATACATAGAAGAACTAGGCATTCTCAGCTAAAAGAGGGAGTGTAAGTAAAAGAATAATATAATGGTAGGAAGCATACATTTTGGCAAAAGTATCGCCCTTCTGAAAAGTTCAGTTAAGTCCTTTAATTTACCTAGCTCAGAAGCAGGAGCTGCTGAGTAATAATTGTAATTTTTTTTCTGTTTACAAATAATTCATTCAATAAAGGTTTATTTTATGAATATATGTCTTCCCAAATATTTACAAAATACTGTTTGTCACTGCATTTTATCTGATGGAATATTTCATGTGAGCAGTGCCAATACATTATCTTGCAAAAATTAATCTTACTGTGTACCTGCATAATTATTAACTAGTGTTTCTCCCATTTTGAATAAATGATTTAAACCTCTTAAATTATAGAACTATGAATAAGGAATAATACCCTTCCTGACAGTCTTTTTTTTCTTTTCAATACACTTGTTCCAAAATTTTGAGTAAATATCTTGATTTCATCAATATGGGAACATTCAAAATTTTAAGCCCATTTTAAAAATGTGCTATTGTTTTATCTTTGTTTGAAAGCATTTTTAAAGGCATAATGGCATGAAATAAAAATATCTAGCTGAATTTCTCACCTACATTTTCTGCTATGAATAAACTTTTATTTAGGAAATTATTGCCAATGTAACACAGGTGCAATAAACAAGCCAAACTTTTCATTTACATTGGTCATTTTGCACACAGAGGACTGTTATGGAGCACATTTAGAGTAATATTTTACATTTATGCATCCCTCCACTTCTCCAAGAAACTAGGAAGTCAGGTGTTAGATTATGAATTTCCATACATTTCCTCTTTAAAATAATGTACTTCAGGCCTATATTCTCATCAGGTTGCTGTCTCACTTGGATCCAGAGTCCAAGCTTTACCCTCTAGCCATCCTGGCTAGCAGCCTACATAAAGGCTGCACATCTCTCACTCTGGGATCTCCCCTTATTTCCCTTTGCCAGCCATAGGGCAAAGGGATAATCTCAACTTGTACAAATGACTGCACTGAAGTGTATTCACCTCCAAAGTGATGAAACAAATGTACCTCAGGCAGCATGTGCAGACTGTTAAAATCGTTCTTCAGAATTCTGCTCAGCTGTGCTAGTCCAGAGTTTCAGCTACTAATCCAGGTTAACAGCTCTCCATTTTTTGAGGGAGGCAGTAAACAAGAACATGGCATTCACCAGGCATTTGAGAGGCACCATTGGAGGAAGGTATTAGGCAGAGCATAGCTTAAATTAACTTTTTGTCATATAGGTACTTGCTTTAATAAACTTGCAACTTGTCAAGATTGCAGCTGAAACGCTTTTAAGGTCCAGCACTTCAGTGCAACTAATATTCTTCTTGACATTTGATATATTATATGAGGAGCTTCAGGTATAAAATGCGTTGTAGACAAAAGACTTTCTTGCCTCTGGAAGAAACTCATAAAATGGTTGAATTGTCAGGAAAGTGACAGCCAGAAAGGGACAAGAATGCAAATGGATTTAGAGCTGAGGGAGCTCCTGAAGGACACAGGCATTGAGTTAAGTGGCAGTCTGGAAACACCTCTGGTCTTACATCCTCCTCTCCAATAAACTCTCATCCTTGATTGCACCCTACAGACCATAAGGTCAGCAGAAAGCACAAGGCTTGAGCCAAGTTAAAAACTAAGCCAAAGGAAGAAAATACAAGCTATTGACTTATAACGTATCTGAGCTGGATTGTTAAAAGGGTTCAGTTCAGGGGAAGTTGACTGAGGGGCATTCCTTTATACCACATTTGAGCTTTACCTAGAGAAAATAAGCATGTCAAGATATTCAATCGGCATTTATTCTGGCATATAAAATAAAAACCAGTGGTGCACTGAGTGGCCATAAATGCCAGGAAAAAATGTTTCCCAGTAAAACAAAACACTCCCTACCACCTTATCCCAAATACATGAATATGGCATTTGGGTGGTTTTTTTTCTTTTCATTAGCTGTTTTGATTCCTGGGCACCAAAGATGAGAGCGAGCTACCTAGACTCCTCTGTAGTATAGCATAGGCATCCATTGATTCAACCCTCTCTGATCTTCAGTCCTTCCATAATATATTCAGAATTATTTTCCCCAGACTATTTCTAACAACCTTTGCTATTCTCAAACTATTCTAACAGCGAATACAGCTGCCTCGCCTCACATCTCCCACCACCTAATTTTGTGCATAGTAAATCATGTTGGAGGATCCTCACATCCTAGGTCTCACTGTCTGTCAGCAGATCCAAAGGTGGATCTCTTTAGGGGTGATTTTTTCCATTGACCCTGGTACTAGCACTTGTTGCCATAGCTCCTGTGAGAAAACGAGGATAAGCCCCTGGCTCCAAATTGATGCTAACTGGGTACCATATATGGCTACCTAATGCACCACTGGCCTTTCTACTTTATATGCCAATATAAACACCAGTTTAATACTCTGACATGCTTATTTATTCTAGATCTGATCTACCCAGGCTGCCGGGGGCGGGGGGAGGGCGCAGCTGGCACAGCAGCAGTGGCTACCAGCAGCTCCCCTAGCTGGGCATACTCAATATCACAAGCTTCAGGATTAACTTTTCTAAAAGCCAGTAATAATTACAGAAGAACAGAATGCACCCGTTTTCCAAAATAGTAAGTGAAATACAAACCACACTATGCTATCACCTCTTAAAAGCACAGTGCCATTATAACCCTGCTATCCAAAACACATGCCACAGGTTTTGTTATACCTCTTCAAACTCTTTCCACACCATGAATCCCATTCTCTGTTGAATCAGTAGTACCCTCACTTTTGTCAGATACACTAAAACCCATTCTGTTGCCACTTTAACCAGCCCCTTCTGATCATAAGATCATGCTGACCATAAAGTCATGCAGCCACATTAACTCGGCAATTTGCCCAAACTACCAGCTCAGGTCCAAAGGCAAGCAAACATGGGCCTATCTGCAAATTACTGGGAAATGCTGGTACAGCAAATTAGCCCTCATCCAAGTGCCAGCTCACACTCAAAGTACTTCTGTGAGAGGACACCAGAAGTACTCAGTTGTTGACTGCACAACCTTTTCTGACTCTTCTTGAAACTTCACTCTATTTGTAGTACTTCACAGAAAGGAACACATTAGTCCAACCTTTAACCCACTAAATTTAAAGACAAAAGAGGAAAAAACCAACATCCATTGAGATATTCCAGTTCTAAACATAAGTTTTTCTAAGAAAGGATCTAAAATTGTGGCTACTAGATATGACACTGTTCTAGTGGAGTACAGTCTTCCTCATTACATCTACATCAGCCGACAGTTGCAATGACAGTGGCATGACCAAGGGGTGCTGGAGAACAAGTATCTTTTGAAGATCACACAAGTACTTGTTAGATCTCTCTACAAGAATCTGTTCATTTCCTTCTCAGAGGGAAGGCAGGAAGACTAGGCTCCAAAATCATATTATTAAAGTCAAGCATTGAAAAATACTTATTCTGATTCAAGCACGTAACAGCAAATTCAAATACAACTGAGCTTCACAGGTAAAGAGTGACAGTGTATTTTCCTCCATTTTGTAGTAACATACTCCCTCCTTTCCCAACTAATTTCAAAAGTTTTAGTTAAGTGAAGTTTTCCTAGATTCAGAGGTTTCCTTAAAAAAAAAAAAAAAAAAAAAAAAAAAAAAAAAAAAAAAAAATCTGTTACCTTGAAGGCAACACCCCACAAAGTGGGATGGTGTAGTATGGAACCAGGCAGAAGCAGAGCCAAGCCCCCACAACAACCTCAAGCTGAATCCCCAGGGTGTACTTAAATGGCACCTCAGGGCCATGGGCAGGGAGGCAGAGATGGGGGAAACCAGGTGGGGCTGCTCAGGGCCATTAAGGCAATCAGCACCCTCAGGGCCCTGACGCACCTAGCTGGCATGATGCATCAGGTAGGGATTGCTGTGAGAACTATAAAAGGAGGAAGTTGAAGCAAGATTTTTTTCCTCCCTCTCTTGGGGAAGAAATTAAAGGGAGGTTGTAGAGAAATTTTTTGTTCATTGAACACATGTGTTTGGTCCAGTGCAATATTGTAGATTGAAAGTCTTAAGACTGTGCTTGTCCTTATTTTTCATGTGTCACAGGTATGCTTTTTGCAGGAGCTCTTACTATAGGCTAGAGCATTCAAATTACATTGAGTTTCTGAGTTTAGAGTGCTTAAATCCTTTTGCTGAGAGTGCTGCTTCTGCCTGTTACTCTTCCTCTGACTTCAGTACTTTGTAGGAAAGGGATGGTTTCCTTTCTACTTAGAACTCCCAATTAGCAATATATAAATGTATATGTGATAGTATATAACTGTCAGACAAGACAGGAAATGTTTTACAGTTGTCAACAAAGATAAATGCTAGTTAAAAATGTTACTAGAGATAAGGACTTATTTAAATAAGGTGGCTTTTTAAGTCTTCTCTGCCACTTAGGCTACTTTTCTGTTCTTTGCTAAGGACTTTAAAAGCTTCTGAAGCAACAAGATTGCTAGTGGTACTATATGTACATATATATGCTCATATATATATAAACTGATACATATGTGAGCAACGTACACTTGTGTAGTGCCTTTTGTGTCATAAAATTACTTTATTTAGTACATTGTCATTTTAAAGTAATTGTAATATACAGAGGTGTTAAAAAAAATTTTTTTTCTAAAGTGAAGTTCAGGCTTCTGAATCCACAATCAAGGGTCAAAATTACCTGTTCTTCTCAGTTGGTGAACACCCATAAAGATATAAAAGTCAATATAAGGAGCAGGTGTTCAGGCACTACTCTTAAGCACTGCTAATACACTTTCAAGTACACTTTTTCCACTCATAAAATGGTGATCCTACTGTGCTAGCTATGTCAGCTGGACAGGCTGCTGGCTAATTCTACTACTGTTAAGAGAAGAAATGTAATTTAGGAAAGCATGATGAGCTTCTCTCAGTCTAAATGGAGCTGCCTGTCTGTTGTGTTGTTGCCCAGCACTTCAGACAGTAAAGAGCTGCAAAAGCAATTTGTTGTCTCTTTGGCTACTTGCTCAAGCCAGACGGAGTCCCACTGTGTATCCTTAACTAGGAATGACATAACTGATTATCTGGTGATTTTCCTTTCTTTCTCTCTTTGCCTCTCCCTCATTTTACTGAGATTAGAACAGCATGTTCAGCAAATACCATATGTTCTTGTATGGTAAGAAACCTTCGGGTGCTAATCTGCATTACCACCCTTTACTCCTGTGCAACTTTGTTAGACTGAAGAAATACATTTCACAGAGCAAACTGGGAAAATATTCATGTAACAGAGCCTTCCTCTGATACTATTCCTTAATCTGTCGCTTCCTCTATCTTAAACTATCCTTGCAATATCCTTTTTTTCCCCACTTGCTTTAGTTTCCAGCAACCCTTGAGACTATTATATTAATATGCATGATTATATTAATGTGGAACCTTTGTATTTGCGATTCAGTGTGCATTCTTCCAGTTTTGTGTGCTGTGTCAATAGCAAAAGCCTATAGTTGTGTGGATTTCTTATAAAATCTAAATTTCAGAAGTTGGTTGCATATGGTTTATGGCTAATGTCATGCTGTAATGGTAGGTAGGAACTCAGGTCTTCTGAATGTTCATCTGCAAAATGGCCTTGGAAGGGCACTGACACTGAATTATTTCTGTAATTTCTTGGGAAGCTCACTGCTTCAAAAACAAGTGATGAAACAGAAGCATACCAGTGTTCCCCTTTGGCCTCTACCAGTATTGAACCTTAATAAGTTTTCATGTGCCAGGAAAGAATTTTTATCAATTTGCATTAGAAACAAACACAAGTATGAGGACTGCAGCATATTAAACAGTAGGGTATGTTTTTATGTTAACTCCTGAGCAGATACTGTTAGCTCATTCTGTTTGACTCTTAACAAAACTCCCTCCATAGGGTGATAGGATGTTCTAAAATTGTTTTTTTCCTGAATAATTTGAAGAAATGTAAGCAGGTTTCCGCAAATCCTCTGGAGTTCTGTTTCCATATAGACTATTGCAGGTGTTGTTTCTTTCAGTCAATGGCTTTTAGTGCTGCACCATGACATTCAATAAAGTTATCCAGTAAAAAGGTAATAAAACTGGTATTAACCTGAGACCACTGAAGAATCGAGTTAATCAAACAGGGGTCAATGACACTGATTATTTCTCAACAGTTTACTTCAGGATCAAAAGTAATGAAACAAACAGTGATTTGAGTAGGACAGAAAGAACCTGTCTGTGTAATATACTGCAACAGCAAAAGTTTTATGCTATTTTTTTAAAGGTTGCAGCTGCCACTCCCTCACTGAGCTACCCGATGCATCTAAAGTATATCTACTTCTCCTCAGCCCTATAATAATCTAAGGATTATTTGATGTGATGTTTGATTACCAGTTCTCTGAAATTCAGTGATGAATGTGACAAAGGTCATTTAGAGTCTCTTTTAATCTTGCTTGTTTGCATATAAAATGGTTTTGTGCCAGCCAAGTTGCCAGTAAGTTTTGCTGACACTGGAAGTAATATTTGTAAATATTTCTTGATATATTGTTGGGCTGACAATGCATCTGATTTACCTTGTTTGATTTCTTTTTTGTTGCATGTCCTTCTCAGAAAACATGAGTGTTTACAACAGTTCTGACTATATAAAGTCTGATTTGATTAATGTATGAAAACCCTTCAAAATCTACATGGATTACATTTTACGTGTACACAACTTTTCCAGTATACATAGTTAGGAATACTTTCTTTGGGAACATTGAATGCTTCAAATGCTAGTGAAGAAGAAACTGTAGTTTAAAACAAGTGGAAAAGAATCTATGGAGAATATTACTACCCAAAAAGACAGAATAGTAAAATCATCATAGCTTTTCTCCTTGAGGATAGTTTCTTGTAAAATAAAAAGGCAACAGCTTGACATAAACAGAGTGCCAGCTTATTCCTTGCTCAGGAGTCTGCTTTAATTTGCTATTATCCCAGGAAACTTTGCAGGATACTTAAGCTGACATGAGGCACAGACAGGCATTATCTGACTCCACTCCATGCCAAACTGCTCTTAGTGTAGAGCATTAGGTGAATAGATTACATACCTCCCAGAAGACATGCGCAGTGACAGAAGATGTGCCTTTGTCTGTCTATGCCTTCTTCCTTGGAGCCCTGCTACCTTTAAGACATCTCTGAAATACATAGTATGTTCCCTTCTTCAGGTACTCGGTATAAGTACACTTCCCAGGTGCTTATATGTACTGTCCAAGAGCTTTCTGATGTTCAGTAATACCTTACCTCCCCACATCTGTGCCAACAGAGCTTCCTGTTCGAGAAGCATTTCTCCAGATATGGTGAGTTTTCTGTGAAGAGTTTGTGGGACCTGCAGCTGTTTCTCACAGTCATGATTCAGGCTGTACTGCCAACTATTCTCAGCATAAAGCTGTGCTTCTTTCCCAAGCCCATGAAGAAATTTTTATTGTATTACATGAAGCCTTGGAGATCTTCTTTGTCTGCAAAGCCTCTCTGATTCCAGTGGTTCCTCATAAGGATACTGAAGTCACCACTCCAGACTAATTCAGCTTTGCATGGTCTTGAAAATAAATCATTCTGTTGCACACAAGTGTGGCTGGAGGAATTTCTTTCCTTCCAAACACTCTGAGTAAAGAGCATTAAATTACCATCTGCCTTTGGGTACTGATTCTTGTTTATGATCCAGATACACCAGTAGATTTATTTTTGTCCTCAGCTGTACTGGTTTTTTTCTGTGTCCTAGAGCCTTCATTTCCATCAGTTGCTTTCCCATGTTTGAACAACCAGTGTGCTTCACTAAAAGAAGTGTTCCCGTATCCTCCACTGTGCTTTGCCTGCGGAAATCAATCATGCTGAAGAAGTATAGTCTGAATAATGTCCTTTGCAGAGCTTATGCTCTACAGCCACAATTCTCAGTTTTCCAGGAAAATGTTAGTCTTTCAGCTTTTTAGGATAGGTGTCTCTTACCAATTGGTTTGTTTCTACAGCACCATGGTTACTCTGAATTTCCAGGTCTCGTAGCTTCCAGGTTAACCATCAACTCCTGCTTGATTTCTATGGCCCTTTACTACTGAATTCCTAGACCTGGCATTTTTCTCTTTTTCTTTTTTGGGAGGGAAAGGGGGATGTGCTACACTCAGAGGCATCAACAGATGAATCTTTCTGCTGCATGTGACTACATAGTTGCAAAAGATGTCCTCACTGTACAAGTTTGATGCACCAGTCTCCACCTGAGCTCCAAGTTTGACCTAAAGTGTCTCAACGTCTGAATGTCACCTAAACAGCCTTTAGAATTGGCTTTTTTGGTAATTCCGCCTGAGATGGATTTACAGTATGTATTTTTTCAGTCTAGCTCACTATGACCATTATAAGTTTATAACTTGCCCCAGGCAAGAGATGGATCTGTGTACTGTCTAAAACTAGCACTGCATGTGTTCCCAGCATATGGTGCAGCTATAGTGACTGACATGTTGTGTGCAGATAAAGCATGACTGACTACATCTTCCTGTTCACTGCTGTCATCTGACACATGGAAGAAGATGGAAGGATCTATAGCAATCTCATACGATCTGTTGCCCTCAGCATAAATAAAGTAGCCTGTTCAGATGAACAAGCAAAAGTCTTATAGTGCTTTACTCCTATTTCATCATGCAAGCCTAAACTGCTGAAGTCATGACTGATATTTTATTGCCACACCAATTACAGTGAAATAGCAGTTGCTTCTTTGAAATTACTCAGCTGGGTGTCAGATGGCAGATTTCAAATCAGGCTGCAGTGAATAGGAAAGTCCTAAGAAGAAAAGAAGGCTTCCCTACAAAGAGGTTTGTCTCACATTAGTTTCCCAGATGCTAAAAACCAGCTTAACAAAAAACTAACTACTCCAAGAGTCATTGAAAAGGAGGTTTTGGAGAAAAATTTGGATTTTGTGGGGTCCACATAAGAGTAATGTAAGGAGGTAATAAGCTTTCATGCTTTTTAAAAATAATAATAATAAAATAATCAAGGTGCACGTTGTGGCTTACCCCTTTGCTTCACCTCTCCTCAAAATCATTAAAATGAGAAGCTGATGCAAGTAGGCACTACATATGATATCCAGAGTGCATCTAGTGGGCAACTCCATCATGCTCTAAGTCACCACTGAGTAGTAATAGATTCAGTAATCTGGAAGGTAAAAAATATTTCTGTTCTTCTGTTAGCTGGAAAATTAAACAGGAGGTTAAATGTAAACTGCTGGTCTCTATTAATGTAAGCATTGATGGGCTGTGTGTCTTGGAAAGACTTTATATAATGAATCAAGATAACTTCTACCTGAAGTAATACCACTGAAGGGGCATTTGTGCAAGAAATCTTCTTGTGAAATGCCCGAGAATTGTTCTTTAGAGAACAAGAAGCTTGTTCAAACTGGTGAGAAAAAAATCCCTTCAGGCACTTTTTCCTAGGTCTTAAAGCCATTGCATTATTTCTGAAGGCTTGTTTCAAGAGTATTGTATGTTGGTTTTGTAGCTTTACTAGTATCTATGTTAATTCACTGAGCAGGGCAGTAGTAGTTTGTTTTCTGGAGCTGAAAGAGATGGCAAAAAATAGGCTGCTTTTAACTCAGCTTGGAATAGTGGCAAGGAAAAGTGCTTAGGAAGATTATATAGCTACTATTCTTTTAACCTTATTTTGCTATTTTATTTAAGCTTTTTCAGGTTTATTGTTATGTGCCTTGCTTAACACTGAAATAAGAAGCAAATCTGATTAACATTGTGGTAAGTTACTCAATTAAAGCAATATGAGATGCCTAATGAATGACTAACAACAAAGTGTCTTCACAGAAGTAAAGCAGTAAAACAACTATTTGATCAGTGGATAAAAATCCCATTGGTCTATAATTCACTTGGTTTTAGTGATGGGAAAACTGATCTTTATCCTAAAGTCTTTACTACTGAAAAATGACTTTTTTCAGAGCACACAAGTGACTTGAAACTACAGCTAGGGTTAATTCAATACTCAGAATTTTATTGTCTAGATCTTTCAGCACTATGAATTACCTGCTGAAATTTGTTATAACTGTTGTTTAATGCAGCTTTTGCTTTTAAGTATCAATGACTCTTGCTTACATTTGACTGCTGTGATGTCATTGTTTTGTCATACATATTTGGAACAAATAAATTAATGTTTAGATATATGAAATGAAATACACTATAAGTTTATGTCCTAGTTTAATTATAGCCTATAATGGGCGAGAGTACCTCCTTTCTATTTTTTAACATTCTTCCAGATAGTCTGTTAGCTCAACATGCAATGTGTAGACAAAAGCCACCTAAATAGCCTCAGCATTTGAGATGTTAGTTATTTGACCTTAAGTTCAGCCTCCTGAGTAGAAGACTGGGAGATAACTTGATTATTTTTGCAAAGTGACCTGCTCATGGGAACAATACTTGATAGCACTGTTTTCAACCTTGCTGAAAAGAATAGTTAGAACTGCTAAGTGAAAAGCTGAAGTTAGACAATTTCAACCCAGAGCTAACATGTGGTTTCCTAGAACAAAGGTAATGAAATACAGGTCCAACTTATAAGGCAGATGGCAAGCCTTGTCAATACTTAGCATTTCTTCAGAAACACATTTTTAGAGACATGTCCTATTTAGAGGCAAAATAGAGAAGACGAAGGTAGGGAAATAAACTAAATTGGTGCAAGGTCGTGCCTGTCCTTGAAGACAGAGCTGTGAATCCTGTCGTGGATTGTTGCTCATATCCTGGGCCCTGAGGAGAAAAGGAAGTTACTTAATCATCAGACTGCAATAGTGAGTTTGTGCATCAATCGGGGAAATTCTGGGTTTTTTTGACTGCAGCTAGTGACAAATTATAGAGAGTTAGTATTTTGAAGATAAGTAGGGGTTGTTCTTTTTGGCTCCAAGAGGTTGAGTCTCACTCATGTTCAGTATCAAACTGACAGTTTTCTTTTCTTTTTTTTTTTTTTTTTTTTTTTTTTGACTAGTTTAGTTGTGGCTAACTCCAGGTTTTTGTCCTCTCCTGCAACATTGATGTCTTGGGGATGCCTAATTAGTCCCTGTCACTTCAGGGCATTGGTACCTTCATCTATTCTGTTCTCTGGCTGTGGCATTCAGAGGTGTGCTGTCCACAGGACTGAAGTACTCTAATTCAAGTAACTGGATTCAAATTGGAGCAACTGTCTGGATTTTGATGTCCCAGGAGATAAACAAGTGGTCAGAGTAGATTATCTGATTGCCTCTGTTAGCTCTAAACATTATGGAAAATCATGTGTGTTCCCTGTTTGTATAGTTGTTTGCATGTAGAGAAGTTTCCCAGGAGAGAGGAGCAAGAATTTTATGCTGGGCTACAGAGTTTGCAAACTTAATTTAATCAAAATTATTCTTTTCTGTGGTATATTTCTCAATGGCATGCACTGAAAGCCTGTTTCACACTCTTATTTTGATTTTTTCCAGTGGTTTTAATTATTTACAGACAGCAACTTGTCTGACAAACGTCATAACATAGACTTGAGCAATTTTTACTAGTAAGCATGGTATCTGTGGTGTAATGCAGGAATAAAAAAAGACAATTTTCCCTTGATCAAATAATTCACCATGAATAAATTGTCTAACAAATACAGCAGTCTGCAAACAATTAGAGAAGTACTGCTGCTTTTACCAGTTAATTGTTTAATTGTTATTAATCTATGAAAGTAACTTTAAGAACACAGTTTCTTCCAGAAAATCAGTTTTGAAGAATAGCTGAGGGTGACACCCTTAACAGTGGATGAGCAATTAAATGGAAAATTTAATTAAATGGAAAACTACAGAACAGTGTTAATTTCACTGTCATTCTGATGTGTGATTGGACACTGAAGTCATATGGTAATGTGGCTATCCCTTGACTTTACTGCAGAATTTCAATATTGTTGAATTACAGGTGTTCTGTATTAGATTAAAAATCCATCTATCATAAAACCCCATCTTTCACACTGACAGCAAATCAGAAAATAGTGTCAGAAAAGTTTATAGCAATTCTTTTCTACAATACCTTTTCAGATTTAGTAATTTGAATATCATATCAGTGTTTTGGCAAATATTAATCATGAAGACCATTTCAGGTATCAATCTTTAGATATGTGGTTTACTTAATTTTCAGGACACAGTAGTATTTTCAGAGAAAGTGATAGGTATCTAACCACTTCAGCAATGACTAACAGGGCTTTTCCTTGTTATTTATAAGACTTTTTTCCATAGCATGTCTAAACTTGGGAAATAATTAAGAATAGGTATTTAAAAAAGATCTATCTTCTACTGCATAAGCCTGTTTTAGATCTTCAGTGAGGATGGAAAGGTACATGGAAATGCGTTTTAAAATCTTAAATGTGTTATGCTTGTATCCGTGGTGACACCATAGGGGACTTTTAGTAATGACTTTCATCAGCTCTTCCAAACATTTTCAGTACAAGGCTGATAAGGCCAACTCTTTAACGTAGACCACATAAAGATGTTGTTTCAGTGAAGTGTTCTTTTTTTCTGACAGACAATGTAATTTTGTAAAAGCTGAAAGTTTGTAATTTAGTTATTTGAATTAAACTCTCACCAGAAGGGTCAGTGTCAGGTCAGAGACATCTCTCACATCATAGCCAGTACTGGGTGGATTAAGATTGAATTCTACCAGGTAAGTATAGGAACCTCTGAAAGTGGCATATCTCAAGTACTGCCTTAAGTTTGTTTTAGGGAGTAAATATCTACATGATTATAGAAGTAAGGATGCAGGTAAAGCAGGATCTAGAATTGCTAGTATACTTGGAAAACTTAGGTGGCTGTTTTGGGCATACATGAGGTTTTGAGGAGCAAGTCTGTTATGTCTTTTATGCCATTGCCAAATGCAAGCAAATTTTCCACACTGTAATTTCTAAAGACCATTAAGGGAAGTAAGTTCTTTATCAACTTCTTCAGAATATATGCTTAAGTCTGCCAAAAGCAGGAACTGTGTATATGTTAATTTAATTACAATGAGTTTTTCCTCTTATCAGTACAATCAACTGCAATCAAAATTAGAGCTATATATCTTAAAAGCATAGTCAACCAAATAAGCAGATATAGTTTAGTGCAAATGGATACACAGATGTTCAGATGCTTTTGCCTCTATCTTATCACGGTTCTTGATGTTAGAACTTTGCAAAGCCATTTTCTTTTGAAGAATTCATAGACAGTGAACAGTGGGATCGAGTGCACCCTCAGCAAGTTTGCAGACAACACCAAGCTGAGTGGTACGGTAGACATAAATGAGGAACAGGATGCCATCCAGACCGCCCTGGACAAACTCAAGAAGTGGGCCCATGTGAACCTCATGAAGTCCAACAAGGCCAAGTGCAAGGTCCTGCACATGGGCTGGGGCACCCTCCAGTATCAATACAGGCTGGAGGATGGAGGGATTGAGAGCAGCCCTGTAGAGGACTTAGGGTTACTGGTGGATGAGAAGCTCAACATGACCCAGCAATGTGTGTTTGCAGCTCAGAAAGCCAACGGTATCCTGGGCTCCATCAAAAGAAGCGTGACCAGCAGGTCAAGGGAGGTGATTCTCCCCCTCTACTCCGCTCTCGTGAGACCCCACCTGGAGTACTGCATCCAGCTCTGGAATCCTCAGTAATGGAAAGACATGGACCTGTTGGAGCGAGCCTAGAGGAGGGCCACAAAAATGATCAGAGGGCTGGAGCGCCTCTCCTATGAAGACAGGCTGAGAGAGTTGGGGTTGTTCAGTGTGGAGAAGAGAAGGCTCCGGGAGGACCTTATTGAGGTCTTTCAATGCTTAAAGGGGGCTTATAAGAAAGATGGGGACAGACTTTTTAGTACGGCCTGTTGCAACAGGACAAGGGTAATGGTTTTAAACTAAAAGAAGGTAGATTCAGACTAGATATAAGAAAGCATTTTTTTACAATGAGGGTGGTGAAACACTAAAACAGGTTACCCAGAGAGGTGGTAGCTGCCCCATCCCTGGAAACATTCAAGGTCAGGTTGGACGGGGCTCTGAGCAACCTGATCTAGTTGAAGATGTCCCTGCTTATTGCAGGGGGGTTGGACTAGGTGACCTTTAAAGGTCCCTTCCAACCCAAACTATTCTATGATTCTATGAATTCCATTTGGGTCCCCTTGCACCTTTCAGATGAAGCTGTATATAGCTCATGTGGTGACTTCAATTCAAATTCCAACACTTGATAGCAAAAAAACAGGAAAAGGTTTCTATATGCTGGACTAGTCAAATGCTTCTTAAAGCCAATTCAAGTATTTCTGTGCTTCATTTCAGCAAGTAATTCAAACTACTCCACTTCTGTCTTTGCACAGTTGATATTTAGTGGCAGATATGATTGCCTCTGAAAACTACCTTCTTTTCCATATTCAGATGGCAATATAAAGATTTCTAAAACACATCCTGAAACGGTGATGCCTCTTGGATGCTACTTAAAATGCAATCATTGTGAAATAGGTACTTAGTCACATAGCATCTGGAATGTTCTTTTCCATTTTGAGCATTTTGAGAAACATTAGCAGAGAAGAAATTCAGGAAAAAGCAGTTACAGATTATTACAGATCAAGAAGAAACAAATTATAACATACAAAAATGTTTTTAACTTGTCCAAATGAAGAAGCTGTGAAGAAATGTATTTGAAAACTGTAGTGGAGCTATTTGTGCCTTCTAAGCCTGTTCCAATATATGACTTGCCTTAATACTGGGAGTTCAGGAAGGATTCTCAGAACCAGAGTTACTGGCTCTGATAAACCCTGAAAGGAAAGATTTTGCCCAGCCTCTGAACGATAGGACTGTATTAGGAAAGAAAATGCAGTTCTGGGAAAGATATTGAAGAAAAGGCTCTCCAGAAAGGTCAGGGTGGCACATGGGAACAAGCCTTAGGGCTAAGTTTGTTTTGGAGTTCAGGAGCAAGTGATGTAGTGGATTCCTGTGGTTGCACAGCGCTCCTGGCCAGGAGATTAGGGTGCCATGTTAAGGCCTTATCCTGACACCTACCAGCCCCTCTCTATTTGGGCGGCTGGGGGGGAGTAGAGGTTACTGATATAGCTTAACAAGTCAGAAGAATGACCTGTCCCACCCTCACCTCTGTTCAGGTGGGAGTGGAGAGCTCTGGAAAAGCCTCTGGAAGGCCTGGAGTTTACCTGGAGTTAAGGACATCTCTGAAGGAAAGACAGGCGCTCAGAGCAACAGGTATTTGAGTTGATGCCTGTGGCAGAGAATTTCATTGCTGTGTACTTGTTCTGCTACCTCAGAAGAAGTGGTATTTTTGTATCTGGCTGGCTGATGAGTCACCTGAAATCAAACTGTCACAGCAGCCATGAGAATAATCACGGATCATGAGAGGCTGAAGGAGAAAGGAAGAAGCAGGTACCTTGATCTGTCAGGATGCAGAGTGCTTTTAAACAAGAATCTACAAATTGTTAAAGAAGATCTACATACCAGAGAAAAGAAACTGCTTAGGTTCTACTGATGTTAAACTAAGGATAATGGTAAGGAAGAATTATATGCAATGCAAGGAAAAGATGTCTTAATGTTGATAGCTGGGGAATGTAAGATGTCACCAAGGCAATTGATGTGTATTGCATCAAATGATCCACTAAAATAACACTGGACAAAGCATTGAAAATACGCTTGCATTAATGGGAAGATGAAATTAATGATCCAACATCAAGAATTTCTCTACCAAGCTCTTATTGACACAAGCTACTGATATGTCTGTATGCATATTTGCAAATCATCTAGAGTATCCTTTGCCTAACTAAAATAAGGGGCTCAATGCATCTCATCTGCAATATTTGAAGTGGATTTAGTGGGGCTTCTGGGACTATCTCCTATTCTGAAAAACTTGCTGTGGCATTACAAAAACTGTGAGAATTTGCCACAAGTCTTCATTACTTGATCCAATTTTTAAGCTATGATTCTTAAACAGAAGATTTCACTCAAAATAAAGCATGTTTCAAACCGTATTGTTACTGTGATATTTTAACCACAAGTAGTAGCTTAGTGCTTTTTTTTTATTCTGTATTTCTATTTTCTTCAGTATCCTGAAATTAGGTTTATATGAATATAGGGTTTCTATGGCTGTTCAGATGAAGTAAAGGACCAATATAGTTCCTAGAATTGTGTGTGGTATTGCAGCGCCATCTGTGCCAGAGCCAAAATTGAGATCATATACTTAAAAGAAAACATTATTACTTAATTATTGAGAAATGTCAGAATCATGCTTCAAGAAGGATTAAGTTTAAAAACAATTAATTTTAACATATGTCAGTCAGTAAAGTAATACAAAATAAAATTTCAAGGACAAAAAGCTAGGCATACTTCACTGCCACCCACAAACAGAAGGAAAGAGGATAATCAGAATATATAATTAGTAGCAAGAAGAGAGATACACTCATTACCTTCATGAAATGTAAAAAGAAGTCCTGATTAAGATTTATTATTAGTGCTTTTCAAACATAGGTCTGTGAATCCTACTTATTTTATGCAAAAATATTCTGCTTGGTCTTAACTCTTCACTTTGTTCTTGATTCACTTCCATCTTTGTATCTGGAAAACAACTGATAGTTAAAGATGCATTAAAATTTTTTCAATTTCTTTTCCACGTCAGTAGTCTCTAGATTTTGCCACAGAGATGTCAGGAAATTAGGAAAGGAAGAATTGACATGATAATCTTTGTTTAAGTAGTGTTTAGCAGATAAAGTATTTCCTAAACTTTTTTTAAAAATTCCTATTTTATGCTTTAGGTTTTCCTTTAATTTCTTCAAAACTACAACTTGAGTGACCTAATGCTAAGTGTAATGATATAGAGAGACTTGATTCTAGTGGAGCTAACTTAGGGGAAAGCATTTTCCTCTTTGAAAGAAAATTCAGATAAACTATATTTATTTGTCTATATTTTCATATTTTTTCTACATTTACTCGAAAACAAGTTAGAAATTGGATTTATTTAGTTTATATATGTTTATTCAGGTCATATTTCCTTCAGGCAGAACAGTGATTCCAGACTGCAGTGTTCTTTGGGTTAGTGCCATGACAATGATGCAAAAGGAGCCATTCAGCTAGGTCTGATGTGCAGGTGCACTCTTCTTGATCTCAGGTCAGTCCTATGGCATCAGTTAAGGGCACTTCTTTGACACAATTCTGCAGTAACACAGGGGAGGACAGATCCCTCTTCTCATAACTACATTTGCTTTCTGGCTCTTCCGCATAACAAGGAGCTCGACTCACTGCTGGGAAAAAAAAAAAAACAGTAGACCTTCATGGAAGATGCTTTAAATTCCCAAGTTGAAAAATATAACCAAAGTATTTTGTTATTGCTTAAAACAATCATAGAAATCTTGGGATAATCTGATCTTTGGACTCTTTGGAAAACTAGATGATGCCAAGGGGTTTTCATGCCATCACAGAATGATCGTTTGCTGCAGTCAGAATCTAAATGAAAAGTGCCTAAGCTCTGAGTTTAGAGCCCACTTCAGTCTTATGATCTGAGTAACTACTGTAATTCCATTTCTTATTTTCATGAGTAAATATGCAAGCTAGCTTAATGGTAAGATATGTTCAGATGTCAGTATAGTTTGATTCTTAATTCTTTCCCATCTAAACTATTATAACAGGAACTAAGTCAACACCTATGTCCCAGCACGTTTCACACCTCTCTGAGGATAAAGAGGGCAAAGGGGTTGCCCTCTCCATCAAGAACTGGATTGATTGTGAAGAGCTGTCTCTGAAGAATAGCCACGAGCAGGTTGAAAGCTTCTGGGTGAGAATGAGAGACCGAGGCAACAAAGGGAACCTTGTGGTTGGTGTCTACTACAGGCCCCCCCAATCAAGGGGAGCCTATTGATGAAGCCTTCTTAGTCCAGCTACAGGAGGCATTGTGCTCGCAAGCTCTCGTCCTGCTGGGGAACTTCAACCACCCCAACATCTGCTGGAAAAGTAGCACGATGAGCTGTAGGCAATCCAGGAGACTCCTGGAGTGCATTGAGGATAACTTCTTAAGCCAGGTAATAGACAGCCGTACCAGAGGAGATGCGATACTGGACCTGATGGTCACCAACGCAAGTGAGCTAATCAGTGACATCAAGATTAGAGGCAGCCTGGGCTGCAGTAATCATGCACTGGTGGAGTTCACAGTCCTGAGGGATATGGGTCAGGCTAAGAGTAAAGACAGGACCCTGAATTGTAGGAAAGTAAAATTCCAGCTGTTCAAGGAGTTAGTCAATAGGACTCCCTGGGAAACTGCCCTCAGGGACAAGGGAGCAGAACAGAGCTGGCATATCTTTAAGGATGTTTTCCATAGAGCGCAAGAGCTCTCGATCCGCACATGTAAGAAATGAGGAAAGGAAGGCAAGAGACTGGCATGGCTGAGTCAAGACCTGCTGGTCAAACTAAAAGACAAGAAGGAAATGCACAGGCAGTGGAAGCAGGGACAGGTATCCCAGGAAGAGTATAGGGACACTGCCCGGTTGTGTAGGGATGGGGTCAGGAAGGCCAAGGCGTGGCTGGAGCTGAACTTGGCAAGGGATGCAAAGAATAATAAGAAGGGCTTCTACAGGTATGTCAGCCAGAAAAGGAAGGTTGAAGAAAGCATACCCACTGCAATGAGCAAGACTGGCAAACTGGTAACAATGGATGAGGAGAAGGCTGAGGTACTCAACAACTTTTTTGCCTCAGTCTTCACTGGCAACCTCTCTTCCCACACCTCTCAAGTGGATGGACCACAAGATGGGGACTGGGGGAGCAAAGTCCCTCCCGCTGTAAGAGAAGATCAGGTTCGTGACCACCTGAGGAACATGAAGATACGTAAGTCTACAAGACCTGATGAGATGCATCCCGGAGTCCTGAGGGAATTGGTTGACGTAGTTGCTAAGCCACTCTCCATGATATTTGAAAAGTCATGGCATCAGGTGAAGTCCCTGGTGACTGGAAAAAGGGAAACATTGCACCCATTTTTAAAAAGGGTAGAAAGGAGGACCCTGGGAACTACCGACCTGTCAGCCTCACCTCTGTGCCTGGAAAGATCACGGGACAGCTCCTCCTAGAAGCTATGCTAAGGCACATGGAGGACAGGGAAGTGATTCGAGATGGCCAGCATGGTTTCACCAAGGGCAAGTCCTGCCTGACCAACCTAGTGGCCTTCTATGATGGAGCAACTACATCAGTGGACAAGGGAAGAGCTACAGATATCATCTGTCTGGACTTCTGTAAGGACTTTGACACGGTCCCTGTCGTGGTTTAACCCCAGCCGGCAGCTAAGCACCGCGCAGCCACTCGCTCACTCCCCCCCCACCCCTGGGATGGGAGAGAGAATCAGGAAAAAAAATCCTCGTGAGTTGAGATAAAGACAGTTTAATAGGACAGAAAGGAATGAAAAACAATGATAATGATAATAATAATACGACAATAGCAATACTAAAAGAATTAAACTATACAAAGCAAGTGGTGCACAATGCAATTGCTCACCACTCGTTGACCGATGCCCAGTTAGTTCCCGAGCCGCGATCCGCCCCCTCCCAGTTAACTCCCCCCAGTTTATATACTGGGCATGATGTCATATGGTATGGAATAGCTCTTTGGCCAGTTTGGGTCAGCTGTCCTGGCGGTGTCCCCTCCCAGCTTCTTGTGCCCCCTCCAGCCTTCTTGCTGGCTGGGCATGAGAAGCTGAAAAATCCTTGACTTAGTATAAACACTACTTAGCAGGAACTGAAAACATCAGTGTGTTATCAACATTCTTTTCCTACTAAATCCAAAACACAGCACTATACCAGCTACTAGGAAGAAAATTAACTCTGTCCTAGCTGAAACCAGGACAGTCCCCCACAACAGCCTTCGCACTAAATTGGAGAGATATGGATTTGATAGATGGACTGTTTGGTGGATGAGGAATTGGTTGGACAGTCACATCCAGAGGGTAGTGGTTGATGGCTCAACGTCCAGATGGAGATTGCTGATGACTGGTGTCCCTCAGGGGTCCATATTGGGAGCAGTACTATTTAATATTTTCAGCAGTGACATAGACGGTGTGATCAAGTACACCCTCAGCAAGTCTGCAAACGACACCAAGCTGAGTGGTATGGTCGACATGCTGGAGGGAAGGGATGCCATCCAGAGGGACCTTGACAGGCTTGAGAAGTGGGCTGACGCAAACCTCATGAAGTCCAACAAGGCCAATTGCAAGGTCCTGCACATAGGTTGGGGCATTCCCAAGCACAAATACAGGCTGGGCGATGAGTGGATTGAGAGCAGCCCTGTGGAGAAGGACTTGGGGGTGTTGGTTGATGAGAAGCTCAACATGACCTGGCAATGTGTGTTTGCAGCTCAGAAAGCCAACGGTATCCTGGGCTGCATAAAAAGAAGCGTGACCAGCAGGTCGAGGGAGGTGATTCTCTCCCTCTACTCCACTCTTGTGAGACCCCACGTGGAGTACTGCATTCAGCTCTGGGGCCCTCAACATAAGAAGGACATGGACCTGTTGGAGCGAGCCTAGAGGAGGGCCACGAAGATGGTCAGAGGGCTGGAGCACCTCTCCTATGAAGACAGGCAGAGAGAGTGTCCTGTCCCACTTGGTGGGTGAAGGTGAGGTTAACCTTTTGATTCTCTGTGAGGTAATCCAGAACAATGACAATTACTCGAGAGGTTCAATCAGATCACAGCTTTACTCAAAACTTGCTTAAAACTTGGCAGAAAACAGCAGATAGTGGCTTGGCAAAACTTGTAACAGTATAACCACGACAAACTCCTCGCCACGATATTACCACAACATACTCGCAATTATATTACCACGACAAACTCACAATGATATTACCCTTATGTGCCCAGAATAAGGTCAGAAAACAGAGAGAGAAAAAGAGAGATACAAGAAAAGGGCAGAGAAAGAGAAAGAAAGGTATCACCACCCTTGGATCCAGCGATGGTCTCTGCTCTGGGCTGTAGTCCTCCAGTGGCAGGCATGCACAACATGGCTCTTTGCAATTATGTCTTTTATAGTCGAAATCTCCATCCACAGTCACGCCTCCTGAAGACTTATATGGGTTCATTCTAGACAGTTCTGGACATATATGGTGGTATTCCAGATGGTTCTTTACCTACTGAGCATGTGCGGCTTATTGGAGTGATGGTCTTAGGGACTTTCCAAGGAGCTACAAGCCCCCTCCTCAAATAAACTTTGTGTGGCCTCTGGCCATATGAGGTGGGTTACCAGGCCGGTTCTGCCAGAACACAGGACTGTATACCCTCCGGCACACCCCCTGTGTCCATGCCAGCCAACTTCTTGCTGAGGTCCCTCTTTGTTACTGTACCTTAATTGCTACAATGTTTGAGACATTGACAGATGTTAACTCTTTCAGTCCCTTACAGAGAGTTGGGGTTGTTCAGTGTGGAGAAGAGAAGGCTCCGGGAGGACCTTATTGAGGTCTTTCAATGCTTAAAGGGGGCTTATAAGAAAGATGGGGACAGACTTTTTAGTACGGCCTGTTGCAACAGGACAAGGGTAATGGTTTTAAACTAAAAGAAGGTAGATTCAGACTAGATATAAGAAAGCATTTTTTTACAATGAGGGTGGTGAAACACTAAAACAGGTTACCCAGAGAGGTGGTAGCTGCCCCATCCCTGGAAACATTCAAGGTCAGGTTGGACGGGGCTCTGAGCAACCTGATCTAGTTGAAGATGTCCCTGCTTATTGCAGGGGGGTTGGACTAGGTGACCTTTAAAGGTCCCTTCCAACCCAAACTATTCTATGATTCTATGATACATAAAAATCACCTTTAGACTAATTTTGGTGGCTTAGAAAAAATTTACCAGTAGTAGTAGAACATAAAAGCATCTAAGCAGTGTGAGTTCATTGGAGGCGGGAGGTGGGGTGAGGGTGGTGAACGACAAAGAAGTCCAAGTTCTTTCCAGGTAGCAGTTTCCTGAGAAATTCTATGAGATTACTATAAAATTGACAGTTGGTGCGCTACTCCCTTCATTTCTACAAGTTCAGAGTGATTTGGCAGTTTTCAAAACATTTTGTTACAGCCAGAGCTCTTTTTGTTCCAGGCACTTTATCTCTTCTAGGCATAGTTTTTTCTTAATGTTCTGTTTTATTACTGACTTCAGTGGTTATAAATTCTGTGTAATTCAGTGGAAATATTCATTAAAGCAGCTCACGTTAACCATATGCATGAAAGCTGGTAGGATGAGGTTCAAATGCTAATGCAAAAGAGGGGTGATAAGGATGATCTACATTTTGAAGGGACAATATTCTGTGCTGCCCTCCACAAGGAATCCCTGTTCTGGTGGTTGGGTTTTTTCAACGTTAGGACTTGTGTTCACTGTATACATCATACCTCTCAATTTGTTCTCAGGAGAAGAACTTCTTACGCTTCAGGTTTATAGGAGTTGGTCTTGAGTTTTAAGCAGTGTTTAATGACTTTGGAATGATCTCTATTGAGTACCTAGTATGCTGCAAATAGAGGGGGAAAAAGGTACAAATACTATGCTTGGAATAGTGATGAATCGAAAAGGGACAATGTGTCTGTAATAGGTATGAAAGAGGATTTGTAATCTTTTGAAAGAATAAGTGTAAGGTTTAGAGGAGTTTTCACCAGATGAAAGAAGTTCCAAATGTTTGCACAGTTGATATTGCTGACAGTAGTCTTAACGTAAGTAAAGAGGTTTCCTCTCTGAGATGGAATTCTTTTTTGATCTCTTTGAGCCAAATAAGGTAGAACAAATTGGCTTCTGGTACCCTAAAATTCAGTCTTTTCATGTTCTGAAGGCATTGTGTAATTTCATCGGTTATTTGTTTCCATTCATATTATGACCATTGATCTTTCCTTTTATAAATTATTTTTTAACAAATAAAATTATAATGTATGTGCCAGAGTCATTGGTGCAGAACCCACTAAGCTCCTGAAGGCACATCTTCTCAGTAGTCCATGCAAAACTGATTTATAATGCTGTATTTTACGTGGAAAATTTATACTATAATTGACCTGTAATAGATTGCTTTTGATAAATGCTTTAACATACAGTGGAAATGGTATGTAAATTTGAGATTACCTTTGGATTCTAACTGGACCTTTCCTGGAAGGTAAAAATAAAAAAAAAATGTCACTTGTGAACTTGTTCTAAACCTGCAGTTTGATACCTGCAGTTCTGGAATAGGGAACCTGGAAATAGAACTTGCAGCAATGCATCAGGATCAAATTTCCTTTCCTTGCGATCTATTGTCAGTCTAGTTTGCAGATCCAGCTGCAGAGAATATAACAGTACTTTTCAAGACATCCTTCCATTCACCACTCAGCAACCTTTTTCCAGTATCAAGTGAAAGCAGTTGCCCCAGTCACAGTTTTACTTAGCCAAAGATTGAGATTTTCTCAAGATGGGTGGGTGTCATCACCATTTAACATAACAGACAGCCAGGGATTGATGTTTAGAATATTAATTATATACTAATAGAATACAGTGCTGGCTCTGAAAGTCATACTGTCTTCTCCATTGTAAAGACAAACAACTTTTCATGCAGGAAATTGTGCTTGTATTTGTTTCCCTTTTTCTTCCTTTATGGCCAAGAGAATAGTATGAATAAATGCAGCCAGTCACATGATCGCGTAATTGGTCAGGTGTGATACGTGTCTTGTATCCAGGATGAAGTTTTCCTTATTTTACTGTTGGTGTCATGCCCATAAAAATAAGCAGCTTTACAAATTTACAGATTTATCATCTTGTCATGCAATTTTCTGTGTAACTTTTCCAAAGCTGTGGTTAAGCTGTGAGGATATTTCTATTTGGAAAAATAAATTGATTATGATGATGTGCAGATCTTTATACTATATTCAAATTTTTCTCTTGGATTCTAACCTTGGTCTGTGGTACTGAGGAGACTGGATTTCCTGTGGTTGATAGCAATGCTCAGAGGTTAAGAAGAATTGGAGAAAAAGTCATGGTGCTGTATTGATAGTGTTGAAAATACTGTGGTTTAGTTAATCTTTGAACCAAAGTGTTGAAGCTTTGATGCATGGAATGCTTTCTCTAGACCAAAGTTATGAATTTAAAAGTTAGTAACATTGCACATGGAAACAACAGCAGCATTATAAAACTAAGGTCTATGTGGTAAACAGAAGAGGGGTGAAACGGGGAAGTATCTAACCATAACCATGAAAACACAAGCAGTCAGGTTTAAAAATCAGTGGTGAAATGTGACATATACAATTTGCCTTATAGATGGTTAAAGTTGAGTAATTATTTTGAAACAGTTTTACGGGGAACTAGACATTTTACTTTTCAGAAAGACTGTCATTTCAGGGGAGATTAAACTGTTTGTGTATAAATTAAAGTATTAGAGTCAAAACAGCAATTGTGACAAGTTTGCAA
Source organism: Gymnogyps californianus (assembly GCF_018139145.2). Classification (NCBI taxonomy): domain Eukaryota; kingdom Metazoa; phylum Chordata; class Aves; order Accipitriformes; family Cathartidae; genus Gymnogyps; species Gymnogyps californianus. The sequence goes on along the minus strand of NC_059475.1, from coordinate 23,326,700 downwards.
CTCTTCTCAGGTCAGTCTACTCTGAACTAAATTCAGTGAACTAAAGAAGGATTGCATTATAAAGAGGAAATTTGCTTTATGAAAATAAGTATGGACCAGTGAAACAGGTTAATTAGCCATTGTGGATGTTAGCTGAAGCAGCTTCAGGTTATACTGACTACTTTTCAGTGACACTTGAGGAAATGTCTTTTGTTTTGTATCTTTTTTTTTCTTTGGGACTGGGGGAGGTGAAGAAGTCCTGTGGACTGAACCAAGCTCCTGATGAACTTCCAAAAGGAAAACTGGGTTAACTTCTTGCAATGACAAGAAATCAAGGAGGAAAGCTGAAACATGACAAGGGTGTTGTAGATGCATGAACCCAGACAGTTGTGAGTGCGAACGAGGGCAGACTCCAAATGGAGCCATCCATTTCTCCTCATCATCCCTTTCTGGAGGACAGAAGGTAAGGAAGGGGGATTTGGTTTATCATTAGAAGTTATGATGGATTTTAGAAAATGCTATTATGGGTGATTTCTCTGCAAGCCATGCAAAGCCAGCACCATTCTTATTCTAGGTGGTCCCAACTTTCAAAGAAATGGTGGGCAAGAGTTAACACTGCCTCTTCAACCTCTCAGGTTATGCCTCTACTGTAGCTTGAAATAAATTGCTCTGTGGATGAACAGAGGACTCAATTCTCCTGGGCTGTCAACCTAGCACCATTCCCAAGTATAAAACTCACTTAAATAGAAAACAAAGAAATCCAATAGCTGTAAGACCTGATAAAGTGCTAGCTAAAATGGGAAACCCAGAGGAGTGCAAGTATGATATAGCAAGAAAAATATTCTCGCATGAGTAGTGCATCATGTCAACTCTGTTACTGCCAAGGTAGGAACAAGTAAGCAGGTAAGAACACTTTGAAAAAAATAAAACAAATACCCTAATTTAAGAACCAGTCTCCTTTTTGTTCTTGTTGGTACAGAAACTTTGATATAAAATCAAGGTTGAGAATAGGCTGATGTAAGGTCAGAAGTATTTACTAGCCTAGATAACTTCCTGTATCTGTACCTGTAGGACATAGACATGACCGTAAAACAAGCTAGAGAAAATTCCAGATATCAAGAAAAAAAATGAGTTGTCTTTATGCATATTATCAGTGGTGGTACAGGAAGAATAAAATCCTTCCACAAAAGGAATGCATAGTTCAAGTTAGAAAGTATAGTGAACCATGTTTTCCTCTGTGTTAAAGCAAATAACATAGTTTACTAACATGAAGCTAGTTCTCTAATCCAATCGCACTTTTTTCGGTCCAGGCTGCAAAGGGAAGGACTACTGTGCTGAGTTCTAGAGCGTGGCAGGTGGTGGACCTTCACCTTCTGTTTCCTATTTCTGATGCATCTGAAGACTGCTAAGGTTGTAGCTTACTCACTTGAATACATAGACTGTCATTAATCTGTTAACCTTCAGAGACAAAGCAGAAATGATCTAATGTTAATGTGTCTGTGAAAGGGTGTAAAGGAGCTTAAATTTAGCATCCAAGGTTAATGTCAAGCAAACTGATGGAATAAACTGATTATCCTTGAAAAGTAATTCACTTAAAAGTTTTTAAGCCCTCAGTCCTGTCAACATCTGCCTTATTCAAAACTGATAAAAATGTTGGAAGTGTTCAGTTCATTTAGTACAATAAATACTAGACCTGCACTATAGACCTGCGCTATAGAGAGAATAATTTAAAAGAACTGACTTTTTGGTATTGCAGCATTCTAGTCAAAAGCAATTTACACTGTAGCAGATTCACTCCTAAATGGTTCAAAAGCATTGCAAAGAGCAAAAATATGAAATGGCTTACCTGAATGTCATTTAGATCTTCATCTTTCCATTTCCATCTTTCTCTAAACCATGCTGAAATTTACTTAAATTTGGATAGCTATAGCAAATCTTTCCTTGCTTGTTGTTGCTTTTTGTCTTTAGTCAGAACCCCTTATCCTTTCTGTTAGTGTGACCAGTTTCTTCAAGCCTGATAACCAAAGAAAAAGTTCAACTCCATGAATATAAAAATATGAATTTAAGTTAATCTATTTAGGGTACCTATTTTAGGCAGCTAAGTTTAAAAGTTGATTTAATCTTTTTCCTTTAAGGCCTAATTTAGATATCAGTTTCTTGCTGGAATTATACTGGCTTCTTATCTCTCAAATTAGATCAGAATCAGACTAATCAGCTTTTGAAAGGAAAAGTTTTATTTCCTTGCACACAGGGTTCAAATACGCTGTGGTACCCACATAAATGAGAAATAACTGAATTTAAAAAGGAGGATTGAAACGACTTAATACTGATGTAAGTAATGCCTAACACCAAAATTTTTCAGTGATTGGAAATATCTTGAGCAGCAGTTTGGCCTTGTGTTAGTTTATGCCTGCATAGCTTTATAATTATGCTAACATATGACTACACCAGCATCTAAAGGACTACAGCAACACTTACCAAGTTAAGAGAAATTTTATAATGAGACAAAGGAACAGTAAATAGGTAGCCTACATATTTCAAAATACATTGCAAAGAGACTACTTTTTTTAATTACACTGAATTCTTACTGGGTTAAAGATACCAGCAACCAGCAGTTTCAAGCTGCAGGAAACACACCTTTTGTGTATAAACAGACAAATCCTTTTAGCTTTTTTAACCATTTTTAAGAATTATAAATTCTTTATGCCAGGTAATGATGCTGAAGGAGTTTTAGTTGGATACTGATATAAAACGTCAGATTTTGATTGTACATTTTGGATGGGACTTTCATACATGTGTGAGTAACTTAAAATTCCTCTTGACTCTCAGTGAAAAAAACCTTCTGTCTGCATTTATTAAAAAAATGATTTTGGTCCTAATTATTAAATATTAATGAACTTTCATTCTTGAATTTGTACGATTAAAGCTATTTAATAATAGGATTCTAGAAACAGGGAAGAAGCTTGTGTACATATGGAGAGGTATTTGTAGAATGAGTGGTATCATGAATTATAAACTAATCCAATCTAATCGCTGAATGTAATATATTTTCTAGATATGCAGATTGGAGAAACATATCTAAGACTCAATGTCAAATTGTCTCTCTACAGAGAATTCTAAGCCCAAATCTTGCTCTACTGGTTGTATCTGAGTTACACTTCTGGGAATGAACCAAACTCAGTCTTTAGTGGGACCTCACCTCCATGGTTCTTCCACTGGTTACTCTTACTGTCCTGAGAGTTAAACCAACAACTGAAATAATAAAACAGTCTAGCCAGAGACTGATAAGCTTCCTATGCACAATTCTTACTTATTTAGATGTTTTGACTGACTTATGAAGATGTTTAGTTTACAGAACACTTAATGGAAGTATATATATTATATTTTTCCTGATATACAAGCTTATTAGCAAGTGTTCTCATGATTTGTCAGAACAGCTGTTTCTGTTCTAGAAAGTCATAGGATTGCATTCAATTTAGGTACACGCTCAATGCTGCCCTTGCAGGTAAGGTAGAATTATGACAGATAGGTTGGATTGTGCTGTTAGATGAAGGACTGATCAAATGCTGCATTTAAAACTTTGAAGTTTAATACTCCTCAAAGTCAACTGTGTCCATAAAGTTCGTTCACTTCTATGACCATCTTTTCCATCTATACCCATCAACTCTCCCTTTCTTCTCCATGATAACCAAAAGTTAATTCACTTAAGTGTCATTTAGATTTGTCAGCTGAGTGTACTATAGGAGGGAGATTCCTATGTCTCTGCTCTTTTGTGAAGTAAATAAGCTTTTGATAATAAAAAGATCAATTTCCATATCCAGGAGACATAAGAGGCTCTGAAACAAGCTAACTCGTAGGAATGTCCTGACTATTTATACATAGCATGTGTGTACAAATACATATGTCTTTTATGTGACTCTTTCCTTGCAGCGTCACTGTTTGGTAAGATATATTTGGTGGCATATTTTGGGAATACATGATTTCCCTCTGAGCTCTGACCAACAAAGCTTCCAGAGAAGTTCAAGACTTGAGCTAAGAAGTCCTATCTTTCAGTAAGGGTTAGTGGTGTGCTACATTACATAAAAGTACAACTTTCAATAATTACTTCTGCCCATTGTATAGTTCATAAATACAGATATAGTATTACTTTTAGTCCTGGTACACTTCACTGTGCATCAGTGAGCACACAATGACTCTTCCCTTTGTATAAAGTTATTTTCAACTAGAGAGCATGAGGCTTCTGAAAATTATCACTCTTTAAGATAGAGGGGTCAACCAGATCATTGATAGATGAGAGGAAAAAAAATGAAAGGGGCACTTCAGGGTTTTTTTTCCACTTAAAAGAAAAGTGGTCTGAGCCAAAGTTTCGTATGATCGGTAGTCACTGTTCCACTAAATACGAAGTTAAAATTGAGCATGCACTTACAGGAATTATGTAGTTTCTAGAGAGTCAAGAATGTCTTGTTCCCTTAAGTTGTCAGCACTTCTGTAGCGGCACACGTGTTTTTGGTCTCAGTGTGCACCACTTTGTCAGAGGCAATGTTCAGCCAACAGTTTTCCTAGAAAGTTCTCAAGTGTTTACATGTACCATGACTGAAACACAGAGGTCTTCAACTTTCTTGAAGACAAGATGGTTGAATTAATGATAGTGCTCCTGTTTTCTCTGTTCTACTGCCAGATACAGTAACCACAATGATCTGAAGATAATATGAAACACTTGATTACAGTTTTCATTATTAAATGCTGTTTTCCTATGGCTTATTGTACATGGCAAACAGAGAAGTTACTGTTGGGTGTATAAACATTATTAGTTAGTTTCTAACAAAAAGAATACCAATACAATCTGCATGTGGAAAAAACTGTTGCATATTTTGATATATTCTTAGTAATGTCTTCTAATAGCAATTCTGACAGTGGTGAATGACAGTTATTAGGCCTTAGTGAATATCCAGAAAGAGCTGACATCTAAGGGATGAAGACTAATTACTCTGATTATGGTGCCAGGCTGTACAGACTAAAAAATTCTTTGAGATGTTTAGGGTGATTAAAAAAAAATAACATGATAGTTCAAGTCAATGATGTGCTACATATATATCAAGATTTCTTTGGCATTTAATCATGAAGTTCTACTTTAAAAAAGCTGTAAGCGTATATCATGTTACTGTTAATATTCACTGACAATCAAGGCCCATTTTAAAAGAATAAATGAAACTGGTGTTGTCTAGTGTAGACACAAAAATTATGAGGTTCTCATCAATCAGTTCTTCCAATCATAGGCATTATTTTATTCTGCAACTATTTAGCAATTCCTAGAACAACCTGAAATGATATGACATCTAGTTTTTGGGTCCCTTTATTTGCCTATGTTCTGGTTGACCTCTGCATTCAACCAGTTGAAATTCCAGTTATGTGGACGCTGTAGCAATTTTGGAAGGGGAAAAGCCACACAGCATGAACTTATTTTGAACAGTTCTGCTTTTTCTTAATCTAATATCAATCAAGTTTTCCAGACGGAAAATGTGGTTAATGTTTGTTTTTGTGAAGCTCACAATGTTAACGTTGACAGTGATGTTAAAGTCACTGAGATGCTTTTCATAGATAGGTCTAACCCATGCAACCATCCTTATTAAGGTTCAAGTACTATAAGAATGTGCTTTAAAACCAAAGGGCACAGATGACAGAAGTTGTACATCCCATCTGATTTGTCCTTAAAAGAGGTGGAACCACTAGAAAGGAAAGAAAACATTTTTAGAAATACAGGTTTGTTGGTGTTACACATTTGTCGTGGTTTAACCCCAGTCAGCAACTAAGCACCACGCAGCCGCTTCCCCCTTCCCCCTCCCAGTGGGGTGAGGAGGAGGAAAGAGGGAAAAAAAAAGTAAAACTCGTGGGTTGAGATAAGAACAGCTTAATAACTAAAGTAAAATATAATACTAACAATAGTAATAATGAAATATAATAATAATAATAATAGTAATGAAAAGGAATATAACAAAAAAGGAGGGGGAGGAAGGGAAAAAAAAAAAAAACAAAAAAACTCCCCAGTGATGCACAATGCAATTGCTCACCACCCGCTGACCGATGCCCAGTTAGTTCCCGAGCCGTGATCCACGCCGCCCGGCCAACTCCCCCCTGTTTATATACTGGGCATGACGTTCCATGGTATGGAATACCCCTTTGGCTAGTTCGGGTTGGCTGCCCTGGCTCTGCTCCCTCCCAGCTTCTTGCACACCTGCTTGCTGGCACAGCATGGGAAACTGAAATGTCCTTGGCTTAAGATAAGCGCTACTTAGCAACAACTAAAACATCAGAGTGTTATCCAACATCATTCTCACACTAAATCCAAAACACAGCACTGTACCAGCTACTAAGAAGAAAGTTAACTCTGTCCCAGCCGAAACCAGGACAAAATTGCAGGAGCATATCCCCCAATATTTATGGTTCCACACTTGGTTGTTTCTCACTGTGGCACCACAAAGTTTATCTCTACACAGCACTACCTGACTGCACACAATGACAAATCAAACTAGTCCATAACACTTGTCATTAAAAGCCTGTGAGAAACATTTTCTCAAAGACTAGTATTTTAAAAAGCTGTGATGTTGCTATGCAAGTTTGTATCTTTCAATTGCAGTATGAAAAATACACCCCACATTTCAGCTAAAATGTCTAATTATTACACTGCTATGCTATAGTCAGTTCTTATTTTTTTCTTCAGCTGATCTTCCAGCAATTAGCATGTCAGACGAAAGTAAGTGATTGTTATGGTCCATGGAAAATAGACATGTCACATGCTCTCAATCAGTACAGGACTGTTAAGATGGAGATGGCAATGCACTGAAATAGGCCTGTAGTGAAAGCAGAAAATTATCCAAGTTACTTTCTTATTTTGCAAGATTGACTTGATTGTTCTCTTTTCTTTGAAAAAGCTGTGCAGGCAATGACATTTTCTTTAAGACATCGAACATGCGGTGTATTTAATGCATTTTTCATTCCTCTATTTGTAATAGAAAAAACATTATTCCCTTCCTTTTTTCAGATTCTTAGCCTTAATATATTCTATTGAGTTTTCCATTTGAAGACTGTATATAGTTTTCTTATCTTAGTACTCAATGGGCTCTATCTGTCCACAGTAATCTTTGTCAATTTTAACTTAAAATTCAACAACATTCACATCCAGCACTATACAATAGAGTATTATGACAAACTGTAGTTTCCTCAGAACTCATAATATACAACAGTAGTTCACTTCCTAAGCTTACTTTGGAATGGTTATCTTTTCATTATGGAACTTGAATTATATGCAGACACCCAAGTTAATGTTCCTTTCTTCTATCAGCTTTTTTTGGAACAAACCACAGGATCTGGTATTGCTTATATTTAGAGCCTAGCCTTAGGCTGAACACCATTGTGACAGTCAGTGCATTAGTGCTGGGGTAAAAAATACATGTATCAAGGAAAATAAGACTAAGTGGATTAAAAAAAAACAACCTGTAGATGTTATATCTACACGATCAAGATAAAATTCCCTTTTAATACATATTTTGATGTCCCTTGCATGAAATAACTAACTACACTACATGTGCCGTCATGCTAGAATAGTCTGTAACGTATTTCTAAGTGAGGTTCATCTAATCTAACTTTATTTTTAGTGTCTCCATTTGTGCTTTCTCATTACCTTGGAGTAGAAAGGAATAGGCACATCTGGGGCATGGTTCATCTTATTTGAAAACAGAGTTCTAAAATGTTATTGGAATTATTCCCTAAATGTGATTTCTCTTAAGTTTCTAAAAAAAAAAAAAAGAAAGCCCCTTCACACTGCCTGACTTGCAATGGGGACATCTACACCATGGATATTTCATGGATTCATCTCAGATTAAATACCAGAACTAACCTAAACTGTATATATTCTGTGAAGAGGTGACAACTAGAGCATGTCAGGTAATGGATATAGTTTGGTCCAAGTAAACACCCGCTACTGAGGGAAGCAGGACCTTCATTGAGGCTGAACAGAAGGATATCTGAGACAAAGCCTGGTAGCAGTTTTAATGCAGAATTTACTATGTAGCAATACCAAGAAAGAAGTGAGTAGGGTAGGAGGACAGAGTTTTGAAACCTGAATCTCTCCATGGAGGTACTAAAAGACCCAGGAAAAAAATGCTTTTGTGACTACTCTAGAGCTTTGGGAACAGGACAATGCCTCCCGCTCTTCTGCAGCTTCATGGCTTTTAACACATTTAGAATATAGAACACCTGTCAGTTCTTTCTTGCTCTTTTGCACACTAGCTAATGTAATAATTACGCTTAAAGATAGAAATCTACTAATGTTGAAAAAAGATGCTCAGGTTAAATACCAGAACTAACCTTATTTTAATTTGGCTACTTTGTAGGTGTGCATTATAATATTATCTCTGATCACGTGATTATTATCCAGTTTTCTGAAGGAACCTGTAACACTTGTGGGAGGGAGACCATACTCATTGAATACGCAACTATTAAATGTAGTCTTTTAATCTTGCCATCTGAATCCTTCACTCATTCTAATTCTCATTCCTAGTTATTGTCTAATGGAACATTTTAATTACTTCTTATTCCAATTCTAGAGGTATATGCAGAATAACAAACTTGCAACATTTCCAGCCACTCTAGATTAAGTTTCTCTTAATCTGTTTATTCTTTCAATGTTCCTGTGAGTACTACAGTAGTAACTCGAAAGTAACAGGCAACAATAAAATCTGTAGGAAAAAAACCAACAACCTGTGAAACACACACTGATCAGACTTTAGAAATGTCATAAATTTTGCAAAAGCTGGATAAAGCATGCAACTTGAAAACTTAGAACAGGAATCTTGTCATGCAATGCGAGAATAAATGTGCTGCCCATCTATTTTTTATTTGAAAGAACCAGTAAAAAAGTCTGAATAAAATTTAGTTTGAACAGGCATACACTTCACACATTGTTTATTGCCAGTTTTGTTTTAGAGAATAAATATCTGCATTGCCTTGCCTTTCATCCCTTTGAAGCTAGGCAAACATAGTTTTTACCAAAGTTATTCCTTCAAATGCATTGTTAATCTGACTAACAGGCACTTAAGTTCCCAGTTAATTGAAGTTACAACCTTTGTTACAGATGAGAGTTCTCATTTCACTGAAAGTGATGTACAAGAGGGCTAAGCCCTGAACTTCAGTGTACTTCAGTGCACCTGTATTCTTTATCCTCCCTTGACTGATTTCCTGGGACTGTTAATTCCCTCAAAGAGAAAGAAGAGTTTCCTAAGCTGTCTTCATGAAGCCTCTCTGCCAACCCACTGCCTACTTCCAAACTTTGTACAACCATGAGGAAAAACTTGTTAGGTTCTGTAGGAAAGAGAATGAGAATTACCGCCCAGAGTTATAAACGTTCTTTTTAATTTCATTGTTTTTCTTCTTTGGGTACCTGTGGACAGAGACATTTCTGTTAGGAATGTATGTGGCTGAATATAAAATTCCATTTTCACAGGTGATATTTAAATCTGCTCGTTATTACCATTTTTGTCAGTAAAATTTAAGTAGTTAGCTATCTACAGAAAGGGAGCAGAAAAACATTAGCAATTTAATTCTTGTAAATTGGTTTTAAAAACATTGACTATCTCCTACTTGCTTATCTATATGCTTTTCTCCATATTACTTGGATATACTTTGGCAAAAAAGTAAAAGTGAAATATTGATTGTGTGATTGAAAGGGTAACTAAAAATACTAAGTAGATACAAGGTAATTTGACATTTAAAGGAGGGGAAAATCTCATAAAATGCGAAGTAAAATGTTTGTTTACATTTGAATTTGGCAGGCTATTTTTCCATACACATTAAGGTTTTCATGCCACCTTCATCCCCTCTCCCATGCACTTACACGAAGATGTGGTTTCTGGAATAACGCCATGAGTGACTTCGGACTACAGGTCCAAAATTTTTTTTCATTGTCACTTTTGATTGAGTTCAGGCAAACTTCTTTACCCTTTCCAACATGGGGAAAGGTACCTTCCTTACCCTTTCCAACGCGTTCTTCCTACATGCAGGGAGAGTCTCCATTAAAACTGGCTGAGTCCTGTGAATTTATCTCTGAATTTTAAAGTTTTCTTACAAAAAATATTTAATCTAATTAGTAATAGAATGAAGTTTTGGTTTTGAAATTTGAAAAAATTAAAAAGAGTAAAACTTTGTATGTTTTCACTTAATCTAAGGTATTCTTATATTTTTCATTCTTTTCACAATTTTTTCCAGGTGAAGCAAGATTAATTTTGAAAAGTTGAAGAATCTAAGAAAACTAGAATAGTATGGCTAGGGATTCAAAATAAAAAACAGCAGAGAAGAAATTTGATTTAGTCAAACTAAATCAATTTAATCAAATAGAATATAGGGGACAAGGGGAAAACCAAACACGAACACTTTTTAAAACCTGAAATAACAATTTCTGGTTTGGAAGTGTTTAATTTCAAGCTTATTTAAAAAAAAAAAATTACATATATCTAATTACATCTATATTTGACTTCACCAAGTGGTTGTCATGGTTTAACCCCAGTCAGCAACTAGGCACCATACAGCCGCTCCCCCCTCCCCCCTCCCAGTGGGATGGGGAGGAGGATCGGGAAAAAAAAAGTAAAACTCGTGGGTTGAGATAAGAACAGTTTAATAACTAAAGTAAAATAAAATATAATAGTAAACAATAATAATAAAAATATAGTAATAATATTAATTGTAATGAAAAGGAATATAACAAAAAAAAAAGAGAGAAATAAACCCCAAGAAAATACAAGTGATGCACAATGCAATTGCTCACCACCCACTGATCAATGCCCAAGCAGCGATTCACCCCTCCTGGCCAACTCCCCCAGCTTATATACTGGGCATGACGTTCCACGGTATGGAATATCCCTTTGGCTAGTTCAGGGCCAGCTGTCCTGGCAGTGCTCCCTCCCAGCTTCTTGGACACCTGCTTGCTGGCAGAGCATGGGAAACTGAAAAGTTCTTAACTTAGGATAAGCGCTACTTAGCAACAAGTAAAACATCAGTGTTAATCAACATTATTCTCACACTAAATCCAAAACACAGCACTGTACCAGCTACTAAGAAGAAAATTAACTCTGTCCCAGCTGAAACCAGGACAGTGGTTTTTGACAAAGCTAAGGACATTTTAAGAGGTATAACTATCCCATTTGAAAAACTTGATCCAACTCTCACCTGCTGTAGAGTATCTGTGGCTTAAGATGGCTACCAGTTCTGTCATAATGTCTGGGCACTTTAACAATGTGTATTGGGTTTGCGTGGCAAGGTTTTGGTAGTGGGGGAGCTACAGGGGTGGCTTCTGTGAGAAGCTGCTAGAAGCTTCCCCTATGACCGACAGAGCCAATGCCAGCCGGCTCCAAGTCGGACCCACCGCTGGCCAAGGCTGAGCCGATCAGCAATGGTGGTAGCGCCTCTGTGATAACATATTTAAGAAAGTGAAAAAGTTACTGCGCAGCAGCAATTGCAGATGGAGAGAGGAGTCAATATGTGAGAGAAACAACTCTGCAGACATCAAGGTCAGTGAAGAAGGAGGGACAGGAGGTGCTACAGGCGCCGGAGCAGAGATTCCACTGCAGCCCATGGTGAAGACCATGGTGAGGCAGGCTGTCCCTCTGCAGCCCATGGAGGTTAACGGTGGAGCAGATATCCACCTGCAGCCCATGGAGGACCCCACACCAGAGCAGGTGGATGCCTGAAGGAGGCTGTGGCCCCATGGGAAGCTTGCACTGGAGCAAGCTCCTGGCAGGACCTGTGGAGAGAGAGAAGCCCATGCTGGAGCAGGTTTGCTGGCAGGACTTGTGACCCCGCGGGGGACCCACGCTGGAGCAGTCTGTTCCTGAAGGACTGCACCCCGTGGAAGGGACCCACGCTGGAGCAGTTTGTGAAGAACTGTAGCCCATGGGAAGGACTCGTGTTGGAGAAGTTCATGGAGGACTGTCTCCCATGGGAGGGACCCCACGCTGGAGCAGGGGAAGAGTGTGAGGAGTCCTCCCCCTGAGGAGGAAGGAGTGGCAGAAACAACATGTGATGAACTGGCCACAACCCCCATTCCCTGTCCCCCTGTGCCGCTGGAGGGGAGGAGGTAGAGAAAATTGGGAGTAAAGTTCAGCCCGGGAAGAAGGGAGGGGTGGGGGGAAGGTGTTTTTTTAAGATTTGGTTTTATTTCTCATTATCCTACTCTAATTTGTTTGGTAATAAATTAAATTAATTTTTTTCCCCAAGTCGAGTCTGTTTTGCCCATGACAGTAATTGCTGAGTGATCTCCCTGTCCTTATCTCGACCAAGGAGCCTTTTGTTATATTTTCTCTCCCCTGTCCAGTTAAGGAGGGGGAGTGATAAAGCGGCTTTGGTGGGCACCTGGCGTCCAGCCAGGGTCAACCCACCACACAATGTTTTCACATTGCTTATTAGAAATGGAGAGTTCATTCAGATTATAAATCCTTGAAAAAAATTTCGGTTGGAGTTGCATGTCTCATTGAAATTCTACTTTCATGTTTTCAACATGTAGCTTCTGTATGTTAGTTGAACTAAGAACTATACGTTCACAAACAAGTAGACTGGCATCATAGAGCAATATACTGATATTAAGAGTAGTTCACGCACAAAACCTGTTTCATGGTCGTGCTCCTGGGGCAAAACTTGTCACATCTTTAAGGAACATGCATAATGGCTTTGCACTAGGAGGGTGTAAAAAATGTTGCCTACTCATTGTCCAACCTAAAAGGAAGAATGCCAAATGGGAAAGGAATAATCCTGGTGTCAGCAATGTGTTGCCAGTGGGTCAGCCATATCCTTCGCAGAGTCAGAGGCTGCTTTAGCAAGCTGTGCATCTAGAAAGCTCCTTTTGCTGCAACAGGTGGGAACAGAGCATGTCTAATTAACTAACAATTTGCTTATCAAAAGCTGTGGTAAGTGAAGTACTATATGATTATAAGATAATAATAATAATATCTCTGTCTGATCGCCACCCACTTAGAACAGGATGGTACAGATAAATTATTTTTGTTCATGAATGTTCTTAGGAGAGAGAGATATTGCTCATTGAACTATTTTTTCATTTTATTCCTGTAACTAGGCTGCTATTATTTCTCACAGCAAATATCAAACTCTTTTGGATGCACTGCATGCTAAAAGGGCTTACCAAAACTGGCAAACTCTTCATGTTGTTTTGTGCCATCATATTTTCTCTTGGGTTTAGCCTCCTCTGCAATAGAAACACAGAAAAGCAGTAACAATTCAAATTCCGAAGTTTTCCTATTACTCTTTATATATGTATAAAAGGTTCATGTAATATATCCTAATGTGTCTGCTGTAGGTGAAGGCTTTTCTATTATTCCCATATAATTTCTTGAGACAAAAATACCCAGTTCATTTCTTTTCCTATTTGTTGTATCACACAACCCCGGAAGTGCAGACAGTCCTTGATTCTGTACTTTAAGTGATGTTGCAACATCACTTAAAGTGATTTCTACATTTAATTTAATTAAGGTCTTGCTGTTGTAATCCCTACAGTTATTCCTGAACATAAGATGGTAAAAGCTAGGTTGTGCTAGTTGGGTGTGGTGTACGGAGTAATGTGACATCTGGCTTGGCAGTATCAGTGCATCTGAGAGCTCAGGGCAATGAGCAAATAAGCTCAGAGCTTATAAGGTCTCTGATGTCTAGGTATGGTTCTGCTCCCCTTGCACTGCTGAAATACCACGGTGGGGCTTTATAGCTGCTTTTTACATCAGTACATAGTTTTCATAGTGCTTAATGAGATATACGGACACTATTTAAAGTATTTTGCCTGTTTTGTTGGTTGTGTGTGATGTAGAGCAAGTATTTACATTTTATGTATGTTTTTGATAGATGTTTTGGCTTAAAACTTGTTCAGTATTTAATAGTACTAAGTGTGGTTGAGATAGGTGCAGGTTTAGACTGTTCAGCATAATGTACTTGCTTGGGACAGAGTATAGTTATATATTTGCAATTGGTGTTTGATACAAAATCGAGATGGCAGTTTTTTTATACCCTTCTATCTTCTACCAGAAGGTAATTGCTTAATCACACTTTAAATGCCTGGACAGGCCAGTGATTGTTATATATAATGTAAAATGATTAAATATTAACATATGGTTAGTAATGTAATCGTATTCCCTGCTGTAAGCTAGAAAGGGAGGAGGAAGGAGGAAGTAGAGAAAGAAGGTGAAAAGGTCAGCAGTGAATATAGAATATGGTGAGAGAATTAACTTTTTTCCTTGAATAGCTGAGCATGCATTTTTTGTTGAGTATTAAAGATTTGACAGAAAGCTGATTTTTGCTTATTGGAAATGCAGCTTACCAAATGCTGGGAGAATGCTTGGATTGACCTCAATCTTTGGGATATTATTACATTTTCATATGAATGAAAATGCTTAGACGGTTCTTCAGAATGGAATTTGTATAGGCAATGTTCCCTTTGCCTTATGTACTATAACAAAATATGTTAAAACAACGACATGGTGGTTAAGACTGTGCAGAGGAGAGAGACGATCCTCTACACACTTTTCCTCTGACTTAGAAGAAATAATTTAATTTTCTTGAGCTTCTTAGTCTACCTCTACAGGACTACAGGTGTCCACAGTCGTTTAGGACATTTGAAAAGCATACTTTTTCTCTACTGACACCTGATGAGAGTTTTGTAAAGGTTAGCAAATTCTTTTGATAGACTGTCATGGTTTAACCCCAGTCAGCAGCTAAGCACCACGCAGCCGCTTCCCCCTCCCCCCTCCCAGTGGGGTGGGGAGGAGGAAAGGAAAAAAAAAGTAAAACTCGTGGGTTGAGATAAGAACAGTTTAATAACTAAAGTAAAATATAATACTAACAATAGTAATAATGAAATATAATAATAATAGTAATGAAAAGGAATATAACAAAAAAAGGAAGGGAGGAGGGGAAGGAAAAAACCCAGTGATGCACAATGCAATTGCTCACCACCCACTGACTGATGCCAGAGATGTGATCTGCCCCTCCCGGCCAACTGCCCCCTGTTTATATACTGGGCATGACATTCCATGGTATGGAATATCCCTTTGGCTAGTTTGTGTCAGCTGTCCTGGCTATGCTCCCTCCCAGCTTCTTGCACACCTGCTTGCTGGAAGAGCATGGGAAACTGAAAAATCCTTGGCTTAAGATACGCGCTACTTAGCAACAAGTAAAACATCAGCATGTTATCAACACTATTCTCACACTAAATCCAAAACACAGCACTGTATCAGCTACTAAGAAGAGAATTAACTCTACCCCAGCCAAAACCAGGACAAAAGCTTAAGAAATAAAATACACAAGTGATGCTGTCTTTAAGTGATGTTAGATTCCTCCTGCTGCCAGCTGTAGTCATGGTAAGACTGAGTTACTAGGTCTGTTGGTATTATTTATATTAATTTTGGGAGAATGGTGGAGAAACATCTGGTTGACTATGGTCTGGACTGACAAGTTGGGTTGAACATATTTACTTAAGGCCCCCACTGCACCTCACTTGCAGTGCACTTCCACCTCTCTAAGCGAGGCCAGTGATTGGGAACCACTGACATAAGCAATATATTACACATATATTGTCCAGCCTTCTGTACTAATTTATGCTATTATGACGTATCATGTACATCTAGGCCCAGCACAGCCTCAACAGTCAAACTGGTAATGCAAGTAGCACAACAGAGACGTGAAGCTACTTTAGACTTTGCAGTTGGCTGTCTTCTGCAGAGCACAATGTTTCTCAATGGGTCTATTCTGAGTAAACCTTGTTAGCAGATACAGTTCCTATGATTTTGAATTTCATATTGTAAGTCAGTCTAGCTGTAATTTTACATAGATTTTTGAGCTACAGTTTGAGCACTAGTAGCTCAAATTGTAGATTCCTTATTCTGTCTGTAAACATGGAATCACACTTATCAATATACCAGTTAATGTATACAATTTGGTTTTAAATGTTTAGCTACCATTAGCTCTGTCCTTAAAATATATTGTTCAATTCATAAAGGTAAGTATTGTAAAACTAATTCTGTGCTCGTCATGTGTGTCTCTGATAATGGAGTAAGGGTAGCAGCAATTTTTATCTCTGGACAACATACAGAATCATTAAAAACATCATTCAGGATATGACTTATGAAGGGGACAAATGCAACAGGCAGATTTTTTATTTTCTCCTGCTTTAGGTCTTATTGTTTTGCAATGAGACAATGTATTATTAAGTATAAGAGAATTTATTCACATACTGTGTTTTACATATGAGATCTGTCATTATTTAGGTGTGATTGTATCATCTTGATTTGTACTGATAGTACACTATGCTAACAGTAGTCCTATTAGGACAGAATGGGAGAAGATGACAGAATGAAATCCTTACTCTGTGCCTGAATTCTGAACTCATGGCAGTAAGTATGTGAAAATTAATGCAAACATTGAGTTACTCATTTATGGAAACTACTCCTGGGGTAATTTCACAGGTGTTAGTTTCTGCTAAAGCTTCACAGAGGATGGGGTTAACCTTCTGCACAGCTGTGGGCTTCACTTAGAGGAAGTAGTACAGATGCAGAGCAGCCCCATGTGTGTCAGGGGACATTTCATACTCTCTTGCACAAGGCTGAAATTATGGGCAGAAGTATTCATGTTCCCACTGCTATCTAGCCTCATGACCTCCTCTCATCTCCCTTTCTATTGCACCAAAATGGAATCTTTTATGTATTGCTGTGATCTGTCAGTAAATCCAAATTGGTCTCAAAACAACTATCAAGAAAACAGGGAGAATGACATACAGCATGTGCAACTGCTAGTCAGGAAACAAAAATGTTCTATGTTTTCAGATCTCTGTAGAGCAATAAATGTCACTTGGAACACAGGTAATATTTATACTGACATAAAACCAGAGCAAAATATCCTAAAAAAAAAAAAATTGTTTTAAAATTGACACATACTGTATCCTTTTCAGCAAGCAAATACACATCTTTGCTTTCCTCCCCCTCCATTGTCTTTCTGTGAGACAGCCTTGTTGCAGCTATGATTCAAGACACCACAGCTCTTTTCCTGAGTCAAAAAATATTGCAAGTCATCTGGTTAGAAATAGGCGGAGCTGAAAGGCACACTGTTAACGCTTACTTTTACTCAAACTTTTGTTTCTTCCTGGTACCTCATATATCAAAATTGCCCTGTTTCCAATTCACAAATTTTGCATGGTGAAACAAGCTCACAATCAATGTATAGAACAGATATGAACCCCAAGTTTGGATAATTCATCTCTGCTATTTTAGACTTTTTGAATCTTCATTAGTGACCTGGAAACCTCAGAAAAATAGGCCACTTGAGCAATGAGAGCTGAGATAATCATTATTAAGATGGAAACTTTCCATCAAGAGCTCTTCAAATAGCTTTTTGTTAATTACTTCCTCACCAACATTGGAAAAAGGAAGTTCATTTACACAGAAATGGCAAATAAATGGAAATAAGGAAGTTTGCACAAAGCTTATGAAAGTTATCTAAGCTTTTGCTGAAAAGATTTGAAGGGAGAACATTGTACTGTTCAGTCTCAATGAATTCATTAATCCCTCGTGGCCATCTAATACAAATACACAGGTCCACACTGAACGCTGAAAAAAATCTCATTGCTGTTTGGGACAAAAGTAGGAGTAGCTACTGTTAGAGAGAAGTTGTTCTTTATTCCATTTATTCATTTTGGTTTTAGGGGTTAAGAATCTGCTCATTTGAAGCTGTTAGGCTGAATCAGTTCACATTAGCTCCTTAGATACAATTTTTTTTTTTTTTATGGACAAACAAATGGATTAGAAGACCTTGATATTCTACCTTATGCTAAACTGCACGTGTTATAATTGTAAGGATAATTGGTTGTATATCCCCTCTTTATAGTAGGCATTCATTCAATAGCAGACGGTGTCTTGATGTCTTATTTTTCAAAAATATAGTAGATTACATTCACTAGTATGCTACAGAGTATCATCATAAATAATTCCCACTAAAGGAGGTGGCAAATTAAAAACATATATTATGACATGCATTTCAATAGAATTTGAAATGGTTCCTATGTATTCAGAGAGAACTTGTAAAATGCTGTAGAGTACTTTGAAATACAGGATGTTGCATATTAATAATTGCTTTTATAATATTTTTGTCTGCCTATTACTAGACTGTATTTTTCCTGTAACTTGCCTCTGTGATATTCATGTCAGATTGTATCTTTATTTCTAGGGCTCTCAGTTGCAGGGTTTAAATCATTCTTTAAGGTTTATTCATTTGGCTTTGCCTTTTAATTGTATGCTCTTACATTTAATTAAGCTTTTTATGGCATCTGCTCCAGAAGTGCTATATAAATGTTATGATTCATACATTTATGAATTATAAATATTTTGTTCCAGCAAAAACCAACACACAGAACTGCCAACACCTACACATAACTAGGAGAGTCATAAAACGCCTAAAGTTGAAAGTATATACAATTTGGTTTTAAATGTAAAACTTTTCCAGGCTTTGTGAAACAAAGTTAGAAAACAGTGAACCTATTTCTTACTAATTAATTCTTGTTATATCACTCAATTTGTTTTAACATTAATCTATTAACTATTTGAAGACCTGGTTCATTGTTTCCCTCTGGAACACGTAGAAATATCATTTCCCCCTTCAAGTGGGCTAGGAATAAACTTTTAGCAAATGATAGTCGTTGAATTGTTTGATTTCCAGATACCTGAGTATTGTTTATCTGCCCCAGTGACTGAAATGAGGGATACATTTCTAGGACTTGAAAGCTCACAGGTAGCTTCAGGTCTTGCACTTATGTGGCAGCTTGTGATACCTAACTTCTTTCCCTGATTTTACTGTGAAGTTCCAGACAGATATTGACAACCATGGAGACACCCAATGCTTTTTACTGTATTGTCCTATATAATCTGGATTTAACATTCATAACACTTCTCATGTCAACATCAGCTGCTATGCCCATACAGTAAGAAAATCAGATAATAGAATGTGAACACTTAAAAGACTGTTGTGTTTGACATGGGTCTTCAGCTCACTTCTGGCTTTTCATCTACTTTAGAAGACTCTCAATGCTACCATAAATGGAGGATCACACCTGTAGTCTCTGACAGCAGCTTCTCCTGACTGCTAATGTACAGCTTGCAGACACACAGCTGAAGTTTTTATGTGTACCAATCACTTGCTACAATGACAATTGCTTTAAAGAGTCTTCAGTGTCATATTTGACCAAAGATCAGAAAGACAGATACAAGAATGGTTTAATTCTCCTCTACCAAAAAAAGTTTGTACTTAATTTTCCTGTTTTATGTAACATACATTTGAATGGTCTAATCACTGCTCAACTCATTGACAGACAGAGTTTTATCTTCAGGATTCCCTAGTTTTAAATTCATGATATCATACTAAACACAACAAATGTTCTAATTTTTATGGTTGACATTCAACATTTGTTTGCAAAAGCTTCTTATAGAACAAGACTTAGAATACTGCATAAAGCACATGGCCACAGATCAAAAAGGATTCTGTCTGTGAAGCCCTCAGTTGTCTCTGGCAAACATAAAGGCATGCCTAGGGAAAAATGCAAGAACTGGGCAAGCATAGTAGCTGGATGTATAGTGTGTATATTCAGTAAACACCTGTATTTATTCCATTAAATTGTCCAGTGTCTCCCTGAATCCATGTAAATGCTTGGCAAGCTCAGCGTGCTTTGGCATAGAGTTCTAAAGTTCAACATTCAATTGTGTTATAAGTCGTCTCCTTTTGTGTCTTTTTGGGATTGTCTCCCGCTAGCCTCAACTGATACCTTCTAGTTCTTGCACTGCAAAAGGTGATTCTCATTTCATTCTTATCTATTCTTCCCATGCCCTTTATGTTATATAGACCTTTACTATATCTCATCCCTGGTTTTCTCTTTTCCAAAGTTGCATAATCCTAGCTAGTTCAGCCATTCATTCTATGGAAGTCATGCCACTTCCATAATAATCATTATGACTAAATTTACTTTGTTAATTTATGAACAAAGTAAATTCTTATTTTTATTCTTATAAAATAAATTCTTATTTTTTATTCTTATAAGAAAGGGATGCAATTAAAGAGAAGTGGGATTGAAATACAATCAAGAAATGATTCCTGGGAAAGGAAACAAAACCCAGAGTTAAAATCCACCCATGTGCCTCATCTAACAATAATGGAGTCTTAAATCTTAATCTAACTTTTACTTTCATATTTAATGATTCAATGTATTTAATATATTCATATTCATTGTATCGTGGAATGTACTAATTCAAGTCTGAGATCTATTGACTAGCCAAATACTTAGGATCATAGAATAAGTCAGGTTGGAAGCAACATCAGGAGGTCTCTAGTCCAACCTAAGTGCTCAAAGCAAGATCAGCTCTGAGATCAGATCAAGTTGCTCAGGGCTTTGTTCAGTCTGGTCTTCAAAACCTCCAGGGATGTAGATTGCACAAGCTCCCTGGGCAACCTCTTCAAATGCTTGACTGTCCTCATGGGGAAAATTTTTTGCCAGTCTGAACCCAAACTGAAACTCTTTTGGATAGTCAGAATTATTAATTTTTTTTTCTGAACTTACTGGACAAGAACCTGCCCAGGATCAGAGTGCACACTGACAGCTGGACAGCCCTATAGCTGAACTCACATGTCATTTTGAGGTAGAAACCACAAGCAAACCACATGTGCCAAACTGGAGCAGGCTTACATACAATGTATTTTTTAGTACCCTGGAAGGAGATGGAGTCTGCATGCATGTCCTTATCAACTTCCCAAAAAATAGGTTTAACAATAATGTGGTGTAATGTATGAATTACTATATACATTAAATGAACCTCCATCTGCCTGAAGGATTCCTGGGACAGATAATGCAAAATCTTTTTGGGGAGTATAAGAGAAAAAAGTTGACACTCAGACAGCAAAACTGATTTTCTCATGGGTAAAGCTCCATGCTATTGTACACCTCTGCAAAATTTTGCTTATGCATGTTCAAGGGAGTTTATAACTTGAACCACTATTGGGAGGGGCAACTAAGAAGGTCGAGAAGGTAACGCTTATTTCACAAAAGACAACTGGCAGAGTTTGGCTTGTTTAGTGTAGAAAAATGAAAGCTGAGAAGGAACTGATTGCTCTCCATTGATTCATCAGAAGAATAAACATAGAGAAGAAAAGAGCTACTGAATTTAAAGAAGAAATTTAATGTCGGCATAAGAACAAACTGCTTATGAATAAATTTAGGGTGGAAATTAGAAGGTTTTTAATCATCATAAGCATTGCTTTCTTGAACAGATTTCCATTAGAAATAGTAGAGGCAAAGACCAAGTCATTTTTAAAAAGACTATACTAGTTTATGAAAGACTCACTTGTGACTGCAGATGACTGGATCTGGTAAAAGATTTCCTGTTCGATATTCTTAGTTCAGCTACCAACCTTTTTCCATGTCTCTTAAGGCCTAATTCTCAGAAATGCTAAAAACAGTTCAAATTTGTTTAATCTTGTTGTTCTGAGAGCAGTTCCTTCATCTGTAAAATAGATGTGCTACTTAAGTTGAACGAGCATTTGCAACCCTTAGGATAATTAAAAAAAAATCAGTTAAAATTAAGAACACATCCTGAGATTTTTTTGAAGCAACATAGGAATGTCAGATTTAATTAACCTGTAATAGAAATAGGCTGTAAATAAATTGATATGAATTTTTGAAAATCTTCTTATAATGCAGAGATAAGTCTGAACCATGGCATAACCTTCTTTCCACAGGGGCTCTTTGGGTACTTTCCACTGTGCATAAAGAAATTTTGCTAGCATAGTACACAGTTTAGGAGCACACAGCAATTATTTATTGACTAATACTCATAGGGAGCAGTTAGTAATAACATACTACCAGGTTAAACATTTGCATGCTCATAATGCAGGCATGTCATAAGTCTCTGCTGGTAAGGCAGTCATCAGACAGGAGGTGAAGGGGTGTTCTCTGTTGCTCAAAGTGTTGCTGCATTGCTGCGTCCAACTGAACGCTTTTTTCCCTAGGCTTTTATGTCATTTCATACTGATGCTTTTCTCTCAAGTCCTCGAGTTACTCACTATTGCCATCTCTGCTTCTGTCTTTGTTCTTTCTTACCTTGCATAGAATTAACTTTTGTTCCCTCTAACAGGTTAATGAGTCAAGGTCAGAAAGCTGTGTTTTAAAAAAGGCAGGCTTTGGATCACACAAAGCTGAATCCCCAGGCTGAGTTATAGTATGATCTCTGAATGGTCAAAACTGAGGTCTGTAGATCCAGCACTAAGTTTAAGGAACTGCCCTCCTCCAGAATCTGTAGTATTACTCAGGTCTGAGAATACTTGGGGTAATATCTAATTCTCTTACTCTGTCTCCTTCACTGGAACTGTAATTTACACACTAAAGAAATTGAAGCTTTTGCATTACTTCATTGTAGTTTTGCTGTGTAAGTAGATTCTATTACGTGCATATGTTAGGAGTAGAAACATCTCTAATAGGAATTATGCTTAATTGCAAATATACAAATATGGCACACATATGATTGAATAATAAGCTACCGGGGAAGGGAAGAAGTTACATTTGCATCAAAAAAAAAATTGAAAATGACCGGAGTTTAGAGCTTAGTGTAATCTGAGAACAGCCATCTAGACAGAAACATTTTTGTAAAATGGACCATTTCATTATTTAGCAGACATTTTTCAGTATGATAATAGCAATCAATGTTTGCAGAACAATGACGTCTGTACACTCAGCTTCTAAGTTTTTTGTGCTGATTGCCCCTTGTGACGGGTTGACCCTGGCTGGGTGCCAGGTGTCCACCAAAGCCACTCTATCACTCCCCCTCCTTAACTGGACAGGGGGAGCGAAAATAAAACAAAAGGCTCGTGGGTCGAGATAAGGACAGGGAGATCACTCACCAATTACCGTCATGGGCAAAACAGACACAACTTGGGGAAAAATTAGTTTAATTTATTGCTAATCAAATTAGAGCAGGATAATGAGAAATAAAACCAAATCTTAAAACACCTTCCCCTCACCCCTCCCTTCTTCCCAGGCTTAACTTTACTCCCTATTTTCTCTACCTCCTCCCCCCCTGAGTGGCACAGGGGGACAGGGAATGGGGGTTTGGGTCAGTTCATCACATGTTGTTTCTGCTGCTCCTTCCTCCTCAGGAGGAGGAGGACTCGCACTCTTCCCCTGCTCTAGCGTGGGGTCCCTCCCATGAGAGATAGTCCTTCACGAACTTCTCCAACGTGAGTCCTTCCCACGGGCTACAGTTCTTCACGAACTGCTCCAGCATGGGTCCCTTCCACAGGGTGCAGTCCTTCAGGAACAGACTGCTCCAGCGTGGGTCCCCCGCGGGGTCACAAGTCCTGCCAGCAAACCTGCTTCAGCGTGGGCTCCTCTCTCCACGGGGCCACGAGTCCACAGGTCCTGCCAGGAGCCTGCTCCAGCACGGGCTTCCCACAGGGTCACAGCCTCCTTCGGGCACCCGCCTGCTCCGGCATGGGGTCCTCCACGGGCTGCAGGTGGATATCTGCTCCACTGTGGACCCCCATGGGCTGCAGGGGGACAGCCTGCCTCACCATGGTCTTCATCACGGGCTGCAGGGGAATCTCTCTGCTCCGGCGCCTGGAGCACCTCCTCCCCCTCCTTCTTCCCTGACCTTGATGTCTGCGGAGTTGTTCCTCTCACATCTCACTCCGCTCTCTCTGGCTGCAACTGCAACTCCCCTGTAACTTCTTTTGCCTTTCTTAAATATGTTATCACAGAGGCGCTACCACTGTTGCTGATTGGCTCAGCCTTGGCCAGCGGCGGGTCTGTCTTGGAACCTGCTGGCATTAACTTTATCGGACATAGGGGAAGCTTCTAGCAGCTTCTTACAGAAGCCACCCCGGTAGCCCCCCCCGCCACCAAAACCTTGCCACGCAAACCCAATACACCCCTTCAAATCTGTGGACATCTGGAAAGAAATTTAAGTGCTAGAAGGTTTGACAGCAGACTATTTGGCCTTGGCCTTGGGCTTATGTTTTCTAGAAACAGACACAGCTTGGGTTTTAAGCAGAAGATATTATTTTAGCTTAGTTCTGCCTTGGTTTTGGTAAAGTTGCTATTTGAATTAACAGCCCTTCTTTTCTGGAAACTAGTTTCCAGAGATTTCTTTAAAAAGATGAAACTTTTCAATCTGCCATAAGTAGGTATTTTTGCATAAGCACCATTTTTCTCCTCCTTGGAAAATACTTATTTTTTGAAAGTGTTTATTCTTCCAAAATTTACAGCAATCTCTACTAGACTACTAAGTAGTCTTCCAGCCTTTGCTGTTCAAAACTGACATTCTCTTTTGCCCTCAGGACAAGTGCCATTTTCTCAACAGGTGTACTAATGCTTGGGAAATGTCAAAAGGCACTTAATGAGAAATCACATGTTTGAGAAGGGATGTCATATTTCCAAGCATGATTGAAAGCCCCCTCCAGTTTGTCCCTGATATCTTATTTCCCTGCCACTCTCATGGTTTCATGATAGTCACACACTGCTTGACACAACCATATTCATCAAATAAATAGACAATTTCAAGCTATTATCCAGCAGTTTACATTGTCCAAACTTGTCATAAACTTCACAGATATTTTTCCAGCTTCTCACTATAATGAAACAAATAGTAGCGAGGCTTACTGGGACTATAACCATAGAAAGAAATCTTGCATACTTAATGCGAAAGCTTAGAGGGTTACAGCTAACTGTTGTTAGCTGGCTCACTGGACACTCTTGTACAGGACATCAAAGGACCAATGCATCTGAAGCTCCTTCAGAAGAGCTTCTTTTTGATGTTATATGACTACACTATAATAAAGCACCTTCTGCTTATAGACTTGTCCTTTAGTATGTGATATACCTTGGCTCAAGTTACCAGCTACTTTCCACAGAACGTTTCAAGTTGAAATAGGAAGTTTGTGATGATATCCCATGATGTACTTTTGCTTTGAGGGACAGAGGGCCCAATCTGCATAAGTGGGAAGAGTGATTATGATTCATTTCAATGCCAGCTGATGATAAAGTGCTTGTAAGAAGTAGAAGATGACCTTATTCAGAAGACAGTAGTAAAAAGTGTATTCCCAGACTACTAAACTTGATTCTAATACACCAGATTCTAATAAGCTTGTCATTATTGTCTCTTAATTTTTTTGATCAAGTTGTTATTAGCTATTAAAATTCAGATATTTTTCTTCCTGCTTTTTGTGAGTCTGCAGTGAGCATGCAGAAGATGGCATGAACATTCAGTGTTTACTTCCATGTTATCCTCCGTATTTGCTTTAATATTACCAGTACAGAATCTCACAGCTTTTTCTTTTAGGTGTAATGGTAGATACAAATGTGAGTAAACTTACATGGTCTGGTATATATGTGAGTGAGACTCCATTTTTGCTGAAGAAATGAGTGAGCTCCATTATCTGTGTGTTACCTTATTCTATACTACTGATTCTTATATCTATTTTCCAGTTGCATAGACGTGAGATACTGAGATTGACTGGTTCACCTAAAGTCATTCAACAAATCTGCGGCAGAGTGGAAAACAGCACCTTTCTCTAACTGCTAGGTAAAATGAATTGACCTAATGTAGAGCTTATGACTAAACAACTGGAGAGTCCCCCTCTCTTGTTTCTGAGGGAATTATAGTGGCAAATGAAACAAAAGAATGTCGCAAATAATTTGAGCCCATTCTTGCTGTTTGTTTTCTAACACCTATTAATTTTCATAAAGTAAAAATGGGCATAAATAATGTAATTAAAAATAATGGTATGTTAATCTTCTGTCCCTAAGCTTCCATTTAATTGCTTGAAGGGTGATGCATTTGGATCTGATACTTATTTACTAGGGATGATTGCTTAGCCACTCACTGTATTAATATTGACAGATGTCCCAGAGAGATAATAAGTGAAAGCATATCAGTAGTTTGCAGTCATTTAATGTTAGCATATAATGCTACCTAATACATGTTGACTTCCACATTTAGCTTCTCCGGTGAACAGAAGAACAGCATGAGAGACTTTTCCGGATTTATTTTCATCAAATAAATGTAAAATGACACGGAAATAAACTTGCTTTCTAAAATGACAAATTTAATGTTTTATTCCACTAACGGGGGGAAAAAATATAACATTAAAGGCTAGTTTATCAGGTGCATTTATAAAATAGATGACTCCAGGTGGTGTTGGAAAAGCTTTTGAACACTAATTATGATAGGAATTCTCCTCTCAAAGGCTGTATAAAATTCAGAGAATTAGGGAGACAAGTTTTTCAACAAAATTTCCCTCCTAAAAATTCATGGGGAAAAGAAAGAAACAAAGATTGATAAACTTATTCATTCTGTCCCTACAGGGAGTGTTGTACTCTTCCACAATATATTCTAAAGCATTTCCTGGTCTAGATATGAAAATATTGAGTAGTTAATCTCTAGAACTGCCCTTGACTGGTTCTCTCACTCTCAAATGTGTGAAGAATTTTCAATACTTATTTTTGAATGTCAAGGAAATGCAAATACTAGTAGTTATAGTAGTAAAAAAATGAAAGGAGGGAACATTTAATGATCTTTTAAGGATTGTGAAACAGTATTAAAACATATATTGTACAGGTGCATGTTTCTGCCACACAGTCCATCTGACATGCAGCAACAAAGCAGTATGAATATATGAATATAATACTTGTCTTAACATGCACCCTTAGCAACTCTTCTCATGTAGTAATAGCTAAATTAAAATGACATAGTCTGAAAGGTACCCAGGAGCTTGATATTTATATGACTCTTCTTTGATTCCTATCAAATTTGAAAAATGTAGCTAACAACGTTTAGAGAAATTGGCTTGTTGCCTGATTGGTGTTGTCTCTGATATACCTTTATTGCAGGGCTTGTCAAGTTTTTATCTTTTCTTAGCCAAGGAATGCAGAAAAATATTAAATATATACATGTATCAGTAAACACACAGGAAAAATACTCTTTATTCTATGGTAATGACAGTAGTTGACATCATTATTCAGGATTAGGGAATGGATTTGCTTTTGCTTTCTTAATAAATATGCCTGGTTTGCTTCATATCATCCCCAGTTTGGCCAACGTACTTCCATTGCCTTTTAGAAGGGCATAGACTGTTTCAGTAGGTAGAAGCTACTCCAGTTCACTGTATCTTCCTTACAAATTAAAGAATCACCATATCTGGATGGTAAACAATAGTCTGATTTTATCCACTACAGTTCATCTGTTGCTACAAAGTCAACAGTGACTCAGGAGCAGCCACGAGTCACTGCCATTCTCTCGAGGAAATCTGTATCAAACGAAATAATATATTGAACCATGTATCAAACTGTGAATGAACAGTGTGGGGTAAATGCACTGAAGAAGTTGTCTGTAGAGGAAATGGCAAGAAGGGCTGGTTTGGAATAGGTCAATATGTGAACAAATTATTCAGCAAATAGAGCCTTTTGTTTTATTTGCACATCAAGCGCCAGAGTGGATTGGAGCCCTAACCCAGCGAGCACAGACAGGAGTACAGACTGGGAGAATTCCATAACAGTGAGGAATAGCTTGATAGTTTATTATTGGACAAGAGCAAAATCTGTAAAATAATTACAGATTTTATTCACTAATTCAAAATATAATCTGATTTAAACCAATCCCAGAAGAAAAACTCTGTGAGTGACCGTTCATTAAGTCAGGATGACTAGGAAATAGCTACATGCTTCAAGCTAAGTGTTGTTTTCCCATATAAGCCCCTTATGTCTGTCAGTACTTTTGAGCACCTTTGTTTATCAGGAACAAGAGAAAGAAATGACAGTTTTAGAGACAAGACACAAGCACTTGTGTGCTTATAGCAGTACTGATCACTAGGGATGCTCTTAGTTGAATGGTAGTTTTAAAATCACAAGAATCTTGATTTCTCTGTAGAAACTGGTGTTTTTAACAGGGTGACCTTCAGTTTTATGCTGTGGTAAAGAAACATATTGGTACAAACTGTATATAGAGCTAAAGGAAAAAAACATGTAAGTTAAGATCTATAGTTAGAGTTCTCATGATTGAATTCTCTATAACTTATTCTATATCCAAGAATAGGCCAATGGGTTGTGAACACAGTGATTAAAAAATGAAGACAATTTATAATTAAAGGTATCAGCATGCACAGCCAATTTTGTCTTTTCTGCTTCTTCTCTCAAGCTGTTCAGCCTAGGGATTTGGTATTCATCACCACCCATGGATAACCTCATTTTGGAAAATGTCCAAATTTTTTTTTTTTTTGTTATAGTATGATGGTTACATCATTTAGTGACCTGTAGAAAGACTTGCATTTTTAACATGATTGGCAGACAGCCCTGAAAGTCTCAGCCACTGATCTTTGCTCAATGAATGTTGCAGTCTCCTAAACAAATTGTCTGGGTAAGGCTGAGTTCAAATAGTAACAGTGAGATTTACTTCCTGTTTGAAGAAGAGGAAGAAAAAAGATGGAAATGTGGTATAAAGTTGGTTTTACATTTATTCCTGATATTTTGTTTATATTTGGAGACCAAATATGTCTGTTTTAAGGCTTTATGTTAGATAGCTTTCAGAGAATATACAGAAACATAGGAAATGCTTGAAACTGATGTTCCTCCTGTAAGTAACTAATAAACTTAACAGAAGTGATTCTAAGTTTGGGAGAAAAATAGCCATAAGCTCTGGGAAGATGGCTACTGATTGACAATAAAATTATTAACTTAAGCTGCCCTTTGTGTCAGTTGCTGTTTGAGAAGGAAAATTAATCTCAGTCAGCAACAGTCAAGTACTGTTCTGAAAGAGAAGTCTTTAAGTATGTTTTTCATGCAAGGTATAGAAGTGACTGGAGCTTGCAGGTGTATTGCATTAAATTAGATGATTATCAATGCAAACAATTTTGTAAGATTACTAGTTTAAAAAATTGAGTTTCAGCTCCTTTTTCACTTTTCTTCCCCACTTTGAACAGGAAATGGTAAGATTAATGCAGAAATATTTCAATTTCCTCAAGTTTAATACATGACTGTGACAGTCCTACTGAAGATTAACTTCTCTTTCAATGTTTCTCAGTGCCAGTCATGAAGAAACACTCAATCGGAAGTGCCACAGTATTTTTTTTAAAGAAGCTGGAAGGTTCTGATCATGTTAAATCTGGTCAGGCTGGCAAGAACAGATTCGATGCGAATATACCTCCTCTGATTATTTGTGTTTTCTCAGAATTTAATATTGACTTTTAAAAGGTTTAATTTCCACAGTTATTTCACCCTGTTGTACCAGGGCATAATTATCCATACAAGGGGAAGAAATGAGGAGAAGGTAAAAAAAATAGCACATAGGCAACCAATACCTCCCTTCATATTATTTGATTCTTTTTTTTTTTTTTAACAAAGGAGACATTGACATGTTCCAGATTCCTAACATTTCATATGGATAAGGAGCAAATCCGTCAGAAAACCAGTAGGAGAAACTAAGTTGAATGTAGTTCTATAAAATTCTTTAAAGCCCAAAAGGCAGGAATGTAATGATTTTTTAAAAAATTATACAATTTACAGACACTAAATGACCAGGATAAAAAAAACAAACTAAAGGGTTCAATCAGGTCTAAAGCATCTGTTTAAATCTCTGGCTGCAGTTCAGTAAAGCATCTGAATGTCTGCTTAACTATTTATTTTCATTTTTTGTTCTGCCTTGGTTGAGGCATATTTAGTTTGAACTGTGAAATGTGTTGCTTGCTGAATGATTAAGCTCAACAAGGAAGAAGGAGCATGATTGCAAATTGCACCTAGGATAAAAAGAAGCTGAAAGCATTTGTAAAGAAAACTCTAACTTTTAATATATACATCTATATACCATGCAGTGTTAAATCTTCTCGCTTTGCTCATGAGTATTGGAAATACTAATTAGTAACATATATCCCAAGGACTTGGTTATCATTCTTGACCCTATTAGTTTGATTATCAGATATAGCAGAGAGGCTGTGTTTGTTGCTTTTGTAGAAAATCTCCTCGTGACATAGAAAAAAACCCAACATAAGTGTATGTTTGTGGCCCTGACAAAATATCTGAGGCTACACTACAGGAGTAAATAGTTATTATTAACACCATTCTTCTTCAGACAAGAAAACTACCCTTCAATAAATCAAAAGCTAGTTCAGAAGGAGAATTTTGGGATTGTCTGTCCTATTTCACAAGTTCAAAATTTTCTTTAGTCAGCTGAATCTTTATCTGTGCTAATTTTTGTCTGTGACCACTGACAATCTTCCTAGCATGCACATTCTTTTGAATACGCTACTGTTGAACTAGCTTCACCTACGTTTGTGTCCCTGCTCTGTCTATTTGCTACATTCAAGAAAAGGTTTGGAGGTTAGTTGAGTTCTGCTTTACCAATACTATACTTGTATGTCTCTGCTTAAAATTTCTTCCGTATGTGTGAAATTTCATTTAATTTGATTAGCCTCTGGACTGGGAGTTAACCTCATATTTGATGATCATTTTGATAATTCTAATGCTGCCATTTGTTCTCATCTTACATCACAGAGTAATATTGCTGCAAGTGTGTCTTCATTTTTTTTCACGTTTAAACACCTCCTGCCTGTCTGGTGTCCAGCTAATAAGCCTTAGAAATTAGGGGTTTAGTCAAGTAATTTACAACCACAGTGTATTTTTATTTTGAATCTTCTCTTTTTGTAGCAGGCTCCACATTCATCTGCTATCATCTGCAGACTCTACCGTTCAAAATTGGCCAGAGGTTTCCCTTGGCTGATGAATTATACTTTCCTGGAAGTATGGTTCTTTGGTACCAATGAAACTTTTTGAGATGTAACTCAAGAACCAAACAGATCACTCTCTCTCTCCAGAAAGATACAATTTTTACATGAAGACTTGGAATAGTACTTCTTCAGGGACACTATTTCTGTCAAAAGAAACTTCACTTTGGTTTAGTAATCTGATCTTGGTCTTCCCTGAAATTTTCTTTCACCTCTGTGGAGGGATGGACTTCCCAGCAGCTGATTTCACTTACATGAGTGCTTATGTGAGTCAGTGAGGCAGCTGAGCCAGTATTTTGGCCTCTTACAAAAGGTAAAAACAAAAAAATGAAAAAGGTTTATTTTAGCAGTAGAACAGTCAATCACTGCAGGCTGTGTCCTCTGCTTGTCTTTTTTTGATCATTCTCTCTCAGGATAACTATCTTGGACCATATCAACTTGATCCTACTATGCAGCTCTAAAAGGGCCAGAATATACTCCCTATAGCTGGTTCCTAGGGAAAACTTACAGCCTTCTAGCATTACCTCTGCCTCTCCTTACTTAAGGTTATTAGGTTTTCCTTGGGGTTTTTTTTTTTGGTTGGTTTTTAAAGTGAATAGTTTGTCAAACAGTTTCAAGTCAAGAAAACAATTTCAAAGTATATCTTGTTAATGGTACTAACAAAAGAGAAACAAACATGATTACATCTAAATATTTCCTTTTGATACTGACAAACAATGTTCGGAGAAAAAGTTTCCCATGAAACTTTACTAACATGTTTTGGCTTGTACAAAATATTTTGGGAAATATGAAATACATTATTGTGCTCAACCTGAGATACCACTGTTTCAGTAAACTCAGCAGTACTTTTGTTTCCAATAAAATAAAATCCACCTTTACTGCTAGATGCCCCCTTGATTTTTCCCTTCTTCTGCTTTCCCAGTTGCTTCCCAAGTGATTTTTTTTAATTGGTAGAAAGTGATATTGCAGCTGATACTACTAATAGCAATAATGGATTAGAAAGCTAGTTGGCTATCACAGGAAAAAAACAGTAGCTGTCCATTTTATGGGTATATCAAGTGAATGTAATTTCTTAATCTGAAATGCTTAAATATGTAGCCCAAAGCTCACATCAGTCATCTTCATGTTACTCCGTATTTTCCTATTAAGACACTTGAAACTTTTATGAGTATTTAATTTTTCCAAACAGAAGGCGCTAAATTTTGCATGAGAAAGCAAGTAGAAAACCTGGTGTGACAGATACATGAAGTGTGGTGTGGTGAGAAACAGCATATTAAATGAACAGAAATGACACTTCTGTTGTAAAGATGTGCTGTATTAGATACAGGCAATTTCATCCAAACAGCTTCATTCCATTGCTTAGGCTTAAATCTGTAGTGGATTAAATAGAAACATTCAAGGTTCTCAAGTCTCAGTTGTTTTACATGTAATGTTCTCATGGAAAACAAATAACAGGAGACTCACACCACAAGAAATCAGAGTTTGTAAGCTGTAGCTTTCATGCTGCATAACTACATTTCTTTTTGAAGTCTGTGTTGTGTTTGGGCGCAAGAGTTGTGATCCTATTACTTTCAGGAGACTTGTTTGAGCTTACACCATCACTTGAATTTGGACTTTTCACATGGCTGATCAGGAAAATTCAAATGAATCAGTGAAAAGAATATGACTTTATCCCTGAAAAAAATATCCAGAAATTCCTGGGAATTTTTTTTGCAGTGTACCATATATGATTTTGCTAGCTAACGATGGATAACAGTTCAAGTTTAAAAAAGCAGATTTTAAAAAATTGTAATGCTTATGCATTGTTGTATTAAAGGAACAGAAACATAGACGTTGTGTTACAGAGCATGAAGTGGCAAGGAAAGTATTTTGATGATTTTTTAAATAAAGGTAGGAATGGAATATCCTAGTTGCTTTGTAATGCATTGATGGAGCACTGCTCTTTGTCATTCTATTCACAGAGCTTCCATTAACAGTTTTACCTTCTTGCAACAAAAAATAGTCTGAGTATCTGTTGGATATGGAATGTAGGATATGTGGCATGTACTGCCAAGGGAGTTACATTTTATGGCATGAAAACTTTCTCCTACTAAGTGCAGCAGCACTGCTAGTAGGCTTGTGACTTGCCTGTTAATTCTAAGCACTATAAAATCGATTTTTGGTACCATGTGATAGCAATTAGATCTCATTTTCATATTGTCTTTTAAAACATCAATTCAAGGATTTAACCAGACTTGCTCTGAGAAAGCAAAACTCTTTAAGATGCAACTAAGCATATTTGTAAAACGATTTTTAAAAAAAATAGCAAGAAAAAAGGAATCAAGATCCCCTTTAAATTATTTTAGACTTTTTTCTACAATTTCAAACACCTTGAAAATTATTCATAAAAGCCAATTAAAAGCTAGCCTGTTGGCTCACCAGGAGGGATTCATATATCCCTTCAGCACAGTCCTCACTGAGGTATGATGAAATGGAGTGGAGGTAAAGAAATAGTGAGTTTCTAGACTTAAAAGTGACAAAGTATCTAGTTACTCCTCACAGCAACTGAAAGGGAAAAATCAATTATAATGTCTCTGCATCTAAAAATACGGCTCATACCTCTGCATGGTGCATGATCATCAGAGCCGAGCAGATGAGAGAGCAAAGAGGGAATGGGAGACTGAGGAAGTGATCCCCAGAGGATGCATTAGAAATTCAGCAAGCTGAAAGCAATTTCAGTTAGAAAGGAAGAAAGAAAAATGTTTTGATGTTAATCCATTCATGCTTCACCATTTGACTTGCAGTCAGGGCCACTCGCTTTGTAGCTTACTGAGAGCAGGTAAAAAATTTTGTGCCTGATTCTGATATCTCATCGTGCTGAAGCAAACCAGAAATTAATCCAATAAAATCAGCCCAGAAGTATTTATATAAGATTAGCATAAAAATCAGACCCCTTACACTCAGTGGTATTTCTATAACATAGATCTGTAGGATTTATGGCTATTTCTTTCAGACACCCATCAATTCTTTGGACAGAATTCATAAATGTCATTCAGAGCAGTTCCTTATGTAACTGCAAGCAGTTTTATTCTTGGCTACTTCCTCTTCTAAGAGGGGAGTCAGGACTTTACCTTCCCTTCATGAGGGGGATATATTCATCTTAGGCAAACTCTGTCATAAGAAGTGATTGGTTTGAATTCTGGATGAAAGGGTCTTGGTTCTTACTGTTTCCCAACCAGGTCACTCTGTCCAATTAGAGTAGAAAGCAAAAGGTCTGCCCCAATAATCATACCTCCTCTTTGCCTGTGATCACTGCAAGCATTGACTGCAAAGGAATGACAGTGCTTCTGCTCTCCCTGTACTGCAGTCAATTACACTTTGCTACAGCAGTGTTAGGACATCTAATACTCTTTAACTCACTCTGCAGAAAGTGTGGGCATTTCATGTAGAAAATTCAAGCGATGCCATTCTGTGATGGCCAGACAAGGCATAAGCAGTTATTTTAGAGATTGACACCTTGCCAGTTTAATGTATACTTCATTTTAAGCACACTGTTAAATTAGTAGAAGATACTGAAGTGTTGTATATCACATTTGGCCACCAGGTCTTTTTCATGTGATTTTGGTAATATTTCTTTAAGAATATCACCCTGCCTATGTTCCTCTGCAACATAGTTTATCTCCACTTTTCACACTTCATTCACCCCCCATCTGCAAAAAAGAGAATCTTGCTACTTTCAGAAATATAACTCAGAGAAACCCATTTTCTCTGTGAAGAAAGACAGCTAAGCCAAGGCCATTAAAAGGTTGAGTACAAGGCAGCAAAACTACAGCTCTGAAGAACCAGCAGCTGCCTTGAAATACTGTGCTTGTGGTGAAATTGCCGCAAATGGCTATTTTTCCACTGACTTAATTGGTACTTCACCCAACCAGAGCAGGATACATTCTTTCATATTTTTCTGTTCAGTCACTAGGAAAAGAGTCTATTAGCTGCTATGATGTATACCAAACCTTTAGTCAGTTAACAGGATCTAGCAATTTGTTCAGTTGAGGCAAAATCAGACAAAAACTTTAGTCCCCTTTGGTGCATCAACTGAGCTGCAGACAGAGCTGTCAATAGAAAAGAACTGAATCAGTGCATTTAACTTAGTATTCTGGAGTTCATTACTAGGGTCAGAACTCAAGAGACAGAAGGGTGTTCCCTCCATGGTGACTCTTGTGAGAGGTATCTTCCAGTAACATGCTCACAAGAATTTCAATTCTACAACCATTTTTTCCCAAATTTTGTGGTTTTTTATGTTATAGAAAGATTTAAGTTGGCATATGATTATATTGTATAACATCAGAGACAAGATTTTGACCCATCTATAGAACACCTTGATAGAATGAAATGAGGATGTAAAAAATGCAAGCTTAAAACAAAAGTATGATACAAGAGAGTTTTTTCTCAATTATTTAACTTTAAAAAGTAGGGCTTAGTACTTCTACTAGTAATTACTTACAAGAAACAGTATTTTTGAATGATACAGATATCTGAAAGCAGTGTGAAAAAGATGTATCTAAAATACGTCCACCAGGATTAGTCTTGACATTTCTTCACTCTATCTGGTAAAATAACCAAATTATAGAACAGAAAGTGTTAGAAATTATATGTGAAGACATATTTAAGCAAGATTTCTGGTTTTAAAACCTCCAGAGAAGCAAGGTCTTCATTTGAAGTCAATTACTGCAGCTTAAAGCCCTATTGGGCTACACAGCTTAGCATTTAGTGTAAAAAGACCAGATAGAGATCCTCTAAAATAAGATGCTTTCTTGACCATCGCTTCTGAATAATTTGAGTTTTTCCTGTGACAATTTCCTAGCTTATACTTGTCACAGGGGAAAAAATAACTTAAACTGTAAACATTAACAGCTGTGTGTAGGGGGGAATGTCCGAAATTAAACCATTGAACTCTCAAGCAGAGCCTGCTGCTTGTTAGCTGCAACTGGTATGGGCTGCTTGTAAATTCTGAGAACTCTAAACATAAGTGGCATGTCCCGAATCCCCCAGTTAACAGAGACATGAGACGGGAGGCTGCTCTCACATTATACTTCTACATACAGATTATTCAGTTTGTGAAAATGGAGGGCTTGGGTTACTGAAAAGAAGAGTAGGTGGTGGAAGAGTTCCCTAAATGAAGTAGTCTTCGTAAGAAGAAGAGAACCTGGAAAACAGAAGGTGAAGATCCTGGCTGGAGGAAAGATCCTGGAAGTGGGGGAAGATCCGGAAGATCAGACAGCTGCATGGAGACAAATGCTGGGGGCCACTCAGGGACCTTGGCTGCTGATGCCCGAGACAGGTGACTGCAAGCAGCAGCACAGCAGGATCTGACATGACTTTCTGCCTGACCATTCTATGCCAGTAGTGACCTCCCTGCTGGGAAGTCCAGCCCTAGCGAGCTGGGGAAGAGTGAGTGAGTGAGTGTGTGAGATCATCAAGCAGAATAAAACCTCTAATCTTGTTGATTCTTAAATACACCCTAATATCCAGCTCCCCTACGGGCTGTGGTTTACTCCATCCCACCCATAACATAAGTGGTGTCAGAAGTTGGATGCTATCAGTGAACCTTGGTATAACAGCATTAGTGGATCCCTCCAGCAGTAGAGTGTGTGTCTCAGTGTGTCTGTATCTCTGTCTGTATGTGTGTGTAGGTGGCAGGTGGCAGGTGCACAACTTACCAGCTTGTTGGGGTCTATTGAGCTTGGCAGGGGACCTCACCGGGGATTTAGCATGCTGGTAGCCACGATGCTTCTGGGGCAGCAAGTGCAGTTGTTGGGCATTAAATTCAGTGCATTTATCAGCATAGAAAGTGATGAAAAATGGACGCTGGTCTCTAAGATAATCAAAGAAAGCAAAGCAGAATGAAACTAATACCCTGATGTCATCCATATTAGTAAGCACATAAATATTTTAGTATTCAGTTTCATTGATTTTATTTGGATCTGTGTCCATCGTTGATTTCTCAGGAGGGAGGAGTATGCTTCTTTTAGGTGACCAATTTAATTCTCCAAATAGGACAAACTGTGAGGTGGTCTTACTCTGAATTTATCCATGGGACTAGATTTTGCCAATTACACACACATTTAAACATGGAAAGTAGTAACAGAGAAAATTTGGAGTGGTAGATGAAATTCCACAATATCCACATGTGGACTGAGTGGAAATGACCTGGATTAATTGAAGTATTAAATAAAAAAAAAAAAAAAAAGAAAGGAAGGAAGAACAGAGAGAAAGGAAGGAAGGAGGAAAGAAGAAAAGCAAGACAGAAAAGAAGAAAGGAGGAACAGAGGAAAGATGAACAATAGGTCACGTGGAGGAACAGGCTAGGAAGTTAGTCCAAGTTAGGTGTGTTTTCTTAAATTAGACAACAAATACATCCAGCAGAGTTTCATGAGCCATAATTCCTTTAAGAGCTATAAAAATGAGAAGTGCAAGTACACTTCTGCTCTGTGGCTTAACATGTTTTCTCTGTATGCAGGGAAGCATAAGCCTTAATCTTGTGATGCCCCTCAATGTTTTAATGATGTCTTGGTTTCTTTCTAATATTTGGTTCTCTTTGTTGTACATATCCACTTGCTTTTTACTGTAAGGCTACTTGAAAGTTATGATTGTGTTGATTTGTAAGTAGTTAGCTGTTAAAAAAAATCTTGCTGGCATTTTTGGAGGCTACAATTTTTCTTTAACAAGCAAAAAAAAAAGGAATTATTTGTTTTGAAAAATGTGCTTAGAATTGCATTAGGTTTTGTAAGATATAAAAGCAGATCTGTTAAAACATGGACTGGTCAAACACGACCATCACCATTTAGGACTCTGCCAAGCTTTTATGTCCATGAACATAGCTTTACGGTATGATCTGAAGATCATTCACTTGAACCTCTCCACAGATTATTGCAGGGAAAGCAAATATTAAATCCTTTATGTTAGAATCAAGGTGATTTAACGGTGAGTTTGGTAATGGCTCCTCTTAATATTTTTCTATGCCTCAGAGACTAGGGATTTGGGCACATTGCCTTCAGGGAGGATTATTCGATTTTTGGAATGCTAGCATGCATCACAACTCCCTTTTTTTGCCCCGTTGAGTTATAGGAAGATCAGTGTCCCCATTCTTAGAAAGGAGGGCAATCTATTTAAATAATAAGCAGTGGGGAATTAGTTTATGATTCAAAATCAAGTTTGGAATCTGTGCTAGGGAGCCAAAAGCTGATTAGATATATCCTTAAAAGGAAATATTGCCATAGAAACTGAGGGAATCCTTGCTAGCTGTTAGAAGCACAGAGATAGGACTTATTTTAATTTTGGGGGGCTTTTTATTATTATAAAATCCTTGCAGTTTCAGCAGAAGCAATATCTATAATCCCCTGAGATTTATGCCTTTATTTTAAATTTCATTCCTCATGATGTACTAACCTCTATAAACCTCCCTGGCCTGCAGAAGCATTCTAACTTCAATTCACTAGTTCATTGTAATAAAACTTATTTCAAGGTACATTAGGCTTCTCCAGCCAGAACACTAATATGATATGTTTGTTTCAAACAAACAAACAAACAAACAAATGAAAAAAAAGCGGTGATAGGAGGGACCTCTCTCTCATTCAGCACTCAGTGAGCTGAGACTGTCTCAAAATCTCTAGTTGTCTTTAGAGTTATTAACTGTGTTGTGTTCTGCCCTCTGCTTTAAATGTATTGAAAGAATAGGAAAAAGTGATTCATGTAGTTTTAAGGGCAAATCTGATGTCAGAAAAATATCTCAAGAAAAAATAAACAATTCCAAAAATAAGAAAAAGGTAACAGGGCAATTCCACCTGGCAGTTTCTAGTTACTCTCCTGGTAATTGCAGGAACACATGGCAGAGGCTTCAAAAGAATATAATGTATATATGCATATACACAACAATGGAGATGATCATCTCCCTTCTGTCTTTTCTCTCTATATAATTTTTCCAAAACCAAATCTATCCAGGTCTTCAGTCACCTCCCTATGTAAATGTGTAGTGTATAGTTAACTTGTGGACATAGAAATACACGTCTCAAAGGCCAATTTTTTATCATTGTCCTGGTTTCAGCTGGGATAGCACTGTACCAGCTACTAAGAAGAGAATTAATTCTATATCCCAGCTGAAACCAGGAAAATCATCTTTATTATCAGAGTCCTTTTTAAAAATAAAAAAAAAAAAAAGAAAGAATGGTACCAGATTCTAATCATTGCTGTTTATAGTATAAATGACATATCTTCTAAGTGAGAGTCTAAAATTTTGTTAAATTATATGGTAATTTAGAAGCGATGTTTATCCTGAAATACTAGGAAATACAATCTGTTGTTTGAAAGAAATTGAGGAAAATTAGGTTTTCAAACTTGTAAGTTTTTACCTGAAAATATTCATACATATTAATTGTACATTTGCAAATTATCTGTGCTGATGTAAACTGGGATTTTCATAAAGAACTGGAATATCCAGCTTTTAATCTGTCATTTATCTGATCAAAAGATATATGTGCTACAAATTCTGAGATGTGTCTTAAGGTGTCTTACTATGTGCATATTAAATTAACAGATACTCATGTAAGATTAACTACAAAATTTATTTTCCAATATGCACAAAAGATACATTTCTTGTTTCACCTACATGACTAAAAGAACAGGTTTTAACTGGCTCTAAAATAGCATCTCAAAACTATGGGGTTTTTGTTTGTCAATTACTTTCTCTTGCATGGCCATTTTGAAAGCAGGCTCTGTAAACACTATACAAGAGCCAAAAAGCAAAGTAAATTTCTGGCTCAAACTTAAGATCTCTGAGGTAGGAGATCTGCATTCAGAATTTGACGCTAGACCTACTGGTGTACATAGGCTTTGCCAAACTTCGAGTACAGGAATGATTTACGTCAGTTGATCAAGGATAACTTCAAATACACAGAAAACTACGTTGGATGCCACTTTGACACAATTACTTTTCTGATCCAAAATACAACTTTTAAGAGTGCATTAGTACAAAATGAAATGAGGACATTCAGTCCATGAAAGCAAACAAGTGGAAGCAATTTGTTCACTAAAATGCTATACTGCATCACTTTCTGAAAGAACCAAAAAATAAAATTATACA
Source organism: Gymnogyps californianus (assembly GCF_018139145.2). Classification (NCBI taxonomy): domain Eukaryota; kingdom Metazoa; phylum Chordata; class Aves; order Accipitriformes; family Cathartidae; genus Gymnogyps; species Gymnogyps californianus. Next base: position 23,286,769 of record NC_059475.1, on the reverse strand, counting down.
TTAAAGGACCCTTGGAAATGTGAATGTGAAACAGTTCCTTTAGTTAGTAAATCTATCTTCCTCTTTCAGTGCTATGAGATCTAAACTGAATGCTCCTACCTACATATTCACATGTCTATGGTAATAGAAAGATGTGGACTTTCTCAAGAAACATGAATAAATTTCACTGTCCAGGACAGTTGGGTGAAAAATAAAATGCCAAGAATATGGCTGAATTAGACAGCAAATTTATTAATGTAATTTATCAGAGAACTGTCAGGTGTTATTTTATACACTGCAAATATGGTCCCCCTCTCAGAAAGACAATGTCAGCCCATTTTTCGACCCTTCTTCCCTCCCATCACATGTAGTTGTAAGAGATAGATAGGGAAAGTGTTTTTACATTCTTGCTGTGTCAGAGATAAGTAATTTAAACTCGTTTGTCAAAATCTTCCTCTTAGTTCATTTTCAGTTTTAGCTTATCAGGAGACAGTTCCTCATGCAAATAAATACGTACTTGCACAAGAAAGTTCCACCTATTAAATCACAGCAACTCAAACCTAACCCCTTGATGAACTGCCTTAGACCACTCATTTGTTGAGAAAGAAATTTAAAAAAAAAAAAAAAAAAAAAAAGAAAAACAAAAATCATGTTCTTTCTATGTTGGCAGTAAGTAAATAATCCCTTCTCAATCCATACCCCACCTCTCCTCTTAGTTCTTCACCCTTACAAAATATGAAGAGCAGGATGCCCAAGAACTAAGGCATAGTTTCTTGTCAGTCTGTTATTCTTAGTTCTTAATTTTAAGTGCATGGCACTGCAGAAACCCTTAAAAGAGATACTACTCTCTTTTCTGTATGCTTGGGCAAAGTTTTTGAAGAGTTAAATGTCAATTAAAAAAAGGGGAAAAGAACTTCAGAAAAAAAGCTTGTTTTGCATGCCTATGTGACATGATTTCATAAGATGCTAGGATCTCATTCTGGAAAAAAATTGGTTTCATATGTGTGACACTCGCAAACTGCATCAAGTGAAATACTAGTGAAAAATGTGATTTTATTTCTCAGAACAATAGCTGTCAGATTATGGCATACTTGATATCTCATAGTAATAGAGGAAAACGAGGTAAAATGTTCCATAATCACCTTCTTAAATCGGTTGCCACCAAACTGCCCCTGTGAATTCTGTAGAAGACTGATCAATATATGCATTGCCTTCCTTATCTGTGAAATGCAATCTCATCTTTGGTTTAAAAGCAAAACAGAGACATACACGTACACAAATCCTCCAGCCATTCAGCTCCATTCATTTTAATTGAATGCGTATGTGCATTGGTCTCTCAGCACTCTGTACTGATAACAAAACTCCTTTCAACTCTCTAAGCTATGAACTCTGTTTCCAAAGACACCGAATCTTCTCTGGGATTCTTCTTCAAAACCTATCATGGTTTAATTTTTTCCCTCTTTTCTTCTCTAGCCCTGTGCAATGCTCCAAAGATTCTTCTTTCAGCTTCCTAAAGAGGCAGAAAGAGGTTTCTCTATTTCTCTCTTTTCTCCCTTGCATTGAGATAAACTTGAGTGGCAGCCAGTTGACGAGATTAAAATGGGAAGAAAATAACTTCAGATCAAATATTTAGCTGATATCTTTTCTCCTAGATTATCAGCAGGAGATGTGAATACATGTTTTTGGGTAAGTCACTGTTCAGCAAACCATCTGTTTTTGATTGCAAAGTGACTGTAACAATTTTAATAACATGTAACAGCTAGCAACTGCATTTCAAAAAAATCTGGGAATGACTGCTAGAAATACAGATAAAAAGTTGCTATTTTTTATTTAAAGTTATGTTAAAAAAATGGCTATACTTCGCTGTTGGTAGCATGATTATACAAGCTGCATAGTGTACAGAGAAGCCCCGACATGGCTTAGGTCAAGCCACACAGCAGGAGCAGCAGCAGGCTCTCAGATGTGCATAGGCCGCTAGGTTTTTGTCCTGAGCTAACTGGCGGAGACACGAGGAGTGGGACCCAAGGAGAGGGATCTCTGACCGCAGCCCTGGCCGTTGTTCGCCCTGAGGATGTGGCCCCACTTGCGTCCTGCACCAGTGGTAAGTGGCGGGGTTGGGGCAGCGGGCCTGCCGGCTGCCCTGCGCTGAGGGGGCACGACCCGCCCTGGGCCGGTTCCAGCCGCTCCGGAGGGGATGAGAGCAACCTCCGCCCACCAAAAACTTCAGCCAATTGGAGGAGAGCGTGGCACCTCGCATGGACTTATTTAAATAAGGGCGGTAACAGCTGCGTGAGGGCTGTGGTGGAGGCACGTGCCGGGGGCCGTTGCCGGGGCGGCGGGGGAGCTCCACGCTCGGGGGAGGCGCCGCCGCGGGGGACCCACGCCGGGGCAGGTACGACAGTAACAGGTGGAGAACGCGGGCGGCGGCTGGACTGGGCATGGCCTGAGGTGGGAGTAGCCAGGGTGGCCCAGAGACTCCAGAGGGAGCCATCATCCTGGCGCTGGGAGGACGCGTGGCCGTGGTGGTGCGCCGGCTCTGCGTGGGGGAAGGTGCGTGCAACATGCGGGCAGGCGAGAAACGGGGAGCCCGAGGGGACCCGCGGAGGCGCTGGCCGGGCGGGGAGGTGGTTAGAAAGAGCTGGGACTGGTCTTGCTCCGAGCCCCTGCCCCGGTGGTCCGGAGCCCGGGCCTTCACCCCCGTGTGGAGCAGCGACCGGGGGCTCCGAGACCTCTGCGAGCGCATGTTGTGCTGCTGTGCGCTCGCCGCGCCCTCGAGCGGGTCGCTGGAGACAGAGGGGCCGCCTAGCAGAGCGGGGTCGGGCTGACAGCCTTTGTAAGGGCAATGCCCTGCTGATGTGTGTGTTGGCCATCGCCCTGGGCGCTGTGGGAGTAGCCTCCGAGCTGGGAGTGGCTGCCCGGGGCTGGGCCGGGCCTCCCGAGCCTGGCAGATGGAAAACGGAGCTCTTGCAGGCTGCCCCAGTTGCAGTGGCCGAGTGGACCTACGGGAAGGGGACCACCGCTCCCCGGAGCGTGATTATTCAGCAGTCGTTTACTCTTCCACAGTCAAGAAAAAGGCCTGAACTGATAATAATCGGAACTCTTATTACAATGTTAAACCACTGATCTAGACGTTAGAGATACCGGGTGGAGATTGTAATGGATGTGTTTCCACTGTTGTAACCTTTTTCGTTTTGTTACAGTGTTAACCCTTATAGCCTGGTCTGTGAGCGTGAGGGGATGGGGTTTCTGAGGCGTAAATACAATAGAGTAAACACCGATAACCTGTTTACTGGGGCAAGGAGTGGAATTTTGCTGCGTGCATGTGCACATAGTACTGATGTTGTCATGGTTTAACCCCAGGCAGCAGCTAAGCACAATGCAGCCGCTCCCTCACTCCCCCCCACTCCCAGTAGGATGAGGAGGAGAATTGGGAAAAAAGGTGAAACTCATGGGTTGAGATAAGAACAGTTTAATAACTAAAGTAAAATATAATACTAACAATAATGAAATGTAATAATAATAGTAATGAAAAGGAATATAACAAAAAAAAGGAAGAGAAGGAAAAACAAACAAAAAAAATGCCAGTGATGCACAATGCAGTTGTTCACCACCTGCTGACTGATGCCTGAGCAGTGATCCGCCTCTCTTGGCCAACTCCCCCCAGTTTATACACTGAGCATGACATTCTATGGTGTGAATATCCCTTTGGCTAGTTCGGGTCAGCTGTCCTGGCTATGCTCCCTCCCAGCTTCTTGGACACCTGCTTGCTGGCAGAGCATGGGAAACTGCAAAATCCTTAACTTAAGGTAAGTGCTACTTAGCAACAGCTAAAACATCAACATGCTATCAACATTATTCTCTCACTAAATCCAAAACACAGCACTGTACGAGCTACTAAGAAGAAAATTAACTCTATCCCAGACAAAACCAGGACAATGTCCACCCCTTATTCTATACCATTTACGTCGTGCTCAGATCCCACACTTTCTGATACATTTCTAGTTAATCACCACCACTTTTCCTGTCTTTTAATATGTACACACAGGTATCATTCCTGCAGTCTATGGGCCATCTCTATCAAATGTCTGTTGAGTTCATTCAGTCCATGACTTTGGGCTCCGTCTGTCATAACAGTCTGCCTGGGCAGGAGAGATGGTGCAAAGTCCGCTCAGTCGGCAGAACAGGATCGGGCTTTGGTGTGGTGCGATGGGCAGGTGACATTGGGTGCAGCAGGAGGATGGTGCGTAGTGTTGGATTGTTGCATGCTGAAGTCAGTCCTGGTTCCATCACTACTATACTTTGCTCAGTTCTATCAAAGTTCATTCTTCATTAATCTAGGTGATTCTTACTGTAATACCATTGATATGGTATATAACAATTACAAAAATAATAACATACAGTGGCAGGATTATATAGCAATTAATAGCATACAATTTAATCTATTGACTATTCTCACCTAAAATCAAATCCCCTTGAGGCACACATTGGACTTCCCCATCCTTCTGCATCACCCACCAAGTGCACCCAGGCCCTTGAGCAAAAGCAATCCCACAAATGGGTTTTCCTTTGCCTGAGGCAGGAGTAACCCAGACTGTTTTTCCTAGCATATTTTTTATGTGCACTACAGGAACTTTATCCCCTTCTACCCTATGTAGAAGTTCTGATTGGGCAGGGCCAGCTTGATTGATAGATCCCCTAGGGTTGACTAACCAGGTGGCCTTTGCTAGATGTGTACCCCAATGTTTGAAAGTCCCACCACCCATTGCTCTCAATGTAGTCTTTAACAATCCATTGTATCATTTGATTTTCCTGGAGGCTGGTGCATGATAGGGGATGTGATACACCCACTCAATGCCATGGTCTTTGGCCCAGGTGTCTATGAAGTTGTTTTGGAAATGAGTCCCGTTGTCTGACTCAATTCTTTCTGGGGTGCCATGTCATCATAAGATTTGCTTTTCAAGGCCCAGGATAGTGTTCTGAGCAGTGGCATGGGCACGGGATACATTTCCAGCCATCTGGTGGTGCTTCCACCATTGTAAGCACATAGTGCTTACCTTGGCAGGTTTGTGGGAGTGTGATACAGAAAATCTGCTAGGCCTCCCCATATTTATATTTCAGCTGTTGTCCTCTATATCAAAGAGGCTTTAACCACTTGGCTTGCTTGATTGCAGGGCATGTTTCACATTCATGAATAACTTGTGCAGTAGTGTCCATGGTCAGGCCCACCCCTTGATCACGAGCCTATCTATATGTTGCATCTCTTCCTTGATGGCCTGAGGTGTCATGGGCCCACTGAGCCATGAATAATTCACCCTTATGCTGCCAATCCAGATCTACCTGAGCTACTTCAATCCTAGCAGCCTTGTCTACCTGTTGGTTGTTTTGATGTTCTTCAGTGGCCCAGCTCTTAGGTACATGTCTCCATGACATACTTTCACAACCAGATTCTCTAGCTGGACAGCAATATCTTGCCACAATGTGGCAGCCCAGATGGGTTTACTTCTGCATTGCCAATTACTCCGCTTCCATTGCTGCAACCACCCCCACAGAGCATTTGCCACCATCCATGAGTCAGTACAGAGAGAGAGCATTGGCCATTTTCCTTGATCAGCAATGCCTAAAGCCAGCTGGATGGCTTTCACCTCTGCAAACTGACTCGATTCACCTTCTCCTTCTGCAGTTTCTGCAACTTGTTGTGTAGGACTCCATACAGCCGCCTTCCACCTCCGATGCTTTCCTACAATGCGACAGGACCCATCAGTGAACAGGGCATATTGCCTCTCATTTTCTGGCAGTTTATTATACAGTGGGGCCTCTTCAGCACGCATTACCTCCTCCTCTGGTGATATTCCAAAATCTTTGCCTTCTGGCCAGTCTGTGATCACTTTCAAAATTCCTGGGCGACTGGGGTTTCCTACTCGACTTCGTTGTGTGATCAGTGCAATCCACTTACTCCATGTAGCATCAGTTGCATGATGTGTAGAAGGGACCTTCCCTTTGAACATCCAGACCAGCACCAGCAGTCGGGGTGCTAATAGGAGCTATGTTTCAGTACCAACCACTTCTGAAGCAGCTCGAACTCCTTCATATGCTGCTAATATCTCCTTTTCAGTTTGAGTATAGTGGGCCTCAGATCCTCGATATCCCCGACTCCAAAACCCTAGAGGTCGACCTCGGCTCTCCCCTGGTGCTTTCTGCCAGAGACTCCAGGTAGGGCCATTCTCCCCGGCTGTGGTATAGAGCACATTTTTAACATCTGGTCCTGCCTGGACTGGCCCAAGGGCTACTGCATGAACAATCCCATTTAACTTGTTCAAAGGCTTGTTGTTGTTCAGGGCCCCATTTAAAATGGTTCTTCCGAGTCACTTGATAGAGGGGGCTTACAATCATACTATAATTTGGAATATGCATTCTCCAAAAACCCACAACATCTAAGAAAGCTTGCATTTCCTGTTTACTAGTCAGTGGAAACATAGCTGCTATTTTGTTAATCATATCCATCGGGGTATGACGATGTCCATCTTGCCATTTTATTCCTAAAAACTGAATCTCCTGTGCAGGTCCCTTCACCTTACTTTGTTTTATGGCAAAACCAGCAAGGATTTGAACTATTTTCTTCCCTTTCTCAAAAACTACTTCTGCTGTGTTGCCCCATATGATGATGTCATCAATGTATTGCAGGTGTTCCAGAGCTTCAGCCTTTTCCAGTGCATTCTGGATTAGTCCATGGCAAATGGTGGGGCTGTGTTTCCACCCCTGGGGCAGTCGATTCCAGGTGTACTGGACGCCCCTCCAAGTGAAAGCAAACTGTGGCTGGCACTCTGCTGCCAAAGGGATTGAGAAAAATGCATTAGCAATATCAGTTATGGTGTACCGCTTGGCTGCCTTTGACTCCAGTTTGTATTGAAGGTCTGGCACAGCAGTGCTTAGCAGCAGCATGACTTCATTCAGGCCACAATAGTCTGCTGTTAGTCTCCATTCTCCATTAGACTTTTGCACTGGCCATATGGGGCTGTTAAAGGGTGAGCGAGTCCTGCTGATCATTCCTTGGCTCTCCAGTCAACAAATCAGCGTATGGATGGGAATCAGGGAGTCTCGGTTGGTGCGATATTGCTGCTGGTGCACCCTTGCGGTAGCGATCGGCACCTGTTGCTCTTCGACCCTCAGCAACCCCACAACTGAAGGGTCCTCCGAGAGACTAGGCAAGGTGGACAACTGTTCAGTTCCCTCTGTCTCCAAGGCAGCTATACCAAAGGCCCACCAGTACCCTTTTGGGTCCTTGAAATACCCTCTCCTGAGATAATCTATGCCAAGGATACATGGGGCCTCTGGGCCAGTCACAATGGGGTGTTTCTGCCACTCATTCCCAGTTAGGCTTATTTCAGCCTCCAATGCAGTTAGCTGTTGAGATCCCCGTGTCACCCCAGAAATATAGATGGGTTCTACCCCTTTATAGCTTGATGGCATTAGGGTACACTGTGCACTGGTGTCTGCTAGAGCCTTATACTCCTGTGGGTCTGATGTGCCAGGCCATCGGATCCACACAGTCCAGTAAACCTGGTTGTCCCTCTCCTCCACCTGGCTGGAGGCAGGGCCTCTCTAGTCCTGGTCATAAGATTCTCCGTTCACTTTTTGTGAAAATGGATTAGAATTCCTTCTTATAGGATCAGGAGTAAGATCAGTCCTTGCACTCTGTCTGGCACACTGCTCATGCTGGCCACTGGAGACTGGAGCAGCAATTTTCCTGGAAGAATCCTCATTTGTGTTTGTTTTTCCTTGCAATTCATGTACCCGTGCATCTAGGACCAAGGTAGGTTTTCCATCCCACTTGATCATATCCCCTCTGTGTTCACACAGGTGTAAGACCACAGGATACCCCGTGGTGTGTACCTTCTATGCTCTCTCTCTTGACTAGAGGGACGCTTATTCCTAATAGCTGAGATATTGGTCCATACAGGTGGGAGGCAAAACTTGTCCTCAAATTGCTGGAACTCTTGGGACCATTACTCGTATAGTGTGTCTGGCAGTTTCTCCACAGCCGAGATAAGGGAGGAAGAGAAAATTTCTTTGTATTGCTGGAGTTGGCCAGCCAATTCATCCACCGTTGGTTCCTCTTTGTCTTTCCAGGCTATTACTGCCAGTGAGTTGGCATAAGACGATGGTGCGCTCTGTATAAACTTCCGCCACATGGGTCATGTGCAGTGGACTTCATCTGCGGGTAACTGTATCGTCTGGGTCATAATAAACCATCTCCCACATGGCTAATTCCCTCAGGTACTGGATACCTTTCTCCATGGTAGTCCACTTGCTTGGATGACATACAACTTCTTCCTTGAAGGGATACCTTGCTCTCACACCTGACAGAAGTCTCCTCCAAAGGCTGAGGGCTTGTGTATTTTTTCCAATTGCTTTGTCAATGCCCCCTTTCCTAGAAAAGGATCCCAGCTGCTTGGCTTCCTTACCCTCTGATTCCAAGCTACTGGCTCTGTTATCCCAGCATCAGAGCAGCCAGGTGATAATGTGCTTGCCTGGACAACAGCTGAAGTGTTTTTGCATATCTCGCAGCTCACTTGGGGATAGGGATCAGGTGATTATCTCTGGTCCTGCCTCTTCCTCCTGTTCTTGTGATGACCCTGGTTCACCTTCATCCTTCACTAAGCAAGCTGTTTTTTTGGAGTATTTCTTCTGTACAGGGGCAACTGATGCCAGCATGGGTTGGTTCTCTGGTTCAGCTGCAGTGCCTGTCATTTTGTTGTCAGATCCAGAGACCTCTTCCCCTTGAGGGTACTGAATAGTGTTGAACAGGGCTCAGTAGGCATGGGCCAGGCCCCAGCACATTGCAGTGATTTGTGTCTCCCTGGTGACAGCATACTTTTTCCAAATGTTCTACTAGTTTTTCAGGATTCTGCACTTGTTCAAGGGTGAGGTTCCAAAACATTGGAGGTGCCCACCATCCTAGGCATTTGCCCATGCTACCCTACACACCCTGCCACTCATAACTCTCCAGCCTTGGGGCAGATCTCTGGGTGATCCTCTTAAATAGTTGTTTAACCTTGAACAAGACCTGAACCACATTCAGGAACATGCTAGTTCCTAGCAATAGGACCATGTTAGTTTCAACATTCCAAGGATATTCAAAATTTTCAAAATTCTCAAATGCTACTGTAAGTAGCCTGGAGGGGAAGGGGAAGGAAGGTGTCTTCCTCATAGATTAGCTCTCCAAGGAGAAAAGGAAAAGGGTGTAATTATTAATAGTTTCTGCTAGATAGCTCCCAAAGTATGGAGGTAACAGCAATGCTGAGTACAAATACCAGATTAGTCCCACGACCGATAATTTTATCGTACCATAAACCAGTGTTACATAGTACAGCAACGCGAAAACCTTAATCCACCTCACCTTATGGGTGATAAGCAGCAGCACAGGGACTATATATGGCAAGTAAGGTGATACATAACACAACTCTAAGAACAAGTGCCATGACTATAAGAGCCAATAAATCAACATTGTGACCAGCGACTATTAAACTAATATGAATGCTTATAACAAATTCATTTTAGCATGCTCTGGTCAGATCTGTTGTTATCTCAACCCTTCGGGCCCCATATTGGGCGCCAAAAAGAACTGTCATGGTTTAACCCCAGCCAGCAGCTAAGCACCATGCAGCTGCTCCCTCACTCCCCTGCTCCCAGGGGGATAGGGAGGAGAATCAGGAAAAAAGGTAAAACTCGTAGGTTGAGATAAGAAGGGTTTAATAACTAAAGTAAAATATAATGCTAATAATAATAATGAAATATAATAGTAATGAAAAGGAATATAACAAAAAAAAAAAAGGAAGAGAGGGGAAAAAAAACCAACAAAACCCCAGTGATGCACAATGCAATTGCTCACCACCCGCTGACCAATGCCCGATCAGCAATCCGCCTTTCCTGGCCAACTCCCCCCCGTTAATACACTGAGCATGATGTTCTATGGTGTGGAATATCCCTTTGGCTAGTTCGGGTCAGCTGTCCTGGCTATGCTCCCTCCCAGCTTCTTGTACACCTGCTTGCTGGCAGAGCATGGGAAACTGTAAAATCCTTGGCTTAAGGTAAGTGCTACTTAGCAACAACTAAAACATCAGTGTATTATCAACATTATTCTCTCACTGAATCCAAAACACAGCACTGTACCAGCTACTAAGAAGAAAATTAACTCTATCCCAGCCGAAATCAGGACAGATGTCAATTATTGTCTTACAAGAAGGAAAGATTTTATAATGCATATATGTTAAGCTTGAGATGGTGTTAAAAGAACTTACAATGGCTAGATATTCAAAGTGTTCTTGAATAATCTGTTTCACAGAGGTGAGAATGGTGGAATGTATTGGGTATAAATAGCAGGTTTTCAGTAGTGGTGTCTGCAGGGTGCCCTGCGTGGGGGAAAAGGCTGTGAACTGCCCTGAGCTATTCACAGTTGGTTCCAGCATGAAATAAATGAAAACAACTCATTACATGCCAGAGCTTCCTCCAGTCAGAGGAGCACATGGAGCTACTCAAATATGTTTAAGAAAGAGCAATAGCTGCTACAGGCAGAAGACAAAGAGCTGAGGCCGTAAAAAAGGAAAGATGTTAGGAGATGCAAGGAGACATGAAGATGCATTTGGAGAAAAAGGAGGAAGTGGAGGAGACATGAAAGGTGACACTGTTGGGGGCACAGCTGGAGATGCACTCTTGGAAGGAGGTGCTCCGTGGCAGAGGCATATGCCTCTGAGGGGACTGCAGCCCAAAGGTAACCTATGCCAAAGCAAGAACATCCCTGTGGATAAGCCATGCCAGAGCAGGGACACTCCCAAAGGGACTGTGGCCTGTAGGTGAGCTACACTGGAATGGATATTGCACTGAAGAGCCTGTGGCCTATAGAGGAACCCATGCTGGAGAAAAGGAGCAGTAAGAACTGAGGAGCAGTGGAGGAAGAGAGGCATGAAGGAATAACAGAAACTGTTATGCACTGACCCCAACCTCCTGCTTCAAATGTTGCCGCAGCAATGAAGTTGGAAGGATCTGAGTTTAATATACAGTGAAAACAAGAGAAGTTGAGACTAGGAAGGGAGAAGAGGTGTTTCCCTAAGTGTTTGTTTGTTTATTTGTTCTCTTTTTTCCTTCAATACCCAAATCAGTAATTAGAAGCTTGTTAATTAACAATAAATTAAGTGAAATTCCCTTAGTCAACACTGCCTATGACACATCCATGTTGTGTGATTACAAGGCAGAGTTCAGTTGTGGACTCTGTAGACAAGTATTAGACAATGCTGAAGTAGAATACATGAGTGCGTATCCCAGATGATGAACCAAAGTTTCTGGAGTTACTTGTCTGAATAGACAATCAGTCTATGCAGTCACGGGAATCGCTAAGGTGAGCAGCTCTGGTGCTGGCACGATCTGCAGCGAAGTGCTCTAGCGCGGTGTACAGGGGAGTTTCCTGCACCGGGAAAACCTCAGGGAGAGCCGAGAGACATGCCAGGAGCCTGCAGATAGTGCGACAGAGGCTGACGAGACCTGGGGGGGCCAGGAGCAACGGTGGGAGATTTAAACGCAGTGTAACTGAAACTAGCACTCCGTCGCCGAGGTGAGCAGCTCCAGTGCTGGCACGATCCACAGAGGAGAGCTCTAGCATGGTGTACAGGGGAGTTTCCTGCACCGGGGAAACCTCAGGGGGAGATGAGAGAGCCACCAGGAGCCCGCAGCTCACGCGACAGTGGCTGATGGGACCCGGGCGGGGCCAGGAGCAGTGGTGGCCAAGCCTGCCCCTTCTTCTTCACCCCACCCCCCCACCCTGTATAAAAGAAGGCCCTAGGGAGCGCTAGTGACCAGGCGCTCTGTGAACAAGGCGGGCAGAAGGGCGCTGTAGCTCTGCTAGCTCAGCTTTTCCACCCACCCGGCAGAAAGCCATGGTCTCTCTCAACTCTGCAGCTGCCATGACTGGCACAGCTTCCCAGACAGAGCTGCCGTGGGACCATGCTGCCACCCAGGTGTCAGGCTGCAGGGTGTGCCCTGCTCTTATGCCAGTACTGGACGGTAGTAGTGAGCACACCTGTGGGAGGTGCGCCCAGGTAGAGGAACTCCTCTGCTTAGTGACAGAGCTCTGGGAGGAGGTGAGTAGGTTGAGGAGTATCAGGGAGTGTGAGAGAGAGAGAGACTATTGGAATCACACCCTACCTTCCCTGAGACAGGCCCAACAGGCAGACAGGCTGCATGATATGGAGTATTCCCTATCCTCTCTCCACCTGGCTGAACACAGTGACTTAAGGGATAGGGGGCAATGGCGACAAGTTCCTGCCCAGTGCAGCAGGTGCGTCTCCTCTGTGACTACCCCACCTTCCCAGGTGCCCTTGCATAATAGGTATGTGTTGGGTTTGTGTAGTGGGGGAGGGGCTACAGGGGTGGCTCCTGTGAGAAGCTGCTAGAAACTTCCCCAGCTCCAGACTTGGACCTGCCTCTGGCCAAGGCCGAGCCCATCAGCAATGGTGGTAGCGCCTCTGTGATAGCATATTTAAGAAGGCGAAAAAAGACTGCTGAGGAAGACAGTAAAAAGGTGGAGGAAGATGGAGGAGGAAGAAGAGCTACAGTAAAAAGAGGAGAGGAAGAAGAAGAGGAGCTACAGTGAGGAGTGGGATGTGAGAGAAACAACCATGCACGTACCGAGGTCAGTGAAGAAGGAGAGGGAGGAGGTGCACCGGAGCAGAGATTCCCCTGCAGCCCGTGGTGAGATGGCAGGCTGTCTTCCTGCAGCCTGTGGAGGTTTAACGGCAGAGCAGAGATTCCCCTGCCAGCCCATGGAGGACCCCATGCCACAGCAGGTGGCTGGGCCCAGAAAAGGCTGTGACTCTGTGGGAGAGCCCACACTGGAGCAGTTCGCAGAGGACTGCAGTGTGTGGAAAGGACTTGAGTTGGAGAAACTCATGGAGGGCTGACCCCCGTGAGAGGGACCCCACACTGGAGCAGGGGAAGAGTGTGAGGAGTCCTCCCCCCGAGGAGGAAGGAGCGGCAGAGACAATGTGGGATGAACTGACCACAGCCCCCATTCCCACCCCCCTGTGCCACAGAGGGGGAGGAGGTAGAGGAATCGAGAGCAAAGCTGAGCCTGGGAAGAAGGGAGGGGTGGGAGGAAGGCGTGTTTCTAAGATATGGTTCTATTTCTCATCATCCGACTCTGATTTGGCTGTTAACAAATTAAATTCATTTATTTTTCCCTGAAAATCGAGTCTGTTTTGCCTGTGACCATAATTGGTGAGTGATCCCTCCCTGTCCTTGTCTCGACCCATGAGCTTTTTGTTGTATTTTCTCTTCCCCATCCCACCGAGGGGGGAGGAGTGAGCGAGCGGCTGCGCCGTGCTTTGTTGCCAGCTGGGCTTAAACCACGACAAGGTACAAGGCTCTGCAAGTGGAACCAAACGATGATGAGGATGATGGTTCACCTAGGTTGGAGGTGTCGCCAAGGTTAAGTCAGCCTACTCTCTGCATCAAAACCGCTTCTATAAAGAAAAAAAGATGGGTCATGGTCGTAGGAGACCCTCTCCTGAGGGGAACAAAAGGCCCAATATGCAGACCGGACCCACTTCTTCGGGAAGTCTGCTGCATCCCTGAGGCCTGGGTTAAAGATGTGAAGAGAAAACTTCCTACCGTGGTTCGGCCCTCGAATTATTTTCCATTCTTGATTTTTCAGGTAGGCAGCAATGAAGTTGCAACAAGAAGTCCAAGGGCAATCAAGAGAGACTTCAGGGTGTCCCTTCCCCCTTCAGGGTTAAGGGATCAGGAGCAAAAGTAGTGTTCTCCTCTATCCTTCCAGGTGCAGGGAATGATGAGGAAAGAAGCAGGAAGACCCAGCAGATCAATACCTGGCTCTGAGCCTGGTGCCACCAGCAGAATTTTGGGTTTTTTGATCATGGGTCGGTCTACACAACACCAGGCCTGCTGGCGACAGACAGGGTACACCTGTCTCAAAGGGGGAAAAGGATCTTTGTGCAGGAGTTAGCAGGGCTCATTGACAGAGCTTTAAACTAGATTTGAAAGGGGAAAGGGATAAAACCAGGCTCGGTAGAGATAAGCCTGGAGGCGTCATGCCAATGTTTGAGGGACAGTGTGCTAGCGAGGTCCTTCAGTTTGCCACCTCGGTGGAGGCAGGGGATGGAGATCCACAGAGCAGCAAAGACACAAGGGTTATTGATGTGTTAGAAACCACAGAAGCACCTGAGAACAGTCGCATCAGAATTAGGTCTTCTCCCCCCAAAAAGGTGGTGGGACCAAATGCATGCAGCATGGGCAACAAACAGGAGCAGCTGGAAGGCATTGTGCAGCTGGAAAGCTATGATATAGTTGCAATCACAGAAACATGGTGGGATGACTCACACAACTGGAGTGCTGCAATGGATGGCTATAAACTCTTCAGAAGGGATAGGCAAGGAAGGAGAGGCGGTGGGGTAGCCCTGGATGTTAGGGAGTGTTTTGACTGTCTAGAGCTTGATGATGGTGATGAAAGGGTCAAGTGTTTATGGGTAAGAAGCAGAGGAAAGGCCAACAAGGCAGATATCATGGTGGGAGTCTGTTATAGACCACCCAACCAGGATGAAGAGATAGATGAAATATTCTATAAGCAGCTGGCAGAAGTCTCACGATTGCTAGCCCTTGTTCTCATGGGGGACTTCAACTTACCGAATGTCTGCTGGAGATACAACACAGCAGAGAGGAAACAGTCCAGGAGGTTCCTGGAGTGTGTGAAAGATGATAACTTCCTGACACAGTTGGTGAGGGAGCCAACTAGGGAAGGCACCCTACTGGACCTGTTGTTTCCGAACAGAGAAGGACTTGTGGGTGATGTGATGGCTGGAGGCTGTCTTGGGCATAGCGATCATGAAATGATAGTGTTTTCGGAGAAGTAAGGAGAGGGGTTAGCAGAACTGCTACCTTGGGCTTCCAGAGGGCAGACTTTGGCCTGTTTAGGGGCCTGGTTGACAGAGTCTCTTCAGAGGCAGTCTTGAAGGGCAAAAGAGTCCAGGAAGGCTGGACATTCTTCAAGAAGGAAATCTTAAAGCCACAGGACCAGGCCGTCCCTATGTGCCAAAAGACGAGCTGGCAGGGAAGAAGACCGGCCTGGATGAACAGAGAGCTTTAGCTGGAACTCAAACTCTTTTTTTTCCTATCACCTTTGGAAGAAGGGGCAGGCAACTCAGGAGGACTACAAAGATGTCATGAGTTTATGCAGGTAGAAAATTAGAAGGGCCAAAGCCCAACTAGAACTTAATCTGGCTACTGCCATAAAAGACAAGAAAAAATGTTTCTATAAATAAACAACAAAAGGAGGGCTAAGGAGAATCTCCATCCTTTATTGGATGCAGGGGGAAACATAGTGACAAAGGATGAGGAAAAGGCTGAGGTACTTAATGCCTTCTTTGCCTCAGTCTTTAGTAGTAAGACCAGTTATTCTCTGGGTACCCAGCCCCTTGAGCCGTAAGACAGGGACGGGGAGCAAAATGAAGCGCCCATAATCCAAGGGGAAATCGTTAGCAACCTGCTACATGGCTTAGACACACATAAGTCTATGGGGCCAGATGGGATCCACCCAAGGGTACTGAGGGAGCTGGCGGAAGTGCTCACCAAGCCACTTTCAATCATTTATCAGCAGTCCTGGCTAACCAGGGAGGTCCCAGTTGACTGGAAGTTAACAAATGTGATGCCCATCTACAAGAAGGGCCAGGAGGATCCGGGGAACTACAGGCCTGTCAATCTGACCTCAGTGCTGGGGAAGGTTGTGGAGCAGATCATCTTGAGTGCCATTGCACAGCGCGTACAGGACAATCAGGTGATCAGGCGCAGTCAGCATGGGTTTATGAAAGGCAGGTCCTGCTTGACTAACCTGATCTTCTATGACAAGGTGACCTGCTTAGTGGATGAGGGAAAGGCTGTGGATGTTGTTTACATGGAGTTTAGTAAAGCCTTTGACACTGTTTCCCACAGCATTCTCCTGGAGAAACTGGCTGCTCATGGCTTGTACAGGCATGCTCTTCACTGGGTAAAAAATTGGCTGGATGGCTGGGCCCAAAGAGTTGTGGTGAATGGAATTAAATCCAGTTGGTGGCCAGTCACAAGTAGTGCTCCCTAGGGCTCAGTATTGGGGCCAGTTCTGTTTAATATCTTTATCAATGATGGGGATGAGGGGATCGAGTGCACCCTCAGTAAGTTTGCAGGTGACACCAAGTTGGGCAGGAGTGTTGATCTGCTTGAGGGTAGAAAGGCCCTACAGAGGGATCTGGACAGGCTGGATCGATGGGCCAAGGCCAATTGTATGAGAATGAACAAGGCTAAGTGTCAGGTCCTGCACTTGGCTCACAACAACCCCATGCAATGCTACAAGCTTGGGGAAGAGTGGCTGGAAAGCTGCCTGGCGGAAAAGGACCTGGGGGTGTTGGTTGACAGCAGGGTCAATATGAGCCGGCGGTGTGCCCAGGTGGCCAAGAAGGCCAATAACATCCTGGCTTGTATCAGAAATAGTGTGGCCAGCAGGACTAGGGAAGTGATTGTCCCCCTGTACTTGGCACTGGTGAGGCCACACCTTGAATGCTTTGTTCAGTTTTGGGCCCCTCACTACAAGAAAGACATTGAGGCACTGGCATGTGTCCAAAGAAGGGCAACAAAGCTGGTGAAGGGTCTAGAGAACAAATCTTATGAGGAGTGGCTGAGAGAACTGGAGTTGTTTAGCCTGGAGAAAAGGAGGCTCAGGGGGAAGACCTTATTGCTCTCTACAGCTACCTGAAAGGAGATTGTAGTGAGGTAAGTGTCAGTCTCTTTTCCCAAGTAACGAGTGATAGGACAAGAGGAAATGGCCTCAAGTTGCACCAGGGGAGGTTTAGATTGGATATTAAGAAAAATTTCTTCACTGAAAAGGTTATCAAGCATTGGAACAGGCTGGCCAGGGAAGTGGTTGAGTCACCATTCCTGGAGATATGTAGTATAGAAGTGGCACTTAGGGACATGATTTAGTGGTGAACTTGGCAGTGCTAGGTTTACGGTTGGACTCGATGATCTTAAAGGTCTTTTCCAACCTAAATGATTCTATGTTTCTATGACACAGTGCCTGTTCTGCTGTTTTGCAGTGAATGTGACTGCTCTGGGAATCGAGGATTCTGCAGATGCACAAACTAGCAATGTTTTGGATGCCTACCTCAGGTTGAAGAAATTACATTGAGAAAAGGCTATTTCTCTCCACTGAGTCTTGACAGCTGGTTCTGTTTTAAACATCTCCACTTGAGCTATCTGAAGAGATCAGATGAATCTCACTCTAGGAGCACTAACTGTTCTTTGTGTGTCTGTTAGGATGCACACAGCTATCAGGAAGTGCTGCAAACTTCAGCCTGTTTCCTGCCATTGATGAGCAAAGGTTTTGGACATAACCCGAGAAACCTCTGACAGGCTCTTCAGAGACCATCAGTAGGGATTTTGCAAGTAGCTTTAATGAAGTTCAGATTTTATCCTCTGTCTGTGAAAACAAAGATTATGATGCTTGTATTGTGAGTTTAAGATGCTTATCCAGCAAAGGCTTACTCATATATTTAGTTTTTGCATAGCAGGTAAATTCTGACTGCGCTGTAATCAGTGGGAGTTTTGCCAGTGTCTTAACTAGGGCTAGGTTTTCACCTTGAAGTCAGTGGTATTACTTACAGGGTATAAAGTGAATTACATGAGTAAACCTAGGGAGGACTAGAACCAAATTTATTCATGGTGCCTTATAGTACTATATGGATTGATCTTGGAGTTGCTAGATTTTAGTTACTGTAGAGCTTGTTTTATCACATCAGTTTGCAAGTTCACAGACTAGTCTAATGCTGAGACTAAAGGTATATTAGCAAACTTCTTTCTTTATTCAACTGTAAGCTCTTAAATTGCCTATAAAATTACAGTTACACAAAATGCAGTTCTCACAATTTACTTAAAAAATGGGCAGATGACAAACAGGTAAAACAGATTCTGTGTTTCAAGTACATGAGACTTAGCTTGCTCATATTTAAACATAACATCTATAAATACTTCACATTTTAGAAACGTGGTTAATGTGGCCTAATGCCACTTATTAACTGTCATTATCCATTTCAGAGGTAAAATTGATTTGCTAGATTTGTGTTCTTTTTTAGCTCATTTAGGAGATGAAATGTAATTTGTAGGGTAGATAATAAAGTTTTCCTCTGAGGAGAAAAAAATACAAAGGTGGATAATGAATTATGTTCTTTGTATGCTGAAATATGGTGTAGTAATTCTGTATGACTTTTTTGTGAAAGCAAAATGTCAGATAGTGCCTTTAAAATGAGTGTGAGTCTAAAATAAGCCCAGGTTAATCACCTGTACATGAGAGTAATGGTGGTTGAATCATGATTAAGAACTGTTTCAGATAATTCTGATTATAAAATATCTAATTGGTGCTAAGTTAATGTTTTCTATTTGGTTTCTGATTACCATCTGATCCCGATGTGCTAGCTATGCCCAGTAGCAAGTAAGTGTCCTTCACTATGCTCTTCAGCAGCAATAACCTCTGCTCTCCTTCATCCCTCGCCTCCCCTTTTGCTCTACTTCAGCTTCCTGTGCTGTGGCTCCCTTTTTCCCGCAGTTATCCTGTGCTCCCATCCTTCAGCCTCCATTCTGTACAGAAGCTTTCAGCTAACTACAGAAAGGAGAAGGTACAAATGAGGGAAAAAAAAATGAGGTTCACAAAACCTGTGTCTTCCTGCAGTTGCATTATTAAAATTAGTAGTGTCTTCCATATTAAAGAAAACTTGATCGCCAGCAGTAGAGATGACTAACAGACCAAACGAAGCATGTTCCAAGAGGAGAGTGCAGACTGATGGCAAGCTGCAAGCTTGTGTGTCAGTGTCAATTTACCTTATACAATTTTAGGCCACACAGTAAAGTGGTTTAAGGAACTTGGTCATCAACAAACACTCTGGAAAATCCACAAACTGTCAGCAGTTTCTCTGCCTCAGCTGAGCTGAGAAGAAAGGAATTGATGGTAAATCAATAGTGCTCAGTTGTCATATGCAATATTGCACAATGGCAGCAATTAACAGCCAAGCTATTTATTATAGTCCTCTACTCTGAGGAAAGCATAGAGTAGATGTACCTTTCTGGAAATAGATTCTGATTGTCCATGTGTTTGGCAATTAAATTGTTCCTTTCCTGCTGATTTCCCAATATGCATGAGAAGGGGATCGCTCTCTAGTACTATATGGAAATCACAAATGTAGATGTGACTATCTACAGGATTCCCAGTCCATTTCGAGGTACTAAGGCACTACTAATATTTCTCTCATAAGAAAATGTAAACAGATTTAGAATTCATGCATCTACGGAAATCATTGTGGAAGGATGTACTCTTACCTGAAGCATAGATAATTTTTGAGACTTTATTTTTGGTTTGATTTTTTTCTACATTTTGATCATATTTATGTTCCTGGAATGGTGTATAATTTTCTTTATCAATTTAGAAATGATACAAGATAACATCCTTCAGCCTGAAAAAGATGATAGTAATGCATCGTTCACCTGACCATATGTCTGCAATGTGATCTCTGAGTTAGAGAGCAGAGCTGGAGTTCCATTTTGCATTCCATCCTTAACTACCAAAAGTGAAATGTTTTGTTTACTGTAAAGCTTAAACTACATGGAGGCTGAGGATCTAAAGAGAAAAGATTTTCTGTTTTATACACTATGAAGCATTGAGCTCTTAACAAAAAAATGCCTTGGACCTTTTTTCTGAAGATGTCAGTGAGATTTCTGTGTTCCTTTCTTACTAGAATTTTGTTCAGTTGCAGTACTATCTACAGAGTAAGCTTTTTGATGCTTTTCTATTTGTCAATTAACCTTTCAATCAGCTTTTGACAGTGGTCTTGCAGGTTTGGAAGGCACATTAACTGCAGCTATAGTTTCAGTGCTACTTTATGGAGATAGGCCTATCTCTTACACAATGTTTCAAGAGAACTTAAATACTTGGTCTTTATTATCAGATAAAGGAGAACAGGTGTGTATGTTTATATGTGTGGATATACACATGAACATGTGCATACATGTGCACATGTAGCCATAATGTTCTTGCTTGTTTCAGGCCTTTTTCATGTTATCAAAATACTTAGGGGTTAGTCATCTTGGGCAAGAGTTAAGTCATTCCAGGCTCTTGGAGACCTTATCTCTTCCCAGTCTGTCAATGATACTTTGGAAGAGTCTCTAAAGCAAGTGTAGGTTGTGATCTTGCAACAGCACGTCACTAAAGGCATAGCTGGTATTCACAGTAGGAAGTATGCCTACCAGGCATGACATGACAGGAAGGTCTATCTTCATTCCTTTCTGAAAAATAACTGGTATGTTTATCTTATTATTAAATGCATTATACTAACAGCTAAGGAACCTCATTGCATTAGGCACAGTGTTACAGAGAATGGTCTTCGTCTTTAAAAAGTTTTTATTTTGGTGTAATACTGTAGAGAACATTGTTTTATTGAATAAACAAGTGGGTATACATGTCTATTGTTTTTTCCAGTTGTAAAAGTGATTGCATTTCTTCTTTGCTAGCTGGGGAGGGAAGGGCAGCAAATCCAGGCAGGTCAACTTCAATTATTTTCAGGGTGGTAGGGATTGTAAAAAAGCATGGCTTTTTTCCAAAACATTGTGCTTGCTTGCTTTGTTTGAGGAATGCTGTTAAAAACAATATACTACCCTACATATAAGAAAATTTTATTGGAAGATCATGTTTTGAATATTCAAAATACTGAACACTTCACTTTGAAAATTATAACCTAAAACAAACCTCATTTACATGAGAAGAGACTTTATAGCGTCACCTTTTTGACCAAATTATTCACTCAATTCAATATAAATTCAAATTTTGTTTTTGTGAGGTCAGAGCTACAGACTCAGTGAATAAAATGTTGTCTAGTTCCATTCCCACATATATTTTCCTGCTGTGGTATTTGCATTCTAATCTACATGAATTCAGAACAAAATTTGTTAGAATTTGTTTTCGCACCACAAGATTAGTGGCCTTCTGCCTCTGAACTACTTTGGAGACAGCCTGCTAGCTTTGGTGATAATACCGTGCAAAAACAGCTTCTCCCCATTTTTCTTCTGCTACCACTTCTTTAACCAGAACGCTGATTTATTATAGAAACACATTTTATTTAATCTGGTTTACTGTAATCAGAGTTCCTGAGTTCCTCTTTTTCCACTTCTTTGCTTTGTTTTGAGTGGCAGAAAATATAGTAAAGACAAAGTGGCCTTCACTGGCATAGCAAGCATATCATGAAAATGTGTCTGAAAGATGTTTCTGTATCTCTTGGCTGAAATTTATATGGATACCAAGATTTTATTGACTTAGTTCATTGTGTTATCTGAAGCAATTTATTGTGGTTTCTCTGTGAGATATAAATTCACTGAATTCACATTTGAGTACCAATACTTTCTATACAAGTTCTAATATATACATCAGATAAGAATTGTTGATGTATAGCTTCCAATTTCTCACATCTCTTCTCTGTTACAACACAGTACCCTAAGTCTTTTTTCCTCCGTTCTTCTTACCACTGTATATTTGATTTGTCGTCTTGCCTCCTATCTTGAAAAGGGATTTATATTGATGGGCCATATACCCAAATGGGTGTTTGCATAATGTGCCATGATCAGTCATTTTTAGCTGCAAATTTCATGTCTTTTTTACAAAAGATTTTTGCTAGATTTCTAGTTAAAGTAGTGCCTTTGTCCAATTCATCCTTGGACTCCGATAAGCACTGAAGAAGAAAACCTAATGAATTTTGGTTTTCTGAGTTATCTGTTGTATACTGAGCACAGAACTAAATGCCCCCCAACTTTAATAATGCGACGATTACCATATTTTTCTAGGATGCTAACATCTCAATTTTCCACCAGCTTTTGAGAAAGAATACTGAATATTTGGCTTCATTTCCCTTATTGCCCTTTAATTGTAAAGCTCTCTAATGAACAGGAAAAATTGCAGATGTCATGTGGTAAACAGCAGAACATAATAATTTTACATTGTGTAACATCTTTTTTGCTTGGAGTCACTTTGTACCAATTGACTAGACAAACACGAAGTCCCTAAAATTTCCTTTCTCTGAATTAATGCTATCTAAAACTGGTTATCCATGGTGCTGAGTTGTACCACGCTAGAATTTCGGTGCTGATAAAGATCTCGATTCGTAAGATCATTGACCTTATGATTCACAAGACTTCCTCTGCTTGAGGAAACTGCCGTATGCCAATGTCTGAAAGTTGAATCATTTCTCATTTTTAAACTTCCTCATGCCCTAGTAAAATGCTTACAACCTAACTTTTAGCTGTTCACACATGCAGTGCAACTTTTAAATCAGTGATACTATACCTTAAATGCTGGCATTGCTTGGTGACCTCTTATTAATAAATTCAAAGTAGTTTTATTAGTTTAGTCTTTATTGGAATAGCTTAGCTTTGTAGCTTTAATCGCTTAGTCTTTTCATTTTTTCTAAAGTCAAAAATTTTATTTTTATATGTAGACATTACATATCCCTTTGTGTTGTAGTAAAACTCAGGAAGACATTTGTCCATCCTCATCAGTTTCCATTTACTTTTGTATTTAAATTAACATATGTGACTGCATTTCATTAGGCAGTGATGTCCTTTGTTTAGTTTTGAATTTACCTCTAATTGCAGAAAATGAATGTATTAAGATAGCGATACCTTGGTATGGCCTTCTCTACTCATGACTGCACCGCATTAAGTGAGGTGCGGTCCAGTGTGATGTCCTGTTACCATTGATGTGAACTGGGACTATAAGCTTCACTCTTGTTTAGCCATTCCGTATGTAAAATTTTCAAGGGATTTTTCTGGAAGCCTGGGCAGAATTATCTTCTTTAAGAAGAAAAGCAAGAAGACATCTTTGTAGGCAAGCTGGAGATAGGGAGATGATTATGTATTTATTAATAAATCCAAAACAAACCTGTGTGAAATAAAACCCCACCATACACTATTCTCCCCTTGGGAAAAAGAGAAAGGGAATGCACTGTAAATGCTAGTCACATTGTTTAATGCGCTATTCAAAGCTATTCAAATATTAGAACAAGGATAGTTAATCTGTGAGTAAAACAGGAAGAAGAATATGCACATTCAAATATAGTCTTATGCTCTTACTTTAAATACCTAAATGAGCTAAATCTAATATGTATTTTGTGTATTGTATAATTTTATGCATTAAGTCCCTCCTCAATTCTAATTTATACTCAAGCTTTCT
The DNA here is from genome assembly GCF_018139145.2 of Gymnogyps californianus. Lineage (NCBI taxonomy): Eukaryota > Metazoa > Chordata > Aves > Accipitriformes > Cathartidae > Gymnogyps > Gymnogyps californianus. Next base: position 23,263,497 of record NC_059475.1, on the reverse strand, counting down.
TGCAAGAAACTTAATTACCTATAGCCATGCAAGTGTGTTTATTAAACAAACAAACAAAAAACCCTAAACCTAGTCCATATGTTGTGCTTTGCATCTGTTCTGATGGCACCCAAAAGCAATTTTTTCAACTAAATAATACTGAGTTATCTTCATTTTGGACGTATATAAAAGTTAGAATTTTCGCTGCCAGGCAGAGGTACTGTTTTCAAAGTTCATAATTCTAAAACTGTTCTTTGAAGAGACTAACACTGCAGGTAAAGTTTAAGGTGCTTTTCAGTGTGAAAAATCCAGGTGCAGCCTATCTTATTGTGAACAACATAAAGGAAATTGTGTGAAATATGCTGTATGGTAGCTACAGAGAGCAACATTAGGAATATTTCTGTGTTGATCTTTTAGCCATTTGAGACTTTTTTCTTTATCCAATGATCTAGTTCTATATTCTCTAATATCCTTTTATAGTAATGTATTTGTTCAGGTTTTCCTAATTTGTGGCAGATTTGACCACTGGTGGCTTAAGCTGTATTCACCAGTTTTCTTTCATTCTACATACCTCTAAGAAATGCATTTCTGCCGTTTTGTGGTGAGGACATTGCTAAGTCAGCATGGCAATAAATTGCGAAGAATGTCTCTGCAAATGGGTTATTCTAGCACATCTCACCAGTACTTACATGCTTGAGTGACTACAGCCAAATGCTCTTCCTTAGTCATTATGAAATCCCCATTCCCACCTCTTATGTAATTCTAGCCCAAGCTACTTCTAATTCTTAAGTTTCAGTAATTTCCTTGAAGCAATGACATAAGAACAGCAATGATTCACTTTCTGATATGCCTATGCCGTGGCAGAAGCTTGCCAAGTTAGAGAATGAAATGCCCAAGGTGACAGTGCAATGTAGAAATTTTCTTTGTGAAACAGATATAAACACCTAATTCTGAAAAAGATCAGCAATCAACTAAACTGGAGATACTGATCATTTTCTCTTAAAGACAAAACAGTTTGTGAAGACGAGCTTGTGATCCGAGTCATAAATTTGGAAGAAATCCTAATGTCTAGACAGGAAGAGAAACTGGGATAGACCTCTTGTGCTTAACATTTCCTCCCATCTATGCTTCCCCTATTGCTTCCTATTGGTCAGTTCCTCCCAAGTGTTTTATGTTTTCTCAGCTGCTTTCGTATAATACTTGAAACTTTCTATTGATTGTATAAAACATTTGGGCATGTCAGTTGAGGGAACAAAATCATTCTGCTTGAGTCAGGTACCAATGTTTTGATAACTTTATTTAATGCATAATACATATGTGTTGAAAGTACATATTAAAAATAGGTATTAATAGATTTTGTCCCTCCTAAGTAATGATGGCAACAGTAACTATCCAAAGAGGTCTAAAATACTATTAGGAATTATATGTAAACTCTGAAAGACTAAGAGTATTACTAACTCAAGTAGTAATACTTGAGTTCCACTGTAAGTGGAACTGTTGTGTATTATATGACTCATATTTATGAGTAACAGGACTAAGAATGCAAAGTAAACACAGGAAGTACAAAACTTAGTCTAGGACATCCATTCGGTAACAATAAAAGGGGTGGGAGTGGGGAAGGGGAGTTTATGAGCTTTCTTTTCAGTATGCTAATAGAATTTCAACTTTTAACAACTTTTTGAGCAATTTTAAACTTGTTTGATTTGATTTGTAATCAGGTACTAAGTAAGCTGCAGTAATATTTATAAGATATGAAGGATAAGTATTGTGTGTTATTACAACTCTTGCAGTTTAGATGTTTGTTAAAGAAATTCTAGTAAAAAATATAACCTATCCTGAGACATTCACTGCAGTGGCTGGGAATCAGCTCTGTCTCTGGAAATAAGCAGGTCTTTACAATGCAGAGTTTACCACCTTGTGTGATAGGCTTTCTCCTCTTTAGTTCCATGCAGTAGGAGAACAAAAACATTGGCTGTTTTTAGATGCTTTAAATGTAATTACAAATCATTACTCGCTTTGGAATAATGCCAGGCACGTAAAGTTTTATGAAAATAGTGACATACAAAATGGCTATTGATAAAAATGCTGTTCTTGTCTGTTGTTAACCACCATGTAATTGCTTCCAATTCCTACAAGAATAAAAGGGAAGAGGATCCTAAATAGCAGTGGATGGTAAATAGTGACCATAATGACATTGCACTTAAGCAGTATTTTACATTATGAATATTAAGATACAGTTCTGTCTCTGGAGATCACAACCTGGAAATAATACACAATGCAACTCCCCTGTTAACTTCATTTTACTTGATTCATTGTAAAAGAATATGAGTAAATGGGAAACAAACTGAAACCCAAAGAGTTACAGATACCAGCACTTGAAGCAGAACTCTTTGAACTCTATTACAATTTCACAAAATGTGACAAATACTCAAGAGATACAATTTACATATCAGTGACAACCAACATTGCTTTTATGTGATACACCAAAGTAAAGTAAAACTTGTATGTGAAAACTTGCAAAAGCAAGAACAATATACCATGCACTGGCTTTAGAGGTACACAGAGAAGACATGATCATATTTCATCGGGTTGATAAATTTAAGAAATAATTATATGAATAGAGCGAAGTTTTTGATATGACTCATGAGAAGTTATACATTACTGTGCTAAGTGGATAGGATCTGTTGTAGCCCTTGAATAACCCGATGTCACATCACCTGGACTAAGGCTTCACCTTGTAACAAAATCTGCATGTGACTAATGTGTGTACACAGAGCAGTTCCAATAAAGTTGGTGGCATGTTTAAGTTCATGCAGATCAGTACCCAAAATAACTTCAGCATAGGAAAACTGAAGCAAACATGAAAATGAGTCAGGTATAATATTGAATGCGGCTACAAATAAAGACTACTTTGTAACTTCAAACAGAATGAAACAGGTGGTTTTTTATATTGGTGTTCCTTTGATCAAGATGCTATGACGGTGCTGGTAAATCTTAACTCTGAAAGAGTAAGGTTGAAGGATACAGCTCCATAATATCAATTAAGCACTAGTATGTATCATCATTATGATATAAAGAATTACATCTGGGCCACATTCACAAGTTTTATAAATCACTAAGATTGCTATGAGTTAGAATTCCTTACATAGACATATTTATATACTTTTTAGGGCAACTGTATAGTATCAGATCTCCTTCAAGCAGGATAAGAGAACCTATTAAAACATACTTGAGCACAATTTGAATGGGATTTGTTTACCTTGCTTAAGCAAAACTTACAGTTCCAGAGGGAGGTTTTTCCTGAGCAATGAATGCTTGCATAGCCAGTCTCCAAGGGGGTACTTCATTTTTCTACCATTTTTATTGGCTCAATAGGCTATCAGAAACTAGAGGAGGAGGGAGGAAGCAAAATTTTCAGGAACATAACAGAAAATAAATGCTTCATAAATTCCTAGGAGACTGGTGTCTGGTCAGAAAATGCCGATGGTTTTCTAAAGTTACTGTATAAATGTGCTTTGGAAATGAATGTCTTTTCCATTTCTCTTACACATCTTTAGACATTGAATTATTTTGGCTATCAAAAATCAGATTTTTTTGTATGAAACAGCCCTACTAAAATATGACAGTACAACCTGAGTAAAATCTTCCAGGTTATAAAGTGAGGTACGTGAAAAATCAGAATGAATGGTGTGAAGCGTGGAAATATATATATCTTTTAGTTGAGATGTAAGATGTAAGATTTTAATGGATTAAAGCTGGAAGGAGAAGAACAAGAACAGCACTACACGCTTCTGCCCAATAGTGTGGAAAAGCATTCAGTGCATTCATCTCTGATAGCATCAGTAAGACTTAAAAAAAGTCCTCAGTTGTAAGATGGAGTAATTTTAATTCAGAAAGAACTGCATAATGGGGAGATGCTGAATACAGCACTGGTTATTAAGGATCTGTATTTCTTCACTAAAAAATTTTTTTGCCTTGGCTTGAAAAGATTATTCATCCCTTTAGTGAACTCCTACAGGTGACTATATCAAACCAGTACATAACTGGTATTCCTTTTTGCTTTAAGCATGTTCCTTTTAGCTTGGGTTTGTGTGGCAAGGTTTTGGTAGCGGGAGGGGCTACAGGGGTGGCTTCTGTGAGAAGCTGCTAGAAGCTTCTGCTATGTCCGATAGAGCCTATGCTCGCTGGCTCCAAGACGGACCCGCCGCTGGCCAAGGCCAAGCCAATCAGCAATGGTGGTAGTGCCTCTGTGATAACATATTTAAGAAAGGGAAAAGCTACTGCATAACAGCAATTGCAGCTGGAGAAAAGAGTGAGAACATGTGAGAGAAACAACTCTGCAGACAACAAGGTCAGTGAAGAAGGAGGGGCAGGAGGTGCTCCAGGAGGTGCCGGAGCAGAGATTCCCCTGCAGCCTGTGGTGAAGACCATGGTGTGACAGGTTGTCCACCTGCAGCCTGTGGAGGTTAATGGTGGAGCAGATAGCCACCTGCAGCCCGTGGAGGACCCCACACGGGCAGGTGGATGTGCCCGAAGGAGGCAGTGACACCATGGAGAGCCCACACTGGAGCAGGCTCCTGGCAGGACCTGTGAACCTGTGGAGAGAAGAGCCCATGCTGGAGCAGGTTTGCTGGCAGGACTTGTGACCCCACGGGGGACCCATGTTGGAGCAGTCTGTTCCTGAAGGACTGCACCCCGTGGAAGGGACCCACGCTGGAGCAGTTTGTGAAGAACTGTAGCCCGTGGGAAGGACTCATGTTGGAGAAGTTCATGGAGGACTGTCTCCCATGGGAGGGACCCCACGCTGGAGCAGGGGAAGAGTGTGAGGAGTCCTCCCCCTGAGGAGGAAGGAGCAGCAGAAACAACATGTGATGAACTGATGGCAACCCCCATTCCCTGTCCCCCTGTGCCGCTGGAGGGGAGGAGGTAGAGAAAATTGGGAGTAAAGTTAAGCCCGGGAAGGGGTGGGGGGAAGGTGTTTTAAGATTTGTTATTATTTCTCATTACCCTACTCTGACTTTTGATTGGCAGTAAATTAAGCTAATTTCCTCAAGCTGAGTCTATCTTGCCCATGACAGTAATTGGTGAGTGATCTCCCTGTTATATCTCAACCCATGAGCCTTTGGTCGTATTTTTCTCCCCCTGTCCAGCTGAAGAGAGGGAGAGATAGGAGCGGCTTTGTGGGCACCTGGTGTCCAGCCAAGGTCAACCCACCACAAATTGTCTATGAAGTAACCACTACAATTGTCCTCATCACTGAATTTAAGTACCATGAATTGTTTGGAGTGGCCAGAGTCAGTGGCAGTGAAGCACTCATAATCTTCAGTTATCCACTTTATAGCAAAAGATGTCTCACTGGTGGCCATTTTCTAGTCCATATTCATGTCCTAAATGATTTAAGGGAATAAAAATTTTAAGGTTCAAACATGTAAACATTTAAACTAATTTTTTAATATAATAAAAATAATCCTTTCTGGATTTGTTTATAGTCTAAACAAGTTTGTGTTATGTTACCCATTATCCAACTTGAACTCCTAAGTGCATCCAACTAAATAATCTCTGCCATTTTTATTTTTATAGATAAATTCTGTTGCAAAATAGAATATTGTGGGAAGAGCTAGAAACTGCATTATCCTATGCCATGGAAACCTAACCATGAAATTGAATAGAATTAAAATAGTAATCAGACATGAAGTGACCCTTTTCAAATGTGTGCATTCTTACTCAGTGGCGCTATAAATATCATTGGTAATCATCAGCATTGGCTAAGATTTTTAAAACTGAATAAATCAAATACAAAAGTAAAAATAAATGAGGAAGTCAGTAGTCCTAATCTATGCTATCACTCACTAATTTCCATTGACTGAGAAGGCAAAAAGTTTAGGTCCAGCTTTTACTTTTTTTTTTTTTTTGCATGGATTTTTTAGTACAAGTTATTTCCTGTAAAATTCTGCATAAACATGGTAATATAGCATAGTTCAATTCATAACAATGATATGGATTAAATTACAGGCCTACATCTTTTCAAGCCTAGTAATACAGAAACTGTCAGGGTTCTGCAGGGTCTGGGGTTCCCTGGGGTCTGAGGCCTGTTGCACCACTCCCACTGAGGAAGCAGGGCTGGGGAGGTATCTGAGGGCAGCCCCAACCCAGGACATCAGGCACCTCTATGGGGGCTGGGATGATGAGGCCAGGCTGGGATGCCAGCCTGCGAATGGGGGACAGGATCAGGCCTTGTGAGGGGAACCAGGGTCAGACACAGCCCCAGGATGGCTGGGCAGGGCCATGAGGATGTGGCCAGGCTGGGTTTCTGTTGATCTGCAAGTTCCAGTTCATCTTCTGGTACAATTTAGAGCAGCCAGAGGGTTGCTCTAAACTATCGTAAGCTGCAGTTACACCCAAATTAATTTGCCTGGTGCTCTGCCAGAGTGCTTCCCCAATACTTTAGACCTGTGGTAATGATGGAAAAAGAGGAGCTGGTATATGGACAGTTCAGCAGGCTCTATCTGTCTATGTATCCTACGTAATTAAAGGTTACCAGCTAGAAGATAGTGGTATGAGAGGGATATAAAAAACCAGTGTATTTGACTCGTGTTTTAGTTGCTGCTGTGCCTTTAAACTTTGTTTTTTGTTTTTAAATCCTAAAAGATTCCTTTTTATTTGGATAAGAATGGCTAATTTTTAAATAATTTTTTGAATGGTAACTATTTTCTGACCTTAAGCAGAGGGATCATGGTCAGAAGCTGCAGGTACATTCAGAAAAGGAATGATTTGAATATACTTTGATTTGTTTTGCCCGTGACTAGTAACATTTATAGAAACAATCCTGCCTGGGCAGAGAGATAGACAGGATGACCTAATATGTCTTTTCCATCTCTTAGTCCTATGGTTCTGCTATTTCATAAAATATATTAAAAATAGATTTGCATAACAGACTGGAACAGCTCCAAGCAAGCCATTTCAATCTCTCAGGAACATAATAAATGTGTAATTTAAATACTGCTTAAAAATACATTTACCGATCTGTTTGCATTTATTCTTCCATTGGAGATTACAAAATGCATATTTACCAAAGAACTCTCCCTAAATAATGTCAAAATCCGTCTTCATTGACTGAAGTCAGAGGGCTCAGAGGAAAGACTGAGGCTTTGTCCTTAGAGCATATTGCTCATGTGCCTTATTTTTAAGACCTGGAAGAGCAAGTTTTCAAAGTAGCACTAGTCTCAATTTGTTGATGAATTTCAAAAGGAATCTCTTTGGCCATAGTACCATGCTTTGCTTTGAAAAATGCGTATTTTCATTACTTTGCTAGTGTCAGATGCAAGTAGTCTATTGAACAAAAATCAACCACAAACAATGTGTGTTACCTTTTGAAAAACAAGCTGGTCGAATCTCCACTTGAACCCTTTCCTTGATGAACTGAAAGATTAGTCATGTACCCTAGTTGCAACCATTAGGAATGGGACTAACCTGCCACAAAGAGACAACAAAGGAAACAGACACACTTCTACAAAGCTTGTCAATGACACGACTGCACCCTGGTGGGTATCTGCCTGCTTAGTGTTATCTTTGCCTCAAGCTTTCTACCTCAGACATGGCTTCCATGTGATATTCTGAAGAACAGTGTTCACATGCCCTTTTTTACTTACCTTTATTTTAGAGCTGCTTAATTATCCTTCCTCCAAAACATACTGTGCTGGGGGTTTATTTGACAAACCAGGCTCATTGGAGTCTGGGATACTTCAGAGGCCAAATAATATGGTGAAGACAGACATGATGGGGGGTGTCTTTGTATAAGGTACTTTTTCAACCTAACTTCATATGTTACAATAGGATTTATTGATTCAGGATCAGCGTTGATTGGCTCTTCTGACTTTGAACAGACTTTAGAAGAGCTACCTATACATTTCTACACTCAGTTTTCCAGCCCTAGTTACCAGATGGTTGCGCTGGCTTAGTTCAGCTGCATTGTCTCCACAAGTTCCTATGGAGCTGTTTAGTTCTCTTTGAACCTGCAGTACCAAATTTCATGTACAAAAGACACCAGAATGACCTAAATAGCCAGATTGCAACCCTCCATCTTTGGGTTACTTTTGGGCATGTACAAAACCATGTACAAGATGTACATAATTTAAAAATACTAAACAGTTACTGACTTATACAACACACCATGTAGCTACAGCTAGCAAGCTGCTAGGCATTAAATGTTCACCACCCCTGTAGGACACCTAATGAATCTTTGACAGGGTGGTCACTGGTCAGGTGGGGAAGAGTGAGCCTTCTTTGCTCCTTGGATCAGGTTGAGCCTTGACATTGCTGAGCTGCTCTCTGCCTAATCCTTATTTTTTCCTTTAAGGCTTTGGTAACTTTTTCTGATAGCATTTTTCCTGCTGAATGTTTGGGCTGCTCACGATCCTCTGCTTGTCAAGCTTATCTGTCTTTGGTTTTACCTTCCTTACCTTGCATGGATCTAATATGTACTTTCTCACAGTTCTTTCTTACAATTTAGTGATTTTCCTGGAAGTCTGAGTCAAGAATTTGCAGCTGTGCTATATCCCAACTAAAGCTTGGATCCACACAGCTGAGCCTCTGAGTTGACAGTTACTGGACCTTAAGTTCAGACAGTGGCATGTCTCTGCATCAACTTTGCAGAAGTCCTAGGAACATGATACATAGATACCCAAGCGGGTCCAAAAGGAAGTCGGCACAGGTATAATAGGATTCACTAACTCATATTGTTCTTCACACCTTTAGAGATCCATAGTTGTTCTGCCATGAACTACAACTAAGGTATTAAACCTTGTCGGATCCAATCTGACTCGACTATGCAGCCAATTCAGGTGTTTCTGAGTCTCTAACACTGTCAACCCACAGCCTGGGTAACCTGTCCATGTATAATTGAAAGGTGCATATTTGATAATATGATGATTATGCAAGCCTTAGTATTTTATTTGGTAATTCTTGAAGAAAGGGCATTAATCTTTCCTACTTAATATGTGAAAAGGACAGAGTTCAACAACTGGGGGCCGAACTACAGGCTATCTTTTAGAAAAGTATCATGTCTCTGATAAATGACTTTGAGTCATAATGAAATAACCTTCCCTTATTAAGCTCTAATACTTTTTGATTCTTCACAAAGTTAAGAAGTTATTATTTCCAATTGAAATATTTCTTTATTTCTAATTTAAATATTTCTAACTTTACCTTCCAAACACTGAATCTTGTTATGGTTTTATCTATCAGATTAAAGGGCCTTTCACTGGATTTGGTTTTTATCAATTTTAAGAAAGAGAAAAGAACTTCTAATAACTGTAAGCTTAATTAGCCAATTACTATTGGAAATATTGGGAGCAGAGATAAAGTAAGGTAAAAGTTGTAAATTATGTGTTTTCTGAGTCTATTAGAGGAAATATATGAAGAGGAAAACTTACTTAATGAAGTAGACTCAGAATTTGTATTAGAGTGCATTTGTAATAGCAAGCAGGTCTGTCTGGTAAAGTTAAAGTAAAGTAAGACATTGCCATGCTTGTGTAACATGAAACAGAATCCACAGGCTGCTTCTGGTGGAGCAGAGTGAGAATAGTGTACATCAGCGTTCCTTGTTTTGCTCCTTTCTGGGGTGAAACAGAGCAGTGTATCCTGTAGATACGTTAGTCTCATGTTGCTTTTAAGCATTTATGTTTTAAGACTTCCCTGTTTTTACAACACCCCCCCCTACTTCAAAATCGCAGTGAGGAAAACTTATTCAGCTTAAGATTTTACCCTGTCTCTTACCCTGTTTATTTCTGTTCACCTGGTTGTACACAAGCAAAAGTACAGTTATGATGGCCAAGTAGCACTTAGCAGAAGTAAACTGAAGACATTGTGCTTTTTTATTATTTTTAAACAGTTGTCACTTCTAAGTGTGGTACTTTTAAAGGTCCAAATACTTGAAGATTTTATTCACTTTTGTAATGAAAATGTGTTCTCATATTTCACTTTAAATAAAACATGGATGAAAAATAAAAGGAACTTTCAAAAAGGCTACAATAGCATTACACTTTAACCAGGTACCAGCTCTGCCCTGCCAAAAACATATGCATTGTGCACCTTTCTGTCAGTCAGCCTTGTTCTCTTATGACGGAGAAAGATACTGGTAGTCACTTTTTATCTAAGGATAGAAGAACTTAGTAAAGAGAGTAGTACTTTTTATTAAAAAGACCAACTCTAACTTTGGCTTTATGTTCTTTAGAATATATGGCAGCTGAAAGAAAGAATTAGAAATAGAGAAAGAATGAAGGCTAATCCTCAATTTAGCAGCATGAATTAAAAAGATCACTTTCAAGGTCTGCTATTTTCATTCCAAAGATCTGAATGGCAGTGTCTCTTTCCAAGTGTGACCCTTCTTATCATTGAATAAAGGAGTGTGTTTTTTAAAGAAAAAGAAACAGATATGGGAGCTTCAGTAAAGTCATCAAAAAGCATGCTGTTCTCATAGGAATTAGAAGAAAAAGATCTCTTCATACAAATCTGTCTATGAAGAAATCAGAATTTTAACAGCAGCTATGGGCTATTGTTTGTATCAGGCCTAATTAACCTAGAGAAATGGCCTATTTAGGGTTGTTTTTAAATATATATATTTATACATAAATATAGTTTCCTGTGTTCCTTTCTACTTTCTTCCTTGTTGTATTTCATAAAATATCAGGCAGCCTACAGATCTGCTGCTGTTGTGTGCATGGCCCACCATTGATTTCAAAGAGTAACAGCTGGCAGCCATGCAGCTCTGCTGCCAGCAGGTCCTTCCTCCTTCCCTCTGTGTCAATGAACACCAGCATCTGAAGAGCAGTGGTAACAATGCAATCAAGAGAGTTTTGGAATAGTTTTAATTGTTCAGTTGTGCTGTGGTGGTAGAAGTCATCCAGATGTCCTACTAACTAATTTTACATTCCCATTCCATGTTACTTGACGACATTGTCAATTTCCTTCAGTTCCCTGAGATTTAATTTTCACATTACATTTTTGTCACCGAACAAATGCCATTGGAAGCTGTTTCTTTAGCAAATCTTAGTTTAGTGAAAAGTAGAAGAAGCATGGAAAGAGATTTCCCCGACAGCTAAGGCAATAAAAATAGAATGTATCTCTTTAAAGACAGTTTTATTCTGGATTCCAATAAACCAGACAAATTCATCTTTCTCTTCTTCTTTCTTTTCCCCTTTTTTTAAAGTTTAATAGAGGTTATAGTAGTGTGGTTTCAAATAATATCAGAGGATCTAATTTATTTTGTTAAGAATTGTGAAATACTTCTAAGCTGTACTTTATTACATTCAATTTCAAATCACATTTAATTATTATCTCCTAAATAAAAGGAAGGAATGAAAAATTATGAAGTCTGCACAGACTGAGTATATCTATTTGAATTCACTCCCTAAACCTTGAGCTGCTAATTTGATTATGAATTGAAACATTTGTGGGGACTACTAATTCCACTGCAATCTTCATTTCAAATACCCTGACTGATGGCTCTACTTCTCTGATAACCTTTTGCAGAGTGTATCAGATTCCTTTGGATTTTTTGTTACTTTTCTTTTTAACAAAGAGAACTTTCTGACCTCAAGTCTGCAGTTAACAAGACAACAGATGAGAATGCTGAAATCACAACTGTGGCTTCATTTCCTTCCACTGGGTGAATTTCTTCATTTTGGTTGGGAAAAGGGCCAGGGAAGTACTATTACAGGCAGAAAGGGAACCATATTATTAGCTGGATCATTTGTATGTGCTTCCAAGTACCTGAAATTAAATTAATTCTGCTTCTCTATAAATGTTTTGGAACTTTCCAGCTTGGTTTGATGACTGAATTTGAAGGAGTGATTTTTTTCGTTTTTTCTTTCCCCTGGTAGATCAATATTCTATTTTCCACTTATTTTTTAAACCTCTCTCCCCTACTCTGCTTTAAACTGACTGCCAAGTGGGTAAAATACTGGGATGGAAATATTCAAGAGTTACACACTAAGAGAGAATATGCTTTTGTCCTGGCTACTCAAAGCCTAGGGCATAATTGAAAAATTTGAATTAGAGGCAGATAAAAATACTGAAAGGTGCTTATAATTGAAAAAAGTTGCTCAGTTCTCCAGTGCAGGTTCTTTGGTTTACTAAGAGCCTTGTATTACTAAGATACCCCCACAAAAGTTAGAATACTTTACTATGAGATCTGCTTGATACACATGGTGCCTGTAATGAGGTATTACAAAGGACATACAAATGACACAACATGGAAAGTAAACATTTATTCTTTTAGTGCAGCAGACTCTGCCTACAGTAGAACAGGGTCATTTTTCCTGTCTTAATTATTTTATTGCAGAGCATGAATTGCATTCTGCGGATACATGGAAGAGTTACTGGACTTTTCTGTGGGGATGTAGAGCTGACAGGCATTACTGTGTCCTTGGGAACTCTTTACTCTATATGCTGGCTATTTTGAATCATAAGATAACAAAACCATGTCACTTTAAAAATATCCAAGCAGCAGAACTGGTAATGTCGTAAACAAGAGGAGCTCTTTGGGGCATGTTGACTTACTATAAATCAGTCCGAGTGAAAACAGTAGGTTTTGAATATTTATTTGAAGAAAAATAGAATAGGTAGTGATGCTTTGGATAAGACTTTTGGTTGGGACCTCTAATTTGTGTCCTCTCTATGATGGGTTTGTCCCTTCTCTCTGTGACTGGTTTTTAGTATGAAGGACATTGCACAAATCCAGCCAATTTCTGCTTTCTCAGGATATAGAGGGAAGAAGGAAGAATCTATAGTCTATTAAATAACATGGTCAGGTGTGGTTTCCTGTTGGTTATTGAGACCTTTGTTCATAGCAGAAGAGACTTTCACAACGAAAGCTACTAAGGATATGTCTTGGATCAAGCTGTAAGGAGATCCCTGGTAAAAAGACTGCATTACTCAGCTCCAGGTTTCTCAGACTATATTTCTGTGGCACTGCACTATTGTTAGTAAGCCCTGCTGATTAACAGAAAGATGACTCTTCATAGTTCAGGGTAAGTTCTACATAAGTGCCACTAAACTGCTTTCAGGGATCTAAATCTGTTCAGGTTCCCTTTCCCAGTCTGTACTTGTGACAATCATTATTGCACAAAAAAGATGAACAACTTTGTAGTCAACAACCAAAACTGAGCATGCCATGTCAGTGCCCTAAACACACACCCTTTGCTTGCTGTCTGCTTGGCTCCAAGAATCTTGCAGTATGTTTAGCCCCTAGGCAGTCCATTGCTTAATGTGTCCTCTATTTTGAATCATCATTCTAAGATATAACACTCTCCAAATCTTTAGGGAAAGCCTTTATCTTTAGACTTGGTTTTGAGAGCCAAAAAGCTAAAAACTGGGTATGACATTTCACTCCTGGGCGCATACGTCACTGCTGAATCTCTGTTTAAATATCTGTCTTGAACTGGTTTCTGTTCAGCACTCTGCCTAAGATTTAGGCATGGCAAAGTTTCACAGTACAGTTTTTTGAGGATGAAATAGACTCAGAGTTCATGCATTTCCAATAGCAGGTCTGTCTGCAAGGTTTATCAGCTTGTTTTTCTTTCCAAAACAGGGTTTTCATTTCTGTTTGCACAGTAGAGTCAGAGAATTTAATGAGCTGGATTCTGTTCTGTCTCAGTACCTACAGAATTAACAGCTAAATTCTCATTTTCAAAATAATTTTGAGGGAATTATATTAAAGGCACTAATAAAAAAATTGGTTAGATTTTGGTGTCCCTATGTGAATTACAAGTACTAGATGTTGAGAATTCTGAAGACAATGTATTTGAGTCTCAGATCCTAGAAATTCTCGTTTTTACTCAAAACCCACAGCTCCCGCTATGTGGGAAAAAAAAAATCAAGCAACTTCAAAGCAAAGACAGTAGAAGACCTCTAATGGCAGCACACTTGTTGTCTAAAACTGTTTTGTAAATTACATTTCCTGAAGTAGGAAAATGGATTCCACAATCCAAAATTACATTCAAAGGGCAAAGTAAAAAAGAGTTACTGCCTTGCATAAGAAGCCCCAATAGTGGCAAAGAAAACAGATGAAAATTTGTGTGACTGTCAGGAACTATTTTCTTAATAATTGCTAAATCTGTACAGAGGAAAGCTGGTAGAAATGTTGTTCAGACACAACATGAGCATCATGGTGATAATTCATCAGAACAGCCAGGCGAGACAGTTTTGTCTCCATGAAATACACTACAAAACCATGATTACTTTTAAATTTGCTCTCTCCAAGCCTTCCTGGCTGCTGTCAATATCTTTACATACCCGTGGCTACATCTGTCTTCCACTTCATTGCCAGTTTTAACTTATGCAGTAGCAGCAGTACTTAAAATACTGTTTCCTTCTCTAAAATTTGTTAGTTACGGTTCTTTTTCAGACCAGAAGTTGGTGTGAATCTGAACAGTCTATTCCACCTAAATGCATAGGCTTTTTCTTTAGACACCTCTCTGTTGTTCCTAAAGAGGGTGGTTGCCATTTCATGAACACACATATACTGTGTTACTCATCTCCATTCAGTTATTCTTGTCTTTCACTGGTTATTACTAGACCATCCAATTTGTGTATTTGGTGAGGCAGGAGTGACTGCCCCTTTAAACTGAAGCATGGTGGGACCTCCTGTAAGGAGTTATATGGGACCTGCTTTCTTAAGTGCTCAGTTCTTTTTGGACTGTGGTAGAAGCACATCTGCTAGGAAATGAAGACAAAGCCGGAGCTAGCTTAATTTCTGTCTGATTCTGATTTCTTTCTGGTTTGTTTTAATCCTCTCTATAAGGAGATGGTAGTTGTCTTTAAACTTCACAGAATGCAGTTTTGTATCTTAGGTTGGGATCAAGGGGCAGAAGGGAAGTTTTCTGTAGATTGCTAAACCTAGCACAGATGCACCATATTATCTTTCCTTTTAGAGCAGATTTAATTCTCTCATATATATGACACTGAGCTAGCACCACACTTGAGTTTATTAAGAGTTAAACTACTTCCCTGAGATGCTTCTTTCATTTGATGATAGAGATTAAATTCAAATTTCCAGGGTATTTTTGTTGCTTTTTCCTTATAACTAGATCCATTTGAGAAGCCTTTGCTAAGATATTATCTAAATGCCCTCCTCTTTCCCAGGATCAGTTTTGTTTTTATCTCAAATTCCTCAGAATATTGGTAAGAAAAATATGGATTTTGTTTATGATGACAAGCTTCTGTTTTCACCCAAAGTAGAAACTACACATTTTCTTCCTTCAGCTACTTGTTTATTGTATGTCTGTTCTTTAAGAAAGACTGAATTTATTTTTGAAAACGAAGTTACTCTGTACTTGTGGGAAAATAATAGTGAAATAACAGAATTGTAGACAGCCACATCACTTCTAAAGTCTTGCTGTTACTGTAGGACTGTTCGCTAGCTATAATGTCTCTTCACAGAAAATGTTTATTTCCAAGAAGTGCATAGACCTTCATGAAAGACAGAAACAAAAATGATATTCATCAAAATGAATGCTGTCCAACCTTTTCTGTGTTGCTATTGTTTGGTGAAATACTGTTATTACTGCAAGGTTAGGCATTTAACTTTAGTTCACAGTACTCCTTTTAGATCAGTAGCTGCTTTTTCTGCTGTGATTTATTAAAAATGCCTTAGTAGCATTAGTGCCCTGCAACTTGGGCTAATATCTTCAGTTTTCCATACCTGAGTTTCTCTTATCTCTTTAAAATAAATAAATAAATAAAAAAAAGCAACCTTGATTATTGTCTCTCTGGGTTAAGTAAGAAAAGAACAGACAAGTTAGATGGTCTCCACTGCTGGGTAGATAATGTTCAGAGGTATTCAGCTGAGAAAATACCTGATCATGTGATGCTATTGTTGGAGATATGCGAGAAACAAAAACAAAGGATGCTACTTAGTTAACGAGGCGTGACCTTGAGAAGAGAAACAAGATGACACCATAAGTCAGCAGGGTAAAGAAATATCAAGATAAGCACAGGGGCAACCAAAGAGCTACTTGAACTTTGAGTGAACTATCCTAATTAACATACTAGAAAACCCGCCCTTAGGTAGGGAGAGCCCCCTACCAACAGAAGCCCCTTCCTCACAGAACATGCACAGTAAAAAAGGAGGACGCTGCGACTTTAAGTGGAGATGAGACTTGCAAGAACCAATAGGAACGAGAGTAACTAAGCGAAACTGTAAAAATACTGATAACTGTTGCTCGAAAGGTATAAAATGCTTTACCGTGTGTTAACCAGGTGTGCTAGCTTTGTGGAGTTGCCACCTAGCACCCATCTCTGCGCAGACATGAAATAAACAAATATCTCGACTCTGTGTGTTAATTGGCTTTTTTGCACACCAGGTGAAAGAATCCTGATTTTTGGGACAACACTATAATATGCTTTTAAATTCTGAAATGGAAGGGCTTACTCAAGTACAAAAATGCATTTTACAAAGATGATAGTACTATCTTTCCCTGCTTTTCTTCTTTCTTGTAGATGTAAAGATGATTGGTTTTTCTTTCCTCCTTTTGAAATAGTTTAGTTTCGCAAGTTAGTCTGCCTGTGGTGTGACCAGATCAAGTGTCTCAAGTTGGAATATCAGAACTATCTTTTACTGGTAGTATTGGCACCACTAAGTGCTTTGAACAGAAAATAACATTGACTGATACAGCAGTAGATGTTGGCCTGAAATACTTGAGCCTACATTGTCAATCTGAAAAGCTACTACAACCACAAATTGTGCTAGATGAAGCAAGTTCTGGAGTATCCGGGAGCCTTGAATAAGGGAGGTAAATAGCCACAGTCCAAAGTGGGGAGAGGCCTATACATATATGTTCATGTGAAATATCCCTCTTGTTTCAGCCTGCAAGTTCAGTGCTTGTTTCCAGCAATAATATTTTGATAATGGGTTAATGGAGATTGTTATGATGGAAATGAAATTAATGAAATTGATAAGGGGAAGGAAGGGAGTGCCTACTCTACCCTATTCATTCAAAAGTGAATAGTCTCTTGTGGATGCTATCTTCATTTACCTCGAACAGTTCAATTAATCTTAATTAGATTTGTTTATTAGGAGATTTGAGTATGTGTATTTAGCACTGAAGCTTTTCGGGTGCTCCTGTCCAAACAGGCTGAAAAAGAAGTGCAATCAATTAAATGATGTAGAGAAGCAGGAAATGAAGACTGTTTCAGCAGGATGTAGGCAATATGTGATCCTAGAGATGCATTGCACCTTTAAATCTTTACCATTTCTAACAAACCAAATGAAATGCCTCCTTGAAGTCACTCTGCACACAGAGGCAATGCAAGAGAATATATTAGACCCAGTGTCTCCATGACAGCGCCTGTATTGAAAATGGATGGACAGCTTCTGAATACCCATTGTTTGCTGTCACCACAGATAGGATTTGGCTAATGAAACAGCTAATTAGATTTTTGTAATCCTGTTGTCATTGTTTGAGAGGTGACACTTTGCTTGAATTTCTCATGTGGATCTCTTCAGTCTAGGAAGGAATATTTCCCTCTGGCCAGTTTGGCTCTTGTCACTTTGCTGGAATGGCAGTTTCCTCTGTTGTTGTAATGGAATCACTGCCTTCCCAGATACAACTATGTCACTCAGCATTTAAATAGAAAAGAATATGGAAATGAGGATCCAATTAGTCAAACAGGCCTGTGTTCAAAATCCATTTCT
Source organism: Gymnogyps californianus (assembly GCF_018139145.2). Lineage (NCBI taxonomy): Eukaryota > Metazoa > Chordata > Aves > Accipitriformes > Cathartidae > Gymnogyps > Gymnogyps californianus. Next base: position 23,245,826 of record NC_059475.1, on the reverse strand, counting down.
GAAATCAAATAGTAGAATTGGATTGAGTTCATAATGGAAGAATTACTTAGGTATTATTGCAAACTGTATTACTTATTCATCGACTTGCTGAATGTTCATGGATTTGCCAGGCGTTCTCCACTCCCCGCTCTTCATTTCTATCCAGTGCAGAAGCAGCAAAGGGATAACAACCAAGTTAAAAGCTGTTTAAATTAAGGAGTAATTAAGACAAGTTTTGGGTGGATGCTGAATGTTAATCTCACAGGCCACATTCTTCTGCAACGTAAGAAGGTGCAGCTTTCACTGATAGCTCTCTGACTTCAGCAGTGCATCGTGATGAGACTAATTTATCAGACAATGTAGTCCTTGAAGTTCAACTGAGTTGTGTGTAGTTTTTTTTTGAAAGCCTCCTTGCTAATAGTATTTCTGTTGGTATTGATTTCTAATGGGTGTTGGGAGCTTTATTCCCTTAGAGATTCTTATAAAATCCCTGCAATTACAGAAACAAAATTACACTGACCAGGAAAGCTGTATTAATTGGTAACTCAATATAGTTTGACCCAGATCATCTGCGTTTCTTCCTGGGTGGTCCCCTGCCATCTGTGGGGCTCTGATTTCTGTCCACAAGAAGCTCACTGGGCAGCTCAAATTATACTCAGAAAAGTCTTTGCGTTAAGAGTCTTTACATTTAGTATGTTAAAATAACAACATTGAGTGAATCAGTGTGCGAATTACCAGCCTTCAGGGCAGATACAGTTTGTTGAACAGCCTTCTGATGTCAAACATGTTCTCCAGACTTACATGATATAATAAATACGCTAATGTAACTCAAAGTGTTTATATGACTCTATATGACAAGGGTCCTGCACAACTGACTGGATTATAGGATTACTCGATAAAGTATCTTGTCCACTGCTATTCTATTAACACCACAGGCCTATTGGGTTTAATTACATAAATGGTATATATGAATGCCCTGTAGTTCTTTAGCACTTCTATATACAGAATCTCAAGGGCTTAATGCATAGTCTGTCTCACGACATCTCTGTTGCAGTAGATGCCATCTCCACAGTGTTCTTAGGCAAACTTCAGCAAAGAAAGTTAAGTCTTGAGTCAAGTCAGAGGCCAAACAGGATTAGAAACTAGATCTCCTAACTGAGCTCCAGCTGTTAGTGAATCAGTCTTATCAGCTACTTTTCATGGTATGTGTGTCAGACTATTTTGACTCTTGTTTTTTTTCTTGCATTAGAAGTGCTGTGGTTTTCAGGAACTTGGATCTAATGTTGAAGCAGGGGTACTATTACCTTCAGTTCTTATTTTAAGTGAGAAGACAACAATTTTCTGTGATCAGATATGAACCACAGAATTAGTACCCTTAAAAAAGAGAAGAAAAGGCTAATTGCAAAGGACATTTGGAAAATGTTTCAAACTTTTCACAGCAGATTCTATTTCTGTAAAATTTCATCAAATTTTAGCTCTACTTTTCATGAATTTTCTTTTCCATTGCCATTCTTTGCCTGCCTTGCGTATATTTAGAACTCAGCTAAATAACTGCTTTGGTTTCTTCAAATGCTGTCATCCACATTTTGCGTAACTGAGATGTTCCATTTTCAGAATACATCTGAAATGAACAAAATTACATGGGACAACTGCTTTCACAGCATTGTTGGAAGGCTGCTGCTCTTTTTCATGGATCTTTAAATGTTTAAACATTGTACTTAGAGTGTATGTGTAAGAGATTATGTCTCATACCTTTGAGTTTCTTTTGTTTTTATAAATTGTTGAGAAGTTTTTGGAAAAACTTTTTTAAATAAAGCAATATTTACCTTTACAAGAGAAACTGGCAACTTCTAATCATAATCTTTTAGTGGTTATTTTGAAAAAAAATTCTTTTTAGGTACTGAAAAAATTTATTTTCTTTTTTCTGTTGCTGATATTGAAATACTTTTCTTTCTGAAAATAAGAATGGCTCAAGTAGAGCAAGATGAATTTCTACAAAATACTTTATACCTGTCCTTACCTAAAGGGGCTACTTTTAGCATGTATAGGTCATGTCAAGGTTTCAAGGATGCTAAAAAGGGTAACTTCTATATTTTCGCTGGGGATGGTGGTTCATTTTTTAAATATGGACTTTTGTCTACTAAGAAGTAGAAGAAAAAATAGTTTCACATTCTTCCTGAGTTTTGAGGTATTAATGAGTTTGGTCACTACAGACACAAAGTCAGTCCTCTTAGTAACATAATTGTGATTTAAAATCCTCTGAGTCATCTAGCCCTTCTGTGTAGCTATTCATTGTTAGTGATAATTGCATGAAAGGAAAGTTGTTCGTCTTCTCCTGCTGCTTATTGTCCACCAGAAAGCGTAATGCTTTGTTTGTGGACAGCACAATTAGCGGCTTTGGAGATCGTAATTATTTCATACCTGGGGCCTAGAAGAAACTGGGGGAAAAAAGATACTTCTAAGTCTTGCATGAAAATATTGGGTTTACTTAGAGTTACTTTTCAAAGTTTCAGTTGTCTGAGACATGAGTGTATCTGTAAAAGATGTTCATCTGCTCAATCCATGAGTGTGTGTGTGAGAATGGGTTACTGGAATACGTATATGGAACAGTGCTGATCTAGTTACAGTACACAAAGCAAAACACAGCAATAACAAAAAAAGCAAAATAATGACACAAGATGTGGCACAAAAGTAAAGACCCAAAGAGCATATTATCTTACAATGGAAGTATAACTGACTGACAAAGAATAGATTTGATCTTCCTGCGTACCTCCTGAAACTGATACTGTTGTCCCAAAAATTGGGATTCTTTCACCTGGTGTGCAAAAAAGCCGATTAACGCACAGAGTCGAGATATTTGTTTATTTCATGTCTGCGCAGAGATGGGTGCTAGGTGGCAACTCCACAAAGCTAGCACACCTGGTTAACACACGGTAAAGCATTTTATACCTTTCGAGCAACAGTTATCAGTATTTTTACAGTTTCGCTTAGTTACTCTCGTTCCTATTGGTTCTCGCAAGCCTCATCTCCACTTAAAGTCACAGCGTCCTCCTTTTTTACTGTGCATGTTCTGTGAGGAAGGGGTTTCTGTTGGTCGGGGGCTCTCCCTACCCGAGGGCGGGTTTTCTAGTATGTTAATTAGGATAGTTCACTCAAGGTTCAGTAGCTCTTTGGTTGCCCCTGTGCTTATCTTGATATTTCTTTACCCTGCTGACTTATGGTGTCATCTTGTTTCTCTTCTCAAGGTCACGCCTCGTTAACTAAGTAGCATCCTTTGTTTTTGTTTCTCGCATATCTCCAACAGTTTCACTTCAACTAGGGCATGTTTTGGTATTCCTGTTCATACTGGCTGAGGATATGCATTCTAGCAGACAGCAGATAATGAGAATTTTGGCTCTGTAAGAAATCATATTTTCTATTTTAAAAAGTAGTGATAGATTTCAATCTGTTAATTTATCAATCATTTGTATCACCAGGACTCAGTATAGACAGTGTGCTCAGGGACTAGAAATTGCTGAGATTAAAAACCAAATTATTTAAAATCCAGAACTTTCTGGTTCAGTTTAACTTCCATCTATGATTTTGAAAAATATCTGATGATTTCGGTGCCAGGGATGAAATTTTATTTCTGTAGGCCCAACACATCTGTGAAAGAGCAATCTTCATTCTACTTTGATTTCTTCATCCTCATTTCTTCGGAAAAATAGCCAGCTAAATTGCAGTTTTTCTATCAGTGATAGTAATTTGACAAGAATAGAGAGCTCAATTTTAAGCTTTGAGATGACTTAGTGGGTAGGACAGCAAAAAAATCCTCCACTGAAGCTGAGCGTACTTGATTTGTGGTTGCTGAAATTATTAACGTTAAACCTCATAATACATTTTTCTTAACAGAGTCACTTTAAAGTAGATCAACATTAAAACAATAGTTAAGCATGTCAATTAAAGCATATTAACATCCATTTTATTTTAGCAGAACCAATAGTTCATTTCAATTTAATTTTATTTATAACCTATTTAAACTGAATATACATGAGTGGGAAGGAAACTGGAAAGTGAGTAGGTTTTGCTTAAAAAAACCCCAAACCTCTCTCTCTGTCTCTCTAAATAATCATTATTTGACCTGTAAGAGCATTTAGTGGTTACTGGCAAAACTAGAATCCATTGTATTACCAATAATATAAAATAAAAAGACACTGTGTATTCTGAAGAGTTTGTCTAAACAGAAGTGATGTGCAAGAACTGCTAGGGAATGAAAATGATGGCTTTGGTGGTATAAGCACACTGCATAAGTTTCAGCATGTGTAGTTTTATGTTTCTGAATAAACTGTTTCATAATGTGAAATACTCTGTGCAGACCTGTACCATCTCGGTGTTCTCTGAGTGTTCCTTCACATGCTACTACCACCAGTTGCTTCTCTTCACGCAGTTTCAGTTATTTCTTCACTGGTCTGCTTTTTTTTTGTATATGGCAGTCCCCAAATACACATGCACTAACCAGCTATTGAGCAAATGACCTGATTGATGGTGGTACAGTCCAAGGCTCTAAAACAAGTACTAGATGGAACACATATTTTTTGTAATAAAACCATTCATCATCCAACTCTGCAAACAGTGGAGCATGTCTGTTACAGAAAAGATGCCAGCATAGTGTTGCCTGGGAAGCAGATCTGTTGTGATCCTGTGCTCCTGAAAGCTAGTCTGGAGAACAGTTTAGCTTATTGACATTGCTTAGTGTCCTGGAATCTCCTTACAAAGGTAGTACTTGGAAGGACAGATGTAAAATGGAGGGGAGACAAGTTCTGGGAACTTGTGCGCTCTCCATCTGTTGTTTCACAGAAAGATAGCAATTAATATCATTTAGCCTTCTCCTTTGTTTCCTGGCATTTATGCAACTAAACGGAAGAGATTTAATATATCTATTTCTAAATGTATTTAATAGCTACTGACATGTCCTTCAGCAACCAAAGTCAGTGTTTTACACACCAACTTGGTCCAAAAAAGCTTAGTCCAAAAGTCAGCAGTGCTTTAGAGCAGAAATATGACTGAAAACCTGGTAGTAAAATTAACTTGTGTTATATGTATCATCACTTTGCTAAGGTGCTTATGGTACCATTTCAGCCATTAATTTAAAGCAATTAGCTTAGGAGTCTAGATCATTCCATATTGTGAACTCTCACTGGAATGGCATAAAGGAGGAAGGAAGAAAACAAGCAAACAAAAAAACCCAGTGGCTTTGAAAGTTTTGAGGTTTATAGTGTGAAGTCTGTGGTTGTGCTACCTAGGAACAAAGGTGGCTATTGCCCTTATAACCTACTTCAGAAACTCAGCAAATTCTGTTGAGCTTTAGGCACTGGTGATGGCTAAATGTATTCAGAGGTAGCCCTGTGCTCTCTCTTGTTCTCAGTTTGCCGGGGCTGTTTGACTTCTTGCTTTCAGGGAGATTTTGAGGAGTGGTTAGTATCTCTACCTTAAGTGTCTGCTGTAGTGATTAATATTTATTTCCCAAGAACTCTCTTAGCAGTGGTCACCAGGATGTGGTTACAATAGCAAATGTACCCAGCTTCAGTCACAAATGATAGCTATCATGAAATTACGTTCTTGTAAAAACTGCTGGAGGCCCAGTCACCCAAACTGCACCTGCTGATCTTCTGTGTACTTGTGCAATTTGCTTCAGTTGCCTTTTCCCTGATAGAATGTCTTTCAGAGGAGCAGACTTTATATTCTTGTTATATATTCTGCAGAAAATATCACAGGGATATTTTTCCCGGTGTTTAATACAAAAAAAGGAAATAATATTTTTAAATAGTAAATTGTTTAAAGGTGTCTAATTTAAGGTGAGGAAAAAAGCCAACTATCTCATGGAATATTGTAGCATTCTGCTGATCTTGTTTCACATAAATCCATTTATTTTTGTTCGGAGCCTTCAGTTATGTGTTAAGGTACTTTCTGAAAACATTGCCTTTCATTCCATTGACATACTTATTGGTCAGAATATCTCTGAGGAACGACAGGATGTTTACTAAGCACCTTTTAAAGACAGATGGTTGTATAACTGGCTTTATGTTCTTTCTGGAAATGGACTTTACTTCTGATGGAGAGAGGTTTTTTTAAAATGTCAATTTTGGTTTGCATCTCAGCAGAGGAAGCTCTGCTTAGATATAATTCCTAACAAGTCAGGCCCTCAGTATTAGGCAACATTTCACAAGACAGTTTAAAATTTCAACGGAACAATGTAGCCTGCTTGAAAGCGACTATTCACTGAAGCTGTGAAACTGGGTACTGCACATAAAAATGTGATTTAGGCTCGGGGCTGCTGGTGAAAAGCAGATGATGGTGCTCTTTGAATAACTAAGGGCACCTAATGCAATACAAACATTGGACAAAGGCAAAAAGAGCCCTGTGGGACAGTCCATGGGAACAGCTGTGTCTTACCATCGTGCAGGCAGCACATTTTGCTGCTGCTATACAGTGAACATGAATGTTGTGAGGGACTGAAAATGATTTACCAAGCAAACATATTCAGGCTGTGGAAGAAAGCTGCTTTTCTTTTCTTACACTGTGAAAGAAATATTTTCGTTTTGCCACTGTTCATGCTTATGCAACCCATTGTTAATATAGCATATCTTACACAGATATGGTAAGTGTCTGTCTAACAGGGGAACTGTCAAGTCCTTATATTGTGAGCTTATATGAGGAAGGACTCATAACAGGATTATATCACTGACTAATTGTGATTTTGGACAATTTGCCTAATATAAATGCCTCTTTCTATGAAAGTCATGATATAAAGGTACATATTAAAAAAATACTATTCAGAACTTTTTGTACAAAAGTACTATATAGGCGCTTACTGTTAAATATGATCATAATAATATAATGAAAATCAGTGCCTAACATGGGACAGAGAAAACTTGGAAGCAGTCTCATTCACAAGTATGAACTTTCTTGCTTGCACACTGAGTGAACAAATACCCTCTGCTGATTGTGGGGAGAAAAATTGCTAAAAACCTGGAAATATGTAGCTGAGACAAAACTTTCGGACAAGGTAAACTAGAATAATTCTATTGCTGTTTATTGATATATCTAAGGCTCTGTCTGTGACTTGTTTGTTTACTGCAGATTCTGTATATATGTGATTAAATACGTTTGAGGAGATACTTGCAAAATCTTCGTACATACCTGTATTTGCGTAAATTAAACCTTTGAATAATCTAAAAGATGCCGATGGCAATGCATTTTTCAGACTAGGTGGGCAGTAGGTCTTTTGCACCGATCCATCAGTATGATCCTAAAAATGAATGGCTTTTGGTGAGAGTGGAAATTCTGTTGAAATCTAGAGATAAAACAAAGAGAACAGGAATTGTCACTGTATTGCTCAGTACTTCCAAAACTGTTAGTGCCTGCCTGAAGTGCTTGCATAAAGGCAAGGAAAGATTTGGCAAGAGCAGCTTGAATGGGGGTTTCTGTTGGGGGTGTCTCTAGGGAGGATTGCCCGATGACAGCAAAGTGCCCGAGTCCTCCTGGCCACTGCTGCCCTTAGTGGGCAAAGGCCATTCAAAAAGAGGTGCTTTTGCTCTGAGATAGAAGATGAGTAGAAGGAGGCAAGAATCAGAAGAGACTATAAGGGAAATACTCAAAAAGAGAGGAAAGGGGGAGCAAAATCTCTTGCAAAAATGATTAATTATGATTCTTTTTAGGTGTCTGACAATATTGGAGAAAGCAGCAAAAGGCTCAGTAGTGTATTGTACAGTCATGCTTCCTGGAACTATGCCTTTGTGCCTGGAAGACCTCGACCTGAAACATGTCTGGCTAAAAGGCTGGAGGTGTCCCAGTTAGTTTTCCTATAGACTGATGAATGGAGGTACCTGATCTAACACCCCCAAGCACTTAGCTATCAGGCATTTTTGATAGAAACCTGCTTTTCATAAAAACTAAAAAGAAGACTTGGCAACACAAATAATGTGAGTGGTCTTTTCCCTCTGATCTCAAACCTCACCACAATATTTTGAAATATATAAAAGAAGATAAAAGCTGTAAGAGTGGGGGTTTTAAACTTCCTGAACAGCTTTTTTTTACTTTCTTAAATGTTTTGAGACAGGTTTAAATTTAAATAAGTTGCATTTATTGTCTCTGGATTATTTCACTAAAACACATCAAATTTATAAGACTTTTTTTTCAGTAGTTTTTAAAGGATTATAAAGGTTATACAGTTATTGTGTCTAAAATACAAATGTATACGTATGTGCTCGTTTTGGCTGGGATAGAGTTAATTTTCTTCATAGTAGCTAGTATGGGGCTATGTTTTGGATTTGTGCTGGAAACAGGGTTGATAACAGAGGGATGTTTTAGTTACTGGTGAGCAATGCTTATACAGAGTCAAGGCCTTCTCTGCTTCTCACACCACCCCACCACCGAGTAGGCTGGGGGTCCACAAGACGTTGGGAGGGGACACAGCTGGGACAGCTGACCTCAACTAACCAAAGGGATGTTCCATACCATATGACACTATGCTCAGCATATAAAGCTGGGGGAAGAAGAAGGAAGGGGGGGACATTTGGAGTGATGGCATTTTGTCTTCTCAGGTAACCGTTACGCCTGAGGGAGCCCTGCGTTCCTGGAGATGACTGAACACCTGCCTGGCAATGGGAAGTAGTGAATGAATTTCTTGGTTTTCTTTGCTTGCGCGCATGGCTTTTGCTTTACTTCTTAAACTGTCTTTATCTCAACCCATGAGTTTTCTCACTTTTACTCTTCTGATTCTCTCCCCCATCCTGACGTGGGGGGACTGAGTGAGCAGCTGTGTGGTGCTTAGTTGCCAGCTGGAGTTAAACCACGACAACGTGTATGCTCATTTTAAAAATATAAGACACATAGTTATGTACATGTAAAAATGAAGAAACTTCACACCAAGAACTGCTGTATTGATCATATCCTAATTAATATTAGAAATTTGTCTATTCTTGAAATCTAATGATTTGGTTTTTAATGCTGGTTAAGTGGTTCTGTTCTGTTATTGTTTACCTCTAAAATACCTACCTATCAAAAAAACCAAACCCAAAACCACCTGCACTCTCCCACATATCCCATACTTATCACCCTCCAAAACAAGACAAAAGTAAAAAAAGACATAAATTAAGATTATTTTAGGCCAAACCATTCAGTGATGCATATGACATGACTTTGGTAGCCACAGGCCTATGAATGCTGTGTGCACCGACATGGATTGAGAGCTGTAGCATCTCAGTTTTTGTTATTCTTATCTATGAAAATTAATGGACTTTTTTCACCCAACAGTTCTTAGTTTAGGTCATTGCATTTCTGTTTATAACAAATGAGATTTTTGTTCCCAATTTATTCTTCTCCTCTTACTGTTAATTGACAGGCAACAGTTTATGCCAATTCACCATTCTGGATTATCTTCACGTCTAACGTATATATATTTAGCATTTGTTAAGGGTGTGAGATAGATGACAGAATGCTTATAAGATAGAAGCTGAATGTAACGCCATTTGCTATCATAGCTAGAATCTGAAAGATTTACCTGTAACAATAGAACATTCTTAAAATGTTCAGCCACATGCCATCCAAGCAAAGCATTGTATGTCCTCCCTGAATAAGCCAAAAGGATAATGTGGGTAAGCTTTCTTCGGCATTACAGTGTTTACGGGAAAACAAAAGCAGGGGGATGTAAGAGTAAACTAATGAAGTTAGATTTAGAAAAACTTAAATCCTTTCAAGACAATTCTTGCTTCGCAAGCTGATATGACAAGGATTATCAGATCTAACGCCTGAAGGCGTTATCTGATGTTGAGCATGTGTGAAATAATGTATTTTATAAGAGTTAGAAAGAATGTTACTATTCCTAAAAATCTAAGATGTTATTTTAATCATTTCAGTACTTAGATCCATCACTGCATAAATCACTGCAGTAATTTGTGATGCTGATTAATGTGTGTGTCCCTTGATTCCGGAGGACTTGGGGCTTTTCTGCTACATAATTCTCCAGTTAATCTTTACTGTTCTCTTCCCAACTCTTTGTCTGCCAGTGGGGGGAACTGGAAGCAACATTCATGAACTCATAACTGCTGTCCTGCAGACTGGGATTCAGAGGTGGCAAACATGGGTCTGTGGCATGTCTTTCAGAATTCTGGAGGACAAAAATTACTGTGTCTTTTCCGTGACCTGTTGACTGGAAGCTCTTGTAAGCAGCAGAATTTCTAAAAATCTAGAAAAATACAGTTGATGGCTGTTTGACAAGGGTCTTCAATTTTTTTTGCCACTCCCACCCTCAGTGCTTGTCATGGAAGTCTTCTGAGTCAGGTATTGAGTCAGGACATTCTGTGATGCTCTGGTAACTACCATATTTTAGTTCTTGCTTGATAAAGACCTGACAAATAGGTGTTTGACTGCTCCTTTGAGGTCTTTGTGTCATTAGGTTTATTCTTTCCAGCTTTCTCAAACCTCGAAGAATTCAAATAATGCAAAAGTTTTTTAGTGAAATGTGATATGTAAGGATCAATACTAAGTCAGTCATCTTTGTCTTAAGGATGTAGATAATACGACTGAATAAAATGAATGGTTTTTTCTCTACGCAATATACATGTCCCTACAGAAAAAAATGTCAAGGGAATACTTAACTGGTGACATGAAAATGTAGATGAATTTTTTTTTAAAATTAGTCATGCTTCCCTAGACATGTCCCCATGTCTCAGGATGCAATATAACAGCACTTCTCTCAAATCTGCATTCAATTAGCAGCTGGTGTAAAACTGGTGGTGGTAAGTTTAATTAGGTTGATACTTTGTTCAGTACAATGTTGTTCTCTCAAGAAATGTTGGCGTTCCATATCAACATGTTTTTCTCATTTTCCATGAGAGATGGGTAATTCTTGAGTGCCCATTTAATCCTATTTTAGTCTCTGCATTCCAGAGCACATACCACCAAAGTGCAATGCCACAGTGTTCTCCGTTACATTTGACAATTTTAGACTATATGGTAGAAGCTTTCCTCCAGATTTGTGGTTTGTTTACAATAGGAAAAAACCAAGGAAAAAACCCAAGCCAAAACAAACCAAAAAACCCTCCACATGATTGTGAACTTTTGGCCTTGCCGGGGTTAGTGGGAAAGCTCATACTACTTCGAACAACAGAATCCTGCAGACGTATACTGGAGCAGTTACTTGAGTAAAAAGTGCTTGCTTGAATAAGAACAAAAGGATCAGACACGTAGATATGAAGTCTTTCTGTACCAAAATCCTCCATTCATGTGAGAAATATTTATTCCTTGCATATATGTATCTATATCTGTAGCAGAGTCAGCTCCCTCATTGCTCTCCTATTGATCAGCTGTTGATTGCTGATGTCATGCCTGTGTAATGGTTATTTCCCAATGACAAAGGGAGCAGACAACTGTTATGCATTCCTCTCTCCTGCTACGGATGGTGATTCAGCCAAACCAGTGTTCTATTCAGGACAGAAAAATACCCGGGGATGGATCTGAGAGTGCTTAGCAAACATCACTGCAATTCTGGAGATGTTTTTACCACCTGCTTTGCATCAGCTTCTGGCAAGAATACCAATAGTGTGCTTAATACAGTGAGGTACAATCTTAAACCTCAGTACGGTGAGAAAAACACTGCAACATAAGACCAAATGAAGCAATATAGGATTCTTTTTAGGCTATTATGATGTACTTTTCTATCTGATGTATGTCTCCTGGGTTTGCTTTCTTTCTTCAGGCTTCTAGAAAATGTTTTTGACTCTGTTCTGTAGCTGTTGTTGTTGGGCTCTTTTTATTGTTTTGGGTTATTTTTCCCTCCAAGTATTAATTAGCTTTCCTTTTTCAACAGATACAAATGTCCAGAGTGCCAACTAAAATGAGTGAGGAGTGAGAAGGAAAAAAACAGTTAATACATTTTAGTCTTATGTCTTGAAGAAAAACACTCTAGTAAATCTTTCCTGTACTTGAATCTAAAATTATATTCTTATTGTGTTTCAGTTTTAATAGGAAGGCATAAAAGTAAATGGGTAGTTTATGGCTATTTGCATCAAACAAGTGTTGTGCTTAGGTGGAATATGGTTTATGTATTTTGTAGCAAATGTTTTGTAACATAGATATTTTAGTGACTGGACTACATCTTGATCCCTGTTTCTTTCCAAATTGTTGTATTCTGCGTGTAGAAAGGATGTGGGAAAGTGAATGGAAGAGATTTGTGAGGACTGCCTTTCAATGAAACTGGCATAGTTAGTTCTTCAGTCCTTGCTTCTGCTGCTCCTTGCTGCAGCAGGTGTGGGAGGATGTGCTTTACAGCACTTGCAGAAGTGACTGTTTGCTTCTAGCTGTTGTCAAAATCTGGGGACATTCCAAGTAGGCTGATATACTCATTAAATAATAACAGCAGTTTCGTTGTTTCAGTAAGGGGTTAAATTTTGAATTTGAAGTGCAGCACATTATTCAACCCTTATACCTACTGATTATAGGCAGTAGGTAAATATTAAAACATTGATGCCTTGATTGTTATCTCTGTGACCAACTGTGTGGTATTATTACACAACAGTGTATCACATCAAGTAAGGAGGACTAATGTACTGAACTGCAGGGGAATTTTGTAGAGGCCAAATATGTTAACTCAGAAATTGAGAAGGACACCGGGGAGAAATGCCATAAGATTTCTTAGTGCTAATAGCTTCAGCTGAGTATTGTATCTACTGAACAGACAGAATAATATCTGCCTATGTAATTTGCTGTTGCCTAGCCGTGATTTTTCTGTTTGTCTTTCTTTGGACTTCTTTAATTGTTGAAAAGTTTCAGTCTGTCTTTGAGAGAATTAGTCAATATTAGAGCTCTGTGCAGGCTGCATATTAATACTTAATCACATTTTCAAATTTTTGAGACACATTTTAGAGTAATTTTATACCTTGCCTGGGGAATTAAAGCCCAGTTCCTCATTCAGTTTTTGGTTTCTGTTTTTAGAAGAAAGCAAATATTGTGCTGATGGAATAATGAAGTTTGCTAACATGCATGTGAATATCCTATTCTAGGAGATTTAAAACAAAAATTAAACTATTTTTATAAGAAATGAATTGAAACTAGGCACCACCACTTAAAACCTAGCTTACCTTACCCCTTGTCCAGTGGATTTAAAAATAAATTATGGACAAAAGAATTTTGTTTTCATTTCACATCTTGACTGTTCCTGCCACTAGTGTATGATTACCAGATGTATCCAAAAGACATAGTGTACATATATAATGATACAAAGAGCTGGAGAGTTTGGATTTGAAAAAAAAAAAAGATGCTAAATACATATTAGCACTGTGTTTTGCTAGGTTTTATGAAAAGAAACGTATCCTACATTAATTAGTGTTCTGAAACTAAGCATTATACAAGGAGAAAAAATGAGATATTAATAAATTTTTTAATAAAAACTGTTTAAAATGAGTCTATGCTGCAACATGTACCAAGAGTATTATTAATGAACAGTGTATACTGTAGTATACCAGTATAATTTGTACTCAAATATTATGGTAGTGAAGATGCTGTAAGTATCTTGAAAAATTCAATATAAAGCTGAATTTGTTGCCCAGGAGTAAATCTTATTTCAAAGGAGCTAGGCTGATACTGGGGTCTCCGTAAGTGCAAGATATAAATTCTTTTCAGATTGCAGACCTGCCCATTTGTATATTCACATATTCCCTTTGAGATGTGCATTCATTTTGTTGTGTGCTCTCTTTTCCTTTTAGAACGTAAAACCATGTTCATTGTACTAGAAGCACAGAGAGAGAGGAAAGGTTTCTTAGTGTACAGGATTATAAAAGTCCTGAAGGTCTTCCAAGATGAAGTTCAGTTTTAATACCATGAACAAAAACAATCACTCTAACTTGACTACCTTTTCCCCTACCTGAGTGGAGGACGGGGGTTGCTGCTAAACCAATTCTTCAAATTACTTCTTTTTGCTAGGAATTTTTGCTAGTGTGTAAAACATTAAAAGACTAAAAAAAGGAAGGAAGGAGAAGGAGGGAGGGAGGGGATCACTGGAGAGAAGCCAAAGAAACCTACCTATTGCCAATATTGCCAACCCCTTTGGGAATCGCTAATTATGCTTCTTTTCTGGATCTGAATGATTACATCTTTCTAACTCTTCACACAGCATTTTTAAACTGTTATTAAAACCACCATGCTCAGAGAAAAAACATTACAGCTGAGAAATCCCTTAATATCCTGGCACGTCCATGTGGTTATCTGGATATAAATATGTAGCACATGAGAATTACAACTTGAAATCTTTGAGGCCACAACAGAGAGCCATTTCAACCTCCCTCTTTTATGTTGCAACCACTTGCATTCATGCCCGCTTTTAACAATTCCACTTTTTCAGAGCACATTACTGAGCACTCCAAGTTGGTTTAAAACTTTTTTCTATTTTTAAAGGAATCTGGAACATGCTCCCAGACTTGCCACTCTGGCATTTGCATCGTTATTTTTCTCACTTCCACTGTTTACCCACTACAAGCTTTGTGATGTTTTTGCAGCATGTTGTTAAAGGCTGTGGAGGAAGTTGGCACCTATGGTACAGCCTTTTTGGATGTATTTCGTAGACCTTATTTGGTTCTCACTGGCACTGTTGTAAACCAGTAGAATGTTATATTAAACTACTTAATCACAATCAGACTTCAATTTGTTCATCTGAAAGGCTTAGTGTGACAAAAAGAAAGGATGTTTCTTAAACTGAAAATATATAATAAATGTAATTTATTAGAGTTGTGGAGAGAGGTACAATTCATCTTATATAGAAGCACCGAGTATTTCTAAATTAATGCATTTATTATTTGGTGCATTGTTTTGGTGTTTGAATCCAAATGACTGCTTGAATTAATAATGCCTTACAGAGGTTTGGTCCATATTTTAGGGCATACTTATTTCTCATGCAACTGCACATGCAGAGACCTCCACAGGAGTTTAACTGTGCTGAGGACTGAGTAAAATCCTGAACAAAAACCTTTTTAGGTATCGATATATGACAGATACACTTAAAACAATTCACAGCAGTAATGATTCAAAGCAAAGTGCCCAATAAAAGCATAAGCCAGTCTGAAAATATGAAACATTTATTTCACATGTCTGCAAACACAGAGGATGTAGTGTTGTGGAGTAGGAGTACAGAGGAGATGATATACCTTTATTTCTAAGGAACATCACAGAAGATCTGGCAATCTAGATAAGCTTTTCACAGATTGCATTGACTCCACAGGGCATATGAACTGCTGATAGCCATCATTTACTCTACTAAGCTTATTTGCTACATTTTCAGAAGTTCGTATATCTAAATTTTTATTTTCCATCCCTACCCTTACAGAAATTCTATCAACATTATTGTGCTGTTCATAAAAATGTGTAAATGTGAACTTGTGAAAAAATTTGCTGACATGACAAATTGTAAACAATTCTAGTATGCACAGACAAGTACATCGATGCATGTTATTTCATTTTGTGGTGTTACACTTGCAAGCACCTTCTATATCTGTTCATGACAATGTCACATTTTGAAAAACAATGTAGTCAGTAAACAGCCTTCAATTTTTAAGAGCAATTTGATGAGACCTTTTGTTGCTAACAGTAGTTTATCCGAGATATAAATTCTGATATTATAATTACAACATTTTCTGAGTAATACAGGAATGTCTAACACTTGGAATGATCAGAAAGACTATTATTTCTTTATATGCTTATTTATTGTCATTTCTACAATTCCTAACAGTTTAGCAACTGAGCACTCTTCTAACAATTATCAATGGCAAAAGTAGAAACAATACCAATAGCCAAAACTTGCATCTGTTGCTCAAAAAGAGGCATAATGATTCTAGAAATTTTAGAATTATTTTAGAAATTTTAAATAGATGGGATCTTAAAGGTCTACCTTACCTTATTTTAAATGATAGGAAGTTTTCTTTCTGGCATACTAGTGCATGAGACTTCTGTGATTAGCTTTTCAATTAATTTGCAGTTCTGTAAGATAAAAGTTGTTTGGTTTTAATTCTATGTGAAATAGATCTCTCCAAAATATACAGTAAACTAAAAAGTAAATAAAAAAGAATCAGATGGAATGTCCTATTTTTGATCTCCTTTAAAATAACTTCTACTTTTAATATACAAAATTCTAAATGAAAAATGATTCGAGTAAACCCCAAAATATTTAGCATTGTGAAAAGCTGAACTCTTAGAAGTGATATTATAAGAATGGATTGAATGTCCTTTCAAACTGGAGAATAGTGAGCATTAGACATTTTGAGTAAGTGTTATGCTTACTGTCTTAATTTGAATAATGGCTGGATGCTTTCTTGATACTACATGGATTGTTAATGCCGTCTAAATTGGATCATGAAAATTAGTTCTTCCGTACTTTTCTAAGTATGTATTCTTTTATCAAACTAAGTATTATTAGAACTGATCTTATACGGTATATCACCATGCTGATGGAAACAAGGACAGAGCCAATATCTAATTTCTGCTTTAATTAACTAGACATTCTTTAGTGTAGAAAAGCTTCATTTTTGTGCAAATAAAAAGTAGGGGCTGTATCACTGGAAGAGGTAAATGATAGACTTGAGAAAACATTTAATGTAGCTATTGGTTTCCTTTAAGGAGCCATGATGAAAAAAAAAAAGAAAACAAAAAGCAAGAAGAAAGAGAAATTTGATCTTCTGTGGGACCAGATAATTGACTGATAATTGACTACAGTGGAAGTTGGCCCATGTACTTCACTCAGGATGTGGCCCAATGTTATTGTTGTTTCCATTCATATGGAAACGTAAGATCACCATAACTTGATTAACAGTGAAAAAGAATTAAATTACTTTTGCCTTTATTTGAATGTTGAACTACATAATGATATTTTTTCGTCTTTTGATTAGCTGTAGGTCGTTTCTGAGGACAGTGAATCTCTCTATTCCATGAGCCAAAACTGGATATTTTAGCTATCGGCTTTCTTTGCTACCATTCAACTAGTGAATTCTAATAACTTTTTTTAAAGATATCTAGTCTTCTAGACTTCGGATGCGCAAGCATTCACTGAATGCTAGTTTTGTGACAGTATAAATACTCTTACTGATAGTACCTTTTGATCTGAGATTAAGTATTGTTTTATTTATAACAATTTATCATATTTTATTGGCTAAAAATGGTTTCAGAAAACAAGAATGTAGAAAATAATGATTATTAAATACCCACAAACAAAACGTTCTGGATTTAGCACATTAGAAATACATACATTACTTCTAAGAAACAGTAGGCACAGGTTCTGTAGCAATAAAATTAGAATCCTGTAATTTTTTGTAGGGGGGAGATTTGCTTTCACAGATTTGAAGCTTGCACATTTATGTGCACATAAGTTTTATTGATGCAGATGTACTTGTTCCTTTGGCACAGTTACATTTCAGGCACTTAAGGAGAGCTTTGCATATTGGTCATGAATGATGCACTGTATGTCCAAATTCTCTTTGGCAAAAGCTATCCAGCAATAATTCATTGGATCAAGTGCAGTGAACACATTGTTGGGGTCATATCCAGATTCTTTCGTGAAAAACTACGTATAGACTATGTTAAAATAGATAGCCCTTGTCTAGAGGAATACAACTGGAATCAGTTTTATCTTCCTTTTGGTATTATTCATAATTCTTTGATACCTAGTTTTACATTTTTAGGGACACTTAGCTGTCCTTATGAATTATTCCAATTTGTGAAAAGTTGAAAGCACTTATAACTTCCCAACTTTGCAGAAGTCTGTGATAACCATATTCCTTTGTATACATTTAAAGATTTCCAGCTTTCCTTTGTAAAAACGCTAGTTCTGTGACAGCTTCTCACAGAAGTGTTACGTTTTTGGATGCATTTCAATTTCTCTGGACATGAATTCCCACTTTCTTTTACACTTGCAAGAAAAAGTATTGCTGAATCCAAGTCCGATTTCAAGGTCAACTTTATATTCAGAAAGATTGGAAGTGGTATTACTCATTGTGTGAGTCATGAAGTGCATGTAAGATAATGTAGGTTCTGCCTCTGTTAAACTGAGAAGATAGCTTTCTTCAGTTCTTCATTTAGCTTGAAGCAGAAAGGTTCATATGCACTAGAAAGAATTGTTACATGTCACCCATTCTTTCTCCTTCTGTCTTGTTATCATTCATAGTATAAAGTACATGATCAAACTGGGCACACTGTTTGAACCATCATTGAATACTACAGATTGAGGAGGCCACAATCCATTCATGCCTTGTACTTGTGGTACCACTTCTCATCTATAAACTGTATCTACTTGAATGGCTATTTATTTGTGTTTTGTTTATTCCAACTCTCCCTTGGGAAACCATTCCTATTAACAAATTTCTGGACACTTGATAACTGTGTCTACATAGACTTGGGAAAAGTTATCCAAACTTTACTTCCATTTATTGCTGCATGGCTAAGTTTTCTAGTGTTGTCTTCCAAGAGACTTCATAGGTATATGTATTCGCCTCTCTTAAGTCTTAGGACAGATATAATTCACGGTTAAGAAAACATTATTTCTGATCAAAACCCAAATAAACCAAAAATCAGACAGTGCTCCATGGTATCTAGCATTTTAGAATATTCCAAGTATGCATTAGTAATATTATAGATTTCAACATGGTCATCTTTGTTGTCTTCCCTTTGCTGTAGAAACGATAGCAATTGGTGTTAGTGGCATAGGGTTATGAATTATGCTTTCTGTGTTTAGTTCCTGGGTTGGATTAGGAATGCAGTTCTGACTATTGTGCCTATGTATTGTGCTTTCGTTCACATCATAGAGCTTTCTTGGAGTATTCAGGTGGAAATTAGTTAAAGGACTCACAGTCATAGACGATACTAGGTATTCAGGAAAAACATCGCAAATGCTTATGTCCTGGTTTCGGCTGGGACAGAGTTAACTTTCTTTTTAGTAGCTGGTACAGTGTTGTGTTTTGGATTTAGTGTGAGAATGATGTTGATAACACTCCGATGTTTTAGTTGTTGCTAAGTAGCGCTTATCTTAAGCCAAGGACTTTTCAGTCTCCTGTGCTCTGCCAGCAAGCAGGTGTGCAAGAAGCTGGGAGGGAGCATAGCCGGGGCAGCTGACCTGAACTAGCCAAAGGGGTATTCCATACCATGGAACGTCATGCCCAGTATATAAACAGGGGGGAGTTGGCAGGGCGGCGCGGATCGTGGCTCGGGAACTAACTGGGCATTGGTCGGCGGGTGGTGAGCAATTGCATTGTGCATCACTGGTGGGTTTTTTTTGTTTGTTTGTTTGTTTTTTTCCCTTCCTCCCCCTCTTTTTTTGTTATATTCCTTTTCATTACTATTATTATTATTATTATTATGTTTCATTATTATTATTGTTAGTATTATATTTTACTTTAGTTATTAAGCTGTTCTTATCTCAACCCACGAGTTTTACTTTTTTTTCCCCTTTTTCCTCCTCCTCACCCCACTGGGAGGGGGAAGGGGGAAGCAGCTGCGTGGTGCTTAGTTGCTGACTGGGGTTAAACCACGACAGCTTAAAACACAGCTGTTGGATCGTTAGCATCAACTATTTTG
Organism: Gymnogyps californianus; assembly: GCF_018139145.2. Taxonomy (NCBI): domain Eukaryota; kingdom Metazoa; phylum Chordata; class Aves; order Accipitriformes; family Cathartidae; genus Gymnogyps; species Gymnogyps californianus. The sequence goes on along the minus strand of NC_059475.1, from coordinate 23,226,260 downwards.
TTCTGCAGATCTGATCCTGCTTGTCGTGATTTAAGCCCAGCTGGCAACTAAGCACCACATAGCTGCTCGCTCACTCCCCCCACGTCAGGATGGGGGAGAGAATCGGAAGAGTAAAAGTGAGAAAACTCATGGGTTGAGATAAAGACAGTTTAAGAAGTAAAGGAAAAACTGCGCATGCAAGCAAAGCAAAACAAGGAATTCATTCACTACTTCCCATCGCCAGGCAGGTGTTCAGTCATCTCCAGGAAAGCAGGGCTCCATCACACCTAACGGCTACTTGGGAAGACAAAATGCCATCACTCCGAATGTCCCCCCCTTCCTTCTTCTTCCCCCAGCTTTATATGCTGAGCATGACATCATATGGTATGGAATATCCCTTTGGTCAGTTGGGGTCAGCTGTCCCAGCTGTGTCTCCTCCCAACTTCTTGTGCACCCCCAGCCTACTCACTGGTGGGGTGGTGTGAGAAGCAGAGAAGGCCCTGACTCTGTGTAAGCACTGCTCAGTAATAATGAAAACATCCCTCTGTTATCAACCCTGTTTCCAGCACAGATCCAAAACATAGCCCCATACTAGCTACTATGAAGAAAATTAGCTCTATCCCAGCCAAAACCAGCACACTGCTGTACCACACTACTTGCTAATGTGGAAACTTAAGCCTAAAATGAGAACAGCTTTTCAAATTACTGAGACTTGTATATTTTTTAAAGATACACAATTTTCTCTTATGTGTTTGATTTACTTGGGGTCTCCCTGAGTGATGCTCTTTTTTGACACAAGACAGTTCAATTGTTTTGTTATTTTTCATTGTAAGCGTTCTCAATCATTTCTAGTGATACTGAATCACTGATATTTCATCCCCGGTTTTTGTCAACTTGGACAACAAGAATGTGATTTTTAGATATAAGCAACTTTCATAAATATCTGGAGGTGACATTAGATAGGTATTTGGACCTTCTGAAGTTTTATAAGTTATTCAGTTCTGTGTTTATTTGTAGATTATCATCTGGCCTTTTTAATCACTTCTTAGCTCCATGAATTTGACGCTTATGCTTCAGCTCTGCAACAAAAGAATTGTATGTACTCTAAGATTAAAAGAAGCCCTCCAAAAAAAAATCCCCAAAATTATTGGTTGGAATCCTATAGTTAAGATCAGTAACAGCAGTTATGCAAAGAAAATGGTTGCTGTAGCATTCAGTTTTCATTTCACTGACCATATACCATTTGATTACCAACGTGGTATGACAACCTGAAGGTGTATCGCTATCACTGTTCAATATACACTTCAATATAACAAATAGAAGCCTTTTCACAATTGTTAACTATGAACTCAACAGTGTTTAATATCATTATTATATACACTGCTGCATGTAGATATTAAGTGTAATATTCCTTTTCAGTGGGTTGGGAAATTGCATTAATCTACCTCATAATTGCAGAACCTTCACGTGTATGTATCTGGTGGTGAGAATTTGTCTTACCTTCCCTTTTTTGCTTAATCCACAAGGCTGGAAATTTATTACAACTTTTATCTGGAGCACCAGGTTTCTAGCTTTAACTCTAGAGGTTTCATATTCAAAGATAGGCTGGAATAGCAGCTGTTAAGAAAAGAGTTAATCCAGTATACCAGCTGCTATGGATTTTTTATACTCGGGATGAGCTTCCTTTCATCAGTGGACACAAAAGGCCCACATTTCCCCCTGGAAGCAGAGTTGACTGGAACAAATCTACAATTCTAGCCTACTATTCTCATATTCTGAAACAATCTTACCAAAATATAGTAATGATTTTTTGCTATGCTTATGAGAACATTTCCTCGCATCCTTACCCTAATGAGGTGACCTTTATATGATGCATCTATTTCTTTGCTTGATATTGTATACCTGACCTCCTAAGAATTACCAGCAAGTATATGGCTATTATGAAGTGAAATAAGTTAGACATAAGCAGTAGCTCCTATTATCTCCCGTCCAACAGACTAAAATAAAATTAAAAACCACTGTCTGAAAAAGGCTATAGAAGGGGACACCAGTTCATAACTAAAATGATTTAATTATTGCATTTCACTAACGAAATTTTGTCAGCCACAGCAATTCCACTTAGTGCGAAACTGAGAAATGGTATATCTACCATGACAGAACTTGATGTGCGGAACTAGCTATTTGCAAAAGTATGGAGTGATAAATCTAAAAAGCAGAAAAGGAAAATAATGAGAGGATCCACAACTGCTTTGTAATCATCAAATTATGTTAGAAATGGCAAACAGCAATGGTATCACCTGCTGAAGTCCCACCCTCTCATATGAGTCTTAATTTCAAGAGCACAGTGTCAAGAAAAGTAGTCTTATAGCTGTCCACAGCTAAGAAGTTAATATTGTTCGTTTGTTGGCAGAGGAGAATTTGCAATTTTTTAAGCTTTACTAAATTTTTTTTAAAAAACAAAACCAAAACCAAAAAAACCCAAACCCTGTCTTTAAAATTATTTGAAGAAGCCCCTATAAAAATCCTTCTGCTTTGCAGAGGCAGTTAGAACTTGTTGCTGAATACAGATTAATAAGCACTTTGAGCAAGAAGCAAATGTTGAACATCATTTTAGTGTAACCTTGACGTCTCAGCTGATTTGCACAGTAGCCATAGTAAAAAAATATTAGAGTTTTAATGATGTTTCCCAATCTAGAATGATATCCCCTATTTAGGGAATTTTGTCTACCATCAGTTGTGGTTTTAATGGAAAATGTTCAACAGAACCTGGGGTATGACAACCAGAAACTATATTTGAATTGAATTATACCTGTTTCAAGAATTTGACCCACAATGTGTGTTTTGACTGAAACAGTTATAAATTAACTCTGAATGTCTTGTCCTCTAGACTGCTTTTATGCTCTTGCAGACTTGAATAACTTCATCTGGAAGGCTTCAGGAAAACTTTGTAATGTATGTGCTTTCTTGCCAGTATGTTACACAATTACTAGCGATGTTACAAAAGTAGATCGTAGAATCATATAATCACTTAGGTTGAAAAAGACCCTTAACATCATTGAGTCCAACTGTTAACCTAACACTACCAAGTCCACCACTAAACCATGTCCCTAAGTGCCACGTCTACACGTCTTTTAAATACCTCCAGAGATGGTGACTCAGCCACTTCCCTGGGCAGCCTGTTCCAATGCTTGACAACCCTTTTGTGAAGAAATTTTTCCTAATATCCAATCTAAACCTCCCCTGGTGCAACTTGAGGCTGTTTCCTCTTGTTCTATCACTTGTTACTTGGGAAAAGAGACTGACAGCCAGCTCACTACAACCTCCTTTCAGGTAGTTGTAGAGAGTGATAAGGTCTCCCCTCAGCCTCTTTTTCTTCCCAGTAATTGTAAGACATTTAGCTCAAACGGATTTCTTTAACTGGTGTATTTTTAACTTGTGCTCATTGTTTGACTCTAAGTTTATGTGCTTTTTAAATGTGTTGGTGACACTTCTACCTTTCTGTACAGTTGTGCCATTAACTCAAATGGACTTAAGAGTACAACTGTAGAAAGACAAGGCATTGTATACATTGAAAACAATTTCAGGAAAGCTGAAGGCAACCAAGGTGCACATAAGCTCTTCCTGTGCTGTTGCTGTGACTTTCAAGGGAAAGCATCACATTTTCTATCCATAAAATCAAACTGTCTTGAAATTTTCTATCAATCAAACAAAGTTTCACAAGATAATATGACATATTTTCTCTACCACCAGTCTGGTGAACTTTCACAAAGCAGAAGGAAGTGTTCTAAAGAAACATTTTATATTCCTTTTATATAGCAGAAGTTCATTACAGAGACTAACAGGAATTTCTTGACATCTTCAGGATCTGAATTATGTGTTCTTGCTAAGCTTTAAGAATATAGAGGTCAGAGTTAACCACCAAACGATTGAGCCTATACTGTGCCAATTATGACTTCAATGTGTCACTAACTACCTGAACTACTGAAAAAGTAGTCTGTAGTATCTAAAAGAGTAACATATTATTGTTATTCTATAAACAACATCTTATTTGCTATTTAAGTTCAACTTTGAGTTATAGTACTTCTGAAAGAAAAAAAATGCAATGGTCACTCTTTTTACCGATTCTTTAAGGATAAGGCATTTTCACAACAGTTTATTTTTTACTGAACACTGTAAAATCAACCTAAAAATTTCTTTACATGGCTTATTAAGTTTTGAGGCACTCTTTCTGAGATAGCACAGATGGTAATATTGCTAATGGTGTGCATTGTACATTCAAAATCTGGACAGTTTAACTGTGTTACCCCAAAATCACTAAAAACTTAAATCTAAGTTTGAACTCATGGTTCTACTGTAAGGAAATTAAATAATCCAGCACACTTGATGCTATTTTCAGAAAAAATCTGATTTTTATTAATTTCAACTTTAATCTTTATATGCAGTATAGTATTCCTGAAGTAATGTTGGTAAAAGAACTGTCTTTCAAATAAGGACAAAATCATGGAAGGTTTAATAAATTGGATTACAGCTTTTTGGAAATCAGACTGATGTCATGCACTGCATTGAGATATATGTGAGGGGAAAAAAAATGTAAAGTGCTTTTTGGTATGACTGACAAAAAGAGGTAAACAGTTGCATTTGTGATTGTTACTATGATAGCAAGTTCAAAAATTTCATTATGGGGTGTCATTAATATAAAAAATAGATTTAGGTCTTAAAGCTAGCTGGGGCAGACAGTCCTTTCCTTGCAGTAAAACTATTTGTATAAAATATCTTTTTAGCAGAATATAATTATGGCAGAATGAATAGAAAATATTTAAGCCAAATGTAACTAGATACAAACCTCACAGGGGTGTTCATGTCATGACATCCTTATTTTCTTGAATGTCTTTGCTTTAGTCCATACTGAATATACGTTTTTAATGAGTGAAGGAAAATTGGATGATACATTGTTAATGTGTTGAAGTCTCAAAAGTGCTCTGATAGTGAGGAAGCAGTTCAGTGGATGAGCTAAATGAGTCTGAGCAAAGAGTTGTCTAAGCCTTGCCTGGAGCTTTTGTGCAAATACCAAATTCACAGCATATGTGGTATCCTCATTGAGTTTTACATAACTTCAATTCGTGTGACTTAATCATCTCCAGCCTCAAACACAGCCTTACCCCGGCTGCACTTTCAGAGAGATTGCCCTCTATAGTCCTTTTCTTATTAAAGATAAACTTCAAGACTTTCAGGCCGTATCCTGTTTGTCATCCATTGCTCAATAACATCAATATCCAATGCTAAAATATCATCTGACCAGCCAAGGACTTCATACTGCTCCCCATGCTGATCATTACATTTAGGAGTTTCTAACAGATATTCACAATTTTCCTCCTTTAAGCCTTTCTTGGCCAAGATATCTACAAAAATCTAAAGGGGCAAGGCTGTTAGCGTACTGAGATTTGTTTCTTGTGGTGACCAATCTTGTCTCGACATCTTTGTTTCTTCTCTTGTATGGAAATTGCAAACATTTTGTGGAAGTAATGCTACTTTTATCTTGTAGTTGCATAATGTTGTTACATAGGATGCATAATGAGAATTGTACACAAGTAAAACAAATTGCATATGAAGATGACTTAAAACTGTTACATGCATAACTATTATTCATATTGAATGAAATTGTTATAAGTATAGGACTCCTGTGCCAAAATATAAGGTTAAACAATTCTTAAAGAACAGAATGTAATTGTCTAGTGTCATTTTGCCAGTGAAATCTGGGGTTACTTGCCAAAGCAGTTTGCAAATTGGCATAACAGAACACAAATAGGGGTCTACTTAGGATATAGCAAAGCAGGATAAAAGAGAATGGTTGCTAAAGCAGAAAGCTTGCTTACTTCCTTAATCAGAGGCATGGATTTCTTCTGATAAATAAGCCAAACACATTAACTTGATGCTAGAGTAATGAGTTTTGTTAGTTCTGAATGCTAACATACTCATGATTTTGTACCCCTGGATATTGCAATATGATATATTAATGCCACACAAGTGTTTAACATAAAAATATTATTTATACAATTACTGTTACACTGACCATACTTATTCTAGATTGTTAATGAATCAGTAATGTCATTTAAATATTTTTTCTTTTTTTCTATATACAAAGAAATGTAATGTTTCGGAGCTTCAGTAACAAAAACCTAGTATTCTTCAGAATGTGAAATTGATAAAAGCAATAAAATACTGTCATTATAGAAGTGCAGTGAACTCCTCCTCCCCCAGCTTTCATTTTATAAAATATACAAACATGAAAGATGAACATGTTAAAATCCTGCACTGCAGTTTTAGAGGATGCTCGCTCTTGTCTGATGATACAAATGGTGCTAAAATGTTCATTATTATTATAGTTTCTAGGCCCCAACATTTTAATGTGTATATTCTCACAAATCCCTGGTGAGGAAAGTAGGTACTGTTACTTCAATTTTACGGGTAGGTTTAGAGAGAAATGTGCTTGCCCAGGCCTTTGAAGGGAGAAGGAGCTGAGGTCAATCTCTTGAGCCTCAGGAATTATTAGTCTGTCTTCTGTATAACTCTTGCAAAAGAAATTCTACATTGACATATCTAGGGAATGAGCTCCTGTATTTATTAACAATAGAGGTATGTCTGCACTGAAAGAAAATTTATATTCACCCTTATTGAGAGGGACACGTTAGTGAGGAAGGACAGAACAGCCTTTGTGTCTATTCAACTCTCAGTATCTCTACTGAGGCTACCAAAAGAGTGCTGGTTAATACTAGTGGATTTTATGATAGATCCTTTGACAACCAGGAAGTTGAAAAGCATGGCCAGCTTATTTCATGTAGGTTGCTTATTTCGTATAAAAGACCTCAAAATGGCTTTCCTTTTCACTCAGTAGTTTTGGACAATCATAAAGTTGAAAGACTTAAGTACATTTTGAAGGACCCACTGATGTACTATTCTCAAAGTACAAATTTATCTGTGGGAGACTGGATTTAACATTTGAAATAGAAGTTCTTTAAACATCTGATTGCTTTAGAGATGTTCTGTTCGGGGAAGGGGAAGCTGGAAAGATGGACTCCAGTCCATCTCCCAGTTCAATTATACAATTAGAAAGTTACATCTAGAATGCCTGTCTTTTTGATTCCTGGGTAGATACCAAGCCTTTAAAACAAGATGAGATTTTTCATACTTCTGCAGCTGAACAGCCATTGATCTGCCAGAGGAATGGACTCCTGTGATCTAGACCTATGCTTATTTAACCAGATAGTAGATAACTTTGTAGTATCATTCTTAAATGAAAAAAAAAAGCTTTTAATTAATTAAAACTTAAATGATAAAGCTTGGTATTAATTAGAACAAGCCACTTCATCTTTCCAGAAATGTCGTCCACAAAAGTACATCTCACAGTCAATTCTAATGAGAAAAAATATCTGAGAAAGCTCTGGGAGTAGCTAAGTCACAGGAATTGTAGATCATACCTGTCCCATTTTGAAACCTATAAACAGTTCACCTGAAGTTCTGGTAGCCCTTATGCAAGTAGCTCCTGGGACCCATAAAGAAAATCCTTTTAGAAGAATGGTTAAATTGGTTGTTAAATATTAAATGTGTACCTGTAGGATGGACTCCTATGTGCCACAGGGCTTTGAGAAAAGTTTATTCTTTCTGAATGCTTGTGTTTCTTACTGGGATTGTAGACAGCCTTTCATCTACTCTGCTCATGCCTCGATGGAAGGACTTAGGGTATGACAAAGTCAGTTACTGTTAAGATGCAATGAAATTCCACCAATTATTTGTGAAAATCACTCAGTAAATTCTTGCAGTAGCTGGCATATTATTTGACGTTTTGAGACTGTTAAGTAAACTATAACACAGTTAATCACAAGTACCTAATACATCTCTTTTTCATTACAAGACCACATTTAATCTCACTTTCTATCACACGTATTTAGGAATTCTTTGGACTACCTAGGGTGGATAACACTAAAATAATTAACAGTATATAGAACTGTTCCTGTTGAGTGAAATCACATTTCATGTTTCAGAAATAAAGCATTAAGAAAATCAAATATGAAGTGCCTGTCACAAGAACACAGAGAGATTCTCTACAAAATGACCACATTTCCATGACTCTTCCATAGGATTCTGGCATGGAGAGCAGTCTTTCTCTCTCCTGGGTTACTTCTGGCCAAACTTAGCACAACACAAAAAGCGTGGGCAGTGCAGCCCATACGTACATTCGCTACAAGTGAGAGAATGCTGCTTTGCCCTTCTACCTCTCCCTACTATCTGCCATAATAAAGGTAAAAGAAAAAACTTGGGGATTGTAAACATCAATATTCACCCACAGAGAGAGATTCTTTGAAGAAAAGTGAGAAGCAGTAATGGTAGTAAAAAGGCAGAAAAAAAGGATCATTGTAAACTAGCATTAAACCTGTATGTGACTTATGCATGGAAGATAATAGTTCTCTTGCATACTTCTGTGGAAAAAAATATACAGAGTTGCAAGTTTCTTTCTGAAGTGGCTTCACTAATACAAGTTCAGAATTACTATGGCAAAGTTAAGCTATTTCATAAGTAAACTATAAAAGTGGTGAGAGGTATAAAGAAATGTAATTAAAGGTGAAATTCTAGACAGGCTAACAGTTGAGGATAGTGAGTTGATAGCTGCGTGCACATTTTAGGGTGCAGACTTGAATAAAGATATTTTTAATGTAATAAATGAGGAAATAGGTAGGAGAAGTAGAATGAAATTAGAAAGGAAATTTTCTGTTAACTGGAGGATCAGTTTATGTAAAATGTTTTGGGAAATGGTGAATTTAGCATTTGGTACATTTTAGCTAGATTGGTAAATAAAAAATGTGGAACAGCAGAAAGTCTGGCACTGAAAGGAAGTGGTTTGCATAAGCTAGATTTCCTTTTTCATCTTTTGCGTATTTAGTTCTGTTTCCCACTTGAACTGGCTAGTTTGGATAGGCTGTGATTATTTCTGTTTTCACTCATCTGATTTTAACTTTGACCATCTCTAAGCTGTGTCAGCGGAAGCAACACCGACAAAGAAATACTCTGGTTTTTGAGTTGTATTTTTAGATCCTGAATGATCAAATGAGAACTGAGCTTTTCTACAGCTTTTCAATGTAGCAGCTGGGCCTGGTTCCATGTTGCCTTTTAAACTGCTCACTGTAGATAGAAGAGAGTGCAAGGTCTGAGTATGGGGATTAGCCATGCAAGGCAAGCCGCTATCTAATTGCTGGGGCACTCATCTGTCACTAGTTAGATGCAGAACACTCCTGTGGTGTCTTCTCAGCAAGCAGCCTTCTACTTACGGTCAGGAGGCATGATGAGTTTAAAGTGTATTTCCCAGCAAATATGTGATGGATTGGAAGACTATTACACTCTGAGTATTGCCTAGAGACATGTATTTTACTAGAAGTAAATATCTGTGTAGCAATTATCTGCCGTCACTATTTGCTACAGTCAGCTCTCACACATTAAGCAGAGTTGAAATAAATAATTAAAATTGCAGTATCAAGGTTTTTCCTCAAAGTTTCCTATGAAAAATAGTACCAATGCAGAATGAACATTTTTACTTGATGACAGTTTTGTCTTGGCTTGTGCTGTATGGAGCAGATGTTCCTTGGATGAAACATTCAGGTCCTGTATGCATATAACTTTGTATACCTAGAACCCTGCAGGAATATTTGGAGCAATGCCACTTGTGAGGGGAGGTGGAATATTTTATATGTGAAAGTTTCTTAAATGAGCACTGTACGCACACTTGATACTGTCTGGTCACATAAAAGGAAACTTGGTTATCCACTGTAGAGGTCTCAGAGGACTTTTCACAATGTACAGAGATGCTACTTCTAACATATTACCTAACTGCTCTAAATTCAGTGGAATTTTATTTTTATAAAATCTCTTCTTTTTGTCATTCTAGTTGCATACTCTGATAATCATGTGTGATACAGCTGGTTGTTCTTCTATTATGTTCCACTTATTGTTTATGTTCAGGAAGAATTTTTTTTTTTTTTTAAATCCATGTCTTCATAAGTACGGAACACTCACTTATCTCCAAAGATGTGTGCCTGAAGTGTTCTTTGCTTTTCCAGAATGTCCTTGGACTCTGGCAGCCCCATAGGTGAGCAGGCAGAAAATCAGGCAGGTTGTTGTATGCAGCCTTTCTGCATTTCATCAGCAATTCATCAAAAACAATCTGCTTTTGCAAAATGCTTCCGTTTGGCAGACGAGCTTTTTGTGACAAAAGCTCAGTTTCATCAGAAAAATCCTGTTTAGTTCTATACATTATACGGTGGGAGAGAGACGAAACAGGTGCAACAGATACTAATCACAGAGCATGACTGATTGACTTTCCATCTTGTCTCTATCCTCTTTCTCTTAATTGCTATTATCAACACCAAGATGGGAGTTACAAAACCTGCGGACTGCAATGCAACTTTTTATGTTGGCAGCTGTTGAACACGTATTTTCAAAATTAGCACTGAGCACCTATATACTTAACATCTCATGCATGGAACACCATCCTCTGAGCTAATGTTGCTGGACTGTGCTTTGCAGACAGCATTTGCAGATCACTTAAACTTCAGATGAATCCTCAGGACGCTTATGTTGGTTGATAGCGTCTAAAGCACGCATGAAAAATAATACATTTGTAAAGAGAATTAAGGCTCTGGTCAGGACAGTATTTAAATATGATCTTATCTTAGAAGTCAAAATGAACTCAGGTATGGGACTGCAGATAGATTAATGTATACAAATCTTTTATTGAATTAATGACTGAATACTGAATAGTTAAAGAAAAGTACAGTCAGCAAAGAATGCATCTAAATTGTGCACTGAATCTAATAAATAGGACAGTTGTGACCAAATATGCAGCTTCCCAGTTAGAATAACTGAATAGAATAAACATGATAATTTCTTTAATATTGAATATTGTTGGGAATACAACTTGTAATAAAATCGTTTATATTCCCAACAGTGACAAGGCCTCAGAATTAACTATTCTGATGACTTTTTTGGTTTTCTGTGTCATTGCTATTGTTTTCTTTAATTAGGATGATTTTTTGTGATAAAATACCCATCATCAAAATGAAAACTTTTCAAGACAACATATCAGAAACTTTCTAAGACTGGGGACCCCACTTCCCCCTTTTTTTTTTCTTAAAGAGAGATCTCCTCTGGAATAGCCAGTAACTGTATGGTTAGGACGCTCTTGAGAGACACAAGAAACTGAAGTTCAACTTACTGCTTTGCCCTGGAAACTTCACCACTCTCTGCAAATGATCTAGTCACCTTGAGGCACAGCAATGTTATGCTGTTTCTCAAGTATACAGTAAAATGTAGTTAATGTGTTGGTATTATCACTTTTAAAGCTGTTGCTACAAAGAAAATACATTGGAAAATACTACCTTTTTTAGGACAGACACTTGTCCAGCTGGTGAAGAGACACTTAATATAGCCTGAGGGCAGCTTTGCACAATCACAGCTCTGAATAACTTTCAGCCAGTAGTGCAGAAGAAACAATAAATGAAGATTCCCTAGTGTTATTATATTTAAAGAAACTGAGAAAAGTAGTATATAGAGGAACAGCTCTGTGAAACTTGATAAATTGCTATAAGTCAAGAGGTCTGACTAACACATTTTTTCCTTCAATCTAAAGCCTACTTTTTGGTTTTATGCACTAAGAAACAATAAAAAGAGCTTTTCCTCCTGGTCTCTGTTGCTGATTTGTTGGTGTTTCCAATAAAAAGCTGAATTTGTGAGGTCATTTTTTTCCTTAGCCTTGAATTACCAGTGGGTGAAACATGAAGAAAAAGAAAGACAAAGGGAAAGGGGGAGAGAAAGACAAGTATGGCTTTATTAAGGCTTATTTTCTTTCTTTGCTTAGATCTGGAACCTAAACTTACTTCTAGCTCTTGGCTGAAGCATAAAGAATGGAGAAACAGAAGAGAATTTTAACCAAACAGTTCTCACCCTTTCTACTGAACTTTATGGCATGGGCTTCCATCTTTAATTTCTACTTTATGGTAAAAGCAAACAAAGGTTGTGGTGGTGGGAAATAAAAGGTATTTTCATTTCCCCACTTCGGTTTTATTCCTGGGAGTTCATTTGTATTCCTTTCCCGCTTCTAATTTTGCAACTAGAAAACTCAAAACAAAGTAAGTTATATGAAAGATATAATGGAAAGGGGTAGGTTAGTTACCTAATATGCCTATATAAGGCATATATAGATGCCTTATTGTCGTGGTTTAACCCCAGCCGGCAACTAAGCACCACGCAGCCACTTGCTCGCTGCCCCCCACCCCTGGGATGGGGGAGAGAATCAGGGAAAAAAACTCTCGTGAGTTGAGATAAAGACGGTTTAACAGGACAGAAAGGAATGAAAAACAATGATAATGATAATAATAATATGACAATAGTAATACTAAAAGAATTAAACTATACAAAGCAAGTGGTGCACAATGCAATTGCTCACCACTCATTGACCGATGCCCAGTTAGTTCCCGAGCCGCAATCCGCCCCTCCCAGCCAGCTCCCCCAGTTTATATACTGGGCATGATGTCATATGGTATGGAATAGCTCTTTGGCCAGTTTGGGTCAGCTGTCCTGGCGGTGTCCCCTCCCAGCTTCTTGTGCCCCTCCAGCCTTCTTGCTGGCTGGCCATGAGAAGCTGAAAAATCCTTGACTTAGTATAAACACTACTTAGCAACAACTAAAAACATCAGTGTGTTATCAACATTATTTTCCTACTAAATCCAAAACACAGCACTATACCAGCTACTAGGAAGAAAATTAACTCTGTCCTAGCTGAAACCAGGACACATATATATGATAGATGCCTTATATATGATAGACGAGAGTTCAAGCATATATAATAAACACAGTGTTTAGCCATTAAATTAACAGACTATTTACTATTATTCTTGAGTTCCTCCTTTGAAACTTACGTAAACTTTAATTTGTCAGTGTTGCTCAGTAAGAGGAACTTAAATGTTTAAAATATCTAGAAAGAAAAAAGGTAGTATGGTGAATTACAGACCTCTTACATTTATGCTAAAACTGTGGTTCTCTGTCTGATCTGGGTATCCAAAAGGAAAAAGTAATTTATTTTATATCCGTGAATAGGAAACTTCATTAAACTTCAGGCTTCTTGGGAAACAGTTTAGTATTGATTGTGGTTAAGACCAGAGGGCTAAGAACTGGAAGGCTTGGCTTCCATATTAAATTCTCACAAAAATTTGCTCTGTGACCCTGGACAAATGAATTACCTTACATTCAACAGCTCAAATCTAGTCACTTTTTTCAGTCAGTCACTTAAATCAAATGAAAAAGAATTGAATTTTTTGATCTTTTGAGTATAAGTACATCTGGCTAATGCGGATGAGAATTGTTACTGCTGGCTTGTCTCTGTGAAAATAAATTTTATTTATCAAGAGCCTGAATATGGCTACAGATATTAGTATAAGGCCTCAGTCTTATGGAAGTGTGCCATTGCTAGTTAATTGCTTTTTATTTGAGACTGAATACTCTGCATTTTTTTAAATCTTGGCATTAATCAGTTTCCTAAGACAGAATGTTGACAAAGGTTTTCTGACCTTTTCAGAAGTGACTGCAGCTGGCTTAACTGAATTCTACTGAAGCTAGCTGCAATCTTTCTAAAATTTTACAACCATTTTAGCTGTGGCAAATGCTTTCTTGAGCAGGTTTTAGGTTGGTTTGAGTTTTTTGGTTTGGGTTTGGTTTTTTTTTTGACTCCTGGACACTGTAAAACAACTGTCGCATTCCCCTAGTGAAATAATTATTATTTAATGATGACTAAGTGTGTTCCTGGGGGATTCCTTTACATGAGAGGTGATGTATTCATGCGTATTATTAATATAGCTAGGGCTACTATGAGTCCTGGTTTATAGCATTTTATAAGGTTCTGCAGTATATAGATAATAAAAGCTTTTGAGAATGCTTTTTTTGCTCTCCTTTGTTTACCTTTTTCATGACTTCATCCAATTTTGTGGTAGGTGTTGTCTCTACAAATCAAACAGGGCCTTCACTGTGTTTTGTTTTAAAATCTCCTCTAACAGTAGGCATGTAAAATCTACTGGTACTGCAACATAGAAAGTTTGTTATATTGAAGTACTTCATTTTAAAATGTCGGAAAAAGGAATGAAAATCAGATCTTACACTCCAGATAAAACCTGAAATAGATAATCCATGCAACATACATACCTTCAGGCATACCGTTGTGATTGCTGTATAGGATTTGCTTATTATCCGCTACTGACCAACACAGTTCTTCATATGTAAGTGTATATAGAGAGATTTTCTATATATAGCAAGAAAATATCTTCTGTTTTTAAACAGCTGATAGATGAATCATAAAAATATCCATACATAATTTCTTTCATCCTTAGTCACAGACTTCTGGAAATCAAGCTGGTATTTATGAGAGAAGGATTTCAGAGAGTGGGGAGTGTTGAAAGAGCAAAGCTGTGTATCCCTTTTTTGGTATGGTTTTAAGTATGGAAGCATGAAAACAGGTACCTCTGCTATTTACTGTTCAGTACCAATAAATTAAGAAACATTTAAAACAACAGATTACCTAGTCCCACTGAAGCTATTGCAAACTTTTCCATTGATTTTAATGGAGCTGAGATTTCATCTGAAATGCTCAGCTTTCAAGTCTTAATATAGTCTCATGTTAACTCAGTCTTCAAAAGAAGACTTTGTCAGTGGTTCTTTTATTGCACCTGCCAGTCCCCAAGGTGAATGCAAGCAAATATTCTCTATCGTTGCTACACCTGTAGCAAGTACTATTAAACCATCAATATAAAAGCTCTCCTAGCATTCATAATTCATGCAACCCTGTGCATCGTGGAGTATATTTGGGAATGATATCATGATAGCAGGTACATGATATCCATAAGCACTAGTTAGCACCCAAGTCAGCTCCCAAGATATTAACTATCCATAAGCTTTGAAGAAATTCCAGTATTCATCCAAATTTTACAGCTGAGGAATTTCTTATATGAATTTGGAGTAATGCGATTGAGATTCAATGTATTTGGAGTTGAGTGGTGGTAAACTCAGGTTATTCTGTTCAGTCTTCAACAAAGCCTAGTTTGGCTTTAAATAGTTATATAGAATTGGAGTTTTGGTTAGCTTTTGTCCATTGCTAGAGCTTCAGGTAACCACTACTTTCAATGAGAAAAATGCTAACTGCTACTTCAGGCTATGTTTTATTAATTTGCTTTTCTGTGGATTTAAAACAAACATTTCATTTGTTTCAGAAATCTTAGTTGGTTCTCTCGTTTTAATTCTCCATACTATATATTCAGTGCAATATTGTATGTAATGTTCAGTGTCATTCATGAGGTGGCTGTTAAACCATCTTACATGTACCCTTCTGTAAAGTTTCTCTACATTTTGCTGCATTTCTCACTTTAAGAGTTCATTGCATAGCTGCTTTGATTTATTTTAACAGAGGCATTGTTTCATATTGTGTTTGACTACAGCTCAATCATTATGAGTTAGCTCAATCATTATGAGTTAATTTCCCATCATCTTTAACTGAATTAGTGTAATCCATGCATGTATCCATCATAACATATTCAGCTATAGCATTTTAATTTATTACCTTTAATCTTGGATTCACTAGTCTTATTCTCTGCAATCTCATCGATATGCCTTGGGTCTGTGTCAATTTCAACAGCTCTGAATGGAAATTACATGGCTTGAGTTTACAGGTGGCTTGCTTTCAACATTCCCTTTCTATGCTTGTCCATTGATTTCACATTATACAGTAGTCACAATATACAGTCTTAATGTAAGCCCCTATCATTTTGTGTTATTTTATGTCCTTTGAAACTGACCATTGTTTGCTACTCGTATCACCGAGACTCTCCATTTTATAGAATTGTTTTATAGTAGTTCCAGTTTAATTCCCCTCTTGTAGGCTCGTGTCCCATCACTTTAGATTTAATTATATTTATGATTGAAGCCAATCCATTTACATTCAGCTATATCTTTAAGGTTAGTTGTTTCATATTCATTTTCTATACTAGTATATTTACCCAAGTTTTAGACCAATTAATCTTTGAATATTATTTTTAGAGTTTAAATCCAGTAGTATCATTTCATATAGTTTCAGAGCTGATTAGCTGTTACTGTAGATTCAATTTCTCTCTCTCGTTGAAAAGATGTAAGGTCAGTAGCTGCTCATCTCTTCAGTTTATTGTTCATAACTGTAGTTAGTTCTACAAATACTTTTAAATTCTTTTGTCCTAGGTAGGTTTATAGGAAACATGATGAGTTTTATTCTTCAAAATGTTCATTGCAACATTGGAATTTGCTTACAGCTTAAGTTTAACCTCCGCTTGCTCTGTGGACCAGGTCCGCTCCTAGTTATGGGAGTGTACTTCCAAGGATTTATAGTACACAGTCCAAAATAAATATATATTCCACAGTATATTATGACCTGATATTGTTAAGATTCTTTTAATATTTTAAAATAAAAAAACATTTAGGCTATTCTATCTAAATTCATGTTTTACAACGTAGATGCCTCAGGGCAGAGATTAATTCTTGCTTGAAGTGTGAATAGTTGAATATTAGTTTTATGACTGCAATGGGAGTTTTGGGCTTCTGCTGAAATGAAGCTTCCAGTAATAACATTTTGTGAAATTTTATAATTTTTACAATTTTAAATTATAATATTTTAATTTAATAGTTTTGTACTACTGACTTCAACAGCATAGCATCATTAGTTCAAATGAAGATAATTCTCACTAATGAGGCATGACATATCCGCCAGCCAGATTGCAGTTAACAGCTTAGCTTTCTGTATTTTGTTCCAAATATAAGTCAGTCTGCTTGCTATGTTTTACTCTTTTTATATTAATTCTATTTTATCAAAATGCAGCCAATTCTCTAGCTAAGACGAATTCATTCTGATTTGAAGGTAGTATCAAAATTCAAAGTTCAGATTGCAAAATAATGAATCTTCAAACATTTATATTGCACACAGCACTCAGGAAAAAAAGCTATTCCTTTGCATTCCCCACATTTCTGAAAAGATGTTTTAAACATTGCAGAAAAATTTCTAATTTTTGTGACTTGATTTTCATATTATATATTTGATATTAATTAACTACAGCAATTCTGCTTAAAGCATTATATTGTGCATATGCAGGTAAGAAAACATATGACAAAGAGTCAAACAATTGCACACCAAAGAGATTATGCCAGTCTTTAATTTATGATATGGGTTTATTTTGTGCAAAATTTCAAGTACTGTAAGTAGAATGTGTGCTTCAGTGTTTTAAAGAAAGGTGTGTGTGGGGCAAACTATATTTCAAAGCAGTGAACATTGACAGAAGAGAACTCCTCTTAGTCACATTGACTGAAGAACAGGGCTCGTGAGTACAGGTGGTGAAGCCAACTCATGGCCCATGCCCCAAATACAGCTCAAGTGGTCATTGATTAACATGGGAGAAAGTAGGACAAAACCCAGAAACTTCTTTCCTTGTACCCAGACTTCCAAAACTTAATATATCATTTTTCCTATACATATAGTTGAATCTATTTAGAATTTTTAATAAAAAATGCTGCAAAAAAAGCAAAATAACAGCACCACTTATTAAAGTAGCCCATATCACATGCAAAAGTATGATTCAGGAAAGTATTTATATGCCTGGAGTGGGTAGAATTGTTGTATTGCTGCTTGGTTGTTTGGAATTTTTTTTTGCCACACTTTTCTTAGACAGCTGTATAAGCAAGAACTTAGAAGGAAATAATTTTATTACCAAAGACACTTGAGCTTATGTTTTATAAAACTTTTCTGTTTTACCTGTCTGCTGAATTTATGAGATACCAAATGTGGTTAGGAAAGTAATTTGAAGTAATGCTATGGCCTTAATGCAAAGGAAGTAGTAAAACTTGTAATAATATCAGAGGCGGTAGATCAATGTGACCTTCTATAATGAGCTAAAAAGTTGTGAAGCATTTGTGAATCACTTAAGTGAATTTCTTCACTGAAATATTTTTATTTGGATACGTTAGAGCAGTGATATACCTCTAGCTGATGTTTAACAGCTGCTTTTTAGCCACATCTAGCCCTCTCACAGGTTCTTTTAAGGCATATGCCTTCAAAGATAGTTATACAATGCTCAGATATCAAGTAAACTGACTAGGTAGGTACAAGGATGCTTAACAACATGGTAATATCTGTTTGATCGCTCAAGTAGAATACTTCTGTCTTCACTATTATACCAAGAGATTAGTACTGTATAATCCTATCTGGGCTACATGAAGACCATTAGAGCGCCAGAGCCACTCCCTGAGTTATTAAAGAAGTGATGTGTCTTATCAGAAAAGGCAGAGCATTCTTCATGTCCTTCAGGGGCAACAAATCCTCATTTGCCCAATCTGTAACCTGATGAAAATCTGAATATGTTGAATAAGTCATATTTTTTCCAGCAGACTTTTCCATTTTGGATTTTGTACCTCATAAATTTTACAGTGAGCCTGAACAAATTCCCGCAATGAAAATAGCAGTCAATAATGGCACTCAAGTTTCAGTAGTACCCAAAATTATAGACATAAACCTAGATTTCTTCCTCTTTTCTTTGCTGTAAAGAAAAGGCTGTCCTTGCTCAAACTGTATCTGATTCCTGGCTGAAACTAATGAATATAGGTTTGGACGGGCTTCTGCTCCAGACATTCAATGAAAATGGAACTAATAAAACATCTGCAGAAGTTGGCATTTGAGACCTAACCTTATGCATCAAGAAGATTCTCATAGAAGTGTTGTTGCAAGTCTTTTCTCAAGTGATGACTCCATCCTTATCCCATATTTACTATTACAAAACTTTCATTTGAAGTCTCATTTTCATTTCATTTATTTTTGATTATGATTTGATAAGGAAAATGTCAACAAAAGTAAGTCAAATCAAGGTACTTTCCTCAGGGGGAATAGATACGTATCATACAGTTATTTCTATTAGTGTTTTCTATAGCAAGAAGGTGAATCTTTCTCTTCTGGGAAATCTCACATATAATGTTTTGTTAGCAAAATAACTCCTCTGTGGCATTTAGTAGCAATGATATTTAGGAACATACAAACTTTGTTCAAAGATGGGCTAGAGCTGTCATCCTACCCTGCTATAGCTAGCTCCTACTCCTAATCAGCTGTTATGCTAATTAGGAGCAGCACTAGCAGAAATTTAGTAGAAAGAAAGAGACTGCATTAATTCCCACCACTTCTGCTGATCAGCCTGCCATCTTTTTAGTCCCACAGGTGATATTTATAAAAGAAAATAAAACAGTGTTAATGTTTCTAAATACTTTAACTGTCAGCACATCTGAAGGCAGTTGTTTTATCTGCTCCTATTAATTCAATTTGTCTTTAAGTTCGTATTGCTCCAATACTTCTGTACACGTTCTTTTAAATGACAATAATACACAGGAACATGGGTTAGAGAACAGATGTTACATTTTACGTTGTTATTTAAGAGGCAAAGGTAAAATTCTGCCTCACCCCACCCTGCTTTGTCTTAGTACCACTGTCATCTTTAACAATGCTTTAGACTAAAGCCATATAAAATATCCTCACTGAATCTCAAATGTTATATAAATGGTGTGAGATTTTTTGATATATTTAAAAAACACAGTATATATTCACAACAGTTCACAGGCACTGAAGGAGGTTGTACAGATGCCAAATTTTGTTCCTGCTATTTAACTCACAGATCTGACTTTCAGAATGCCTAAAAGCTACTGTTTTCCTATGTGCCATCAGGAAACAGAGATGGCAAAGCACTTGCCCACTATCTGTTCCTCATAAGTACTGGTAAGCAGCTTCTCATGGTCTCCATATTCTTCCTACAGCTCCCCAGCATGTTTCTTATAGAGTGCTCAGTGTCCTATTATTGTCTCATTTTCTAATGTATCTGCATAGTTAAAGCATTGCCTTCCTTTATATAGTGACCTATGACGGGAAAAAAACCTTTTTCATGATTTTAAGAATAATTTGTTGACCTGTACCCATAATCTTGATTGGGGTTAAGGAGCAGTGGACCTGCTAAACTACCTATTCAGCTCAAATGAATGTTCACATTGTGGTATTGCCTGAAGATGTCTATCACAACTGAGATGCAGTCATGCCAAATGCTCTCCAAGTCTTATATTAGGATACTTTTCATAACAACTTTGTAAACTGAAAAGTCTTGTAGTACTGAGCAGATCACAGGTAATACCACTTTAGCTGTAGGAGGTAACATAATTTCTTCCCTAACAAAATATTTGTTTAATATAATAAATCATCTGCCCAAGATCCTAATACTGAGAGAACCCTTGAGTGAAAAAAAAATGATGTAATGGAAGTGGAAAGTCAGTTGTAGGAAGGAAAGGAATAGGTTTCTATGATCTAGCAGAAGACACTGAGATGTGAAATTAATTTGCATTTTTGGTTCACTTCTGCAAATGAATTGCAGGATTCATTTAACGAGGCATTTCTGAAACTTGAAGATTTAGCACAGACTTATACTAATAAAAGAAAAAAACCCACAACCCTTTCTCCTACCATAATGGCGTCCTATTACTAACTTTCTTTCCTAAGCTGTCACTTTACTGGATGAAAGTGCATACAGGAAAAATGAAGCCTAGCGGTGTATTGTGCACAAAGTGATTCCACTGGATTATTCATAGAACTGATGATTCAATTAGGAGAACATTTTTCTTTCTCAGGTGTGAAATTTCATGCAAGTTGAAAGGGAGCCTTAAAAATAGTAATGGCTGCAATTATATTTGGAATATGTCAGATAATCATGTCATTTTTCAATAATGAATTAATTAGTATAGTAATATTTTTCATATGCACATGTAATTGCTTTCCTCTGAGGATCTCAGAATGATACAAACAGTACTTAATTAGGCCTCTAAACACCCATTTGAGGTAATCATTGTCTTTCTTTACTCATAGGAAACTGATGTACCAAGAGGTGAAGTGATATTCCTGCAAACACACACTGAGTTAGAGGAAAATCAAAGTATGGATTTTTTTCTTTATGTTAAGAACAGAAGATATTTTCATTTGTAATGTTTAGTTAAAAATGGGAAAACATGAGTACATAAGAATTCAGTCTCCATCATAGAACAGACAATGTATCTCTTCTATTAAAAAAGAAAAAAGACTGTATTGAACCATGTATAAGAAAGATAACTTTTAGGCTTGAAACAAACTTCTTAAGTTGAACAACCCTAAAAGGAATATTCACAGAACACAGCTCTATTCTTAGCAGAAGTCACTAAGCACTTTCGCCCATCTATAAAATTTATTCATCTAGTAATTTCTGACAACCATTTTATTCTTTGCACAGAAAGAGATAGGACTTTTCTCTTAAGAGGAAGAGGCCATTATTTATGTGATCTATTTCTTTCTCCTGTTGGTTTTGCATATGTCTGAATACTGATGACCTTGAAAATACAGCTTACTAATTTTAATATGATGAGAAATGAAATCAAAATTCAAAAGTCTCTATCATAGGACTGATAATCAAGAACATGAGGGGCAAGTATCCTTTAGTTACAAAATAGGTATATTTCATGCCAATTATAGGGATTATATTGCATTTGCTTAATATTACTAATAACATCCAATCAGTCAATTTTCAATTACAGTTTCTCACACATCTAGTAAATTTACCCACTCATGCATTAACAAGGTAATCATCCAGTGGTAGAAAAAACCTGAAAGTTGGGTCCACAATCACTGTTTTGCAGGATGACTAATTAAGACACCTTATTTCCTAATTAGCAAGGAGATTCTGCTTGGCTAATGTCCCTGCCTGACACATTATTCTAACCTGATTTTTGTTAGTTCTTCACCAAGATCAGCAGTCCTCAAAGAACTTTCATTCTCCTAGTTTAGACTTCTATTCTGTTATTCTTTTTATTTTACTGGACTGTGACCTCTGGGACTGCTACAGTACCTGTATCTTAAATATAATTGTAAGACTTGATGACATAATCCCTATCTATACAAAAGAATTTCTATTTTTTTATAATAGATTTTTTCTAGTTATTGGGCTCTACTATATGTCTCCTTATAAGAAGAGACCTACAATAAAAATGCACACACAATTCTCAGTTCTCCAATCCAAGTAAACGTAGCAGCATAACAAAGAAAGATTATGAATAGATTCCTTTCAGCACCTATACAAATGCTAAATTTTAGATATACTGATGTGTAATGAATCTGAAAAGGTATGTAGGTTCTTCTGTCTGAGAATTTAAATTAGGTTCAATGCTCTGGTGTTTATTGTCTGTGTTCTGAGACTTATTTTGTTTGAGGAAAGCATAAATGGTAGGAAAGCTGGGTACTTCAAAGTATCTTCAATGTTTAAGTACTGCAGGATCACAAAAAATAGAGTCTCAAATAGAGACTCAAAAAATAGAGTCTTCTTCTGTCTCAATCATTTCCCCCATCATTTAAAATGGTATTGAAAGTGGCAATTAAAAATACAAGTAGGACTTAAATAGAAGAAATTAATAGAATCTAGGCAGCCCTAGTATTATTCCAGCTAACACCAATTAATAGCGTGTTACACAAATCCAGTTGACAAAGACTGACATTTTAAGGCATGTTTTATGTATATGGCTGGCAATTTTATTCATCATAGTTTATAACTGGCTATTTATTTTTTCCACAGAAAATAAATCCAAATGTGTCTTCAGTTATTTTTAAGATTTTCAATTAATCACAAGTAATTTTCAGTTTAAATGGCCAGGAGAATTTAAATAGTTCATAATATTATTAACCCATTCAGCAGCTTATTTATACAATTTTACCTCTAGATGCTATGTTGTTGATAAAATGCAAGGTGAATCTAGCCTGAGCGCCAGCTGACTTAAGTCATTCAGTAATGTTTTCAGTTCAGTCCATAGACACTGGGTTCAACATTTTTACAGTGGCTGTAATTTTGGAAAAAAAGAAAGAAAAAAATTGTTTACAGCACCAGAAAGGTGATTTATAATTACAAATTGAAGTAATGGCAGAAAAAAATTGCAAGAATGATCAGGGGAATGACAAGCCTGTCTTAGCATGGGGTACTAAAACAGTTTGTATGATTTAAAGTGGGAAAAAAAAGAATGTTACATTTGGTTGTTCTGTGGAAATACATGAGTAAACAATGGGGCACACAAAAATTTAAACTGAAGGACAGTGTTGAAACAAGAACAAATGGGTGAAGTTGACCATAGGTAAATGTAGGCTGAAAATTAGATGATTAATTATCAGAGAAGGAAATTTCTTGGAATAGTCTTTGATTCAGTCTATCAAGATCAAAACTGAAGAAAGTTGCAGTTTACAAATCTTTGAAAACAATGACATTGTCACCCATGATTGCAGGACACCAAGACTTTTAAATCTTTTAAACTTTCCAAGTCTCATTTTCTCAGTGATTATTGTGAAAGAATAGAAACAAATCAAAATTTGATTCATTTCTTCTAAATTATGAGTTAGGTTTGCTATTTGTATTTCATTATGTCATTCTTAGGGTGTGGAAATCTTTATAGTTTGTTTTAATTCTAAAACAGCAATAAGTATAGCAAAAGTCAGTGAAAGCATTGAAATATTCTCAGATGACAGTCAAGATGGATTTGGATTTTCGGACGGAATTAATTGTATATTTTGGTTAACTTAAGGATTTAAAAAAAAAAATCCCAGAAATGTATGTGTCTGCAAGTGGAACTCCTGAGTTTTGTTAACAAGGTAATGTTTACAGGAAATTCAAATACTGAAAAGCATCAACATCTGGCACTAAGGGATATAAAAAGCAATAAATTTTGAATATCGCTTGTAGTAATTTACACTAGTGAAAATTAAAGCCAAATGGATCAGGTTCCTATGTCTTTTATTTTTTTTTTTTTTCCAAATCAAAGTAAACACTGGGGCAATAGAATTATGCCTTTAACAGTTTCAGAAGCATTTGATGGCCCTGTAAAGGCAAGAGAGTTTGATGTGGATGCAGAAGCCACTTCCCTTACCACTCCTCTTTCTGGAATCACAAAACACCACACTGCCTGTTTGCTTTAACTTAAGACACAGGATATGAGCTGGATGGATTCAGATGAACCACCATGTTGTCTCATCAGAGAAGTTTTCAGCAAAAGGTCTGATGAGTACTTGTTCCAGAGATAGCAACTGGGAAAGGAAATAAATAAAACTTAGGCAATAGCTGATGTTACATATACTTATCCCATTCAAACAAGACATGATATACAGGGTGTGAAGGAAGTACTTAAAAAAGGATGTAAGTGACAAAGAGAAAACCTTGATAATGAATCTCCTACTTAATGTCATTAAAATCAAACTAAGACCCTGCTAAAGTACACCAAGAATAACAAAAAAGCAATTAATTTAAGCTTTGTTCTCATTATGCTCCTATAATTACACTTTCAAGATTAAATGTATTTATGTGGGGGTCAAGCTATTTTATTTGAAGCATTATATCATCCAGATTTCTGTCACTGAAACTATTTTAAGGAAGGTCAGACTGGTCATCTTAAATGTTAACAGAAGACAAACACATTTGCCTGGAAATGAACAAAAAAGGCCAAAATTCATAGCACAACTCCTTTCAAAAGGCTTGCAGCCAAAGATACATTTTTTCCTCTTACAGTGATGAATTTTGTTTTCATCCGTTAAGTTTGCAACAAAGATTGGAAGGAAAAAATACAAACAAGAGGAAAAATAGGTTCAGAATTTAACTCAATGCTAATGTTCCCACTATCGTACTGCATTTGAAACTCTAAAAAAGAAAGCCATTGAACTTTCTTGAACAGATTTTGCTGAATGAAAGATTAGATTCTGTTAATGGGCAGGAATTACTGAGGCATTTCAGACTTGGCTTGAAGCTAGGGAATGGATCAACTTCAGAAGAGTCAATCTTATCTTTCACATAGTCTTACGAATTTGTAGCATTATGTGTTTGAAACGAAGACGCAGGGAAGAGATGCTCTAGTGTTACAAAGGTGTGCTCCTGAACTTATAATTTCATGGTTCAATTCTGAATAAATAACAGAAAAAAGAAACTAAAATATATAGTTTGTATTTTATTTATCATATTTTAAAAGATCTGTTTTCCTCCACAATTTTATTATCCTATCAGTACAACAGTAAGATTGCAGAAGAAAGAATTCTAAAATAGCAATTCCTATAAACAATACGTTTTCTATAAAATATTACTGGTTTCATGGGCTTGACTGCTTTCCAGTGATACAAGTGAAATAATTCTGTGCACCAGAGTGAGCCATACGGGCAATCGATAAAGGACAGGAATGTCTAATCGCCACAGGGGAAACATTTTCCACAGAACAACTCTTCCATCTCTGACCTCTCCAGTCCTGATTCTCAAGGGAACCTTTATAAAATACTCGCAAAAGATGAACCTGGGAAATTAAGCTTTTATAACTCTGGAAGCTAGAAATCTTTAATTCAATAGAATTAACATCAGTTTTTATATTCCAATACAATTCTCTCTCTGATTCATCTCTGTTACACAAACTCTGAAACTTCTTTTCTCTCTTTTCCAGGTGAGTTAATGATGTATCACTTATCTCCTTGATATCACACTCCTTTTTTCCAGTGTTGCTCTCCAATCCCTTCCTCTCTCATTATGTAACATAGCCAGATTAAGCTAAGAAAGGTAGTGTCCAATCCTGTATGCAGTCTGGATTTTTCTCCTTCTTGTCAAACTTGAGAAAAGGACTGTGACCTTGGAAGCTTTTTTTGCTCCAACTGTATGGATGAGTCTAAAAAAAATACAATTTCTTCTGGCAGATTTTGCCTGTCTTATATCTATAGACCATTGTGGTTGCAAGGTCATGACTGTAACGATTGAAAACTAGTATGACTCAAAAAAACTTTGCAGATTTATTTAATACCTTAATGCCATCCTATCTGGAATATAACAATGCGAAGGGACTATTGAAATCACCTAAATGTTGCTATAACATCTTCAAGCACTTGACAATTTTCATTTTTATTAATCTCATGTGCTCGTATCTTGTGCCATTATACAATGTGGAGTCTGAGGATTAAATATTCCTATCATTGATACCACTGAGAAACTAATTTTACTTCAGAAGTGTTCCTTCTGATTCATAGAAGAGTATGATCAGAAAAAAGGCCTATGCAAAATATTACTTAATACCAGTAACATTTTTATAATATAGAATCACAAGTCCTGAAGTCATCTCAAAGGTTATCTAGTACACATCCACTCACTCTGCCCCAAGGCAGAATGAGCTCTATCCATGACACCCTGACAAAGGTTTATTTAACCTGTTCTTAAATTCCTTCACATGGGAGATTCCAGTTCTTTTGTATGTCTAATCTATTGCTCTTTTTGCTTTGCTCATTTAGAAGAAATGAACGTGGATGTAGGCATTTGTTTTCTTCTATTGTATTTCTGAAAGGTATTCTCAGATTTACCAAGTCCATAATAAATTTGATGTGTCCATGTCAATGCAGTCTTAGAAAGGCCATCCCATTTAAAAACAAGTCTCAAAGGGAATTATTTTCAGATGTTGCAAATAGTGGCAGACTTATTTCTGAATACTTAGTTTCAGCCAGATAATTTTTTTATTGTTTTATTTGCAACACAAATTTAGTTGTGTTGCAACTAGTTAGTCCCACAAAATGTACGGCACAACAGGAAGGAGAGTGAATTGCAATTGAAAAATAGGAGTAAGTAAATGCAGAATAATTTTCCTGGTTTCATAGGCAGTGCTAATATTTCATATAACTGTATGCATCTGAGATCCAGTTGTGCCTTGAAGTATTTTTTTTTTATTTGAGCTGTTAAGTTTTATAAAGTATTTTAGGATTTATCTAGATACATGTATTCCTGAGAGATTCAGTCACGTTGTTACATTGCATCCATCATCATCTTATGTACAGTGTCAATCTGGAATTCAGGCTCTTTAAGATTAGGTAGCTGCATACCTCTTTTTACAGAGCTTTGTTAAATGACTGTGCTATACAATCTTGTCCAGCAGAGACTGACGATACTTGGTTTTTTTCTAGCTGCTAATACCTAAATTACATTGTGCTTTTTTTCTTTTTAAGACAACTTGATTATTCCTTAATATAGGATAAATAGAATTCTCCTATAATATGTCAGGCTATGTGGAAGGAGAGTGAGAAAGAGAGGCTATGACTGAAAAAAAGGAAGTAATAAAGAAAATGAGAATAAAAGTATAAATAAGGATAATAAAAAGCTAATTAGTGTCTTCTATCTGGAGTGAGAGATCATCATCATCATACCACTGATGTTTGCATGCAGCCAGCTACAATTTCCAGACAAATCATTCCATCTTTCATAGATTAAAATAATATTTTAGATCGAATGGCTTTGGCTTATTACAATATCACACAATGTGGAAATACTTAGAGTAGAAAAAACAGACAGATGGCTCAGTAAATTAATCTATAAGCAGCAACAGAGCATAAGGTTAGTTGCTGATATTGACTGAATGTTGTGGAAGGTGGTAGAGAGATGACTATTAATTAGTAGCAAACATATGAAGGTGAAAAAGGATAATGTAAAAGGGGATGAGATGGGTTAGGAATCTGTCATTTAAAGGGAGGCTGGAATTTCACATCTGAGATTTATAATTGTACTTAAACTTCCCCACAATTTTGTAGCATTTTGATTGAAAGCTCTGGTTAAACACATTATGAAAATAGGAACGCATCTCCAGTGTTGATCTACGTTCTTGACTCCAGTTTCAAACTCAGCCTCATTTTGAGACTGCTCTGATTTTTTTCACCAGTTGTAATCAAAATGCAGTAAAATGCATCATATCATTTAGAAAATAGGTTATATGGCATTACAAGGCACTTTAATTGTTCTGAAACAGACATTGTCCTGTTCTTCCAAATTACTAGGTGATTTTTTCTCTTGCAGTGTTTCCAATTGCGATATATTTTTGGGTAATAAATTTAAAACTGAGGGTGCTCCAAAAACTACACTGTTATATTTGTGGTAAACTGTGTGCTGTGTTCCAAGCTACACTGCATTCTTAGCTTTTTAGCTCTGGAAGTCAAAACATCTTTGCTCTTTAAACTCTGACATTATTACAGCTATAAAAATGATATTAGACATTTTTCATATATTTGAAAAAAGATAATCCAAGTTCACTGACTTTTCTAGAGCTGTATAAATTCGTGCTAGCTGAAGACCAGGCATAGACCGTTTTTGATTTATTTCACTCTTGTTTCTGTGAACTTACTGAACCTGATTTTGCAAAAATGCTGAGCACTCCTGCAGGTACTGAGTATTGCTTTCAGTTGAAACTCTGCATTTTAAGCTCTTCTGATGGAGGAACCAGTGTCAAAAAAACACTGCATGAAGATGCAAGAGAGTATTTCAATGTATGATTTTTTAATACATTTTTCAAAATTCTGCCAGTCTTTTATTCTACAATAATCCGTATATAGAGATCAAAAATACATGATACGATGGTACATACATGGTATATTTCCATGATAAAATGGAACCAATGTGCATGTGTGTCTGTGTTGTTCATGTCTTTATTTTATTATTCCTAACCAATGTACTTTTTCCAAATGTATTTTGATAATGCAGAAATGTAAACCTCCCCTTTTACCTGCTTTGGGTTTATTAACCCTGAAGGAATGGTAATCAAGCTTGATACAGCTGCACTGGTGACAAATACTTAAACCATTGACTTGACACTAAATTGGAAACCTCTGCTATTATTAAGTAATCCTCTGGGTTACTCTTCTGCTCAGATATATATCTTGGAGTTCACAGCTGATGAGATACCTAAGAAGAGTTACTGTAGAGAGAAAGACATGCTGGATAAAAGTGTTCTTTCATATAAACAATGGTCTTTTTTTCTCTTTGTTTTGTTTTGTTTTTAAATTGAAGTATTACACTGCAAATTTTAGGTTCACTCTTACTGGATATCATGATCATTGCAGTCATTTCATAATAATTTCAGCTTGTTTTTCCTAGTTTTGCTCTGAGTTTATAAAAATAGTTGTCCACACAAACCAACTGATAGAGGTGGTATGGTTGCAGAGGAAGTCTTCCATAACATCCTTGTGCACTGAATTGAGATATTTGCAGTAATACTGGTCTCAGTGAACTTTAAGATTAAAAGCCCTTTACTGTAGCTCCTTTAAATAGTCTGCCTGGCAGCCTGGAAAGATTTTTAAATTAATTTTCGTATTATTCTGAATGCGATTGGGAAAAAAAACAGAGGCTACTTGAAGCAACAGTAGCAATGATTATTTTATGACTCTTCATAATGGATTCTTCATTGAATTAAATAAGTTAAACTTTAGAGAAATATTTTTTAACCAGTTGCTCTGAGTGCATGAAGAAGGCTAGCGAAACTTTGCTCGCTTATAATAATGTATTTTAAAAGACCTAGTGGTTAAATCACCATTTAAATGCTGCCTTGAGTCTTTCTATCTCAGTAGAGAGTGACTTTGTGACTTGAGTCTACAGCTCATGAATAAAGCATACCATGTATATGAAGATTTGTAGGGCTGCAAGTCAACTGGGAAACTCAATCTTTCTTTGATAAAAACATTTTGCTTTTGCAAAAGTGCTGGAACAAGAGCCCTGGAGTTGGAGCCTTCATTTTATTCATTTCATTTTATTCAAAAGGTGGTGTGAGTTTTCCTCCTCTTGTCCTGCCACTCTGCCTCTGTCCTAACCTCAACAAAATAAACTCCTGGGAGATGGGGTTATAAGGACAAAAGTACAAATTTCATTCTACAGAGATGTTCCATTGCCTTCAATAAATCTCTTGCCATTGTTTGGGAAAGACAGATTCTCTAATTAAAAGATCATTGGGACTGGAGTGAAAGTAACAAAAATCCTTAATTTTATATGTTTTCATACACTTGTAAAGATGTAAACCAAGCTGAACCCCAACACTTCAGACTCCCTAATAGCTTCGCTAATTCTATAGTATAGTGAAATTTCAGAAGTCTTAAAGAATAATTCCGGATGAGGTCACAAGGAAAACCTGGCACTATTGCACAAGGAGAAAGGCTGTCCATAGGGTACACAGTCTATATAGAACTCTGCAGATATATGAAGCATAGATAAATGTGGAAAGTTTCATTGCTGCAAAATAATATGGCAGTCACTGCCAGACTGGGCTTGGAACCAGTAAACATTCTTCTAAGTAATTTTTCCAGACTTTATAGCACATGGACTTGTATGACAGGTACATTTGGGCATCTCTCTTTTAAGGTTTTGAACTCTTGATCACTTGCTTATCACCAGTAAATTTTTTTCCTTATACTTTCAAGATTAAATTTCTCTTGTGTTACATCTATGTTCACTTTCTGGTAAATTGATACCAAGCAAATTTACTAGTTAGAGATGAGACTGAAACAGGAAAACAGAACATAATATCAAAGAACAACCACGGTTGTTCACAGTGGAGTGTGATTCTGCAATAACATTAATTCAAGTAATGAGCAGTCACATACATAGGTACATTGTGAAAAAATGATGACAAAACTCTCATATAAATCAATAAGCCCTGGTGAGTTTCCATCCTTTTGAACTGAAAATAGGTTTTTTGGCATTTAGATATTTTTTGAACTCATACATTCTCTTTTAAGCAGGGGAAATCTTCCTGGCTCAATGTAATAAAAAGAAGATTTCATGTTTTTAGCTGAATAAATAATTACCTCGCTTTATGTCTATTTTAAAAGGTAAGCATTCCCTCATTTGTTTTCTAGTGATATTTGACACCACTTTTCTTCATTAATAGCCTAATGGTGACAATTTTGTATTATTTCCAGTGCGTAGATTAAAAAACAAAAAAACCAAATATCTTACCAAATAATAACATCTTTGACTGATGTCAGAAACAGTTTGGTGTGCTGAATAGGAAACAGGGTCCCCTGAGTTCTCTTTCCTGATAGAGATATACCTTAAGTGCTTCTCTTTGAAGGTTTCATTCCATTCAGAGACATCTCTCTATCTAAACTAGAAGAAACTGCTACAAATATTTTCTTACTCAGGTTTACTTAGTCATTAAAAGTGAAATTTGTTAGGAAGCTTAAGAATGTAGTTCTCTTCTGCTTTAATCATACTACACCTCACTGTCTTATATTCCAGATGGCTTATGAGTTGAGTGTATTCAAGTTAAAAAGATTTTTCCTATAAAGAATAGAAGCAAGAAAGTAATTTCCCAGCCTCTTCTGAGATTTGTAGAGACCAAGATTAACCTTAAGAAAGCAAATGTTTGGATCTTTTTCTGTTTGTCAGCTCTTTTATTTATAAATGATCGTGTCACAAAAAAGGAAAGTGAAAGTATGTTTAATTCTGTTTATACATGATAGAGATTTTAATGTAAAAATAATGCTTGAAAAGACAAAAGCATTTGACACTAGCTCATCAGTGATTTAAAATTTTCAATTTATTTATTCATTTTTCTTAGCTGGTACTTCACTTTAATTCTGTGCCCTTAAATCCAGCTTTAAAGCCTCAGAGGAATTTGGTGTGGTCCGTGGATCAGACAGACATGAGAGGAATCAATTTGCAACAGAAGCTAAAGAGCGAGTATGTAGGAGATGAGAAGGGAGGGAGATGATGGACTTTGGGAAGTGTTCCACCAAAAAATGTTTGATGCTAAAACTTGGGTCCTGACATGGTGTGTGATAGTAAAAAACCTCATTTATAAAAGACAGGATCGAAGGCATAGTAGTGGTTGGATGCTGATAATCAGTGTATAGAATGAATGATATACCATGGCTCTGAAAATAAATAATATATACTTCCCAATTCTAGGATATTTTTCATTAAATAGTGATTGCTAAACCTTTTAAAAGTGAGACTGGTTGCAATAAATAACTAAGTATGTGAAAGCTTATGCTTATCTTTATACATTTCCAGCTTTTTTGTGTTTAGAAAAAATATTGAATTTAGTATTTTACAGTGCACTTTTAACTTTAAAGGGTCATAGATTAAAAACATCACCAGGAGACAGTTATAAGTGTTTGTCCTCTGGAATGGTTTACACAATAGTGAACCTAAAATATATAACTTGCTTCTATCCACATAAGTATCTTGGAAAAACTCAGTTGTTATGTTGAAACTAAATCAGACCATTCCGCCTTTTTCATAGCTCTTAAATTTCAGGTAATATAAAGGAGATGGAAACAAACAAACATCCCTGAGTCTCAAAAAGACAGCAGGAAAAAAT
Source organism: Gymnogyps californianus (assembly GCF_018139145.2). NCBI lineage: Eukaryota > Metazoa > Chordata > Aves > Accipitriformes > Cathartidae > Gymnogyps > Gymnogyps californianus. Next base: position 23,194,007 of record NC_059475.1, on the reverse strand, counting down.
AATGGCACATTCTGGCCTGAGACACGGCTGAGTTCTGCCGGGCTAGGAGTGGGCATAGAAAGCTACGTCTGGGCCTGTGAATGCAAAAACCAAGAGCTACTTGTGAATTCCTGAAGAGCAGTCGTGCTGACTTTCAGTGCAAAGTGTTTGTAGACATTTCACAACAGTTGGTCTTATTAAAGCATTGCCTCTGGAACCATGAGAAAGACTAAGGAATTGCTTGTGGCCAAGACGTATAGACACTCATTTCTATGTGCTTACATAACTGGCATCTACCTGAGGTACTGATTTATCTGAAAGAGGTTAGTATTGTGCATACTGTATGCCAACACACAGATTAAAATTAGTGGAATAGTCTTTTAAAATTTATATTAACCTATATTTTGAACTTGTCCTGGGTTTGGCTGGAAGAGAGTTAATTTTCACCGGAAGCTGGGAGAGGGCACAGCGAGGGTAGCTGACCCGAACTAGCCAAGGGGGTATTTGATACCATATGATGTCATGTTTAGTATATAACTGGGGGAGCTGGTGGGGGGGAGGAGGGATTGCAGCTCAGGAACGGGCTGGGCATCGGGTGCCGGGTGGTGAGCAGTTGCATTGTGCATCACTTGCTTCATATACTCTTTTATTAGTATTATTGTTATTATTTCTTCTTTCCATTTGTTGTCCTATTAAACTGTCCTTATCTCAACTCATGAGTTTTTTACGTTTTTCTTCCGATTCTCCTCTCCATCCCACTGGGGGGTGGGGAGGAGTGAGTGAGCAGCCGCGTGGTGCTTAGTTGCCGACTGGGCCTAAACCATGACAGAACTCTGTTTCAAGCTTTATGCTATTATTTCATTAATGTTTTACAAATGCATTTTTAAAGCTTTTTTACATAAATCTCATTGAGAACTAACGCATGTTTTTGGTTTTCTTCCCCTGCCTCCCCCAAATCACACCCTTGGGTTGGAAGGAATTAGACATTGTTTACATTATTGCTGAAAATCTTTTATAAATTCATTCCTTTAGATGGTTGTAGTTAGCAATGTTTACCTCATAAAACAAATGCTTTGTGTCCTCTGAAGACTAATTTACCCATAAATATACACGTTCCCCAAGCCTAATGTGCATACAGTTCTCTGTGCAGTAAGATACTGTGTGGTATAAATAAGTATGTCTTAATAATAGCTGTATTTTCTAATTCTAAAAATTGTTTGTAACCTTGAATTTCAAAACTCTATATAACTTTACAGACATAATCCCTACAGATAAAAACTATTACCTTTGTTTTTTTCATTTCATCTTGCTTCAAAATACTCTAAGTTTTAAAAAAGACCTTTAGGTTTTTGTATAAAAGGAAGAAGACACAGTCACACAGACACACACACACACACGTGTGCATATACATACACACTTTGATTTTTCATGGACTGTCCTCAAGAATCTGATTTGTTGAAGCCCTTAAGGTTTATCTCAAAAGTGCATTGAACACATTCCAAGGTTGAAAAGATCTGGAATCTGAATGTTGTTGGTTTTCACTTATACTTTTTTAAAGAAGAGGAAGCAATCTCCTGTAATAGAACCAGTATTAGTACAGGTGCTCACAAGCTGTTTCAAGGTCAGGTGGTCATCTCTAGCCTTCCTGTTCTTTATCAGCAGTTTGTGCTTAAACAGAACAATTAAACATCCTCCTCCTTTTATTTTTCCTGGAAAATATATGAACACAATATATATTTTTTTCTTCATTCATCTTGGCATAAGCATGCTTATCAAGTTTATATAGTTACATTAGAACAATATATAGAAGAGTGGGAGGAATCTGGTTCATTATTTATTAGCATAACTGAATCTGTTGGCTTTCAATACTATGTTATTTTAGAAAAATATCTAATCTGTTAGTTGTAGACTAGGCATGTTATTACATTATTTGTCAATATTTTGGTAAATTCTTTTACTTTTAAATAATTATTTGGAATATTTGGTCCAATTTACTAGATTATTATCCAGATTCCTTAGTAGGTATTCTTTTTCCTATTCTTTGATATGAGGAGACACATGAAGAATTTACTGACAATTGTTCATTATGCCTTCAGATGAGGTCCTGTACTATTCAAGTTTTGCTCTCTCCATTTATGATATCAAAAACTCTTGACTGATTTAGGAGCTGGTTATACATCTATTCCCAGTTACATTCCATTATCTAAAATGCGTTGATAGTAAAAAGGCCTTCTTCAAAATTACCAGTGTCACCTTGATTTCTGCAGGTGTTATTTAACAGTGATTGTACTTTTCCAGTTTTATTGTAGAACAAATTGCTTGTGATCTTTGATGACATGCAGCATGTAATGTAGGTGCATTTATAACACAGCCTAAGGAAACAGATTGAATATTTGAAGCAATAAATCTCACTTTGATCTCTGTAAGAAGGATAATCTCAACTCTTTTTCTTCTCCCTCTTCTCTTCACCTATCAATGAGAATTCATAAATGCAATTATTTCAAAGGCAGTCTAAATTTGAAAAGGAAATAGAGAAAAAAAGATGACAGGTGACAATGGCATCAGAATTGGAAAATACAACATATATACTATTATTATAATAAACATCATTGTGAAAGCTACCACGTAAGGAATATTCTGGACTGTTCTAGTTTCGTTTTATCTTTTGAGATTATCCCAGGTGAGTCTATTATGTGATTTTCTAGTAGTGTTGGGAAAATAATCCAACCAATCTTTTATCTTAGCAAGTAGTGATCGGTTGCTGATGTTTGCACAACTGATTTTCCTCTGCACATATGGTGATGTGTGGTCTAACCATTGTAGGGGATGCTGAAGGAAGAGCCAATACCAGAAATCAGGGATATGTAGTTAACAAACTAGTGGCATTGACAAGCAGCTGCAAGATGTTTCAGCTTCAGTGTTCGGGAGAGCTGTATGGTCAGTAGGCCAGTTCACTGACATTGGCCTTTAGCAGCAGAGACAGACTCACAGTAAACATGTTCTGAGAGTGAAAATACTAATTGGCATGCTGCATTGAATTACCCTCTCGGTTTCCTGGTGTAAAACTCCACCGGAGCATTGAAAATGCCCTTCACTGTGGACAGCTTGTTGTGTAAAGAGTGGTTGACAGACAAGGCAGCTGAGGCTGCAAACGGATTGCCAGTTTGTGATAAATGTCTTGTTGATCTAAGTAAATCAAACAACATTAAATGTTTCTGCATCATTTTGTAGCAAACTTTAAGATAAATTTTTGTTGATGATCACTTTTCTATTCAAATTTACACTCATTCAGATCAAGCCCTGAGAACTAAGGATGGGTAGGGGATAGTGCAGTGTGGTCTTTCCTGTCCCATCACAAAGCATTGTGGAAGGCCTCTCAGCACTCAGGGACTGATGTCAGAATAACATCTTCCCTTGACTCCTCTCTCAGGAGGTAGTTGCTTTGCTGTTTTTTAACTGCTATCATACATCAAGAAAAATCTAATATCTTTTACCTCATTAAATTTTATATTCAGTAAAGACTGACTATATTAATGAACCTTTGAACCATTATACTCTTTTTTCTTTAGATTTTTTTTCTTTTTAAAGGGGCTATATGAAGATTAAAGTCAATAAAGTCACTATGATATGCAGATATTCTTTTTCCAAAGATCATCTTTTATTTAGCTTAGCAGCATGATTTAAACCACCAAATATCTTGGTTTAAAGGTGGGTTAGTTTGATGTGCAGGGCACTTACAGGTGGAATGACTTGTGTTACTTTTCTAAAACAGGATCTTTTAGAGATACTTAGGATGGGACATTTTACAGGAAGTCCTTACAATATAATTTAAAGAACAGACTAAGGGAATTGATTTCTAGAATGGGATTAGTCTCAATTAACATTAACTTTCTCCAGTTAAGGTTTCTCACTCTCAGTTAATTATCTAAGTTCCTAATCCATTCAACAGAAATCTAGTTGACATAATTGACGTAACTTAGGAAATTACTCTTCTGAACAAACATATGCGTCTACTTTAAGATGAGATTAATTGTTGTCTCAAAGTTATCTCCTGTAATGACTAGATTTTGGCTATGGAAACCTTTGGAGTACCAAGCATCTCCAGAGGAAAAAAAAAAAGATAAAGACCACCTTCTAATAGCAAGGCTCTTCTGCTCCAGATATTACCTTTGTGTATTGTTTTCCTTAGATTTGGGTTTTCTGAAAAGAAGGCAAATGACAGGGTTCAGTCATGTCCTTGGATCAAAGTGGTCTCATTATGTTGTAGTACATGCTGACTAGGTTAATGGCCTTGTCTTGAGATAAAGATTTGTATGCAAAAATCCACAGACAAAACTGCAGCATTTGGCACATCAAATATAAGGCACTAAATGTATTTACTGATTACTTTTACGTTCAAGAACTCCTGCTAATAATATAAAAGGTCATAGATGACCGAGCTGGAGCACTTCAGACTTCAGGGAGCTAATTAGGGAGAGCCCCTCCAGTATACTGTCTTTAGGGTAAACAAGGGAGGTTCCTCAATCTCATCTCATATTTATGTGGTATCTTATCTTCCTATGATTTACAAACATTTCATTCACTCTTTTTATTTTACTGTTAGGTAACTGATAAACAGAGAGGATAAACTGTCCTAAAGATTTAAGAATTAGTCAGTGGTAGATCTCAATGGCAATTATTTATCTAAATATATTTGAGTATCTGAGCCTCACCATTTCATTGTTTGTAATTCTCTGCTCTAGCATTACTTTAAAGTTATCTGATTGCTGTTCATTGCTGCTATTCCTGAATGTTACTCCCTTAATAGTAACAGAGATGTGCCTCATCTTCACAATCTGTTATTGGATGTACACCAGGCCTACTTTGCCACTTGAGCAATTGCTGTTGAATTCTGAAGTGTTTCTGTTTGGGTGAGGTACAGATAATTATCTGCTAAATAGGAACCTCTAAAGAGAGGTAACAAACTTCTCCAAGTCTCAGAGTGCTATGAAGCTGTATATGGAAACACTGCTGCTGTCAGTTATGATATTGGACTTAAAATAAAAGTGAAAAATATGGTGCCATCCTAAGATAATGCAGTACATTTCATATATAGCACAGCTTGATACAAAATGAGGAGCAGAGCAGAGTGAGACTTGCTGAAAAAGCTGCTGTGCTGGTTTTGGCTGGGATAGAGTTAATTTTCTTCATAGTAGCTGGTATGGGGCTGTTTTGGATTTGTGCTAGAAACAGTGTTGATAATACAGAGATGTTTTTGTTATTGCTGAACAGTGCTTACACAGAGCCAAGGCCTTTTCTGCTTCTCACACCATCCCGCAACCGAGTAGGCTGGGGGTGCACAAGAAGTTGGGAGGAGACACAGCTGGGACAACTGACCCAAACTGAACAAAGGGATATTCCATACTATATGACACTATGCTCAGCATAGTGGGGGAAGAAGAAGGAAGTGGGGGACATTCAGAGTGATGGCATTTTGTCTTCCCAAGTAACCGGTAATGTGTGATGGAGCCCTGCTTTCCTGGAGATGGCTGAACACCTGCCTGCTGATGGGAAGTAGTGAATGAATTCCTTGTTTTGCTTTGCTTGCGCGCATGGCTTTTGCTTTCCCTATTAAACTGTCTTTATCTCAACCCATGAGTTTTCTCACTTTTACTCTTCTGATTCTCTCCCCCATCCCACTGGGGGGTGAGTGAGCGAGCAGCTATGTGGTGCTTAGTTGCCAGCTGGGGTTAAACCATGACAGCTGCTAAGAGAGAAGCATGCAATGTCAGGTGGGAAAAACACTATCAAGCCAAGTAAGAAAAGCACTGCAATGTATCACAGTATGAAGTGGTTGTTTCCTCACATGTACAGCTATGTTGTTACACCATTACCATCAGTAGAGAAGAAGGAAAAGGAGATTCATGGTCTTGTTTTTCATGGTTTTGTGTAACTAGTAAAAAAGGCAGTGTATATACTAGATAAAATAGTTCAAACCACAGACAGCAGAATTTAAGAAGAATCTCAAACTGGAACCATGATGGCTGAAGTGGATAAAAGAGTGTGAGATCATAATCATTACTATATTTTCTGTCTTGTCAATATTATTATTTACCAGACTTTTTTCCCATTTCACTCATTTAAAATCTACGATATATTTGTAGCTGATAGAATTTAATGGTCACAAGAGAGTCAGAAAATTAGATTAAAAATACTATTTTTTTAACGTAAATTCTGTAATGACCAGAAGTTTGGGTTTAATAAAGAATGTTCTGTCAAATGGCAGATATTTTAAAATATCTATTGAATCTTTTTTCTTTCTTTTTAACATTTGCAATAATTGTGTTTCTAATACACAATCACCTTGTGGATTTAAATTGATTTCTGATGTTTGATTATCTCACCAAGTAAACTCACAAAAATAAACATTAGAACTATCTTTGAAGGAATATTCCTAGAAATATTTTCAGTCATGAAAAATGAAAAAAACCCACCTGTCTAACAAGATTTTAATTTTCTTCTTTAAGAGTGTTCAGTATCTGGAGACTGAAGGAGGACAGCTGGATTCATATGGCCAACTATAGCTTTTTGAGGAGACTCAATAATAGCATATGTATATTCATAAGGAAAAACATTCATTTAGTTCTTCAGGAGGAGGGTAATCACCTCAGTATGCAGATTTTTGCAAAATCTTGTTCAGTCACAAATTAACTTCATCTATATTTAGCTGAGATATGATAAATCCACTGAGTTTACACATATCCATTTATATAACATTTGGGAGGAAAAAAAGCAATAGACAGTTAAACAAAAGGACTATAATTATCCACACATATTTGGCCAAGGCAGATGTCAAGTCACTAAGAGTAATTCTGGTGAGATACATCACACTTTAGTATTACTTTTGATTGCTATAGTAATTAATTTAACAAATTTGTACACTCTCAATGTAGTTTTCTATGAAAATCTCTAAAACCAGGAAAGTCTTCCAAAATTATTTTTTTTTAATCCCACTGGACTTCAGATTTGAGGGATTACATTTCTGAGAATATTTAGGAAATTTAAAATCTAAATCCAGTTTTGAAAAAGGACTTTTAATTATATAAGGAAACATTTTCTTATGATTCAGTACAGTCTCACTTGAGCTAGTTATCATGGGTACTGAAAGTAGTTCAGCTGTGCTAAAAAGAAACTAAGAACAAGTGACCTTCTCAAACATTTTCTCACTTTCTTGTGTGGATTTTGTAGTAGTGACTCTTGTGAAGACGCAACCTGTAAGCACTTTTTAAAACCTGCTTAGATTTTCCAGATGCCTTTGAAAATTCGGTGCTGAACTATGGTTTATGTTAACATCATTTGTTCAGAATTCCAGATACAAAGAGTAATGCACAGCTGTACATTGCACATTTTATGTGTTTTAATTAATAGATTTTCATGATGATGTAGGTGCTTTACTACAATAAATCTTGGAAAGAAATATTATTGATAACTTAGAAAAACAGTAACCTTAAGTAACACAGTTGTTCCAGTGCCATTCATTTCACTGGTCATTTTAAATGAAAAATTCAGGTCCAGACCATCAGCTGATAAAACTAGCTTTACCAATTGGTGCTCTGAGCCAGGATGTGTTAGAGATTGCTCAAAATGACCCAAAGGCATGGCATTCACAATGTGCAGAGGCATCAAGAGGCTTTTTTCCCTTCCCCTTTCCCACGTGAACCTTTCATAAGAATATGACAATTGTGTTAATATTACAAAAAAATCTTGTTTAATCTCCAGTGTTTACAATCACAGTCATTACTTACTTCCATTTTATTGTCTACTGCACAAAAATATAATAAAAGGAATAGATCTTATAGAGCAAACAGATTACATATGTATTAACTTTGGTCACATGAGCAGGAATGCTAGCTTTAAAAAAAATACTGCTTTTATGCTTAAAATCAAGATGTACTTCTGTGCCTGCAATTGTGGACCACAGTGGAGATAATCCACTCTGAAGGTACTGAACCCTTTAAAATACTCCAAGTTTTATTCAGTAAATTGTATTCATTATTTATTCAGGTAACTGTTTTCTTTTTTAAACAATAAAGAAAAAGGCACAAAAGTCCTTAGAACTATTTCAGTGTTTTGGAACATGAATTCTAAAAGGTGTACAGATTTTTCATGATGACTTAAATATTTCTGAGGAGCAACTAGATAAGAATGTATAATTCAATAAAATAATCGTGGCTGCTGAAAAGGAGGGCAGATAAAGAAAGAAAAAACATATTTCATCTAAATTGTTTATAGGGCTTTTTATGCTGTCAAATATGACTGGTATCATTTGACTGATATAAATTACTATTGATTTCCAGGCTCTGAGAAACCTTTTAGGCCCTGAACACAGATTTTAATCCTTTTTGATTTTTAAGTAAGATTTTTTCTTTTGGATTATCCTTTGCAGAAGGTTTTATGAAGTCATTCATTTGATTATCTCATAATAATGGCTGTAGTTAAACAGTACATTTACGGAAGATGAGAAGGAACTGCCTCGTCAGAAAGAATTTTACTTCTAGAGATAAGGCCCATATCCATTCAATCTGCACTATATATATTGATGTCAGTAGAAGTTCAATTTCTCACAGACTAAATGAATGCATTTGATAGAATTTGTGTCAATGGCATAAACAGTAGCTGTTTGGAGGCATGAAAATCTAAATAAGCTAGCAGAATTAGGTTCATAGACCTACTAATGGTTTGTAAAAATGTGTGATGAAAAGGATCTCGAAAGATCAGCTTCTCCAAAGCCTTTTTTCATAAGCAGACTCCAATGATATCCTGAAGGAGTGTTCACAACATGATGTAACACTTCTTTTATTTAATCTAATGGATCATATCATATCCTGCTCTAGTAGTTAAAATATTCAGTAGTCTAGCAAACATGCAGGCACTAGGCTCTGGATCACTAACATGTGTGGGCTATTTTCTGCGAGACATTTCAGTATTGCTGATTCCTATTTGAAGCCATATGGAAGGAGAAGCAAGTTGGAGCATTGGTGCAAGCATTCCTTCACAAGGAAAGTCATGAACACATCTGGTCTGTTACCTTACAGAACTTGGGAGTTAATTGAACAAATATATGCAAAGATTTAGTGTGTTTGAAGAGATAGGGGTTTTAATCTATAAAACTGGCTAAGTTTAATTTTATTCCTGCTACAAGAGAACAGTAACTTGAAGGTCACGTATCACTCTCATGACCTATTAAAATCAATAGGCGCCTTTCCATTGACTTCATTGTATTTTGGATGGGGCCCCAGTTCAACAGTAACCTCTTATTCTGCTTATTGTGCTGACGTACACAAAGTCTTAAATGTTGCTATGAAGCGTCACCTTTGGTACATGAATTCTGTAATAGTAAAACTGCCATTTATAGTAGATCTTAAAGACAATGGCTGACGTACTTTCTAACACATGTAAGACAAAAAGCCCTGCAGATCAAAATAAGCATTTCAGAAGAAAATCAGTGCTCCAGAAGGAAATTTGGCCATTGCACTAGAAATCAGCAGAGGCAGGGTTAAATACAGTTGATGTTACTATGTGAAACATCAATGCATGACATTTCACAGCAGTTAGCATGCCCAGATGCCCCCAGAGCCCAGCTCGTTCCTCCTCCATTCTCCACTGCACTTTGAACAGTAAGACACTGCTAACAGGCAGCTAGCCCATGTGCTTTTGAGACACTTTCCAGTAAAAAAGAGCAACACATGAGCTGGACTTTTGTCAAATCCTTTCTGGAAATCTGAACATGTGATGTCCATTGAATCCCATTTTTGTCTCCTGTGATAGTCTTGTCTTCAAAGAAACCTAACCAGATGGTGAAGCCTGCCTTTCCTTTCTTAGAGGACATCAGTCTTTGCTCACGCTGTGTATTTCTAAGTGTTTTTCCTGTTTTGATCTCTGAGAAAGACTTTTTAAGACACTTCCTGCAAGTGAAGTTTAACGAGATTCTCAGGTATGTTCCAACTCTTTTGTTAACCCATGGCTGCGTGATAACCACCTGAACCTACTGAGTTTCAACTAAGACATCTTGCAAAAGTAATACATGCAGAAGCTTCCCTACCACTCTGGTCATATACCTCAGCTCACCATGAGTAAATAGTAATGACTTCCATTTATAAGAGCACCTTTTAACCCCTAAGATCCCAACGGTTTTACAAACTATTGTCCTGATTCTGCAGTCATCTACTTCAATAGATAGAGGACAAAGTTCTATTCCCAGAGATGGGTAACTTCAAACATCACAGAAATCACAGGAGGGACAAAATTTTTCTGGTACAAAGTAGAATAAAATAACTGGTTAGGAAGAAATTTATGTTGCTGTCATTTTAGAAAATTCAGATGTAATTTGTTCAGCAAGTTGAACATTATCACTCAAACTACAATTTGGCTGAAAAATAGAAATCAAGATTCCAACATTTAAACTGAAGCCCAGTAGTTTTTGAATGAGCATGTGTTTTAAATTTAGTCTTTGAACATATTTTTCCGTATTTCCTATGTTTCACAAATGCATGATCAATATAGACTCAGACTGTTCTCTACTACTGGATTACTGTTGCTACCTCAAAGAGCAATTACGTATTCTTGGGAAATCTCCTATTCAGATACCATCCAGGCCAAACCCTTTTTAGCCTTTAAGAGTGCAAAACAATGCTGAAAGTTATGCTTGATCACATTATATTCATTCATGACAGCATAAGAGCAATAATAGCAGTGAAATTGTCTAACAATTGTCTCCTTACTTCTTTTGGAAGGAATAGTCTTTCAGAGCCTCATTTGTATTAAAGTCTTTGTTTCTCTTCAGTCAGAAAACAACAATTGTCCATGTGGACTTAAGGCAAAATCAGAATTTTAACTGAGAGATTGTTGAGGAATATGAATCCATTTCCTTCAGATAATATAAACAAGTGTATATTCTATGTCTATGTTTTATAGTATGCCATAACAATGTAAGCTCTTACAGATATACCAGAGAAAATTCTGAAGTAAAGCTATATTATTTGTTGATGACACTTACATTGCAACTGAAACAACATTCCACTGTGAGATAGGAAGCACCCAACAGACATCAGTTACTGACAGAACTAGGTGAACTATTTGCAATGAATAATTTGACAGTTATAGTCCTCTACTGTCTTTGGAATCTATCAATAAATAGAACACAGTATTGTTTGTTTGTTTGGTTTTTTTGCTGTAATTAGTAATTATTAAAAAAAGAAAAGGTTTGAGTATTAACCTTGTCATGAACAATGTGATTTCTGTTATTTATTAGGTCACTTAGGGTACATGATATTGTTTCTGTTCTATAAATGAATGAATCAGATTATTTGATCAAAATACAACTAATGACAATACAGAATAAAAGCTGTTTATTCATGCACAAATGTCCTTGTTTTTAGGCAAATATAGGGGATCAGAATAGTAGTACTGAGAAAAATTTGCACTATTTCCCAGAATGACTGTTTGCACAGTACAACTGTAACAGATGGGTAGCAGCTACTCAGGTGGCTGAGGAGAAAGTTGTAAAAAGATAACTGAATGACAAGTCAAATTTCAGCTACTACAGTATGGGGTTGAGAGGGCTTATGTTTAGCTAACTGGCCTAAATCAGGAACTCTACCTCCAGTTCATGTCTCAGCTATAGAAAGTTTATATATCTTGGAATTTAGTTCCATTTAGTGAACAATCTTTGAATTCTTATCTGTGAATAAACCACAATCAATAATGTGTCTTTTCTTCTAACCTTTGCCTTTCTTGTCTAAATTCTGAGACAGAGGCATTGTGTTGTTACGCATATCTTGTTCAATATAGTGTTGGTCTTGGTGGAAGAACTTGTATGCAGTAATAAAACTAATGCTTGTTATAAAATATAGTAGAGAAATTGTATGCATTTTGCTCTATTAATGTGTGTGTCTGATTTTAACTGAAGAGTTTATTTTGTTTAATATTTATTAACTGAAAACTGTACAGTTTTAGGTAATTTCAGTTCAAAGATTATAACCTGAGTATTAAGAACGTGTACAATTTACTGCAGTAATTAAAAAAAAAAAAATCCACTTTCTTTCCGTTAAGTCTTTTGTCACTATTGTTATGTGTTGGGACAAAAAGGGAGGAAGAAGATGAGAGTAAAGAGAGCCTGAACTATGCAGTACGTATAATTGCTTTTGGGTTTTCACTTAGCAAAAATTTGTGACTTATAATTTCTTTGTGCATCCAGGCCTGGGGGGATACATGGAAAAACTATGTAAAAAAGCCTAATTTAGATATGTTCTTGAGGGATGAATAATTAATATTTTACTGATTGTTTAGTTTTGCTAGAGAATTATGCATAAGGATGTATTCTTCTTTCTCTGCTTAAAATAACTAAGGGAATTAAAGGTTTCAGAAAGTAAATTCCAGAGGGAAAGATGTTTAAAGTTATGTGTTGCTTTACATAGAGACATAAGGCTGTAAAAAAGCACATGTTTTTTTGCTAGACAGAGGTTATTGTTGGTTCATCAGGTACAATGCCTTACTTCCATTATTGACCAACTCTTGTTTCTTCAAAAGAGGGTAACAACTTCTCACTCTGTACTTAGCCATTTGTGCTTGCCACATATAGAGAAAAGTATTCCTTGTTGTCTCGCAGTGATCAGTTTATGTCCTGAATTTATGTCCCTTTATGTCCTGTATTTTCTTTTGCATAGCATTGACAACTGCAAATATTTGGTAGAAAATCATAAATGTATATAACTTTCCAAAAATGAAATATTTAGGCATAGGAAAGAAAAATGTAAAATGATACACTGCTTTTCAGCATTAGTTTTGAAACAGCCATGCTTATGGTTAAGGACAACTTCCTCCTTTACCACATCTTCCCTAATTGTACTTCCCTGAAAGTCTGATAAAGCTGCTACTCATAAATGATTCCCTAACAGTTTCTGATGGGGTATTTCCATTTAAATATGATGGCAAATTTTAAAAGACAAATTGATTACACTTCTAGCTGACCATCAAGTAAATTGGTATTAGCCATAAGCATAGTCATTTAAAAGTCTGGTTGCCTCTTTTTTGTTTTCTTCTTCATCATCTGTCATCAATTCACAGATTGGTCATATAATAAATGCTTGTTTAAATTCTGTTCATTATAACAAATATATTGGGTAGCAGGTATCTCCAATCTTTTCTGTCCAAATTCAGATAAGAATATAAGAATGGCTGTAGTGGGTCAGTTTGTCTGCCCCAGCAATATGTCATACAGAGCTGTAAGCAGGTGCCAACAGAATAACAAGAAAAGGGAAAGCATGTGTTAATAATACCTTCCAATAATACTCTTCTGACCTTCAAGTATTTTTACCTCAAGACATACTTGAGGGGATTTTCATGTGTTTAGTAACCCTCAGTTCAGTTCTGTTCAGTGTCCCCTGCGTCCATCAAAACTTTCAGCAGCTACACCATCTTTTACTCAGAGTGAAGCAAAATACAAGTAAACCAACCCAAAAGACTCATATCCAACTGTTAATTAACTTGTATGCAACAAAACATGTTTTCCATGACAAAAAATATGCTATCTTACATGGCTAGTCAAAAAGACAGTTCCTGTAATTATGACCCAAAGTATAGCACGAGACCTAGTAATATTAATTTCTCAGTACCTCGTAAATGAACATGCCATTATCAGTCAGTTGTCCCAGGATTTATATCAGGATGTCTGGAAAACCATATACAGGGAAAAGGAAACCTTTAGCTCATGTAGAAACACAGGTTTTTTGTTTGAGAGAAATGACAGGGCTCTTGGCCACAGAAAACTGATGTTGGCAACAACTGTCCTTGTGGAGAACTGAGCTGTCAGCTTGTTTTCTCTTTGCCTCTATACTGATATAATTGAATTATTGTGGCTCTTGCCTATTTTCAGTTTGATTGAAATCTCTTCTTAGAAGATGAGTTTTACATGAAACAGAGCTCCTACGTCAAGGTCTCTCCTGATGTTGGTATGAAATTCAGAAAGACATTGTGGAAGTGTCATGCCCTCCTTCTATATACTCCTTTCAACTAGTACCTAAATGGAGATTATTTGATATCTGTCATCATAGAGTAATAGTAATTTGCTGTTGAAACTTATCATTCAGTCCATATAGATCTGCATTTTGAAACCTTGCAGGTACATCCTTTGAATTCACACATTCATGACTGTATTCAAAGTACTGTAACACATCAGGAACGTGACTGTCACTTATTCCTTCATCATGTTACCTTAGCATATGTGTATTTCACATTTACATTAGCACATTGCTTCATGTTTTGCCCTGGTTTGACTGATATTCAGCATACTAAATTACCTGAGTTCTTGAATATCTTTAACTGATTATAGCCTTGAGACACCCTCTGATAAATGACTGTGTTCTAATTTTCAGAAGCAAACACTCTGATAATCAAAGGAACCTTCTGTTTATGCACTTCTCATCTGGCAGTATCACCAAACTGCTTTTAAATTAGTCTGGGAGCTTTAAAATTTATAGGCTTATAAATATTATTATCTAGTTTAATGTTTGAAGTTATAAATCCTTTTTATTCCATGTCAGTTATTTTGTTTTAAGTTTATTCAGATTTCTATATCATCTGATTGGCTTCTATTCCAAGACAATTCATGGCCTGAAGAAAACCTTTTTTAATATAATTTTGAGAAAGATTTAATTATGACAGTCAGATCCAGCTAGTAACTGGTTATAAAAGCCATAAATCACCTTTCTCAGGATGATGAGGTGATGAGGAGGCTATAAAACATTACAGAATGGTGTGTTCTCTAGAAGCCTCTATCTATGTCAACCACCTATTTCCAGGATTCAGCATAGATTTTAGGGGACACCCCAAACCATTTTTGAGATGCAGTTGGCAGAGAAGTTCTAGGAAGCAATTACCATAGCAATAAGAAAGATGTTGGCTTTTATTTATGAGTTAGGGCACAAATCTTGGCAGGGAATTCTGATCAGAGATTGGAAGATCCTTGAGTACAATTGAATAGCCTGACCATTCTAATTATAATTCACAATCTTATTGCAAATAAGAGGTTTTGCTGCTCTGAGAGGAGCTTCTGTAGGTCCAGAAATTACATCTTAATTAAATGAATCATGGCTAAAACTTACATAAAACATGAGAAGTCCTAGCTGTGGTGAATACCCAGTTTCTCATTGACAAACATTCTATTGGAAAGAAATTCCTATTGGACCCAAAACCCAGCATCAATATGAGGCCAGATGAATATAGGATTGATTTTTTCCCCCTTCTTTTTAGTGCATTGATAAAAGCTGATAAGAAGTTGACATCTTCAGCCTCACAAATAAAAATGGAGCTGCAAAGAGAAAACGGATTCTTCGTGATCTTCCCTTTTAAGAATTAATAATATGTTAATAAAAAAGAAATAGATGACATAGAGAAACAAAACATAATTTGTGTATCTAGTAACACTTAAATTTGACCTGTTCATTCTGTTTGTTCATTGTCAAGAAATCATACAAATTTGAATTCCAAATTAATAGGACTGAGTGAACAACAGCAAATTAGGCTGCAACTTTCTTGCCTTCAAAATATATGTGGTGTGGTCACATTAACTTTCACCTCTGCCATATAGACTGAAAGCTTAATTTTCAGCTCAGGTAACCTTGTACACTTGTTGTAGCAGGTTTCATCTGTGGATTAGGGAGTAATTTACACATATTAGCCCAATTTCACTATAACTCATGAAGCTCAGGATCAGAGAAGTTCATCCAGTACATAGTGAAGATGCTTGTTTAATTTAAGCTAGCAATAGTCACTTTCTTTACAAACCATGAACAAGGCCTCCATCTTGTGAAAAAAATCTCAGCTTGATGATCCTTACTGATCGATATGCAATCCTGAAATGCATTTTCACTTTTTAACAAAAATTATGTGGTTTGTTGGTTTATTGAGAATATTTTGCAAAGCACTTGTAGAACCTTTATAAATGGAGTTTGAAGGGTGCTGTACTGGTTGATTTAACCTTTGTGAGCATATAGTTAAAACGAAACATGAAGTATTTCAACATAGCATGGTACAGTGCCATTCAGGGATAACCAAATTAGTTTTAAACAAAGCTATTGTCTAAGATGCAGTGTAAAAATGTTACTGTCATCGTGTGTGATCTATTGACATATCGAGATAGATTAAATGGTTCCTTTAGCTCGCCTGATCCCTGCCTAAACAAAGCAGAACTAATTCTTGGCTTGTTGTGATAAGAACAGTAAGTCCATAACAACAGTATGCATATTTTAAAAATCTCAAAAATGTATTACAGGATAAATCAAAACCATTTCATCTATTTCATTCATCTATGCCCACAAAAATTAAGTCTTCTTATGGCACTTTATGCTTGAAAATGCAAAAAAGCTGGACTGCAGCCTGGATGTTTAAGAATGTGCTTCCTTCCTTCTCTACTCAAACCCAAACAGATCTCAAAGTGATTTACAAAGTTGAATATTCTTATTCCCATTTTTTTACTGAACGTGTTAGAGTAATTGAGGCTTAGAAACATTAAAATGACTTGAAAAAGTTCAAAGAGCTTATGACCTTGCTAGTCAGTCACAGAATAAGAATAGAAGCCAAGATCACTGGCACCCGGAAATGGCCATTAGGCTATGCCTTACAGCAATGCTTGCAGTAGAATAAAATCATTCTTCATATGGCTTTGAAGCATGTATTTCAAAGCCTGTGGTATTATGGAATCACTGAATACAGAATTACCAGTACAGAGAGAAAGCAAAAATATTAGGTCGTGTAGTCTGTCCTCCAACTAGCATGGGATTTTTAAATTTCTCAGCATTTTTTCAAGTATGACATTAATTGTTCATCTCATATAGCAAACATATGAAATAATCAGGGCTAAGATACCATGTTTGTGATGTAAATGCATCACACAAATACAGTCACTTTTTGACACTACAATTCAGAAAGAAGTAAGATTAATTTAGTGACCTCCTTTATCAATCATAAAATACTATCGTCTCTGTCTATAGTTAATAGTTGGCAGATGGACTGATATCTCAGATACTTCACACTAGATCTTGGAAGTTGCTTTTAGCTTTGTTGAATTGTGTCTTATTTTTGTTGTTACTGTTCACAGATGACACTTTCCGTTAGGTCCCCAGAGCCTGGCTTTTATCCCTTCCTTTTGAAAACAACAACAGCTAAATAAATAAATAAATAAATAATCATATTCTGATCTGTGGTTTGAGAAATAATGACTTCTTCCTTCTGAACACCTTGAAATGCATTTGAATCTTCAATGATATCCAAGGTCGGCTTTTCTGCCTTCCCCTCCCACCCCTACCCCAGCGATTCTGACAGACTAGGAGGAAGGAGAGCTCAGATTTCAGCACAGTAATTTGAAGTGTTAATTGGGGAATACTGCAGTGACCTTGAAATCCCTGTTTCTCCCACATTATGTGTTGGGATAGCCGCAAACTAACCCTATGGTAGAATAAGGGATAAAGCGAGAAAAGGGAGAAAATCATCTCCCGGTATGCTCATCATTAATCAGAAGCATGACTCATGTTTGCTTAAAGAAATATATCAGTAACAACATCAGCCTTCAACAGTGAAGATTTGTGAGCAGAAAGGTTGCTGTGTGATATTGCAACAGCTAGCGTACCTTCCCTGCCTACTTTTGACAAGGTAGTGAAAGGATTCCTTGAGATGTAGATAAGAAGGCGCCAACTCTTCTTCCTTTCCTTCCTTAGATATATTTCTGTGAGACTGAACTTAAATATTTTATTCTTAAAAGTCCTCATGGTTCTGAATACCAGTGAAAGAATAATTCTCTCAGACTTTCAAATAGGGTTTCAGATAGATCAACTGCAGATGCCGATCTCCATAGGACCATTAAAGTCATGTGCCTGAAATTACCACCTGTTCTTGTTCAACTACCCTTTTGCAATAATTTCTCGTGAAGCTTGCTAAACAATGCAGAGAGTTACATTTCTAAGACATAAATTCACAGAAGAGAACATATTTAGAACTAGAGTAGAAGCAACTCCCAAAAATTAAGCATGGAAATACTGAAGAGTGGGAATATAGTTAAAGCTGCAGTTCCTCAAAGAGGACTTAAAATCTCAGATTAATAAAATCATCAGACCAGAGTCTTCTGGACTATCCATCCAAACTACTCTTGTCTAAATGGCTCATGAAGCAGCTTCTGAACCACTCTAGTCTATACCAGTTTATTAAATTAAACCACATTTGGCACCATTTTACTGTGATTCAATAATCTGTGAATGACCAAGCAAGGAACTACTTCACAAGCCATTCAGATACCTGCTTGTGTGGACCACAGCCTCCAGAAAAGAAACAAGTAGCGCAGGCTGGTAACTGCTTCTGCTGTCTCACTCTAGTTTACCTGGGTTCATGTTGTCAAATACTACATACTTTTGAGATGTTATCTATGCAACTATTCTTTCAGCCCAGCCAAAACACACTTCTCAATATTTGCTAGTAATTCATGTGGATGAGTCCCTGGTTAGTGTGCTGGCTGTGTCTGCAGTTCTTAGCTTTTGTATCAGTGAATTATATAGGCAGCCTACATATTTAATGTTGGTCGAGAATTTGAAACCTCATAAACACTAGATAACCACTGTTATTCAAGGCTGATATACTGTCTAGCTTTATAGTGGGATCAGAGATGGTAATAAAATTAGGCCTGGAGCCAAGAAGTTTGGGTGACTTAGAAGTTTCAAAGGCAGCTCCAATACCTCACATGAGAGGAATTGGAACGATGGAAACAGAATGATTCTTGTTGCAGAAGAATTTCTCAAATCATTGTACTAGGTACTTTTTGACTTTGTGTCTTAGCATTTGAAAAACATCCTCAGAGTCATTTTGAATTTTGATACTGCTTAGCTGTACAATTATGTATTTAGGCATTTCTTTCCCTCTTTGAGCATTTCACAACAGATGCTGTAGAATAACTTTCATTGTGAGACTTCTCACACATCATATTTAAAAAAATGACAGGCTATACTTGAAGATATCCTTGTCTAAGATGTAGATACACAGCCCCGGCTTTAACACAGAACCCTAGAAAGGACCTAGCATGGAAAATACTGGTGATAATAATACTTTTTACTGTCTACATAAAAGTATTATTGAGGTCAGTTTGAAATCAGAGTGAAATTATTGGTCAACTTTCTTTCTTTGTGGACGAGTTCTGATTTTGTCAAAGATAGAGGAGATTTCACCTTTATGTGAAGTTTAATCGGCAACTGTAGCTCTAGCAGCATTCAAAATTAGTGCCTTGTGTTTATCTTTAACTATTTTAACATCATCTACTCTCAGTATTTAACATCAGTAGGTAAGGACTTTGATTCAGTGAAAGCTTGACATGTTCTGGAGATCTGGGTTTTCCCTCGATTCTGCATTTTTCCATTGTTTATGGTTTATAAAATGTGGATTTCCTTTGTTCTGAATTTATTGCTTAAAACGAAGACATAAACTGTACATTTCTAGCCACCCATCAAACAGAAGCAAATGTCTTCTCAAAGTCTGGAAGCAATTGAGTTGTGCTAATTTAAAAAAAAAATAGCTATAAAAAACTATGTCTTTTGAAGAATTACAACTTCTGTCTTAAGAAGACTTCCAGGAAGTTTAAATGTAAGTTACATTGACAGAACAGAGACTTAATTCAGTTTTTCTTTCAGTGTATAAATGAAGGTCTCTAATTCAAAGTGTGGACTCGAGATATTTTCAGTTTTGCCACATTAGTGAATAACTGAATGGAACAGAATGAAAATGGTGATGCATCACTGCAGGATGATACATCACAAAATACGGTTTATTCACTTATCTTGACAACTGAACTGCACTTTTAACTATTTATGATAATGCCTTCATAATATAGTAGTAAATATTTTATAAGGTATTTTATGAAAATAACAAAGCCTTATAAATTCTGCACTGCACACAATAAAACACTGCAGCATGCTGCTATGAAACCTTTGCCAAGAAGCAGGGAACATGGAGGCACTTCATATGTAAATCGTAAAGCCTGCAGATTATTAAAATGCAGCTTTTTCTTGTAATTTTTGAAGAAATAGCAGTGTGAAGTTCAGTAGCAGAATCAGATCACATTTCTATCCTTTATAAAAGCATGGTTCTTTCAATGAAGAGTAAAATGCTTATAATGGAATACAATTTTCACCTTCAGCTCTGTTTCAAATTTTCTACATACAGCCTGAAATTGTGACAATTGCTTCTGCAGAACTCCAGATATATTAATGTCTCTAGTCTTTGTTATACACATGTAATTAGATAAATGTAATGTACAGGCTTGCCAGAAGAGCTATAAATTAAGGACCTTAATTTAAGCAAGATAGTCACTTGACATATGTTTATTCTTAGGTGCATGAGATTTGCTTACATTTTCAAGATATTCTCATAATAAAGATGAAAACCTGGAGGCTAGATAAATACTGGTACTCTGCAGCCTAACTCTTTTGAATGTTACCTCTGGTTGTTTTCCCAGAGTTGGATTTTATAAATATAAATATCAGAAACATGTCCAAATTATTCTTATAGACTTGTTAATTTCCATTATCTAAGTGAACCAAAAGTTTTTACCAAGTGAAGCACAAATGAAGTAATGAAAGTACCATACTTCTCCTATCACTGCAATGGCAATTAGAGCAGGCAGACTGCTAGGGAAAGAGAGCTAAATAGGCTTTAGGAAACAAACAATTCTTATGGAAAAAAAAATCTTTATGTGGCTGATTTACCAAGACAAAATAAAATGGAGCAAAAATGTAAGTATTTTTTAATTGCTTTTTTATTTGAGACAGAGAGAAGAAAAACTCTCTGCATGACAAGAACTTAAAATAGCATTTTTTTACTAGGCATGTTATTTTAATTCTTTTTTTCATAGTAATTGAAGTAGGTGTTTAAAATGAAGATATTGTGTTGCATTTGGATCTAGCCTTACACTGTCAAGAAAATTTGTCAGAACTGTATATATAGAGAGAGTATGGTCAATATATAAAGAAAATCAACACTAAAATCAGCACTAAATGATTCATATAAAAAGTAATTTTAGAAAATATGAAAAACACTGTCATGATCCTTTTTAGAAAATCCAGACTGCTTTAAAATACCTGAGCAGTAGAATTTGTTAACAAAGGTTGTCACCATATGTCTTTCTTAATCTCCTGTCATGAGTTCTTTCCTCCAACCTCTGAATTAGTTCTATTATACAAGATAGTTGTATTTCAAAGCCTCTATTTGGAGCTTGTCTGTATTCCTCAAAACTGCAAAGTTGGGTGGTGTAGGAGAGTAGAATTTAATCTCAACAATTTTCAAATACATCTGTTGGTTATTGTGAATAAATATCACAATAACTTTGTTGGACATATACGAAACTGTGAATACAGTCCTATTGTAAAAATAATTTATGGTTGGATAATGAGAGAGCAGAACCTCTGAATTGTTTTCTATAGATGCTTATATTGATAAAACAAAGATTGTAGCCACAATCTTTGCTTCACTATCATGCAGTTCAGGCAACTTTTATTATCTGAGTTTTCCAGAGCACAAGTGCATAGGCAGCCCTAGTAATTATATTTCATTTAATTTATTTTAGTCTATTTCAGGAAGTCCATTATCTTGAAGTTTCTGTAGCAAGCAGTTGGTGTAACATAGCACAGCTGGTACCTCTCATGGTGAATACTATGGCTTAGGTTAAACACTTCCCTTATTTTTTTATTTCTTTTTTCCTTCTTTTTTTTCCCCTGTGTTAAGTAGGTCAAGACAGGAGTTTATAGAAGAAATTAAATCAGTTTCACACATAGAAGAGATTTCCAAACAACTATAACCATTTATTTCTGACTTTCCATTGAGCAGAAATGAAATTCATAGCTTGCTTTTTTCATTTTTTAAAGTGCACTGGGAAGCCCAGATCTGGCCACCTCTGTGAAGGAATCCACATGGGTTTTTTTCCCAGCAGAGCCTTTCTTAATCGAACTGCATTTTATGTTGGGAAATTATTTTAGGTTCTATCTTCAGTGCATGCATTGGCTTTGCCTCCTGTTTATTCAGCACAGAATTGTTGCTCTTTCCATTTCTAACATGTAGAATATTTGCCATTTTCTTTTTTTTTTTCAATTTTCTCTGTACTTCCTGTTGATATAGCCTCATTTCATTAGGGATAAATATGCATTAGCTGTTATGAAGTCTCTTGTGTTTTTCTTAATAATATAAATGAACCTAAATATTACATCAAAATTCTCACTAAAAACTCCTGTTTGCATCAGTATACATGACTTGGATTAACATCATATTTCTTGCTAAAACTAAGGAGGCAATAGATCTACATATAAAACCTCCACCTGAAAGGTGGAGGAAATGGCCTGCCTTAGAAAAACAAAATTGTAGAGTAAAGGGAAGCAACCAATAATGTGCCAAGTTTCTTTCCTTCTTTGAGAATGGTCAAAAAAGATTAAAAAAAATCCAAACCACCATCATATTTAAAGTACGCCCTAAATTATTCCCAAAGGTAAAATGTCAGACTGATTTCTCATAAAACAAAGATTTGTCCTGCTTTACTCAGGGAATACGCTGATTTATCAGCCTAAATAGGTCCTAAGCAAAACTATAGTTCATGGTATACAGATAAAGGACTGATAATTTTCCTGTCCAAAGTATCAGCTTGCTGTGAAAAATGAGAACTATGGGATAGGAGCAAGAAGAAAGAGTAATCTTAATAGCTATGTGTGCAAGGATCTAATATGTTTCCAGAAGCAAAGCTGGAAAAGTCTCCTTATAAATTCTGAAGTTTTCTGCTCTGGACATACTTCATCACTGGTGTGCATATAGAACCAGCATCACCTCTCCATACAGTGAATATTCTAAGCAGCCTAAAGATCTGCGTTCAGCAATAGTAGCCTGAGCTGTAATTTCCTCTCCTGAAATGTGTTTATTCTTTCTATTGAAAAAGAGAGATGTAAAAACTAGCAGAAAAGACAATACTAGAGAAAAAAATGTAATTGTCATATTCGTACCAGCTGGTCGTCCCCCCCACATATTTGTATTTCAGTCTAATCTTAAGTCACCAAAATAAGAAAAGTGAGTATGATCTATCCTCAGCTGAATTTCCTTACTGTGTCACAGTTAGGGAGAGAAACTGCACAGAAGAATTTTCTCCTGGCCCTCTGGATGAAACCACAAAAATCAATGACCCCCAGTATTTCTCTTTTTTGTTTTTGCTGACAGCATAGCAGCTCACGAGCTACTTGTTTGACTAGTAACTCTATTTCTCTCCTTCTCAATGAAACAAATGACCCTCCCAATTATTTTCTAAGTTTCTGATTTAAACCCATTATCAGCTGGTAACCAAAAGGCAAGAAAACACTTGTGAGTGAATACTGTCAAAGCCATTAGTCAATGACAAAAGACACTAGTCTATACCTGGAACTATAGAAAAGTTCCAGGTATATAGTGCAAAGTTCTAGCTGTAACTTTTAAATTCTGTGTCTAAAAAATCTAATTCATATGTGAAAATTCCATTTTTTGGTAATAAAATGCTATAACTGCAGTATTATGCTTATACCTGGCTTGCTGAGACAAATCAGAAAAGGTGAGTCCGGCTGGCTCTCCAATATGTCCATTCACTCTCCTCAGCTTCCCTAGCATAACAAAGTGAGGGATTTATTTTTCTGTCTGCTGACACTAGTAAGAATATTTCTGTGATTTCATTGGAGGAAGAACTGCACTACTGAGGAAATAATTTGGGTTATTCCTCTAGTAATCTAGATATATTTAAGACTTAAAGGAAGTAATCCAGAACATAAATCTGCTTGAAGGTGGACCATAACAGTAAATTGCAGTATCAGGGAAAGGTGTGCTCTTTTAGAATCAGAGCAGCAGGCTTTTTGCAGTAGAAAAAGTCTAAGGTGAAAAATGTGACAGCAACAACAGATCTGGTCATATGTTGAGCAATGCTTTGAATTGTGACCTAACAGTTTAAACTTGATTCACTCATTGCTACTCTGCTCCTTTCATTTTATACTAGAAAAGAATCAGACAATATTGTGTGCTTTCATAAACACGTAATCAGCTGGTTTTTTATTGGAAGACCTCAGATGAAAGACCTAATGGCTGTTAATTTGTGTGTAGCTAAAGGCTTTAGCTGACAGGAATTTGATGAATACTGTAGGTATCTAGGATAGTGCTTCAACACTCCTGACAGTCATTATTTGTAATAGTGACTGAAGAAAATGTGACAAATAATAGATGCCTAGAGATTGAATACAGCTGAAAAATAAGTAGTAGATAACATCATGGTGTGTTTGCCATATGTGGCAAAGTTTATGAGGAAAGCAGCTGTACATATATTCTGTACCCAACAGTGCTCCACGTAACCTGTAGCTCTGAGTTACTACGAACAGCGTCATGGACCAGTTTCATGGAACCTGGCTCTGTTCTTGGCTGTCCTACCAAGTGTCTTTTATTATTATCATCATTATTATCACTCCTCATTCTTGTCTACCTTTTTATTTAGATTGGAATCTTTTAAAGAAATAACTGGCTATCATTATTTACATGTATTGGGGACAGCCAAATAGCCTCTTGATCATCTCTGGGGTCTTTTGGCAACTGCTGTCAAATAATAAATAACAATCTTCACACAAAGCAGATGTATATATGTAGGTGCACCTTTTGCATCTTAGGAACTCACGGCCCTCCTAGCTAGGGATCTTGCACAGAGAAATTAAATAACCTGGAGGGTGGTCTGATCCTAACTTTTGTGAGTGGGAGTGAAAATACTGTGTGCAGATTTGACAGCCACAGCCTTGATATTGTAACAACCTGCTTTTTAAGTGGGTAAACAAGAAAGGAAAAGTACTGTACAAAAATTTCTAAAAAGTTTCTTAATTTTTTTGTGTTTAAAGACACAAAATATGTTTATTTTCTCAATACTTCTCAATATTTCTTTGAGAGTATGAAAAGCACCATGAGTTGGTTGTACCATCCTTTACTTACAGTAGCTACATTTCTGTGCCTCAGGAGAATAAATAATGCAATATAATCAAAAGGAGCCAGTACTGAGTATAGTCATTCAAAAAGTCTTTTTGACACAATGACCCATAAGGTCATCTCAGAGAGAGCACAGTGGAACATGTTCTTCTTTAATGTCCATTTTCTTGTGTGTTTTTAAATTTTTTTTAAGCCTATAGAGTTTAGATCTCATATTTTGGGACCCCAAGTCATTTTCCAAACTGTCCATAGCACATGTAGTTTTCAGAGGCAAAAATGCTGAGTGCTTTTCTTCTGCAATTCACATTATAAACAGCAAAAAAAATGAAATCTCTGCAGAATAAAAATGGTTTCTTGTATTCCCTTCCCCCATGCCTTTTTTTTCCCAGTAGGACATGTATTGCTGTGCTTCGTTGCTCACTGACACTTCCAGCGAAAGCATGAATTCCAAGCACAGTAAAGCAAATGTTCAGGAATCTCCAGATATCATATTCGTACTATGCTGTTTTCCTAGTAGTCTGCAGACTACAAATCACTGCTCAAAAAATAACTAAGTCTTCCTCTTATGTTAGTTATGAGATGAAGATCTGGCTTGATTTAGCTGTGCAGTGAAGAGCCTGATCTACAAATGTACAGATTTTTAAATTGTGGCAGAACAGTATTTTAACATTTGCTGCAATGCTGTTAATTTTTTTTTTTTTTTTTAGCATTCCATCACATTCTAAAGGAAATTTAGCTACAAAGCTTATATATTGTCTCCATGATTTTTCCTATGGTAATTGATGTGTATTGAACAGTAAGTTCACTTTATCTTTTCAAATGTCCCATTATCAATTGCCTCCATTCACACTCTACATGAAAGTGAATGTCTGGAGTAAAAACATCTGGCTTGCTGCCACAATTTACTGTCTGTCAGTAAAAAGTAAAGGTTGAAGTTAGGGAGAAGTCCTCCAAGACCACTCCTTTTATGCTTCTTTCACTGTTTCCATACTCTTGTTATAAACCATTTGCCAAGAACAGATCACTAGAAATGAAGTAGTCTCTTAAAAAAATAAAAAGAAGCTTGAATGATGGGTTGTTTAATATTTACCAACTATAAGCACAGACCTATAGAAGAAAATGTGATAAATGTCTGTGAGCACTTGAGCTGTGCAACTACCATGGAATTCTTCAGTGTAATACTTCAGGGAATGAAAATAGCAGTAAAAGGAGGGGGAAATGTAAGAAGAAATGAAACAAATGTACTCTGAATTGCATAAGGGAGGTCTTTTAATGGAAGAACATCTCTTATTCATGAAAACTGCTAAAGAATGAAGTGGTGTCTATAAAAAAGTAGTGAAAACTTCATCAAGTGTGATGCTAAAGAACAGAAAAAGCCTTTATTAAAGTGCTCTAATGAACTTAGTGAAAGGAATATGAATTTCATGTAATTGAATGTATTTCTAAACTTCAAACTTCTTAGAGGGTAGAAATGAATTAAAAATAGAGATTCTACATCAGTTGTGCAAAATATAAGTTTATTTTGTTTTGTTCTCTTCTATAGGTTATCAATCAAAATATGAGGAATATCCTGAACTTTAAATAAGAATGAAACAAACATTCATTCTTTTTGACATGACAGCTGTTCGCTCTCTGTTCATATCATTAGCCTGGAAGACAACAGGAAGAGAAAAGGAAAGATAGCTTAACAATCAGCTTGCCTTAAGTGCTATAATACTCTAACTTTTGAGAGACTCAACTGGCCATGAAAGGGCTAATTGCACTGAACTACTTATACTACTTTGGAATGACAGTTATGTAAGAGTCACTAGGGCTCTTCTGAAAAACTGCAAAACAGATCTTGAAATATCAGTAGCTGAAATTTTACATGCGCTTGATGAGCTTGAGCCTGCACTGGTGTATCACAGATGATCAGTGAAGTATTTAGCTCAGAATTCTGTATACAGCTGTAGGAATATGTCTTGAAGGTGACTTTTGGATCAGTGAGGTCTTGTCTTTTCTTAGCCTATGTTTCTTTACCCATGCTTAATCCATTTTTGGAGCAGTAATGCATTTGTTTGAAATTGCAAGGAATTTAACCGTCAAGAAGCAAAAATCTCCAGGCCTTTCTAATTGTCCTTCTCTCCATTATACTCTTTGCAAGTCACTGATGATATTTCTGGCTTCCAACTGTACAGAAGCCCAACCTAATCAGAAAGCAACAGGCTACCTTGCCTGAAATGTCTTTGGCTATTTACTACAGTCTGTCACTACTACAATCACTAATCTCCAGCTTCCAACAATTGTTACTCTTCTTCCTCAAAAACCCAACATTATCTCAATTATTTCCTTCTTCTTTTCACCAATACTATCTGTACTGTCCTTCTTCTCCTCAGTTTCCTGTTTTCTTATGCCTTGGCTTACTTTACTGAGTTATCAAACTAGAATATAAGGCGCATGGGAAAAATTAAGATTTGACAGAGATCAACGAAGTTACAAGATGGAATCTGTACTACATTTTTCAAACATTGTAAACTTTCAGTTTACCTTATTCTGACTTTCTAGTTTTGCTTATTTTAGACTTCTAAAATTAGGATAAGATAGAAACATCCATTCTTGCCATATTTGTAGAAAGCAAGATGCCGCACTAAGTACAGTGGACAAGAAGACACCACATCACTTTGAGTATACATTCAAGAATATCAGATAAAGAAAAGCAGCTATGCACTCTGATTAGCAACAGGTGTGCCGTATCTGCAGGCAGTAATATTCTGTGACAGGCGCTCTCTTTAGGATACTTTGTCCTGGAAGCTCAAGTCACTCTTTGATTCCTTTGTAGGCAGCAATACTACTGTACATGACTTTAGTGAACTTAGCTCGCTTGAGAAATATTGTTGGAAATGAGAACAATTTTCGCTGTGATTGGGGAAGTTTGCAGAATACAAACAGTAATGTGACTTCTGTGGTTGCACATTGGCCCTAATTTATATTTAACACCTTTAAGCTTATTTTTAAACAGTTCTCTGAATAAGTTTGGCAAAAAATATTTGGGATGAAATGGCTATAACAGAAATACTCTCTCTAAAGTCCAATTTCTTCTTTTTAAAATGTAAACCTTTAATTTGGATCACTTTCATGTGTGTATATGTGCATGTCTGTTTTTGTACTTGAGACATACATACACAGACATCCTCATATACGAACACCTGTATGTAAGAATTCTGTTAGAATCACCATTTAGTTTCATGCTGTGGAAGCGATGACACAGCTCCTTCCATCTGAAAGGTTTTTGAGATCTTTGGAGATAAGAAAGTAAAATATTTAATAGAATTACACAGATCTATGGCCTCAGTAATTGGCTCTTATTGCCATAAAATGATCCTCTTTCAAAAGAGAAAAAGGGAGAGGGTAAAAGGAGAATGCACTATTGTCAGCCCTAGAAAAGCCATTTTGGTTCAGCAGAGAGCAATGATTATATATGAATAAACATGATGGGATTTTTTTTAATATCTAAAAGTGTGATATACAGATATACTGTGAGATGTCATAGTTTGCCTCTAGTAATTACATTACATAGCCTTTTCCTGATTGAGTAAATAGTATTCAAAGGCTTATAGACATGATAACAGAATGTAAGTAATTTGTTAGAATTATAGAAAAATTTTCATTTGAGATGTTACATAGTAATTACTTAGGAATATTAATGGCGTGCCTGCAGTAAGATACAAAGCAAAGTGTATCTCATAGTTGCCTTTTTAGTGACTGAAGGGGGCAAATAAGAAAAAAAAGTGATATCTGATTGATTCTACTTTCACAGTTCTCTTCTTTCTGTGAAAAACAGATGTTTAAAGCCGCAGATTGCTTTGCTTTTCTGGTGCAGATGGCAAAGATGCAAATTTACAAGTATATGGGCGAAAAGACAAATCAGACTTCATAAACTCAGATAATATCCTTTCAAAGGATCACAAAACATATCATTGAAAGGGAACCACTCTTAATATATATATCGTCAGGTCCAATTACAGCTGCTACTATTTCAGAGTGTAATTTGTAGCCTTGATAGGCTCTTAGGTTGTTTGATAAAAGCTGACACCAACATTGCTACCGCAGCAATGTTTTCTTTTTGATTGTCCCTCATGTTGCTACAAAATATATTGCCCATTTGAATTTTGTCTTTTTCACTGATGACTGGAAACACTTCCTCTTTCTCTTTTTCTTCCTTTCTTCTCTTTATTTTTTCATTCTTTCATTATTTTATTTTCATGGCAAATATATCTTTATTTCTGTGGAAGTAAGTATTCCATAAACATTAACATTTCTAGGGGGTGGTATTTTTAAGAAATGTGCATGAATAACTCCTTAACAAAACAAACTGGTAAGTCCACTTCTTGTATCTCCACCAGCAGCGCAATTGTTTAGGGAGCTAGAAATAGGAACCTATGAATTTGACCCCTTTGATTTAGTCAAATTGGGTATCAGGGAAGCTATAAGTGCTACCATACCTGATGAGGAGCCAAAATAGAGGTATACAACAGGAAATATAACTGTTGTAAATCATTTAAAAAAGATACAAGCTAGTGGGAGGTATGTCCTGCCTCATATTACCACCATTGCTTTCCATGGCTTAGAAGTAATTCTAAGATTATACACCTGTATGGGTGTAGCTCTGAGTTAAAGGCCAGGAGTGTTTGAGTAGGAATAAATGAAGTAAGGTTTTGATCTTTGATAGCAGAAGTATGCACATCCACAGTAGGAATGGAAGACAGTGGACACATCAACGTTTGAGTTGGCAAGCTGTATCACATGGAGTTAATGAAAAAAATCAGAGAAATCAATCAGAAATCAGTATTTCTAACTAGAAATGACATCCATGCAATGAGGCTGATGAATCCAAGACAATCCATACTCTCTCTGTGTTACTGCCCATGCTCTGTAGAGTTGCTCTGGGCGTGAATGATGACTGTTCACCTCATATTTCTTCCAGCCTGCATACTCGCATTACATGATTCTAATAATCTTATTTATTATTTGATAAATATATATTTTATATAACAGGTCCGGATATTCCTGCCTGAGACAGACATTACAAATATGAGAAAAAATACAGATATGAATTGAAGAAGAAAGTCATAACAATAAATTTATTGCAATTTTTCCCTTCTCTTGTTCTTACTCCCTCTGAGAAAATTCTACTACTGTGCATAATTACTATCCTGCTTTACTACTTTGTATGTTTCACTAGAGATTTATTGCCTTCTTCCTCTTTGTTGCTCATGATAAAATTTAGACTTTCAAAACTACTGCTGAATTTGAGTGGTGAATTGCTTCCTTTTTTTCTTTCCTTTCTACATAAGAATGAATTGGCTTTCAAAAAGATAGTAACAAAAATGTTCCACTAATAGCCTGTACTCCCTTACCTGGTATCCTTTCATCTTTTGTCTCCCCTTTTGACAAAATTCAACCCCCTGAGTATATATTATTTTGTTCTTTTGACTGTTAACAACTGTATTGTAATCATTTGTTTCAAACTTCAGGTAGGCCAACTGGTATATAAACGTTTCATTTTTATATAAAAAATCGATGTGTTAACCTGTGCCTTGCAGTTCTGTGAAATCTAGCTGGAAATGTAACACAACAGTTATATCTTCAGGTTATTCTTTGCTGCTATCACAACAAAATAATTTTTTACACAGAGGAACATCAACTTTTTTTTTCTTTATGTCAGCTGATTTTGTGATAAAGAATAGTTGAAAGAGTTTTTTTTTCTCCTCTGACTCTAAAGGCAAAATACTAATTGCTTAAGAAAACAAATGCCCAATGCCTTTCTCTTTTCTTTACTGTACAGCGGATTACAAATAATGACATTTTAATGGAAAACTTCCTATATGAATTATGAAGGATGATTACTTCCAATCTAAAAAGTACAGATTGCAGAAGGAGAAAGTAAGAAACATTCTTTAGAAAATGGAAAAAGAAGCTGGAAATATTAACGATTTAATTTTCGTTATTTATTTTTGAATTCTGCATCCTTTCAAAGCTTCTCATCCTTTCTCAAAGTGTTGCTGTCCTCAGAGATTGTACACTTACTTTTCTTTTCTCCGTCTTTGTTTTTATTTTCTACTTTCATAGTGCTGGAAAACTTTGGAGGCTTGAGTCAGCAGCAATACATAATCACTGGTTGTTGAGAAAAAGTATAAATATTTATATGAATAACTATATGAGTAATATTATCTTTCTTAACCTGTTACATGCAGTCATTTAGATGTTTATCTTTTGGAATACTGCAATAGTTTTATAGATTATGCTAAAGTATCAGCACGATATATACTATTTTTAAAAGTTCCTTACATATTACTAAAATTTTTCTGATTCTTAAGCTAAAATAATTGACTGCTCCTAGTGTTTGATAATGTCTAAATGTATTTGCTTTAGAAAATGAAATTATACTAAGCTGTTTCAGGTATGTCTCATGAATTTGGTCAGTGATTCTGGATTTGGCTTTTGAACATTTCTTTTCAAATATCAGTTTCTAAGGACTATTTACCTGGGTAGGCGTTTCCCTGGATGAACAGTTAAACTTAACTGGTTTACAATTGCTATAATTTAAATTAATATCCTATCAAAATTTTAATTTTGTCAGGATAGATTTAACTCAAGTTTTGTGTTAAAGATCTTGGCCACTTAAGAGGTGTATTTTTAAATAAGACTGTGTTTTATAATTCTTTATTCTGTTGAACCTAACACTAAGAAAAAACATAGACTTTAATCTAATCCTCAGAGATCCATTTTCACCATTAGGATTAGATGAGAGTTTTATAATCCTCTAGAGATTGTCCTTTTTTCTGCCATTAGTAGCGTTGGTAAAAGGTAATTTTTCATCTTGTGATCCTTTTGGTGAAAGGTCACAAACAATTTTGGCATTTTAGACCTTCTCAAAACACCACC
Source organism: Gymnogyps californianus (assembly GCF_018139145.2). Lineage (NCBI taxonomy): Eukaryota > Metazoa > Chordata > Aves > Accipitriformes > Cathartidae > Gymnogyps > Gymnogyps californianus. The sequence goes on along the minus strand of NC_059475.1, from coordinate 23,162,078 downwards.
AAGTGTTCGAGCATTTGGGAGCTGTTTGGGACTCCACTGTAGGCAACCTTGTGATGTCAGAGTAGGAAGTGATTTGTTAGGCCGTAGAAACCCCCTTCTCCAGCAAGTCTGGCTTTGCCAAATTCCGGTACGATGAGGCGCAAAGAAGAAATACAATCCCTAGCATGGCTGCATAATATATTTTGTTGCATAAATCTCCATTTCCATGGCTCAGGCACTAAATTCTCTGTTTCTTATTCTGTCATGTTTCACTCATGATAATATTTATCTTCCTCATAACATAATTTATGCTTTGTTGATGGTTCTGGACACTAATTTCCTGTCAGCTCATCTTTCCTTTTTCTTGTTTGTACTAGTCTTGTTTCTATCTACTCTTTCTTTGTGGATTACATTTATCAAATCTTAATCCTGTTTATGTCCTTGAAATAATTACTCCATTTTATTGATAAAGTTTTTGAAATGGAAAGCCCAAAGCTCACTGTAATATTTCAGATGAGACCTACTCAGTATTGCATGGAAGAGTGTAATTACCTGGCTTATTTTGTGAGTGATGTTACTGTTACCATATTCCATTACAGCGTTTTCCTCTTTTTTCATCCACAATCACTTTTTAGACTTAGGAAATTTATCATCTGCTGTGATCTTCAGTTCAATTTTTCGTAACACTGCATGTTAGTAATTTTAGTTTTCTTTCTTATCTTTATTATTCTTGCTTATTTAAAATTATTTCTATCAAAGATAAGATCAGAAATATTTTGTTAAGAATTCTACATTTAGAATAATGCCTGAGCATCCCAGCACAAAGATGAGTCCAGCATAAGATTTGGATTGAAGTTGAATTCAGTAGTGTTAAACACTTTACCAATGATTTGGGTTCTCATTTGTTCTGTCATGTGGATCTATGTCCAATTCCAAACTCCAAACTCTTTTTTTAAATCTTAGCTGTAATACAAACATCAAGAGTTAGCTTAAACTCTGAGAACCTAATTCTAACTTATCTGGTGTCAATTACATGGAAGAAAATTAAATACCTTTAGTCCTCTCTGATCACCATTGCCTGTTGTCCATTGTCTGTTACCAGGCAACTTGCAATCCTGCTAGAATTTGTCTGGTTTGGAAGCTAGACATATGCAAAGAGTATAGGCACAGTTCAAAATTAGTAATATGTATTGGTACAAATATATTTGTTTCACAAAGTTGCAGCCATTCTCTTATGAGTGATATAATACAGCTCCATGAATTGCATACAGTAGCCAGAGCTGAAATATGATAGATTTATTGAAATACATATCTTCTATAACCTTTCCAAGAATTTCCTGTGTTATGTCATTTTTTTCCCTGAAGTTAATCTTGTTTTTCTATAACAACAGTCAGTCCTCACTGCTGGATTAAAACAAAAGAGGGACAAATTTGCCTCTGGCCCTCTTCTCCCCATATGACAAAAGCTGTAAACTTTGCCTGTTAATGGTGCTGAACTACTTACCTAATTCATATGCAAAGACTGTATGAAAAATATGACAGTTTAAAATGCACTCCTTTGATGCTTCCTGTGTGTGCAAGCATGTTATTTAATTTCACAAAAGAAACCTTTCTTTTTACTAGATTTCAATCACAGATATTTTGGAGGTCACTAAACAATGTGCTAGCATTTTTTGGATCTAAGCTCAGAAGTTTAGAAAGCAATGTGTGATAGGGAAGCTGTCTCAATTTCAGAAATGTTGTTCGGATAACCCAGAGATACATTGAATTCAAACCTAGGTACATATAAGAAGCATTGGCAAATCTCCATCTCTCTGGAACACTGCCTGTGAGTGAAAGAAAAAGGTGTTCAATCAGAAATGGAATCTCACAAGCAGTGCCTAACTTAACTGACTCAAAGCTCAGTTGTACTTCTATCCCATTATAGAAATGCATGTGGATATAGTGTGTTCAGAGCACCGCACACTTAAAGGTCACAGAGAACAACCAGAGGATTAGACCCATGGGATGTGGGGTGACACTTGCTCACCACTCAGTACAGTGGTGCTGTACAGCCACAGTTAAACAGAAGGATTTGTTGTTAGGCAGCATGTGCTGATACCTGTGATACTAAAAAAGAGAGAGGAAATCATGGCCTCATTCAATCTAATAGATTTTTTTCAGTGACTTCATGAAGCCAAAATTATACTTACAGTTATATAATATGGGCTTTCCTTTCAGAAATGTAATAAATTTCCAAGCTCTATTTCAATAGTTTATTCTCACCCATATTTTTACTACAGTTTAAAGAAGAAATATTAGGTACTTTTGTTCTTCTTCAGGCACACATATTTTCTTTATCAGCAGAGCTGCATCCATTGTACAGTTGTTTTCAATATAAGGTAACACTGATCTCTGCAAAGAGCTGCAAGAAATTTCTCCTCCCCTCCCCTTCCCCAGCACCTCAGCTTAACCTTGGAATAAGGTTTAGTAAGGGGTAAGCCTTGGTGCTTCTGAGGGTTAACCAGAGATAGTTTGACCTTCTGCCCATCAGCTGTAGGTCAGAGCTGTGTCTAAAGAAACTACTGAAATCCCATAGTGGCATCAAGATTCCTGGGAGGCAATTAGCACCATATACATAACAATAAAGTTTGTCCTCTGCGGTGCTCCCAACACATTCTTTTTAAAATCTTGATTTATAGATCTTAGTTTTGCAAATATTTCTGTATGCACCAAGTTTTATTCATGTAAATGATGTGAGGCACGTTGGTATCTTATTCACAGGACTGAGTCATATCTGTTAACAAAGGACAAAAATGACTAATGTCAGGGAGGCTATGGAATGGAGTTTTTATTCTTTCAATAAATATGTGTGTTCATAATACAATCTCTCTAAAAGACAATGATAGTATTTATCATAGATGAGTGGATAATAATGACAAAAAGCTTTATTCTCTAGATCTAGAAAGATTAGGAAGAAAAGGAAACACTATCGGTTTAAGATACCATTTTATTTGTATTTATATACAAAACAATAAATGCATGTAAGAGGCGATCAATGCGAAAGGCTTCAGTATTCCATACTGAAAGTGTTGAGGGCAAAAGATAAAAAGAAAATCAAACAAATTAAGAAATAGTGGTCGGTTAGAAATAACTTAGTGAAAACCACAAAATATTTCTGAAAGATGGAGTAGCTCTCCAGCCTTTGATAGCATTATTTTTATATACCTTCTAGTCACAACTAAAAAAGTCTTTTCTCCTAAATATATGCATCTCTTGAAATATATATTACACAGGAGGACAAAATCAAAGTCACTGTGGTACAAAGCAGCTGGAAGCAAGTAAAGCCTTTTAACAAAGTTAACCTAAGACTCGCTTTAAAAAAATGTGATGACTAACCTTACCTTCAAAATTTTTCCTACAAAAAATATCCACCTGACAGGGGATGGATGGCAGCCTAATATTACTTCTCCTGATCTGCTAACAGATTCAAACTGCATATGCAATTGTTTAAAGCAAAATCATTCTTCCTTCATCCTCTTTTCTCTGGCCCTATTGCTACTTATCCATTTATATGTTCTATCTTCTCTTTGAGTCTATAAAATCCTATAGCCAAGATTTTTTTTTCACTTTGTGTCTAGCAAAATGGGTCCTGATCTAGCTAATGCTTCTGCTCACTGCAGAAAACTAAAAGATAAATAATAATTGTTTTATTTGCATGGATAATTGCAGGACAGCAAAGCAAAAGTCTTCATAGAGTCTGAACTACCCCCACATGTGTAAGATGGATGCCTAAAATATCTGAATTCTAATTCTTCTTGAAATGACAGAAAAATGTCAAGACAAGAAATAGACAAATGCGTGGTAAATCAGGAGGAGGGATGAGAGGGAAAATGCAACCTCAAATTAACCATTTTAAATTCTACTTATTTTTTATTTAGCATGACCTTTAAGTCTGTTAATAAAATGACAGCATCTCTGAAAGTGTTGATGTTAGTTTAATATCCCTTCTGACAGTAAAAAATGGACTGAGTCTATGGGCTGTGTCATTTGCTGGTGAATTAGATAAATCTTAAAGTTTATTTTCAGACTGTATACTTAGCTTTTGCAGTTACCCCTAAGACATTAATCTATTGAAAAGGAGAAGATATCATCTTTCAGGAGAAACTTGTCATAAATATTTTGATAAAGTATTTATAATCCTCAAAAACAGATGGCTGTTCCATAAAGATTGTCAGCTGAGAAGGTTTGCTGACAGAAACATGTTAAACAACTGCAAATTTTTTGAGGGAAGGACTTGCACCACAAAATCAGATGCATTCTTCTATTAGTCAATCACAGCTGGGTGACTTTTTGACAGCAGGAGCATGCTGGACCTAATTTGATTGTCTTGCTCTTTTTCAGATTAATAAATCCTGGGTAAGGTGAAACTTGATGGAGAGAGTATAAAAGCAGATCACTTGCACAATGTATAGGTAGGATGAAAGAAGAAGAAAATAATTTGACATGCACAGATAAAGGAAAATCCATGGGATTGTATTCATACATACAAAAATTAATTTTGTTTTGGCTGAGATACTAATGGACAGCATTTAAACTTTCAGAAGTATTGTATAAATCCCCCCAAAGAATACACATTACATAAGCAGTGTACAGTATTTGAGATTTCACATATTCTTTGAGTCTTTTCTATATGTATTAAGTGCCTTTTTGATGGAAACAGACAAACACATGGCAAGGCAGGGCTCAGTAAAATGTTGTATCACTGCATTCATTCCCAGTTGAAGAGGTCAAAAGGATCACGTAGTCTAGGGTGCAGAAAGATACTGAGGGTCTGAGAAACAGAAGAGTTACTGACAGGTATTCTCCTTAATATGCAATTTAGAGATACTTGATAGTGAAAGGCTTGCCGTTCTGAGAATGCTGGTGTCTCTGACCTTTTCTCTCCGGTTCTTCCCCAGCTCAGCAGTCTCTCAGATGTCACTTTGGCAGATCCCCAATTTCTTATTTGCCATTCATGTTTCTAAGGTGTTTGTGGTCTCTTTTGGGTGGATTAGAGACCTTTCTATCACCGTATATTGATGAAATGAATGAAAAAGCCAAACCAAAAAGTACTTAATCCACATTGGTAACTTCCAAAATACTTTGTATAGTTGCTGCTAATTTTGGACAAATTAAGTTTTGATTGTAAAACTAATACTGTTTCAATTATGATGTCACTGAAGAGGAATAGGTCTCTAATGCAGCGAAAGCAGTCAAACAACAAAGACATTCAGAACTGTAGTAAGATGCTTTGGTATCTAAGTTCCTCCCCCTCAAGTTTCTCTGAGGTACTTCCACTGGTTTTTGCTCATGGTCTGCTGATATCACCAGGAGAAGTGGGAACTGCTGTAAAGGTAGTGAACCGACTTCTCTTGATTTTATCTTGATATAGTTGTGATCATGCCTGAGACTGTCAGTTATCTCTGGATTAATTATGAATATGAATCCTAGTTGCTTTGGATAAGACTGGTAAAATACTACTGTGATCTGGTTAGATTTTCTCTGATGGGACTGCGTTGTGTATAACTGAAGAGCTCTGTACTTCTACAAAATTAATTTTACCAAGAATTGCCTAACTATAAAAGATTTTTGCTTTCCAGATCAGAAATGAATGCAACTAACAAAGGCTAGCCAAGTGTTTGAGAGAGGCTTCTTTGCCAAGCAGTCACTGAATCCACAAAAGATAATACTTTTGGTGTTGGTTTTGGAAAAGAAAAAAAGTGATCCTACAAAACTACTTTTGGTTGAGACATCACAAAATTATTTTTATTTTTCTATATTTTTTAACTAAATAAAAAAGTATGACTAAGATTTTAGACATTTCAAATTACTTTGTTGATCTGGAAGTAAAAACGCATTTTAGAGATGAGTAGTAAAAGCATAAAATGAAAAATGGCAAAAGCCATGATGTGTTAGACCCTGTAAAGATCTAACCAGAGGTGTGTAAGAGAACAATGAAAAAAACAGGAGTATCATTCAATCAGAATGGGGTAAATACTAAAGACATGGTAGCTATGGCTCACAAAATAATCACATATTTTGCATTTGCTTTTAAAAGAGATGATGGCAGAATTTGATATTAAAGAACAATGAGAAATAAGAAACATTCCACACTGACTTAAAGATGTTCAATGGCAAAGTGCACTCAAGGCACGTTAGCACGTATGCACAGCTTTATTTTTTCCATTTTGCAATCTGGAGGATGTCTGTAGCACAGCTGCACGTGTACCCCTAATTCAGAGCCCATATTGTCTTGTATCAGCTGACTCCAGGACTATTCTACAAATGTCCTGATGGTGACATCACTTTACTGTTGTGTGGTCGACAATTAAAATTTGGGAAAACAGTTTATGCAGTTCTAATTTGTGTGCTTATCCTCTGCTCACATACCAAGTCAGTCATATTTTATTTATAATAGTCTAGATTACAGTCACTGAGCTAGGCATAATACACTCATTTTGTTCACACTGCAAATACATACTGAGACATATGATAAGGACTATTGCTAACCTGAGTAAGCTATAAACCTACATTAGAGCAGTTTCTCAAAGCACGTGTTGCAATGAAACTCAAGTTGAACCCAGCATTGACAAAATGCACTGTAGAAATAGCGTCTGTTGATACACAGGATTCTGTCAGAAAAACTACATAATTTTGGAGACTGAAACAACCAAATGTAGTTTAGAGAGATGCTTTCACAGACTTGTAACAACAACTTCTAGTATTTATTGGCTATTTATCAGTTGAAGAAGAGCTGAGTGTACTTCTCAGCCACAGGATAGAGTTTATTATGTAAAACAATTGCAGAACTATGGATATAATAATGGGGGTGTTCAAAGCGGTTTGTGAGAGCATGTGCAGAATTCCTATAGACACAATCTCTGCTCAAAAGAACCTCACTGACATGAGAAATGAAAACTATCATAAACTTTTTTAAAGCCAATGATGACAATGGTAGGCATTAGCTGCAATGCATTAAGGCTTGATGCATTCCTGTCACCCCATAAATAACTAATAATCGGATGTGTAATACCTTAGCCAGGACTAAAAGTTGCTTTGAAATGTGTTGGTAATTTAGATAGTCTTTTTTTGGTTTGTTTTTTTTTTTATGCTAATCTTTCTTCACAAAGATTTGAGTTTGTTTGGTTTTTTATTCAGCAGATGTAAAGAGCACCACTGGTAAGCTGTGGAGACACTTTGGGAGTCTGCCAGGAACAAGATCAAAGATAGGTAGATGAACAAGCATTTTTGTGTCTGACCTACCTTTCTTGCTTCTTGCAAGTTATCTTCTAGCTGCAGCAAGATAAATATTTGAAGTTCCTAATTATAATAAAGTGAAATTATTTTAATTACTTAGTTTAATTAATATTATCTCATGAAAAATGGACTTAACTAAAAGTCATTACGCAACCCCTCAGTAGTGTTACAGAAGCAGACACTCCTCAGTTCCCATTCTTAGTTTCCACTTATCTCTGTATGTGAAGATGAAAATTTTCCCATTGTGTCTGGGGGTTGTCTTCTTTCTGATTTTTACACACCAGAAAATTTGAGGATTACTAAGTCAGATGTCAAATATTACTGCATCATGGCATTTCTACATTTAGAAACAAAGCTGAAAAGCATTAGATATTCTTACATGTAAAAATGAAGTAGAGCTGTACAAATCCTGGAGCATCTGAAGTCAGAGTTCAGTTTGATCCATTACTGTATTAGACTAAAGTGCAAATATCCAAGGAAAAATGTGTCACCATATATATTCACACTTATTTAGTTTTCCTCCATCATTTAAGAAAAACCCTCAGGGGAACCAATTACTTGAACACGTTAGCAACCTAATGCTGTAGGTGAGGGTTACAGTATTACCCAGTGGAACTGATCCTGCTCTCAGTGAAGTTAATATAAATTTTGACATGAGCTTCCATAGAAGAAGCAGTCAGTACAATATTTGACATTCCTGCAATAAATGCAAAGGCAAAACCTGTTGTTGCGTGCACACTAAGTCTTTTACAATTGTAGTGGATAGAATTTAAGAGCTGCTTTATGTACTTAAATATTTACACAAAGTCACTCCATTGTTTCTGATAGATATTGATATAAGCATATTGACAAAAAAATTGAGGCACATAAAAGAACTCCAGTCCCCAAAAAAGAAAGAAACCCATTATTTTCTGCGTTATAGTATAAATTCATGGAACTGATATGAATGGACTTCTGTTAGCATGAGAACACTATATCTGTAGCTGTCAAATACTCACATGTCAAGACCTAGATGGACTAATTGTCAAGAAGTGCTTGTGTGTTTTTCTACATTTATGCCATGGATTTATGGAACTGTGTGTCCTATTAATTCCATGTTTGCTTTATTTTGAAAGCTTTTTTAGAGCTACACAATGTCTTTGAGGCTTTGGAAGGATGTTCTAAGCAAGGAAGAAAGGGGGATAATGTCTGTGATGTGAGAGTTTTGTCTTTCATTCACCTGTGTTTTTTCTTGTGATAAACACCTTTCCTTTCATCACAGTACCATTTTACCTTGCTTTCAGTTTTCATAACTTAGGCCATCACCATTGTCACCTCTGAGTTTAAGTCATGGCCTGTACACAGTGAGTCTTTAGCTCTGTACATTACACACATGCCTTAACAATTAAGACCATGGCAATTGCAATATTTAACAATTATAATGTATTTACTGTGCAGGAGGCATGAAAATAAGACAGCAGATTGCCTACCTGCACATCAGTATTCAACAAAGGAATGGGAAGTCGTGTTATTCTCTTGCATTTTAGTGTCTTGTGTCTTCTTAAACCGACGAAGTTTAGCACTATTTATTGGAAGTCACTGCTCTTAAATTATTGTTTGCTTTTAATTATTTTTTTCTTCTCTGCTTATCTTGTGATCTCCAAATATAGAAGACTTTTTTTTCTTTTTGGTCTCTGAAAATATATGATGACGCATTGAGTGAGTAATATTTCCCCTATGATTTTAATGTGATACTGTCTATTTTCTGAATCAGTTGCTTAATGTAAGATAGGCCCTAGGAGAAATTAATTATGTGAACACATTACTGTCTAGATGCCTTAGGTAAGGATTATGGACACAAATCTGATCCTGTTGTAATCAAAGAGAATTTGGGCCTGAATTCAGAGTTACACAGTGTTATAAGAGAAAGCACAAGTATACATTAGTAATCATAGAATCATAGAATCATAGAATGGTTTGGGTTGGAAGGGACCTTAAAGATCATCTAGTTCCAACCCCCCTGCCATGGGCAGGGTCACCTTCTGCTAGACCAGGTTACTCAAAGCCCCATCCAACCTGGCCTTGAACACTTTCAGGGATGGGGCATCCACAGCCTCTCTGGGCAACCTGTTCCAGTGCCTCACCACCCTCACAGTGAAGAACTTCTTCCTTACATCTAATTTAAATCTACCTTTTCAGTTTAAAGCCATTACCTTTTGTCCTAACACTACATGCCCTTGTAAAAAGTCCCCCTCCAGCTTTCTTGTAGGCCCCCTTTAGGTACTGGATTACCTAATCTCTGTGTATTGAATCATAGACTATCTCAAGTTGGAAGGGACCCATAAGGATTATCAAGTTCAACCCCCTGCTTCTCATAGGACTACCTAAAACTAGATCATATGACTAAGAGCATCATTTTAAAGCTTCTTGAACTCTGACAGGCTTGGTGTCATGACCACTTCCCCGGGGAGCCTGTTCCAGTGACCGACCACCCTCTCAGTAAAGAATCTTTTCCTAATGTCCAATCTGAACTTCCCCTGGTGCAGCTTCATTCCATTTCCTTGTGTCCTGTCACTGGTCACCAGAGAGAGATCAGCACCTCCCCCTCCACTGCCCCCCTTGAGGAAGTTGTAGACTGCAATGAGGTCACCCCTCAGCTTTCTCTTCTCTAAGCTGAACAAGCTGAGTGACCTCAGCCACTCCTCATACATCTTGCCCTCAAGACCTTTCACCATCTTGGTTGCCCTCCTCTGGACACACTCTAATAGTTTGATGTCCTTCTTACGTTGAGGCACCCAAAACTGCACACAGTACTCAAGGTGGGGCTGCACCAGTGTGCGGTGTAGAGTGGGACAATCACCTCCCTCAACCAGCTAGCGATGCTGTGCTTGATGCGCCCCAGGACATGGTTGGCCCTTTTGGCTGCCAGGGCACACTACCGACTCATATTCAATTTACCATCAACCCAGACCCTCAGATCTCTTTCCGTGGGGCTGCTCTCCAGCCTCTCATCCTCCAGTTTGTATGTATAACCAGGATTACCCTGTCCCAGGTGGAGAATCCAGCACTTGCTCTTGTTAAATTTCATACAATTGGTGATTACCCAGCTCTCTAGTCTATCCGGACCTCTCTGTAAGGCCTCTCTACACTCGAGGGAGTCCACAGCTCCTGCTAGTGTAGTAAAGCTGGCAAATTTACTTAATGTACATTTGATTCCTGCATCCAGATCATTTATAAAAACATTAAAGAGCCCTGGCCCTAAAACTGAGCCCTGAGGCACCCCACTGGTGACTGGCTGCCAGCCTGATGTAACCCCATTTACTATAACTCTTTGAGCCTGACTCATCAGCCAATTTTTCACCCAGCATATTATGGACTTGTCTAGCTGTATGCTGGACATTTTGTCCAGAAGGATACTGTGAGAGACAGTATCAAAAGCTTTGCTAAAATCCAAAAAACCCACACCTACTGGCTTCCCTTGGTCAACTGGATGGGTGACCTTGTCCTAAAAGGAAATTAAGTTAGTTAAGCAGGACTTTCCCCTTGTGAACCCATACTGGCTATGACCAATGACTGCATTGTCTCTCATTTCAATAACTCCCAGAATAACCTTCTCTATAATTGTACCAGGCACTGATGTGAGACTGACAGGCCTGTAATTACCAGGGTCTTCCTTCTTACCCTTCTTGAAAATTGGGACAACAATATTGTTAATATTGTATTCCAAAGAGAAGTGAGAATAATACTTGGTTGTCTTCAAACTTTAATATCGTATTTTACAATGTAAATGGAAAATTATCAAGGATAACAAAAAAGCCAGCATCAGATATATGACATTGGAATGATTAAGAGATTTAATAGCAATGTATCAGCTGGTCAAGTGTTTTTATTTTCCTTTATAATAGACATGTAAAAATAACATATGGTGGGTAGGTTTACCCAGAATGTTCACTAAGAGGCAGAGATTTTTCAGTCAGACTTTGGGATTCATAAATGCAGCCACTTTGCCTTTGGTTGTCTTTTTGGTTGCAGCATAATTGGAGTGAACCTTTGTCTCATCTCAATATGCAATGCAGATTTACTTTCCCTGATACCCAAATGGTCAGTCATGACCAATAAGGAACATCATATTTTTACTTTTCCCAGAGGACACCACATGAGGTAGAATATCATTCTGAAGATATTTTTGTACTTCAGTGTCCTAAATTCTAGTAATGGAAACAGTCTCAAGAAAATTAATAAATTATTCAAGTGATTCAAAGTTTAGTTTCACCAACTATGGAGGTAATGTTCAATGCTGAAATGGTGGCTATTAATAAAATTATGTGAATTGCTGCTTCTGATGTTTGGTGAAATACTCTTTACCCTTGCAAAACTTAAAGAAAATTCATTTACCTCAAATTTGTGATTAACTTGCTTTTTAATGTAATATTGAGAACTATTATTACTGTTGTTGATATTATTATTATTATAGCCTTGAAGATAGCCTTGGCTATCTTTTGGCTGTCTTTTCACTGCTTTGCTCTAATTTTGGTTTAATATTTTGATCTTATTTATTTGAAAAAGAGAGCACCTCCACAGTTGAACTCATTCACACAGGTGAGTTCAGCTTCCTGAATGAATGATAGAAAATGAATGAAACGTCAATCATTATAGTTTATGACTTAAGTTTGTGTTCTAACCTAAATTTTTAATCTTTATTTCTTGAATAACAGAGAGGGAGTTATTACTTGTGGCAGTTATTTTGTCTAACTAGTCAGCAAAACTTTAATTGCAGTCAAAATCTTAAAGATTTATCAAGAGATGTGTTAAAATCTGGCCTACAATTCCTTATTTCTTTAGGTAATGTTTAATACTTTACAATAAACTAGCACTGTACTCTTAAAAGCCTGAAACAAATCTTACTAATGTTAATTATTTGCGGCTGAAATGGTAAAATCTGCATGAGAAAAGTTCCTTCAGTCTCTCTTCTGTTCTTCTCAAGCCACCCTGTAGATATTGTTGCCCCCTACAAATCTGTGTGAAATTCATATCACTCATCTGTGTTTAGCATTCTGCTCCCTAGAGGCTATGCTTGTGTGTCATGCAAAGTATTTATCGATAACAGTTTATATGCTGTTCCTGGTTAAACTGGTGATATGACTTGCATAATATAAATTGCAACAATATTTCTTAGCTTCACAAACACTATTTTGATATTGTATGTGTACCTGAAGAAATGGAGGTAAAGGAAGGAAAAAAGTGATAGGCCAATTTCTCAATTGAAACTCACTCTCTGCTGGTTACTTTCTGCCACTTTTTACAAGAACTGAATAAATAAATTGTCACACAACAGGAAACATTAGCTTCCAGGTAAGGTGAGTTCATCGGTATCATGTTGGCATGCAATGGATATGCCCTTAATATCAGGTTCAAATGGTGAGAGAGATGACATTTCTCCAGTGGGAAACGTCATCATTTTTGCAGAGAGCTGTCTCTATAGAAACACGGGAAATTAAAGTGAAAAACTGTTATTATGTAGTCATACCACTGAAGATGAATATTCAGTTATAATCCTGAACAGTTCCACTAGTATTATGTGGGACTATGGACAAGATTGTGTGTAGGCTGTGATTTGCAATGACGACCTTTGATCTGTATTCAGGTTACCTTTGGTTGAATGGAGACAGTAGTAGATAAGGGTGGTAGACTGTGTCTCTGACTGAGAAAGGACTGAAAAACAGACTTGTTTTCATGTAGACACACACACTTTTTGAGAACTACAGAAGTTAAGAGATAGGAAATTACATCTTTGAATGTAAATTCATCACACTGTCAGTGGAAGACTGCTGTATAACATTTATTCAATCCTGCTGCCCAGACAAAACTGTACCACTCAAAGCAACAGATCTCCTTCTGCTTCTGGAGAGAAAAGTTCTTCTATCCCAACAGGATATTGGGAGAAAATTTCTCCTGATATTCAAATGTTCCCTCTCTTGAATTAATCCCATTATTTCTACAAATAACTCAGATAATTTTAAATAATTAATAACTTTTCTTTTTATTATTGTCCTTCAGACCTCATAAACTCTTACTGTTTCTCCTGTAGTTGTTACTGTGCTAGATTATACTTATCACCTTTCCTTCCCCAAGTTTTGAGATATGTTTTGGTAGAGTTAAAAACAAAACCCAAAGCACAATATATAGAGCACAGTCACTGATTGCCTTCCAAGTAAATATTCTTTCATTAGTATGGCTCAGGATAAATAAATAGGTATATATGGGGGGACTGACATTAATAGGTCGATGCACAGAGCTGTAAATAGTAGTAACAAGGTGAAATTTGGAGCAAGTATGAATATCAAGAAAGTATAGCAAGATATATGTTCATATGCAGACAGAATTGCTGGAAACTCCATCATCTGAATCAATTCACAATGCAGTGCAAGAATATTAAATAATATGGTGTACAGAATAACTTCAATGGCAGAGGAAGATAGACTAAATGACACAAGGAGTAGGCCATTCAAGCCTCTTATTTATGCAATTCACTGCCTGAAAATGAATAATTGTTTCATAGCAAAAGACTTCTAATCCACATATCATGTCTCTGTCTTAAATAACAATGATTTAGCAAAATGTTTCTTAAGCAAAAATTTATCTCTTCATCTTAAATGATTAAAATATAATCAAAATTATAATGTAAGCATAATTTAACTGTAATAATAGTGAAAAAAAAACCAGATCTGGGATTGTAAGCAAAGACTATGAAACAAGGAGGTATTTACCTTGGATTAAAAAGGGATATAGTATTACTGTAACAATGACTCTAGGAGAGGATGCATCATTTCACACAAATGCCAGCAAATGATGATATGATCTTATAGCTGCATATGACATATATCAGATTATATGACAAATTATAACATTACTCTTTAGAGAAGCCTGCTACTACTGATGGGATAAAATGTTTCCTGTAGCCACCTGGCATCTGCAACAAAGCTGTATGAGTACGTACTTTTACTGTTTATTCCCTTAGGGGATAAGAGATTATGATAGTGTTCAGGCACTAACTGAGAACTCATTTAGACCTTGCTTTTTTTCTTTGTGACCCAAGTGCCCTCTGTTAAACAAAAATATTCAAAGAGAAATAATAATTACAAAGATGTAAAAAAATGACCTGCATTCAGACAACCTCTTGCGCAAGCATGTGCATGTGTGCGGGTTACAATAGAAAATACCTCCATTAGGACAGTTTTACATTGGCAAGGGAGTATGTTGCATTAACAATGAAATTTTTTTTGTCATAGAGAGAAATATGTCTGTGTTTGCTTTGGTAAGAAGGGAGAGGAGCAATCCATGTATAAGTAACCAGATAATGCAAGAAAGTTTGTTAACTTTTTTTTTTTCAATGAAATTAAGTTTATAAGTTTAGACCTCAAATATTAGCTACACTATTAAGTTTAATGAAATTCACCCAATTTTGGAAACAATCAGGAAGACCAAGGCCCAAGCCAGGTGAGTGTAGAATGGCTAAAGAATTGACTGCATGTGTAAAATATGATCATGATATTACTACTAGCCACAGATGAAAAAGGTTCTGAAAACTGGCCAGTGAAGCAAGCTAAAATATCAATATCATGTCTAGAACTCTCCGTAGGACTGATTTCCCATTGGTCTTTACCATTCAGCATATAGGTAGCATGGAAAAGTTTACCTTTTTAAGATGAGCTGATCTGAAAAGCTTTTGTTGACCACAGCTGTGAACGTGGAACTAAAATTTTCCCAAAGTCTGTTTGGCAGACAGCAGTTTGTGGTGCTCTCAAGAGCTGTGATGTTGCGTGATGTCTGTAAGAAGTGAGCCAATATCATTAACCTTTCCTAAATTCCTTTGACACAAACAGGTGCATTGTGTTTCACAAGAATAACTTTTCTCATATCCAACAAATATTTGTCTTATATTAAACCAGGCAAGTCTGAAGATCTTTCCTCACCCCTTGTTACTCAGCCCATGAAGTGTATTTTCCTCAGACACGCTGCCCAAGAAATGACCTATAGTGATAAAGACACAATTGAATCCTAAAGATTCTTTATCCACTGTATTTGCTCATGTTGTTTCCAGTCATGGCAGTTCACAAAGCAATGGGTTCATAGAGGTCCCAGTAAAACCCTCAGTCCGCTTAAAGAAGAATGGCAGTTTATCCGAGGCACTAATTCATGCCTTTCCATGCCTCTCCCCAGTGACCATGCTCCTTCACAAATGCTGTTACTATTTAAACTGCATATTGCTTTTAACAAGGCAAGGTTCCTAGGGAAAGCTAATATTTCACTACATTTCCAGAGGTACTTGGGGAAGGAGAAGAAAAAAAAAAAAGGCAAATATAACCTTCTTCAGGTTTATAGCAATTATACCTGTCATAGCCATTTTCAAGAAGGAGCACATAAGCACTTGAAACAACAAAAGAAAAATTATGAGAGATGCTACATTCTGCAAGACTTTCCCAAACTGCAAAAAGCCAAGTGGCCTCTGTCCCTGACAGGTGCTCTCAAGGATGAGTTAGAAGCCCTTGTTCCAGCTGAGATAATGCAAAGCCCTGTGCAATACTTCAGCGATATGCTGGCATTTCAGTGTTCAATAAGTGAGCCTGTTGTTCTTGAAACTCTTCCAGTGACAATGTCAGTTGGTGCTTCTTCCACTGTGAGCTGATTCAGGTATAGTAAATCATCCCCAGAGCCTGATTTCTCAGGGCATAATCAGTTTCTTTCATATTACTAATTTTGTTTCAGAAAAGTCAAAACATGTTTTTTATGCACACAACCATCAGGGACTTTGTAAGCCTCTCTGTGCATTACTGACTTTCCCAGTAAGGTCTTTTAATATAGTTGATTTGATTAAAATTAAATAAACTCATTTTACAGAGACTATATGTGATAATGTTGGTTTCATGTAAATTAGCTAGCCAAGCTAGCTAGCTAGCTTAACCCCTAACACTCCTCTATGTGACACTGTCTTTCCAGATCTTTGAGTAGTAATAGTTTGTGTGATACTAATGGTATATACACTTGAACAACTGAAGTGGAAGATAAATGAAATACTTCTGTATTGGGTTTGCATGGCAAGGTTTTGGTAGTGGGGGAACTACAGGGGTGGCTTCTATGAGAAGCTGCTTGAAGCTTCCCTTATGTCCAATAGAGCCAATGCCAGCCAGCTCCAAGTCGGACCCGCCGCTGGCCAAGGCTGAGCCGATCAGTGATGGTGGTAGCGCCTCTGTGATAAAGTGTTTAAGAAGGGGGAAAAAACCTGTGCAATGGCAACTTCAGCTGGAGAGAGGAGTGAGAATATGTGAGAGGAACAACTCTGCAGACACCAAGGTCAGTGAAGAAGGAGGGGGAGGAGGTGCTCCAGGCACCGGAGCAGAGATTCCCCTGCAGCCCATGGTGAAGACCATGGTGAGGCAGGCTGTCCCCCTGCAGCCCATGGAGGTCCATGGTGGAGCAGATATCCACCTGCTGCCCGCAGAGGACCCCACACCGGAGCAGGTGGATGCCTGAAGGAGGCTGTGGCCCCATGGGAAGCCCACGCTGGAGCAGGCTCCTGGCAGGACCTGTGAACCTGTGGAGAGAGAGGAGCCCATGCTGGAGCAGGATTGCTGGCAGGACTTGTGACCCCGCGGGGGACCCACGCTGGAGCAGTCTGTTCCTGAAGGACTGCACCCCGTGGAAGGGACCCACGCTGGAGCAGTTTGTGAAGAACTGTAGCCCGTGGGAAGGACTCGTGTTGGAGAAGTTCATGGAGGACTGTCTCCCATGGGAGGGACCCCACGCTGGTGCAGGGGAAGAGTGTGAGTCCTCCTCCCCCTGAGGAGGAAGGAGTGGCAGAAACAACGTGTGATGAACTGGCCGCAACCCCCATTCCCCGTCCCCCTGTGCCGCTGGAGGGGAGGAGGTAGAGAAAATTGGGAGTAAAGTTAAGTGCGGGAAGAAGGGAGGTGTGGGGGGAAGGTGTTTTTTTAAGATTTGGTTTTATTTCTCATTATCCTGCTCTGATTTGACTGGTAATAAATTAAATTAATTTTCCACAAGTCGAGTCTGTTTTGCCCGTGACAGTAATTGCTGAACGATCTCTCCCTGTCCTTATCTCGACCAAGGAGCCTTTTGTTATATTTTCTCTCCCCTGTCCGGCTGCGGAGGGGAGTGATAGAGCAGCTTTGGTGGACACCTGGTGTCCAGCCAGGGTCAACCCACCACAACTTCTATCCTCTTTCCTTGCTAATCTTAACCCCCTAGCCAAGGTTTCTCATTGTTTTGTCTTGAATATGCTCTGTAAATTCATTATATGCTTGTATAATATCCCAGGAGAATGGTTCCATTATTTCAATATTTGCTGTCTTTCAACTCTGAAAAGGTTCTCCCATTCCTTTTCTTGGAAAATAAGTATAAGACGTTAGTCTATTTACTGTGCTTTCCTATCTTAATTTTAAGTTGGAATGGAAAATGGCTTGCATCTGTTGCAGATGTCAAAACTAAAACAGCTAAAACTTCTGTGACTTATGAAAGCAGATTAATTTCAGATGAGTTTATTGTGAATGCAAAGCCACATAGAATAAAAGAAAAAGATTGTATAATCAACAGTTGAAATGTTGATGAGGCGCTGATCAACACATGATCTTTTCTACCCTCAAGCATTCATGGTACTGTCATGGGTGTTAAGGGGATGCTTTGTTCACTCATTAAGGAAAAATAAATCCATAGAGCATTAGCAGTCATTATCCTGTATTAGTCCAAAATGAATAGCAACAGAAACTAAAACTGCCTTATGCTTTTCTCCCCCCCCCCCCCAGTGATGTACAATCTTTGGTAGTAAACGCAAGTAATACAGGGGCAACCATGCATAACCTAATTCAGAATACTAGGTTGCATGTGAGTGTGCTTGATTTTCTGGTGAGATGTACTTTTTTCTGATGATCCTGTTCTATGATCCCACACTTGTCAGGATTTCTGCAAAAATAATCTGTTAGTTTTCATATCAAATATGCATTGTCTAATTTTGGCAAAGTCTCCTTTGTTATAGCCAAGGTTGTAATCCCAATATTTAAAAGTCAGCTTCTGTCTGTTATAAGAAGCAGTTGCTACCTTTGTTAATGTGCAAGAAACTTATATCCACAGAGCAAAAACACATAACTTCGGGTGCCTAGAGGATGAAGGCTAGAACTGATTTCATTACCTACAGATGAGGTTCAGAGATCTTCTAAAACACATATGTATATAGTTTACATTAATGCTGGAGATGATTAAACGAGGCTATAAAGAAAAAATTATTCCCGCATAAGAAAAAAAAAATTACATCAGTATTAAAATCACCATGGAAACAGAAATTATGGTCATTCAAACCTTTAGAAATTATGAACACTTCAGCATTTTCAGCTTCAGCTTTGCCTCTAACAGAATCCTTATGTTGCCATGATTTTGAGATCCAGTTTGTTCATGGGTGAGTGACATTTCTCACCCAGGAATCTGGCTCAGAAGGCCTGTCTTTTTTGCTTTCTTTATAATATACTGGGGCAGGCAGGCAGCATAAGTGCTAAATAAAGAGTGGTCCCACACAGACTTCCCAATGGTTTTACTCTTTGACCAACAGCTCTATTCTGTGAATGTATATCAGAGGCCCAGTTCAGAGCAGCCTAACTTGTCCAGGGACAGACATCACGATTGCACTTTGAAAAAAGGGGCAAAAAGGCTTTATTAATTTATTAACTCTGTAATCTCTAAAAGCCAGCTTGCCTGACTCCATCTTGTCTCCTACTGTGCTTAGTCCAGTCAAAATCTACCTCCTAGCAGAGGATTGAGTAGGGACATTTGACATTTGCTTATTGGATGAGCTATCACCAGAATGGATGTGCTAAAGAAGGTATCCAATTCCTGCTAATGCTTATTTTCTCCTGGGAAGGATACCTATTCATACAGGAATATTTCCAGCCTTACCCTGCAGTTCTGGGTAAGTGGAATATTGTGCACCTGAGCTGAATCTAGGCTCAGATGTGGTTCAAGTGACTAAATTTAATTTTATTATTATTGCATAGTTCTTATGTGCCTTTTAAGATAGAAGCTGGGGCTCAGAGCTGGTCATGAAGGGCAGTAGCAATGGTTTGAACATCATGCAGACTGTGCCTGATTACCATAATGAGCCACTGCTATTAGTAGGCTTGGTGTGGGAACGCCTGAGTGAACAGATACACAAGGTTATGAACAGCTTAGTTCATTTTGAATGAGTAATATGAATATTCACTAGAAGTTATTTTTTTAGATAAACACACAGTATTTACAGGAACTGAAACAAACTTTGCAGGAACTGACATACAGGTAAGAAAAATTTGTCTTATTTATCTACTTGAGGAAAAGTTATATTAAGTGTTTAAATGACCTCACTTTGCTAAGTGGCTTGCCTGGCCAGTCATAACTTCCTTGAACATTGAATATTTGACTGTTTATAGATTTTTTCCTAGTTAATTAATCAGATTGGTATTCAAAATACATATTTTAATTAACATTCCATAATAAAAACCAAACCTGTTAAGATTTTTTCCTGGATCAAATTCATCAAATATCATTCTTTATTACAGTCTAACACTAGAATTCATTTTTTTTACCCATCTATAAGTAGGCTTTTGATCTTAGTTAATCAAGTCTACTCCAACTACAGTCAGTATGATAGAAGAGCATTTCCACAGAGTGACTTGTCCCGTCTTACAAAAGATACAATAAACTGTCTCTGGTGTGCTTGTTCCCTCCATTGACTGGAAGGGATCTAGATGGTTAGTCTATATGCTTTTCTACCTTTGAATTCCTTATACTATATGTAGTTAATGCCAACTAAAGTGCTCAGCTTTCTGTACAGTTAAGCATGTTTTCACCCCTTTCCTGTTTTCTTTATTAAAGATGTTGTACAGTGCTGCTTGATGCTCTGCATTTGACTAGAAAGACCCAGGCAAAAGAAGAGTGTAATTTAGCTGGAAAACAAGATTTCACATTTTGGAACCCCAGTCCTGAAAAGTTATTCTAAAAGAGAGTAAGTGAGCATTCCTATTGCATCTATACTATGGGTTCAAGTTGCATACAGTCTTCTAAAATTTGTTTAAAGCTTTTCCTCTACCAGAAGAAAAGCCTTCTCTGTCTCTTTTTGCTGTGAATAGTTAGAACAAATTGTCTTTCACAACGGGTATACATCCAAGCACTGTAGGAACAGAAAGGAAAACTTGCAGAACCCTGTGGACATAGCGCAAGATGTTAGTAAAATATTATAAATTTTACAGTCACAAAAACTGTGTGAAATAGTCTGAATCTCTAGCCAAATCAAAGTGAACACCAGGTATCAGGATTAATTATTTTCGTGAGCATCTTTCTGTGCACATTAACACAAAATCAGATCATTAGTAAGAATTTCTGTACTCCTTGCCTAGCCTCCTTCTCCTCTGTGAATGGCACTTGTCTTTTCCTAGCAATCCAACTGACACTTAAAGGGGGCTTCTTATGGGGGAATTAATAGAGTTAAATTAGGAAGTTGTCCTGGGAAATACTCTGTGGAGCATTGCACTCTGAATCCTTTCCAGCTAAAGGGATAATATTGTAACTTTAAAATGGCAAAGAAAGTGTAAGCCACGAGAAGTTTGGAAAAGTCTTCAATGGAATTGTTTAACCTTGCAGAGAAAGGTGATAAATGCACTCTTGTTATGTGTATCACCCTGTTAAAATTTATTTTTGTGCTTTAAAGGATGATACCAGGTACACTGAGCCCCAAAACAAATACTTACTGTAAGCAAACAGAAAGAAAGAAACAATCCAACCCTCTGCTAAGTCCAAGATTCAAAACATATTGATTTTGATTTTTGAAAAATAGAACCCCATCATAGAAAAGAAATGGTCAACAGAAATGATGAAAACTAATTTACCATTTTACTCCTTATTTGTAAAAAAAATGGAAGTACTAACTTCACAGGAGACTGTTGATAATTCTTAGAGACTAGGAATTCATCCTTTTCTTATGACCATTAAATACTGAACAGCCTCTTTAAATTAAAAAAGAACCTCTGTTTGTTTTTCTTCTGTGTTTTCTGTTTCAGCTACTCTTCCAGATCAAGTTTATGAGGTTTGTTACTAGCTAATTCATGAGAACTTTTGTCTTGGTATTTAAAAACATGAGAATTGTCAACCAGGAGCATTTTCAGCATCTGCTTTTCACAGCTGATGTCCTCTGGTTCCATAACTTTATTTCCCTGAAACTCCCTGTTGGCCAGGTTTCACGCTGTGGTTTGCTTGAAAATTATGGAATATTCACACTCTGAGTGGGACTCTGGGGACTTGTATTTTTGTGCACGCACTGCAAAGAAAAACCTCCATTGACTCTAGTAATAAATCAACATATTACAACCATCAGGGCATTTAATTTATAACTCAAATCAATTGAGACTTGCTGATGCTAGACAGTAATATACTGTCAGTTCAAAAAACTGGATATTGCAGCTCAATGTGGGATGGGCTGTCAGTCAGCAGAGTGACAAAGTGACAATTTATGGTTTGTAAAAATCCAGCAGATAAATTGCAAGAAAAATGCACTTTGACTTAAGCAGCATACTGTGTGGAATATGTTTTTGCTGAAAGGACTGGGTAAGGTGGGAGAAAATTACCTCTATTAAATTGAAATACTTTGTTCTGTCTCTTTATTATATGTTGGTTTGAAGGACCTGTTTATTGCTTAAGACATTTAAAGAAATGTAGTAAAACAAAATGTATATACTGGACATTGTTCTTTGGTGATGTAGGGGACTTCTTGGATGGTCGTCTAATGTAGATCTGTATAACTTCAGTAAAGCTTGTCTGAGCTGTATGGAAGGGTGGTAAGTGCAATGCAGTGGGCGTGGGGTGAAGGGAATCCATGCTGCAGGCTGCTGCTATGGCATTGAAACAGCCATGAGTTTGTAAGAAACGGGACACTTTTTAGTGTTAAAGAAACATGAAGACAGGAGAGACAGATCCCTACCTAGACAAAGGCCTAATATCTCAAATGTCATAAGGCCAAAAAGGAGAACAGTCTCTCTGCAGTATCTTCACAGCCTGTGTAAGCAAAGCAAAAAGTGACTTGTGAACCCATTGGGGTCCATCTGAAAAAGGTTGAATTGAAGGAAAAATACTCTTATACATACGGCTGCTACTTCCACTGTACCCTAGCTTTTGACAAGAACCATAAATAATTTTTTATTTTCTGATGGGGATGGAGGGAGGTTGTGTTGGGTTTGTTTTTGTTTTTTGGGGGGGGTGTTGTTTGGGGTTTTTTTTAGCCCTTGTGGAAGTGTAAAAATAGCTTTTTAAAAAGTTGCAAGTTTTCTCCACATCAAAACTGGCCAATCCTGAACAAATGGCTTCAGCCATTAAATTAGTATGTGAGTTTATTTTCATGAAGTTTGCCACATTTTCCCTCTTTATGAACAATTTTGACAGAAAAGAATTTATTGGTAAGTACATTCATGACAAGGTAAAATGTTGAAAATATTAATGCATATGGCATGCAAATTATGAATTAGCATGTATAGTGAGTATGAACCATTCTTTAATCTGCAGAAAAGTGATTTGCTATAAATAATCTAAAAACAGGAAAAGGAGGCAAATTTGTCAAATACCACCTAATTTGTGTATTTTTAAACAAAGAGCAATATAGTTGACTTGGAAAATCAGCAATTACAGATTATAGAGAGAGAGTAATTTTACCTTACCTCTTGGAATATACGTGATTCGTATCCTAAACACAAATTCTTCTGTACGGTACACTTTTAGTGCTATTCTGGTCTATTGTATACTGTAATTAACATGCATTCTCTTTTTTAGATTGAATTCTAATGCCTCCAAAACCTATTTGAATATGAAGTCCCTTACTCCACTCTCCAAACAAAAGAGTATTAAAAAGCATGTCAAACAATCATTGCCTTATACCTCTTCATTGTAACTCAATCCTGACCCCTAGGGGTTTCTAAATTTGAATAGGAAGGTTGTCATTTTGTCCTCATCTCTTCTTAAGATTTGGCCGTTCTGCTGAAATTCTCAAGGCTAATGACAACAAACATGAATGTTTTTTATATGAATTATTTCTGATATGACTGATGGTCATAGAAAAGTCACCATATAGAAGTTATAAGTGGCATAGGAATTAAATTAATTCCTTCAACCCAATAATATTGCCATTATTTACACTCTATGGTATGACAAACTATCGAGTTGCTATTCATTCGTAATATTTATACAATTTTTTCCCCACAGAGGTCATAAATCCTAAAGATATTTAGATTGTTATCCTAACTGCATATATAGGTACCCAAGGCTCAAGAGATCAACTAAATTCTTAATAGACTCACAGTGACTCAAAGCAAAGTGAAAAAACATGTCATCTGAATATTTCTAAGTCCAACAGACATTTTTCTGTCATGAAATGTATTGTAATGGATGGTATTCTTCAGTAACTGATAAAAAGATCTTCATTCTTCAAAGAGTTCCTTATACAGGAGTCATGATAAAGGTATAATCCTGAAGCTCTTGAGGTCCAGTAATTCTGTTAAATCTTATAACTCTTTTTTATGCATTTAGTATTCCCTGAATTCAGAATTAAATTCTAATACATGTCCTATCCAGGGGAGAGTCTTATATTTCTAGTGAAGACAATTCTTGCTGGAAAAATAACCTGCTGATGTCAGAATTTATATTTTTGAGTGTCTGCATTCATTTTAATTTTTAAAATATATATTCAGTGTTCTATTGCAAAGAAAGAAAGCCCCAAACACATTCAACAAATTGAAATTAATTGGAGATACCTGAGATCCTGATTACATTGTTTGGCTCTTCTATTCTCTCTCTCTTTTTTTTTTTCTTTTTCTTTTCCTTATTCATCTAGGTGAAGATTTCTACCAGATGTAGTGGAATATAGTCATTAAGAGTTAAGGTATAAAAAAATCCAGCTTCACATCAATACTAGTCCTTTCTATTGTGAAATTACTTTTCCCATCTCCTTTCATGATAGAAACTTGGCAACCATGATGTACTTTTATTTTTAACTTCACTTCTGATAGATGCATGTGTGAGAGACTTCTTAAAAATTACAAAGATTTTTTGCTACTTACTATGCAGTAGGCTGCTGCAATTTAGTGTGCAGTAGGATGCTACCATAATAGAGTATGAAACTTTTGATAATTGTATTGGGTTTGCATGGCAAGGTTTTGGTAGTGGGGGAGCTACAGGGGTGGCTTCTATGGAAGCTGCTAGAAGCTTCCCTTATGTCCAATAGAGCCAATGCCAGCCAGCTCCAAGTCGGACCCGCCGCTGGCCAAGGCTGAGCCGATCAGTGATGGTGGTAGCGCCTCTGTGATAAAGTGTTTAAGAAGGGGGAAAAAAACCTGTGCAATGGCAACTTCAGCTGGAGAGAGGAGTGAGAATATGTGAGAGGAACAACTCTGCAGACACCAAGGTCAGTGAAGAAGGAGGGGGAGGAGGTGCTCCAGGCACCGGAGCAGAGATTCCCCTGCAGCCCATGGTGAAGACCATGGTGAGGCAGGCTGTCCCCCTGCAGCCCATGGAAGTCCATGGTGGAGCAGATATCCACCTGCAGCCCGTGGAGGACCCCACGCCGGAGCAAGTGGATGCCTGAAGGAGGCTGTGGCCCCATGGGAAGCCCACGCTGGAGCAGGCTCCTGGCAGGACCTGTGAACCTGTGGAGAGAGAGGAGCCCATGCTGGAGCAGGATTGCTGGCAGGACTTGTGACCCCGCGGGGGACCCACGCTGGAGCAGTCTGTTCCTGAAGGACTGCACCCCGTGGAAGGGACCCACGCTGGAGCAGTTTGTGAAGAACTGTAGCCCGTGGGAAGGACTCGTGTTGGAGAAGTTCATGGAGGACTGTCTCCCATGGGAGGGACCCCACGCTGGAGCAGGGGAAGAGTGTGAGTCCTCCTCCCCCTGAAGAGGAAGGAGTGGCAGAAACAACGTGTGATGAACTGACGGCAACCCCCATTCCCCGTCCCCCTGTGCCGCTGGAGGGGAGGAGGTAGAGAAAATTGGGAGTAAAGTTAAGCCCAGGAAGAAGGGAGGTGTGGGGGGAAGGTGTTTTTTTAAGATTTGGTTTTATTTCTCATTATCCTGCTCTGATTTGACTGGTAGTAAATTAAGCTAATTTTTCCCCAAGTCGAGTCTGTTTTGCCCGTGACAGTAATTGCTGAGTGATCTCCCTGTCCTTATCTCGACCAAGGAGCCTTTTGTTATATTTTCTCTCCCCTGTCCAGTTGAGGAGGGGGAGTGATAGAGCAGCTTTGGTGGGCACCTGGTGTCCAGCCAGGGTCAGCCCACCACAGTAATTCATATGTGAATTCTCAGAAGATAGGCTTATGGCTATTTCTGTGCTGGAGATACATTTACACTGTAGTACATTTGTGTGTGTAGTCAAGCAGTGATCTTTTAAGAATCAGGATTCCAAATCAGGACCCCAAACCCTTCCTAGGATTTATGAGTATTTTTCCCAGCCTATGCAGAGCTTTTTGCACACAGCTGGGCCTTTTCAACAATCAGCCAAGCAGGGCAGGTAGCCCAGGCTGACAGTAATGAGCTTATTAAAGGGCATTATAAAGGGAGCATGAGGAGAGGGTGGGGGGTAAGGTAGAGGGACTGTGGGTTAGTTTAGTTTGGAGGTGAGTTACTGGGTTTTGTAGAAAGCTCTTTCATCATCCTTTTCAGCTCAGCCACCTTTGGGTGGCTTTGTTTTGTAATAATGTACCTGGGATTATGTTCTTTGCCACAGAAGCCATACCATGTGAGAGCAGGTATGTTGTTTGCTTGTAAAGCCTATGGGAAATACATCAATTTCTGCAGTCTCTGCTATTAGGCATGTAGATAATCTGTTCTGAATGCTTATTTTATTAAGAACCAGTAAATCTGGACTTTTGCTTATTTTCATTGCTAGAATAGTAAGACAGAAAAGATAAAAATTGTTAGTGAATCAGCTCACTGTATATGTTACCCAAGGTGAGATCTGGGAATGTTGAGTTGGAAAAAACCAGAAGCTTGAAGTTCTAAAATGGAGTCTATCTGCCATGAAAATGGCCTATGTGATGGTGTTTTGTTATTGTGAGCACAGATTTACAGTTGGGAGAGTGATGTACACTGTACCAAACTGCTGGGACTGTTGAAGTATCATAGGCTGATGAATTGATGCAAGATCTTGAAAATGATGAAGAAAAACTGCCTGTGACAGAATATAATGAAAGGTGAAAAGGTCATTCCTTTGTTTGATAAAGTAAAGGTATATCTCCTGTCAATCAGTTGGCTTTTCTCCTGCTCATTTTGTCTACAGTAGGTGTACTGTAACTTCCTCATGGTTGCATAGCAACTGGACCCTGAATGTATTAGTATTTAGCAGTAATTATAGTTTTGCTGAAATTGTTTCAACAGAAATAAGTCTTCTCTGCCTTGCCTTTCCCTCTCCCCTGGTTTTAGAGTATTTGCCAAGATTATGGCTTTGTCTTTTAGGAAAAATAGCTATCAGAAAATGAGTTGAAACAAGCAGTTGTGTATCACCTCACTGATAAAGCAGGTCTGTCATGCTTTGTCTATAAGCAATCAATGTGTAATGCTTCCCAAAGGATGAGGGTAAGAACTCCAGTCACTTGCTTAGCTCTGTATACAGACAAGCATTAACTGTACAGACCATTTAAAAATTACCTGGACATCTTTGAAGACTGCTGTTCCAAGTATTAAAGCATTTATGTCTCTAACTTATGAAATGGAGGGCATTAGTAACTGATATTGATGAATTATCAGCTGACCCGGGAAACAAGTCTTTCCAGTCTCTGTGTATAATGATGAATTTCAAAACAGAAAAGTGCACTGCTGATATGTATTACACCATCCTCTAGTTAGATTCTGTAACTTAAAAATTTGCATTGTGGAGGCATAGTCTTTATCCTAAGTGGCTACAACTTCCATTAAGTTTTAAATCATAAACAGTTGAGCTCTTAATAAAGTTTTCATGATATGGATGAGACAATTTCTGCCATGAGCTTTCATCTCTTCAGCCTTCTGCTCAAAAATGGTGTATCACAAGGCTTATTTAAACTTTATTGACCTGAAGACCTAATTGGCCTGCATTTTCCTCTACATTCCCTGCATTGCCTTACTTAAGGTGACAAGCATCTCAGTGAGCTACATGGAACAGTATCTCTACAGTTCCTATTTATATCTATTTAGAAGTTTTCTTTCACTTATGGAAAAAACAGTATTTAAAACTGTTAGGATA
Source organism: Gymnogyps californianus (assembly GCF_018139145.2). Lineage (NCBI taxonomy): Eukaryota > Metazoa > Chordata > Aves > Accipitriformes > Cathartidae > Gymnogyps > Gymnogyps californianus. Next base: position 23,134,545 of record NC_059475.1, on the reverse strand, counting down.
GTTTCGCAGACAGGAAAAATACATATTTACTATAAGTCTGTACATAACACAAGGAAAACCAGAACAAAATATTTTAGCAGCACTTATCTACCTGATTATCAGTAATGGATTATTTCTCTGAATCAGCCACTAAATAAGCTACAAATTCTTATTTAGAGCATTTCACCAATCTTTTCTAGAGGATATAGCAATACTTTCAGGTTGTAAGTTACAAAAGGAAATTTTCTGCTACAGTCAGAATAAGACAACAGTAGGAAGGGTTTTGTCTGCTTCCAGTTAGCAAACTGTGCTACATATCTTTATTGCCTGAAAATTACTTTTCAATGAAATTAGCAACATGATTTGAACTGAATACTAGTATAACTTACTAATTACTGGAGTGCTTTGTCATACCACCTTTAGCATGACTAGCAAGAAAATAGATTTCCCTTCCTTCCCCTGCTGTCATTAGGAATGAACTTGATTAGCACCTAGAAACACAATAAGTGATATTTAAACCAGCTTGTTCATCTCTTTCTGTGATTATAATTTGAGTAGAAAAAGTTAAGGTGAAAAAAAATTGGCAACGTGTGTCTAGAACCTTTCTTATTTCAAAGTTGGTTGATACTACTACTGCATATGGTAGGGTTGAAAGGATGGAGATGAATGCCACAATACATTTCAATAAAATGGTGGTGTAACTAATAAGTAACAAAGGAGCTGTCTTACTGGACAGTATGAGTGTTATCTGACAAATATCTATCTAACCATGGTTATTTTCTCTTCCTTGTCAGTGTTTATCTGTTTTATTTTTCCCATAATGATTGCCGTTCTTCTGCTTCTGTTAATTTAAATGAAAAATGTATATGAAGTTTGGAGACAAAGATGCAAGTTCTTTAGTACTCCCTATTCTCAGCCTTGCAAATTCTTTCTAGTGTTTATAATGCCCTTTTCCGTAGACATTCTTGGAGAAGTAACTTAATTTTGGCAATGGTTAAACCTGCAGGTTGTTCTTTAAGATGTTGTCTTATGCTTTTTTGTTACTGAATTAAAATGAGATCCTAAAATAATTAAGATGTAAGTATAGGTTGTAAAAAATAGTGATATTTCCCTCTAAATATTACTAGACTAGAATGCTTGCTCATCTAATAAATATATTTCTAAATATCCCAAATTAATCTTACTGCTGTAATTATGGCTTGCATTTGTCTTTCATGATCAGCATACATCAAAATTTACATTTCCTGAACAAGAAAATACTAAACCATTCATAAAAATAGTTTGATAAATCACGGTAGAACTCTGGTCCATCAAGTTCACTCTTTTATCAGACATCAGTAGCAAATTCCTAGAGATTTAAAAAACAAAACACTGTTCTTGGCAAACTGTCTTGTGTTTTGAGAATAAATGAGTTTTCTTGAAACTTGGAGTGGTCGCTTTTCATTCTGAAGTGCAAATCTGAACCTTAGCAATAATAAAGCTTAAGATTCAAAGTTATAAAAAAATCATACATGTCAGTACACTTCAGTTGTGCTGCCTCTGTTTTATTCTTTACTCCTCTGTCAGACAGCCTAGTTTTCAGTCCAAAGTGCCAAGTGCTTTTTTCATTATGTACACTGTTTGGTTTTTTCCTGTTTTTTCTAGTCAGTCTCACAATGATGATCTGTCAAATCTTTAAACTCTTATTGAATTCAGTAGCTGACAAGCCAAATCCATGGAACTCTTACCTACATCCTAGTGTGGAAAGAGTAATCTGATTCTTTTAACATTACAACTGTGTGAACTTATCAAGGAGATTGAGTAATAAAGAAGAGTTCATTCCACCTTTATTTTGGATATCAAGGCAGAGAGCCTTAGGTGATGTACAGTAGGTTTATAATCTTAAAAACATGATGGCACTTGCTTGGGTTTCATTTGAATGGGCTGTTTTCTGGATCCCAGTTAGCTGTTTATTAAATGAGGTGTTTGATGTGAATTGACTGGTGTGTAAGGCTTGAGTCATTGATGTTGACTGCTGTAAGTAAACCTTTTTAAATATAAAAATTTAGCTATAGGTAACAAATCAATCACATCTGATTGTGAATGGCATGTATAGAGAGAAAAGTAATGAAACTGGTTGTTACTTGGTGTCTTACTGTGCTAGGAACTGTGAAACAATATCATGGGGATAAACTTCCATAGATTAATGAGACATGATTTATCTTCTTGAGAGACATTCTTAGTACAATTATTTCAACATTAACATGAATTATAAAAACTAAAGTCCAATTCAATAGGAAAAATGGAAGAGTAGTGTACAGAGGAGTTAATGTTTTCCTAGTATCTTTCTTTAAATGTCCAAAAACATAATAGATTTTTGGTTTACTTTTTATGAAATCTATAGGAAAAGACATGCATATGACAAAGATGTTGAAGTACAAATAGGAAAAAAGCTGTTTTGGCTACTCCATTCTTGTCTTCTGATTCTTGATGCAGTAGCCAATGTGTTTTGGGGAAAATAGGCATTATACAATAATAGAAACTGACAAGAGAGTTGTAATTACATAGGATTTGAAAAGCCTCACAGTCTCAGATGACAGGGATATAAAGGAAATGCTATTTGATGCTACATATAATGATTTTATATTCAGGATGGATGAATAATTCTGATGGAACAGCTAATGCTGGCATCTTTGACCACAACAGAAAGAAAATTCCTAATGCACATCTCGGAACCAAATTAGACTGAAGAATGTGCCGTGTACTGACTCGCACATCAAAATGTTCAATATGTTACATTTTAATAGGAGCTGTCCAAGCTAGTTACTATGCAAGTTGTAGCTTCCCCTGGTGAATGAACATCTGATGAAGTCTGATATGCAATGCTTGCAAAGAATTTATTAGCTGTAACTTTTAATTGATATCTACAGTACCTTTCTCTTCTGTGAAGTCCCATAAATGCCTAGACAGAAGGAACAGAAAGATAATCTAGCTAGATCTCCACACCACTGATGATGACATGTGGTTACTGTTTTTTGAAATTGTTCTTAAATTCTAGTAATGTACACTGTCCAAATCTCCAGTTGACCCATTACTAATTACTCTTTCACTTAATAAGCTTTTTCCTAATGTGTAACCTAAATCTCCTTCAAGATTAATTTGATTTTTTGTTTTACTGCTATTTTGTAAATGTAGAGTAGTACAGATGATTGCTGCCATAACAGCCACCTTTCTATGTATGGGGAAGATTCCTGTGTGTAATTGTTGCTTCTCCAACTCTGTTTTATCTATTTGTACCTTAGTGTGATAGAAAATTTGAGGATTGTATACCCACTGAGAATTCTTCAGGCCTGAGTAGGCAAAATAAGTCCCTCAAGCATCTTAAACTTGACACATCCATGAACTAAATTTACCTTTTCTCTGGGACAAAACCACTCATTACTTAAATTGGCTTTGCAACCCACTGAAATCTGGACACTTTTCTTCAACAGTATATATAATCAGATAGTTATTTTATATTTCTCTTTTGGAGTAGTCTTTCAATAGATACACAACTCTACACTTAATTACATTGCATTTTCTTTATAGACTATTTTATGAAGTCCACTTTGAATTCCCATTATTTTTCTTGGAAGTGCTGAAGTTTTGTCAGCTGGATGACACTCACAGCTTTCTGTTCTGTTGTGCAAAACAACTGATAATATAAAAGAATTTGACTAGGGACAAAACTGTAATGGATCCCACTTGAAATGCCTTCCGAGCTTTCCTGAGTTACCAACTACAGCTTGAATCTAGATTTCCAGCCAGTTGTAAATACCTTATTTTACCTAGCTATATTTCTCCCAGCTATATTTCTCCCCTTCACTTAGAAAAATGTCTTATGAGACAATGTCAAATACCAGATTGATTTGGTGGGATTTGTCCTTGAGAAATCTTTTTCACTTTTTAGCTTAATTTCCTAAGGAAATTAGGCTTCTGCAATCACACTCTGTGTGTCTGTTCTTCCTGATTAATAACCTCTTTTCAACCAAATTTGACATTGACCAGAGGGATAGAAGTCTCAAATAATTAAATCTCTATGCACTTCAGGGAAGTAAGCAGCTAGGTGAATGAAAAGTGCCTTTTATAAGATACAGACTGAAGAGTCAGCTCATCCAGAGACACTAGTGAATCCATCCAGGAAAGGCCTTACTAATTCCCTGACCTTGGAGAAGTTTCAATGAGTGCTCAAGACATTACTAGACACCAGAGAATCTGTAGGGTGTTGTTCCAGATGAGAAACAATGCCTACTTTTTATACCAACCGTGTTTGAGCAAAGTACCTGATGATTTGCTTTAGTATTTTTTTCAGACATGAAGGTTAGCCAATAGGTTTATAGTTTAAGATGTATCTTTTCGAAATGTTATATATGACCATGCTCACTCTTCTTTCTTTCAAAACTTACCTTGCATGAGTTTTTGTGAAGAGCTGATAATGGCTCAGACTGCTTCAGAAAGTTTGTTGACAATTCTAAATATGTGTATTGGCAAGCTGTACCAATATAAATATATATAACTTCTCTAAATACTCCTGAATTGTTCTTTCCCTATCTTAGCTTTTATTTTCTTCTCCTTTAAAATTAATTTTTCTAACTATCTGGCTACTTTAATTATTTCTATGAAGCCTACAATAAGGAAATTTTTCAGCTTGCTTCGTATTTTGTTATATGCCAATAACCTAACATGGATGGAAAAAATACTCTTCTGCTTTCCTTTTTGTTGCTTTTTATCTCTTATGTTCTTCACCCACATTGCAACCCGTAGTCTTTGTACTTATCCTTTGATAGACAACTCTATTTCCATTTGTTATAGAAGTCTTGACTTTCAGACTAATAATGAACTTCTGCAGACGTACCTGTTCATCATGATGCTATGGTGTGTTTTATACAGTCTCTCTTATCAACTGCAAGCTCTCCAGTATTCCTTTTACTGTTGATACTATATTCCTCTATTAAAACAGAGCTTGAGATGTAAGATGAAGAAGCAAGTAAGCTTTGATATTGTACAGAATGAACCATAGGTATTCAATTCTTTTCCAGAGATGTCTTTCTTTTCTCTAAACATTAAAGCTTCTGTAAGGTTTTGTGGATAGTCTGAATTCAGTTTTCTCCAGTTTATAACTGCAGCTATCTTGGGGATCAGTAGAGAAGTTTAAATAATGTGTTGCTTATACCTTAACATCCAGCTGATTCATTTCAGAGCATCTATATACAACAAGAGAAAGAAAAAAACCTTTTGGCTCAGTTGGTTTTTGTACAACATGTTGTACACATGTACAACTCCTCAGAGACAGTTTCTGTCATTACTTGCTATCTATAACAGAAAATAAAATGCACATAAGAAAAGGCAATAACACACAAGTGAGTATACCTAATATTTTACCAAGCACAAAACTGCAGGAAAACCAAATTTACTTATTTTATTTTTGTGCTTTTCTGCTCGATTTGCTTATGTCTGAAGAAAGTGGTCTGCATAGCAAAAGGGCAGATGGAGCTGGAAAATTAGTCTGTAGAGCATGGCTAGTAGTGCAAGCTGCAGATCAGAATTGCATACTGTTAAATTGTCCCCAAACCCCTTTCTTGCTTTATTTCAGTCTGCTGAAAGATACACAATTCAGGAAGAAGGAATTCTGGTACACTGAATTAGCATGAGCAGGAACAAAACTTTTAATTTTGCTGAGCTACTTAGCTGCTTTTGGTAAATGTTTTTCTTCCATCCCACCAAAATACCTTCAGTTTTGCTCAGGAAAATTCTTTACTATATTACACTACTACTAATTACAATGTAAGTATGGGTGGGGGGGGAAAGCTGCTTAACATTTCCATAAAAGTTTACAACATTAACTACAGGTAGAAATGTGTTCTAATAAACTGGCTCCAACAGGCAATCAAAATATATTACCCAACTTGCATAATCATACCAGGTCTCTTCCTCTAATAAAGAAAAGCAGCAGGAATCCAAGACTTTTCTAAGTGTTTATTTTGGAGGATGAATAACTTGTTTTTCCTTCCCATTTCAGTTTGTATTTCTTAGTGTGTGTGTGTACATACTAATTCATAGGGTTATTACTGAGGTTCCCCTTTAGATTGTCACATAGTGAATGGATGGCCCTGTACTTCAAGGGGCTTGGGTAAGGTAATTCTCTGCTTGTGTAGTCATCATGACATACATAGCATGACCAAGATATGTCAGAAATGGTAGGGATGTTGGAATTTGTCAGCTACAGTTCCATTTTACTACAGGTAACCACATCATGCAGTCCCTTTCAGAACTGATAAAGCTTTTTCCTGAATGTAGTTCAATTAATGGGGAATTGTTGCTCAGGAATGTGAAGAGCTTGAACTGATAGCACTCACTCACCACAAGACTAGAAAGTGTGAATTTGTATGTCAGTTCTCCAAAGTGAAACATTGTAATTCAGATTGACAAATATGTTCAACTAAGGTTTAGCCCAGCACTAAAGATGTTCTTTAGATTTTTCTGACAAGAAAATTGTATAATGTCTGTAAAATCAGCAGTTTTCTACTTTTTCTTTCTCTTTAAAAAGACAAATGTTCTCACAGTACTATTGATAGCAAATCCCCAAGCAACCCTTCAGCTGATATTTTTATTGTCCTTATTTAATAGCTAGCTAGACAACTGAACATGGTAAAGTTAGATCTAACTATTAATTTAGAGTACATGATGGTATCTTCCTTTCTAATTATAGGCTCTAAGGCTATATGCATTTGAAAGTACAAATCAATTTCTAATATTATGAAATCCTTAATTATCCAAAAATTCATTAACTCTAGTTATTTGAGGTTAAAATCAAATGTGCACAGAGTCAGTAAAAAGAGTCCAAGAGCAGGCACAATTGTTAAAGTTCTGTGCTTGTTGGCCTTCACTACAACCTCTGAATCCAAACTTTGGGAAACTGTGGTCAATCTGGTGTATCATGCTGCCCTTGTTTTTTTTACTTGTAATACAAGTATTATTCTACACTTGCTATATAACAATCTAGGAAACTACTGATAGAAGAGTACTTTGGGCTATCAGACTTTCAGAAGACAGTGAGTGTATCTTGTTACCTTCTTGTATTTTTCCAGACATAGATAATATATTGACATTAGCTACATTTAGCTGGATCAGTTGCTGCTATGAAAGACTTGCATGTTAAGTGTTCATGAAAAGAAACTTTATGGAAAAATGTTCAGAATTTCCATAAAGGTTTATAGACTTCTTTGCTGGATCTACTCGCCTCCTAAATGCAGAATTCACATTACTGAATCTCACAAAGAAATAGAAAAAAGAATGAATTGATGTTAAAACCCCAGCAGACCTGAGTCTCATACCTGACAGAGCTGCATAAAAATATATATAAGGAAGTGAATGAACTTTCTCCTTTTACTGCTTGAGGAATGTAATTTCTTCACACTCTTTATATGTGAAGAGTGTTAAACTTGCTTTTAGCACAGCTTTATAAAAGGATCCTTTTTGATTATTTACCTGTAGTAATCTGTCAAAAACTTCAGTGGTAATGAGATCTCCAACTGGATAACTAGGCTTCTGGCAAAATGATATCATGCATTCATGTTAAAAAGTTACCTAAAACAGGACCTTTGTTTAGATATTCATCAGTAAAACAATTGTTTCCATATACATAGAAAGAATGAAATGTAGTTTTATTTGTATTTAATCCCATTTACTGAAGAATCCTAACTTGTTTTGGTTTAGATTTCTTCCACCATTTGATCAATTGTAACTACTAAAGCAAAAATGTTACAAGACATTGCTAATCTCATTCTTTCTCAGAGTTTACTAAACTTATGTAGTAAAAAAATCTTCCTGAAACTACATTCAGCCGGCATAGTTGATCTCTTTATTTACATAACTTTAGTTATATACATGTATTTCTATGCATATACATTTATATACTTGTGTAGATATTACTTTATATATACCATATTAAGGTTAAGCCATATGATCCGGCTGACAGGAATGTGTGTTAACTAGGAATCATGTCATTAGTAGCAGCCACTCTCCTCCTTTAAAAGTGGAGCTGCTTGGTGTCTGCCAGGTTTCAAGGTGCAGTTGAGTGGGTAGAAGAACACGCTATGACTCAGCAGATGTAGTGTGCTGTTACTTGGAGTTTAGCATTGGATTTATTTTTAAAAATAGCAGCTATTCATGGATTTGGTTCCAGCATCCCAAGTCTTAAAATTTTACCTGATAGGGAGGATTTGGGACCTAGTTTAGGCAGGGCTTAAAAGGTGAAGAAAAATAAGTCCTTACCCTCCAATTTGAAAACCTGCCTACAGAGAATCTCTGCAAGCGGCATTAGCTAGTGCCTTCAAAGCCTAGCTGTACAGGATATATATATATATATTTTGAGCTGAATAAGGAGTAAAAGGCTACTGTCCAGTGAAATATTTTTCTCTTGGACAAAGTGCTTTCACTTATTCAGCTCTGAATACATTCCTTTTGTACTCAGCAAATAATAAACAGAGCACAAAACAAATGCAGACTTTTTGTCTGAATATGCAAAGAAGAAATCTTTCTGTGAAGAAATACTCTGTGTCTGTTTCCTCCTAGATGATCTGCCACATTCTGGACATTTATGCAAACTCCTAATTCATTAAACAAGATCTTCCATGCTCTTTGTTTGGAAAAGGGAATTACACAGTGAAAAATGCTGGAAATCATGAAACTAAAATGAATAGTAGTTATAGATATTATCTGTACTAGATTTTATTTTGGCTTTTTGTGTAGGTGGATTTTTTTTGCTTCTATAGAGCCATTTGCAGGATATTTTTTCAGTGTATTTTTATGATTCTCTAATGAAATTCCAGAAGAAAATGACAAAAAGTACAGCATCAGTCCTCTGAAACATTCTATAAGGATGTATATTCATGTAGCTTTGTACTTGGGGAACTGTTCTTTTGACACTGTCTAAAGATTTCTCAAGTTGTGTCCATTTAGTCTTAGCATACATGTTTGCAGGTGAGTAGATTCTTACTATGAGATATATGAAGTCACACTAATACTTTAAGTAGTATACTCCAGTTCAAGTAAATCACTCAGGAGCACCAAATTTAACCTGTAGAAATGATTCCTTGACACATACTTGTTAAATTCAAGACTTACATTCTGTGTAATGTCAGTGTGATCTGCATGTACAGCCTGATTTAAATCTTTGAGGGTCCATAGGTCTAGCTGTTACAGAACTGTAACAGATATCTTCCCTTGTGTTGTGGCCCTAACTTTTCTTGACGGTCATGGGACCTATAAGGAGTAGCATTTGGCACTGTTGTTCTTTCTACAGTGCTGTCAGTTAAAGGAGGAGGCTGTAGTTTTCATTCAGATCCTGTGGAGACACGCCAGTTTTTGGCTGACGAAGCTACAGTGAAATGGTAAAACTGAGGACCTTCTCAGGATTCTCCTGGATTTACATTGGTTGGTTTCAGACTTAACACCTCAAGATAAAAATACATGGGAACTACTGTTTTGGGTTACTTGTGAACTCAATCAGACATGACTTAAACTGGCTATATTTGGATAATATTCTGAAACTTCAAAATTTTGAAACAATTTTTATTGGAATGGGATTCTGACATCTTTCTCTTCAGAGAGAAACCAACCTCCTGTGGGTATGGATGTTAAGCCATTTGCTTGATGATATACTACCTGCATGTGCAGATCAGAATACTATTTAATTTTGTAGAAAGTAAGGACTTTTTGATAGTAGCTTTTTCAGTAGTAGTGTTGTGATATGGAGGAGTTTTATAGGACCATTAAAGCTATATAGAACAGAAAAACATCACAGCTGTTTAATGCATTTACTGATTCTTTAGGTGAAATCTGTCCTCATTTTCAGTATATACTTGAGTTTGCATTTATAGATGTCTCATTTAAAGGCAACATACAGGTGTTAGACTATCATTTTGAGTACATAAAAAGATTTGACTCTTAATCAAAGTACATGGAACTTAAAGTAGTCAACAATCAAGTAGAGCTAGAAAATATGCAAGACCTCATCCTATAATCAAAGTTGTAAGAAGATAATGCAATTGGGTATTAGTACATTCATATAATGCTATTCCATATTGTATATCAGAAGCTTTACATAAATTTGCTTCAGTACATTACTTTAACTGATGTGTGTTAAAGTATTACAATATATATTAATGATGTGCATATCTATCTTGGCCCTTTAATGCAGTAATTAATCCACTTTGAAATTATAAATAGGAAGAAAATACAGGAAAGGAGGATTTTGGGGGGGGAGATTATTTGTATGAATTCTATCTGAAAACCTGAGTGGATTAGTAAAAAAAGTCAACAGCAGAGACTATGCTTTAGAACAAGTGTGGTGCAATAATCTATGTACACATGAAACAGGGTTTTTCATCTTTGCTCACTGTCAGTTAAGTCATCTATCATTTAGCTTCTAAATGGGGAATTATAATTAATTTTAATTTCCCATATATATTCAAAATTAATGGATTTTCATTTGAGATCTGATTTGTGCAATGTGATAATTATGTATCTCTTATAAAGGAATGACACGGAAGCCAGAGCTGTAAGGAGAGACTGTTTTAATATAAATGGTTCTTAAATGCTATGCCTATCTGAAGTATGCCAAATCAGCTAATGCAGCTTGGCAACTTTCCCTCAATAGAGATCTGACTTCTTTCAGCCAGTTTATTGTTGGGTTTTTACATCTGCCTACACTTGTTTATTTCTTGCATCAGAAGGAAAATTACCCTTATATTCTTCTCCTTAACAGTTACTTTTGGAGGTCATATAAAATTCACTGGGTATAAGAGGAAGCTACCATGACTATGCCTTTAGTTTTGGTGTGTAACAGTTCAGATTGCATTATGATTAATAACATTACTCCCCAAGAAAGATATTTCAAACAATGTCACTTGGGTTCTTACGAGACCAGTGGATGTCTACGAGATATCTTGCAAGTAAAAAGCATTCTGTAACGTTAGGTGAGGAATTTATAATTAATATTTTACAGGCAGTATAATATAATTAACATATATAATTGGAATATGGCTTAATGTTTAAATTACAAAATTAAAAATAGATTCCTTCTCTGCAGAAAGCAAAGTAAAAATAAAACAAACCAACAATAACCCAATTCCAAGCAATTGCACATTTGTCTGCTTTGAAGTGGCTTTCAGTAGCAATTGTGCTTTGTTGGGGTAGAATCTTTCATCTCAAAGCATTTTGCAAGGAAGTATTCCTTGAGCAACACTCCTCTGCATGTGGTGACATAGGTGGGAGCCAGCTCTACAAAAGCTCTGCTTTGAACAGAAAGTTGGACCAGATGGCCTCCAGAGATCACTTATAACCTAAATTATTCCATGAGTCTATGCAGTGTCATGGCTTTTTGCAACAAAATGCACTGGTTTATTAGTGATGACTTCAAGGTAATTCAGAGTTAACCCTATTTGTATTGAAAACTGCTCATCAGAATCAAGATTGTTCTGTATTTTCATCATTAATATTTAAGATAAGTTTAAATATAAATAGTAACAGTAATAATAGTAATATGATTTAGAGAAATATGATTTTGTCAACATCTTGGAGGGATGAAATTTTTTCTAAAACACTAAAACCAGTGCTGATAAACACATTAGCCCTGATGATTACTGCAAAGTTCATGTGAAGAGTAAGGAGGTTTGAACAAATATTAAATAGAAATTAATCTAAAAAGTGATTAAGTAACCAATAAGAGAAGGTGAAAGACTCAGTAAAATATAGATAGCTATAGTGAAGATATTTATTTCAATATAGATAGCTATAGTGAAGATATTTATTTCAATATAGATAGCTATAGTGAAGATATTTATTTCAATATGTTCATACACTTAAAGTTCTGTGGTTTCAGGGCTTCAGTCAGCCCTAGGATAATCCGGAAGGACTGTGTTTGTGATGTAGACCTGGCCAAGTATATTCTGGGGATGGGTTGTTTGCTTCTTTTTCCCCAAAATACTGATGACTGTCAATGGGTTGTTAGACGCAATAAATCAAGTTTACAGGAGGACACAGTAATCTTCCTTGGTTATCTAATGGTATCTTTCTAACTTATGCAGAGACATACTGCCAGATCCGAGACAAGGAAGGCATTTCCAACTAAAAAAAAGTCAGTGCATTTGCCCTCTGTATTTCTGCATAGAAGTGCTTTACCTACTAGAATTTTCTGTGTGTATCTCATCTAACCCATTCATAGGCTTTTCATTGTTAGGCATTTTTAAGTGTCATAATCTTCTCCACTGCCTGAAGCAATAGTTATTCAAGGACTGGTTTTTCTTTTTGCTTAAAACTATAACTCTAACAGGAGGTGAACAGATGAAATTGTATCCTCTGAAAATAACTAATTAATTGAATCAGTTATTCTTGTCTTAAACTCTACAAAATCTATAAATTCAGCAAAATTTTTCATCAGCTTCTTATTTGTCCTTTTTATATTAAAAAAAGTTAACTACTGGAACATACTACACTTGATTCCTCATGGTGACTTGATATTAAACACTAATGATTAGTGTTTTCGAACCAACCTTTTATGTGCATCAATTTAAGAAACAATCCTTTTGTTGAAGAAAACACCTTTCATATGTTTCATATGTGCTGTACATGTCCCTAACATCCACAGTAAAGAGAGACTATCTGGGTAATTTGTCACACCTCTTAGTTTTTGGGATTGACTTACAATAACTTTTATTTCCATATTGCAAATCACAGGATTTGCAATACAGTAATCATGTTGTAAAGCCTGAGAATCTAAACAGATCTCAAAACAGCATGGGAAAGGGGGGGAAAGTTGTGAGTCTCTGCTCTATTTCTTCCTCCTGAAATTCCTTTACTGGCAGCGAAGAGATCAGATGTACTGAAATCTCTTGTTTGGTGCCAGCTGATTGTTTTGCCCTGCACCCTGGGTGAAATTCAGGTCAGCCTGTTTACTCCATCTGATGGCTCAGCTGGAAAAACAGCTGAATAGTGCTTAAGATGCCCAAGAAATATAAGACTGAGCCCCAAGTGACATTTGTAGCTTAAAAAGGACAAATCTTTATTTTGTTAGTTTAGGACGGGTTGGTTGTGAAATGCAACTACATTAGGGAGTAAATAATACAGTTCAGAAACTTTCAGTTAAATGTCAACCAGGCTTTTCACTTAGTACAATAAAGTGGTTAGATATATTTCAATTCTGTAATAAACATATAGTAAATACATCGCAAAATTATTTTGTAATGAAACAAAGCTTCACATCATCTAGCTCCTCTTGCAGCATTTCTAGAAATACTTGAGGCAGATCTGTACAATGAAGTCTATCTAAAACCTGTCAAGCCTACACAGTTGACATTTGTCATAATTACTGTTCATGTGTGCTGCATGAACACCTATCAAAGGCAAAGCAATGCTGATTGCCCTACAGTCTCATAATGAAGGCAGATCACAAGTAAAGAAATAGTAAGAAACAACACTCTAACTTTTCAATTTCTGAAGATGCTACTGAGAAGATTCCCTTCTCAAGGGACATGCTGTATATCTTCAGGTTCTCTCTAGGGCAGAAGCCTGAGCTTCCTATCAACAAACAAGTTGGTGTAAATATAGATAAAGCATATACCCTAATAATGAAAAACATAGGATGCTGTAGCTGAGTTTCTCAGATTTTGTCACAGCCCTTCAGTCTGGGCACTGTCTGGTCTCTTAAGATAAGCAGCTGCCTTTTTCTTCAACTTTTAATCACCTAAGTACTTTGATTAGAAACTTTTCAGCACTGTCCAGGAAAGTCATATGGTTGTTGGTGTTGCTCAGGGCAGTGAGGGCTATTTATCCCTGAGTGAAACATGGTAGAGAGGCAGCAGGTCTTAGTCACTATTAGTAGATACTCCCATGAATTCCTCTAGAGAGGACAGAAATACGAAGTGTTTGTGTGTAGTTATACCTACTACATACATATGTATACATATATATAACTTATGTACAGACATATATACATACATGTATAAATTTTCATAACAAATTTTATTGAAGTAATGTAAACTGTAAGCATTGTGGCAAACTTATGGTAAATTATAAGTCTACATATACATTAGTAAATTAGACATCTAGGAGGTGTCATGGTATAGAAATGATCTGGCACAAAATGGACCTGCACTGGTGAATGCACTAGCCTCCAAAATGAGGCAGTTGTCCTGTGTGTGAACTAGCTGGAATGATGCCTGGCAAGGAACGTATCCCATAGGCTTTTTTGTGCTCAAACACCATACTGGCATCATATGCTCCTTTCTTTTCTGCCCTGTAGAACGTCAGCATTTTTGTAGTCGCTGTGGGTGACCCCAATACATATGCTCCCCCTTGAGTGGCAGTGTCTGAGTGCTCAGTGTTGATATCTGTTATTTAACCTCAAGATCTCAAATATTTGGAAGCCCTGCTATTAACACTTCTGTTAGGTTTCATGAAAAAACACCTTCCTTGCCTTTTCCAGTCAGTGTTTTTATCTTCAGAAAGAGTGAGCCATTCCTGTGTAGGACGCGCATGGTGCACTGCAGTGCTGTCAGTACCCATCCTCTACAAATCCCTGCATCGCTAACTGAAATCTGCAACAATAGTAGTAGGAAACATTACGTTCTTCTGCAGATGACTACTTGGAAGAAATCAGGACAGAATGGGCTTCCAGAGTTTATCCTGAGAGTATGGCATGACTTTCAGTGTTGTGCCTAGTGGCAAGGGCTTCTCTGCAGCACCAGGGTTGGACTGGGGAGCTGGAAGAGAAGGAACTGCACTGATCATGCTACATCCCTGTGGTTTGATGCTCCCCTGATGTACCTTTCAGACTCCTCTGGAGGGGCATCTAGCTATGGGTCTTTGCGTGCTCCCCTTGGGATTTTGTTACTTCTCAGCACAGCCACATGCTCTGACACAGCATGTTGCTAAATGTGCTGCCATTGCTACAGGCTACCCTGTTTCCTTGCTTTTCCCTCTGCCATTGCCTCTCCTTGTAGAACTGAACATGTGTTAGAGGTTTATGGGAAAGGGTGAGGATGAGGTGGTTCTAAGATCAATAGTGAAGATGGAGTGAAAATAAAAACACTTTGAACCACATTACTAACCTTTGGTGTGCAGCTGTCTTTCTTCTTTCACATAGCTTGAAGGGATTATCTTTTACTTTTCTGTCAGTAGGTCTTTGCCGCTTTATAATTTGCTCTTCAGTCTCCTCTGCCACTGTAAAACTGTTTCATATTATCCTTGAAGCCATTCTGTCCCCAAAGGGTGCTTTACTTGAGTTTAAATTCACCCCCAAGTAGATGGCATAAGTTATTTTATGTAGTTTTGACTCTTTCAAGGGCTGTCTTTACTGCCTTTGAAGCAGTCCCTGAGCCTAGGGACAAAGGCCTTTGTCTTCTAATGGATGCTTTGACTTTGTCAGAATGACTACTTGTATACATTGGTGGGAAAGCTAGTGAAATGGGATTTTAATGCATGTGTTGGGACAAGGCAGTAGAATAAATCTACCACAGCAACTTAATATCTTGTGAGTTTCAGAGAAACAATCTTTTCTCTCTGATGCTGCAATGCACTATTTGCTGCATACAGGTAACTTATCTATGAAACTTCCTGAGGTTACAAAGGATAACATAAACATGATAGTACAGAGCAGGAGGGCAGTACATGCTGTCCTTCAGGAAAGATGCCTTGGTAAATTGAGACAAAAGCCAGGATGCAGCACTTTGAATGGCATCTCTGCTTTCTAATTTAAAAACCTTGTTTTGAACCATATTACCATATCTTATTGAGTCACTTACTAGAAATATCTGTCTGTTTCACTGGTTTTTCAAGTCAGAAGATTGTCTTTCTTAGGTTATGTGGGGGCAGCACTTAAGATGGCTTCTGAAACATATATTACATGTATAACAAGAAACCAGAAGCTTGTAGGGAAAAATTCAGCAGAAACTCACATGAATAAAGTTTATAGCCTAAGGAACTGAGCCTGTGCTTGTGTTTTGGAAACAAATTCTTTGACACTTTTCATTCTCAATATGCTGTTGAATATATTAACAAGAAGATTTTTTCCAACCTGCAGCTTTTGACTCCTGAACAACAGAACAACATCTTGTTATCATGCAAAATTATATCTACCATTTTGAGAAGCCCAACAGCAAACAACCTAAATGTTTGGCATGTCTCGTGTATTATAAATTTAATGTACCATAGACTTCCACAGTGCAAATGACACAAAAGTCTGCAGATTACTCTTAGAAACTGGCCACAATGTTAATCAGAATAGAGATGCGCTATTAAAATGTTGATTAAAATACCTTCACTTCATCTGAGGAGTGTATGTTTCATAATGAATGACTGTGAAGATACCACTTCCAGCAAGCTCACTCTTTTGCAGCTCCTATTACCTTGAAAATCAAAGTATGGATGCAATTTGAGAAGAGCGAGGGAGAAAAGGCATTGACTGTATATCTTCATTTTCTCTTCATGCTTAAAAAAAAAGAAATAAAAAAATTGAAAAGATGCCCCTGAGTTGGATTTGGTTGCCCAGGAGGTGATTTACTGTAGTGCACTCTTCACTGTGACTGTAGGCTATAGGCCTGAGACAAATTGATTCAATCAGGCTTTATCTCTTCATTTCTGTACTCACTTGTGAAGAAAACCTTGAAATAATAACAGACAGGAGGTGGAATTGTTTGGAATGGTAGCAGAGGTGAAAGTGAAGATGCAGGGTCTCTTCTTAAGGTGTCTTTCCCATATTCTGTTCAGCTAGAACACAAATACTGTTCAAATGGGGGCACCATATCTTAAAAGCTTAATTTATGAAAACATAAGAATTTATGTGCATAGATCTTGCATTAAGATTCTGGTGGTGTACTAGAGAAGAATACAAGGGAACAAAGGTTAAAAGCTCATTCCAAAGATGCAGTAACAATTTTGTTGCTTCAACAGCAAATTTACATAATATGCAATCCTCTGAGACAGATTCCCAGGACAGGAAATCCAAAAGACTGATTTATAAAAGCTGGCTGCAAAGAAAGCAAGACTCTATTTGTGTGAAACAAATTGAATCTGACCCATAAAATCCAGAGGACTACTCACAATATTTCTGACATCCACATGCTGCATACTTGCAGCTAGTGAATATTTGAGAAGTGAATAGGATTAAGTGCAGTACATGAGCCCCGGAAGATGCAGAGCTTAATTTAAAGCTTCAGGAAGGGGACTTTCAAGTGTAATTGGTGAAACATAGGTTATAACTCATATCTGAGGCAACCTTCCTTGCACTGGCCGCTAACATCTTCCTTTGAGAACAAGGAAAAGAGAATTAAATACTTGGTTTCAAGAACAAAACTATTTAGTTAAGGCAAGGAATGATATCGGAGAGAGAAATGTACATATGCCTTATTTCCAGAAATAGTTACATGTCTCCAGCTGATAGAATCTGAGGTGCCTGACATCCCTCTCTTCTGCAGTGTAAAAACCAGATATTTGCAAAGTCATTGATCCTCATTGTCACCTCTACTCAGCTGGTCTGGAGCTCCAGACTTATTTCATCTATGTCAAATGCTTTTTCTGTATCCCTTAGGTCAAATGAATTTTCCTCTGAAATAAGTGTATCAGTAAAGCTGGTTTTCCTTCCACATACCACTCAAATTCTGAGTGCAGGAGATATGTTTCCTCCCACAAGCTAGCTGATAGGTTCAGTCACTCCCCTCGTTCCCTGAACGGTTTTCAGTGCAATTTGACCTTCATCTCATACAGAAGAGCTCTAGGGAATGCTGTACCTAATCATAGCTTTGACTATAGAGGTGCACTGCCATATTGGTATATGCATGTAGTTCAGAAAAATATACGAGAAATTCTAGAAAACATTCTATGTGACTCTAAGCACTTTGTCCCAGATTCTGAATGTTTTCAACCCCTATTCATTTCATCTGTATCAAATATCTTAGACTAAAGTATAAAGAAAATATCAAAGGAGTTTTTCTGGATCTATTTTTTTCCACTGTTTTGAGTAATAGATGCATTATATGACACTGGTCTTATAATGTTATTGCTTGTCAAAACACAACATAATCACAAACATTTAGCAAAACTAAGATGGTAAGCTTCACTTTGCAATAATCTGGAATGATTTAAGGTTTTTTAGTTATAGTAATTCAAGAAAGAAATCAATTAAATTTCAAACCCCACAAAATGTCATTGAAATCTGGGACATGAAAGAGAATAAGAAGAGATTCTAAAAGAAACTGCATGTTTTGCAGAATTTAGCTGATAGGTTGTTTTATGTTGCATCTCATTCTGTCTCCATAGCTAGTAGTACAAAATTTATTCACTGTAGAAATGGAATAAGAATCAGACCTAGTTTTTGAGTGAGATGAATTTTTGTTAAGAAACAGTAAATCTGTGAAGTTCTGGGAAAAATACAGTTTCTTCAGGTCAAAATCAGATGCAAAATTCTCCTTCCAAAAACTGAGGAGGAAACTTACTGAAATGGAAGGAAGCAAATATCCAGCAATGTGTTGTAATAACGAATTGTCCTGGTTTCGGCTGGGACAGAATTAATTCTCTTCTTAGTAGCTGGTACAGTGCTGTGTTTTGGATTTAGTGTGAGAATACTGTTGATAACACGCTGATGTTTTAGTTGGTGCTAAGTAGCGCTTATCTTAAGCCAAGGACTTTTCAGTTTCCCATGCTCTGCCAGCAAGCAGGTGTGCAAGAAGCTGGGAGGGAGCACAGCCAGGACAGCTGACCTGAACTAGCCAAAGGGGTATTCCATACCATGGAACGTCATGCCCAGTATATAAACAGGGGGGAGTTGGCTGGGAGGGGTGGATCGCGGCTCTGGCATCGGTCAGCAGCTGGTGAGCAATTGCATGGTGCATCACTTGTCTTATTTCTTTTTTTTTGTTGTATTATTTTTCATTACAATTATTCTTATTCTTAGTTAGTAGTGTATTTTTATTTTTACTTTAGTTATTAAACTGTTCTCATCTCAACCCACGAATTTTACTTTTTTTCCTTTTCTCCTCCCCACAGGGAGGGGGAAGCGGCTGCGTGGTGCTTAGTTGCTGGCCGGGGTTACACCACAACACAAATGCTTTGTAGAAAAAAGCTTCCAACAATGAATGGTCTAAAGAATGTCTCCTTAATACTAAAAATATTTTTCATAGTAATGAATTCTGATGATATTACAATGGTTACATTTTTTGGTTTCTCTTGTCCCTTTAACACAACTAGCAATGAAGTCCTGCAGTTTTATTGCTAGCTAGACTTTCATGGCAACATTTTACCCTATGTCTTCTCCAAGGATACATTATATGTATTATGTGACCTTCAATTCCCAGATAATTTGGGAATGAATAATGAAGCAAGCTGTAAGCTTTTGGAAGATACCAAGGTCATGGGTGACAGACAGTGAGGATATGCCAAGAGCAAATCTTGTCAAGCAAGTCATCTTTTCTTCTATGTTGGCTAATACTTTGAATTTACTGAGGCTTTGAAACTGTCTCAGAACAGTCTCAAAACTAAGCCAGAGAGGGGAAATGTGTTCTTGATGAAATTAACACTGTTCAGATGCCAACTTGCTGAAGAGAAATGACGTTTTATTGAAGGTATGAATGTCTAAGGACAGATAGACAAGTGTCTGTAAGTAGACTTGGTATCTCTTTTTAGACCGATTGATATACTTAGAGTAATTAGACAACCTTTTAGGCAAACATACATTCTTTAGGTCTGAAACAGAAGAGATAGATTTCAAAACTCAATACAACCTGAGAAAAATTGCTTATTTTTTACCCAGATTTCAGAGTAAGTCTCTGGACTAAAGATGGTCAGTGCGTAGGTGTCATGGTTTAACCCCAGCTGGCAACTAAGCACCACACAGCCGCTTGCCCACTCCCCCCACTGGTGGGATGGGGGAGAGAATCAGAAGAGTAAAAGTGAGAAAACTCATGGGTTGAGATAAAGACAGTTTAATAGGGAAAGCAAAAGCTGCACACGCAAGCAAAGCAAAACAAAACAAGGAATTAATTCACTACTTCTCATCGCCAGGCAGGTGTTCAGCCATCTCCAGGAAAGCAGGGCTCCATCAGGCGTAATGGTTACTTGGGGAGACCAACGCCATCACTCTGAATGTCCCCCCCTTCGTTCTTCCCCCAGCTTTATATGCCAAGCGTGACATTGTATGGTATGGAATACCCCTTTGGTCTGTTGGGGTCAGCTGTCCCAGCTGTGTCCCCTCCCAACTTCTTGTGCACCCCCAGCCTACTCGGTGGTGGGGTGGGGTGAGAAGCAGGAAAGGCCTTGACTCTGTGTAAGCACTGCTCAGCAATAAGGAAAACATCCCTGAATTATCAACACTGTTTCCAGCACAAATCCAAAACATAGCCCCATACTAGCTACTATGAAGAAAATTAACTCTACCCCAGCCAAAACCAGCACAGTAGGGAGCAGAACAAGAGCGGGGAGAGAATTAAGAAACTATTAATAAATTATGTAAGGGAAAGTAGACAACAGTTTATAGCATGCATAATGGAAAGCGTAGGAAAGGATAGGAAAACTATAATGTACCAGACTCCTAAATTCTCATTTTTCTAGATATGAAAAAACACAGAAATTAATTATGAATTTTAATTTGCAGGATCTTCTTTTTCAGAAGCTTTGCAGGTTCCCCTTTGGATTCAAGACTGGAAGTATGATGGAATGTGAATTTTGTAGGACATGTTCCTCCATTATAAGTGTCTGGTCCTATGCAGATTTTCTATGTGAATTATTAATCTTGTATGGAAAAGTTGCTTAATTTCACTTCCACAGTTACTCTGAGAGTATGGTGTACTGGATGAAGTGTGCAGCTGTAAGATTTGTTGGGTACTAATTGTTCTGCGGTTGAGAATATTTATTGTAGTACAGTAGAGATGTTGGTACTTTTTCTATTCTTTACTCAAGTAAAACCTATATTCATTTAGTGTGCTTGAGAGCACAAGGATTTTCCTTTCAAAATGAATTTAGTGAGGCTGCAGGGCTGTTTGAAGAGCAAGATGTTTCTTGTATTACAAGTTGTAATTATTTAATTACACTTCGTGTAGGTTCTGGGATAGGGTGGGGTGTGACAATAGAAGGTGTATGTTCAGTGATGGGTGGCAGTGTCATCTTGTACTTAAACATTTCTTTACATAGTGTTTCACACCTCTTCCAAAAACTCTTTTCTACATGAGTATTCCTGATGGATAAAAATCTTTATTGCTCAGGAAAGCACCATGAGTACTCTTCTAGTACTTGAGGCACAGGCCTTAACTGTATATAAGGGCTTTTGGGGAGTTATTTTTGATGCCTGCAGATGTGCTGGGCTTTAGTTTTCCATTTATCACACTTGCAAGGTACCACTGCTGATGTTGCTGTAGGGAAATGGTGCTAGTGTATAAGTATTGCAGTGACAGTTTGATGGAGAGTGGTGAATATTGAATTTGTGGTAAAAATCAATAAAGGAGTCCAAATTTCCAATCCAGATAATAAAGATGTCATCTATAAATCTTAGGTAGTGTCGACTCAGTGATACAATTATTTAATAACTGTTCTTCATTGTAGTTCTTGAAAAGGTTGTCATAATGCAGGACAGGGGAGAAGCTATCAAAAGAGAAGGATTTCAGTTAAGTTTTGCAGATGGCTGTGGATTGAGTGCTATTCAGTAATTTCATTGATGGTCGGGATGATGGAATAGAGAATGGATGTCCTCTATTTGATACAGATGTGAATGCTATTAAACTATTAAGATCTGTAAGACTCTTGTACAGGATTGGAATAAAATATGTTAATAAAATTGGAAAAATGACTGGAAAAAGCAGAATGGATTTTAACAAGAACAAGTGCAAGATTTTACACTGAGGAAGAAAGAATGGTTTGCACAAATACAAGATGAGAAAAAGCTGGTTAGGGAATAGACGATGGCAGAAGCATAGCAGCTCCCAGTATTGTGCTGTTGCAAAAAGGGGAAATATTGTTCAAGATAAATGAATGAGTTCTTCCACTTAACAAGAGGTATTACAGACAGTTATATATACATTTTAAAATTTGATTGCACAATTTCAGTAGACAGTGAAATACTATTATATTATATATATTATATATTTCACACTTCATCCATCCTGCTTGTAAATTTGGCATCAAGCTGTCATGTTGCCTCATTGTGTAAATACATTCAAATGGTTGTCTATAAATGAAATTTTATTGCTGGGTAGTACTTAACATAGCACATATCATTTAAAGTTCTATATTTCTAAACTTCATGAATTCTTTGAATGATGATTTACGTATTATAACTCTTGACCTTCTATCCTTGTGGAGTAAAATTATGAGTGCAGTCAATCTACAATAATTGTGCAATGAAAACCTCTGGCCTTAATATTACCCCCCATTTCTCACAGCAGAACTTAGATTGCACCAACTGTTCATGTAGATTACTGATTAATCTTTAAATCTCATTCACATGATGAATAATTGTGGGAAATAAGTAGATGATGTATGAGCAATTTACAACAGTAAATAGATTCTTGAAGTGAATTATTCAATTTTGGCATATTCAATAACTTTAAAAAACATTCATAAACGTGAAAAAATTGTTTATTGTATTTACACATGTACATACTTTGTAGTTTATTACATCATAATTGCTCAGTGACTGTAATAGTTATGTTTTCTTCTATATTAGATCTATCCTTGCAGATAAAAGTTCTTGCATAAACTGCATTGTAACTCAATGTAGAGTACAGCAGATTGTTTTCATGAAACAGCTATTTTTAATGAAATTTTCGATGTCACATACAGAAAACAGGGAAAAAAATATGGAAATGGTTCTTTATAAGTTTTTCTTTACATTTGTTTGTACAGCATGCTTAGCGCTGCATTGTAAACTCTTATCACCTCAGCGTCCGTAAACTCTTTTGATCAGCATTGACTTGTGGCTGTCTGAAGCCCATTGCCACAAACAACTTCACGTTAGATGAACAGCTAAAGTTGTGGAAAGAGATTTCCTGCTGGCAGACAGTGAAGGAATGGAAAGAGTATCTAGGGATAAAGGAAGGGTTTTTAGAAGCTCTTAAAGCTTTCCACTTATAACCTACCTTCAAAATAGTTGATCTTCCTGTAATTTAGAATTTTATACCCCTGTATCACTATTGTACACTGGAAACAGACAAGTTCCTAGAAAAATGCACCTGACAATTGCTGTCTGAGAGACAGTCAAGTGATAGTGTTTCATACATTTGTTTAAATGATCTTGAGATAATTTTCAATGTTCTTCAGGTCCCAGTTTATTACTGTATTTCTTTCCCTCCTGTTTCTCAGCATGAACTCTATCACTCTTGTGGTGGGTTGACCCTGGCTGGATCTCAGGTGCCCACCAAAGCCACTCTATCACTTCCCCTCCTCAACTGGACAGGGGAGAGAAAATAAAACGAAAGGCTCATGGGTCGAGATAAGGACAGGGAGATCACTCAGCAATTACTGTCATGGGCAAAACAGGCTCGACTTGGGGAAAAATTAATTTAATTTATTACTAGTCAAATCAGGGCAGGATAATGAGAAATAAAACCAAATCTTAAAACACCTTCCCCTCACCCCTCCCTTCTTCCTCAGCTTAACCTTACTCTTGAACTTTCTACCTCCTCCCACCCCCTGAGCGGCACAGGGGGACGGGGAATGGGGGTTTGGGTCAGTTCATCACATGTTGTTTCTGCTGCTCCTTCCTCCTCAGGGGGAGGACTCCTCACACTCTTCCCCTGCTCCAGCGTGGGGTCCCTCCCATGGGAGACAGTCCTCCATGAACTTCTCCAACATGAGTCCTTTCCACGGGCTACAGTTCTTCACAAACTGCTCCAGCGTGGGTCCCTTCCACAGGGTGCAGTCCTTCAGGAACAGACTGCTCCAGCGTGGGTCCCCCGCGGGGTCACAAGTCCTGCCAGCAATCCTGCTCCAGCATGGGCTCCTCCCTTCACGGGTCCACAGGTCCTGCCAGGAGCCTGCTCCAGCGTGGGCTTCCCATGGGGCCACAGCCTCCTTCAGGTGCATCCACCTGCTCCGGCGTGGGGTCCTCTGTGGGCAGCAGGTGGATATCTGCTCCACTGTTAACCTCCATGGGCTGCAGAGGGACAGCCTGCCTCACCATGGTCTTCATCATGGGCTGCAGGGGAATCTCTGCTCCGGTGCCTGGAGCACCTCCTCCCCCTCCTTCTTCACTGACCTTGGTGTCTGCAGAGTTGTTCCCTCTCACATATTCTCACTCCGCTCTCTCTGGCTGCAACTGCTACTGCCCTGTAACTTCTTTTCCCTTTCTTAAATATGTTATCACAGAGGCACTACCACTGTTGCTGATTGGCTCGGCCTTGGCCAGCGGCGGGTCTGTCTTGGAACCCGCTGGAATTGGCTTTATCGGACATAGGGGAAGCTTCTAGCAGCTTCTCACAGAAGCCACCCCTGTAGCCCCCCCGCTACCAAAATCTTGCCATGCAAACCCAATACAACTCTGCAGACCTGACTCCACTTGGAGAGGGAAGGGGCTGTCAGAGGGCTGGGCAGAAGGGGCTGTCCCTGCATCCCTGTTCCCAATGGGGTAGGAACAGGTAGGGCAGCCAAGGTGAATGCTTCACTGTTAAATTCATCCCAGAAAACAGAGAGGCCTGGACGCAAGGGTTTGGAAACTTTGAACCACTATGGTTCTCCCAAGTGCTCCCAAGATCCAGTGCAGCTTGACCTGGCAAAGACTGCTTGAACTGTAGCGGGATTCCTATTGCCATCAAAGGCATGGTGATTTTTGAGCTAATGTTGCTATTGCTTTTTCAGTTCTCTGTATGTAGCCAGGCTGACCAAGGTAGAGGTGAAGCTTCTTCACTCCCAGGCCATTTCATGCTTCTGTTACTGATCTCTTTGGCCTGGACATTGTAATCCTTTGTGGTTGGCACACGATGTATTAAAAAAATGATATATTGCCTTAAAACGCCTAGCAATGATAATTTTTAAGTGCAATGCTGGAACTGTATGTGGCATGCCCAGGAACATAATATGGGGACACAAAAAGGAGTAAAACGACATAAACCCCACTGGTATAGTTTTGGAAGACTCTGCCTGGTGCGGAACAAACCTGCCTGTCGCTTGACCTTACTGATTATAGGACATGGACTCTTAAGTGATCTTTCCCTAAAGCTACACAGGGTTTTGTCATAAGGGGAGATGGTAGGATCTGTCTACAGTAAGGCTCGGGATGATCAGGGGATCTACTCCTATGTTTTCTTCTGAGTGGTATTTTATTTAGTGAGATCGTTGCACCCCTATGCCATTTCAGTCCTTCTATTTGCATACAGCATGCAGGATTTAGGATGAATGTAAGATCCCATCACAAAGTTCGATGTTATAAATGAAAGTACAAACAGATTAAAAAATGTCCAAGAATAATCAAAGGCTTGAAACTAAAAGAAAATTTCCAGCCATCAATAATGACGTAATGAAATAGTTTTCCAATGGAAGTCAGGTTAATGAAAAACCCCCTCGTGTTAAGATAGAACTTTCTCAGTTTATGAAAGGTGTTATCTCTAATGCAGTTGCCTCTAGTGGTAGAGAGCTGACTCAAGAGCTTTGTTTTCTTTCTCCTTTTTCCTTAGCCCTATGTATCTAATTGCATTTGATTCTCCCATATTCAGAGAAAACAAGATAGGTTTTTTCATATTGCTACTTTTTAATTTAGAATCTTCTCTAACACCACCAAAAATGCAGATACCCATGACTTCTAATTAAAAAGTCCTTGAGTTAACAGTGATAGTATCATTTTAGTCTTCCAAGTAGGCAGTTTTGTATTTTAGTCATTACAATGCAAAATACAAAACTAATGCATTATTCTTTCATTATATTGCCACAACTCAGCTGTGAGTGTTTTTTTATGTTTTGCTTTTCCTGATGATACCATGTATTTATCTGCTGCCTCTTCGCCAGATGTTTTATGGCCAGATTGCTGCCTAAACTTCTTTCTAAGTAATTGCAGGATTGTCTTTTAATCATGCAACTCTGTGTATAACATCAAGTACTTACTCAAAGACCTACTAAAGGGCTCTCACATACCCTTAAAGGAAGAGAAAGGAGAGTAAGGGAGAAAAAGGAAAGGGAAGGATATCAATGTTTGATAATACATAGCAAGTGGTGTCTTTTTTAAGAAAGGCACTAATGAGGCTTCACATCAGATTAGATGAGCTCCTAGTAAGGAGTTGTGATTCCTTTACCAGCCCTGAAATATCTGAAAAAAAGACCCAAACACATGGATAGCTCCTTGATTTAAAAAAAAAAACCAAAACCAACAACAACAAAAAAAAAACCAAAAA
This sequence comes from Gymnogyps californianus, assembly GCF_018139145.2. NCBI lineage: Eukaryota > Metazoa > Chordata > Aves > Accipitriformes > Cathartidae > Gymnogyps > Gymnogyps californianus. The sequence goes on along the minus strand of NC_059475.1, from coordinate 23,108,185 downwards.
ACAAAACACAACTATGTAAGAACTCTGCCAGTCCTGCAGGCTGTGACATGTTGTTATTTTCATGACAAACATAGTGCAATGAATTACCAGTGTAATTAAAATACCTTTGTTGTATGCAGTGGCAGCAATGTAATTGGTGTTCCCTGTAATGAAAAATATTACGAAATAAAATGGTTACAAGCAGAATTCATTCTTATGAGCTGTTGCACTCTCCTGTGCTCTCACATCTTCTACCATTGAGACAGATGTGAGGAGAGAAGATATGAACGTCAAATATAGTACTTATTTCTGTCACTGTTAGGATCTAGATGTGTTAAAATATTTGTGGAAGCAACGTATTTAGTGCTCTACATTCGTGTTGTCTTTTTTTCATGTTTTAGTTTGGTTTGGATTTTTCTGCCAAATACCAGTAGATTTGCATTGCTTTACAGCTCACCAAATAGCTACTGCAGGGAGAAGCATATTCTGTTCTTGGAGAAGCCAAATTCTCTGCTTTATGTCCTTGTTATCTGAGGACAGATGACAGAGCAGAGACTGCATGAAGCTCCCCTGGTTATTCTAAGTCCTGATAAGTGGATCAGAAAGTTATACATATACGGACACTGATTATAAATTTAGTGTTTAAGCATATGATGAAAACAATCACTTCTCATTTTTTGCAGTGGAAGCAGATAAAGGGAGAGAAATCACTGTTATCTAGCTGAGTACTCTTTGTATTAAAACATGCAATGCTTAACCAGTAGTTATTTCTTGATTTAGGATCCACTTTCACCTTTGCACTCTGCTGTTTCACTGTATAGAGCTATATTAACTTTTAAACTAAACATCAGTTGAGAAACTGAGCAGGTGAGAATATTCTACCTCTTGAAATCAAGAGATTTTACATATGGTTTTAGTATAGTAGGACCCAACTGATGAAGAAAGACATTGAGGTGCTGGAGTGTGCCCAAAGCTCACTCAATGAAGCTGGTGAAGGGTCTAGAGAACAAGTCTTATGAGGAGCAGCTGAGGGAACTGGGGTTGTTTAGCCTGGAGAAAAGGAGGCTGAGGGGAGACCTTATTGCTCTCTACAACTACCTGAAAGGAGGTTGTAGAGAGGCCGGTGTTGGTCTCTTCACCCAAGTAACAAGTGATAGGACAAGAGGAAATGGCCTCAAGTTGTGCCAGGGGAGGTTTAGATTGGATAGTAGGAAAAATTTCTTCACTGAAAGGGTTATCAAGCATTGGAACAGGCTGCCCAGGGAAGTGGTTGAGTCACCATCCCTGGAGGTATTTAAAAGACGCGTAGATGTGGTGCTTAGGGACATGGTTTAGTGGTGGACTTGGCAGTGCTAAGTTAAGTGTTGGACTTGATGATCTTAAAGGTCTTTTCCAACCTAAATGATTCTATGACTCTAAGATGCACACTTTTCACCCAGACAAGTGTTACCACTTGTTCTGCTACTCACTTTACCTTCTGCTTTAACCTTAATTTCAAGATTATTAGTTCAGTTACAGTCCATCTTGATAGTACACAGCATTACACATAATTTTGGTGTTCTTGTAAGTACTTCTGAAATTTTTTACAATATCCTTGGCTACTTAAGTTATCATAGGATAGTTTTATTGAACTCCAAATCTCAGTGATCCAGTGATTTTCATTTTCACTTATTTAGACCTTACTTTTGCTAATTTTGTATGTCATCTAGTCTAGTTTGGATGCAAGAAAATTATATGCCTAACTCATTCTAAACTGGAAAAATGGACTATCTTCCATTACCCAAGGAATACTTTATTTAAAATATGTCAGATGGCAAAGATTTTCTTCTCCTCTCACTCTTGTTCTCTGTTCAGTTCAGTTGTTCTAGCTCAGATTGGTCTCTTACCATACCAGTCTATGCCATCCATGATTATGTGGATTTTCCTTGGCCTAAGATACAGTCCCTTAAGGATAACAGCTATTTCCATTCTCATGTTGGATGTATTTTATCCAGAAATATTTTATTCACCTTGAAATTTGTGTTACAGATTTGAATAAAGACTAGTCTTAACATTTTAGGTTATCTGCTCACAATCCTTGTATCTCAAGTTATTGACACAAAGACTGTAGTTGGACACATTTCTAGAAAGTGCATTAGTGTATAAAATATAGTTATATAGAGGGTGAAAAAGTTCACCTAAAAAAATCGAACTTGGTTTTATTTGAATAAAAATGGACTCCTCCTTGGGAAGCTGGTAATGATATAAATCTATCTCAGAAATGAGATCAAGTTTCAAGCTGCATATTAAAGCGCTATCAACTTTGGAACTTCCTTCCATATTGATAATACATATAGTGTCCTCTTCCAGCAAGGACATGCAACAATCTAAATGCAAAAAAGGGAAAATGTGCTTATTTAGTTTAAAACAAAGAACAAAGATACTTCAACTTGATTTTAAATTTAACTGAAAAATCTGCTTGTATTCAGAAGCTCCTACACTTCGAAACTAGAGTAATTGGCTGATTAAGTCATACTATATGTAATTAAAGCATAAATTAAGCATATATGTTTCTCATCATCTTGCAATACAAACAAATGGTGCATATGTCAGAAAGGTCAATATACATTATGATTTAAACTAACATTTTTAAACAAGATATTGAATATTCAGTTCTGATTCCAGATCTTTAACTTTTCGATAGACAAGATCTTTCATCAAAAAATAACTTTGCTCTTAAGATTATTTAACTCTTGCATATTGCACATGCAATTATGTAATTCTTTATAATGAATCATTTCCAAACTTCACACAATGCTGTAACTACTGTGATTTTGCAAAGAAGGAATTTTGAAAATGCCAGTCTCAGAAGCAAGCTGGCTGTTTTTTTAATTCTGTCTATTGCTCTAAATCCTCCAAGGTTATGCATACCTATGAAAGACAAATTAAAATTAAGATGGTGGTAGTGTAGTGGGACAAAAACTAGTGATGCAAATAGGAAAACCGTGGGGTTTTCTTTGTTGTTCATAATACTGATTAGTAAATAATTTTTCAGAGCCTATTCACTCATCAGTTGTAATGTTCCTCTAAGGTAAGTTTTATGTATAGGACTGAAGTGTAGCATATGGCCAATATTTTAAAGGTTCAAAATGCAACATCAGATGGGAAATTAGTTGATTTCAAATTAGTGTTAAATTCCATTTGAGATTCCTTATCTGTCTCTTGGTATGCTCGTGTGTGTATATGGCTTTTTGCCCCCATTTTCAAAACCACTTTTTTTTCTGCTTTTATGTGAAACACCTATGCAAGCAGAAGAAATAAGGAAAATTGCTGGAAAAAAAAATAAAGGAAACAAAATGCCTTTTACTCTGATCTTTTAGTTACCATCATGTCAGTAACATTTGACTGTTGCAAATAGTAGAAAATAAAAGCAAGCTTCAGTAATTTTCACGTATAAATTGACAGCATTCCTTTAAATTAGAACTCATAGTAATTACTTTCTGCTGTCATATAGCCAAAGACAGTTATTTTTCATTCCCTTGGCACATGAAGATTTAATGAGAGATTGTCTGCTTGAATAAGCATTGCCAAAAGTCATTAAATGTTCCCTAAGTGTGTCTTTTTTCCCCGAATAAACCATTCAAGATGCATTCAACAATCTATATAATATCTTGGTTGTGGATCATCCCATATATTACAGAACACTGGTTTGTCTTAGATATCCTGTTGTCCTTTCAGTGTGAGCAGAAGCAAGTCCTACCAGACAGTTAACGTAACTATGGGGGAACATAATATAACTTTGTCTCGGTCTTTTCCTTCTCTGTTTTCCAGCTGCCCTCTCCCTTGCTTTTTTTGAGGATTGATTCACATATCAGCATGAGGCTATGCCAAGCTCATTTTAAGTTATCTTCTAAGTTTGGAAGCAGCAGATATTTGTCCAGTATTCTTTCACATTTTATCACTACTTCTGTGATAATGTCAGTAATTCTGAGAATGTTTTGCAGATGCTTCATTAGGCTTCTTGACAATGAAAGTCAAGGATAACAAGTTTGCCACAGTACAATAATGCTGAAATTATAATTGCATCAGATAGTTTTATCTCATGCTGAAGGATATATGCTTCATTCTCCAGATGTCCAAAACACGTAGGCACTTTTCATAATCATGCATTTTGTTCCTCACCTTCTAGTCCATCACATTTTATAGTGGTATTCAGATATATAAAGGGGCAAATGAATTTCACTGCTGTTCACTGAACAGAGTTGTCTTGGTCTTTTCAGGTTGGAAATAGATGCTTCTTATGCAAGTACTTGATTCATGCCTTGTCCTGGGCTGTCAGTGGCAAAGACCTACCCTCCAAACTCCAACATAAAAGAAATTTTACTTTCTTTGAGTGTATCTGAGGACAGTAAACCTGGAACTAGTTTTTTCTGTATTGCTATGAGAGGGTGCTCACCACAGTTTTGCTACCCTGAAATTCTCCTACCTCTGTCCATGTTTTATAAAGTGTTGTGGATTTCACTGTGCATAGAGCCAGAAGGGATCATGCCAACATCCTGTCTTGTCCCTGCATAATATTGGCTGTTGCAGTTCATTCAATTACCCTTGTGTATAAAAAAAGATAACTTACATGAATCCATAGACTCTTAATTCAAAGATATCAAATATGTACATAGTTGCAGTTTGATACATCCATTTTCTTTGTTTTTTTCTAGTAACATTTAGTATCTGAAGCCTAATTTTCAAATACAGTGGATGAAGCATGGATTTTGCTTCCAAATATCTATCTTGAAAGTACTAGGAATATAGAAGGGATAGAATGCTCCTGTATTGAGGTAGTAAGACTCTTGAAGTCAGTTTCCAGCTATGACACTGATTTTGGCTGCATACCTTATGGGTTTTCTGTTGCCTCTGCTTGCCCATCTAATACCTGAATGAACAGACAAAACTACTTGAATATAAAAAGAAAGTGCTAGTAAAGCAGGTTTTAATCACCATGGTTTACAGAGCCTTTTGGAATGATCTAAACATCCAACAGACACCCTTCAGATCCAGAGATGATGTTTACGTAATTACTACCTGAAATAGCAGGAACATATTCTAATATTCTTAAAATCAGAATGAAGAATTGCAAGTATATGCACTATAAAGGTCTTGCTACATTTTATGAGTTTCAACAAAATATATACCAGACCTGAGCTCCTTGTTGCACTTGATAATCAAAAGAATAGCTCACAGAGACAATATTGAACAGGAATAATTTACCTAAACCTTCCTGGGGAGGCTTCAGAATCAGAACTAGTCCATCTCTTCAATGGGTAATGGGTTGTTCTGTAATGTGGCAGTTACAGTGTTAGCTAAGGTTCTCCAGAAAGATATATTGATTTTAGAGATTTTCAAACCAGTTCCCATCTAAATTAATTAGAAGAACCTGTTTTTTATAAACTGGTGAATGTTCACCATCTGATATCGAGACTGCCATTATTGTATTTACAGGGAACGCATCTCAGTTAAGTCTGGATTTATCTACCACCCACTCAGTGGTGGTAGAAACTACAAGTATGTTCTTAAGCTAGAAGGCAGACAGGCTGGCAGATGCTTCAGAGGCAGAATGAAGATAGCCCAGCACCTTCACATAGGTCCAGGCTCTTCTGCTTCCAGGCTGAAACCAGAAGGTGGTAAGACTAAACTTGTAATTATTCCAAGCTCATCTCACCTGTGAAAACTGTGGCTTGTGCTAGAAGTCAGAAATACAGATGAAAAAATGCATGGTTAAGGCAGCTTTCTTCCAAGACTGCACTTTATGTAATGTCATAAATGTAAAGAGGAGAACCTTATCTCAAACTGAGGTTTCTTCAGAAAGAACTACTTTAAGCTGCTTCAGAAATCAGCTAGTAACTCCTAAGATCTTCATAAGTATAGCTTCATTTCATTCAGATAGAATGTTTCAGATATTTTCGTAGTGTAGGAAACCTGGTTTGCTCATTTAAATTTTCTTGTGTGGTACAATAGTGTTAAACTGTATTATTCAAAGAGAAAAAGACCTCCAAGTTCAACAAATGCATTAGCCTTGCCTTGAGAGTTTGTTACTGCATTAGCAACTTCAACATTTACAAACAAATGGGAGAATACTTAACCCAACACAAGTAAAAGCAGAAAAGACACTTGCTGTGTTTTCTTTTGCCATAGTCTTCTCTTTCTCGTTAGAATACACAGACATTGACAGTATTTGGGGATTGCACTAGAATGGTGCTTTTTAAGGCTATGATTAACTAGCTGACAGCACTGTTGATTTAACTTCTTGCCTGATTATGAACACAATTCACAACTGAAACTTTGTCATTTAGCCAACACAACAGTAATAATTTACCTACAATAATATGTGTGAAGCAGATCTTTTTTCTCTAGTGCTGATTCATGATTCTCAATTACTTCTTCAGGAAGATGTTAACATACATTCCTGACAGGACATCACAGAGAAGATACATGGGGAAGAAAGTATTTTTAAAAGATAGAGACAAAATGGCAAGCATAAACAACAAAACTCCAGTCCTGACAATTACCTATCTTCACATTCCCTTGGCATTCTTATTTGAAAAGTGCGTTGCTGCTCAGTGTTATGTTCTAATTTAAGTTGGGAAATTATGTTTTCCTTCCCTGTTGCAATTTAAAATTCTTTGGTATACTCTGTTCTATTCCTAAATTGGCTATGTTTTAATAGGAAATTAAGAGACTCCCTTAAGTACATAGATTCCTCCCCCCCGCCCAATAAAATTATTGGGAATACTCTCTGTGTGAAAAAAATTCTATGGGGAAGTAAAACTGATTTCTTGAGTTTTCCCTACTTCTCCCTCTTTTCCTACCTCCTAAAAACGTCCCCAGCTACAATAGGACTTCTATTACCTGGTCATAGCACTTTTTGTCACTGGTGGACCATCCCAGCCTTATTCAGATTGCTTATACTCTATTTTTCATGTCAGGACTGTGCAGTGTTGCAGGTAGGAAAATGTAAATGATAATTATGTAATAGTTGGGATCAAACTATTGCAAAAATCTGGTAGAAGAGACAGAACCTGCTGCTTCATCTGTGTTGTACGGAGCTACTAGCAGAAACCATATTCAAAGCATTAGGTCCCCAAAACTCTTTATGATTGGAAGAAAAAGAGTAGTGCCATGTTCACCTGGATTTCCAAAATGTCTTTTACAAAAATTTGTCACTGAAGGCTCGTTAAAAAATGAAGTAATTATGGGGTAAGAAGGAAGGCGATCTCTTGTACGAAATACTGGTTGAAAGTTAGTAAATAAAGAGTAGAAGTAAACAGTTTTCATGGTTAAAGGCCAGATGTCAGTAGAAATTCCTGAGGGAATCTGGAAAAGGAGTGGCAAGTGAGATACCAAAAGGAAGCATTACTGAGATATTCAGGATAGTGAAGATGAAATCCAAGTATAAAAAACTTCAGGAGGTCCAAACAAGACTGAGTGGTGTCCTGGTTTCAGCTGGGACAGAGTTAACTCTCTTCTTAATAGCTGGTACAGTGCTGTGTTTTGGATTTAGTGTGAGAATACTGTTGATAACACGCTGATGTTTTAGTTGGTGCTAAGTAGTGCTTAAGTTAAGGATTTTTCAGTTTCCCATGCTCTGCCAGCAAGCAGGTGTGCAAGAAGCTGGGAGGGAGCAGAGCCAGGACAGCTGACCTGAACTAGCCAAAGGGATATTCCATACCATGGAATGTCATGCCCAGTATATAAACAGGGGGGAGCTGGCTGGGAGGTGCGGATTGCAGCTCTGGCATCAGTCAGTGGGTGGTGAGCAATTGCATTGTGCATCACTGGGGTTTTTTCCCCTCTTCTTTTTTTTTTTTGTTATATTCATTTTCATTACTATTATTTCATTATTATTATTGTTAGTATTATATTTTACTTTAGTTATTAAACTGTTCTTATCCCATGAGTTCTACCTTCTTTCCCAATTCTCCTTCCCATCCCACTGGGAGCGGGGCCCGGGGGCAGGGGAGTGAGGGAGCGGCTGCGTGGTGCTTGGCTGCTAACTGGGGTTAAATGACAACAGTGGCTAAGCTCTAAAATTGTAGGTGGAATTCAAAATGTTAATACTAAGCGATTAACACAGATGAAAAAAACAAAGCAATTGTTTTCAATGCAGAATAACATCTAGGAGCTGTAACACATAATGCTAGGAAAATGCTAGCTTGGTGATCAGTAGTGGTCAGTAAGCAAATCAAATGTGGAGAATATTAGGAAAGATGACAAATACAGACAATATCATTAGGACACTATAAATCCTTAGTGTGCCCACAATTTGGATACAATGCGCAGTACTGGTTACCCCCTCTCAAAAAGGATAAAGCAACAGGAAAGATTCAGAAAACATCAATGAATATGGTCAAAGATGAGGAACAGCCTGTATACAAGGAGCAATTGCATAGACTAAGACTCTTCAGGCTGGGAAAGAGATAACTGAAGGGAAATATGCTTCTAGAAGGCTATAACATCCAGAGTGAAAAAGGGTAAGAAGGGAGTTTTTGTTAATTGTATCTTGCAATACAAGAATTAGGCTGTGTTAAACGAAACATAAGGTTTAGAACAAACACAAGGAGAAAGTAAATAATATAAAATCTCCACTGTTTCTTTTTGTTTTATTTATCAGACAGTATGATCACTAACGTTTCCCTTTTTTCATTTACTCAAACAATGTCTATTATTTCCAAAACTATTTCATCTTTTTCTTCTTTTAAACCTCATTTCTTGTCACGGTGCTCCTCTTCTAAATTCTCTCAATTGTTTTTTTCTAAATTCCATTCTTTTTGAAAGAACATTTTACTATTACATGAAGAACAGACTTATTTATTATCTTGGTGACTTTTATATTTAAGATAAGGGCAAGAACAAACAGGATTTTTTATGCAGACATCTCTGCCTCTCAGAAGGTCAGCTCCCTCATCTACAGACAAACCTACAGAGACGTTCAATATACAGAAAACAAGATCACAAGAGTTACAAATATATATATATTTGCAATAGACAACATGGGAGAGAGCAGACTACCAAAAGCTTTAGTTTCTTTTTCCCTAAATAAACTGACTATATTTTCTTACCCTTTTAGTGCTGTCTGACTGTTGTTTACTGTTAAAAAAGGAAAAAAAACTTAATGTGTAGTGATGTGTCATGTTCTTCTGTGCCTAATGCTGTTCTTTGAATCTGTTCTTAGATTTCTAGCACAGAAACCTTGAATACGTTCGTATTAGTTAGGTCAGACACTTGTAAAATCCTATATTAAAAAAAAAAGAAGAAAAAGTTCTTGACTATGTATAGTTCGTATATGCTGTAGGTTTTAAAAGTGACAGAAAACTGGCTGCTTCTACTCACAAATACCGATCTGTAGCTGCAGTTTTAGATGTATTTTTGGCTAACATTTGACAGAAGCTACTTCAAATGTCTCTTTCAGTTCTGTTTTTTCATCTCTGTCTCTGTATACCTTCTGTTTGAAGATAAGTCACCTGAGTGGCTTAGGGATCAGGGTAAGCTCATCGAAAAGGTCGTGATATGATAAATAAATCCTGACCCACTCCTACACAGACCTAAATCTACATCTGTAGAAATGCAACTGCTGAGACAGGGACTCCCTCCGCTCATGACGCTCCACCAAGAGTGGCCTCATTACAGTTCTCTGAAATACAGGAGCATACCTGGAGGGTCAGAAGGAAAATGTTGTTCTGCTGTGAGGCATTCACTTCTGGCTTCTTCCTCTAGGGAGGTCATGCCTGAACCACTATTTTGTTTCATGATGGGTGAGGTGGAGTCTATCTGGAGTCCACAGCTGCATTCTGGGGTGGAGTCAAGGTCCTTGAGTCTATAACTGTGCAAATAAACTACCTAAGTTCTAAAGAGAGGTGGGGCCTGAAGTTGTAAAAGTGAATACAGATAGAGGTAAAGTTTGTTGCAGCAGCCCTGCAATAGCATCTGCCGTGCAGTTTGAAAAATTTCTTTTCTTCCTCTCCTGCAGGCCACCTCAGTGAAATTCAGTTCATTTGCCATGGCTGTAACCACTCTAAATCTGGTGTTAAGTACATGCACACGCAAGTCATTGAAAATTAAGAAAGTACTTATTCTCTTTCTCCAGAAAGGCACTATACAGACTGTCATTTATGTTCTTACAAACTATTAGAGATTTGCTCACTAATTTTATTATGGCATTTATTATTAGCAAGTTGTAAGCCATCTAGATACAAAACAATCTAGATTAAGTATTTTGAAATGTTTTTCAAGACTGGAAAATTCTAAAAGTTAATACAAGTATGGAACAGGTTTTCCTATTTACTTTGAAAGACTAGTGGTTCCCATATTAGATAGTGAAAAGCAACAGTGATTCTTGAAGGCTAAGGACTACCATTTGTTTCAGCACACAATAATTCTTTTTAGCAATTTCCCCAAGCAATTTAAGAATGTACATGTAGCATAATCTGAATGGTTTAATTCAATGTTTTTCAAAATTTCTTCCTTTGACAACACAAATACTTATTTAGTTTAAAGAGTCATCAATTGCTGTGGTGATTAACTCTTAAAATATATAACAGCTTTCTTAGCTTAAAAAAATCAAGTTGCAAATCTCTTTTTTTTCTTTTTATTTTAAAATTAGTAGCAATTACTAGCAACCTACTTTCATATCTAGAGAAACGCCTGGAAGCTTAGGTACTTAAACATTAACCTAATTGTTGTCCAGCAGTCCTACATGAGTTCTTGATTATTTTCATTCTGATACTCCACCTCCATATACTAACTAAAAAGGTCAGACAGCTGTTTGCTTTGATGAGGGTTATGATACTGAACAGGGAAAGAAAGAGGATTTTTCTCTCCAAGCCATCCAAACCCTTCAGAATTAATGAGACACCTTTCACTCTTCTTCCTTGGAGTGAACTGATTCAGTGCCAAGTGAAAAGATCTTAACGTATCCTTTATTACAGATAGTTTTCCTCAATAAAGGGGCCTATTTCAGTTTATAGTTAGGAAGAACTACAAACTTGGCGCTTCTGTCCTCTAGCCTAATAAGTACTGGTAAAAAAAACCCAAGAACAAACCATAAAAACCCACAAAGTCTTTGTGCTTCTTGTTGTACAGTCAAAAAGTTGAATGTTGTTTCTAAGATAAGGATCTTGTTATCTGCTATGTTAGGTATAACAGATATAGAGATATCTCAATTGAAAGAATTTAGGAAAATAAGGAAATATTGAAAGTAAGGATACATAGCAGAAAGAAGGTTGTTTAGTGCATAATGAAATAGTAAAGAGGACCCTCACACAGGAAAGGAGTTGTGAGAAAGTATGCAAATATGAGGTAGGAGTGATTAGAAAGAGTAGGGTGACTGAACTGACAAGGAAAAAACAGAGAACAAGTGTTTACTAAAACATTTTGATTCATTTAGTTGTCTGTTGTGTTCTGTTTCTTACTCTGGTAGAAATTGAGTCTTTATGATACTGTGTGGTAGAAAATAAATTAATATACATGCAATTCATGGAAAATGTAAACAGTAGGAGTTCAAGGCAATGCAAGCCTTGTTTTTCTGTGACAAGGTAAGGCTTTTGGTCATAATTCATAATCCTTGACAGTGCTGTTATTCATTGATTGCATAATAGTCATTACTGATAACAAAGTGGTTTGGCAAAAATCAATGGGTTACTGTAATATGTGGTTATAAGCTATCCAGGAAGGACATTTAGGGCATGGAGATTGGGAGACTTTTCATTCATACAAAAGGTTCAGAATTTGAGATCAACTTAGTGAGAGACTGTGGAGCAGAACACATGGTCTAAAAATACAAAGTCTCACAAATGCAAAACTACAAACATGTTATCCAATTTCTGCAGTGAAACAGGATACTGACTGCATGATAGGAAGGAAACCAGACTAGATTTCTGGGGCTGGCAATACATTAACAAGCAGCACATCAGTGGTTCAGTTGGATAATAGAATCACAGAAAAAATGGTTGGAAGGTAATCTAATCTAATCCGACTTTCCCTCACAGTGAAATTGTAACTTAAACTAGATCAGCTGAGTCCTGAATGTCTATAATTTCCTGGTACCTATCAGTAGCGCTCTGCATTTTTTGACATGATATTACAGAAAGAATTAGCTACCTCTCATCTATGTATGACAAAATGCAGAACAGCCAAAAGTTTCAGACTGAATATTTGTTTACAGGCAATTGCCTCTGAGAAATTCTGTTTCACTCAAAACTTGAGAAATTATTCTTGATCTTGGCTGAGATTGACTAAATTATTTGGAACCTTAAATTAAAATCCCAAACATCAGACATACAGAACACTAATATTTCTGGTGTTCATAAGGAAGATTTATAATCACACTACTGAATATGAGTAATTGTAGTATGGTTTGAATATTCTGTCATAATGGATTGATCTGGAGAGGTTAATGTACTAAATTTCTAGATCAGAAAATTCCTTAGTTTTGGAGTAAATACAAGTATTAAGTCAACAAAACATGACTAAAGTGAACATCTATAAGATTGGCTACTTTTGGCCTAGAGAATTTTTGGTACCTAAGTCAAGGACATTTTAAAAAATGTAAAACTATTCTATTTACTACAATAGAAGGTTATTAATAAAGTTGTATAAAATTTTTCCAACAAGCAGCAAATATATTTAAAAATTTAAGAGAAGAGCTAGTGGGATGGACAACACTATTCTCTAATTTATTGAATTTGCTGAAATAATTCAGATAAATATTGCATGCTGTTTAACAATGTTTTATTTATTAAACTCTACATCAATTTAAAGTTTAATCTTAAATTAATTGAAATTAATTTAAATTAACATTTAAAATTTAATGTTTCATCTCAGAAATACCCAAACTTTCAAGTCTTTTAAAAATGAAATATTTTCTCCAAAACTGTCACTAAGTGGCATTCCTGCTTGGTGTAAGACTGCCTCTCTGTCACGAGATTTTTTGCCTTGTAACAGATTTATGGCGGAAAATATGAGATCACTGGAATTGAATAAAAAAATTATTTTCTCCCCAGCATAAACTGCTTGGCTTCTTAACTTTACTGTCTGTTATTAGGAGTACAAAACATCATTGAAGCAACATAAAGGAAGTAACAGTGGCATGTGATCGAGAAAGCACAGCTAGGCATGTCACAACAGGCAATGCTTCCAATCATTTCAGTGACTTCCGTTGCACACGTGTCCAGCTTGGATTGGCAGTAGCCTGTCTCTATGCCAGGGCAATGTCAGAACTCCTCAATAATAACATGAAAAAAATCTCATTGATCTCTACAGAATATTGCTATTATTTCAAGATTTATTATTTGCAAGAAGAATGATGGACAATTATTTTACGCAGTGTATTCTCACAGTGTTCGCATCTTGTCCAAAAATATAATTCTGAGCCTTCAGGAACATCTAGATTTTAAATACGATTGCACATGAAAGAGAAAAGCTAAAGCAATGTTCTAATGAAGCAATGCCTAGTGCTTGACAGAGTTGGTAAGCTTTCCTACATGCTGCGTTGGTCTTTATTTCTGATTGGTATTGTTGTCCCAGTTTCTTCTGGGCAAGCCCCATCTACTGCAATGATCTCAAGAAAATAAGGGTCTTTTAATTTAGGCCTGTGCAGGAGGACTGAAGATTCATGTGGCTTAAATCCTTTATCCATCCTCTTTCTTCATTATGCCTTCAGGATGCAGCTCAGGACATGGACTTTTGTGTTTGTAGAGCAGCTTTTTGTGTTAGTCTCTCCCATTGCCATGGAAATTATCTAATGTATTTTTGGCAGTTTTCATCCGTTGTTAAGCATTCCAATCTGCTTTCATGCCATAAACGCAATACTACTCTCTTACAAAATACAGACTTTCCCGTATCAAAGCCCTTGTTTCTTTGCTGTCTATATATTGTCAGCCAATGTTCCCTGTACTTTTAGTTTCCCTTTATCAGAATAAATGATCTCTTCCTAAATATAGCTTGTTCATTGAGTCTTAAGATTAAATAGCATTTGTTTTTACTGTAGGAACCAAAATTTCTTATGCTTATTATGAAAAAGGAAAGATATACCAAAGCTACTACTGTAGCTTGGGTCAAAATTTTGATGCTAATCACTGTATGTGAAATAAGAAAGAAGTATGATGTATGACCACACACAAAATCAGCAGTCACTATATGTGAAATAATATGTAAGGAAATAACCAGCAAATTACCGCTAACAATATAGACTTTGATTTGCACATACGAAATAAGACTTAATTATACGTTCGGGTGCAGATATCGTCTGGAAGACGATGAGTACTGTGCATTCATGAATGAAGTAGTAAGAGACCTTGTGTTCCTAGGGCAAGACTCCAGGCCTAGATAAGCAGGGATGTAAGCCTGTGTCACCACATAGAATGAAAAAATACTGTGTCAAATAGAGTACAAAATATTTAGCCATACTCCTCAAATGAAGCAAAAGCAAAAGTTTCTTCTTATTTTAGCAGAAGATAACCAGTACTGCTTTACTTATTATTCCCATACTACTTGATCCAGATAAACATACAGTTTTGCTTTCACCTCATTTATGAGCTTTAACATTTCAGGAAATGAACCAAGTAACAAGCAGGAAAATCATCACATAGATGAGGTAACTTTTCTATACAACATACTAGTGAGTCTCTAAATTGAAGTACTGTGTCTAGATTCTGCAATTTAGAAGGTTGTGGACTGATTGAAAAGATTCCAGAAATTACATTAGAAAGCTGGAACAATTATAGAACTAGAAAATATGGCCTACATGGAAAGATTGAAAGAGGAAACATGTTCAAAATATATAAAATGTAGCTTATGGAGAGGAAAGAAATGTTTCCAGAAGGGTAGGAGAGAAGTGGCTTAAATTATAATAAAAGAGACTTGGTTAAGGGAGAACACTTAAAATATTCCTACCAGTGAAACTACTAAAATGTTGAAGAGAGTTTTCCGGTGAGACTGTGGAGCCACCATTAATGGAGTCTCAATCATTGGAGACTTTTAAGAAGAGTTCAGACAATTATTAAGCAGAAATGACACAGCCATAATTAATCTTGCCTTCAGGCAAGAGAATGGATCCTTTCCAGTTTGTTCTTTAAAGTTATTTCTGTGATAGACATCTACAAAGCTACTGGTTTCTCTTTCAGATTTATCTTTTACAGGATATCTATTTTGAGCAGAAAGCACTTTTGAATCCCAAATTACTTGCCTTTGACTGTAACACTCTTTGTTGGCAAGTCAAGGATTAATCTTTAATTACAGGTACTACATTTCATAAAACAGTATCTCTCTGTCTATAGTGGGCCATTTCTGTCTGTAAAAATGCACAATTCAGTCTTTCAGTGCCCAAACATGCAGATTAAACCTCTGTAATCTGACACAGGGAACCCAGGCAGAACAACCTTGTGTCCTACTCCAACACGTGTTTTTTCTGAGACTGAAAACTCATTTGTGTCCCCAGTGATGTTGTGTTAGTAGAGCCAATGCAGATGGTGCAAATCAGCTTCCTGTGTCTCTCTAGCAGGTGTTCGCTGTGTCTTGTTTTCTGTAGCACTTTCCCAACGTTACAGCTATTTCAGTCATCCCTCTTTTTTCATGCTGTGGATTTGCCCTCATTCATGCAGGGATCTGCTTTTTCTTCGTTTTCCATTATTTTGCATAAATAGCCCAAGGAACTGGGATTACCACTAAGTTGTATTGTAGCTCACCCTCTCTCCTCATCCCGCTGAAATTTTTGTACCACCTCTGGATGGCGAGTAGCTCATCAAAAAATCTGAGACAGTCAAAGCTCTGCCATCTATCTAGATTGTTCAGAAAGTATTAATCATCATCTAGGGTTGAGCTCAGACAATTGTGCAGTGACCTATGAGAAGGAGGGGAGGTGTCCGTTGCAAAGTATCCTGGAATGATTGTAGAAATTTCCCAGATATTCACAGTGCTTCAAACCACAGCCACGACAATATGACCATATTGCTCCTGGACACTTTAATCCCGTAAATACTAAGATGAAGATTTGCAAGATTTTTTCTGCATAGCAAATGGTCCATGGGTATGAGACAGAACTGCAAAGGTTTGCAATAAGAGGAAAAGCCTTGCGTAGTATCTGGAGTCCTCTTGCAGCTACTAGGATCCAATATACTTTTATCTCTGTTGTTATTAAATTATATAACGACAACATCTTGTACATTCCTCAAATATTACAAAACATGGTATCCCTTTTGCTGTGAGAAGAACATAGGACACTGAATGCTTGTTAGCAGTTGGAACACAATTCATATGCTCTGGGACTGCACTTTTCAGTTCATTTTTTCCTGAATGAAATTCAAGTTCATGCACTCCAAGGTTTCTCTGCAATGTGAATTGAAGCATGGCAAATCGAGTTGATTGGAGATTCACTTCAAAAGCACATTCCTTCTCCAAAATCAAATGTTAATGTGCACTCACATTTCAAATTTCACCTCCTATCCTGAATCTTAATTAAACCTGTAAGTCTAATATGTAGTTCTGAAATTTTTTGCATGAAAAAAGGGTTTAAAAATTTAATGTGTTTTGAGTAATCTTATTACACATATTTGTTGCAAAGACAGGATCTCTGGAGTGTGAACAACTTAAAAAAAAATTGTTTGTATAAAAAGAAATCCCTTGGTCTGCTAAATAAGTCAACCCATCTTTTTAATGAATTGATCAATTATTTTCTCTGTGCACATACTCACACTACTATAATCTGACCTGCCCAGATGATTGCACTGAAATGAATTAAGAAAAAAGAAATAAAAAGAAATTTCCTTTTTGACCTGTGCTACTGGGTGATCTACAGACTCAAAGTAAAAAAAAAAAGATACCTTTTACTTAAAATTGTTTATTAGCTGATTGACTTTCAAAAGTTATAAATACAAAATCTTCAAATTTCACATCAGCCAATACTGTCTGAAAAAGGACAACTTCTTCCATTACTGAAATGCAACTCTACCTTTGCCATGTAAAATGACAGTCTTTAAACAGTACTATTTAAGGGGAGGAAAAACTGTGGATATAAGTGCATCTTATTGCAACTTTCAAGGAAACTTAGATACCTGGTATATAAATGTACACTTGGCACTCAGCCAAGACAGCAGGGCTTGCAGACACTCGCAGAAAGTACTGTGGGGGTAAAATGATCACTGATTTTAATTGGCTGATGTCTGAACAGCACTTTCAAGAGGTAAAGTGCATTGGTTTATTGTTATTTATTTTATATCTCACCCAAAAGGAAATGCATGTGATCACAGATGGGACTTATCAGGATACACAACAGGATTAAGACTTTTTGGGTAAACTTACGGCTAAAAAGGCTAGAGACAGGAAATGTACGACCACTGTGACATGTGGGAAGACAGAAAAACTGAGGATGCTAAAGAAAAGTCAGTAATCTTGATTTGTGAGATGTGTTTTCTGCCTTCTGATGGCCAGATTGAGGTTTACTCAGTTACCTCTTCTCGATGTTAAGCACAGACAGATAAGATTGCTTCTTCAAACTTCATCATTAAATGCCCGTGTGTTCCTCAAAGGCAGATCAGAATTCAACTCCTGCTCTTGCTGTGATGCTCCACATAGTGATGCTCTGTAACATAGGATTGCAGAGTATTTGTCAAGGGTCCCCATCCTTCTTAAAAAGTAGGAATAGAAAAAAAAAAATTTTGCTTTTCTCTTTCAAGCACATCATTGCTGCACAAAATTCAGTGTTTCAATACTTGTCCCATTTGGACCTTTAACCTGGCCACTTCAGTAGAACAGCATGTGACATACTATTAGCTGCTTGGGCCTCTGATGCCAGCTGAGATCAGGAAAATCACAAACGTATGAAAACTAATAAGAAAAAAATCAGGTTATGCTGTATTTCGTAAAAGGTTTGATGACTTTTCTTAATTTTTTTTGAGGCTTATATTGGCTTCTTTCATTTCACCCATTTTACAACTTGGAAATTAAAACAATGTAACCAACACAGACATAATCTTAAACGTTTATCACCATAAAATCAAAGTTCAGAACAAGCATTACATAAAAGATAGTTATTGGCCAGTTAAAGCTCCGTTTAGGTTTCTTTTTGCAAATATAGAAACATAAAAAAATATTATTTAGGATTCCTATAAACCTTAAGCAATATTAGCTGCCCAAAAACTAGTCATCTAGCTTCTTCAGTCAATGAAGACAAATAAGCACCTCTAGGCGGGGATTTTTTAATCCTAAAATGTACAGTGCAAAAAGTTAGAAGAGATTAACCCTACTCTGTATGCTATGCCACCTCAAATTGCTTATACCATTATGTTTGCCACATAGATGGGATATGTCCTAATCTTTGTAGGCATTTGTGACTGGAAACACAAGAAAATTCTGAAATGATTCTATAAAGTTATCTGGATTATAATGAAGTGTGTACAGCAAAACTTCCATTATGGCAGGTTCAGTGAAGTAATATCCCTGAAGATAGAATCAAGAAAACTTTAAGTCACTTCTGTTTAATTCTCATCTAAAATTGTGATTTTGGGGGGGGCTTTCAAAGGGTTATCTACTGATAGAGCATCTCAATCTAAGCTAAATGCTTTAAAAACACAAGATAGACCTGTTATTTTTTATATGCAGCTTTTTGAAATGCATCCTAAATGAGAACGCTGGATGGTTCGCTGCATCTTTAACAAGCTCAAAAAAGCTTTAAAGTATCGAGCACAGACAAGGGTAAACTTGTAGAGGTGGAAATCAGGTCATCTTATTTCCCTAAGAACATTTTCCCTGAAACAGACATCTCTGCATGTCATTTTTTCAAATATTTTGGGGACAGCTTAATGATCTCAGTGTATTCAAAGTAAAGGCTCTTTAAAGATCAGGATAACTTCTTTTTTTGAAATGTTTCCTTTAGGGTTTTGTTTTTCTTATAGTGCTGGTAATCTTTCCTCTCTAGGTGGATAAGTACTTCCCTTAGCTTTCTGTCATTCACACTGGGAAAACTTAGATCTTCTCAGTTAAACTCTTTTTTGTTAAAGATTTTCAGCCAGTTCAAAAGCAATTAGTTAATAGAAATTTACAGTTAAAGATGTTTTGGGTAGATTGATGTCTATTTTTTAATTTCAGCATGTTTTTTCCTCATCAGTTTTAGCTGATTCAGAAAATTTTTAGAATTACTTTTTCTAACCTAATGTTTTTTATTTCAGAATGGTTACTGATCCTTCTCCCCTTGTAACCATGGATGGGAAGATTTCAATAATAATCATGATTATCTTTGTAGGAGTTTTTAAAATCCCTAATCAAATTTATGGTCCTGTTGCTCTAAATCTACCACATAGAGAAAAAGCATACTCTTAAGAATCAAATTCCTAAAAGACAAGATCTATCAACAAACCTAGACAATGAGTAAGTAAAATGTGAAAAGCATGGAAAGAATGTTTCATTTCCCTTACCTGTGAGTTGCAAGGTGGAACATATTAATATATGTGTGAAAAGTTGTGTTGTATGACACCAACATATTGTGGATTTTGTACACAGTGCACTGTGGATTTTTGTCTCCAACAAGCTGTGCAGCACGTGTCCTGTGATCAGTAACAAAAGTCTCTTCTATGTGAACTGGCAAGGGGCGAGGAAGAATATGTAATTTGACTAAGGGCAGGGATATGCAATTTGCCTAAGGTTTCTTTTAGAATTGCACTTACTGTGTTTGTCATTTGTATAAAACTAAATCTTCACTGTATCTTCTAATCTTAATTAAACCCCTGTTGTTACTAATTGTACTTCTACCCTAAGAGCCCTATGAACTGTTGGGTTTATATAGACCAGGAAGAAGATATGATATCTGGAAAACAGAGATGCAAAATACTAGTCAGTAGAATATTACTGGTACGTAGAGTGCTTTTTCTAAATTACCTTTATACCACAGGTTTTTTTATTTAGTTTCAGTACCCACCCCATTACAGTGCCCAAAAAAATAACAAAGCACAGAACTGTAAGGCAATTGCTAACAAATCAGTCCAGAAATGGTTGCAAAAGAGGAATTAGTTAGCTTTGCCATTTTAATAAAATTATAGTATGAAGATAACTTATGATTATGAACTATTAGAAATAAACAGGTGTAAATTTCTCAGGTAGTTTTGGACTGCTTTTGTGAAAAATTTAAGTGTGTGTAAGAAGCTAGGAATTGCAGGTTCTGTTCAGCTTTCAGCCACTATATTCTCTCAAAGAGTGGCAGTGAACAAGCTTTTTCCACTTCTTGAATATGAACATCTGCAAATGCAAAATGGTCTTTTAGGGATGAAAAGTTACTAGCTATTTCCTTGTCTGATCAAGGGGTGTTTGTATAATAATTCGTATAGAATATAGTTTGAACATAGAAAACCAGAAGCTTACATCAAGTGTAAAAATATAAACATTGTATTTATGGCTTGTAGGTTTTTCTGGTGTCTTCTGTCTATATGTCTTTATGTGTCTGCACCTAGTTTGTAAGCCCTATGTTACAGTTCTGAAAGTCCATATAATTAAGATAATACTCAAACATTTGTCAATATAATGACGCTCCTAGTGACTCCCTTCAAAGCCCGTGTATTGTAGCTGAGAGATTAATTTCCCTTTCTCGTCTGCATTTCCATTTACAAGAGATTGTCCAAACTCGCTGGGTTTGCATGATATACTTCTGTATACTGAGACATTACTAAACAGCTAAGGAGGAATTGCTGCACTCTTGCTGTCTTGTCTCTTCATTTTTGCATTTGCAGATTATGTCCAGGCTGATTTTTTAAGGTTTAACCTTTTATTAGGTGTGAGAATGAAAAATTGTTTAGAATGTAAGAGACTTCTTTAGAGAAGCATCTGAAAATTATTATAAGAATACACCCTGATCCTCCAAAGAAATTTAGAAGTTTAGAATACTTTGGAAAATGATCTCAAGTTAAAAAGGAGATGTGAGGAAAGATGCTGTCCTGGTTTCAGCTGGGATAGAGTTAATTTTCTTCCTAGTAGCTGGTATAGTGCTGTGTTTTGGATTTAGTAGGAAAAGAATGTTGATAACACACTGATGTTTTTAGTTGTTGCTAAGTAGTGTTTATACTAAGTCAAGGATTTTTCAGCTTCGCATGCCCAGCCAGTAAGAAGGCTGGGGGGTCACCAGAAGCTGGGAGGGGACACAGCCAGGACAGCTGGCCCAAACTGGCCAAAGGAATATTCCATACCATATGACATCATGCCCAGTATATAAACAGGGGGGAGTTGGCTGGGAGGGGCGGATCGCTGCTCGGGAACTGACTGGGCATCGGTCGGCGAGTGGTGAGCAACTGCATTATGCATCACTTGTTTTGTATATTCTAATTCTTTTAGTATTATTATTGTCATATTATTATTATTGTTATCATTATCATTATTTTCCTTCCTTTCTGTCCTGTTGAACTCTCTCTATCTCAACCCACGAGGTTTTGGGTTTTTTCGATTCTCTCCCCCATCCCACTGGGTGGGGGGAGTGAGCGAGCGGCTGCGTGGTGCTTAGTTGCTGGCTGGGGTTAAACCACAACAGATACTTAATTACTATCTGTTTCTTAATGCATTGATGACATTTTATCTATTTTTACACATGCTGACACAGTCAGCAGGGACAAGTGTGTTTGTAAAGTATGGTTTCTGTGTCATACTTTTCTCCCTTATCTGCCAGAAAGTTGTTCAAAGCAAATCCTCCTAAGTAATACCGGATCTGTTGATAGCTAGGTTTATCCTCTTCTGTTCATATCATCTTATCTTAGGAAACAAAGTATTCATTCTAGAACTGCTGTCAAAATTAGGGATTGATCTTTTTGCGTCTTTTTTGCAGATACTTCCTATTTTACTAATCAATACATTACCACTTAGACATCATTCAGAAGACTCATGGACTATTAGTTATTTTTGATGCACATAACTTTCATTCACATCAGCTGGTAGGAAAATATAGCTCAAGACATAGGAGGTATTTATTTCTGAAAGAGATCTGAGCAAATAATGTCCTTTGCCACTCCAGTTTATATGTGTCTTTAAGTCACAGTGCTTCCATTGACTTTCATAGTGAGTCCGAGGTGAAAAAATGAGGTTTATTGGGACAGAAATACTTCCTTTTTTTATCCTTTAAAAGATTGTAATCTCAGATTTATTTATGTAGCAGCTTTTCATCTCAAATATTTTAGTCCATATTCAGTGACATTTTTAGGAGTCTTTCCTTCTCTTCCTAGAATATTTTACTGAACTTCTTGTTCTCATGAAGATTATGGAACTGCTCTTGCGGTTCTCTTGTAAAAGTATCAGCTAGATACTCTCTCTACTTAGTATATCTAGAGCAGTGTTTCTCAGACTATGATCCATGAGACTTTGATATGTGATCTGCAAAAAGACATATTTTTATGTATGCAAGAAAGAAAAAATGCAAAAAAGGAGAAAAGGAGGAAGCAATAGTAATAAAAGGAAGTAAAAGTTCAGCTAAATTTCTAGATTGTTCTGTTGTAAATGAAAGCCAACGTAGGAGCAGTACATAGCTCAAGGATTTTTTTCAAAAGGTAAAGTAAATCCTTAGTTTAAAATGCTGAGAATCCCTGGAGTAGAGCATTCATCACAATGCCTCTTAATTCTGATTACTTTTCTAATCAGAATGCAATCTCACACCTAGATTTAGTATTGAACAGATGAAATGGGTGGTATAAGATTAAAAAAAAAAAAAACAAGAACAACAACAAAGGAAAAAAAATCAACTAGCTCTCAATCAGCTTCTGCATTCAGCCTCAGATCAGTTTCTCAGCTGCTATACTGAAAATCTGACTGAAAGTTATTTAAGTTAGTATTTCATACCTGACTTGTTCCATATATATTTTTCTGCTTAGAGCATTTGCACTCTATACTTCACATTAAAAAAGGTTAGGATGGGGTACCCCAACACGCCTGTCCTTTGTTCATTCCACTAGAACTGGAAAAAGCAGAAGTTCTGCATTTTGGATTTACAGACTGGAGCAGCATATGATTCGACATTTTCCTTCACACAGGAAAGTTTACAGAGGAGCAGTTCTTTTACATAGTAAATAGCTTCACATAGTAACTGTGTCAAATCAAAAATGTGTGAAAGATCTGTTTTTCACTAAAACATCTTCAAAGTCATCAGACTAGTATGAATAGATCTCTCTTCTTTCTTTCTCTTATACTTCCCACTGTTAAATAGAACAGGGACTTAAAAGTGTCTAGAAAGAGTATCTTAGCAAAGAATGAGTTGAAATAAAAATGGAAACTAAGACAAGGGAATCTTTTGAAGAGTAAATGTCTGCATACCCTTCTTGCTCTTTTCTTTCCATCACCATATTCTTGGCTTTTAGTATACAAGTAGGTTTTAAAAAAGCAGATTAAAAACATATCTCAAAATCAGATTACCACCTGACCATTCTGGAATCCCAATTTTCCTTCAGTTGTTTCATATCCATATTTAAAAGTGCCTTGGAAATAATTAATTTTTAAGAAAATAATGTCACAGGCTGCTCCTCACATAACTTTGTGTCATGGTTTAACCCCAGCCGGCAACTAAGCACCACACAGCTGCTCACTCAATCCCCAAACACAGTGGGATAGGGGAGAGAATTGGAAGAGTAAAAATGAGAACACTTATGGGTTGAGAAAAAGACAGTTTAATAGGGAAAGCAGAAGCCACACACACAAGCAAAGCAAAACGAGGAATTCATTCACTACTTCCCATCGGCAGGCAGGTGTTCAGCCATCTCCAGGAAAGCAGGGCTCCATCAGGCATAATGGTTACTTGGGAAGACAAACACCATCATTCTGAACGTCCCCCCACTCCTTCTTCTTCCCCCAGCTTTATATGCTGAGCATGATGTCATATGGTATGGAATATCCCTTTGGTCAGTTGGGGTCAGCTGTCCCAGCTGTGTGCCCTCCCAACTTCTTGTGCACCCCCAGCCTACTTGGTGGTGGGGTGGTGTGAGAAGCAGAGAAGGCCTTGACTCTGTGTAAGCACTGCTCAGCAATAAGGAAAACATCCCTGAATTATCAACACTGTTTCCAGCCCAAATCCAAAACATAGCCCCATACTAGCTACTATGAAGAAAATTAACTCTATCCCAGCCAAAACCAGCACACTTTGCAATTTTAATTTTAAGACCAAAAGAAAAATATTTTGCAGGTTTTCTTCTGTGCCAAATCTTTGTATTTCCAGTAATACCTGCTTGCTCTGGATTAAATAACAACAGATCATTCTGCAAATTATTGATATGCCCTGAAACCACATTTCCAGTTTTGATAATTGTTATTTTCCATTTGTCCTAAGTATAAATATAACCAATTAAATCTATCATAGAGATTTAACTAAAACAGAAATGCATCAGGTTTTCACTATAGCTTATGAACGGATGTCAGTGCCTTCCAAGAGTTTAACTCCCCCCCCACCCCCCCCACTATTTTAGATGAGGTTCAAATGGAATGTGTGTGTGAAGACTTTTTGTCCTCAAAGTGACATGTGCAGGAACTATTTAAATAGGAATGTTACATGTCACTGATAAAGACACTTTTAATTTCTTGTCAAACATGCAAACCATTAGAAATAAGAAATCTCTCCTTGAAAATGCCAAGATGAAACAGATATCTTAAAATCACAACTTTACTTCTAATGTAAGCTAAAAACAAGTAGTACCTCTGTAGATGACAGAGTCCTTGCTCAATAGTATATAAATCTCAGTAGGAATATTGGAAAAGAGTCCAAGATAGAGGCTTTTTTTTTCCCCATATATTCTTCTGTCATAATTTTATTGCACCAAGACAGACCACATAAAGATGTTTTTAGAACTCTAGATATTCTGCAACAGCTCTGAGAACAACAGGTAAAAAAACAAATTTCACCATTAACAAGCAGCATTGCAGCTTACAGGGTTTTAGCTTTAAAAAAAAAAGGTAGTTTTCTACAAGGAAGTTGCTGTGCCTAATTTTACTGAGTAGGTCAAACTGGAACTCTTTTGAGGTAAAAGAATTTTGTAGAAATGGGCATTTACTGCATCAGAAATACATCAGCTTCAACAAAATACAGAAGATGTTCTGTGTTCAAAAGAGCAAGGAGAGCACAGTGAGAGGGGAAATATAACAATAGCTTTATTAATACCATAAAGTAACAGAGAACTTTAAAAGTTCTGTGTTCTGTATTGCAAAGGAATAAAGATGAATCCATCCCAAGCAAACACTAAGTCTGAGTTGCGCAGATGACATATCACCAACTTCACACACAGCGTTACTAACACCATAGAGCAACCAAAAGGTATCCAGGTGCAGTCAGTCTTCAACTGTTGGCATGCAGAACAGCTCAGCATATCTAACGCCATCTACCTTCACTGTGACCTGTATACAGAGTGCATAGCATTGCATTAGTCCTAGTATTCTCCCCACAATTTTATTATTATTGTGAAAAAATATTACATTTAATATCCAATCCACCTTTCTCTGTGTCGGGTAGCCAATTTTTATCAGAGTATCCAGGTATCTCTGCTCTTCATACCAAGTTCTGTATCATGATCTGCTGCTTTTTATATTTTTTGAGCATTTCCCCTATGTTATTTTCATGAGGTAGTTTCATTCAGATGTTGAAAGTTCTTCATAATTCATTTACACCAAGCTGTTCAGTGTATTACTCCTGCTAAATACCCTGTCTCAGAAAATATATAAATCATTTCCATTTCAAAAGGCACCGATATACAATTGAGGGGAGAATAACATATTTTTTGTCCTTGAAACGTATTCTTCTTTGCTTCGTGAAGACATAAGGCAAAAATCTAACACTTATTAAGAACAGAAATCTTTACAATAATACAAGTAGTACAACTGATTACAATAATATCAAATGAGTACAGTAATACTGAAATAAACTTCAGATTTTCAATATTGGATAGCATTAGGTAAATATTTGCCCCTATTCTTTCTCATACTGCTCCATGTAGAATATTAGTATGTAATCTAAATTATCAGGTAATTTAAAATGACAATTTGACAAGAAAGAAAAACTTTACTAATTTTCATCACTGAAAGTGAGAGAAAATATTTTTCTCTGTGGATATATATTTCTCCCTGTGTGCTGTCTTCCAACAACACACCTGCAATGCGCTACATGAATATCAGCGTGCATAAAAGGGCTCACCATAGCTTAAATGCAGAGACCAAATGAAATTTCTTCTTAGTGTATATATATATAACTGTATACATAGCTTCCTGTAGTTTACTGGAAGGTTGCCAAACTAGGAAGAGAAGAGATCTACACAACCACAGCAGAAGTCTCTACTTAATTATTAGGTGTACATGGAAATTGGCTTGGCTTTGCAGCCTAAGCAGGGGTGAGGGAGGACAGATAAAATGCGCTGTGTGGTTTATTTTTAGTCAAACCTGCAGGTTACCATGCTTGGCTGTCAATGTTTGCCGGAGGTAACAGGCTGGAAAAGAAGTGTCCATGAAATAATCTCTGGCAAAAAATATTGCTTGAGATTAAGAACTTTCTGGGCACTGTGCATGTTACTGTCTCACTTATCAGGCAATAAGAGCAGTCCTAGTACTTTTGTTAAATGGGTTGTAAGATGTTTCAAATCAGTCCCTTTAAATACCTTAAGAGAAAGACTCTTCATTTGGAGAGAAACTCCTGATCAGAAGAGATTGCTGTCCATCTTGTAGCATACCAGCTTCTAGGGAAGATTTTCCCATGCAAAAGTTCATTATGAAACCAAGGCTGTGTCCCCATCTGCTGTTTATACAAATATTAGTAGGTAATTGAGAAAATGAACTCTTCTCTGTTGTACAATCTGTAACAAACCCCATTATACAGAATAGGAAATAGAAGTACAGGTGCAACTTCCCAGATTAGTTCTGGCTACTTCCTCAATTAGCTTAAACTTTGGGCACAATTTTTTAGCTTCAAAGTCCAAATAACTGTTTAGTACTCCTACCATCTCCTTCTTATGCTAAAAGACTGGGAGAAACTTCTTTGAGACTGAGGCACATTCTGGAGGTGTTTGGTTTTTTTTTTCTTTTTTTTTTTTTAATGACTGGGGGGTAAGGCAACTGAAAACTTTCACCATGACCACTTTATATCCGAGTACTTCCTGAAAAGCAAAGGTGATTTAACCTGAGGATTGTTTGTAGTTTATCAGAATAGTTCATCTGGCATAGGTCTAATCCTGAAGGTCCTCCTCTTTGAGGTAATTTAAGAACACCTAGGAAGTAGGTTTCAGGCTGGGCAGTTTATTATCACAGTGGGATCAGCTTCTTTTCATGGAGTTCTTTAACTTTTTCCCCATCGTGTTGCATCATCATAGCCCATCAGCACATGGGATCTGTATAAGTGCAACGAATCTGTTTCTTGCAGCTTGTGCCAGGCATGTCTGAGTTGAGCGTTTTATTTCTTCGATAGTTAAAGGGTGTGAATACACCACTCCCTTGTCACTTGAAAGGTAACACAGTTCCCCATACCACACAGGGTAGCCGTTGCTAATGTAAAGTATTAAATATTTTTGGAGAGAGACACAAGCGGCATAAATTTTAATCTTACTGAGATCTATTTGCAGACTTTGACTCATCAGTGCCACATTGGGAAAATGTACCATTAGGAAAACTAGTACCATGAAAACCTATGCACTCAGTATTAAAGGAAATAAAAAATGAAATACCAACTTTTCTGTCTTGAAAAAAATCCTGCTACAAATAGAGCCACATTACAGTGGGTTTTAATTTTTGACTCAAGCATTGTTTCAAATCAAGCATTTATTTTAAATGTAGTGCTCCTTCTCAGTTTAGTGCAGCTGCCACTTTAGTTCAGCTGGAAAATATATTAGAATTTACAGGAAAAGCAAAATCCAAAGAAATTAGAAAAGCTTGCTTAGGGATAAGAGACAGTCAGGAAACACAAAGACAAAGTGTATACACAAAGTGACCAACCTAACTGGCTTCCGTTGTGTTGCATTCCATTACGAATTTTATCCCATGAATTTTGATTCATAAGAGTGGTGTAGACAACAGGTAATCCGTGGTTTGAAGGAATACATTCATCAGTGCAAAGCCCTATCTTTTTTCTCTAACATGGTAGCCAAATATCTATCCTGTTGAGTTTGATGCTGTGATAGACAATCTGCTACTACACACTTATTTTGTTGCCATTCTGACCTTGACATTGCCCTTCCTGGAGTGGCAGCATGTCTGATGAAGTTCATTTGTAATTCCAAAAAGTTCCTTGCAGCCATCAAGCCTAGTCATTTTTTATTGATTTATTTAAAGAAAACGACAGCTACAATTCTGAATTCTTGTCTCATAATGGGGTTTTAATGCCTAGATCTCGGCTTGACCCTGGTCAGAGCACACAAAGGAGGACATGAAGAACATTTTTAATGTTTGTATTATTCTATCTCATTCTTATGCATTACATGATAGAGGACCCAGCATGCACCCTGTCCATGCCTTATTTTATCATATGTAAATGCAACCAATCTCTTTTCACTATGACTTTGAAAATAGCTTTCTAAAAATAAACAAGCACATTGAGGGTCATTTTGTAATCAATTCTTCAGATTATGTGGTGTGGTTCAGTGTACCCATTAAAAGTGAGGTTCAAACTAGTTATGATATGAATAGGCTGCTGCTTTCTTGACTTTACATTTTTGTGCAGCTCAGTTGGATATTTTTTGTTTTGTTTTTCTGAAAAATGTTTCAAAAGCTAGGCTGAAAAGTAGACTGGTTATATGCATTGGGATTCTTTTAAGGGGATATCAGATTCAAACAAAGACAAAGCTATTGCTCAAATATTACATTTGTAGTGATTAAAGTGGACATTTAATGTTTGATCAAAGTACTTTCTATTAGTTTAAAATCTCCCATGAAGTTTTGATGGCATACAAGTATGTTGTATTTTTTGATTATCCTATTGAGCAACTTTATTATAGATCAGTTTTTCCCCCCCTTATGCAGTGCTATCAGCCCTCATACTCTTATGACCTTTAATATGGTGGACTACTTATTTCTTGAGTAATTCCACTATTTCTTTTATCATAGTCCAAATCCAATGGGGAACAGCAAACACTTTAAACCTGTATTTCTTCTGATTCTATAAAACAATGTAGCACAGACAGTACCTGATTTTGAAGAAGGAGGCTTAAGGAACTCATTGGTAAAAAGCAATAGGTAAAATTCTTTACTTTTTTGAAGTGTAGATTTTTGACAATTCCTTTTAGATTATTATTTTCTTCTTTATCTATATCCATTTTAACCATTACCCTTAATCTCATTTTGGGGTCAAGTTCTGCAGACCAGATATGCAGAGTGTATTTTTCTCTATTTTAATACCCTCTACTATTTAAAAAGTATTGCTGACAAATGCCATTTTCTTATATTATAGGAACAAAGCTAAATATCTGTTTTCATTCATTAAATGTAAACATTGCCAGATTACCCTGCTCAACAGTTTTATTTTTCAAGGTATCCAGAGACACATTGCAGCGTCTGTTTTTGTAGGTAGGATGACCGTGGTTGAACATGATATTGAGTTAATTTTGATCTTCTGTTTCTAAGGAATACATGCATGGCTCATAACCTTTCTGTTTTCAAATAAAATTTGAGATTTTCTATCAACTTCCTGTTCAAAATTAAAATTTTTTCTCTTGCTTAAGTAGCCCCTCTGCTGAGAGTAAGGATTTTAATATCAACACTTTTGACTCTAAGATCTTCAGCTTGTTTCATCTTGTTTTTTTAAAACCCACTTCCCAAGTTCTTTTCTACAATTTTAGGGTATGGACTGGTAAACAAACAAGCCTTTCCCATTTTTAGTTTCTGTGATAATCTGATCATTATTCAGAGTCTGTTTATACAGAATTCAAATCTCACTTTTAACAGCTAGTGAAGCTGAAATACATGCCAGAAGTGCTCATGATTTGCTTGGAGTCATGCTCCACAGCAGAGCTGGGAGTAGCACACAGGGGTTCTCATTTCTAGGTTCTAGCTTAAGCCATCACTGGCCAACTGCAATAGAGGATAGAAAATACAACTTATTACTGCCTTTGTGCACTTTTCTGAGAATTGCATTTAAACAGCAGTAATGTCAAGCACAATGACTTTTTACATTTCTTAAAATGTTTCTTATTCCCACCTACTTGCTGACTAAATCTCTTGATGAGAAATTGCTACAAGTACAGAAAATAGCATCATGTGAATCTATTTTTGAAATGCAGTTGTAACAAGAGTGGCAAGTAGAACAAACCAAAACTCTGTATCATGCAGTCTCTAGGTTCATAATTTAGTGGTCCATGCTCTGATCACCCTGCTACCCTGCTATCCTACCTCTGCATCTGCAATGGCAAATAAATGACATCTCGTTTCCCATCAGACTCCCAAAAGTCCTAAAGGAAAATGTTCAATCATTACCATCTCTGTAGTAATTTTGTAAACTGTGCTAACAATAAATGTTTTAGAGGAGTTTTTTTCTTTCTAAAAAAATTTCCTAAAAGCCCTTAACTTCCACTTTTAACTCTGACTCAAAACAGCTTCGCATAGAATATAATGGCTTTGTCTCAGTGTTTCAGTAAATTGAGGAGTGACTATCAGGAATGTGTATTTAGCAGATTTTGACACTCATTTTATATGATTTCCTAAAGTTCTGTCATTTACAAATTGAAAGCGTTGGTAACGAAAATATTTTTAAACATGAAGTAAAATAACATTAACTTCATGTGAACTAATGTTATTCATTTCTCATAAGATGTTGTTCAGCGTAATATAAGGTAACAGTACTTTGCATGTTACTTGCAGTAAAGCACACAGTCACAGAAAAGGGGGTTTGAAGCTTTATTTTCTATCTGTTATATATATCATCATATAACAGCCTCATGAAACTATGCATAAGCAATTGTTGACCTTTAAAACCAGGTGACTGTATATTAAAATTCAGGTTATTTCTGATCTTGTGAATCAGTCCATTAGAGCCGTGTAAGGATCCACTTGAAACAGAAGGGTAGATAGTACTCTCACTATGCCTTTAGCTCCAGGGTGATGGTTAGGACATGCTTTTGAAGTGCTGAAGGTATGGAGTGTGTTTCTTCAAGCTGAAAAAGACACTCAATGCAAAGGTTTCCCATTTCCTGAGCATGTGTTATAGTTGGTTAAGGAGATACTGCTATGATCTCCAGGTAAAGCTGGCATGCTTTCTGCCGATTAGTGCTAACAGCATATATTGGCTATGCTCAAACCACACATCTTTCACATAGGTTCTTCAGACTTAGGTACTGGGCAGGACCTGGTTTGTTAATCTGAGTTGGATTTAAGCATGAGTTAGGTGCTGAGTTATCCAGCTGTATTGAACTGGAAGTGCTTCTGGACATGCAGAGGAGAAGTCTACATTCCCCTGTAACGTTGCTGCAAAAAATTGAAAATTACCATAACCTCTCAGACACTAAAAAGACAGGAGTGTAATTTATTCAACTCTGAGATTTAAGCACATGGATTGCACTGAAGTTGTTCTATAACTGTTAAATTAAGTCAAGTTCTTTTCTATTTTACCCTTTCTCTCTTCCACAATGAACTATAAGTATTGTAAATTGATACTGGCTTTTTCACTCTGCAAAAGTCTGTTCTTATGGCCTTACAGAAAGTAAGTCAATGTCAGAGCACTTTCTAGTAGACAGAGATCTGCATCATGAATATAACTGAGATTTTGGTAGAAGTCTCTGTAGAAAACCAAACAAGTTTCCAACAAAGAACAAGTTTACCTACTTAGCCTTACAGTGGCAAATTGACACAGAAAAATCTTACTTGATACCTTTGACATAAGGCATAAGAAAAATATTTAGTTCTCTACCTATTTGTATTTGATCTGTAAAAATAATCAGCCCAAATGATGCCACATTCCCAATTTCAGTCACCCTTCCTATATATTAAAAAAGAAACTTGCAAAAAAAGAAAGACTATAACTTGTTAGCTGCACGCTGAAAAGACAAGAGACATCACCTTTGAGTGGCTTTATAACTCCAAGATATAAGTATATGATCTCCATGAACAGCTGGTACTTTCTGAGCATCTGAGATCAAAATAATAGTGTAAATTTAAATTAAATATTACGAACAAAGAATTCTCTCTCTCTATATATATGCAATTCATATATACAAATCGGAATGCATGTATATCTTTACATATACATATTTGAAGTGCAAAGACTGAAAAAAAATCAATTGATGAGGTATCTAATACACCTTATTTGTTTAAAACCATTCACTTTTCCTCTCCAGCCTTTCAGTAGCTGCATTTCTGCCTCATCATTGCTAACACAAAGGAAAGAAAGGACTAATATGCATTTAAATAGTTACTAGGGGAACAATATTGCCTCTGTATGTAATCTTTAATGGTCACAGCAATGAAATATTGATGGAATTTATAGTAGGCCAACACATTTCTTCAGATGCATTGTATGTTCCTCAATTAAATTAATTTACAAGAGTAAATAATGGATGTACAGTTCTTTGTTTTGTGTTGTTACTTTTAAGCTACCACAGAAAACCTAGTATCCATTAATAACTCTGTCTTTTTTAAGTTTATAAATGATCCCCAAATATCACATCTTCTCAGTACAAAACAATAGCCTGGAAAGACATAAAAATGGTGCAGACTCACCTGTTGCTTGTTTCCAACTAGTGTTAGAATGTCTGAGAGCTGTTTTTTGAAAGTGTTTTGAACCAATAGCAGAACTTCAAATATTGTATCACTTCTCTCTACTTTACTAGAACATTCTGACAACTCAACTTAATGTGGTCTTCAAAACTCTCCAACAGAATTGGAGACAGGGGCTATAGAGACAGGGCATTCCATGTATCAGTGCTAGTGATGGTCTTTCTGGAAAAAAGTACAGAGATAAAAAACTCAAAATGTTGATGCCAAAAAATATAATGATTCTGAGTCATTCTTAACTTTTGCAAATATTTTTGTCACAATTTCCACCACCTAATAGATTTTTTAAGATTTTCATTAAAATCTGACTTTCTGGACAAAAATATTACTTAGTTCTGACTGGCTCTACTGTTTCATTTTTAAGAATCTCTTCCTAATGTAAGGCAGCCTGTCTACATGAGAAATAGGAAAGATCTATCTTCAGTAAAGCTGTGGCTATTGTAAGAACATCTTCATTTGTGTGAAAACTTAGGCAAAATGAAGTAACGGTCTTCAGACAGAAGTGAAATAATAATGATTCAGTATTGCTAAGAATTTAAATCGTGTTTCTATAGTGCTTGTATCTATGATAACAGTTTAAAAAAAAGTTAGAAGCAGTAATATCCTGATGTGATAAAACCAGAATGGTTTGTTTTTCTGTATTTATTCTTCTCTGCAGCTACTTTCATAGCATAACACATTTTGCAACTGTTTCATACACACCAAAATGAACTTCATTTCTTCTAGGTGGCATATCATGAAAACTAAGCATTAACAACAATGAAAGAATGATAACTTAAAACTGTGATTTATTTATAATTTTCTCATCCCGAAGTACTGTTTGTGGGCAATCAAGATTATGCCAGGCACAAATATATCATATGCCATTGTGTCAACACTACAGTAAGTTAGCTATGCAGCCAGGTGCCAGCATGATTATGCAAATAGCGGGACTATTGGCTTATCAGTCAAAACAACTGCCAGAATGCCT
Source organism: Gymnogyps californianus (assembly GCF_018139145.2). NCBI lineage: Eukaryota > Metazoa > Chordata > Aves > Accipitriformes > Cathartidae > Gymnogyps > Gymnogyps californianus. The sequence continues at coordinate 23,074,533 of NC_059475.1, read as the reverse complement.
GGGAGACAGATTTCAATAAAGGAGATACATTCTTTCTCAGTGAGGCTGACGTTAATAATTTATGATTAATCAGTTTATGGAAACATGTTACGAGTAGAAGGCTGTGGAGAGCAAGATGGATATCTTGCCTCCACTTTCCCGATTTCTTTTCGTCCTACCTGACTCCAATTTTTTTATGATTAAAAGCCACATAGAGAATTCAGTTCTTCAGAAGAGAATGGATTAGCTTATAAAAGAACCATACAGAAGTGCTGAGCTGGGGGAGAAGTGATAAGAAGTCATCTGACTTCCTATAAGTGGGATTGGAGCTGAGCTGGTGCCAAATTTGCCTCCTAGGTCCCAACAACCAGGCCTAAGAGCTGAATTAGTATCACGTCTAGGCTTTAGCTGTGAAGTATAAAATACCAGAAGTCTAAATATTTGCATATTCCAACATCCACTCAAATAAAAAGAAATTCATGCAATGTTCCCTCATGAACCATTGCCACAAATGTGTCTTTCTCTTGGAGCCCATGCATAAAATAGTTAATAAAATGTTAAGTAGAAAGCTGTGAATACAATCTGTAATTCAAAGAAAGGAAGATCAACTCTTAAGAAAGTTGTAAACATCCACTGCTGAGCTGCACCTCCAAAATGCTTCTACAAATTCTTCAGTTAAGACCCAAGTGCAAAACCATTGAGTAGACCCAATCGGAGCTGGATAGGAGGAATCTCTAAGGCTAGAACAACATACAGAGACATCAGCTTGAAAATGTTGGTCTTCCACCATAGCTTGCTTTGAGAAATCTACCAAAATGATCTCTGCAGATGGGACAGACAGAACAATACCAGGTTTGAGCACCTGCTGGGACTTTACTGGGTTCTTCTGAAATTAGCCATGAGCATTCAGTTTTCCACGTTGCTGAACTCAAGTTTCAGAAAAAAAAACCACAAACAAAATTGAAACAAAAAGTAATGTTTTCATGTAAATAATCAGAATGCCTGGAATTTATCTAAGCATAATTCTTCTTTCATCAGAGGAATGTGTAATGCTAGTAAATGTTGTATTCCATAAAAGGATTTTTCCTTTTAGTGTTTAGTGTAGTGTCGTGGTTTAATCCCAGCCGGCAATTAAGCACCATACAGCTGCTCACTCACTCCCCCCTAGTGGGATGGGGGAGAGAATCAGAAGAGTAAAAGTGAGAAAACTCATGGGTTGAGATAAAGACAGTTTAAGAAGTAAAGCAAAAGCTGCATGCACAAGCAAAGCAAAACAAGGAATTCATTCACTACTTCCCATCGGCAGGCAGGTGTTCAGCCATCTCCAGGCAAGCAGGGCTCCATCAGGCGTAACGGTTACTTGAGAAGACAAAATGCCATCACTCCAAACGTCCCCCCCTTCCTTCTTCTTCCCCCAGCTTTATATGCTGAGCATGACATCATATGGTATGGAATATCCCTTTGGTCTGTTGGGGTCAGCTGTCCCAGCTGTGTCTCCTCCCAACTTCTTGTGGACCCCCAGCCTACTCGGTGGTGGGGTGGTGTGAGAAGCAGAGAAGGCCTTGACTCTATGTAAGCACTGATCAGCAATAAGGAAAACATCTCTGTATTATCAACACTGTTTCCAGCACAAATTCAAATCATAGCCCCATACTAGTTTGTATGAAGAAAATTAACTCTATCTCAGCCAAAACCAGCACATTCTCCACCCCTTGTTCCATACCATTTGCGAAATGCTCAGGTACCACACTATCCAATACCACCTCATTAACCGCCACCCCCCTTCCCATCCTTTGATATAATACACAGATATCATTCCCTTAGTCTATGGACCACCCTTGTGAAATGTCTTTAAAATGTGCACAAATGTCCATTGATTTCATTTAGTCCACAACTTTGGGCTCCATCTGTTACGGTGGTCACTCAGGACAGGAGAGGTGGTGTGTTGTGTGGAGTTACTGGGCACCAAAGCCAGTTCAGGTCGGGTCACTGCTGCACTTGCACTCTTTCTTGTAAGGCTTGTTCTCCATTGGTTCAGGTGGTTCCTGCTACAGTGATTCCCATAATGTGCAACTCAAATCCCGGATTACAACAATTTAAAGGTATTTCCATTACAATCTCCACCCCTCGTCCCTTTGGACCAGCCCATCGAGTTTAACATTGCAATGAACTCCTCCCCTTGCCTCTGCTCCAGCTTGGACTTATCCACAGACTGCAGTCCCTTAGGGTTGTACCTGCTCCAAGTGGAGCCCTATCTATGAGCCACAGTCTCATCAGGGGTATATCTGCTGCAGCATAGACTTATCCATAGCCACAGTCGCTTTGAGGTGCACCTGTTCCAGCGTGGCCTTCTCCATGGGCCACAATGCTTTCAGAGATACACCTGCTCCAGCATGGCCTTAACCACAGCCACAGTCCCTTCAGAAGTAAACGTGCGCCAGCATTGCCTTACCTATGGCTGCAGTCCCTCCAGGGGTGTACCTGCTCTGTCGTGGCCTTATCCATGGCCACACGCTTTGAGGTGCTCCAGCATGACCTCATGCAGAGCCACTGATGCTTCAAGGTGTACCTGCTGCAGCATGGACTTATCCACAGCCACAGATGCTTTGAGGTGTACCTTCTCCAGCATGGACTTATCCTTGGGCCACAATCGCTTCAGAGGTATACCTGCTGCGGCAAAGACATAACCATGGCCACAGACGCTTCGAGATGTACTTGCTCTGGCATGGACTTATGCACAGCCACAGACACTTCGGGGTGTCCTGCTCCCGCGTGGACTCATCCACAGGTTGAGTCCCTTCAACTCAAGTTCACACTGGAGTTCCAGCCTGTCCAGTGCAGCAGCAGCACAGAAACAGCAGCGATGCCCTGGCCATCTGCCAGCCCAGATGCATCGCCACTGCTGTTATCAAAATGTTCCCAGGCACAGCAGTGTAAGATGATAAGCAGTAGAGCAGTAGAGCAAACAGCAAAAGCAAAAAGCAGTCGCTAATGAGCACTAGCCTCTAATATACAGTAAGGCAAGCAAGCCCCATGGCAAGTACAGAAGCCTGTCAGTTAATAGCTAAACAGCAATGACAGCAATAAATTTGATCTAGCACATTCCAATCAAACTTGTTGTTATCTCGAACCCTTCAAGCCCCACGTTAGCCACCAAAAAGGACTGTCATGGTTTAACCCCAGCTGGCAACTAAGCACCGCACAGCTGCTTGCTTACTCCCCCCCAGTGGGATGGGGGAGAGAATTGGAAGAGTAAAAGTGAGAAAACTCGTGGGTTGAGAGAAGGACAGTTTAAGAAGTAAAGCAAAAGCTGTGCGCGCAAGCAAAGCAAAACAAGGAATTCATTCACTACTTCCCATCAGCAGGCAGGTGTTCAGCCATCTCCAGGAAAGCAGGGCTTCATCATGTGTAATGGTTACTTGCGACACCATAACTTCAAACATCCTCCCCTTCCTTCTTCTTCCCCCAGCTTTATATGCTGAGCATGATGTCATACGGTATGCAATATCCCTTTAGTCAGTTGGGGTCAGCTGTCCCAGCTGTGTCCCCTCCCAATTTCTTGTGCACCCCCAGCCTACTCACTGGTGTTGTGAGGAGCAGAGAAGGCCTTGACTCTGTGTAAGCACTGTTCAGCAGTAACTAAAACATGTCTGTATTATCAACACTGTTTCCAGCCCAAATCCAAAACATAGCCCCATATTAGCTACTATGAAGAAAATTAACTCTACCCCAGCCAAAACCAGCACATATAGTTAAGAGTCACAATATTGCAATCTTTTTTTTTTCCAAACTTGGTCTTCTTGTTACGCATCTTCCCCAGATGTTTGGTGCTCAACAATACACACAACTATAGAGTATTAGAAGAGTGAAAGATATCAACGTGCAACAAGTGAGAGCTGAAACAAACATATCAGCATCAGAATGTTTATTTCATTATACTCTTCTCCTTTACCATTTTAACATTTCAAAGTCCTAATTTATACTTCCCAATTTTAACCTGCATATAGTTTATTATTATTAACCACCAGAGGCTCTGAGTGCTTTAAAGCCTGTGCTAATAGACTCTCATGTAATTAAATTGAGCCACATTGCAATGCAGAATGCTTCTTGAACCATCAGTGACAAAAATAAATGACTGATAAATCAACCACTAATTGACTTGAGATAATGAACCTTTTAAGGTGCAGTGAGATTGTCACCTAATTAGCTTTGTAGAGAAAGAAGTAAGATTATGTTTACTACAAGAGTTGTGGGTAAGTCATTGGTTTAAACAAAATCAGATAAATACGCCGTGTGGTAAAACGGTACATCATGCAGATGAGGATTCTGTCTTTATATAGAAACAACCTTAGCATCCTTCAAGTTCTGTGAGTTTTATTTTCTGATTCAGTCATGTATATCAACAGGTGCAGTTATAAAAGATACTGTGATTTTTAGAGGAATCTATAGATTCCTCTGTAGAGAAAATCTACAGAATGTGACTGTTTCAGGATTTCCTAAATAGCTATTTATCTTTTCACATGTAATATCATCTTTTTATGGAACGTCTTCTGCAGATAAGATATTCCATACATTTCAAGGTGATTTAACTTCTACATGAATGTCTGATCATTGTGGACAGATCTTGCTTATTGTTAATTCTAGGAATGTTAAAACTAATTTCAATACAACTTTTTCTTTTAATAGATTTGAGAAGAATAATGTTTCAATTGATCCTTTGGAAACCGTTTGGGGATTACCGAATGGGGATAACCGAAGGGATATGTGCAGATGCAACTTTTATGTGATTCCCACTTCAATGACTGGAAGTGTCAAATAAGCTTGTTACTGTTTCTCAAAACTAGTCATCTAATGTTCTTGAAGGATCAACGGAAAATATCTCAATTATAAATTAAAACAGACTATTCCTGACAGTAAATAAAGATATTTATTCTTGCTTAGTCCACAAAATGGATTTATTTTAGAGCAGGCTTGACTTCCAGAGAGCAACTGCCTCCAGGCCGTGAGAATGAGAAAGACATCTGGCTGTGTTGCACCGGGGGAGACCAGATCTTCCTCTGATCTCCAGAAAGAGCATTCCTCAGTGTCGAAGCACCTTCTCCAAATCATTCATAACTCTGAGGGCTTCTTTCATTTCTTGATTATTCGTTTCTAAGCAACTCGCTTTCTCCTTCAATGGGAGCTGTTCCATGCTTCAAATCCTTCTATCCTTGTCTGTTTCTTGAACGCATGTTAAAAGCTTTGTTACAAAGAGAACAACAACCAGCTGTTTTCAAACTGGAGTTTAACAAGTGGAAGTTGACTTCATTTATAAAAAGTGGCATTTAGATAAGATTTGAGAAAAACGTTTCTGATATATGCTGTTATGCTTATGTTGAAACCTATTAAAACAGTGACCCACACCTTGCAGAGATTTTGAAAGACAAGTTGGACAAACATCTTTCAGACATGGTTTAGTTACATTAAGTCTGTCTCAAAGCCTGTAAAAGTAAAAGGATGACCTAGAAATTTATTCAGGAGTTCCTTTCAGTCTTATAGCAAGGAATACATAGCTTATAATGTATCATATCCTGGCAGAAATTACTTTCTCACCAATTTAAATCTCTCTGCAAAGTCCATAAAATAAGTCCACATAAGTGAAAGTGAGCATTTCTTTTCTATTAGTGCCAAAATCTTTAGATCAAATATTGGACCTACCCTACAAGCTCAGCTAAGGATTATATTTATAGTACAGAAATTAAATAAAATAAAATTTAAATGCAAAAAGCCATTACTCTTTCAATAGCTATGTAACCCACAGCCTCGGACAACTTCATTACCTCCTGTTCATTTCACTATCAAGCTACAAATTGCTTTTCTCTCTTTTTTTTTTTTCTCTCTCTAATACTTTGTGCATTTGTCTGAAGCTAACTGATGGTACTTGGCTCATATCAGAGCATTAGTTTATTCCATACAGATTGTCTTTCTCTGGATGTCATGATAAACTTCCAAAGCCCTTGGATTAATTAATTTATTAAGCTCCACAATACAAATTATTGATCCCATTTTCAAGTGAAAGTCCAAGAAGTTTATTTTTTGTAGTTGAAATCAAGAATTTCACTCTGGGTATCTTTACTTAAAGTTTTCATTGCTTGGGGTTCATCTATTTCTATATGAAAGATGAGCTCCTTCCTTTCCTTCTCTCTCCTTATCTTTTCTTTCTGTGTCAGGTTCCTATCCCAGCTCTTCCGTATCTTTGCATTGAAAAAGAAGAGAGCATTAATTGCGCAGAATTCAGTTTGATTGGGTCATAAGTGGAAGGTAGAAAAGACATGTCAGTGGACTTTTTCCACTCCTCCTTCAAAAATGACACGGTCTCTGAAGGCTTTTATTGTTCTCTAAATTTCCCAGCATATGTGAAGATAAAAATCATCTTGATGGTTTTTTTGAGAAACTCTTGTTTTCTATATTTAGGAAGTGATATGTTGTGGCAGCATGAGTCATACACCATTTTATTTCTCCCTAGAAAAAGTGTTGTAAATCACTCATCGTAAATCTGCACTTTGTTAGTGATTTAGGCAGAACTTGAGTTGTAGAATTTTCACCGATATGGCACCTGTTTCTTGTAAAGAGAAGCACATATATGGAGCAATATTCTTTTTTCGTGCTGTTTTCCATCTTCTCAAAAGGCTTATTTGCCTGAAACATTCGAAAATAATAAGCATTAAACCTTAACCTATCTAACTATAGATTTTGTAGCATTTCTTCTCCAGAGGCTTTGAAATGCTTCATGGAGATGCCTCCGTAGTATGAGTAACATCATTTTGCAGGTGCAAAAATAAAAGTAATTTCCTGCACGTCACCTGAAAATTAATGACAGAACAGACAGTTGGATTCAGATTTCTTGATATTGTCCTTTTCACTGTTTCTCTAACTTTTGTCCAGTAACAGCGTTATTTAGAGTCGGTAACCACAGCATCAAAGAGTAATTTTGCATTTCTGTATAGATAATCCTAGTATTATCTATGTATTACAGAGATGCTTTGTTTAAAGGCCTTTTGAAGGCCACTTAAGTCAATGGAAGAATTTGGACTAATTTCAGAAAATTGAGTCAGGCATTAAATGAATTACTGAAATAATTTTATCGTTTTGGGGTTGTGTGACTTGTTCTGTCTCTGAGACTGTTCCTTAGTGCCTCTAATTTGATAAGACTACCATGTCACAGCTGGAATTGAGAAGTGAAAGGCAGCTGTCCTAGATGGATTGAGTTATATTCTTAGCTGAACTGAGAATTTATATAATTACATTAATTTCACAGAGGAATATCAATTTACCCTTGAAAAGATATAAAAATCCTACTTACAGGACAGCATTTAAATCAACTGATCAATTCTACATTTTAATTACTTAATTTTTCATCTTTGGTTTCTTTCACTATCTGCATCATCAGAATAGTCCAGTGTTTCATTTCCTGAACCAGCAATTGGATTAAGAGTAGTATCTGAAATAGGTTATGTCAATAGGCTAGGAGCAGTACTTTAAGGGACCACAGCTTTGGTGTAGTTTCCTTTCACCAAAAAAACACACTCACTGCTGGTCATGCCATACTTATGCTTAGGAACATTACTGGCTTCCACACTGGTGTGAAGGCTCTGGTGTAATGTCAGCCATGAGTAGTAATTATTATTTTCTTTCTGGACGTGGCATTAGCTATATATGCTTTTGTCACTTCTCGTCCTGAGTAGGGGAAAACCTGACAGCAAAAGGTTCAGTCTTTGGCAAGGCCTTCAGTCAGTACAGAACATTATGAGGCACTTCCTCACAGGCAGGAGGGCTGTGGACAGACACATAAGTTAATTGTTCTCATGTGTGCCTACACATTGACTTCAAACCTGTTACATCCTTAGCCTGGAGTTGGCCAGCTCAGGGGACAACTACTGAAAGCCAATGCTTGTTTGTGTCTTCCTGTAGATAACAGCGTTGCTTCAGCCTATATCCAAATGAATAGGAATATGGATATCTTCTGTCCCTGAAAACCTCCACCACAGGTTCTAATACCAAAGCCATTGAATATGTGGCTTAAGGTCTTTAGCTTAACTTACTGCAGAGAAGCTTGACTTTTCTATGGCTGCTTCCTTGACTTAAATGATCACAGTCATTGGTTCAGAGTGATGCTTGCCTCAGGTGGTGGTCTTTTTTCTTTTAATCTATTCAACAATATGCTTAATCTTAGGGACAATTAATAAGCATTGTTAGTGGTCTCTTGTCACATTACTTGTACTAACATAATTTTAAGCAGCCAATTGAGCCATTCATCTCAAGTGACTAAAGACATGGTGAAAATACAGATTACTGGTGCCAATTACAAATTTCTTTTTGTATCACTCATCTGGGATAGATTCCATAGATGGTTAAAAATTAATTTTAAAATCTTGGAAAATACCTTATCCATTGTAGGTGCCTTATAACACTCATCTCTAGTGTCTGAGCACGTACACTGTGCTGCTGATTTTTAAAGAAGCCATAATTCAGTTTCCTATTTTGTGTCTGTACTGAGCCTACAAATAAACACGGACGTAGTATGTGCAGGTGCAGTTATCTTTTGTAAGCACAGATGTGAACAAGTACTAAAAAATCCTTCTCTGATAGTTAGAAAAATGCAAGTAGTTTCAAATCTATTCAGTGTCCCAAAAGCTTGGGCATAAAAACTGCAGTTGCAATAAGCCTCTTTAGGTTTCCTTTTTTTTTTCCCCTAATTACGTGTGTTACATAGACCACATTTAGATGAAGTTAGATGTAGTTCATATCAGTAATTTAAGGTAAAATACTTTATGAAAGTGGAACAGTTGTCTAAAAAACCCCATAAATTTATTTGATATAGTTAATAACAGACCCAAGGAAGACAAATATGTTGAGGGCATGCACATTAATACATCCTGTCAAACATAACTCTAGTTTAGAAGTTTTCATACTTGGTTACTATAATACTTAAAATAACACTCCTCTTTTACTGTCTTATGAATATCTAGCAGGTCCTATAACACATGGCATGTTTTAAGAGTTAGGTATTAACTTAAATGCTTTGACAAATCAGAATTTTAGTCTGTGCATGGAGAATGCATGTAGAAAATCTCAGTTCTATCAATATAAAAAAGTTCAGTTAAGGGAGAAACTTCTCCATAAGACAGCATTCTGGAATGGAGATAGTTGAATATATCTGATTCTTCTCACACATACATTTTCTCCACTATAATTTGTCCATTTTCAGTAAGTGGAATGAAGAGAATATTAGCAGGAAGAAATGTCTGTTACATACAGTAAATGTTAACAATTTCTTGTTTCTTATATTTGTATTTAAAGTGTTCAGTACTACAATAATACAGTGTTCTTCATTCTTTTCCATATAATGTAGTACTCAATTTATCCCTTGTTCATGTCACACTTACCAGCTGGCTGATTTGTCTAGTGAGTGTAAGGGATGATTGTGAGATTGAAGCAACATTTATTTCCTGGTGGATGTGATGAACTGTATACAACAAATCTTTTCCTTGATCAGTCTTGACTTCAAGAGATCTGTACAGTCAACTGCTCTATCAGTACTCTAAATTGCTCTTTTATCATCATCGTTTCCTCTCTGGAATCCTGATGACCAAAGACCTCTGTCCATAAGAGGTTACGTTTACAATGCATATTCAAGTCATAGTTTAAAGCTCTAATTCATCTTCTACTCAAATTGGAAAAGTTGTGCAAGATACACAGACTCTTCACTGAATCTGGAAACCGTGAAAAGGTCTCAGGGTTAGCATTTTGGGGCAGGCTGGTTTGTTTTTGTTTTTAAGTTTGAAAGGGGACTGTCTGACCCATTTAAACTGCTAGTGGACACTAGTCCAAAAACAGAGAAGAATCTCAGTTGTGAGTCACGTTGCTTGTAAGACTAATTGTAGATAAGACTTGGTTCAAGCTGATACAATGCAAGCATTCTTTATGATGCATTGGTCTTAAAGGTCTTTATCACTCATTTGGGGCAGGGAGTGTTTTTCTCATTTTTCTAATGGCAAGTCAATAGTAGATTAATGATTAAATACAAACGAAAGCCCTAAGGTTGTAGCATGTTCTCTAACACGTCTATGATGTCTTCTCAGCACCAGGTGTTGGAAATTCCCTCTTCCTTTACATCTGTAACTGTAAGTTACAGTTTACAGATAAAGGCCAGAGCTGTAAATGATGCAGTAAAAGTCTGTACTTATTACATTTTCAAGCTTATTTTGCAAAAGCTACTGAGGTAGAAAAATTAACCTCAGGCCATTTCTGAATCCTGAACTTTGAACTTTCTGATTTTTCTGTTCTGTAGATTTAGTTGCTTCTGACAGATTCAGGCAGAAAAGAAACCAAAATCATGGACAAATTTAAAGTCAAAGTTATAATTACCTGTTTACTATAAGGTGATGACAAGGTGATGACTGAGCTCTTTTCTTAACTACTAAAAAATGATGAGTGTAAGCCATCGAGTGTTTCTTCTGTATATATTTATTAAATTCAGACTTCAAAACAACTGCTAAAAATTAATCACTGAAATAGCAGGCAGATACGAAAGAGCTCTAGAATGCTCTTTACCCAGAATCATTATTCCTTTGTCTATAAAGTCAATTAGTTATTGTAGACTCTTTTGTCTGAGGACATCTTCCCACATTTATTCACTAATCTTTATCTGCTGATTACCTGAATGGTAGCAAAATTAATTTGCATGTGTAAATCCTACCATGCTCAAAATCAACTAGAACAGTAGCTGTTATAGGATATTTCTGAACTGATTATTGCAATTAGCTTCCTGAAATTTGCCCCTTATGAAAATAGTTACATAGTTTTTCAGCATCAGAGATAAAAATTAAAGTTGTAAGCCTCTGAGATATTCATAGATATATCAGTTCCACAGAGGGCAAATAAAAGGAAACACATCGCCTGAAGTGTTCTGACCTTTTTATTGGTGAAATTGATCTTTTACATGTCTCCCTAACAGTTCATTCCAATGCATATTTTAGGCTAACTAGACCACTTATCCTTTTAGGATGAAAAAGTTGAGTTTGAAGGTGCCACAGTAACCCACTGAGGAAATAATCTGAACTGTTCAATACTGTGAAGTAATATTGCCAAATGTCTCAAAGCGGTGTAGTACTTTCCCATGAGCCAGAAGTGTATTAATTTATCAACACCAGCTCTGTATGTAGAAAAGGGAGTTTATGATCTGTTGTGAGGAAAATCTTAACCTAAATCTGAAGAAGAAATCAACATTTTGAATCCATGCACCTTCTTTACATGCTTATGTGTAATACACCCTAATACGTAAAGGAAGGGAGGGAACCATTCTGCTGGTCAGGGCAGAGGGTCCCGTGTTATGGGTTTTCCATATTAGGTAGCACATGATGGTGGCAAAATAGACAAACAGAAACGTTAAGAGTAACAGTCAAACAATATGTTATTTGTCAGCTGGAATAAAATAAAAAAAAAACCACAGAAAGCCAAAATAGAGAAATAAAACAGCATGGCAAATATATAACAGTTTTCTCTGCTTGCACTTCATGTACAAAAGTCCTCTGTGATGTTATCAGATTCTTCACTATGGCTATTACATTTGACATTTCACATTTTATAATGTTATTATATAGCTCTGGAGAACCTGTAGGTCATTTACATCTCTACAGATTCACTGAGTTGAAGGGAATTTGATTCTTCCATTTGAATCACATCAGAGAGGAAATGAGATAGAAGTCTAACTAGAAAGCACTGCTGTGGGCTAATGGCAAAAGGTGTAATCATTTTGTGATACTTATAAGTTAAAATGGTTAGATTTCTCATCTTTACATCTCTTCTTGATTAGTTCCATGAATCTCTATGGCTACCTCTACAGCACCTTTAAATACTATCTATGATAAAAATGTTTTAAGAAAAATCAGTTTAAAAACTCACAGCTTGTCATAGTTTATTCTAAATTCTGCAGCATCAAATTTCAGAAAATCTTAAAAAAGTACTAACTTTCTTGCTGTGAGCCTCTAGTAAACAATTCTGCACTTTGGTATAGCACTCGTTATCTCAGAAATTTGTAGCATATTAATTAAGCTTAATAACATTCCACTGAGTCAAATAAATATTTTCACATGCAGTAAAATATTTTTACATGAGGCTATGATATGATCAGATTCCTCCAGTGGGTCAGTAATGAGACTGGATATAAGCGTGGTGTAGTTCAGATTTTTAGTGTCTTTGCATAATTCTCTCTCATTTTAATACCGTGGAAGCATTTTTACATCATAGGAAAACAAAGGAAGCTTTATTCCATTCTAGAAATGCAAAAAAGTCACTGTGCATTTGTACGGGGCTGCAGCTGCAGAGGCTCCTGCCAGGAATACTTGGTAATACATAAATTGTCTCCAGCCTGAGAAATTTAAAGAGGCATTAATAGTCCAGTCACTAATTTTAGGTCAGTACAAAGGATGCAAAAGAAAATTTGATTCCAAAAAAAGGAGAGTAATTTTGGAAAAAAAACATTCTGTGTTGAACCAGAAGGACTATGTAGATGTCCTAGGGTGAAAAAAGAACAACAGAAGAGTAACAGATGGGAATATAAAGGGAAGTACATTGAAAAATTATTTTCAGAAATTCAAAAATGAAAACTGGGAAGCAACGTAAGTTAAAATTTTAATAGTTAATATTTGAATGAGATGCAATGAAAACTCTACTCCTGTACTAAGTATGCACAAGTGCCTACATATTTTTTAGGCAAAATCTTAAACTTTTCAGTTATGTGCAAATGAAACTAGAAATAGAAGGGTATTTCTGAACTCTTTCTGCTATAGAATAGGCTGGCTGAAAACTGTGATTTTAAACAAGCTATCGAGAATATGAAAAATATCCACTTGTATTAACACTTGTTAACAGATTAAATTTACAGACATGTGATGTGCAGTGATCACTTAAAATTTTCATCATTAAAAACGTCAGTGGCATTTATTGACTTCATTGAAGGAGTGATGGCTCTGGATTGAAATTAATGACCAAATATTTTTTGCCAGTATTATGAGCTCTCACAGTACCTAGTGCCTGACAGAACATCCCTTCTGAGTAATAAAAAATTCCTATGTAAACTGAACTAATCCTTTTGAAATTTATAAAATGAAAGGACCATTGCAAATACAGCGGTTTTGGTATTTCCTAATTATTTGCTTGAATTTATTCTGGGTGTGTATGCTACAGCTGGAAGGCATTTAGTTTTTTTTTAAATTCCTACTGATTCCTAAGATTGATTACTGAATAAATTCAGCATATTTAGCTTCTCTAGCAAGTGAACAGGCTTTCTGTTCGTATTGTTGCAACCTAAATAGTCCTTTTTGATCACATTTTTCAACTCCAATAGAAATACTTCCTTGCCTCTCAGAATCCAATGGTATTGCAATCCATTTCCTTGGCCTCAGGGAAAGGTTACTCAAACAGCAAGAACTAGTAGCAATTCTGTTCTTTGCTTTTTTACTACCTGATAGGAACTAATTGGAAATAGTGTGGATACTGTATAACATACTGCATTTGGGTTTTGCTTTAGCTTTAACTTTAGCTAAAGAAAACTACCAAGTAGATAGTAATGGCTATAAATGCTTTGCTTGTAGCACTAGAAAGTATTCTACTGTAAAGATACTAGGTTGGTTGACCTCCCCTGCTTCAGAAAAGAAAAAAATGTCATTCTTGACTGATTTTTGTCTTTGCAGTACTTTGCAGTACTGACACGTACTGCAAAAATTGCAGGGGTTCAGAAACGCTTTTGTGCCCAGAATGTCTCACTGTTTTGCCTGCCCTAATTGAAACAGCCACTTTTCAGAAAATTCAACCACTCTTCCTGTCTCTCACTGTCATAGGATCTTTATTTTGAAACATATTCTCTTCTGAGGTATGCACTTGCTGTTCATACTCTCAGTTCTCATGTCAAATATTTGAGTGAATATGGTGTGTGGGAAAATTCACTGGGAAGTCATTCTCTAATTCCAATAATTTTGTCACTCCTGGGCAATCTGTCTACCTACACCTCCAGCTTACTGCCATTTGTTTTTGCTGGAGTGAGCCTAGGATGGCCACAGAGAAGAATAACAAGGCAAATAATATGTCAAAAAGCCAAAAATACAGAACACTCAAAACAAAAAATAAAGACTCTGCGATAGAAACAAAAAACATAAATATTGAGGCCAAGGACATGGTTTTCACAGTCTAACCACGAGTGACACGATGTGGGTACCAAAATTGATCCACAGCCTAAGTTTGATTTTGTTATTAAATGGAAACAGAAATCTGAATCTTTAATTTCATCCCTGAACTTTGTCTTCCTAATACTCTCTTTCCTTTAGTTTCCCAGTTTCATTTCTCACTGAAAAGTGGTTCCTCCCTTAAAATGAATGTTATAAAACCTGTCGAAATTAGCTGGTAGGTAACTAGTTAGTAGGTAACACATAACATGGTTCAACAGGCAGTCTGACAGAAGCTCTTTTGGCCAGGGAAATACTAACATGGAGGAGTTTTCTGTGGCTCCCAAACACCAGGAGTTTCAGTGACAAGCCCAGCTGTAGGGGGAATGCATCAAAATCAGAGGGAGAGGTGACACTGATGTGGGTAACAGCTATAGGCAGATTTGATAGCAGTTTCTTTGGAAAATTAACTAGTTTCTTCTGGGCCTCAGTCAAAAGCTCTTCTCTTCAGTCTTGTAATAGGTAGAGATATGACCTCTGCCTTGCTTTGTTTGTGTCTAGCAAAAGAAGTGTGTGCTCTCAGTGTCACTGCAAGGACCAGCCAAAGCACTGGTCCTGAGGAGGAGTGAGCAGTGTGAGCCATACCTCGAATGGACTGGCAAAGAGGATGCTGCTACTGTTGTCAAAGTACTGAGATTCTTAGTAAGCAGACGGGCTTTGAAGGATGGGGATGAAAAACTACTGGTATTCATTGAGCAATCATGAGCATGAACATGTACTGTTGCTGAGATTCTAAGTGACATTCAGAAAACACAAAATATTATTGAAGAATATCTTAGTATGACTGAGTTTCATGCTGTTATTGTATTAGAGAATTAATGCTTCAAACTTGTCCAAAGGTTTACCTGTTGAGGCCAAATTCATGAATCCATTGCTCTTATTTTATTCTAGTGCTGTTTTCCCTAAATCTCTACGCTTACATCTTTTCCTGCTTCAATCTCTCCATGTTTTTGTGCCTGCCACATTCTGGCAGTTACCATTATGATTCCTTTTACCAGAATCTCAATGTTATGACCTAAATATGGAAAGATCAATAACACTTTTTAATTTTAGGAAAAGCCAAGAATATTAGGAGTCAATAATTAATAAGTTGGAGAATATTAAAACATAGCTCTGTGAATCTTTAATATGTCCTTACTGGAATCTGGAAATCTAGTGAAGAACTCCGGCAATTTTACCACATACACAAATATATACACTAAAAATGGAGCAGAGCTAGAAAGATTTCAGACACACAGGCAAGAAAAATGACTAAAATCTTTATTTTAGAGAAGAAATTTAGAAAGATATACAAAACAATGGTCTGAAATAGGACATCCTGACTCCATTTCTCATTATACCTTTCACATATAAGCAAATAACACAGAGCAGATAGCATATATTAACGTCATCTTATTTTCCCTCATAGAAACTTATTTGTGTACACAGATGCTAAAATTCCCTGCAAGTGAATCAGTAACAAACCCAGTAAATAGGTTTCCTGTCATTCAGTCCTTTACACTGTCCACTGGACCATGCTGACTTCTTAATGCTTATTCAAGCAGCTAAGCACCTTTCTAAGATGATGAGGATGCTGTCTGCCACGTGCCCATTCCAGTAAATAAGTAAGGTCTCTTCTAGCTGCAGACAAGCCTACAAAATCATTTTGTGTGATTAATAGCACTAGGAGGAGTGACTTTCTGTTGCCATGGGATGACAATTCTTCTAGGTCATCTGAAAAAAATCAAAAGCCGTTTTCTTTCTGAAGGTATCGTAAGTACTAATTGTTTTCCTGCTGCCACATGCACACACTTTTCTGCAGAGTTTATGGGCTCAATTGGTCAGGAAAAAGCATTTCTATCAGACAATGACATTTTGAAGCTGGCATAGCCTCCTTAATTCTTCACACGCAGCGGAGTTTGACACCACCTTTTGGAAGCAATGCATGACAGTTTAAAATGAAATTAATCTTTCAACAGCTTGAAAGGTTTCTTTTTTCCTTGAAACAGACTGTGTGCAAAGAGGTAATGACAAAAAGAATTAATTTAAAATCCTTCTAAAATTTCATCAGTTTAGCTATCCAAAATGTGCAACTTCAGAAAACCTGAAGGGTAGTTATCTTGCAGCAGAAGCAATTTAAATAGCTTACTAGAAGCAGCTCAACTGTGGATATTTCTCTTGTTTATCAGTGCATTATGTACATACAAGTAATTTATTTATTTACTGAGGAAAAAGACATTCTTTGGGTTATGTAATGGTTTAGGCCCAGCTGGCAACCACACAGCTGCTCGCTCGCTCACTCCTCCCTCCTGGCGGGATGGGGGGGAGAAAATACAACTAAAAGCTTGTGAATCGAGACAAGGACGGGGAAGGATCACTCACCAAGTATGGTCACAGGCAAAAAACCAGACTCGACTTGGGGAGAAAAGAAATCAATTTGATTTGTTACCAATCAAATCAGAGTAGGATAATGAGAAATAGAACTATATCTTAAAAACATACCTTCCCCCTACCCCTCCCTTCTTCCCAGGCTCAGCTTTGCTCCCGATTCCCCCCCCACAGTGGAGCAGGGGGGGTGGGAATGGGGGTTGCAGTCAGTTCATCACACGTTGTTTCTGCTGCTCCGTCCTCCGCGGGGGGAGGACTCCTCACACTCTTCCACTGCTCCAGTGTGGTCTTTCCCACAGAGTCACGGCCTTCTCTGGGCCCAGCCACCTGCTCTGGCATGGGGTCCTCCACAGGCTGCAGGGGAATCTCTGCTCCACCATTAAACCTCCACAGGCTGCAGGGAGACGGCCTGCCATCTCACCACGGACTGCAGGGGGAATCTCTGCTCCGGTGTACCTCCTCCCTCTCCTTCTTCGCTGACCTTGGTGTCTGCATGGTTGTTTCTCTTACATCCCACTCCACCCTCCACTGCAGGTCTTTTTTTTCAGCAGTCTTATTTCTCCTCCTTAAATACGCTATCACAGAGGTGCTACCACCATTCCTGATGGGCTCAGCCTTGGCCAAAGGGAGGTTCGACTTGGAGCTGGGGAAGCTTCTAGCAGCTTCTGACAGGAGCCACCCCTGTAGCCCCTCCCCCGCTACGCAAGCCCCCACCACACAAACCCAACACAGGTTGCTAGCAACAAATGTATCTGTTATGTAGTTCATATCTTTTGGAACTTGGATTTGTTTATGGATGTTTTTAAAGTTTTAATGAGAAGAGCTGCTTTGTTTAAAAAAAGATTTAAAAAAAAAAAGTAAGTTTTCAGTTTGTAGTCTCTTCCCTCCCCTCTTACTCCATCCTCCATTTATTCAAAATTACAGATGAAATCAGCTGTTTAGCTGATTGTTATGGTCAGGGACTTTAAAGAAGATTAGACTATTTATTTCTCATTAGTTAGAAATCATTATTCATTGTTATGTTTCTTAAGCAATTTCAAATAGCAGTATGGGTAGTCTACCAACTAAATATTTATCTTAGATCCAGTGAAAACAACAAAGTACAAAAATATTTTCTGTAAGTACATTATCGTTCTTGACTCAAACACAGGGATGGCTACCTGGGGAAACAAATAATATGGCAAAGACTGGGGTCTATCCCTAATTTTTATTTCATGGAAAGTAAAACCCAACTGTAAAAAACCTTGAAAAGAGGGCTAAATAAACTGGTGCAGGTAAGTCTGTAATATGCCCTAGTGGGATTACAGTTTTGAAATATAGCCTCCGAGTGTTTCTAAACCTTATCTTCTTAACATCATGGAAGAGAACTTCTACTGAGAGTTTTATCTGTGAAGGGTTGTTATTAAAAAATGGGTAAGACTGTTCGGACTAGGGGAGTTAATAAGCAGGCACAGACGAAGAGGTGTGTCTGCGAGTGCAGCATTATAATGAGGAAAGTCTAACCAGGCAAGATCAAAACATGAACTTTCCAAATACATACAGTTTTTGAAGGTGGGTTTTTCCTGTAATGGAGAAAAGACAAAATTTTCTCGGTATATGCTTTTGCTCAGCTGTATTCAAATGAAATCTAGTATGCAAGCTACTTCTGTGATTTTAAACAGAGTTTCAATCTATTTTTAATCTTGGTTTAAACAAATTCCTTTTATATAGGAGGTTTGTGCAAACTGACCTCAAAGAGCTGAAACTCTCTCAGCTACTAAGGAAGCTCTGACAGTAGTTCCCCAGGTATTGATCAGACAGTGGTAACAGCAACATGGGCTGGGCTAAGTGAACCTAAAGGCATTTCAATATGGAGGAACCTAAAATTACTTCAGATATCATTCTCCAAACACCAGTCTGGTGGAGGTCCAAAGCCCTGTTTCTGGAGCAATTCCACTCAGGAAAATCCCTCTCCCAAACATCTCCAGCCTCGTGTGACTCTTCTTCACTGGTGCCATCAATGGCAATTTCCATCTCTGAGCTCAACCATTTTCCTTTTTGCTTTGCTTCCACTGCTGATGACCCCTCCACCAGTCTAACTGGTAGCTTCATGGGGACCACCAGTCCCTCTTTCTAGGCCCTTTCACAAGCCTATAGTCAGCACATCCAGACCAAGAATCACAAAGCCA
This sequence comes from Gymnogyps californianus, assembly GCF_018139145.2. Taxonomy (NCBI): domain Eukaryota; kingdom Metazoa; phylum Chordata; class Aves; order Accipitriformes; family Cathartidae; genus Gymnogyps; species Gymnogyps californianus. The sequence goes on along the minus strand of NC_059475.1, from coordinate 23,055,758 downwards.
CTGGCCCGATTTGTCTCTTTTTTAGGGTCAGGCTTTGACCATTTTTAGCACAAGCTCTCTCATTCCAGAACCAAGCTTTGTTATCAAATCAAAGTCCATTTTTGCATTCTCAAGGTGACCCATCATCTCTATGAAACATTTTAGTTCATGAAACATTTTAGGAGCTTAAGGTTTTAAAGGGGCTTTAGCACTTAAGCATCTTTTAATCCTTAAAGCAATTTATTCACAAACATCTTTAAAGATGATTAAAATGGCTTTTTTTCTTAAATGCCACACATTTAAGCTTTCTCACTCTTAAATCTTTTAAAGTGGTTTATATACTAAAACCACTAATACCAGTATTGCTACAAATTCGGTCTATACCTTGGACATACCACTTTCTCTGCATATCTGTTTCTCTATCTGTGAAATGGGAAAAAGATCATTGCAACTATTGTTTTGCATAACCAGTTACTGTCTGAACAGGAATTTAAATATGGAAGAAAAAAAGCGTAAAAATACTTAGTGTTTTTATTAAACAGAGAATATTAGTGGTTAGTAGATCAGTGCTAAATCAGTGCATACAAACAGCAGTAGAAACCATTTTCGAGCAACAGTCAAATAAGTTCAAGAATGTAAAATAAAATATTTTCTTGCCTTGTACAAAGAAATGCTGATTACTGGCGATACTGTGAAACGAAGTTGCCAAGAAGAAGTATACACCTACTTTTCGAAAGACATGATCATATTTACATGCACTCTCTTGAAAGATCTCTTCCATCTCTAACCGTGTTGTTCATTGGCTCTTTTCCTGGAAGAAACCACCTGATCTTTTTTTGGTATAGTTGTCTACCCTTCCTGTGAGATAGGATCATGACATGAAAATGTTTTCCTTAACACAAGAACTTATCACTGGTATATGTAAAGGTCAATGTCATTATTCTGAAAACAGATTAACATACATGTCTGAATGTTTTTGTGAGTGTTTTTTTCTAGAAAACTTTACTGGAATTTGGGATGTAAAATAAAGGGACAAAGTGCTGACTTTTTAAGGTTATGCATACAGTTGGAGAAAGATTGGCACTTCATTCAATAACCTTTTGAGAAAGAGGGAGAAGTTATAGACGGTGTAATGCTGAGAGACAGATGAAGTGACTTTAGGTAATCGAAGTAAAAATTGCTGCCTGACAGAATCCCAGCCAGCAAGGCCCTTGTTTTCTGAGATACCTGATGGGTTTTTACAGCGTTATAGCATTTGAGTTTTGTGTTGTATGATATTCGCCAAGTGACAGTGTGACCCTCTTCTCCCCTAAGATGTTATCATTTCTCTGTGGCAAAGTAATTCTGTTGCTGTCTTACTAGAGATGAACTCATGAATCAGTGATGTGGACAGGGGTGGCAGTCCAGATAGCACTCTGTGAAATCTATAAATCCTTTAAAAGAGACTGTTTTTCTGCTGCCAGCAGTTATTATTGTGTCGCAATCAGGCAATTTCATTCTGAGACATTGGGTGGCCTGGATTTGAGTACTAAAAGGAGAAAAGCTGCCAGGAGATTATAGAATCTTCACATTATATGATCTGAAATCTAGGCAGTGAATTCCACCTATTTTTGTATGCTCTTTCTAGTTAGTAGTGATCACTACTCCAGTGAACACTGGAGTACATTTTCTTTAAATCATAACCTTTAATAATATCTAGTAGAAGTTATCATAAAGTTTTAAGAACAAAATCTGTATTTTTTTTTCCCCATGTCTTGCCTTAACCATGGATTCACTTGCAATTTGCTAACTTTCAATAATTAAGCCACACCATATCCGTGACAGGTCATTTCAAACATGTAACTTTCAACTCTTTGCATGCTTAAAACTCAGGCTGGTCAATAAGTCCTCACGGACTCCCTTGCACAAGAGTGAGTAACCAAAACCATGCAGTGAATTGTCCACAGTCACATGCTCTGAATTGGGGTATACACACAGAATTAATAGGTAAAGTTTATTAGGTTTGGACAAATACATTCCAGCATTTGATACAGCTACTGATGACATGCATACTGGAAAGCTGATGTACAAACAAATTAAGTACTTTTGTCTCACACCAAAGAGCAAGTCAAGTGTCTCTTTGAATGCACAGAAAGGTTTCCTGAATCCCAAGCCACTGTCATGCCCAGCAGGCTACGGTCCCTTTGACTGCTATTCTTCTAGATGGGTTTCACCAGTATTTCTGTGAATTTGAATCTCTCTTCTTGACCTAAAACTGCTCATAACTTTCAAGACCATCTCACAGAAAGCTTTCTTGAACTTTTGGCAACTTTGGACAGTTTTTTATTAAAATTGAGTACATCATGAAGAGGTGGAAAAAAGCCTGTCAGTTTGTTTTCATGGCAAAATCAAGCACATCTGAAAAATACCTTGAGAATCATAATATAATCTGACTTTGTCTTTAGAGCTTTAATTAGAATGGTTGACTAGCAACATTAAAATAAGAATACTAAAAAAATATTTGCAGCCTACTTTTGGTTATTTGTTATTCTCAATTAGCATTCAGAGAGTCACTGGTGGTTGAAAGAAACTGGAAGGAATAATAGCTTGTGTGAGGATTCAGACCAGACACTGTATTTACTCTTCATGATAAAAAATTAAGTCACCAGAAAGCAGAAGACATACCATGGCTCTTTAGGAAAAAAAAGACCTAATACATGAATTTTGTTGTGTAAGATTAGCTGATAGGAGTATTTATAAACTATTTGGCTTTAACACAGACTCCATTTGGCCAGATGTAAGTTAAAGATTTTGTTTTCAAAACCTTCGCAACAAGAATTTATAGAGTCTATTTGTTTCAGAGAGGAAGTTAACTGTAAGCTCTGTGAATTATTAATATGGTCGTCCATACACTATTTAGCATCAGATACAAAAATCAAAAGAGAGGAAAGAACAGAAGTTGTACCTAGGGAGAGTAAATAGTGAATCAAATAATGCTGTGGTACCCTGCTGATGCATTAGCGCAGAGAGAACAGTCCCACCTCCTAACTCTTTCAGTGGTACTTCCTGGGATACAACATTTTGGGGTGGGGTTTGGTTTAGGAGTTTTTGTTTGTAGCCTTTGGAAATTTTCATTTGTAAGTACCCACAATGTAAGGCCAGTGAAACCTGATGTGATCATGGAATTTGTTAATCACTTTTAGTCATGGTTAACCATTCTTAAATTTTGCTAACCAATTTTATTTTGCCTATAATGTTTTTTAAAAAAATATTTAATAACAGAGAATCTACTGTGTAATGTCTTTATTGAATTTAGACTTGAGAAATGGATAGTGAGAGAGGATATTTTTCCTGCTGAAACAGCTTTGCTTGACAGGATAAATTTGTAAATAAAATATTACACATCAGGAGCTCCCTTTCAGTTACATAAACATTTTGAATAATTAACAAAGCCATAGGATATAATTTCCTAGCATTTAACTTAATGTTTACTCATAAATTATTATAATATATGATTACATAGTGCAACTTGCTATAGAAGTAAGAAGGGTATGATGCATCACTTCTGGTCACCATTGATATATTATTTGGTGTTAGATCTTCAAAATCTAAATACTGTAGAATAAGGGAGAACAGAAAGTTACTGGTGTGTAAATACAGTGGAAGGTTCTGCTCATCTTCTGTGGAAACCACCAGTAGCTGTGATGTAACGTCTGCCACTCCATGCAGTGAAGCTGAGCAGGCGCTGAAATTGTCATTTATTCAGTCCTTCTGAAAGCATGCCAGTGTGTGCAAGGATATTATTCCTAGCACTGATCAAGAAAGAATAAAATACAAGACTTAGCTTAGCTTCTGGTCTTAAGAGTGACAATGGTAGGGCAGATGCTGCAATCAAGTATAGTTCCATTAAAATCACTTGCAAAATCAATTTCCTAGCTATTAAACATAGGGAAAATTGCTAATATACCATGGATGACTAATGTTTATGAAAAAATTGATTTCTAGCAGCCTAGAAAGGACTGCTGAACACTGCAAGTGGTACCTCCTGGGAACCAAGGTAGTCTAACCAGCCAAATGATTAAATTCTGATTTTAGTAAATTTAAACAAAATTATTTCGTGCTAGGATTGGACTGGACCTATTGGAAATTACAATTTCCTTTGAGTAACACAAATTCTCAGAAAAATCAGATAAGACTTTGCCTTTATGCACAGACTGTAACACTGTAATTAAATACCATTATGACCTAAGGGAACAAATATAGTGATCCTGCATGTGTACAAGTACAGGTGCTTGTGTGCTTATACAAATGTGCATGCACGTGCACACACACACATACATTGGTATAAAGCTGGTTTGTACCTTTATAAGTGATTCAACTTCTGTGATGATAGTAATTTAAGTATTTTGAAAGAAAAAGTATAACTTTAATGAAGGCTGCTAAACCTATAATAATCATCTGTATGTAGATGAAAAAAACTCTCCCTGATGCCAGTGTTGTAGAATCTGAGCCTTTTTTCAGTTAAATATGAGGATAATGCATTAAAAAAAAAAGTATCCCAACAATAGTTGGATAATTCATGAAATGCTTTGTACCAGAGGAAATCACTTAGGGCCACCTCTCTCTCTCTTTTCCACACTTCAATAGTCTTATGAAGTGATATCTTGGACCTTTGAATTTAATTAAGGGTAATATGGTTGACAACTAATAAAGTAGTGCTGTGGTCGTTCTGTGTTTGAGTGAGGTGAAAGATTGCATTTCCCTCCCCCTACACACATGAATCTTGCCACATTGAGAATTATTCATTGCTGATATAAAATAATAAGTACCAAAAGGCCAGAAGAGATCTCTGCAATAGGTTAGTCATTTCTCTGCAGTGATTACAAACTAGGCTTTTTCCATGTTATAGGAAATGAAAAGAGAACAAAGGTTCACCGCTTTTCTTAAAGGTTGGGGGAAAAAAAGAAAAAAATCTACATCTTGTGCTGTGTACGTTTAAAATATTTTATGAGCTACCTAGTAAAAATAGGGAAGAGGAACTTCTCTAGCATAGGGGATATAAAGAGCACAGCAGCATCTGTCTTAAATGAGTCAGTGGTTGGAAAGTCTTTTAGAAAAGGAAGCTTCGAAAGACTGCTGCACGGTTCTTTTAATACAAAAGGTTTGTTTAGAAGGATTCACCCTAGAAGGGCTTCTCATTCAGCACCCTTGAGTTAAATACAGGCTATATTCATTCAAGGATCAGTGTGGCTAATATTTTGCAAATATCATAATTTATGGACCTTGTTTTTTAAAGGTTGTGTCAGGCTATAGTGTGACAGCAAGGATACAAACTGCCTATGCACTGTTCTCTGCCAAGAGCTCATGAAAGGAGAAAGGGTGGACTTTGTCTCAAAAAATGAGTGACATGAGCTGAGGCTGGTTAGCAAACACAGTTTGTAACCGCAATTGGAAACCATCAGAAGATTGAAATTCTACTATTTTCTCTGTCAACACTACCCTTCAGAAAGCCAGGTTTATAGCAGCTTTCTCAGTCTGGCTTTCTGAAAGGAATATCTCCCCAGGGTGAATAGCCTTTGTTAATGCAAAGAGATGCCTTTGGGGTTGACTGTGACCCTAAGGCTTTGTTCTGTTTTCATTCTAATACACCATCAAACCCCATGAATTATTTATAAATGCAGAAACTTCCAAATGATGTTCTATTTATAACAGTAATAAAATGACATCTCTCTAAGTACCTTTCCTCTAAATTTTTAAGTTGTGTCATACACCCTGGCTAAGATGATAAATTAAAGACTACTCCACAACTCATGGGAAACAATGACTAATGTTCAGCTGAATAAGAGTTCTGATTCCTTATCACTTCTTAAAATATTTCTTTCCCCCTTTGTATTGGGTTTGTGTGGAAAGATTTTGGTAGTGGGGGGGCTATAGGGATTACTTCTGTGAGAAGCTGCTAGAAGCTTCCTCTACGTCCGATAAAGCCAATGCCAACCAGCTTCAAGTCGGACCTGCTGCTGGCCAAGGCTGAGCCAATCAGCGAAGGTGGTAGCGCCTCTGTGATAACATATTTAAGAAAGGGGAAAAAAATTACTGCACAGCAGCAATTGCAGCTGGAGAGAGGAGTGAGAATATGTGAGAGAAACAACTCTGCAGACAACAAGGTCAGTGAAGAAGGAGGGGGAGGAGATGCTCCAGGCACTGGAGTAGAGATTCCCCTGCAGCCCATGATGAAGACCATGGTGAGGCAGGCTGTCCCTCTGCAGCCCATGGAGGTTAACAGTGGAGCAGATATCCATCTGCAGCCCATGGAGGACCCCACACGAGAGCAGGTGGATGCAGCCGAAGGAGGCTTTGATCCCATGGGAAGCCCACGCTGGAGCAGGCTCCTGGCAGGACCTGTGGACCTGTGGAGAGAGAGGAGCGCATGCTGGAGCAGGATTGCTGGCAGGACTTGTGACCCCGTGGGGGACCCATGCTGGAGCAGTCTGTTCCTGAAGGACTGCACCCTGTGGAAGGGACCCACGCTGGAGCCCATGGGAAGCACTCATGTTGGAGAAGTTCGTGGAGGACTGTCTTCTGTGGGAGGGACCCCATGCTAGAGCAGGGGAAGAGTGTGAGGAGTCCTCCCCCTGAGGAGGAAGAAGCAGCAGAAACAACATGTGATGAACTGACGGCAACCCCCATTCCCTGTCTCCCTGTGCTGCTCAGGGGGAGGAGGCAGAGAAAATCAGGAGTAAAGTTGAGCCCGGGAAGAAGGGAGGGGTGAGGGGAAGGTGTTTTTAAGATTTGGTTTTAGTTCTCATTACCCTACTCTGATTTGACTGGTAATAAATTAACTTTTTTTCCCCAAGTTGTGTCTGTTTTGCCCGTGACGGTAACTGCTGAGTGATCTCCCTGTCCTTATGTCGACCCATGAGCCTTTTGTTATATTTTCTCTCCCCTGTCCAGCTGCGGAGAGGAGTGACAGAGCAGCTTTGGTGGGCACCTGGCATCCAGCCAGGATCAACCCAGCACACCCTTCTATTATTTTAGTACACTTGTCTGCAAGTGGAATCATATTTGGCTCATATTTTGATTTTTACTGTTTCTCTGTGCCGGATAAAACCTTCTCCTATTCAGCTTATTGTCTTTCTACTTTTCTTCTATAGAGTCATATAATGACTCTATAAACATGATTCAATTATTTCCTGTATGAGTGCAAAGAATAATGCATGATCTCTGGGTTTTGGAGCACTTTATGGCTTCCAAAATTCAGAGTAATGAAACTGTGGAAGTGGACCAGTTTCAGCAGTAGTTATCTACCAGTGGAAACCAAAACAAACCTCTAGACCAAGTCATCAGCATTTAAACATTGCAACAGGAAGAAGTGGTGACAGCACATTTTATTTGTTGCTTGATTTACACTAGATGTCAAAGTATATAGTGTTCCAGGTCAACCGAAAGCAGGACAGAATCTTGATAAAGGTTATATTGCTATAATTCATCCACACTGAACAGCTTCTGCAGGGCAGGATGCTTGTGACTTCTGCTTTTGAGATGAACTTCTCTCTCACAGACCCTTAGGAGCTTGTGGTGGTAGTGCTTATTGCCCTTTTCTGAGGTCCCCTGGAGGCCAATTTACACTGCTGAAGCAGAGATGTACAATCTATTAATAGTAAATATCTCCTTCTTCTTGGATTGCCAAAATACATGCCAATTTGGAATCTGTGATATGAATTTGATTGTTTGAACTAGTGAACTGGAAAAACAAAATTGTTTCCAGTTACAAATCCCAAAGTTGTCCCAGGTGGGAGCAGTCACAATTTACCAACAAGGATACTAGAGGAAAGAGAGAGAGAACATGCACTGTTAAATACGACGTGCTTTTTATTTTGCATGGGATGCAATCATAAATCTATTAGCTTTAATCTACTTTTGTTACCTGAGAGAAACAGCACAGTGACAAGCTCTCAACGGAGCCTGGATCATTAAAATTTACAATATATTTACAAATACCACTGAAGAGATGATTCTCAAGCACATCAAGACCAAAAATGAAAAAACTCTCTGACATGCCTGTTATGGTTAACACTTTGCACCACAGTGTAGGTAACTGCAGTTTGATTTCTTGTCCTCATCCAAGGGAAGGAGACCCCACTATTGTAGGAGTAACATTTAAAATTGACTAGGGATTGTACTTATTAAACTCTACAGGGAATCTCATTTAGAAGTGTTGATGTTCAAGCATCTGTATTGCTAAGCAAGCAAAATGGGAAGCAACTGTCATTCTCCATGATTTTGTATAGAATAAGAAAAAGCTGCAGGATTTTGCCCAGCACTACTCAACCTTTACTCCCAATGTACATGGAAACATATCACTAGCTGACAAAAAGCTTCAGTGTGGAAAGAGATATGTGAATTAAACAGAGGATTACTTTTCGTTTTCTGTCAGTACACAGGACATGTTGACAGAGATAATTATTCAGATTCATCAAGCCTCATTGGAAAGTTGGGAGAGGTTTTTAGCCCCCTGGTTTTTTGTAGAATGACAATAGATTTTGTTTGACAGCATTTATAGCAAGGCCAGTATTGTGAAAAGAAAAAGAAAAGTCTGACATGTCATACACCTTTACGAAGGCAGTTGAGTTATCCCTAGATTGTCTCCATTTCTTGTCACAAGATACTATAGACTGTATAGTCATTATCACATGTCTATTACGGGAATTTTATTCACAAGCAGAAGCAAGCAGTAGTCAAACTGCCAAACAGTGTTTTTAGTTTGCTGCTGCTCTGCCAGCTTTCCATGCCAGGACAAACCCTTTTGAATTCAGTGACAGGAAAGTAAATATATGGAAATTGGTCCCTAACAAAGCCACTGTCATCCCTCCTAACAAACCATAGACCACTGTCCAAAGTTGTACAAACAAGAGCTTTTCCTTGGCTTTTCAAGAGCTGACTTTACACAGAGTTGCACACAAAACACTATGGATATCCATGAGTTTCATGCCAGCCATCATTCTGGTTTATGTGGCTTAGTAACCACTGGACCTCACTGTAGTTTTAGCTCCGAGTCGGACATGAGCCCAGACTAAAATATTTTATGTGATTTTTCATTGTTGCTGGGCTTTTACAATGTGCCTCAAAACCTGAATTTTGCAGTTAGCTCTTTATTTATAACGACCGCGTCTGTGATGAACGTAGCCCTACTGTTTCAGATATGCAAAATGCAGAGGTGGTATTTGCTGAGATCACTAAATGGCTCAAAATTTGCTAATCATGCTCTTTGTGGTCTGGAAGTCCAGTAATGAAACAACCAAATTTACCATTTGAAGTTGGCCATTCTTTCCACTGCATAAGGATATTTGAGCACACATCCTACCTCTGTAGTGTGTCATACAGTGACAGTTCTTTGAAGATGGTTTTGGAGAAAGTGTACTATTTTGTACTCATTACTCAAAAGGTCATTGAGAACGTTTCTTTGACCTGGTAGAATATATTGACCTAGTGGGACTGTGTGTTTCTGGGACTGTGTGTTTCTAACATCAGTGAAGACTTTATTCATATATGACTTCCTCTGTGAGAGTAAGAGATACTGAAAACCTTTTGTAATCTCATGGTTAAGGCATTTCTTTTTCAAAATATTGTTCAAACCTGAAGTAGATGAAGTAATTCTTTAAAAAAAAAAAAATCTAAGTGTTCTAACAAAGTACCTTCTCTAACCTTTGAGTCAGCTGTTGTGAGTGTTCCTATTTTGAGAGGTTTCTTTCAGCCAGAACTAAATTCAGCTCAATTCCAAGAATAATTGCAGAACAACAAAAAAAACCACTTCTAGGGAATTTACTATCCACTGATATTTGTCCAGTGCTACTTGCAAAAGCCCATTCACAGGTCCGTCTTAACGCTAAGAGCCTACCAGATCTGGCTTAATTTTTTCACTGCTGCTATTGACAGCTCCCACTTGAAATCCAACAGGAACTGCACACATTTGGCACTTCTGAAATCAGTGCTTTACTCAGAAAAAGCAAAGTACTACACCTACACACTTCCTTTACCTAGTGATTGTTGCCTATGCAACGTACACAGAATAGGCTTTCAGCAGCAGCTTTTTCCAGTGAATTACCATATTCATTTTATTAATGGAAAATTCTGCTAAAGAAACTCACCCTCTCTGACCTCCTACAGAGTGTAATGTGCTAGTCCTAGTCAGGGTAACAGAAACTCTTAAGCTTTGTCCTGTATATATTAATGCTAATGAAATTCAACAAATGGCTGGTTTCAGGAAAAGCAATGAAAACAGAGGAGAGGGCAATGGCAGTAATGAGCCTGTAATTATTTGTAGAAATAAAGGAGAGAGAGTTCTTGCACAAGAAAGAAATCTCATGTAAAGACAATACTAATACAAATGGTAAGTCTACATGCAATGTTTTTTCAAAGTTGTGTAAGGAAGAAAGGGGATTAAAAGAGGAATTAGCAAGAGCTGAAACAGCTGCTATTCATGAGTTAAGAGCATTAACAGTCAGTACATTATCTGTATTACCACCAATCTTTAATGTAATGAAATAGAAACTTTATCTCATTAAATATCAAGCAAGAGGCTCTCTATCTGTAGTGTACTCTGTGTACTGCAGTAATCCAGCTATTTCAACATGATGCATTAAAGAACGAATTCAGTAAAAAGAAAATTTTTGAATGCAAAGTTAAATGCTGGCTGTGTTAAAACATAAAGCAAAATGGAAAAATAAAGAGTATAAACCTGCTAAAATATAGATGTATGCCTATATTTTTCTTTAGAGAAATGCGAAGGTCCGTGTAATAAGTTGCAAGACCTTGTGGAATCAGATATTCAGTGAGGGCTTGAATCATTTTTTGTCGCCTCACCATGCAACTGCCCAGCTTTCTCCTCAGAAAGTTTCTCAGCACATATCTTGCTCTGTTGATTCTGTGATCCTTGATAGCTATAGAGTTTGACTGAACAATATGAATAGGTAGAACAGTGCTATACCTCCGTCTAATGTCTGATATACCCGTGTAGTACTTATAATGACACTAGCAAATGTGCCATTATGTGTATCACGTACATATTTGCAGTAATAGTGCATGTCTATGCACAGATGTAATTTCACCATTGAAATTCACACAGGATAGACCTGTTTGTTCACTGCTTTGTGTTGTTTGTAGTGACATTGCCTATTGCATCACTGTTCCTCAAAGGGAATACAATTTAGAATGGAACGAGTGGTAGTTGTGTATTTTTTTCCTCAAGACATAAAATTTTGAAAAAAAATTGAATTAGCCATGGTGTTTTGTTCTAATATTTCATTTAAAATTTCACATTCAAATATATATTTGAATGTAAAATAAGTATATATTTCAAACTACAGTATTTTAAATTGTCTTGAGTACTTTTTTGTAACATTAATTAGTTATAACCTAGCAACTATATAAATGTTGGAGTATTTGTTCAGGATATTTAATTACACATACAACTATTGAACTCAAAAGATCAGAAAGAATGTAAAATCGAATATGCTTGAAAAAAAATATCAAATCAACGTACTTTTCAATAATACACCATTCATGAAGAAAAAAATTTACGTCACATTTTACAAAAACAACTACTGCCACATCAAAGTACCTCCTTCTTCTTTTGCCTAGACATAAAAGCTTGAAATGCTCTGTTAAAACAATTCCTAACCAAGGTATGCTGTTGCGTATTATTTTATTGTGTTGAGGTAAGCTATGATTTTTAATTACTTGTGGATCTATGGTGGTGTCTCTATACTATGACGTTAAGGTCTCAAGCTGCATCAGTTTTGATAAGAACTGGAGCTGGCAAACAATTTCCAGTGCTGCAGTTAATATTCCATCTATATATATTCTGACCTGAGCCCTCATGAAGGTCTAGCATTTTTCTTTTTTTTTTCCTTTAATGTAATCTCTCCATTGTTGTACCATTCATATGTGTCATGTCACTTTGACTCTTTTCTGGCTGAGAGCGCTAAAATGAGCCTCTACTAAAGTTAGGTTAATGCCACTCCTGATCTGCCAGTGCTGTGAAATGATGCAAGGCTAACACCTCCTCTTGGAAGCTGAGGTCACTGCCAAGAGCAATGAGATTTTTTTTGTACCAAAAGCAAGACTGACACTTTTTTCCTGCTTTTCAGCATTTCCAGCTGGGAGTAAAAAGGGGTTTTCACAAATGAAATAAACCACCTGCTTTCTCCACTCATATACAAATAACCCTTTCACTCAATAGGGACAACAAATGTATTCTGTGTGCTTTGAAGTAATCTGTACAGTAGAGCAAATGGGGAAAGCAGTGAGTGGGACTGGTAACCGTATCTCTTATCTTTCTTTTCCCATAGGATCCTGGCTATCTTTAGAATTAATGGGTATTTTTCATTTAATTCCATCTATCTCTGTAAGAATATCAACAAGAGAGCATAATTTAAAGTAGGTAATGAATTTTCTAGTTTTAAGTATTTTCATACATAGTAATACCTTCCATATCACCCTCCACCCAAGGATCTCGGAGCACATTTTAAAACTAGGCTGGGATTCCTACCTAGCAGATGGCTAATTATCCCAGCTTTGCATATAAGGCAACAGAAGCAAAAAAGAGATTATGGACCTACTGCAAAGGTATCTATAGGCTGACAAACAATAAATTTTCATACTGACAATCAGACATTTCTTTGGGCTGTCTTGAACAGACCATTTCCTCCATGATTACTGCAGTATCACTCAGTATCTTCTCTAAACTTTTGTTCATAGTTTGGAAACAACCAGAGAAGAGTTTCTCCAACGAATCTCTGGCAGGATTTATACTGCCTCACACGTGATATGACTTTGGAAGTTTAATCAGTTCTGAAATAATACATCTCTTCCTCACTACTAGAAAATTAGTTATTTTATTTTGACTTTTTTAATCTCCTGGATAAAAAAAAAAAAAATCTGTCTGTTCCAGAAGGCAATTTGATAACCAAACAACTTTCAGGTCAGTGTTTGATGTAGCAGTAAAGGAAGCCATTGACCAATATTTCCTCAGGAGGAAGACTGAAGTAACAAATATATTCCTCAGGCTTGGTTCTCTGTAATAGTGTCTTTGAACTTGTGGTCTTAAACCCTGGTGTTCACAAGAGATAACTACGGTGATACCTGCTTTAGCAAGTAGTCTGGCACAACAGGAAAGATCTGCAGAGTGAAAGACCTGGAGCTGAGGACCTGACATGCACACTCAGACCGAGGGCAGGAGGCTGGGAATTTACTTTGGACCACCATTATACTCATCCCTCAGACAAAACACCCACTAGCAGCTGGTCCATATCTTTCTCTTTGGTTTCATCAAAAGTGACCCAGCTCAGACTACTCTGCAATGCAAATCAAAGCCTGGGATCTGGTGACAACTCTGAGATTTACTTTAACAGCACATTTTTCACCCTAAAACAGTACTGTAGATACAACATAGGGAAAAAACACCAAGCTGTTAAAATTCCCAAAGTAGGATAGAAACAATGGGTTGCAAACAAAGTTGTAGGGTTGCAAACAAAGTTTAAAACTACTGCACTAATCATGTTATGATACTTTTTCAGAAAAGGCTACTATGGAGATACAATGGACACAATATTTGTGAAAAAAGTTTGTTTACACAGGTGTTATGAAGTAAGAATATCACACTTCCAAAGGTTTCTCTTCAATGTGACTCTGTTTCCAGTGTCTTCCAAGACTGAAGGGAGATCTTAAATGCAAATTTCAAACTTTAACTTTTTAATACGACATTCTCTAGTCCTCTTGACCTTTGCTTCCTATTTCCACATGGTTTCCTGTTCTGACATAGCTTAACCACAAGAAGTCACTTGCACAGTGATAAGAGAACATACTTGTTCCTAAGCCAAAGCGTAATGGTTAATGATTGCCTTCACTTTGAGCCTTCTCCTTAAATTTCCATTTAGTTCAACATGCTTTTAAGTGGAATCAGGTTAGTAAGGTGAATAACCTTAGGCAGCTAGCCAAAGGGAAGAAAGATGAAGCAGATGATGGGAACATGGCTGTTCATTTACCCTTGTTAATATGCCAGTGAACTCAACCCACTTCCTAGAAGGCTTTCCGGGGCGCACATATGGCATTTCACACCATCACACTAGAAAAAGGAATAAAATTTGAAGGCTCAGAATCTCATTAAGGCCACAGGTACTTCACCTTGTTCTGGAAGTATAAAGTCAATCTGGATTTCATCTACCTGCTCTTTAACGTCTTTTTATTCCGCCAGAGTAATGTAAAATTGTTTTAAATTCACAAGGACCTGACCTAATGTCTTTATTGTTAAAGGATATGTAAAGATTAAAAGAAAATAACATTTTATGAAGTGTTTAGAATAAAAAAAAAAAAAAAATCAACTGGCATTTTGTTATTCAGTGTCACATAGGCATAACTCCAAAGACTTATACTTCAGGAGCTGATCTGCATTATCCAAGCACAGAGCCTGACTGTGAGGGGTACTCCATGCAGCAGTATCCCCTTAAATCGGTGCACTAATGGGCAGGTGCAATGTTCCGATGTATGACAGCTTGTGGGATTTGTGCCACCTGTAGCAATTCATCTGGAAATTCATGCATACATAGATATATACACACATATATGGGTGTGTTTGTATAAAAATATTTTAAAAATAAATATAGAAAATATAGCCTATTTTTACATCAAACATAACGAGAGTTCTGCTGACAATATATTCAAAGACTACTGAAACACATATCAGTTCCTCATCTACATATGATTATTACAGCTGATCAATCAGGAAATAGAGACATAGATTGCTCTTGGACCTTAAATGGGGCAAGGGGTTCTACAACTCTTCAACTAACAATCTCATCCCAAGAAACCATTTTTTCTTGTTCCTCAATGCTGGGCTATATATTAGTATTTTCAAGACAGATCGTCAGATTCTGTGCTTAGTGAACATGCATGGATTTCCTGAGTTAAAGAAAATCCTTTTCTTTCTTTTTTTTTTTTTTTCCATTTACTGAGGTCTGTAAGGCTCCTCTTAAGTGCTGTTTATTATCTTAATTTCCTAGTAGAATTAAAATATATAGGTGTGTAAGAAATGTGGAATCATAGAATCATAGAATGGTTTGGGTTGGAAGGGACCTTAAAGATCATCTAGTTCCAACCCCCCTGCCATGGGCAGGCACACCTTCCACTAGACCAGGTTGCTCAAAGCCCCATCCAACCTCGCCTTGAACACTTCCAGGGATGGGGCATCCACAACTTCTCTGGGCAACCTGGTCCAGTGCCTCACCACCCTCACAGTGAAGAACTTCTTCCTTACATCTAATCTAAATCTACCCTCTTTCAGTTTAAAGCCATTACCCCTTGTCCTATCGCTACATGCCCTTGTAAAAAGTCCCCCTCCAGCTTTCTTGTAGACCCCCTTCAGGTACTGGCAGGCTGCTATAAGGTCTCCCCAGAGCCTTCTCTTCTCCAGGCTGAACAACCCCAACTCTCTCAGCCTGTCTTCATAAGAGAGGTGCTCCAGCCCTCTGATCATCTTCGTAGCCCTCCTCTGGACTCACTCCAACAGGTCCATATCCGTCTTATGTTGGGGGCCCCAGAGCTGAACACAGTACTCCACGTGGGGTCTCATGAGAGCAGAGTAGAGGGGCAGAATCACCTTCATCGACCTGCTGGTCACGCTTCTTTTTATGCAGCCCAGGACACAGTTGGCTTTCTGGGCTGCAAACACACATTGCCGGGTCATGTTGAGCTTCTTGTCAGCTAACACCCCCAAGTCCTTCTCCACAGGGCTGCTCTCAATCCACTCATCGCCCAGCCTGTATTTGTGCTTGGGATTGCCCCGACCCACGTGCAGGACCTTGCAATTGGCTTTATGGGACTTCATGAGGCTTGCATGGGCCCACTTCTCAAGCCTGTAAGGTCCCTCTGGATGGCATCCCTTCCCTCCAGCATGTCGACCGCACAGCACAGCTTGGTATTGTTGGCAAACTTGCTGAGGGTGCACTCAATCCCGCTGTCCATGTCAACAACAAAGATGTTAAACAGCACTGGCCCCAATACTGACCCCTGAGGAACGCCACTCATCACTGGTCTCCACTTGGACATCGAGCCGTTGACTGCAACTCTTTGATTGCTACCATCCAACCAATTCCTTATCCATCAAGTGGTCCATTTGTCAAATCCATATCTCTCCAATTTAGAGACAAGGATGTCGTGTGGGACAGTGTCAAATGCTTTGCACAAGTCTGGGTAGATAATGTCAGTTGCTCTTCCCTTATCCACCAATGCTGTAACTCTGTTGTAGAAGGCCACCAAATTTGTCAGGCATGATTTGCCCTTAGGGAAGCCATGCTGGCTGTCACCAATCACCTCCTTATTTTCCATGTGCCTTAGCATAGTTTCCAGGAGGATCTGCTCCATGATCTTGCCAGGCACAGAGGTGAGACTGTAATGTAATTTGGATGCTGGTACAAAAGATTAGAGAATTACCTATTACAATGGAAAATACTAAAATATAAAATCCCTTGAAGCAAAAGAGCTCACTCTTCCTTCCCTTTGATAATTCATTTTTTCATTTTATTTATTTATTGAAGTGCTGAATTCCTATTAGCATTTTAAAAAATTTGCAGCCAGCTGTAGGAAAACATGTGAAGTAAGCTAACGCAGATGAGGCTGGCTTTTTCTCCTCCGTAATTATCCAGTGACCTGATTTCTAAAAATAATACCACTTCACCTTAGAACATTTGTCAGACAAATCAGTTTGTGCTAGTGCTAGAAACTGCAGTTCTAGCCTATGCAGGCTAGAAGATATATTTTAATATTTAAATCTTATAACAATGGTCTAGAGTTATACAGGCTCATTAAAAAAAAAAAAAAAAAAATCACCATTTCGACACTTATATGAGAAAGTAGAAAGAAAGGTAATGTGATTGCAGTAGGTTCCGCTTCCTTAAGAGGGAAGATGTTACTCGTCTTGTGGTTGTGCAGACTGGAATGGGAGTAGGTAGCTCTGTGAAGTCAGTCTAAAGATAGCAGCCAGGTTGAGCCTGTGCCATCCTTGTATCCAATCTGAAGACAATTTGAACAGACTTCAGAGGCAATCAAAGACCCCTGTGCACATGCTTAATTCATATACTTGTGAGTGATTCCACTTTACTCTATGTGTGTCTAAATTATACCTGAACTGTAGTAGACTGTCTGTAAACTGTATACGAGAAATTCAATGCATGGAGAAGTCAGAATCAACTATATATTAGATCTGTTGGGGAAAAAGAGGATGTCACTGAAAGAATTTTCCTGATTTGTCACCAAAAGTGTCATTGACAAGTCCTCAGAAGTGGTTGGATGGCATTTAAGGATTGAAAAGAAAATAACAAAGATAAATCCAAAGAAGGTCTAATTAATGTGATCCTCAGCTGCATCAGTACATGACAATTTTCATGTAAGAGAAAGAGCCTGCTAAAACAAGTCAGAGTAATTACAAGACTGTAAAATTCTTAGTGGACTCTATATGTTCTTTGTAGAAGGGGATGTAGAAGAAAGTATTCATACATTTATTTTTGTTTGATTTAAGAAGCTGCTTGATAACTGTTTGATGGTACAAGGGCAGCTGGGTGTTGCATCTTTCAAACTTTTCAGTTTTGCCAGAGAACTATGCCAATTTTTCTATTGACCTTATGGTTGTTTTTCAGTAACCAACTTCTGAGAAATGCATCAGTTTTCTTTGAGAGGATCCGAACTTAAGATCACCATTATTGAAATCTCATACTACTGCAATACTCTACATGAAAGCTTCCCGTGGTGGCCCTGAATGAGACACTGAAGTGATAATGGCATTTCTGTATTTCCAGAACAGGAAGTGCTGTTCTGCAGTAACCAGAGACTGCTGGTAGCGACCAGAAACAGCTATCATCTCACAACCATGCCCGTTAATAACTGCCAGAAGAGTCTTTCAAAATTCAGACAGAGGTAAAGTTCAAACACTAGTCCTGAAATCAACATTATCCTGACAGTTTTGTTTCTAATCCAGAGCCAGAAGAACCCTACGCGTTTGTTTCATTTATCTCAGACTAACGCTTTTGCACATAACTTCTCAGTACAAAGATGCCCATGTGACAGTCCTCTCTTTGTAATAATTCTGCTGGTAACTCCTGAAGCATGGGAAGGTGTGACGATGTACAGAGCCCAGTTTAGTCTCTTCTCCTGAAGGAAATTCTACCACAACACTGTGAAGCAACTTCCACAGTGAATACTGAAGGACCTGCAAATTACCGTCAACTGTGTTGTACCCCAACCTGCATATACAAAATGGCCTCTGTTCTACTGGATCACTTTTTTCTGAATTACTTTTTACCACCACAAAATGTCTTTAGCTTGACAAAGGAATTCATATATATAGTGAAAGATGTATCATTATACTTACAAAAACATATAAAAAGCCCTCAATAGGTATACGGTACAAATTGTAATATTTCATCTGTTTAAAAAACTAACTTTTCATTGTTCCGAAGTCAAACACAACTGAAGGCTGACTTGCGGAGAAAAATAAAACATCTAAATAAACACCTCCTACCTCCCAGCTGCAAATCTATTCCATAATATCCTTGGCAACTGCCTCTTAAAGGAACAAGTTTGTTGAAGGAAAATATGGTATCCATGTAGCAAGGTTGGGTGTTAAACATTATTATTATGTGTTAGGTTGGTTCATTTTGAGAGGCTGAGGAGACTGATTGTCAGACAGAGACAATTTCTCTAAATAGGTTAAAATGGCACCTAATTGAAGAATAGAGTTGTGGGGAAAAAAAAAAATCCAGAGGGCTCCTTCCAGCTTTAATATCTATAATTTCAGCAATGAATGTTTACATAGCACTTTGAACAAGTAAAGTGCTTTTCATGAAGCATTGTTGTTTACTTAGCTTATACAGTATAATAGCTGAGTTTTCAAAGGGGGTATATTTAAAGATTGAATAAGTTAAAATGTTCAAAGGAAGAGGAGAAGACAGTAAGTTTCTCAAATGAAAAAAATTACAATCGTAATTTTCATAAGAAAAGAACAATCAGCTATTAGATCTACAGTAACTCTAAAGAAGGGATTTTTTTTTTTTTTTTAGAATGAGCAATACAGGTTTGAAAAAAGGAGAATATATGGGCCTCTTCCTTCTGCATAAAAACTTTGCAAATAATATATTGCCTTTCCTTCTTTTTATCTGCCTTTCTGCTTTTATTTGTTACGGTGCTGAAATAAACTCAATAAAGTTATTTATGTCAGATTTTTCTGTCTCAGCTAGACCTTAGATATTCTGTAGCCCGCAAGAAATGGTACTCGCCACCTGATGCAGTGGAATTTCAATAGGTAGAATGTTACTATCTGAGTGATGGTATGGGTAAATATTTACATTTCATTAACCACAACGGAGTTTTATCATGAGCTGGGATACATTTCTAATAACTAGCCTAGCCAAACATTTAAGCTACTTTTCTTTTGTGCGGTTTAATATAGCATAGATGGAAATGTGAACCTAAGCATTGTTTCAAACTCTTGTTTTTCTCAAAAAAAAAAAAAAAAAAACCCACAGGAAATGGGGGGGGGAGGGATGTTGCTAAAATTTCAAATCCTTTTTCTCTGTTTTTTTTGAGTTTTTTTTTTAAATTTCTTTTGTGGTGCTAAGAAAGTAAGGTGATTATAACAGATAAAGCATTTTGTTTGCTGAACCAATAATGTGGTTGCATTCTTCTTTGTCTCAGTACTTCTGAGCATCTTATAATCAATCTTCAATCTCAAAACAGAAACTCTCTTATGTAAAGTGGTGAAAATAAATGGGAAAAAAATTGGCACTCTTCAAAAGAATAGAAGTGTTATTAACTACGCTATCCTCTTGAGCAAATTCTGATGAGGTTACTTACTTTATGCTTTATACTAAGTTCTCCTTGAAGCTCCAACTGGGTGTAATAATCTTCACTTCCTCTCCAAATGTGCTCGCTGGTGCAAGTCATAGGAGGTATTAAATATCTGCCATCTTCTGCCCAGTTCCAAATATACTTTAGCGTTTCAGGAGTACAGATACAGCTGAACTATGGCTGTTTTTTTTCACAAGTGCAACGGAAGTGACAGGTCACAAAGAAGCTTTCCAGTGATAGCTCTTCTCTTCTGGATAGGTTTGTTCAGGCTTCTTTAGCTGGGTGCAAAGAGACTCTGAAAGCAGAATATACAGAACTTAAAAGTACCAAGCAATTATTTACTGGTTAACATACAAAAGATGGCTAGGATTTAGCAATCTGTTAGGCTAAATGTTAGCATGCTCATCTCCTCTGACACAGCACCTGAAGAGTCTTTGCTGGCCAGGGAACCCCAGCCAAGTGAGAAAGGGCTGGCCTCTGCAGCTTCTGTGAATTAGCTCCTCTGTGTTGCTGAGATGTAATTTTCCACCAGCTCATCAGCACATATGATGTTGATAACTTGATGTGATGACCCAATAACCCAACCCCAGCCAGGCTCCCAGATTTTGTCCCATAGATATTTATACCTTCCCATAGGGGAGTCTTTCCTTTAACTCCCTGATCAGATCCCTGATCTGCTGATGATCTCATCTCCACAATCTAATTTCTCTGATTTCTTATCCCTCTATGAACTGCCTCACAGTTCTTCCTCAGCAGTTTGAGTCAAGGTTATGGATCTGTCCAGTGTCAGAGCTGAGCCTTTGGTCCTTTGTTCACAGGCAGCGGGAAGGGGGCAGTGCGAAGGATATAGCATGTATTACAGAGAGAGAGGTTTACACCAGGAATACTGTGGCTTTTTTTTCCTCCCTGTACATGAAAGCTAAGTGAAGGTCTTAGTCTTCTGGTGGTGATGTAAGTGAATAGAGGAAAAATGTAGGTCTTTCTTACCAAGTGTTCCTAGGTAGGAGACTATGGTTGAAGAGCTTTAGGAAAAAGAAAAATATATTATGCGTGGTATAAGAGAAAGGATGTTACCTGTTGTTTACCCCTAGGAGATATACTTCCTCTGGTCTCTTCATTCTGCAGAGGCTCTCAGGAAATCCTTTCCTCAGTGTATTTTTCTGTTCACGTCTTTCAGCAAAATGCCATGGAGTCATTAGTACCTCTCAAGAGACATCTGAGCCCACAACTGAGAAAAGTGTTTTGGACACAAGTAGTATGAAGAGACTCTACATTTTATCTGACTGAACTCTTGCTTGTAGGTTACTGCAAGGAAGTTCTACATTCATAACTTCTAATATATGATATCTGGAGGTATAGCTAATCTGAGTGATGGCAAAATTTCCAATAGTGTTTAATACCTAAGCTAACACCTGATTTAAAACAGGAAAGCAGAGTAATAATTGCTCTCCCTGAAGCCTGCAGTCCCTTCTACCATTTCTACATTTCTACTATTCTCTTACCCTGCTCCCAGGGTACCAATTTACTGTATTAATGAGGTTGAACTACGAAATGTTTGTCACATCATTTGTAAAGACTTTGAATTAAGTTCTTGTAAAAAGCATAAAGCCATATGGAGTTTAGCAAGTGTTTAAGACCTAAGTTTTATCAAGCTTTTCATCATGAGCAAATTGAGATCATTTCAGGTGAATTTAAGGCTTTGCTAGAAGCAACAGGGGCTTAGAGTGCATAGACTTAGTAAGTATCTGGTGATAGATTTTATGTATAGAAAATCTCTAGTCCATTCCATTTTCCTTTCCCTGCTATATTTCTTTTCTAACTTTTCCTCTGTCTTCCTTTCTTGCATAATAGACACGTTGCAGTAGTCAGAAAACACTGCAGGACTACTTGTGTGTTTTACTTCAAGTCCCCTTTACATCATTCTTGCTGCAGAAATGGATCCTAAAGTGAACATAAATATTATTTGCCTGAAAACAACTTAGTTAATAGGGTTTTTTTCAGTTCCTAACTAGATCAAATATTAGATCTAGTTAATCTTCAGGGAACTTTTTAAAACAGCAAAGTAGTTGTTATTGTTTATCTAATTTCCAATCATATTTGCTTATTTTACTTTTGACTTCTGGTTTTCTGATTTCTGCATCTTTTTTTTTTTAAACTTCTCTAGTCTTCCAGACATCCCTATTATAAAATGCATTTATTTTAATTTCCCTCAAGGATTTAATTTCTATATGAATCTTTTTACCTTTGTTCTATAATACTGAATATAGGATCATTCAATGCAAATTTTCATTCTAACATGGCATATTCTTTCTTAGAGACAAATATAGCAATTAAGCAATTGTCTCAACATTTAGAGATTTATTAACACTATGCATTTTGACTTTTTTTATTAAATATTTTTAAAATGAAGATGAAAACAAATCATCAGAGAATAAGTTGTCTTGAAAAGCAGTATTGAACAGTTAGAGGAACTAACTCGTCATCAAATCAGCCCCAGGAGCAAGCATAGTGAAGTGACGCTTCCCTTTGCCTGGGCTGATACTTAAGGACCAGTCTAGCTCTTAATAGTACACATATCCCAGAAGTTTACTTGGAGCACTCAAAAAAGTGTAGAGAAATAGCCAAAGGACATTGCAGAGAGATTTAAACACTGAACACCAATTCAGACATTTTTATTGTGGATCTACGGGGAGCCGTAGGTGTACAATTTTTGCATTAGTAAATGCATTTCCAACTTGAATTAAAAGAAGTTCTGACAGTGGTCCCAATTTAATTATTACATTGGTCATTTGGAAGATATAAATGCATAATTCTAGTTAAAGCATCGTGTGATCTTTGCCAAGCTCTGTGCTTGTTTTCTCACTAGTTTCATTACATGACACTGGTATTCCTATGCACTAGCAAGCAACTTCACTTGCAGCCTACCTCCAGAGGCAGCGTGTTAAGCTTCAAATCACACTTAAAAGTGTGACAAACTCCAAAGCAGGGCTCACCTGAAAGCAAAGGGCTTGGTCTCCCAGTGAACTGAAAAGGAAGTTCAGTGTTGTTATGAGTAGGAAGCAACAGAAAGGCATGCAGCTAGACTCAGATCGTACGCTGCTTCTGTGTGCTGAGACCTCCACTGGAGAGCAAGTCCCGTATATGCTACGTGAAGGTTTAACTTTGTCTGTGTCGTGTTACGCTGGCATTGCATACACTTAATTTTACTTGAGCCTCTGAATATAATTGAATTGCTCCTGCTGTGCTCTGTTGAAGAGGGTAATGCAAAGAGATGACAAGCCTGGAGGGAATATCTATTTCAAATGACCCAAAGTTCGTGACTGGCACTGGACACAAGTTATCCTCTCGAGTTACTTGGGCAGTCGCAGCTCCTCATCTGCAAGCTTCTGCCTAACACTCTGACATGGGCTTGTATTGCGCTACTGACAAAGAAGAAACCTACATGCAGGATGCCTGAAGTTGTATTTCTGTGCTCTTGACACAGGAAAGTGATCCTTCTCCAGAGTCAGTTGAAGAACTTCCACCTAAATAAGGAGAAATAAGAACATTGTTACAAAGGATTTGACATCCCATATGATTTTCCTTAATTCATGTTCTGTTCTGTTTTCTCCAATAGTTTAATTACGCTACTTGCTTGGTTTGTAATCTTGAGTGTTATTTTAAGAAAAAAGCCAATCATCACTCTCCTAAGTGTCTTCTTGTGCCTCTGTGCCAACTCTTACAATTTTGTTCCTTGATTTTGTGACATATGACATCCAAAAAAAATCTGATGCTGGCTTATTCTTATTCTTTTTCCCAGGTGATTCCCAGGTCACTTTGTTAAAGCTTTACTGCTACAGAGTTTTTAGTTTTCCATCACCTCTTTACCCTTTTGGTTTCCAGTTTAACACTTGTTTTACCTCTGTCACTAATTCAAAACATCCTGTTTTTTTCTTTGATTCATTCCTGCGCAGCAGTCACTGTTTTAATGAAGTTTAATTAATAAATCACTCTCTGTTGTGGTATGCATTATCTTTCTTATGCTGTTAATATGAATGATCACAACAGATGTTATAAGGTCAGTAAAGCTAATGTTGGTTAGCATTTGTTAAATTATTCATGGCAGAAATATTTGTTCCTTATGCAATCTCCCAGGCTTTGAAAGCTGTGGGGTTTTCTCTTCGATGCTTGTATTTCTATAGATAGTGTCATATGCTGTAACGTCATCCTGTTTATAAACTTTTTTCTAGCACTGACAGAAATATTGTCTTGTCATTTCTTACATTCAGCTGTACCTCCTTTCTTCATTGTTCAGTTCTGGGAGAGCTTTATTTAGTCATTTGGTACTTCCTGATAATTCCATCTTCATGAATATTAAATAGCTGCTCAGACATTAGATTCAATCTTACCTTTAATGCCTTTTGTCTAAGACATTTCAGTGTGTCACTGCTGCAATATTTGAGCTATAAGACATTTCTGAGGGAGAGGAAACTGTTAGGCTTCAAGGACCCTTGGCTTTGGCTGTGCAGTTTTCTCTGCAAACCTGAATTCACGCATTGTTTAGTTCTTTCTCTGCAGCAGTGTGTCTGTGAAGCTTCCCTATGGGAAGAATGTTACGTGTAATTTCCACCTTTCTTTACAGAGCTGGAAGCTTTTAGGTGACTGTCTGATTCATCCTGTATATTTCTTTATGAGAAAAAGGGACTTGCTACAGATATCCTCAGGTTTTTGATGGTGAAGTTAACACTAGTCTATAGGCTAAACTGTGTGTTATACCCAGCAGAACAAGAATTTTTTTAAGTAATTTCCCTTTGTAAGATGAAACGCATGAACCTTGAAAGTGTTTGTGGTGTGAATATAGTAGTTTATCATCAGCTACAGAATTCATGGGTAAGATATAGGTGTGTGTTACTGTAAAAGTATGTGTATTTCTGTACAAAGACTGAGAAACAGTGAGTCCTACTACATAAAAATGCATGATATCCTCAAGTTTCCCTGCATCTACAAATCTTTCCTAATGGTTTAAATGAAGGTCTGAGACCTGCATGTAAGTGGGTCTCACAGTACATATGAACTACACATTTTCTGTATCACACTGAGGAGAAGGCAGATGAAGAGCTAGACAAGAAATTCTGAATCATCATTACAGTCCTTGGAAACTGCAGGCAACAGTGGAACTGCTGATTACAAATAGCAGTAGTTCCTTCTTATAACTAATTACATTTTTTCTACAGTTATTCTTGTTCAAAGGTTTTTTTCAGAACATCAGTTCCTTAATGGTTAGAAACTTTCCTCTAATATCTACCTTAAATTTATTCATAGTCTATTTATACTCATTTATTCTTTTGCTAAAATCATCCTT
The DNA here is from genome assembly GCF_018139145.2 of Gymnogyps californianus. Lineage (NCBI taxonomy): Eukaryota > Metazoa > Chordata > Aves > Accipitriformes > Cathartidae > Gymnogyps > Gymnogyps californianus. The sequence goes on along the minus strand of NC_059475.1, from coordinate 23,030,566 downwards.
AAACTTTAATAGCTCTTTGTTTTCCCTGGTGTTTATTCACTTGATGAACTGATAGAGAACAATAAACACCCCTCTCGTCTTTCCAGACTAAACAGGCCAAACATTTTTAGCATCCTAAGTCAGACTCTCCAACTACTTGTTTATCTTTGTAGTGTTTTTTGCAGTTGTCCTTTTCCAAATTGATCTTTCTTGAATGACATATCAGGTTGAATATCAACAAATAGGAATTCCAGAGACTCTCACTTGCAGCACACATGGGTATTTGTTTAAATTAAAGGATGAAAGCTGCCATCTTCAGTGGTAATGTTGCAGGATTAACATAAACCAATCCTCAAATGTTTTGAGACATTGGGATCAGAGTCGTAAAAGGTAGGAGAGAAGTTAGAAGATGGTTTCTGCTCATTCACTTAAATCTCAATCATATCCTTTTACTTATTTTTAATAATAGACATTTGGCAAAGCTTTTGAGGCATAATTGAGTCTCTTGGTTACATGGTTTTGCACTACAATCATGCAGGTTTTTTCTACATTTAATTTTCTAACAACTCTATAAAAGATAGCACCATGTTTGTTAAAAAAGCAAGTTCCTAAAATGCATATATTACATTGCATCTGAAATACAATTTTAAAACAACCAGCTCGTCTTTTGTAGCTGGAAAATAGAGACTCCAACAATTGCTATACAGGAGGAAAATAAAGAATTTAACAATTGTTATACAGGCCTTTCTGGGTCTCCCCTGCCTGTGGATGTTGAAGGCACTTCAGTGTTCAAAACCCCCTGATTAAAATATTCATCCATTAATTTTTTAGTTCAGGTTTTATAAAAATGTCAGTATCTCCTTTCAGGACAATACTGTATCAGTAGCAGGGATCAACATACAGAGATCTGAATGCAAACTTTATACACTATATTGGTGTGAAATCAGACAGGTAATTATCGTATTCAGGAATAAGACAGAGAATTCAAAGTCCCAACAGCCTTGTTTTTGACAAGGCTGCACAGTTATAGTTAGTGTCAGAGTTTTGACAATTTCTGCACAGTTATATATAACACGGTGGAGAATCTACCTTGCAAAGCCAAAACACTGCTCCAGTGCAGTAGCAGAAGGGACAATTTGATAATTTTTGCAACATACAGAAAGATTTAAAGCTCTTAAGTCAGTTTTCATAAAAACATTGTCTTATTATGATCTATTTGAGCAATAACATTATGCTATGAACTTCTATTTCTTTTTCTAGTTGTAGACAGAGAAGTTATTCAGTTTGTAAATACAAAAACCTACCAAAAAAAGAGTTCTGAACACAAGAAAAGTCAAAGCTTTTCTCTTCTGGAACTTGAGACACAGAAGCGCAAAAGAGCACATAACTATTCAAGACTGACAAATCTGAAGAAGACAATGTAAATGGAAAAAGAAAGGCTTTTTATAATTTTTTTTCTTTTGAGCTTTCATGTTAATTTTTTTCTATTATTCTATTATCAAGTAATGAATCTGCATTGCAGAAATGGAATCTTTTTCAGCAATGCATTTATATAGTTACATCATTGACATTTCCTATTCAGCTTTGAAAGTAGAGGTTATCTGAAAACATTTCTCTTGAATAGAAGATTTTCTAGTTTGGGAGGGTGGGAAATCAAATTGTTTCATCTTTTTCACAGAAAAAAATCAGTTAATGCAAATTTTTTTAATCAGAACCAGACAGTTTTCACAATATATTCCACCCTTCTCAGTGGCATCACTAGTTTTTATCTATTTCTCTCTCATTCATGTTGAAATTCTTGTTACAAATTTTATTCCTAACCCTGTTTGGCTATTACCAAAATTTGAACATATGGGCTGTCATATCAATAGTGTCCATCCTCCAGAAATAAATATGTACAGCTGTATACTTACTAACTTTGCCTTTCTCTTTTTAAGAGGCAGGAGCCAGATGAGTCGTGAAGGCCCTGGGGAACTTCTCTTAGAACTAAAGACAGAGATATGCCCTTAAAGCACTTAGAAGAAGTATTAATTACTTCATGGCTTTTTAGAAGCTGAGTGTGTCAAATACGCCCACCAGAGATCTCACAATGACAAAATCAATACAGTTCATGAAAAGTCTCCCTTTATTTTCATTTTACATGTGGAATGACTAAGACACTCAGGCAGATAAATACTAAAACAGTACAGTTCATTTGCCATAATTGAAACTGTTGGCTCATAAAAGATGAAGGAAAACCAGGGAATTTTCAAAGTCTTGCTGCTACTTACCAAAGCTGTGAAACCAAGAGAAAACACGATGAATCATGATGAACTGTCTCTTCAAGACAGACTTTCTTATATTGTAGATAGTGTATATTCTCTATGATGGTGCACGTGTATGTATATGTGTGTGTAATTAGTATTTTCAGTAAGTTGGAGCAAGAAGAAAAATTAGTAACAACAATTCAAATAAATTTTAAACATTGAGATCAACCTAGAGGAAGAAAGAAAAGGAGTATGTGGAAGAGGCCTATTGGCAATACCATCAGGAAAAGATATATCACATTAGCATTGGCAATGAAATGAAATACTACTAAAATAACAAAGAAATTCAACATGTTGAGACAGACAGCAGAAGGAGCTTAAACTATGTGGAAGAAAAACTTACTGAAACAAAATAATATTAAAAAATCTAAGCTAACTGAGCTCCCCCATATTGAGTGGTAAAGGACTGGCCCAAATCCAACTTCAGTTTCCACCTTTCCAAGAGAGACAAGCTAAGAGGGTGTTATCAGACAGAGGAGATTTTTTAAGCCTTCCCTTGATGCTGCTTCCTCTTCTCTTCTGCTCCCTGGAGGCAGGATCAGCAGCCAGGTGAGCTGCCTGGGTACCGCTCGTTGCTCATCAGTTCCTCATCTCTTCCTGGGAAAGGACAGCAAGCTAGACAGAGTGTTATACAGGCCTGAATCTCATTTAAGCACTGCCAGTGGGCCCACACTGAACTGTATGCAGAAACTAAATGCAAGAAAATCTACAAGAAATGCTGTGTTGTAGTAGACAGTACAAAAATCCCATGGAAGGAAAATGAAAACTTGCAGAGCTAGAAGAAGCAAAAATACATTCATCTAGAAAGTTTAAGGACCAGCTTGTTACAAGAACAGTTTTGACATTTTGTGATACTGGTGAATGTAATTTCTTCGTTTGAATCCAAATCTAATCATATATCTCTGTTTTCAACTTCAAATGTAACCAGGTATATTCTTAAGGTAATAACTAGGGAATTTGGTAAAATTCCACATCATTGAATTTTTGAGCATTGTGTGACGTCCTAAAAGAATGTCCTACAGCCTTCAAGTACCTAAAGGGGGTCTACAAGAAAGCTGGAGGGGGACTTTTTACAAGGGCATGTAGCGATAGGACAAGGGGTAATGACTTTAAACTGAAAGAAGGTAGATTTAGATTAGATGTAAGGAAGAAGTTCTTCACTGTGAGGGTGGTGAGGCACTGGAACAGGTTGCCCAGAGAGGCTGTGGATGCTCCACCCCTGGAAGTGTTCAAGGCGAGGTTGGATGGGGCTTTGAGCAACCTGGTCTAGTGGAAGGTGTGCCTGCCCATGGCAGGGAGGTTGGAACTAGATGATCTTTAAGGTCCCTTCCAACCCAAACCGTTCTATGATTCTATAATTCTATGAAAATGCTTTCCAGAGGTTGTAATAGCCTCTTATAGTAATATATAGATAAAACATTTATATCTACAGTTTAAAGGTAAAAGCCATACAAATAATATAATTTTGTTCAAATCAGTGTAAAGAAAAGATCACTAAGTATATATGCATTTTCTCCCTGAAGTCTAACATTTGGGGCCAGGCTAAATGTAAACATTTATTCAGCTGGCAATAAGGACTGGTTGTTACTAATATTTGTTTCTGTGAAAATTCTTAGATGATAGTTATTACTTTACTATCTTCTGCATTTATGACCCATCTCTGCATCATATACAGACAATGGTAGAGGAAAGGCATGTTTAAAGGAAAAATTTATCTGGAATTTTAAGAGAATTTTTATGAACAGTCCCATTACCAAATGCGTCTTTACAGCAGGACCTAAGATTATCACATCAATTTTATCCTAAGGCAAGTAATCCACAGAAGGATAGAAATGGATTTGACAGTAAATAACAAAAGCGTGCACATGGAACTGAGAAACTTTGAAATTGTTTAATCATCCATAGAATTTCATGCCCAACAAATCCATAAATTTTCATGATCTGGGAATTTTAACCCACAGATTCACCTCCATTTCACCCAGGGGAATTCACTGTATCTTCATTACAGCTTAGAATCAGGATTTATTACAGAAAGCACAATGCAGAGAAGAAGAGGTGCAAACCTGTGGAGTGGCAGCAAGCTGGCTATCAGAAACCTGACCCACAAAAAGAACTGAGAGCTTCTCTCAGGAGGACATCATTATTTGGAGAAAGGCCTACACAGAGCTCAGAAATGAAATCGTTGTTGTGACCCAGATGGAAACTGGTAGCCTAGATCTCTGAGGAGGCAGTAACAGGCTGCTCAAATGTTTTAGTACTTACCTCAGCATACTAGCTCGTGTACCAGCTTACATTTTTGGAACCTAAACAACACACCATTCTGGCCCCTAGACAGTAATGAGTAAAAAGAAAGAAAATCCAGACCAGCTGTCCAGTTGCTGCTATATACAGCTCACGGGGAGAATGTGCAAATCTAATATGGCTTGTGGGGAGGGAAGATGCAATTTGGCTCTTAGATTTGGATGGTTATGCTCTCTTCAACCAGATACCAAAAGCTTTTGAGCATAATGGGTGTTTTTTCCATGTTTGCTCAATCTGTTACTGGAAGGAAACTCCAGTTCTGTGACAAAAGAGACATATGACCATCTGCACAACCAGGAAGATGGAATATTTTTCTCAGACAGAAAGGATATGAAATCAAAAAGGGGAGTTTAACAGGGACTTAACAGGGAAAATATTTGAGAGCTTACATATTACCGCAGCTAATGATCACTTATGGTCTTTGATATTGCAAGATGGTCTTTGGGGAGCAAACGATGAATGTTTGAATTACAAACCCCAACCTAAGAAGAGTATAAATGCACCAGTCCATGTTCTTTCATCACTAGATTGTATGTCTTGTTAAATAACCTCGCACTATTTATGAGACCACTGAGGAACTTAGTAATTTGAGTTGGTTAAGACTAAAGCTTAACTATTCCCTAAAGTCTGCCTCTACCTCATCCTACCAACCCTTAACTTTTTGTCTTACTTTATGGAAACTAACCCTACAGGAAATTGTGCATGCAAAAGCAGACAAAAAACTGTTAAATGTTATATGACATATCAAATGGAAATTTGGATAGACTTTCTAGGGACGTTAAAATTTTTGTCAAATATACATGTGACAGTTTCAAAGCATATGCACTGATAAAACAAAAATCTTCTGGGTCATATCAGCTGTTGTAAGAATGAAAGAAAACAAGAGAACATGGCAGTTTACTGTTAGAAAGGCTGCACATGATATTATCTAAATTAAATATCCATGAACAGTATTAAAAAACAATCTTCCTATCTGTACTTAAAATTTCTTATATTTAGACAGCAGATAAGCCAGTGTGGTAAAGATGTCAATACACTTTTTCTTTACTTTTCCCACTTACAATATGAGTATCTTCACATTTTTTTGAAAATTAAATGGCTCTGCTGTACTGTGCACACACAAAAACATTCAACCTATTAATCCTCAAATCTAGTTTATCATAGTCTAACCCATTGCTGAATGCTATAATTTGGCAGTATTTCAAGACATTTATATCACAATACAAAAGCTGTATTTTTTGTGAGCAAAACGGGAACTTGTTCCTGCCCCTGGAGGTTGTATCACTTGGATGTGCATATAGTCCTGGATGAACATATCGCAGACCTTACACTGAGTGGGCCAAAAACTTATTTGTAGAAATACCAAGGGAGTAACATCAGTAGAAACATGAAATAGGGACTTATTAATGTTAACAACCAATCAAGAATAAACTTAGAGATTTTTAATTCCCAGAAGAAAGCCCATCTTGATTCAGCAGTCAACGATTTTGACAAGTGTTCAATAGAAATCAACATACTGAAAAATCCCTGAAGGTCATCAACAGCAACCTTTTTCCATATTGGGAAGTGTTAAATGCTTCTTCAGGTTTTAACTGCACAGATGCCTTGTATGTGGACACATTTTCCCACATCATCAATCACATAGAGTCCAGTGACAAAAGTAATTTCATAAAAAACATATCCAGAGAATGGAGAGAATATTATCATATGTGCCTGAATATAGAAATGGTGACATGGGTTTTGGTGACATTTTTACAAAAATCATAAAAATCTCCAAATGAAATTGAGGAGGGGGGAGGGGTGCTTGCTATTTTCAGCAATGTCTTTATCCACTTAATGGAGCAGACTCTATTACTGGTGAATTGTTGACTTCTGTTCATCAAAAGGGTAAGATCAAGAAACATTTTCTGCAGGTACTCTTACAAAACGTAATTATATTTCTCAAGCTTAATTATATACATTCTTCAAAATGTGGGGGGTTTTGAGTGAAAATAATGATACTGTATTACAGAGTCAGGTCTATGATGTTTTGAAAAGGTCTGAATCAACTGCACTCAACCACTCTGATAAAACATGCTGTGATACAATTGCAGAGCTTTCCTGTGTGCAATTGATCGAGCAGGTCGCTCTGTCACTGGTTAACTGTGACCCTGGTGTCAAAATCATTGTGTATGATCTTATTTCTGCAATGCTAATGAGTCAGATATTAACTTGGATTTCTAGTTTTAATCAACAAAAACCAATCTAAATGCACTTGATGAGATGAGAGGTTGAAACAAGCAGCCCGTTTCTAATGATACATAAATCACCCACAGCAGCAACTGCTGTCTGTCGCCTGGGATGGACTTCTGAGTGGCAAGGGTGTTTCCAGCAACAGCTCTTTAACTCCTTGTAGCACTGTATAAAGGACATTGTAATGGTTAACAGTGAGGGCTTCTGTTGATATTTGCCAAGAAAAGCAATGTTGTTAGCAAATCCCAGTTCAATCATTCCCAGCTGTGGTGCCAGGAAAGGTGTTTATCCTTGCCTATCTGGCAGTTCAGTAGGTTACTGTCGTGGTTTAACCTCAGCCGGCAACTAAGCACCACGCAGCCGTTCGCTTACTCCCCCCCACCCAGTGGGATGGGGGAGAGAATCGGAAAAAAAAAACCTCGTGGGTTGAGATAAAGACAGTTTAATAGGACATTAAAAATAATGATAATGATAATAATGATATGACAACAATAATACTAAAAGAATTAGACTATACAAAACAAGTGATGCACAATGCAATTGCTCACCACTCGCCGACTGATGCCCAGTTAGTTCCCGAGCAGCGATCCGCCCCTCCCAGCCAACTCCCCCAGTTTATATACTGGGCATGATGTCATATGGTATGGAATAGCTCTTTGGCCAGTTTGGGTCAGCTGTCCTGGTGGTGTCCCCTCCCAGCTTCTTGTGCCCCTCCAGCCTTCTTGCTGGCTGGGCATGCAAAGCTGAAAAATCCTTGACTTAGTATAAACACTGCTTAGCAACAACTAAAAACATCAGTGTGTTATCAACATTATTTTCCTACTAAATCCAAGACACTGCACTATACCAGCTACTAGGAAGAAAATGAACTCTGTCCTAGCTGAAACCAGGACAGTTATATAGCCCTGGCCAAAACAGGGCCTTGCCTTGGCCCAGGTCCACATCCACTATGACTTCATTGTCTCTAGTAAACCTGCAGTTTGATTGTGGTTGATGGCGTCTTCCACATACACTAAAAAGAAAATGGTTACAATGAATGCAAACATCAACCAATGTTATTTTCCCATTATTACTCAGAAAAATGTCACTGTCAAAAAGGACTAAGCAAATCCAACTTTTGCTCCCAGAAATTGAGATATCCACTAAATCACTTGTATTTGCCAGCCTGTTTTTTCTCTTCACGGTGTCTCCCAAGAATATCATTGAGGAGCAAACTATAAATTATGTAGCAAAAGTAATGATATAATGTCTACTGAAGATAGGGCTCCTGTCAAATGAGACATACATAGTCATAATTGTCACATCCATCAATCATTTTGGTATGTGCCACAACCCACATATGTTTGAAGAAATGGTCTTTGTTCACACTTTGAGAGGACTGAGGGTTTTTGTTTCCCAGCATTTTAAATTCTTAGGCCTTGATTCTACATGTAATACATGGTCTTATTCAGGAAAGCACTTTGTCAAGGATTTCCTGAATTGGAGTCACAAGACTTGTAACACTTTGAATAGTTTCACTGACTTAGAACTTTTCAATGTACTCGGTTCACTACTAAGTGTTTTTTAGGTTCAAGTTTCTAAACATTTTCTTCACTTATCATTTGTTGCAATGAAAATGTAGAAATAGTCCATAAAATTACAGAAAGGAAACTTAATAAAAACAAATGCATTATATAACACTTCTCCTAAGAGCTTTGATATGGCTTTTATTTTAGATTTTTCAAGACAGCCACTATAGACTAGAAATATGGGTCAATGTATCAAAAACATCCCATGTATTTCTACATTCCTAGACACTTATCTCTCAGATTCATTCCCAGGTATCTTAGGTCAAAATATTCAGTTAATACCTAGAAAATTACACAAACTAAAGTTTAGCTTGGGACTGGAGAGTTTTGTGTTTACTCCTCTGCTCTGGAACAAAATTCCCTGGATGACCTTCAGTTCTCCTTTGCAAAATGACTGTTACTGTGTTTCTTCACCTCAAGTAGTTTTTGATGATCAGTGTGTAAAAGATATAAGCTCCTTAACTAAAAGAAGATGACATATAATAACAATATTGTTATTAAACCGATGTGTAGCAACCAATCAACACCAAGGCTTCTTTGTTTTATGTAGGGTAATACTCAATATCTGACAGTCACTGGCCCCAAAAAGTACAATAGTATTTGTATTTCGGTGGCAATTTAAAAGTTCACAGAAGTGCAACATGTTAAAAATTCTCCTCAGAAAATCTTGCTGTACATCTGAGAAAGAATAACAATTTGGCTTTTGCTAAAGAAACTAACAACAAACCTTGTTTTCATGAACGAAGATTTTCCATCTTCTTCAGAAATGTTGTGTTAGAAACCACAAATCGAGCACCATAAATCTGAAGAAGATAATTTTGTTTAAAAGAACATAAGATTTTTGAACATTCATTTTATTCTGAATCAAAACAAATTTTGAACAGTTTAAAGTATAAACTAAGGAAATTAGTAATTTTGTTAATAGGAAATTTCTTTTTTATTTTAACATTTTAAAATGTTGTTCAAATTTATTGTGTAGTATGCTATAATTAAAAACCTGAAAGAAACTCTTTTCAGTGGGAAAATGATAAACTTTTAATTCTTTTTCTAAGTAAGATGTTTCAGTACTGTCAAACTTATTTCTTGTTTCCTCCTCAGAAAGCAAAGTTACAGTAGGAACGTGACTATATTCAAAGACAGATTTCCATCTTCCTGTTTTACCTTTTTATCAATAGGTCCATCCTCAATTTCCCTACAACATGATGAGAATTTGAGAAGTTATACTAGTTTTGAAATATTCACTGATAAAAGCATATATATGGAAAACTTGTCCTTTGATTTCTACACAGAGTATATGTGGGTTTTTTACCCCAGATTGCTGTATTTCACAGTGTGGTATCTTAAATTATTCTCTATCAGTCTGAAATGTCATATGTTCATAACAGAAAAAGAATATTTCATATTAATATAATAATATCTCTTGTACATCCTGCACATCTTTGGATTTAAGCAAGTCTACTTGTGTCACATGATTTGACTGCTTATGTAGATACAGTTTTGCAGAACAGTAATGACACCAAAAATTGTGAATCCCAGACAATAAGAAGTGTGGGCCCCGGTGTTGCTAGAGGTGCTATGTTTGTGTCATGATTTTAAGTAAACTGGAATTTCTGATTTAGACAGTAGACAATGTAGACAATTTAATGAAGAAAAGGAGCAGTACAAATTAGACCTCTTAACCTTGCTTCTTATCTATCACAAAAATAAAATGTATCTGTTCCAAATGCAATAAAATTTTCCCAGCTTGTTATTTATTTGTTCACAGTTAAGGAAAGTTATACGGACAACTGATTTCCCTCTGTTATTCTAAATTAGTCATTTTTTATCTCTTCCCACCCCCTTATTTTTAAATCTTTTAATTAATACTATTTCAAGGATTTTTTTCTGAAGTCCTGTGATAAACACTCTAGAAGTTCCACATGAAAAACAGTGTAGTTTGGAATAGCATGGAAATGAAGTTTATAGACAGAAAACAGACAGTGTTATAAGTGATGCATTGACATTACAGATAATTTCATATAGGCCAGCAGGTCAGCAGGTTTCTTACCCAGACCTTTCAATTAACCTGTATTTTTGCTGTATATCATAATGTTTGAATGCTTTCTATACATCCAGACTAGCCTATCATGCTTTCTAGGCATTTTTTTAGATTTTTTAGAGAGATTAATTAACAACTAGTAAGATTACTTTTCTCCTTTTTGCCTTGGAATTCAAACTATAAGTTGCACAGTTTGTTTTCACATAAAAATTTATTTTGAAGGAAGTACAATTTCACCAGAGACCTCCTTATCCTCCCCATTTCTTTTAAATTTGTCTGAGATTCACATAAGCCTATCATACACCGAAGTTGTACCTTCAGACAGGATTAAAAGTGTTTTGCTTTGCTCTGACCACCAGTTCACGTAATCACCTTGCACTGTAATATCTCCTTTGCAGTAGTTAAATATGTATTTGTTTATTCCATTCTGTAACACAGAAAATGAATGCTTGCAAACACATACAGATTGTGACTCACATGAATTCTTAGTTCCAGAAATATTATTTATGAAAAGTTCCTACCATTCATAATAAGTACCAGTAGTGTACAAACCAACTTCTTTTGCAGACAAAAAGAATAATTAAAAGGAGATAATAGGTATAAGCTCCTGCTATTTCAACAACTTTTGAAGATCATTTAATAATAATTTGCATTTGCTGAATTATACAATAGACTTTTTTAATATTTCGTAGTGAATTTTTCTAGTGAATTGCCAGGATGTGTGGAAGTTGCGCAAAGCCTGGCAAAGCGTCTGGATGGTGCCAGTCCTATTGAGGGGAAAAAGAAAGATCTACAGAGTGAAAAAGTGCACATTTCCCAGGAACGGACTGGGAGAAATAATCAGAGAAACAGTCTGCAAGCACCTAGAAGATAACAAGGAGATTAGTGACAGCTACCACTGATCTATCAAGAAGAAATCATGCCAAGGCAATCAAACTCCCTGTGGTGACAGAGGCTCAGACCTTGTGGACAGGGAAAAGCAGCCAGTGCCATGTGTCCTCTGTAAGGTTTTTGATACTATCTTATATAACTTTCCTAGAAGCAAGCAAAGGAAACAGCTGAGATGAAATTTTGTTTGGAAAACTACATGCAGGTTGGCAGTGCGTGCTCAGTGTCAGGGTGGGAGGGCGAGCAGAAGGCAGCCCTCACGGTGGTTCAGCTCATCCTCGCTCTCCTTTTCTATTCGTGGCGAACAGAGAACAGCTTATTAAATTTGCATGTGGCACAAAGCTGAGGGGGACTGCGAGTATAGAGAAGAGAGGATTTTAATTTAACATGATCTTGACAAATTGGAGGAATAGTACAAGATAAACAGTGTGGAATTAAATAAGATAAGTGTGAGGTATATTTATGGGAGAAGGCCCGTGATTCTGTTCCTCCATCCAAATTGACCTTATGACCGTCCTGGCACAGCATCGTTCAGATAACGTTTCTCCAGGTGGGGTTATATGCCATACATTTTAAAGCAAACTGGGCTGCTTAGATGCGTGTGATCAGGCGGTACTATGTCTGGTGTCTGGTTGCTCATTCACTCTGTGTAACTGTCTCAGTGATCACCTACTTTATTTGGTAAATTGGAGTCCGGTGCTCACTTAAAACTGAGGCTCAGGTCTTAAAACTGAGCCATGATCCAGAAAAATGTTTGACATCAAAGCTTTGAATCTCTTAGGATGAAATAAAACACTTCAAAAGAAAAACACACTGTATTATGGAATTTTAAATCTCAATATTTTTTTCTATTCTAAACAATGCATGCATAATATCTACAAAAATGCACAGCTATGAGAGAGTGGGCATGTCTTGGAGGCAAGAACTCCAAGAGTCCTCAGGACTCTGGAGGCATCCAAGCTGGCTTTCTGCAGGCTGGGCTGGAATAACACTGGTCTGCCGTATTGCGCAGAGCACCCCGAAAACTTTGTACATCCACACAGGCACTGTGCGATCTTACTGTATGGTGGCTGGGTCCGGGCGTCCCAGCCCCAAAATGCTCAAATTGCAGGGAGAAAATTTCACATCTGTTTGTTATCACTTGCTGCTCACAGATAGAAACCGCAGTTGTCCAATTGGTAGTCACATTTGGCTGTAGCTCACTGAACTCCAGGGCAGGCAGAGTGGTGGATCAGCTCTCCTCTCCATGTGGAACAGTGCCCTCTCCTGCACTGTCAGGCACTGTCTCGCCCTGCAAAATGCATTCCTTCCTTTGCATATACTTTATATGAGTATTTATATTCAGATGGGCAAAGCTCAGCCACTCAGGCCTTTAGCAGCAGAAAACATAAAAAACTTTTCACCACCGAACTTTTCACCAAATAGAGATTATTTGCAGGTTGCTCATGGTTACATTCATTATCGATACCATAATGTTTGGACGTTATTTCCTATCCACTGTCCTATCACCCACAGGGGCTTTGGATCTGATTTTTAGCTTGCAAAGGTAATATCTCTTTAAATAAAAACCAGTATAATCCTACAAATTGGAATTGTCTTTGGTAATGCTTTTATTGTGTTTTGATGCTTTGATGACAAGTTTAAAAGCCTTGGCTGCTGTGCTTTTTCCACAAAGCAATAGTAGCACTTCTTGAACTCTTGAGCACTCGCAGGACTACCAGTTGATAGACTCTCCTTCATCTTTTCATTGAGGCTCTGACGTTACTTGTTGGTACTATTCCTTCGAAGTGCTTTGATGTTAGCCTCAACAACAGCAACCAAAAAGCTATAGTAAAAACAGCTGGGGGGAGAGGTTGGTAAGGGTGAGAGAGAGAGAGAAAGAGAGATTACAATCTACTCACTGTAATAATATTCTGAATCCATCTCTGAAAACAAAAGAATCCATTTATCAAAAAGCCAAAACTTCACCTTAGTGAAATTTTCACCCAAATAACTTACATTTCCTGTAGTTTTTAATTTCTCAGTTTTGCAAATTCATACAGCAAAGTGAATATTGTGTGCTGGGTGCAGGGGAGAAAATCTAGAGACTTGGAAGTAAAGCTGTTGAAAAATGTAAAAACCTGCAGATTCAGAGCACGTACACACAATGCAAAAGAAACCTGATGCTGGGAGATCCCAGTTTTACAAATCTTTAGCTGCAGCCATTCTTCGACCGTTAACTGGAAAATGAGCTGCATGTCCCAACAATATCTTTAATGTCAAGGCAGCCTGCCAAACTATCACAAGGGCTGGTTTGATTTCAAAGGAGAGAGTATTTTGAATAAATCTCGGGACAGCTCTCCTCATTTCTTGATATTTCATCCTTTGCTCTGCCAGCTGAAATGTGCCTTCTTAGTCGATTTTAGTTGCCTCTGTCTTAATATATTTGTCTTAAAGCAGATCTCACCGTCTTGAGCTATAGACAAGAATATAACATAGTATCGTGGTTTAACCCCGGCCAGCAACTCAGCACCACGCAGCCGCTTCCCCCTCCCCCCTCCCAGTGGGGTGGGGAGGAGGAAAGGAAAAAAAGTAAAACTTGTGGGTTGAGATAAGAACAGTTTAATAACTAAAGTAAAAATAAAAATACACTACTAACTAAGAATAATAATAATTGAATGAAAAATAATACAACAAAAAAAAAAGAAATAAGAAAAGTGATTCACAATGCAATTGCTCACCACCTGCTGACCGATGTCAGAGCCACGATCCACCCACCCCCGGCCAACTCCCCCCAGTTTATACACTGAGCATGACAGTCTATGGTATGGAATACCCCTTTGGCTAGTTCAGGTCAGCTGCCCCGGCTATGCTCCCTCCCAGCTTCTTGCACACCTGCTTGCTGGCAGAGCATGGGAAACTGAAAAAAATCCTTAACTTAAGCACTACTTAGCACCAACTAAAACATCAGCATGTTATCAACATCATTCTCTCACTAAATCCAAAACACAGCACTGTACCAGCTACTAAGAAGAGAGTTAACTCTGTCCCAGCCGAAATCAGGACACATAGTAAAGATGGAAAAGAATCTCTTGCCCAGTGCACCAACCAAAGCTACCAGAGGTCAATGTCATTCTTGAATAGAAAGGATCTAAAAATGTGATTGTAGTGCATTCTTGTTAAAAAGATCTAACAGTATTTTAACTCTTATAATGCTCTGACTCTGTGTATATATGCAGTGAAAATCCTTGTTTAGGTATTAGACATAATCAGAACAGCTCAGCTGGGTCATAGGTCCAACACTGGCAATAATTCAATGCAAGCGCAGTGGGTTATTTTGTTGCTGGTTTGTTTTTCTTGGTGAGTTTGTTTGTTGTTTGTTTCTTTGTTTTAAGGGCAATTAGCTCTGCTTTAACTTAAGTAGTCACTGATTTCTACCCTCAGTTCTGTGGCAGTGAATTCTGAGTCCTTCTGACTGGATTGTGCTACATGCAGTAAAATTCTCAGTGGACTCCTTGATAAGAGGTCTGTTAATTTCTCAGCAGCTGTCTTGTGAAAATTGACAGGTGACCTTCAAGACAATTATGCGGCTTCTTTCTTCATTTATGTTGATAGATATGTATTTAGACTTTCATTCTTCTTTTTCTCCAGAAGTTTTCTGTTACTTTTTGGTTCTATTTTTTTGTCTCCTTTTCTTATGCTTATTTCTTGTTGAAGGTTTTTCATGTGTATTGGGTTTGCGTGGCAAGGTTTTGGTAGTGGGAGGGGCTACAGAGGTTGCTTCTGTGAGAAGCTGATAGAAGCTTCCCCTATGACCGATAAAGCCAATGCCAGCTGACTCCAAGATGGACACACCACTGGCCAAGGCCAAGCCAATCAGCAATGGCGGTAGCGCCTCTGTGATAACATATTTAAGAAAGGGAAAAAAAATTACTGCGCAGCAGCAATTGCAGATGGAGAGAGAATATGTGAGAGAAACAACTCTGCAGACAACAAGGTCAGTGAAGAAGGAGGGGGAGGAGGTGCTACAGGCACCAGAGCAGAGATTCCCCTGCAGCCCGTGGTGAAGACCATGGTGAGGCAGGCTGTCCCCCTGCAGCCCATGGAGGTTAACAGTGGAGCAGGTAGCCACCTGCAGCCCATGGAGGACCCCACACCAGAGCAGGTGGATGCACCCAAAGGAGGCTATGGTCCTGTGGGAAGCCCACGCTGGAGCAGGCTCCTGGCAGGACCTGTGGACCTGTGGGGAGAGAGGAGCGCATGCTGGAGCAGGTTTGCTGGCAGGACTTGTGACCCCGCGGGGGACCCACGCTGGAGCAGTCTGTTCCTGAAGGACTGCACCCTGTGGAAGGGACCCACGCTGGAGCAGTTTGTGAAGAACTACAGCCCGTGGGAAGCACTCATGTTGGAGAAGTTCATGGACGACTGTCTCCCATGGGAGGGACCCCACACTGGAGCAGGGGAAGAGTGTGAGGAGTCCTCCCCCTGAGGAGGAAGGAGCAGCAGAAACAACATGTGATGAACTGACCCAAACCCCCATTCCCTGTCCCCCTGTGCCGCTGGAGGGGAGGAGGCAGAGAAAATCAGAAGTAAAGTTAAGCCCAGGAAGAAGGGAGGGGTGAGGGGAAGGTGTTTTTAAGATTTGGTTTTAGTTCTCATTATCCTGCTCTGATTTGACTGGTAATAAATTAAATTATTTTTTTTCCCCAAGTCGAGTCTGTTTTGCCCATGACAGTAACTGCTGAGTTATCTCCCTGTCCTTATCTCGACCCATGAGCCTTTCATTATATTTTCTCTCCTCTGTCCAGCTGCGGAGAGGAGTGACAGAGCAGCTTTGGTGGGCACCTGGCATCCAGCCAGGGTCAACCCAGCACATCATGCTTGGTGTTCACCATTAGGTTTCATTATTATTTAATATTGTTTCATTCTAAGTGAATAAAAAGAAGCATGGGACTGTTCAGACTACTAATATTTGAACAGTGAATATGTGATACGAAAATAGGCCATCATAGGTGCCTAAAGTTTACATTAAAATATTCATATATCTGCATGTTTGTGAACCCAAAAGCTTGTTTTTCACAATTTATAATAAGGTGAATCAATTCATTCAAGTGCTGTACATCACATTCAATTAACTCCCAGTTCCCTACAGACAAAATGAAACAGTTAGGTTTTTTCCGGTTTGGTTTGAACTATGCAAATCCTCATATAAGTTTTTGTTTTCTACCACTGAGAGTCAGTAGGCAGTGGTAGTGGAACCATTTACACAAAAGCCAACCTGTTGACTGAAATGAGATTACTTCTAAGGCCTTTTTCCTCTGACTGACTGCAGATGAGAAATATTAAAAATCTCATGTTCCAGTACAGGCTATAATGAAGTCTGAGTCTGAAATTCTTCTGTTTTGAACAGGTAGCAGGTTTATTTTTAAGACATTGAACATTTGGTAGAACTGCCCATAGATGTAACTCTCCAAAGACCCATCTTTAAATCAGTGCGATGTCCACTCAAGCTCAATCTTTAAAGAAAAAATGTCTTAAAATGCCTTGAAAAGGCAGAATAATAATAAACAGACAGCAATTCAGCATTCTGTTATACCACTCTGTTTTCTTGATTATACTTTCAAGCATCTATCTAATTATTGAAAAAGAAGGAAAAAAATCTCATGCAGTGTGGAAAACACTGTTAAATTAAGATGTGATATTGAGATAGATATAAAGAGTCCTTCACTTAAATCAGATTTATTGCTTCCACCTTGTTAACCTTTGTCCTCTGTCACTGACCTTTTTCTTACACAGTGGGCCACAGACTTCACATTTATGGCTTTTCTAAAGGGCACTTGTCAGCTTCCATATAAATCCTGACATTCATATCATCTCAGAAGCTTGCTAACAAAGTGCTGTGAGTAGCCAACATGATGTCACAAATATAAAAATGCATTTCACAATGCTAAGGGGCCACCATGAGTGTCCTTTGCTAATTATCAGGAGAACAAATGGCCTTAGATTAATGTGGCACAAGGCAAACATTGCAGGCTTCCTAGATTGGAAAAATAAATAGTGTTTTAAAAGGCTAGTTATGTGGAGATAACTCTTGGAGTACCTCTGTCAGCATTATTTTTAAGCAAAACAAAAGAATCAAAATAAAAGGCTGGTTCTGCCATTTTCCACAGGGAAGCATGAGGAGAAAGTGGGTTTTTATTGGAGTTATTTTTTATAAGACAAGAACTGTACTCAGTGAAAATGGTCAGCCCAGAACTCATCATTTTATATGTGAAACTAGAATGTTTTTTTTTCATGTGCATCACTTTACAATTCTCTACATGAAATTTCATATGCTATTTTCATTACTCAAGCACTCTCCTATAGTCCTTTTGCAGTTCTTCACTGTGTGCCCTTACCCTTCCTATCTGGAATAAATCTGTATCAGAAGCAAGCTTTGTCACCTTCCTGCTCACCCACTTTTCCACAACCTTTATGAATGTGTTAAGCAGTACAGACACCGAGCCAACACCCCACTGAACTCCACTGGTGACCTCCCTCCATTCAAACAGTTGACTAACTATGCTTGTTTCCTAGCTCCTTTGGAGCAGTTATTTAACCATGACAGAGTTTTCTTTCTTACCCCATCATTGCCTAGTTTCTTTAAAAGCACTGAAGAGTCACTGTAAAAAGCTATCTGAGAAAGAGGTATCAAGACATGAAAGAACTAAGGAACAAAGGTAGGAGGCAAGTACCTATCAGGTTTCAGGAAGGAAATCCCCTCCCCTGGTTGTCCTAGTCTTTGAAATTCATTGTTTGGCTTTTCCACAAAATTTGCCATAGAAAAGATGATTTAACCCCAGGGCTCTCAGAGGGGAGAGATGGGAGAAGTGACAAAATACATACAGTTGAAAAATAAGCATAGCACATAACGTTTCCTTTCTGTTACTGCTTTGGCAGTGATCTGTGTCATCTGACAATTCTGCACTCTTGACTGTCTTTGAACACTTCTCCTTTAGTTGGGAAGTAAATGATTTCATAGTGCAGGTTTTTCAAGTCCTCTGCAAAAGCTTCTGCTCTAATTTTTTCTCTCACTCTCATTTTCACCAATTCCCTTGATTTGGCAATGCTGGTTCCTGTATTTATATTTTCTCCTGCATAGCAAGGGTTTTCCATTTTCTTCTTCATCTTCTTTCTTAAAGCTTCTTGGTTTTACATCTCTGATTTTTCTACAAGCTATAACCATCCAATTTAGTCTCCTCAGTGCAATGTACTAAGCAATTCAGTATTCCTTATAACACGCACAGGAATCAAGTGTATACTTGTTACAAGTGTAACCACAGGAGGCTTCGAGTGCATCTAAGGATGTTCCTCTCCCTGTGCCTCAGAAGACTGTACTTGCAGCTGTTTAGGAATATTTCACTGAAGACTGAGCACCGCATTCACTGTAATCTGAATAAGATATTGCATTCTAGGAAAAGCCTAGGGAGTTCAAAGCTAAGTTCATATTCATTTACTTGAGAATCAAAACCACTCTTTGTTCTCAAGAACTTTCTTGCTTTAAAGGAAATAAAATGTTTAGGCTTCCAAGAAAATTCATATATATTTTGATTGTTCTTAAGACATGTGGAGAAGTTTCTAAACAGCTTTGAGCTTATATTAACCACTTAATTGGACAAAAGAAATGCAGTGGCAGTATAAATCACAACTACTATGATACTGAAAATTTTGTACATATCAGATGCAATGGCACCAGTCAATGCCACAAGACAAGACAGAATCAAGTGTTTTGTTTTTCTTTTTTTTCCTCTGAAACATAGACAGTATGCTATTACTCATTTTCATCAAGCTACACAATTACAAATCTGTCCATTTTGTCCCATTGAAAGGAACTGGTTTTAGCTTTCAAGAAAAGGTTTTTATTTCCTAAGGCAACCTTGCACTCTTATAAAGCAATGTAATTGCAACACAGGTAGTATGAGGAAGGGGTTGTTAATAATCCAACATTTAAATATCACAGTAGTAAGAGCTGCCCCCA
Organism: Gymnogyps californianus; assembly: GCF_018139145.2. Taxonomy (NCBI): domain Eukaryota; kingdom Metazoa; phylum Chordata; class Aves; order Accipitriformes; family Cathartidae; genus Gymnogyps; species Gymnogyps californianus. The sequence continues at coordinate 23,011,258 of NC_059475.1, read as the reverse complement.
CAGCTCAGCTGAATGGGTTCAGGAGAAATTAAAGCCTTTAAGTTCACCCTCAAAATTCTTGTATTTGGGTGCAGTATAGCCCTTCACGATAACAAGCTTGCAACCAGGGTCACTGCACTGAGAATAAACTGCTGCTCACCCACGTGAAAGGAGGCTGATGAATCCCCTTTAAATACAGATGCTTAATTGAAATGCAGAGGTCTTTGGCATCAAGAGAGCTTAACCTATTTAAGGTTTTATAGCTAAGCACTGTGACCTTCAAATGGATATGGATCTGAAGTGAATATTAATTTAATAATGAAGTAATTAATTCATATAGTAGAGAGTGTTTTTTCTTTCTCAGAGCGGCCAGGATTTTATATTATCTTTACTTTCTGGATGGTATTATATGAATTTAGGGATGGACTTGCCTAGGGGTTATTAAATATACTGCCCTCCTGCTATTTCAGTCTTCAGCTGGGGGTTTTCCCAGATATTCTGTTAAAAAATCTAAACCATTAATATCAGATTTTGCTAGTTTTAAATAAAAGTGGAAATTCTTGAGAAAATAATTGTTTTTACACAATTTCTATTATATTAAAATACTCAGACGATAAAAATATTCTGGGTAAAAAATGATCAGGCATATGTTTATTTTACAACTTTATGTCATGCTTGGCACTAATAAACATTGATGTGGAGCCTTCTGTTGTTCATCTGTCTACTCAGGTGCCCATAACTCTTTTCCCATGTTTAGCACTGAAACTGGAGTTGTAACGTCAATCCCAACCAGACTAGCTCTCAGCAAATCTAATATGCTCTAAGTCCCAAGATGGAATGGCAAAAAGGTGTCTTCAATACAGTCTTGCTTCGAAAGTATGAAAGTGTGGTGCTCTAGGGCTAGTTTCAGGCCCTACTGTCCCATTCAGCTGTAAATGGACATGATTTATTAGCAGTTTTCTTCCCTGATTTGCTGTCCATCAGGAATACCTTTGCAGGTTAATGAAAAGTTTATGCTTCGCTGACATTTATAAAGTTTAAAATTAGAAGCCAAGAAATTCAAAGAGAATGTGAAAGCCAAGCAAAGGAACTTGAATTGCTCATAACTTTCTTGGCACGTGAAGCTCTGCAGAATGAGAACTATTTCTGTATGAAGAGCTTTCCTTCCCAGAGACTTGCTCTCATGCAAATAAAAGCATTAGGCTTGCTTTGGCATTAAACAGCGTTAACAGGCTATACTTCCTTCCAGAGGCTTTTCTTAAAAATAAATTATATAAATTGTGCCGCTTATCTTCCTTGTCCTCTGTATGGGAATCCACACTGTGTTTAAAATTGGCTTGTAATTGATTCTTATATAGCCACAGGTGTCAACAGAAAACACTGAGACAATATAAGCTTTCATTTTGTATATGCAGGAATAAGAATATAAGAAACACTGAAGAACACACAATTTCATGCTGAAAAAAAGCAGTGTGAACCTAGAGGTATTACTACACATTAGAAAGATGAAATAATTTACTAGACATTAGAAAGATGAAATAATTAAATTTTAGAATTAAGCTAATTAATAGTCAGAATCTATTCTTACTTTTTGACCATCACATTACATAAATGTCTTCTAACAGCTACAGGAACTAAAGTTCTTGATTATTATTGAAGCTTTTTATACCTTTTATCTGAGAAGAAGAAAAAAACATCAACTTTCTCTTGTCTGCTTTTTAACCACCACTTTCAAACAAAGGGAAGAACAGACATTTTAAGTCTCAAAACCATCACTGCAAAAACTCTAAGTCTTCAGTCCCAGGTGTGTAAGGACACCTGTTGCAGGAACATTTGGGGCTGGTTCTTTTGGGGCAGTTTTTTGGGGCAATTTAACATTCTAGGTATCTAGTAAATATTCAGGATATGTTAAAATTAGGGTGCATTTAAAAACTACTGGCTAATTAAGATTACCTTTTAAAATGACTGCTGAGTGATTGGGTTGGCTTCTCATTAGCTAGAAAAACTTTCCGTGATCCCTAATCAACTTGTAGGATAAGTTAATGTGCACCACCTTGACAGCACATTTGCAATAAATGTGTTTTTGTGACACAAAATGTCCATGATCTGTTCTGCATTATCTGATTAAATGTAGCTTTGCTGGAAGCCTTTAAAAATGAAGCTGTGTAACACATTTTAAAATAACTACAGATCATAAAGATCACAATTCATTGCAAAGAACTGCAAGCAACAAAAAAATACATATAGTCTATTCCCACTTAATCCAAAGGATTTGCCGTAACCCAGGAGATATCCAGAAATGTTTCAAATACTGCAAAACAGATCTTGTTTCCATTTAGAGGAACTGCCAGCAAAATATACAGATAACTATTTTCATTGCATTTTTCTTGTTTAATTTATTTTAAAACATTTGCATAGTACCACAAATTTACAGGGAACATCAGAAACATACAGGTAAAACATATTTCCCTCCAAGTCCTAATTACACTATATGATTAGCGACCAAATATTTTACTGTTTGCCACTGTTAGCAGTCAGTGCCCTCGCTTTTATGTAACTGGAGGCAGCTTGCAAGTTAGTGTGCTGATTTTCAGGACTCCTGCAGACCAAGCAAGGAACTGCCCACATGAACAGAAAGAGGTGACTCCCAGGAAATGTGTCCCCAAAATGCTGCCCATCCACTCTTTAATACCATAATTAGTGCTGGAAAGAAGATCAGATGATCCATTCAAGACCCAGGCATGGAACTTTCTCTCTTCTGAGGATACTCACCAAGGAACAATTTTTTTAATTATTATTATTTTTCTCAGAAAGAGTATCTGGCACATACTGAAGCTCCTGTTCTAAGCCAAAGTTCTGTGTTCATTATATACAACTTGTTTATGCCATTTGTTGGTTTTATTGAAGTGTGGCACAGGGAAATTACTCAGCAGTCAAAAAAAAGAGGTACAAAAAGCTAGGCTGTTATTGCACAATCTTTTTGATAATTTAAAAGTGTACATCAATATATAACTGTCATTAGGTTGCACATCATGGAGCTCCAAAATGCAGGTATTTTAGAAAAAAAGTATTTTAAGGAAGAATAGAAGAATTAAATTAGATATAAGAGAAAACATTACAAAATTTTCTGAAGATACTCTTCTAGGAAAGCACATAACTGACTTTCAGCATCTTTGGTTCAACAGAATAGTCCTGAATGTTTAGCAGAGTTCAAACAGAAACAAAAGCTCAGCTAAAACCTGGAGTGAGCTTTATAAACTTCAACCTGACCTCTATTTAGCATTGAATATTTTCATGTTCATTTTTAATATTTATTAATATCTACATGTCTCATTCATCTTGTTGCCCAGTACTTCCAAAAACTCTACAGATAACCAGCCAAATGATTCTAGGGTAGCAATGAGAAAAGTAAACATTGTGATTTGATTACCTTTTCAACAAAGACTTACTGAACAAAGCATACAAATGAAAGGAAGAAGCATTGCAAAGTCAGTTTTCATTTAATAGGTAATAATCATTAAGGGCTTGAGCCCTGTTTGCATCCCAAGTTAAAAATAAAATTAAATTACTTTTAATGGTGCAAATAATTAACCACACAGCCAAAAGAAAATATGGTTTCTTTAACTGTTTACATATGAAGGCAGGATCCCTTTCTGAAAGATAATCTTCAGCCAGACAAGAGTCACGTCTTAGCCAAAACCAATTTATCAAGTTGATTAGAGGAGTACATGAGTCAAATTTAAGGACTGCTGAAACAGAAAGGCTCTGATTAAATGACAGATATTTCCAAATACAAACTTCACGAATTGAAGAAATCAATATATCTTTTAAAATTTTTCTTAATTTCTCTTCAAGTTTGTGGTTTTTTCCATTACAGGTATATTACTAGCCTTTTACAATAAACCATTTGCCACTAGAATAAATCTTTAAAATAGATATAAATTTTGTTCATGTCTTTGAAGATAAAGCTGTTCACCCCAGCAGTTTTTTTAGGCTTTGCTCCTTGTCCATGTTACATATTTGTAACTTCAGAGGATAAGTGATACCGCTGCGATACTTGGTAAAGCTATTTAAATGATTTATACTCATGTGTATTGATACAATCTCCTTTTAGACTTCCTCACAGTATTTGTCAGATTTGTCTACCAGACCTGCTATCTAGGTCTCATTTATCTGTACACCATATTTGCAATTCTTTGTAAAATTGCCTAATTTTTCAATGCCATTTTATTACTGCTGTAATTCTTCTAGGTTGAAATTGATCCTATTTCAAAACTTTTTTTCAAGATTTGTGTACCACTGAGGTTATCACCTGAACTTTCAAAATGAGGCTTTGTGCTGATCTCATGGATGAAGTAGGATTCCAGCCTCTGAGGCTATTTGTCAATTGTTTGTAATTATTTATGGGTGACCAATTTAGAAAACTTTGGGAAAAAGATCTCTGTATCTTGTCTATTAAAAAATTGCTCCACTATCTGAAATTATCCTTTTGTTATTCAGAAGTTAAATATATATGTCGAGACCTGTCAAACTGGTTGTATAAAACTGATATTAATGGAAATGCCTGGAGAACTGATTTGCTAAAATAAAAGCCCTTTAGAGCTGGAAGAGCCCAGCCATTACTGAATTCATGATGTAGACATTTTCAGTAGAAGTTAAAAAGGGTTTCCACATAAGTGACTAAATACCCCTTTTTTCCTAAAACACAATATTTGTTCTTTGTTTTGGTTTTGGTTTTGGTTTTGGTTTTTTTAAATGAAATTTACCTAACACAGAAGGATTAAATAAAGCTTTTGAACCACATAAGTACAATGTTTTAAACCCATTTATAATTACTATAATAGACATAGCTTTGAAAACTTATGTAAACATTTCTCCAGAGCTGGGATTAAATGTCTGTTTTGACAGTCTCTTGCTCTCTGGCCTTCAATTACGAAGTCATTCAGAGTGAAACTGTAGCTGAGATTTCCACTTACATACTGTGGGACTCAAAGATTTAGTATTCAGTTATTCTGAGATCACACAGAAAACATGCACAGAGTTTTCATTTTCCATTAGCTGTCTCACATTATTCCGAGATAAATCATTTGTATTTATACCCATGTATTTATACCCATGACTGGACTCAATCCAGCCAACAGACTATTGAGAAGAGGGATCATAAAGAACCCATTAGATGGACAAGAAGAAAGTAAAATTGTTATTTAAAAAGAATATATTGCATTTTATTGAAGCACAATTGCTATTATTCCAAAGTCCATCCCTCCCCCACTTCCCCCCCCCCCATTTATGGAGGTATCCAAGTTAACGACTGGGGAGTTTAGTAGTATAGTCTTCCTAGGGAATGGATTTTGTCTGTGCAGAGAACTAGTGCTTCATTTTAAATAACATTTCTTCCACATGTTGAGTTAAAAATTGGACACCTATGTTTCATTTCTTATTTTAAAATAGGCAAACTTGACCAATTTCTCATGTAGTTTCCAACATAAGGTGATACATAGTATTTTACCTTGTTACAAATACAACCTTACAGTTAATGTGTTATGTATGCATGTGTTGAAGTGTTTAATATATTAGACAAATCCAATAAGTTCACTGTGCACTTACCAATTAGAGTGTTTGATACATTATTAAAGAGGAATAAATACTTAGATACATTAAGTAATTATCTTTAGCTACTCTGACAGTAATGTTCAGCTGCTTGGAACATACCCTGAATATACTGTAATGTTCACTGTTATCATACCTCATCCCTCTTCTTGACTTTGACTGCTATATAATCTTCTTAGAAAAAAAATATACTAAAGAGAGGCAACTAAATAAGTAATAGTGATAGTTCACAAGTCTATTATTTCACTTAGCTTAAAACACAGAACAATTAGTTCTCACTATCTAACTAACCTACCAGGAAACCCTTTAGAGGAAGGTGAAATGAATTACTTCACATTCAGTGGCAGAGCCAAAACCAGACTACTGACAAGAAACGTAATTCTATTGGGTTCTCCACTAAATTCTCTCTATAGAAAAAAAAAAAAAAAAGAAAAAGAAAAAGAAAGGAAAAAAAAAGGAGGGAAAAGAAGAAAAAACAGAAAACTATTTCAGATGCAATATATTTTTACCTGTATTGCAATAACAAAAGAGATTAAAATGTTCATAGGGTTGTTATAGTAGTGATCCACTATTACACTTAATAGAAAAAAATAAGTGCTGGTAGTTCTACAGAGGACAGTTCCACTCAAAATTAAAGCATGCTGAAAAGGTAAGAGAACAATTTCTGTCTTACATGCATACATACAACACTGACACACATGTAGAATATTGTTCTGGTGCCACATGGGTAATAGGAGATACCACTTTTTAGATGCAAATATTTAGCATTATGAAGTGTTGGACGTGCTGTCAGGCCCAAATCCTCAAAGACAGAAATGTCTCAGGATTTCTGAATTTCAGCTGATTGTCAGTACCTAAATACCATCAGTTGGAGGTATCAGTGAATTCAATTTCTGTAAAAATAAAGATGTAGGGAAAGTACTTTTTCCCTAATTATTGTATTACTCCTAATATAATCCAGCTAAAAAAAATTGCCATGACCACAAGTAATTGTTCTAACACACTTCGGGAGATTTCAAGATCAATTTTCTTTAATGCATGATCTTTTTCTTATTCTCCGTATAATAATACGGATTTTTGAAAATGGAAAATCATCATGTGTCTAGACAGGGCTATACCGGGAAACAGGTGCAGAATGCCACAACTTCCTCTTTTAAAGCACTGAAGATTGAAAAGAAACACTTTAGCGATAGCAGAACATATAGTTAGATATAGCCTTTTTAAAAAGTGCTACTGAAGAGATTCAATTATTATTTCTTAACAATATGTTTCTTTTCTTATGGAATTTTGGAATCTATGGAATCTGGAAATTGTCCTAAAACTATATGATTCTTACATGCACAGTATAGATGGCTTACAGGAAAATGGGGTTTAACTGCAATCTCAGTAGTGCAGTAAAAAATACCTGATGTTGGAAAGTCAAAGCAAGCTCTCAGAGGAGTATAGAAAACTCATTAACAATAAAAAATGAGGGAAAACATGAAAACACTTTTATAAGATGCAACAGTATAGAAGGATATTGTGTGAAACTACTTCTGTGGGACAGACTATTTAATACAGAGACAAACATGTCAAGAAAGCTATGACTTTTTCAAGTACTGTTCCTTTCACCCAAGTTTTTTTTTTTTTTCATCTTTGAATGAAAAATGTGTGTAGAAAATAGAGCAGCACATTGCTTTTCTTTGCATGGCATGCATGTTTATATATTTTGCACAGTGACATCTGCAAGCCAATGTGCTTTGCAGAATAATGTAAACTGTTGCTTTTAAAGGGGAAGTTTGTGTAAACTTATGTTAATGTCAGGTTAACGTAGCAATTGTATTAACAAGGACAGAATTGCTTAAACACTAAGAAAATGAATTTAAAATTTATCTGGGTGATACATATTTATAAAGTACATACAAATGCATATCATGAGCTATATTTCTTTAATTTAATAAGAAATGAGCAATTTGCTTCAGCATAAATACATTTCTCAGACTTTCTTTATTGAAGGACATTCACCTGAAGCCTCTTTTGGCTGCTGCATAAAATATTTACATAATGTTTTTATCATTAATTCTTTTAGAATACTTGAAATTCTTTTTTTCTGGCTAGTATATAGATACAGAAATATAAATCTAGCCAAAATAAAAGCTGTTGCTGAAAGCGTAATACCCAAGATGGCAAATCATGACCACTTTTCCTGTGTCACACCTTATATCAGCACCTTTTATCTTCAACATCTTGTATCTTCATACTTTTCTTTGGGGTCTCTATAGGGTGTTATTAAGCAAAGATATGAAATACCATATTACATCTGTGAGGGACTGAAAGAGTTAATGTCTGTCAATGTCTCAAACATTGTAGCAACCAAGGTGCGGTCTGCAGAAGAAAGAGGGCCATTAGCAAGAAGTTGGCTGGCAAGGACACAGGGGGTGTGCCGGAGGGTATGCAGTCCCCTGTTCTGGCAGAACCAGCCTGGTAACCCACCACATATGGCCAGAGGCCACACAAAGCTTATCTAAGGCGGGGGCTTGTAGCTCCTTAGCAAGTCCCTAAGCCCACCACCCCAATAAGCCGCACATGCTCAGTAGGTAAAGAACCCTCTGGAACACTACCATATATGTTGAGAACTGTCTGGAATGAACCCATATAAGTCTTCAAGAGGCGTGACTGTGGGCGGAGATGTAGACTATAAAAGACACAACTGCAAAGAGCCACGTTGGGCGTGCCCATCACCGGAGGATTGCTGGTCTCGTAGGCGACGCCGCGGGATCCAAGTGTGGTGACTCTTTCTTTTCTTTTCCCCCTCTTTCTTTTTTTTCCCTCTCTTTTCTCTTTTCTTGTGAACGTTTTGCTGCAACGCACGCTGCCCACCGTTACGCCTTCCACAGTTTGGATTGTTCAAATAAAGCGTTCAAAGTGATCGTTTGGTGTCGTTTCACCTTAATTTAGCCCGGGGGGATCCCAGAACTTCTACGATCCTCTGGTCTGTCCGGTCTGGGTTGTAACAACATCATTGACTCTAGTCTTATTCTGGATCTAAGATTCAGCCATAATCTCAAAAAAATTATTTAGTCTGCTTCATTGTCCCATTGCAAAGGCAAGTTAAGCACACGCATACTTGATTTTGCCCAAAAGCTGCAGTTAAGTTCCGAAACTTTAAAATTCTCTGTGAACCAAGTCCAAACTTAAAATCTTTTAGTGTTGGTTCCAACTCTACAATAAATAATTGCTTTACTCACACAATATGTGCTTGATATTTCCTGCAGTGCCAATTTTTGGTACCCAAGATTATTTCAGAGAAAAGGATAAAGGAACTAGATCTCATTTATGTCTGTATGTAATTTTGCTCTCTCCTTTCCAAAATTCTCAAAGGCTATTTCATATATCCCTGAGGGGGCTAACCTTGAGGAAGAGTGACGGCTTTGTTGTATCTGTTTTTTCCAAGCTGTGTTTTACATCTTGTGGTGTCATCAACCAGTATATCAAGAGCATTACTGCACTTGACTTTCCTTATTTTCTCCTGACAATATCCTCAGGGTTGATAAATGGTCCTGCTTTCATGTAGAAGGCAATGTATTTATTTGGATCCTATATATAAGTTTATGAAATCATGACATTCTCCAACAATGACTGGAACAACAAGCAAAAGCTATTACATCAGTTAACCCTTAGGGGACGATTGCTGGTATCTACTCTGTTGTCATTAACTCCTTGAGGTCTGAAAATGTGTATTACTAATAATAACAAGGTGTAGTTCAACGGTTTCCAGAGGAGCATCAAGTTTACTGCCATGCAAGCTAAAAAATAATAATATTTATATTCAGCTTGTATTTTTAATGAGTCTAAAATGATGTATGTGTTTCTGGAAGCAAATACGGAAGACAAATGTTGCTTATAGATAGTGTGAGGAGAGAGAAGTGAAAGCACAGAAAAGAAATATAATCTTTCTCTCTTACTCACTTTTATGCTGTACATTTCTATTTAGGCTTGATTCAGCTAGGACCACTATCTTGGTGATGTTTATTCAAGGAAACACAAGGTGAATTTCAGGGAGTGTAAAGACTGGACTGCTTGCAATAGTCTTTGAAACACTTTTTATTTAACTGCAATTCTCAGTTCTAGTTCACACACAAAAATAACTAAACTGATTAGGCACATAAGGAGAAGCTGAAGTAAATGGCAAAGAGGGGAGCATTATTTCAAAGCCATGAGAAAATGGATTCCAATCAGTCTAACTCCCCACACAGCCTTGTGCCAGGGCTGCTACATACTCCGCAGCCAGGCTTTCTGACTGCCTCTGCTACTTGAGATGCAGGCAGTCACGCTTTGGCACATCTCTTTACTTCAGTTCTTCCACAGCTCAAATGTCCATTTCATACCAATGATGTCAGTCCTTTCAATGGTCCTCTAAAAAATAGCTATAAAATACATGTATTGTAAGCTCTTTGGAACAGGAAATAGCTCTGCTTAAATCAGTTTCTAGAGTCCGTAGACAAGAAATCACTAACCTATCTTGCATTACAATAGAAATGACAAGTGCTCCTAATAAATGGAAGCACATTTATTTTACGGATGCCAAACCTGCATCTGCATGTCCCAAACAGATGGGTTCATAAATCAGTTGGCTGCAATTTTAGAGGAACACTGGAAATTTATCCTATGGAGAGCTGGTGTAGAGCCCAGACCTGTCACAGGAGTGCCCCAAGGAGCTGCTCCGTAGCAGCCCTCACTTTGCCCACTGCAACCAGTGGGCCAGAAGCAAGGAGCAGACAGGCCAGGAACCGGCATGGGCTCATCCCCTTCTGCTGCTAACAGGGATCATATGCTTTAGATTATTCCGTAACCAAGGAAGTGGTGCTGATTACTGACTCAGTGCCAAATATATGTTTACTAACTGTTCATCTCTGAGTATAACTGAATTAGGAAATATGTTTTTATTTGTGGTGTCATTTTATTATGTGCAGTAATTGGATTTCATACGATATGTCACCCAGGGGGTTATTTGTACATAAAAGGAGAGATGTTGAGCTCAATCTCTCTTATTGTGTATGTTAATGAAATTAAACCACAGCAAATAAATTGATATAATTTGCCAGCACACATAAATTTACATATCTGGGTTGCTGAAGAGCAGATCGTGCTAACATGTACAGTTAAAAAATGATCAAATACTACTTTTTTGGATGGCCTAGGAGGAAGTACAAGTAATTAAGCACAGCCTTGAATTACTTTTGAAATATTTTGCGAAAGCTGCTACATTGTATATAACGTAGTGGTATATTCCTTACAAAATTAAATTCAATTATCGCTTCCAGGGTTGTTGTCTCTTTGGAGCCCACACCAGTAGTTCAGGTTATTCGTATCGAAGCTATTACGGTGTATTCCTTCAGCAGCCATCTGTATCATGTGATAAGTTGATCCTTGGTTTTGCTTCTGTAACACAAGTGACAGTGTCAGTAAATTTGCTGGGAAAAATTCCCCGTGGCCATAGATTTGTTCAACCAAACAAATGGCCCTGCTTGAGGCAGCCAGCAGATGCTGTCATCTGCACAACATAACGATCTTTTTCTCTACTCTAACCCCCACTGATTGCAACTCTGAACATTTTAAATATATATAGTCTAGATATAATGTAGCTATATAATCCATCCACGTAAGCGCCAGCTGCGTGTGACTGTTAGTCCTTTTCTTCTGTTCTTCCCTTTTACTCCTGGTCCACACTTTTGCTTCACTGCACTCAGAATATGTCTATGCTACACACTGGCGGATGGTTATTTATTTATTTATTTTGCTAGTGATTTGCTGCCATTGAATAATTTACATAGCACATTATTGTAGTTTTGCAAAGGTCGAGTTTGGCTGGAGTTTTACATCAATGCCTGTGGCTTCTCTTTGCAACTACACAGGCTCTGTCCTGACCCAACTGCTGGAATTTTAAATATTAAATGAATAGCATGGCAAATCTTAAATGGCTGCAGTTCTAGAATAACGGCTGCCACTATTAGAAGTAAATAGAGGGGCCTGTTTATGCCTGCAGGTTTCTTTCCCTTTTTTTATAAACTTCTCTACCTGTACTGAATGTACCTAGCTCGCTGATTTTCCAAATATTAGTAAAACTTTGCAGCGGAAAAGAAACTCTTAATTTTGTTAGGTTTCTGTATTTTTTTTATCAACCCTGTTGGCAGTTGTTTCATAACAGAAATGAAACTGTAATTCACCTCTCGGTGACATAGATCTCCTGCCAATACAACATAAATTCCCCTTTCACTGTCCACAAAGGAAACGTGCTCCCCACACCCAGTGTGGCTGTGCCCTTGATTCATTGCATGTTGTGGCATACCCGTTGCGTGGATAGCCCAGATGGTTGCTCATTCCTCTCTGGCAACAGTAAGCCTTTGGGAAACAGCCTTAGCCGTTCCAAACTGGAAACTTATTTGCCAGCCAGTGCTTGTGTACAGCCTTTTTCCTATATGTATCTCACTCACTGGAGTCAAGCACTGAGATGAATGCATTTTAGTACACACAATAAAGTTGGTAGCTGTTAGTGATAGCATGCATTGGGATTTATATTTCAGTTTTACATTGTAAAACACAAGCAGTCAAATTCATATATAATATAAATTAAAGTGTGAGCTGGAAGTCAAATCTAAGAGTAACTAAATTATTGTAATAAATATTGATAAAGAGCTGAAAGAATTCATAGATTACACTAATTAAGCACATGATCCAAGAACCACTGAGTGGATGAAAGGTTTTATTGGATTAAGTTGACCTGGGATCAGCCTCTAAGAATATCTTGGATCAGAGGGAAAATGTAAAGATCTGCATATGTATCTCTATTTTCATACAGAAATCAAAGGAAATACCTCATGATATTTGGCTGCTTAGTCAAGAGAACAGTGTCAGAAAGGAAGGAAAGCCTTGTGCTGCCAGGGCTGCAGATGAATACATTTTATCTGAGAAGCTATGGTATGAAAATGCCAACTACTTGTTTAATTGTCAGCAACATTTGCCAAACTCCCTTCTGCATCGTCAGAAGTAGGAAAATGGATAGCAGAGATTAAGTATTCGTACAACTGGTGCTAATAACAACTGCCAGATCTACATGGAAGACTGTAGTATCCTTAATGGCTCAAATATGACTTTCTAAGACATTACTCGGGATTTCTACAGGTGCTAAACAAACCTGCCATTACGTCATAGTAATGTGGATGTGAGAAGGCATTGTATTGTACTGGAAGAGTACGTATATTTTCAACTGCACTAAGCAATGAAAAAAATGTTCATTAATAATTCCAGCTACAGGCATATTATAATTACCTGACATCTAGTTCTGACAGTCTTTGTCTTTTAGTAACTAGTACTATATTATATACACATTAAAAAATGGCATCAATTTTATGTTTGAGACTGATCTTTTACAGTAAAAAAAGCATTTCCTTTGCTGACAGCTTCACATAATAAAACCCTTACCCAGTTTGTTTTATGCACACATACAACTTAGGTATGGTTTTAACAAATAAAAAATTGCTTGATGAGGTAAGCTCCAGAAATGGAGTCACAAAAACCTTGGGTGCAGACACTTAAATGAGAGGGAATAGTTTGTACTACACCTCAGATCTTGGCTTTGCAACTTGAATCCATGTCAGATTAGCATATATGTTTCAACAGGTATTTAATTTCCTTGTTTGTGAGCTACAGGTAGGTTATCCAATTTAAAATACAAAAAAATAAAGTGTTAACAATATACAGTTTCATTAGTTCAACTGTGAAAGTGCGGCAAATGTACATATACTTTGGAAATCCAACAAGAAAATTAACTTTTCCTCATGGTCTTCTGATTCTCGTTGCTTCTGACAGTGGAAACATCAGAGAATAAACTTGTTCCAAAACGCCCAGCGCACATGTTTCCTGTCTTTGTAAGTGCTGAAATTGCCTAATTCTGAAAAATGCAGGGATACTGGGAAAAGACAGTGAAACAATGCATCTTTGCCCAAACTCCACAAATGTTTCCAGTTGGATTTTGCTAGAATATGGAAGAAATTCTCTTTATTATCACAAAAAATCTTTCCAGTAAATCTCCAAGGTTTTGATTAATTGAAAAGAAGAAGAGTTTATTATATGGACATTTAAATCTTTCTCAAATGATCACCTAAAGAATCACATCCAGTTGCTTAAAATAGAAATGCTTTTAAGCAAGACAGGACATAAGTACAGTGTAGTGAGTCACTGGCTTTTTACTGCCGCTAACAAGAAACAGAAAGCGCAAAAAGTCTTGTCCACTGGTTAGAAACATGCCATTAAACTTATCTTTTGGGGTTTTTTTCATTCTCAAATAAGGCTGGCATAGTGACAGGGAAAGTCACAACAGAGCATGTGCAGCAAATTTTACAGACAACTGAAAGCCTATCTTCTTCATCATATGTCTAAGCTATAAATACCTGGGGGCTTGTTATCAGTCTAGCCAATTATATATGATCCCATGCACAACCTTTTGTTTGGGGAGGGGGAGAGTGTGCATATTCATGCATATATATGTGCACATATACACAGAATATTGGATAGGAATGAAATTAAGAAATATTTTCTGTAATTGTTTCTATGTACAAATTCTCTGTTAACATGGACATCATCATTAATGATGGAGCACAGCCAAAATTCAAATAACAAAAATTTTGAAGTGTTGCAAGTAAGCACCTTTTATTTACCTTTAGTGAACAACATCTTGATTCTGTACAAAGGCACATTTGTGCAAAGAGCGAACCTAAGCTGTATGTGAAATTAGCCACAGTTTGTCCTCTAGTGATTACAATGAGCAAGTGTGTTTCAATGTTAGGAAAAAATCTCTATCCACCTCAAGCAAACTGCAGGCAACATCTGCAGCACTGCACTCTGTACTGCCAAGGGATACCTGAGACATGAACAGCAGTGATGTTAGACAAATGTTTCAGTAACAGCAGGCCAAGTGGTAGAACCAAGAGGCACAGGCTGTAAATTAAAACATTAAAAAGATGTACAGCAACAAAACACACTACTACATTGCTACATGTCTGTCCTGGTTTCAGCTGGGATAGAGTTAGTTTTCTTAGTATCTGGTATAGTGCTGTGTTTTGGATTTAGTGTGAGAATGATGTTTATAACATGCTGATGTTTTAGTTCTTGCTAAGTAGCGCTTATCTTAAGGACTTTTCAGTTTCCCATGCTCTGCCAGCAAGCAGGTGTCCAAGAAGCTGGGAGGGAGCATAGCCGGGGCAGCTGACCCAAACTAGCCGAAGGGATATTCCATACCATGGAACATCATGCCCGGTATATAAATGGGGGGGAGTTGGCCAGGAGGTGCAGATTGCAGCTCTGGCGTCGGTTATCGGGTGGTGAGCAATTGCATTGTGCATCATCTGTCTTTTCTCGGGTGTTATTTCTTTTTTTTTCTGTTATATTCATTTTCGTTACTATTATTATTATTATATGATTATTATTATTATTATTAGTTAGTAGTGCATTTTATTTTACTGCAGTTATTAAACTGTTCTTAACCAACGAGTTTTACTTCTGTTTTTCCCCTCCTCCCCACCCCACTGGGAGGGGGGAGGGGGAAGCGGCTGCGTGGTGCTTAGTTGCTGGCTGGGGTTAAACCACGACAATGTCAAATAGTATATATTCACACAGCTTGTATATACAGGATAATAGTATTGACATTGAATTGCTTCTTAAAGCATGAGATTATCATTAGGGTAAATGACTGCAAACACTTTTTAAGAGTTGGAGAAAGAAAGAATATTTTGAAGAGATACAATTACTGATATTAAAATTATTGAATTAAAAAGATACTGTATTTTTTCCTTCTCTGCTACCTTACTTCGTTTATAGTATGTGCCCTTTTAAAATGTAGAGCAGACAATACAATAAGAACATGTTTGTGTGCTTGCCACACTGTGTTAATTCTACAGGTTCATTTAGGACCTTGTGTGGCTTTGGCTATGCATCCATTAACTTCCAAAAGCATTCACATTCTTTAATGTGTTTTATTTCTCACCCTTTAACAAAACACTGACTGTCCAGTTCAGGTTAGTGTTCGAGTGCCTCACAACAATTTGTGCATTTTATCTTTACCACTGCTCTGCTAGGTAAGGAAATATCTTCACTTCATTGAAACAAGAGATAGTCTATGTTCCTTGTGAATACTCATAAAGGAAGCCTGTGCTAGACTCACCTCTAGCACCTAGGCACCTTTCAAAATGTGCAGAACAGAAGAGTAGTAAATTGTATTAGTGAGATATTGACTCATATTCTTACTCACGAGTCAGTCTAAATAAAATGTAGAGATACATTAAGCTTTCTGGTTGTAAACCAGACATAAGCTATGACAGGTATGTCTAGGGACCAAAGAGCAAGCAGCATGCTGCAATACAGAGAATATTAGAAATTCTTAGCTGTGGTCAGCCCTGACTCCATGTGTCATTATTACACAAAAATACATTATCATCGGACTGTCAAAATTCCAGCTGCTGGGAAATTGTTAAAGTAATCTAGTTTTGGTAGCATGGAGATCACACCTGGCTAATTAGAGCTTCTAACCCCAGAATTTATGGTCAGACATCATCAGACCTCTCTTCATATCTGTTATTCAGCTGAAAATGCTCTTTCATTAACTGACAGGGATTTGTTCTCTTAGTCAATTTTGTGCCTGATTAGGGCAGAAGAGGAGCTGACGTTAGCTCATTGTCACATGCATACAGGTCAGAGGCTGAAACATCAGAATGTGTGTGTCTTCTATAGCCAGACTGCCACTTGTGCTGGGCTTCAGACATGAGGAATTCACCACCCACTACAAATATGTTTTACCCACTACACTACACACACTGTAAGATGGAGAGAAATTTATATCAAGCCTATTTTTTTCTTCCCCATCTAGAATAATGTTCCATAATTTATTCCAGAGATATGAAAGTATTGAAAAAATTTTGGCACAAAATATGCTATCATTATTTACACACAGGGCTCTTGAAGAAAAATTTTAAATGAAGTAAAAGACAAAATGGAGGCACTGATTTATGACAAAGCTATTTCACACATTAAACTTGTAAAGCATTAGCATCAATGTGAAAGTAAAAGCAAGTAAGCTCTTAAAAGTGAGCCGAGTGTTTGATTTTTTTTCTGCCCGTCACGTATGATGAGAATAAAAAAATGGCAAAAGACATTTTTCTGTATCCTTTTTAATGGAATAGTTTCTTAATGCCAAAATATGAAGAAAGGAATCTGTTCGGTGCAAAGATTAGGATTTTACCTCCTATTTCAGGTTAGTATATAAGACACGCATATTACAAATACTTATTAAGAAATAATAAACAGTACATTTATCCTGAGCTATTCATCAAACAGAAGTGGGCGTCATTTGTCAGACAGCCCATCACCGGCTGCTGCTTGCACAGTCCTCTCTCCCTGCCAAACACAGCTTTTTAGGCAGCAACTCGGAAAATTTGCCCGCTAAACTGCTTCAGACTGCAGTCTTGGCTTTGACACCATCTTGCTTCTAGACCTCAAACCCAGCTCTTGATCCTACCTCCCCAATTGCAGATCAGCTCATCCAGCCTTGATCTACCCTGCCTATTTCTTGCCTTAGATTCTGTTGTTGTTGTATAAATCCTCCATTCATGACTTCAACCTGATCCCGGTCACACTCTTACCTATGTCTTTAGGCTTGGCATATACAGTCAGTCTGCTTTTTGATCCTCTCCTCAAATTCCAGGCAAATCCTTGTTCTTTCCTTGAACAAAGTATCTGCCGTCTTTTCTGGCTCCTAGCACAGGAGGTCATTACTATGGCATCTGGGTTTGGCCTACACACTGGTGATTTCTATGTCCTTAAAGACTTCCTTGAAACATCATGATTTAAATCGTGCATTTGTAAAAATCTTGGCTTTATTTTTCAATTGTATTAATATAAAAGGGAATTAAAATTACACTACAGATGCCATTTACAGTGACTCCAAATGATTTATCCCATGTATTTCTTTTACTACTAAAGCATTGCATTGTTTTCTTCCATGAGAGTCAAGCGAGCAGGTACAACGCAGGTTCCATCACTTAAACTTGGAGCTCTCTTTTTTGTGCATCAACACTACCAATACAGAGGCCAAATTTCACTATAATCAATATTTAGAAGTTCGTTTGGATATTTTTCGCAAATGTCGATGACTGGACAATCTTGGGATAAGTGGAAAATTTTCTGTTTCCAGAAAAGCCAGATGAGTTTAGGCTTGTAAGAATGACCTAGGCTGGGCTGCTTCCCTTCTGCCAAGAAGGAGGCAGGGTACTCTGTGACAAACTATGACATAACCAGAACCTAAGGTAAGAAAAACAAATTTTTCATTAGATATACGCTAGGAAAGGCAACATTTTAATCAATAATTTTCTTGTGAAGCTTTCTTCAATATGCATATGCTTAGATATCCTGTGGGCCACTGCAGTCAGGGGATCAAGAAATAACAGGCTACTTTGGGAACAGAAATTTCAAAGAGAAACACAGAATAACTGTAGAAGGATCTGCCCTTTTGTATAACAGTTTGTCAATTTATTTTATGTCTAGTCAGTGGGTGAATAATAAGGGGTGAAGATCAGAGATTTCAGAGCTTGTTTTCCACTACGTTGGAGATTGCACTCCACTGGAGATGTCCTTGAAGGTATAATGAACAAACAAACAAACACTGACAAATGCAAATGTAAATTGAGATGTAAGGAAGTAACAATTTCTTTGGTACTGTATACAAAAAAATATGGACATTTATGTATTTAGAATCCATTTGGTTAAACTGAGCAAGTCATACAACACATTCTCTCTCTTTCTTACCTCTTCTATAGCAGTACAAAGATGCAAATCCACTTAAACCCTTGAGTACTGTGGATAGCATACAATAAATACACAGGTGTGACACACTGTAAAATAAAGGTAAAAGTTGTACTATGACAAACAGGAGAGAGAATATCTGTGACTAAACTGTTTAAATATAATCAATTAGATGTTAATAATATTTTTGTTTGAAAGCAAAAACCAATAAAAAGAGAAGCAGAGTACAGCAGATGTGAGACCTGCAGACTGAAGAACCTCTCTACATTTTATAGGAGGTCTTCTTGCCTTGTAACCCAGACATTGGCTAGAAAGGTCAATAGCAAAAGGCTCTTCATCTCATACATAACGTATATTTCTTCATTACCTTATTTTATTTAATCTGTCAATAACTGAATACCCCTAATACCCGTAATACCGCTAATAGTACGATGATCTGGGATCTTAACTACTATTAAAGCTTGTCCACCTGTAACTGTTGTTATCACAGCTGTGACAAATGAAACAGAAAAGAAACAGCTCTCCTAATTGAAGAAAACATCTATTATATTTTGAAAAGGACATACTTATTAATTAATCTCAGGCTAATGGAGTCTGAACTTTTTTGCAAGAGGAAAATGGGATTTTCAACCAGGTGAATGAATATTGTTAACTGAAATGTACTGAATTCTGCTTACACAGACCCCCTGTGAGAATTACTATGGTCTGTAACTGTTTTTTCACCATCTTACGAAATTGCAAGAGAATAGGAATACACAGTTCTATTTCCAGGATGTTGATTTTCACTGAATCATAGAGTAAGGACATCTTTCTTGCTCTGTAATGTGGCACTGCTATATAATATCACACGACTGGAACAGTGTCTGTGCCCTCACATAGGTATAGGCATCCCCCATAATATTAGCAGATACACACCCATCAGAAAACAGGAAACACATGGCTTTTGCTCATATGGCAGATGCATTTCTGATTCTTGGATAAAGGAAGGGGCCAGATTAGATGGAGTTCCTACTTTGGTGGCTTTTACTGTCCTCCCACCACACCTGGAGGATGCTGCAGTGGGGACATCACACTTCCATCATCCCAGGCTGTGATGGGGTCTCCCATGTGTGAATTGCACATGGCATCCATGCCTTGAAACTTATGAGCCAAATGGAAGACAGCAAAGATACCAAAGAAAAGGCTGAACTTAAGAGGCAATTAGGTAATACATATGGTAACAAAGATTTTGGATACTGGCTCAAACTGCACATTACGGCTGTTGTCACAGTTATAAAATGACCTCCACCTTACAACCCTCCTTATCTAACAGTCTGGACTTGACAGGGAGTTATTTTCCTTAGAGCTATTTCTTTCACTTAAGGCTCTTGCTATTTCCTAATTGTGCTAAGGAGACAGGCCCCGCACTACGGGGTCCTGTAAACCCTTTCTTTGCTGAGACCTGTGAGCTGCTGCAAGTTGATTAAAGTGACTCAAGGACAAAATCTTCAAAATGGAGCAGTTTTATTTCTTTCCTCTTAGATTTGAAACAAGGATAGCAAAAATTAAAAACATTTAAGATCTGTGTGCTTGATCTTAGGTTTTCAATTTCTTTTACTAGCTTTGTCAATCTATCTAACTTCCCTCTCTGGCTGAAGAAACAGTTGTCCTGTTTACAACTTAGCCTGTTTCTGGCCACAGAATTTGTTGACACCTCTAGGTACAAGTGCAGATTCCTCAGCTCTCTTGCTTTAAAGATATCTAGAACACTTTAAAAATTTCAGCTTTGTTGTTTCATCTAACCCTTTCAGTCTAAAATGGTAGCAAGTCCCCTGTCATCAACCTGACTCACGCAGCACATTCATACAATGAATGTACCCTCATCCTAGCATTTCCCACTTCATCACTCTAGTCTAGTACCAAGCGCTTTGCTTTAATACCTTTAAATAGGAGTGAATAAGAATCCTCTTGAGCTTTGCATGAAGATTCAAGGTGGCTGATATTCAGTATAAAATGTTTTGTCCTTTTCTAATTGAAATTCTAAGAAATTTGATTGTTACACTCCGGGAAACGTTCGTGTTCCCACAGACTTAGAATACCTGTTTTATTAAACACATCCCTAATACATACATGCTACTAGTACTTTTTAATTTTCAAAATTCACATGACTTATCTCAGGACTAACATCCCTTCTCCTCTGGAAATTTTTTATCACTAAGTAAAAATCATATTTTTTCATCTGGAAGGCAGTTTTACCGAGGGTGAAGATTTGCTACTTCTAAATGACAGCGATAAACTGTTCATACAAAACCAGAAGCAGCGTGTCTTAGAATTTCGTTTTAAGTAAATAGAACTTACATCCCCATAGTGAGACAAATAAGCTTTTTGCTTTATTGCCTTTTGACAAAGCTATAGATGCAAACAGGCATTTGCTGAGGCAGCAGAAAATGTCACAATTTAGTTCTGACATATTATATTGCATTTGGTGCAACACATACAAGATGTAATATTGCTTTCTCATATTAAATATACACTGTAATTTTAACTAAAATGTTCAAATGAGTCCTGTCATGCCTGAGCAAACGTTAGAAATCATAGTGACTTGCTAAATTTGTGTTATATTGTCACATACTTGTGTTATGCTTCTTTCACATTGGCAGTTATTATCATGACTTGAACTCTAAACATAACCTTTCACTTAATAAATTCTTGTCCTCTTGCCAGACCTAACTAGTAATATCAGTGTCTACTGCTCAAGACCACAACCAAATGAGGAACTTTCAGCTCATAAGTTCGGTAAGGTATTAGTCCAAAAATGGCAATAAGGAACAATTTTAATACAAGTAATTTGGTGGACTGGCCAAATGGAAAAAACAGGAGATCTGTAGGTGCTTATATGTGTTTTGATGGGGAAATATGAATTGAAGTGTTCCTAAGATTCAAAACTAGAGGCACAAATAATTTGACCACAACCAATAAAAGATGAAAATTTGCCTCTCCTGAATTTGTTGGAGAAGTATTTTCTATCATCCTGTTACCCTGATGGTGGATCCAGTGCTGGTGTACATGTAGAAAAGGATATGAATGTTGTAGCCAGTCAGTGGATAGCATAACCATTTATCTTCTCCTGTGCTCCTTGGGTCTTTTGCTATGAGACTGACGCAACCAAGCATAAGATAAGAGTGGAAACAGACAAGAAGCTTTTGCTACTAGGGCCCCCACGCCCTACAGTCTTCAAGGAGTTTCTACATCATGGGAAGAAGGCAGAGATCTCTATCCCTTTTCATTTTTTCTTCAAGCCTCTTCCAGGTTTATACATCGTTATAAAGTTAAGTGTTTTGTGAGTTACTGTACTTCCTCTGACGTAGGCAGGAGTATTGTGTTCTGTGTACTTTTAATAAACTTTTACTAATTAAAATGGAAAATATTTCTGTCATTTAAAGATACATTATTTCCAGTTTTCACCTGGTTGCCAGCTTTCTGAATGTCTAGATTTGTTGTTATTCTCAAAGCAATTGCTTCTAGTGTCAGGTGATTGTGCAAGTCTTATTTTACATTTTCTGTGAATTTCTAACCTTCTTAATTATGGACAGAAGTTTAAAATGTGTCAAAATCTACACCTAAATAGTCAGAAACTCAAAAAACCCAGAAATAATTGAAAAACGTACTTACTTTTAAATATTATTAGTTGTAAACAAAATTTATAATTTACTCAGGAAGTCATGAAATAGCAAGTGTTCATACTGCTGCATCTTATTTACTGTCAATAATGCTGTCAATTTACTTATTTCAAACCTCCTAGGAAATAAAAATGGCTGTTGGTCAGCTTTAATTTCCTTTCTAGTTAGCTTGATTTCCATTGTATAAGGCCACATTCAGAATGATGCTGTTTCTGAGTGAGCACAACTAAGTTTATGATAATCTATCTATATATCTATCTATCTGCATATATGCACACATACATATATAAGCAAGCACATTCTTTTAACAAGCAGTGAAAAATCCATTAATTTTAATTGTATGAATTAAAAAACTTTTAATGTATTCTTTTCCTACTCCAGAATGGCAGCGTACAGAGACTATTTTCTATATGCAAATACTGTAAAAAATTAATATTAGTCAGGGTTTTTTTTCATAACAGACTTACCAAACTACTGCAATTTTCTTAAACTAAGAAAAGACATTAATTATATACTATGAAATTAGAGTGGATTTTTGAGTAACTTGGGAAAAACTCATAAGATTTTTAAAGGTTTGATAATTACTAAACACTGGAGTACTTTCCTGTCAATCTTCACAGAAAAGTATGTTGCATCTAACGAGAGACCAGGCCAGTAAAAATGGTGAAGTAGTCCTGTCTTGAAGTGAAAAGTCTTGTTAAATGGAGAAAATACTAACTCTTCTTGCCTGCCTTCACTATTGCTACCAAAGGCACAGTGTCATTATTGCATGCAGGGCTGAAAGCTTTGCTATGAATGAGAAAAGTACATATGATACTTCATGTATGCATCTCTAAGAAAGGAGAGATGCCGAAGGTCCTTGCTCACTCATTTGTATTGCAGGAAGATTTATATGACTGAATTATTATATTGCTAGTGGAGATAATGGTTGTAAATCTTATCTTTTCCACTCCCCTTTTCTTCTTCATGTATGGCCCTCACTGTCATCCATGTGAAACCATGCTTGTTTGTAATGGAAGTGTTTAGGATTGATACACTAATTACCCTTTATGAATTATAATGAAAATGATGCTGAAATTCTCATGTCTCTTCAATACAGATTGTCATCAGGAGCTAACATCACAGATGTAAGGGTCACTCTCATCCTTTACAGGTTGCATCAGGCTGCCCTTCCTAGCTAGTGCACCTCCACGCGCAGAAAAAATTATGCATTGAGGCTCTTTTATCAGGTATGAATATTAAACAATCTTTTTTTTCTTTCTTGGCAGTATCAGTTGATTATCAAATGCTGTTAATTGTTCAGCTGATAAGTGTTGGAAATGGTGTTTGTCACATTGGTTAAGAATGGTAGTGAAGTTCTTACAGGAACCCTGACATTTACTTTTAAAGACAACATACTTTTCTCACTCACATAGTAGCAAAGCGCTATTGTGAGAAACCTACTGCAGTAATGTAGCAATGTGCATGCATTATTTAGGAAGCTTGATTAGGTTCTGCATTCTGACTTCTATTTTCCAACCCATGCAGTTATTTCAATCAGCTTTTTGGGATGAATCGGACAAAGATAATTTGAGAAGGGCTATCGCTGATGATCAAGGATAAGCCATAAACCACAGTATTAATCTACCATAATGAATATTATGTAACATTGCCTGTGAAGGTTAGGGTTCTTCTTTTCTTCATTAAATTTCAGCAAACTATCCATATTTTAGGAAATGTAGAGCTGGCAGGACTATATTTTTAAGGATTTAAGTGCTACATTGCCATCCCTCTGGCCCACTGCATAGACTGATTGGAACTAATACATTCCTATTTGGAAAATAATGTTTAACATTATCAATACTATTTTAATCTCACATTTATCATATGTGAAAGATCTTTTTGCATGGTTTTGTTTGTTTAGGGGTTTTTGAAGTAGTTATAAGCTTCTTTCTTTACAGAAAAGCTGACCTTTTTTCATTTCATTGACTACCTGAAAGAATAAAGAATTATGTTGACCAAAAATTATATTGGCAGGTGCAAGGGAGCAGACAACAGAAAAACACTAGGTGGATCCAAAGCTGGGGCATGCGATGTACTTAAGGAACTTCAGCATTTCACATCATACAGTCTATCTGGAATACTGATAATATTCAGCTAGAAATAAACATATGCCCTGCAATGGGCTTTTAACTCTTAATCATTGAAGTGGTAGAAGAGGTACAGATGAGAATGAGAATTTCTTAGTACTCTTTATATCCGTTCTTCCCGACAAACTCTGAGTGTTTAGGGTAAACACTGACATCCATATATGCTGACATTTGTCAATGTGCTAAACAGGCTCCAAAAGACTGAAGATACTTAGATTCTATTGGTGTAAAATAGCATTCACAGTATACATTTGTCTGCTTGCTTTCCCTGTCTCCCATCTGAACACTTGTAAATATTCCACTTGTACATCCTGTTAAAATAGGAAGGTTTACTTTTTTTTGTTTCTGAACCATAAAGGTTCTTAAGCAAATTGTTTGCCTTTTGATGCAACAAAAATTGCATCAAAGAAACTTTTTCTGGAGGAAGGATAATCCCAAACCTGCCTGCAAGCATTTAATCTCTCTTCCAGTTTGGGTTCCGTAACATCTATGGTAAATGATTTATTTCGATATGGTATTCTGTGATCAGAAAGCCAAAACATGCTGGAAGACAAACCTGTCTGATGACTTATCAGATTCCAAATAAAGAGGAATCAAAGCAGCCAGCAGAATCATAACAGATGTCCTGCTTCCCTGTGAGAAATACAGGAATAGGATCAATGACAAAACTGATGGGAAAATGAATGAGGTACTATTTGTGTCACATTAACAATGCAAAGTGTTCCCATAATTTTTCTCTGTGTGCAAATCACCTCACGTTTGGGTTCTGTTTTGTTTCTTTCATCTTCGGACTGAAAAACAAAATCCCTTTCTAAACGCTTAGAAGGTGATTTAAGGTAGTTTAGCATTTTAAAGAAGTTCTCCATTTTATGTATATCATTTATTCAAATCTTAGGTCCCATTAGGAATCTAAAGTTACCAGAATGTGAAGGCTACAAAATATTACTCATAATTTTTACTTTTAATCTATACTTATTGCACATATATATGATAAAACAACTGATGGACCCAAACTGAACAGATTCCCTGAAAACATCTTCAGCTATTTGAACCTACCTAGTTACTTTCATATATGACACAACTTCAGACTCTCTGGTATATGTATTGTTATTTTGGGCACTGAATCCTTGACACTGAATTTGCTGAATTGGGGGGGGGCAAATTCTAACAGTAGGACTCAGATTTTTCAGAAAGTGATCCCTAATGTTACATGTATAATTCTTCAGTATTCCTACATGGAAGTGGTCTTTTTCTCAGAGATGAAGGTATAGCATCCATTAATATGCGGGAACTAAACTCCTCTGAAAATTATGCTGCTTTATTCAGATGCTTAAATAAAGATTTATGCTTTTAATGTTAGGCATGTATGTTGGAAAATGTAAAGCACCTCATTTACAAAAAGCATCACCACAACAGGCTTTAATTGGCTATCAGCATCAGCTCAAGGATACAGGATTGAATGCTTGTTCTTAGTGACAGTTAATCTGCTTCCCCAAATGAAAAATGAAGACTTTTTGGATACTGGCAGAAGGAGCTTGCTACTTCATTCTGCCTGTAATCCTTTTGCAGAGGTCCTTGCATTAAATGAAATTTTGTAATATTAATTTCAAAAAAGACAATTAAAATGTTTATTCAGTGGCAAAACCAGACTTTAATCCTTCAGTACAACCTTTGATCCAAGAAGAAACTTTCAAACTTTAAATCCTTAGTTTTGGAAATCTTTTACCAAGACTAACTCCAATTTAATTTCATTCATCACCATAAGACTGATGAAATCAATGATAAATCAGGCTCACTATTCAGAACTTGTTTATTTGCTTGTCACTTCTGTTTTTTCTCTTTGATTCCCTTCTCTATTTTTGCTTTCTCCTATTCCAACAGTTTAGGTAGAGAATAGCTACTACACTAATGTTTACGTTGAACACAGCAGTCAGTGCACTCAGTTGGAGAGCTGCATGATGAAGAGCTGGGAATGTTATCCCCTCCATACCAAGCTATTCACAGACCAGAAAAAGGCAATCAAAATTAATGTGTTTTTAGTGCTCAATGTATTGAAAATATTGCTGCATCATCATATAGTCCTCAAAACTGACCAAGCTGACAAGCTGTTGCATAGAATGCTTTACATTCAGTTGAGTGTCTTCTTATAGGATTTCTAATATTTTTAAAGAATTGCTGATCAGCAAAGTGTCTTGAAACATTGATACCTCATTAATGATCTTGTTATTAAACTAATCCAAATGCATGCTTCGCGGTACCTTTGAAGGAAAGGGAGATTTTTATCTAGGAAAGCAAAGAGAAATTAAAAACGTGTTTTATGTGTAATAGATACATTTGTTGGCTTGTAGCTCAAATATTTTGCTTGTAATAATGTGTCTTGGTAGCTGTAAATAGCAGGAATTTTCTCATGGAAGGTCTTAACCACCTAAAATGTTTCACTGTTTCATTGATCTCACACTATTAGGAACAGTAAACCCTCTCTGACCTGAAGGTCAGTGTAGGAATAGCGATCTAATGACTTCTCTAGAGCTGATAAACATTTTGCAAACAGGTAGCCGGATTGCTCCTTTTGGGAATAAATAGTTCCAAAAGGAAAGTTATAATTATGGAGATGTAAAAAGGTCAAATTTTCTGCAATTCTTCCTGACTAGCCAAATATGTGCTGCTGATGCTAATAAAATTTTTCTACCCTGTAAAAGAAGCTATATTGCAATTTTTTAACTACATGAAATATATATAACAGGAAGAAATTTTCTTCAAATCCACCTGAAATAAATTTACAACTATGATCCAAGACTATTTAGTAAATGTACTTTTTATTGTTTTCACGTCTCTCATTTTCATAAGCTGCCATATTGGTTTGTCTAAAAGCCTCCTCAACAGGCTACTAAAATTTCAGTAGCTACAAAAAAAAACCCAGGATAAAACTTCCTTTTAAGTTCAAACTTCATTTCACATAAAGCTTCTCCATTCTTACTCAGCAAATATCATGTCTCCTAGACTTACAGGAATGTTTGTTTACCTTCATAGAACAGCTTCAGGTGTTATTTTCCATCATTTTTGTATGAATAGTTTTCTCCTTACAAAGAATATTTTTCATTTGGAAAATATTGTTTAATTTTGAGCAGAGAAACAAGCCTGAATTTTATTGGAGGTTAGAACAGCTGATCTGGCCTTCTAACCAAAAACATGGTTCCAACAACCAGAGGAAAAAAGTCATGTGGATAGATTTGTACACAGTGGAGAATTTTCTGACAAATCAGTGGTAGTTAGAAGTTTTGGTATGTCACAGAACTTCAAATAAATACCCATTAAAGATTAAACACATTTTTGAATGTTAGTATTATCTATCCTCTTTCTTCATGTAGGAGATAGCTGCAGTTATAAAACCTTTTTTATGTTACAGGATGTAGCACACCATTGATTTTCAGACCCATAGTGAGTTTGTGGATTCAGCAATGAGAAAAATCATCATTTGACTTGTAAAAGAGTACCAATTGATCAAGGAATTATTGAAAGTAATAAATAGAGAATTCCACGATTTCATATTGGAAGATACACACTTAATGTTAGATCTGTTTCTTTTGATTCTGGTGATATATCTGCCATTTAATTCTTAATTTCTTTGCCAAGATTTGAATATTTGTAGTTCCTTAAACAATGTTTTTGCAAAATAAGTGTTTCCCTGGCTACCATAATAATTTCCTAACCTCTTAAATCTCTTTGGTACTGCTGGATATCAAGAATTAAAAAAAATCTAGGTGCAATATTTGAGCAGACAACTTTTATGTATGCTCTACTTAAATTCAGTGTGTAAAGAAAAGAGAGGAAAGGTTTCTAATGGTTTTGGATGATCCCACAAAGCCATATGTCACAGTGGTCCTCCTTTCCTTTGCAGTACTCTGTTTCATATTGTGTACACACACATATTCTAGAAATGGTTTCTCCATTTGTGACACTTTTAAATATTTAAGAACTTGTATTACTTAGCTGCACTGCAGCTAAACTGTATGAGCAGCAGAACAGTAGAAATCGGTTCTCGCTTTGTGCTTCATTTCCCTAATCCTCCCAGTGCCGCTGAAATAGTTTCAGTATTCATGTTTCAAAATTGCATGTAAGTTGGCTTCATAAAGCAATGCCCACTGTAATTTAGTGCATTGCATTGCACACTGCGTCTCTAGTTAAAGGATACAACACAACCAAATAATTTTTCATTGCTGCTCACATGGAAAAATGTGTCTCAACTTATCACAGCCGAAGACCCATTTTGTCTTCTCCCCTGCAGCCATCCCCTTTCCAGCAGTGTCATCAGTGCACATGGCCCTGCCACAGCACGTAATTATCTGTACAGGCTGCAAAGATCCAGCTGTGAAAGGTATTCTGCTACAGGTAACATGTGGCTCTGCAGAGGGTCCCACCTGCCATGGCTTCAGCAACTGCAGACTGTCACATGAAAGGCTTCCAAATGGCTCAGTGGCTTTGAGACAGCATCCCCCTTTCTTATGTTGTCTCATCCTGCTTTCTGTTTTCATACAGCTTTGATTCAAAGTACTCTATATTCTCTGTCACGATCCATACAGCAACAGTAAAGCAGGCACTTAGAAAATGGTACCTATATTTATTGTGAATGAAGATTAAATTGCTCAAAACTCTGCCTTAAAATCTACTCATACTTTCTCTTTCACTATTACATTTCACTCCTTTTATTTTTGACAAAAACAATTTCAGGTGCCTATTCAGAAGGAAATGTAATGACCTCTTCACCTGTGAGATAATAGGGCAAACAATCTTGTGAATGGAAGATAGTTTGCAACTTTCGCCTGTGTTCGTATGTGGGGACAAAGACTAGAAGAGGTGCCTAAGTTTACCTGGACCTCCTAATTACTGTGAAAAATAGAAGTTTCCAGCTGGAAATGTGCATTGGTCAGTGCAGCCAATTTTCTCTTGTTCAGTTCTTGTTCACACTAAAGAGCCAGGCCATGGCACTGGCACGTCAGGAGTACTAGTGAGGGACAGTTTGTTCTTCCTTTCCCTTCCAAAACATTATTCATGTCTTCTTTCAAGGCTCTTTATGGTTGATTTTCACATGTGTGAGGTATTTATTGTACTTTCTCATCAGTAGCCAATCTCATAAATGACATAACGAATAATTATGAATAATGACTCTCCATCCTCGCTATCCTTTTCCAGTACTGAAGCAGAGTTTGTTTGTTATGGAAGCTAGGCTGCACGGTTTTCTATGCCCAGCTTATATTACTGAAGAAAGTAAACTGGACTACATCGACCATCTGAAACGCAAACTGGCCAGCATTCAAAGCCATCCTTCATTCCTTGTCAGAGCCAGAGACCCGCAAGGCAAAGACAAGGGACTCAGAGAGCATTTCTGGCTCTAAGGATTCCTCAGAGCTTTCATTTCTCTCTTTCTCTCTTTACTTTTTCCCTTCTTTTTGTTGTATTTTTTGTTTGTTTGTTTGCATTTGCTGTTTAGCACATTCACAAAAGGTTGTCTTCTTGTTTCCCACCATGCTAACTGAGGTACAGCTTGATTTCCTGTGGAAATATTCTCTCAGGAGACAGAACAATTCTACCTGTTTAAAATATTTTTAGCCCTTTTTATCTGTAATGTTTTATTATTTGGAGTTGAACTGACTTACGCTGAGACAGAAATTGGCCTAGTATCTTTCAAGGTACATAACTAGGTTTAGTATTTTTCAAAATTCTGTGTGCACTTTAAAGATGTCACATCATAACGTGCAAATGAAACAGAATAAGCTGTATTAATGCAGCTTTATTTTTAATAGGGAATAATTTTTAATGTTTTTATTGAAGGGAGCAATGGCAGGACACTAAAATTACAGGGCAGCAATATTATGTAATTTCTGCCTGTAGTTGCTTGACCATTTAATATCTTATTTATAAACAGTAGAGGTTGAATTGTAAATGTCATCAAATTACAGGTTTAATAAAACAATTATTTAGATCCCCACTGGACAGATATATTTTTTTCAAAGTAAAAATAATCCTCTTGGAAAGCTTAGCACACCTGGTTAGAAAGAAAGAGGTAAAAGGCTTCTGAAACAGACTTCTTTTCTTCCCACTTTATCCAGTGACCCAGGCCAATAAAGTACCTCTCCAAACCCATTTGCAGTATGCTTCTCCTCATCTATAAAAATTAAAGCACACCAAGTTACATACTGTTTCCCTACGCAGATCTCAGACTAATAGAGCTTAGCTGAGATCTCTGTTGGAGGTCAAGTCTCTCCTCGATGTGGGGAGCAGCAGGTGTCTCCGCCCCTGCAGAGAAAAAAGAAAGAAAGAGGAAGCGGAAGCGGAAGCGGAAGAGGAAGAGGAAGGGGGGGGGAGGGGAGAGAGAGAGAGCAAGCATGCAAGGCAGAACAGGGGTCCCCTCACTGGCAATACTGTGTGCAAAGCAGTGATGGAGCCAGCAGATCTAGGGCTGTGCAGATCAAATGGCTTGAGAACATTCTTGTGAGTCCTGACCAGGAGTAAAAGACTCAGAAAAATGAACCAGAAAATCCCTGGAAATGCATTCCCCTGTCACACTTGGCATTGTGCATGCCAGGGAGGAATCTGAGATTTTGAGAGAAGTGTGTTTATTCAGATGGTGCAGATATGGTCAATAAATCTTTTTGTCTTAGACATCTCTATAAGGAATTTTGATTTCTGCAGCCCCAGGATACAGGGATATATATGCAAGCTAAACCATCAATATGCAAGCAGTGCAGCTCTACTCCATAAGCTTTAGTATAGCCCTTGGCTATACCACCAGCTGCTGCCACAGTAATCCTTCCTACACAGCTACTTTTTCCCATGGCTATGGATGTTATTGGACTATTGTTCATATCAGTATCTAATCCAGGCAGTTTTTCAGCTTACACACTGATGCTGAGAGAACTGCCCTGCAAAGCATAACACATAGCACACTCAGAGACACTTACAAATCTTTTTAATGCTCATCTATGCAGTATCTCGGAACCTTTAATTTAAAAGGCTCAGCTACATGTATAATGGAAAGTAGTATTCACCAAACAGTTGTGGACGTTATGTTCCTACCATGCTGCAACAAATCGATATGCAGGATTGCTTTCTCTGAGCTGAATCTCTTGCTCCTTCCCCTGCTTAGCTCTTCAGGGCTTACAATAGCATTAATTCTTATTCTTGGCTGGCCAGTCACCTGTTGTGATAACTACCCTACCTATCTCCTTACTATCACCTTCCAACTTGACTGCTCCTTCCCCTTTGCTTTTCACCTCCACTGTCTTTAGCTTTTTCAGCTTCAGCCTGTGTAGTAATCTTTCCTGGATTTAAAAGGGCTGAATAGCAAGTAGAAGAACCCAGCATTACTCACAATACTATGTATGAAATGAAGCTCTATCAAATCATATACAGCATCAAAATTATGCTTTGTGTTAGTTTCATCAGGTTTATCAGAGAGAAAGCCAGGAAAGGAAAGAAGAAGATGAAGGGATACAGGCAATTATAAGCAGTTGTTTTCTGGAATGAGTGTAGAACAGATTGTCTTCGGGCACTGCAAGATGAAAATAATGTATAAAAAGACCTGAAACAAAACAGCCTACAAATGAAGCAAAATGTAATGGAACATGGCAAGTTAGTAAATACAAACGAAATATTAAAACTTGGCAAAAAATATGAATAGATTTTAATGAGTGTTATAGAACAACCAGAAACAAATCCTGTTTGGTTTTAAAATGAGAAATACATGGTCATGGTGCAGGCTTATATCTTGCTGTGTATCAATTTCCTTCTAGGTCGTTATTTCTCTGTTCCCTCTGCCCCTGTTCCAATAACTTTTACACCCATTAGCAAATGTTGAACAAATTTGATATAGCAATAATGTTCCCCAAAGATAAGTTAGTCATATGTGTTTCCTGAAATAGATCTATAGATACAAATTGGATACTTTGATTTCCTCATGTAAATGCTTCAGATGATACAAAAAAGTTGCAGTGCAAATTCATACAGTATTAAGCACTGGAGAGTACACAGAGGAGAGAGGGAGAGAATTTGTAAATACTGTAATTATGGAAGAAGCTTCAGCAGGGTCTACCAAGCAACTGCAAGGCACACTTGAATGAAATCGGAATTGATTAGCAAATTCCACGATGAGATAAAATTGTCAAAAAGAGTAGAAAGAGATGAAGGGAACCGTTGCATCAGTGGAAATAAGGTGAGATGATAACAGGATTCTTAATGATCAACCATGAGGGAAAAAAAAATTCAGAACTGAAGATATAAGAACAGAGCAGTAAAAAGAAAGATTAGGACAGTAGTACTGCACACCAGGCAGCTAAATCTTGGACATAGCTGTTGACCCAACTAAATGTGTCCTGCTTTTGTGATCTAACAGGCATCTTTCATAATATCATTATAGAGTCTTGGAGTGACATTTAAATTACATCAAACCCCAGAAAAACAGTTTTAAGGATTTTATAAATATTTTTGACCATTATTAATTCACAAAAAAAAAAAACCAAAAACATTTTTAGGTAAGACATTTATTTTATTAATTGGCAGGTTTCTAAAGCACAGAGCCACTATTTCATGTAGAAAATGGCATCCCCTTCTCTTGGTACAGCTGAAGAGAAACTTCAAATGCATGTGAGCAGAGTATAGTCAGCCTAAAACGATACACTGAGAGAGAAAGACAGCGAGGAAACAAGACTGCTCTTTGATTTACAAATGCTTCTCAGCAATGAATTCATTTCAGGAACAGAAGGCAATCTCTTCTGGAGAAACAAATAAGCAAAAAGCAAAACAGAATAAAGAGCCAGAATGTAAACTAAACACTTGGCTGGCTCAGAGCCTCCAATTTGACGTCTTGGGTTATAAATAATCGAGGGCACTTGTATTATCCATGTTGTAGAGCACCAGTATTCATGAATACTTAAAAATTCTCCGACAACTGGTAACGTTTCATCAACCAGAAAGTACAAAAGGCAAATTAGTGTTGTTTTTTCATCGCCCTTTGTAGGCAAAAAGATCAAAGAAGAGATTTTCATACTGGCAAAAACCTTGTCAGTCTTTTTCTCTGCTTATACATAAAGATGTGTTTCTGCAATATGACAATGAAGGCTGGCAGATGTTAAAAGGAAAGTCACCCCCTACAGAAATTGAGCAACTTCAGGATATGAAGTCTCTTCTGAGTATTTTATAAAAGGATTTACTCTTATTTCATGTTTATTTAATTATTTTATACCAAGAACTGGACAAGTCAATTTTTTGTGAATCTTGCTTCTGGCATATTTGAATTTTCCTTTTTAACTGAAGAACATGAAATCACTAGCTGTCTCACAGAACATAACTTCCCAGAATTATATATGTAATGTTTAACATAATTACATTACTAATTTAAAGACAATATCCAGTTTAGTAAACTTGCAATAGTATTGCAATATTGTATTATATTACATGCTCTATATACTATTACATACTATTACATTACATGCTAAAATTTAAAATATACGTTTTTCAACAGTATAGATTCCCTTGATGTGACAAAGATCTGTGTGTAGTATTTCAGAGAAGCCCTTTGTCGCTGAAACTGTAGAGCAATGTCAGCAGAGTCTGAGAATTTTCCTTTTACCCTTAAATGTCCATCGTTGCACAAAATCATATCTTAAAACTGCAGTTCTGCATATGATTGTACTGCCTATGCAAAGTACTACACAATATGATTTCTATCCTAAACAAATTATGTGCACACATTTCTTTAACTCAGATTTTCAGAATTATATTTTAATGATTATTCTGAAGACAAGGGGGAAATTTAAAATCGTACCAACTGTGCATTTTCCTTTGTTCTATAATCATTTCCTCTCCTGCCAGTCTATGCACTTTCCTCAGACGCTCTCTCAAAATATGCACATACCAATGCATTCATGCCTGAAAGAATCAAATAGAAAGAATGACCTTCACTTTTCTTTTGTAACAGTCCAGAGGTGAACATAGCTCAGAAGTGATACTTGTCTCCAGCCTGGTTTGGGGCCATGGCTCTGGCTAAGAGCAACTTTCCTTACAGCCATTTATATGGGATACTTGTATACTGTGGGCTGGATGTGACTAGCCTGGGGTGCCATGAGCATGCCCTCAGGTCTACAGCTTGCCTGAGCCTGCTGCATCAGGATCCAGGTAGACCGCATGGTCTTGGCAGCGAGAGCTGGCGGCTTTTGCACTTGTGTCACTCTCCAAAACTGAAGCTGCTCTTGGCCTGAAACAGTACTGTGGCAGGAACTATGAGCAACACTTTGAACAGTTGCTTACTGAAAGTGGAGGCAGACCGTACTATAAAACAGGATTAGATGCTGCATTAGGGTTTTCATGAAAGCAGTCAGATGGGTATCCACTCCACCTTGTATTTAACATTCACCTGATGAGTTTAATCAAGACTATAGCCTCTCTTTGTGCAGCAAATTGGCTCTGGTTAGCCTTTCCTTTCATGTCTCTTATGAAAAAAGGGCATTACAATGAAAATTCAGTTTTATAAGGACTGTAATTCTAAAGGTATACAATGTCCTCAAAGCCCAGTGAAGGGTGCAGTGCTAAAAATAAAAATGGCTACAGATAGAAATTGCTTTTCAGATTTCAGCCATTTTAAGATTATTCACTGCCTGTGATATGCGGCTACTTCGGAGTAATTTGCAAGATAATTCTATGCCACATAATGTATTCAGAAATGTTTTTTCTTTGATTTTGGAAAGGGGAATTGAAGAATGGTCCCCATTTTCCCCCAGCTGAAATTACCGACAGGATTTAAGGTAGATGGAAAGCTGGGGAGAAGTTAGCAAAATTAACCCCCATCTTTTTGCAAAACAAAATGCTTGGAAGACATTTAATGTAAAAAACAGGCAGAGACTACCTTTCTCTCTCATTAAAGACTGTTTTGACGTATTCTTAGTGGTAAAATTTAATATATCAAAGTTTATTAGTTTTAGCGTCTGACATTTTAGTAACCCATGTATAATTATGCTAGAATGCATACTTAAAACACTAATTTTACAGAACAGGAGCTTCCATTAAAAAAAAAAAAGAAGTCTTCTCTGGGTCTGCTGTGGTGTAAGGAGGTGATATTTTTGAAAATAAGCTACTCAAGAAATCAGATCTAAATGGAAAAATCTGGCATGACACCAGGGAATTTGCTATACAGCAATTGTAAAAACCGTTAAGATTCTCTGATGCATCTGAAATATTTGGCAAAATGTATGCCAATGTTTAAGGTTACAGCACATCAGTCTGAAGATATGTGAGATTCTTTTCCTTGGAGAAGACACAATATTCAGTAGACCACATTTCAGAAGAAATCTAGATTGGAGGTAAAGCACTAGGATCAGAGCCACAGATTGTTTATCTGACTCTGCCACAGGCTTGCAGCATAACCTTCAGGAAGTCTGAAAGTTTTGATCCAAAATTTCTTAAAGCGCATCCATTTCCTGACCTGTTCCCTTAGCCCCAGATTTCCTTAACGGAAGCCAACAATGGAGACTGTAGTCCTTTTGTCCTGCTGCTGTACAAGAAATATTTCCCTGTGGTTTTTATGTGTTTCCTGAAAAAAATTCTAAATAATTTTTCATTTATTTTTTAAAATATATGGATCTCACTTATACTCAGGGAAAAGTTCTATTCATGTGCTATGTGTTCATTTTAAATAAGAGAATGAAAATTGTTCTTCACTCAAGTAGAATGAAAAAATAAATTCTTTATGGCCAGGGTAACTGGCTAGATAGAGTGTATAACAAATTCAATTATCTCATCATAGCTTTTACAATGTTTTTTGTCATTTTAACCTTTTTTCCACCAGAATATTCCATTTCCTGCCAATGTACCGACACAGTCCTAGAGGGCTTTACAGTCTTTGAGATTTATTGATTTAAAATATTTTTATTTTCTTGTATTTTCTTACTATTTCTACCTAAATGTAGCTATTTTACTAGGAAGGGCTTAGCAAGCCCTATATGTTTTCCTTAACTGAAGATCAAACCCAATGTGGCTGGTGAAGAACCACGTGTTTATGTTGTCTGGGTCATACTTATCCTTTTACTTAAGGAATATTAATTCAGGTGATTAATTCAAGGAAAAAAAACACCTGTGGCTTAGTAAGAACAAATAAATAAACAACTGGCACTTGGCTTCCTGGTTTGCTTTGGCTTTCAACTGAAGAAAAGACTTTTTGGTTTCCCTTTTGTCAGTGGAATACTGTTGAAGAGCAAGCAGATGCCCCTTAAGGCTTGGGATATGCTTCAGAACAGTTCTTTGGTGTTTTCAGCTGCTTTAATTTTTGTTTACACAAATGGAGACTCTTGAAAAGGCTTTATTTTCAAAACACATTTTCTCAGTAATTTTATTAAAACTCAGTTCAAAGGAATAGTCTACAGTTGGACCTCCAGAAATGAGGCACCTACTACTTACAATCAGTTTGGAAGCTCTTGTCCAGGAAACTAGTATCCATTTTCATTAATATCTCACTAATCTCAGAAAAATAACAAACTTCCCACTTTAATAAAATACTGTAACATTTTGAAAAAGAATGAAGAATAAATCTGTTCCAAATATTACTGTTGTTTCATCCTCAGTATTGCACAGTATATCTGCTATTCATTACTGAGATTGCGCTCTTAGAGTTTTATTTGATTTAGTTGCATTTATTGTTTCACTATCAACTGAGTTTTTCCTCTTCACACTTGCTCTGTTTTTCTCTACTATGTAATATTTCTTTCTGGGTGTTTTTTCTTCTATTATGCTTTTCAGATTTTGGGTTTGTAACTTAAAGGGCCAGCTCTACAAATATTACTGTAATTTATCTGCCCAGGAAAAGAATAGAAATGTATTTTCTCCCTTCTGTTAAGGGTAGACTGGTAAATTAACTAGAGATTAAGTGGTTACTCTCATCTGCAGCTAACAGGTTGGGGGAGAGAGGCCTTTTTTAGGCTAGTTGTATGCAGCTAGGACCAAGAGGTGGCTATCCAGCATCTTGATGAAAAGACTCAATCTGCAAGGGATTGGGCTGCTCCCCCTGTGGAGTTGATGGAGGATGGAGGCAGCTTGATCTCCTGGGGTTGCTCATCCTCTTGCAGCACTGAGGTCTTAACCTTTCAGGCAAGACGCTCTGCTTCAGTGTGATCTCACTTGTTTGAGCAGGACACATTGACACAAAACATGTGTCTGCAGAGCGCTGGGGGAAATAATAGGATACAGCCAGTTTGCTGGAAACCCGATTTCAGAAATTCTCTCAGGCGGGTAATTACTCCTTGTACTAGTCTTATAGAGAAAGCCTTATCCAAGGTGTACCAGTAGAACACTAAAGCTTTCTTTATCCATACGCAAATGTATCAGAATTGTTTCAGCATTACCTGGTCTTTTAATAGTTACTAGCTGAAGAAATACATATATATCATAGGAAAAATTAGACAAAAAAAGACAAACATCATGAGACCCTTGACCAGGACTTGACATGGAAGTATTACCCCAATAATGTATGTTAGTTCTTTGTTAATTTAAAACTCCGTGTATGAAATTATGAGCTTGGTTTACTTGGAGGAAATTTTTTAGAAATTTACAGTTTTCAAAATTAAGATGTTCAGTGGCTTATTTTTAGGGCTTCAGATTTAGAACTGTTGGACCTAAACTGTGACTACCAAAAATGAGTATTTGAGCTTGCAAAATAAGTAATCCCTATTACAAGAAAGAATTTATACATCTGGTTTCGTTTTACTTTATCCACTTTAAATAAGGATAAATGAGAAACATCTCCTTGTCCAAAATGTCCTTTTTATCTATGACTAAACATTTTACAATCACAATTTTACGGATCATTTTTTACCATTTATTCCTATAGTTGTCATGAAAATCATGTAATCAAACTATACACAGAATTACATCAGTACAAATCTCATTATCATTTGCGAGAACTGACACGTAACTGAAGGCAAATTGTGGAATAGCATCACCATTTCTGCAACAATTAGGACTTTAAAATCTGTGACAGGATTTTGAAATCCCACATGGCCACAGAAGAGTTAAATTCAAGGGCATTCACAAAACACCTGAAATCAGACCAGGTACAGGGAATAAAAATGGTAACTCTCACAGGCTGGGGAAAGGAGGTAGAAGCAAGCATTAGAATTGCTAAGGAGGGCTAAATCTGGAGAAGGCAGGGCGGTGGGAGAGCTTGCCTTAACCATCTATTGATTTTCTGATGTACCGAGTAGCACAGAGGAGAAAGGATATGGAATTGAGCTTGAGAGAACAGTGGTGTTCATGCAGCAGTAATTAGAGGTGAATTATCAGGCTGAAGAGAGGGGAATACCTGTGGATAAAAGTCCCAGGCTTATAGAAATTATTATTTGTAGGACTGGTGAAGAGCAGTCTAGCTCCTGAATAGTCCGTTAAGCTTTGAGCTGTGAGGGGAATTTGCAGGGAGGCTTACGAATAGAGATGGAGCCTCATCAGGTTAAGGTGAACGCAGAGCATGAAATCCACTTACACCATCACTAATGGAGAACTCTAATTTCAGACAAGTTAGTCCTCATCTTCTTGAGGGGCAGGGGACGACAGTATTTTAAGACCTTATCGACTGTCCTATTTCGTTTCCTTCATTTTAAGAAAGCAGAAAACTACTTTCTTGTAAGTGGAGCTATATTCCACTGTGCGAGTCACAACTTAATGGATTGCAGCGTTACTGCTGGGAGCATATCACTCCTATTTTGCAGGTGTCGGGAGAGAACCCAGCACAAGTGAGACAAGATGAGAATGACTAATTTGAGCAAGATTAGTGTGGTGGGTTGACCCTGGCTGATGCCAGGTCCCCACCAAAGCTGCTCTATCACTCCCCCTCCTAAGCTGGACAGGGGAGAGAAAAGAAAACGAAAGGCTCATGGGTCGAGATAAGGACAGGGAGATCACTCAGCAATTACTGTCACGGGCAAAACAGGCTGGACTTGGGGAAAAATTAGTTTAATTTATTACTAGTCAAATCAGAGCAGGATAATGAGAACTAAAACCAAATCTTAAAACACCTTCCCCCCACACCTCCCTTCTTCCTGGCCTTAACTTTACTCCTGATTTTCTCTACCTCCTCCCCCACGAGCGGCGCAGGGGTACAGGGAATGGGGGTTGCTGTCAGTTCATTACATGTTGTTTCTGCTGCTCCTTCCTCCTCAGGGGGAGGACTCCTCACACTCTTCCCCTGCTCCAGCATGGGGTCCCTCCCATGGGAGACAGTCCTCCACAAACTTCTCCAACACGAGTCCTTCCCATGGGCTACAGTTCTTCACAAACTGCTTCAGCATGGGTCCCATCCACAGGGTGCAGTCCTTCAGGAACAGACTGCTCCAGCGTGGGTCCCCCGTGGGGTCACAAGTCCTGCCAGCAAACCTGCTTCAGCGTGGGCTCCTGTCTCCACATGTCCACAGGTTCTGCCAGGAGCCTGCTCCAGCGTGGGCTTCCCACGGGGTCACAGCATCCTTTGGGCATCCACCTGCTCTGGCGTGGGGTCCTCCACGGGCTGCAGGCGGGTATCTGCTCCACTGTTAACCTCCATGGGCTGCAGGGGGACAGCCTGCCTCACCATGGTCTTCACCACAGGCTGCAGGGGAATCTCTGGCGCCTGGAGCACCTCCTCCCCCTCCTTCTTCACTGACCTTGGTGTCTGCAGAGTTGTTCCTCTCACATATTCTCACTCGTTTCTCTGGCTGCAGTTCCTGTTGCACAGGGTTTTTTTTCCTCTTCTTAAATACGTTACCACAGAGGCGCTACACCATTGCTGATTGGCTCGGCCTTGTCCAGCGGCGGGCCCGTCTTGGAGCCGGCTGGCATTGGCTTTATCGGACATAGGGGAAGCTTCTATCAGCTTCTCACAGAAGCTACATCTGTAGCCCTCCTCTACTACCAAAACCTTGCCACACAAACTAAATACATATGTGAAGCTGTAGAAGTGAGAGAAGGTGCTGTCATTTTGGTTTATGGGTAGTACATTTTAACCATATAGGACTCTTCCTACTTGCCTGAACATATCACTGGGAGACAGCTGCTTTTTTGTTTTCTGTTGAGATACAGAAAGTTATCAAACAAATTATTATGCTCCCTCTTATGAAAACAAGCTGTTTTCCTAAGCTTAAAATAAAACTTTGTTCCTTGAAAACTCAGACCTTATTGAACAAAGACAGTATAAATTGACTTTCTACAAATATGGGTATAGTTAAGAAACAGAAGTACATTTAACATATGGAATAGTGGGTTTGAAATGTGTTTTAACATCCCTAGAAGAATGACTGTATCCTGCCAGCAGATTATACAGCCTGGAGGGTATCTGTCTTTTAGGGTTTAGATTTTGCTATTATGATATTGCATATTTTAAAATTTTTTGTTCCTGTGTTTCATTCACAGTCACTGTTGCAGTGGACTCTAAGAGTAGTCATTTTTTTAACACTCATTACCCGTATTTCATATTGGTTTAAAACACAAGCAGTAAAATCTTGCTACCAACATGTGGTGGGTTGACCTTGGCTGGATGCCAGGTGCCCACCAAGCCACTCTATCACTCCCCTCTTCAGCAGGACAGTAGGCGGAGAAAATAAGATGGAAAAAACTCGTGGGCCAAGATAAAGACAGTTTAATAAACCAAAAACAAAGGCCGTGTGTGGAAGCAAAGTAATACAAAAGATTTATTCTCTACCTCCCATCAGCAGGTAATGTCCAGCCACTTCCTGGGAAGTACGGCTTCAGTACATGCAGCGGTTGCTCTGGAAGACAAACGTCGTAATAACGAATGCCCGCCCTCCTCCTCCTTTCTCTTAGCTTTTATTGCTAAGTAGATGTCATATGGTATGGAATATCCCTTTGGTCAGTTTGGGTCAGCTGTCCTGGCTATGTCCCCTCCCAAGATCTTGCCCACCCCCCCAGTCTACTGGTGAGGGGGGAATGTTGGAGAGACAGCCTTGATGCTGTGCTCAACAGTAGCCAAAACACTGATACTTTATCAACACCTTTCTAGCTACCAATACAAAGCACAGCACTATGAGGGCTGCTATGGGGAAAATTAACTCCATCTCAGCCAGACCCAATAAACATTAAAGAGAATTGTGATCAGAAGACAGAGCTGCTTTGAACCAAAATTTTTCTTGTCAACCTTTAAATGAAGACGTTGCTTGAATAAAAATATCTCTAGAAACGTGGTGTGAAAGATACACTTCTGAAGCATAAAGAGTTTTTAAAAGTGTTTATTAAACCTCATGCTTCTTGGGAGAGAGAATTGAAATTGGATTCATCATTTTTAGGCAAATAATCAGGGAGAGTGGGTTTATAAAGAGAAAACACGCAGTATATCATCCTGTTGAAATGTATACAAACAAGATTGAAACATATAGCAAGACAGTGAAATGTAGATGCCATGTAAAAGGACTTCTTCACATGACATGTAAGAAGACTTGATTCTTGACTCAGAACTGTTAATGTCATTGAAGTCCTGGAAAATGAAATGTGTGTGTGGGGAAAAGACAATCCTCTATTCCCAATAATGGCCTAGAATTAGAACTATAAATGGATATAAACCTGCAATTTAGAAAGGAAGCAACATGAGTTTCCTTGTCGCATTGCTCTTTCAGCAAGAAAAGCATCCACTCAGCAGCAGCTCTACAGCTCTAAGCGCAGCATTAAACCTTTTAAAGTGTCACTTTTTTTAACATTAATCTAATGATAAGAGAAAAAGGCAATTGCAAGTCATTCTTTATTGTACCACTTAGCTCCCAGAAACTCCATCAAAATCAAGAGGGACCCCTTTTTGCTCTGATTGCCTGACCCAGGATCTTTAATCCCCTTTCATTAAAACCATGCCACTTTGTTTCCTCATGAATTGCCTTCCGAACTTTCGGAAATCATCAGGCACAGACACAGAGCACAGCTGAAGGCTAGGCCAGAGCATAGCTCTGACACCTGAATAGCAGCGTTCTGCACTGAGGCAACAGTCGTTTGGATGTGAGATGTAAAACTGACATCCTATTAATGAATGATAGCATTAAAAGTGCCACCATACTTGATTAAAACATCTGCTTAAACTTCAAATCAGGTAAGCAGTTTTCTTCAGTATTTCAACAGCCCTTAATAGCATGTCACTGTGATTCAAAACTGATAAAAGAGGCACCTGTATCAATGGGTTTGTTCTTATATTCCCTCCTTCCCTTTGAAGAGTTTCCATTGGTGTGTGGTTTTTTTTTAAACAACATTAAACATTCATGTTAATGTTTGGGAAATACTGGGAAAGGTAAAGGTTTTTTTAACATTTTAAACCTGTCCTAATGCCAAAAATTACTTTATTTCCCTGTTTCCTCCTTTTCCCACCCACAGACACAAGGGTGATTGGTATTTTACAGAACAACTGCAATGAAAAGGGGGTTGGTGAAGGGCTACATTTTTCTAGGAGAGAGTTAAATACATTGATACAGCTCTAGCTGGTAGAAGAGAAGACTGAGTATAAAAGATTAACAGTGATGATGCAATGAATGAGAAACGAGGATTTCCCTATTAGACCAGCTGATGCTCTCCCATACAGCATGACCCTCTCGAAGATTGACAGAGGAGGTAGATATATTTGACTGCAGGACTGTCCCTCTAGGAGCAGAGGTGACAACAGGCAAAGGGCCTGTCACCCAGCTGCCAGGGACACCAATTATCTCTTTCTAGAGAGGTCAGCTCCTTGCCACTGTATATAAGGGCATATTTACACAAGCAGCACAGACTTGAAGGACCTTGCTTTCTCATCAGTAATAACAGGTTGTTCAGCTCAGACATGCTGGCAGGAAGCCAGCTGAAGATGTAAATTTTGCAAGTGCTGCTGGTCATTCTGCTGGTGAACTGGTGGGCTAAAACACATTTGTGTCATAGCTTGACCACTGGATGATAAGCTAATTGCACTCCACAGTTTCACAATCCTGCAAGCCACAATTCCCATAGCAGCACACTGATTCAGTTTATCTTAGAAATCAGGAGCATCTGAAGATTTGCCATCTGGAAGTGTCTAGAGCACAGAATGACTGAGGCTCTCACTGCTGACATGGGAGAGGGTGTGTTACGTCCATTGCCAGAAGGTTATCAACATTTTCATTCCATTTCAGAGCCAGAATTGCTCAGAGCCATAATAGTACTATAGCTCAAAAGACTGTTGGAAGCTGGGTAACACTATTAGATTCAGTGGTGAAATGAAGGAAAGCAGGGATGGTGCCAATCTGTGCTGTGTAGAAGATCCAAGGCCTTTATGATTTTCTCCTAGGCTGAACCTTTTATGGTATGTTTTCTCTGTGATTGTGGTCCATGAGTTTGCAGCATGCCTGATGTTTCTTCTCACTCCAGTCACTGCTCAGGATAATTTCAAATCTCCAGAACTGGCAGAGGGCAAGGCTGCTGCCCCAGCACCAAGTCCAGCTTTCCAAACTGTGAAGCCTGTTTGCTTTGGCAGGAAAAATCAGGGGTTGCAATTGGTTGTGAGTGCTCTCTGGTTAAAGACAGTGTGAAAGAAAATGCCTGAATTTACCAGTAAAACCCTATTCAGCAGAGTAAGTGATGCTATCTTATTTTTCACCACTGTTTCTCTTATGAAAACTATACCTAAAACCCAGAAAAGAAAATGTCAGACAGAATTTAGAGTGAGTTGCTGGACCGTGCAATCCTGTTTGAGGTCAATGGTCCATTCACAGTGGTGCCCTGTCCATAATAAGGGACAGTATTGTTGCTTCAGAGCTAGCTTAAGTCGGTCTGGCACAGAATCCTAACAATCACTATTTCTTATCCCATAAAACTGAGGGTATGTTTTGCTGCAGATTTCAAATACCAAGATTTAGTACACAATTACTTCTGTGTAGAAATATATATATATAAACCCAGTTTGAACAATCAGGACTTTAGTGTATCCACTTTCTTGCTTATTGGTTGTTGTCTTTTCCTTTCCTACTCCCTTGAAACAGATGGAGTGATGAATGCTTCAGGAGTCTAAGCATACCCTAAGCAAAAGCTGGAAAGAGGATT
Source organism: Gymnogyps californianus (assembly GCF_018139145.2). NCBI lineage: Eukaryota > Metazoa > Chordata > Aves > Accipitriformes > Cathartidae > Gymnogyps > Gymnogyps californianus. The sequence continues at coordinate 22,967,001 of NC_059475.1, read as the reverse complement.
GCCTCATGCCTCTTACCTGTCATGCAAAATTCAGAGTAAAGGAAATAGTGCAAGTCAAGTGTGCAGCTAAACCAGGCTTTTTAACTCCAAAGGGACTAGCCAAGACTCTACAAGACATGCTATTTGCAAAGAATTGGAAATCATCTTGCATGCTATTTGATCATTCCCAAGAATCGCTCAGTCTGTCAGTCAGAATGTTTTGAACTCTTTGAACATTACTAGAGCCCTTTTCTCATTGTTCTTTTAGCAAAGAGACAGGTATAACCTTCCTGGTAAACATATGTGAATACATGATTGTTTACAGGAGACAGAGGCTGTTAAAGCCAAATTCCAGAGAAAGGCTGACTCACAGTAATGTAACATCTTGGTAAGATTCAATATAGTAAGTCAAAAATTATCCTGTGAAATGTTGTCCTAAGAGAAATATTTTGTGTTGCTATTCTGGTGTATTGTGATGTTGGAGAATGTAATGACACTGTATATGGCATTCTTGGCATTTAATAGGTTATTATTGCAAATCACTCTCTTGACATCCTGGGATCCGTTACCCGTATGGAACGATCATACTAGAATGAAAAAACAGATTTTAATTAAATTTACCAAGTAGCACGCACAGAGATGTATTTCTCTTGGTGTGATCTTTCATATCTTGAAAGTTCACAGCTTTCAGTGGTGGGAGATTCTTTAACTTGATCACAGAGATCATTCAGGGAAAGACTTTGCCATACATGAAGATTTTAATTGATGCTATAAAATGATCTAGGTTTCTAGCCCTGGAAGATATTGGTCTGATTAGGTATGACATACAGAAATATGTTTGATCTAACATTAAAAACAGGAGCACTTGAGATTGGAATTTTGATTCAGCTTATTCTGCTTTTAAAATTTGAAGCCTGTTTTTCCTGTCATACTGAACACGCATGGAATTAACATCAGACAGTTCAATAGTAATTCAAGTGTGCAGCTGGGTTCCTGTATTCCGCAAATGAGTTACAGATGGTTTATTAGAGACTTCCAGTATATTACAGTAGGTCCAAAAGAAGTTGCCTGAGAAACATGTTTGTTTGGGGTTTTCTCCATTGTTATAATGATCCATTCCAAGTGATCCAAGAGAAGAGTAAAAGCTCACATGGGGTTTTGTTTATGCACTAAGAGTCAATAGATTTAGGAAGAAAACTGTAAAATATAATACGTCCGAGCATTATGACTCTACCGAGAAGAATGTGGCAGCACTCTTCTCAAGATAGTATTTAACATATTTTCTATCCATTACTTTATTTGTGATTTTTTAGTGCAACAAACTATTTTTATAATGCTGAACTGTCTCCTTTGATTAAGATAAGTGAAAAGAAAAGCTATCCTGAAGTGAAGGTATTAGAGATGGCAAGATATTAACAATAATAAGGAAGGATATGACATAAAAAGAATTCATGGAACTGAAAGAATGAGTATTCCTTTATCTGTCGTATAAACTAAAGGTTCTCTTCAATGTATGAACACCTTTTTACATAGTTTAAAAGCACTCTGACAGACCTTCTCCTGCTGAACCTTTGATAAGAAAAGCAAGTCTTCTTATACAAATCTAACTGAAAAATAAAAGACAACTTTCAATACTGTCTTGGATCATCTTTGATGTGTTCTCACTTCCACATTGCCATTAACAAAATTCTGCCTCTGAAAAGTTCTCTGTGTGTTACTTTTCGTGACCTATGAGAGGGAAATTGCTTGCTACATTCTTCAGGAAGGCATAAACATGATCAGATTTAGAAGCCAGGTCAGCAAGGTCTATTCCTGCAAAGCCTTGGTGTTGTCAGCCCTGTTAGTTTCTGCTATTCTCATTCTCAGTATAAAGTTAAAGCTGTAAACAGATGGACTTCAGAAAGTTGAAAATACTGTATGTTCTGTACAAAAGTAATAAATTAATAATTTTTAATTTATCCTCAGATGAATGTCATGTGAAATCATCCCACACTAGAACTTTATCACAGTTGCTTTTGGAATGATTTGGGATGATTATCAATAGTGTGATTGTATCATATGAATAGTGTATGATGTTTTCACAAACATCGGCTATGATTCATTATTTTTGTTTACTTTTATCTCTACTGGTGTTTTTCCTTGGTTTCATTAATATAAGGTAGTTTTTCCTCTCAGTTTCTTTCGTTAAACCAGTAGTCCACTATTATGTATCCTGTTTAGTCTTGACAATGTTTCTTTGATTAGTAGAATTTAAAGCCCTATAATATCCTTCTCTATGTCAGAAGACACCATTAGTTCTGTACTGACACCAATTAATTTTTGTTTGTCAGCACAATACCCTCCTAGAAAGGCATCCCAGCTTCATTTTCAAATTTAATGCAAGGTTCATAAAAACTTTATTTTCTTTTACTGTCACTAGTGTATACTAGTAGGTAATGCAGAAGCTAATTATTATGAAACTGAGAAAGTAGGACAGTCCTCAGAAGATTAACTAAAATCAATTAGCAGAGGGAATGAAGTCACCAGTGGCTTTCGATGCTCGTCCCCACCAATACAGCCATTCGCCTTCCAGGACATGGAGGGATTATTTTAATGGAAAAGAATAGCTGGCTTCTGGGCTTTGATTGCCAACAGGAGAGTCAGTTAATTTTGAAAGGCACGAAGGATTTTCTCATTTGAACATTTCTTTCTGAGGGAGCGCAGTGAAATAACTGAAGTATTTCATATTTTAAAATTAAATTGTTCTAATATTGATAGTTTGTTGCTTTCATTTTTTTCACTATAGAATTTGTTTATTCATCGTTTTGAGAAAGTTGTATAGTGATGAGCATTTTGATCCAAATATGTTGCTTTCAATGTAATCAGAGTGCAAAGTGATTGTAAAGTCAGTATTATGTGATGTTCTGCTGAGCTGGTAGCAATGAAAACCCATATTGCATTTAGTTAGTGTTCTGCAGTAAAATAAATGACTACTTAAAAGTTTATGGGAAATAGGTAATCAAATCCTTACATTTTCATAGGACTTTTGCTTGAGAAGGACCTTAGGCTATGCCTGGTTTTGGCTTCCTCCAATCATGCTTTCATTTTCTTTTCCACTTTTTCATACCCTTTATCTTGGGTACTGTTTTTATTTATATCTTCTGAATAATATAAACATAAAAACCTAGCTTGCCTCATATCATAATGTTCATGTTTTAGTTACTTCATATGTTTTAATCAGATTGCACTCTTGTTTTCACTGTGGATTTAAGGTCACGTGTAGTTTTTAAGAGCAGAGGGAGGGCCCAGACATGACAAGGCCATTCATGTTATTTTCAATGCACTATCAGCCCACACAGCGTACTATGTCCATATGGTAGTATAAATAGCATTTCTTGGACAGATACCACATATGCTAAGATACTGAGTAAATTAATGTGAGTTTCACATTTATTTCCATTTCCCCAAAGATTTCCATGCACTCGTGAGAGACTAAGCACATCTTTCCACCTGTTAGTTCACATAAGTTGTGGCTGATATATAGCATAAGACCTAAAGAAAAACTAGTTTTAAGATAAAAACTTCTTTCTTTTGTTCTTTTTTTTTTTTCATTGTCATATGTATGTTTGGAACATAATTTTTGTATTACAGTAATTCAGATATAATATTGACAGTGATTATATAAGAGTAAATTCTCATTCTACTTCCTTTTACTAAGAGTGGACACTGGAGAAATGAGGCAAGAAGCACAGGAATATTTCTCTGAGATTCAAATGTCCCTATTTCATTTACAGTGAGACTGCCTTGCAGTCTTTCCCACATGTCCTTCCATATTCTTTTCATGCAGATTAATTTGGCTACCATACTGACTTCATTCATGCTTGGATACAGGAGACTGAATTGCTTCCTACATTATTTCCAAGGAGAAAAAAATAGCTATGGTCAGCTGAACAGAAAGCAGCTATGTTACTAAGGCTTTGAATTCTTGCACTGAATTGTCTAGATACATCTTCTCCTAATTGCCCTCAATTATTTTCAGCAGCTCACAATGGAAGTTCAGCTGTAGCTGGAAACCTTGGTCCAGCTGTCTGGTCACTACATCCGTCTGGCAGTCCATGAACAAATATAGCTAAAAAGACAGGAGATAACAGCTTTGGGAGTCACAATGACTTTAATTAATCTCAAAAACTTTCTGACTCACTTTGCCATATGTAGAATCAATGCACAATAATCGTGTCATAATATGATGGTATTGTTAAATCTGTGGGATCAGTCTGGAACAGTCTTAATGTTTAAGGTTAAAAGGAAACTCCTATCACTCCATGACATCATAAATCCTAAGACATTGCTGACATCTGGAAGGGTATATTTTAAGCTCTTATAAAATCAACTTCTGGTTTCATAGGCTCAAGAATGTGTGGCATAGAGGCATAATACTAAATACAATGCTACATTCACATATTCTTGTATCATATGGAAGTGTAAATTTCTTTAAGAAAGAGCTCACTTTTAATTTGTGTATATATATTTTCCTACCCCTCAGCCTTGTTTATAGTTCTCAGTATTATTGTATTCAGACTGAAAAACAACATCAGATTATGATAATAGCTACTAATCGGATATACAGAGAATGAATATTCAGAGTTCTGAATATTCTTAAATAATTGTCTGTGATTTATCAATGTTGGGTAAACAGATTTACAGGAGTTAGAAGTCATACTAAGGAACAACTTGTGAAGGTATATATTTATGAATATAGCCTTATTTAAACCCTGAGCAGACTTTTAGCACATAAACTGCTACTTGTAAATTTTTTATGTGACTAATTCTTGTTACTTTCATCTAATCTTCCAGACTATAAGAAAAAGGTAATAACACCACTACTTCTGTATAACAAAGGAGTGGAAATTTTAGCTTAGGTTAACTCAATAATTTATTTCCTGTTATAGAAAATTTAACAAACAAAATTCAAAAGAAATCTCTTTGAGATTGCACAGTTTGTTTTTGCTTTCTCTCTTGTGCTTCTCCTGTCTGATTTTACCCTATCAAGGCAAAGGATTTCTCTTTCTCTCTCCTTCATATACGCGCTAATCCTCTTCTAATTTCAACTATTACTGCAAGATGGAAATCAAAGCTGCTTTGCCATGTTTAAAATGTATTATTAATGCATGCAGGTAGAGGAAAAATGTCCAGAGGATATCATCATTTTTACATCTATTTTACTGTCCTCTGCCAGGCAATGAATTAAAATGTCTCAACCATTATGAAAAGGTTATCACGTGGGAAGAGTGATAGTGTTGTTGGAACTCTCTGTACGATGTCACGAAGTGAAGCAATAAATCTATTTAAACCAAAGAACTCATAGATATATACCATAATCTTACGCTTCCTGGATTTGTGTTGTCAAATCAAAAATATTAAAGATGCTGATATACATACCTCAAGGTCAAAGATACAGAGAAGGACATGCTGTTACTGTAACATGATAGAATGAAAATTGCCAGGCTCTTCAGTGGCTCTATAGAAAGTAGTGCATCCCAGATTCAGTGATGGAACAGGAGTAAAACTGGCATATATTGGAGAAATCTGGCCTTTGTGTCTAGTTTTCAAAAAAAAAAAATGCTGCATTTAGCCTTACTCACAAAATCTGATACTGAATCACTGACATAAATGACTCCCCTTCCCTCAGAATCTTAACAAGCATTCAAGCCTTGCTGGTTTAAACAATAAAAGAGAACAAATGATTGATCTTTATCACATGATTCAGCCCTATAATAAAATATATCTGTCATTAATAGATCCAGGCATATTTCACAATTTTTACTTAGCCAAAGACGTTATTAGAACAGAATATTTAGCTGTTACAGTTTAGCTTAGGTGCTTTTACACTTCCTCCAGAGTTATGATCTGACTATTTAAATCAACTAAATTTTTTCTGCTTAGTTCAGTAATGAGCATTTTTCCAATAACAAAAAAGTCATATTCATTCCTCTTACTGTTCATCTACTTCATCTTCATGCAAAAGAAAGGTAAAGATAAGAAGTGATAATCCAGTGCCTAAAATGCAGAAGCAGGAGCAGGAAATATGAACTTTTGCCCTTGCTTTAACATTTCCAACAAATGTTCAGCAACGAGAACAGGGCAAAGCACTTTCCTCTATGCTGATACATGTGCATGCACCCATTTACTCTCAGTTTTCTTCAGAAGGGCTTTGGAGGTAGTCATTTCAGTGAGACATTTTGTAGGACAGAAGCCTAACCTCCCTGTTCCTCTATGTTCCTTCTCTGAAAGCCATTAACTCCACCATTCATGCTGGACCTCCTGTGCCTCTCCATGGGAGCTCTGTCCACAGTCTAAGCACACTTCCAGCTTTAGTGCTGGGACTCAGCATCTCCTATAGTCCTCAGCAGTGTAACACTGAAAAATTACAAAAGTGACCTTTTAAAGATTTATATCTATCTGTTATGCTTTGTAAGGGAAAAGTCCTATTTAGAACCCAGTTTACACAACTGTTTAGGGCATGCGCTTCTTCTGATTCCACTCTTCTTTTTAAATATATTTTTATTTGTATTCAGGATACATAATTATATAATCATACAACAAAGAAATATTTCAGCCAGATGTTTACAGCAGATTGTGACTACAGAACTAATCAGATAAGATGAGAACAGCCTAAAAGGAGTGTAGATTAAAGTACAATATCAGTTTATATAACTCTGGGCTGTATAAGAACACTGTTAAGAATTTTGCCTAATTTTGAAAAGAAAAGATGATAATAATTTCTGAATAGCACATCAACCATTCACATTTGGCTATGAAGTAAAAAGTAATGTATGGGTTACATATCAAGGAGCAGCATTTTCAGGTGGAAGTTCTAGACGTCAGGAAAGACTATCTTTTTTCAAAGGATTGCTAGCAGTTAAGTTTAGTCTTATGTTTTATTTTATATTTTGTAGAGGTTTTTTTCAAGGCAGGATAAATTTCATGAGAAAATTGCTTTTGAATCTCACTTTCTGCTTATTTCCAGAAGTAAAGATGTGGTTAAAGGTTTCAGGATGACCAGTAACTTGAAAGACCAGTTGAGCACATTAGTCTCTTTCAATCAATGAGGATCAAACCTACAAAGTTAACTTTTTTCACCAGGCTGTCTCAAAGCTGATTCTGTTTACACTTCACTCCTGAATTCTGTTTCTCTCTGATGACTATTTCTCAAAAGTCCACAATTCAGTTTATGAGACTCAGAACTAAAGTTATCAATTATTCTTCCCAAGAAAATAAAAGAAAGGATAAACCTACGAGCACCTTGAAAAATGCCTGGAATTTTCAATGACACGATCACTTTGAATTTTTCAGATTGTCTAATGTGGAAAAATATTTTCCTGAGAAACAGAAATTTACCTCTTTCTGTGAAGCAAGTAGTTTCTCAGATGTACAGTTATGGTCAATTCGTGTTTGATTTCTTAGGTTCTAAGGGAGTAAATTTAAGATGCCTTAATGTTGTTTTTATTAGAGCCTTCCTGTACACATATAGTTCCAGGCCACTGGCTAATGTAAAGTGACACAGTTCTACAGTCCACCAATTCTGTGTTTATTTACTTATGCTGAAGTTTGGTCAGCAACATACATGTTCATAAACAGCTTTGCCTTTTTTTTTGCAGTTTGTTTTTGCCATTCAGGCCAATGATGCATAACTACGGGATATTTGTGATGCCAAAATTAAAAGACTCCCATAGTATATTTTTCTGGTCTGCTTCATTTTGGTTCTAATGATTTGTGAAATAGTTAAGCAAACTGAATTAAAATAAAAATCATCAGGTTTCTGAAGGGAGAAGAAAAAACTGTTCATACCTGTCGTTATTTTTCAAACCTCAGAACAGGCTGATTAAGCTTTTTCAGTTAATACTCTTTTTTGCCTCTATTTCAGCATGAAAACTTCTGTTCTTGGAGTCCTAGACTGGGGCACAAGTTTTAGCTTTCAGATTTGACTGTTCTAAAGTAATTAAAAAAATACATGGAAGATAAAACCATCTGTGTGTTGTTAAACACAATTATCCATGTGTACTATTAGGCTCAATGACTGACTAAAACTGATATAATAATTACTGGCTGGAAACTAAGTAAGTGTAAGAATTTCACTCTATATATCCTGTTATTTTTCCTACACTTCTCCTAAGCCTCCATTGCCAGACACTGAATATTTGGCTAAATGAATCTTTGGTCTGAGCTAAATACCCTGTACTTCGGATCAGAGAAAAGAGCATTTCAGTCTCCTCTTATCCCAGGCTGGAAACTAACTCAAGAGCATTGCTCAGAAGTCTCAGAGAAAAAACAGGAGAGAAGCAATATTGAGTCGATCCTTGCCTTCAAGACAACTTCATACACATCTGTGTCATTTCTGAAAAATATTAATCTAATCTACTCCCTACAAATTTTCACTGGCTAAAGCTTCTTAGCCATTGCAAACTTTATTATAGTACCTCCAAGTGCTTCAGACTCTTTTTTTTTTTTCCCAAGTGTCTAACCTGAATCTTCCTTTCTGCAATTTAAGGCCACTATTTCCTGGCCTGTTCAGCAGGGACAGGAGAGTAGATTATTCATCTTTGGCAGAAGGCAGTACATATTTGAAGACTGTTACTGTGTCTCCCCTAAATTTCCTTTTTTGTAAGCTTAATAACCCCAGTGTGTTCTCTCCTTCTCCAAAAGTCATAACTTTCAGATGTTTGATCAATCTTTCTGCTGTCCAAATGGTCCACTTCATTCCTGAATTGTGGTGCCCAAAATGAACACAGTACATCACCTAAGGCATCACCCATACTGAAAACAGTAATTACTGTATGTGTCTTGCAGTCTGTATGCCTGTTTATACATCCCAGTATGATGCTTTTTCACAACAGCATGACATTGTTGACTATAATGCGTTTGTCCTCCACAGAGATTTATTATTTGATAAATTACATAGTAACATGTGTATACATACATATATTTGGGACTGGAGTTTCCAGAGGGTCTTTTAATTTTTCAGTAGAAAACATATAGTATACTGTTTAGTGACTTATCAAAAGCAAATTAAAGTTTTATTGACTCCTGCACAGCAACATTACTATTCTAATTATGCAGGAGATTTGGTGACAGTCTTGTGCATTTTCCTCTAATTAATTATACACATTTTATTTTGTAAATATGTTTTGACTCTTCTTGTAGGAGTAAAACAATTTATGCAGCCTGAACATAGAATATATACACACATAATGGAAAACAAAATCAAGAACTCTTCTAAATTCAAGTCATATACTTCTTAGAAAAATATGAGCTTCCTCTCTTTCTCTGGCTTCTCCAGATTGCACTCAATTCCCATCCTGTTCATCCAGAACAGAGAAGTGGCCTAACAGCCACACCTTCCCACCCAGCAAAAGAAAGAAAACACACTTTCAGGACCCTGTACAGCTTAGGCTCCACCTGCATCTTCACTCTTGCTTCTCTGAATATACCTTTCTCTTGCGGACCTAAGTGAGAAGATCCTGTCTTCAGCTGAGAGATTCAGGATAACTAAGGGTTTCACAGTGCAGCTGCTTAAACCTCAGTTTACTGAAGTGGTGGGTGTTAAGTGGTGTAATCACCTTTATACCTCATAGGGATCGCTGGGGGTCAGTCCACTGTCTGTCAATGATGCAGTAAAGTATCCTGGTCAGTAATTATTTCAACATATATTTTTATGTTGAAGAACATACTTGTTCTTTTAGAAACATATGAAGAATTGCTGGAAATCTTCTGAGTACCTTCACCAGACATTATTTCTCTTGCAAATTGTGCGGATGACCAGTTTGAAGGAAAGTATGATTTCAACGGTAACATTTACCTTTGTCCAGGATGGGTAGCACTTCATCAGAGTGGAGTCTAAGTTTTTGTATTTGAATGGAACATGAGTAAGAATGATACCCAAGGTCAAACTATAGAGAAAACATACTGGGTTTAGCATATCTTGTCTCTTCCTCTCTTTTCCACACTGAGTTTGTTCTCTCTGCTTCCAAGCAGAGAACAGGTAGGTTCTTCATTGAAATCACTTTTATTAATCTACAGCTTTTCTTAGATCCTATGTGTATTAATCCATCTTAGTATTAGGTCCCTCACTCTCCCAGCTGCAAAAGGTCACACAGAGCAAGGAAAAGGTGAGTGAGTCTGCCTGCCAAAGCTTTCTTCCTGGAAAGAAAAGCTCTGGTCTGCAGAGATCACTGAAGCAATGCGATACCTCAGCCCTGACTGCTAATGGGTTGAAGGGCATGCTGCTTAATTTCTTTCTTGTTTTCTTCTGGCAACACTGTAGGCTTTGCCAAAAATGGGCATGTGTAGGTGCTGGGTAATTACTCAGTGTTTCACTGCTTTTCAGGGAAAAATAAACCAGTAAAATATGTAAAAATATTTCAGAAGAATGTAATTATTAAAAAAACCTTGTACTTTCTAGGTCCGATAACCATGGGATGGTGACATGGGGACATTCACATAGTGCTGTTCACACAAGTTCTCACTTAACTAATTACTGCTACATGGACAGGTCTGCTCACCGTCTTCCGTTCAACCATTAGTATACTTCTGACTAAAGATATGACTGAAGATAAAGATGACTAGCATAGTCTTTAAAAGCTTTCTTTTAAAAACTGTTCAATGGTAAATTACTACAGGATTGCCAGGGCTCACACCTGAGTTTTTGGGGATGAAGATGAGTTCCCAGCTCATTTAGGAACAGGTTGGGCAGCCTCACTTGACAGGGAGTTAGAGGACTCCAGTTGTAGAAAAAAAGCAGTTTTCATCTCAGGGGACAACAGAAAGCCTTTTTCAAGGGACTGGCTGGGAGGGGTGACTCAGTGATGCTAGTCCAACCTCTTATTTATTTTTGTTGATATTGATGTGATACTTAGGATGATGTATCAAGAGCTCTAATCTGTATTCAGTGCTGCAGAATTGTTAGCCCCAAGATGTCACCTACTTCACATTTTTTGTTTTCTTTTGTTTCATTGTAACAATCAAGTTTAGAATAATGGAAGAGGTTAAGCAGATGCTCAAATAAGACTGAAACATTTGTTTGCTGACTATTATGTGCTGATGGTGCAGTATAAATAACAAATAATGCCGCCAAGAACCACAACAGCATGCCCCCAGGGAACAAATAATGATATTTAAGCCCTATTTCAGCAAAATACTTGAACACACACGTACTTTCTAAAATCTATGTTTAATCTATTAAATCAAGATAGTCTTCAGTGTGGTAAGGGCACTAGAAACAGTGACTTGCCATGTGCAGAGCTCAGGAGATGGGGAAGCGGAGGTGGTTTGTGACGCCATGGATGAATCTGGCATCTGCAAGGAGACTTGTGGAGGCTCTGTGGAACCGTGCTCCTGCTCCTTGGGGCTGCCCTCTGCAGGCACCCAGAGGAGGACAGGGGTGCAGAGCGGTCAGTGCTGTGTACTCCAGCTCCCACTGCGTCTGCACCCCATCCCCAACCCCACAAGGACTGTGGGAAGAGACGGGAGGAGAAGAAAATACTCCCACTGTCCTCCTACCAGACCAGCGGTATGAGGTTCAGTTACAATCTCAGCATCAGTGTCAGCATATTTTTTCTTTTGGCAATTAATATGTCTCCAAATTCCATCTTAATAAAATTATTAAGTTAATTAATTTTCATCAAGTCACTGGACACTGAGCTTATCCCTGTTAGCATAAATAAAGATTAATCAGCCAAGAAAACATACTGTCAAACCACATGGCTTGTAAATGCAATAAATTTTTAATGTGAAGATGAAAGAACTGTACATAATACTGACAATTTACTCTCTGGACCTTCTTTACTCCCTGCTTTAGTCATTATCTAAACCTCACTTTAAATCTGTGCCTGGAAGTATAGGCAGCTGATGTTTTAGAAGGTTTTTATTACTATCCTTCTGAATGAAAGTTATTAATTTAGTGATTCCTCAAAACTAACACCTAGTATAGGTCTCTGCTTCATTCTTCATTGACATCCAATTTAGCTCTGCTCTACAAAGGTCTGACTTTTTTTTCTATTGATTGGTAAATTAAATGAAAAATTTTTCATTTCATAACACAGTATGGAAAATATTAGTGGGAATGATCTACAGTATTTTATCACTCATAGTTACTTGCTTTTGTGTCTTCTATTATTTAATGTTTGTGTGGAGATTTGCCATTTTATTTTACTCTTCTTGTAAGACTTCAGAGAGTTATCTGTATATCAGAGTAATAAACCTTCACCCCAGTGAGAATATTCTGTCGGATGGTGAGTAACTCTGGAAACACTTTAAACTTTAAGTGGAAAAAGAATAGGAGTCGTATTCAATGGTCTGAATAGTATTTCTTACCTCACAGATAGGTGACGTGGATGATCAGTACAATATAAATAACGGCAGAACAAAATGTATCTATCTTCTGCGTCTGCAATATGAAATCCCTCTTTCTTCAAAGCTCAGAAAGCTCCAAATCAGCACTGCGAATCAGGGTCATTGATGCCACCTTTGTTTTCAAAAAAGAGGCATATTCTAGGTTGTTCTTACACAGAGTGATAGTCAAATATTTTTTATGTAGGCACATTTTATTTATTTAAATGAACATGGATGCTTGTAAGTTTAATTTATCAATTAATATAGCTAATTGCTTACTATTTTAGCAAGTAAGAAGAACAAAATTAGTTTCTCACAATAGCAAAGTGCAATCATTGCAACAGAATTGGTGCTAGACTTACATTTTGGCTTTTTATTTAGTTGGTAGATAGTTCCTCACCATAAGATTTAATGTTGTTAGTATTTGTCTAGGCACTGCAGGTATCATTCAGCTCTTCTAACTCTAGCTATGTAAGCAATATACAGCTTACATTATCTCCTAAATTTTCTTTTTAGACAATGGACAAAGACAGATATGTCCAAATGCACATTTCCATTTTAAGGTTTTGTTTAATGTGAGTAGGGTTAAGCCTATGGAAGCACTTCTTTCCGGTGATTAGGCGTAACTAAAATTAGGTGAGATGAATCCAACCCTGTGTGTCTTTGTCATCCCGTAAGAAGGTCCATTGTATCAGATCTGGCATTAAAAACTTTTCAGTCATTGCCTTGAACCCCAGTAATGATATGCAATCAGCAAAAGATTTTAATAACATGACAAGTTCCTCATACTGTGCAGATCTAGACCACAAAAGCAAAGCTCCTTTCCACTTAAGGCAAAACTGTGAATTCAAAGATGTAATGTCAGAGACATTATTAATAAAAATACTTTATACAAGACATGGGATAAGATAGAAAGCGTCAGATGTAATAGGATTTATCTTGCAATATCTGGATTAATTAAAAGTGATTTGAGATTGTGGAAGATAGATGGGCTTTGTTAATAATAGCAGTGGTGGTAACTTTGGACCTGATTTTTTCCTGCATAAGAATTGATTTTTTTTAAGTATTTAATTTTATTCTTGAAAATTGGGTTGGAAATGATTTATATTACTATGTTAGATTCAGAGTTAATGAACCTGAAGAGGTATAACCTGGTTTTCAGCATTTCTTCCACCAGACATGGATAATTTGTCTTACGAAATGTTCAAGCATTTAAATGACAAATGTTTGAAAGTAATTGTTAAATTGTTTAATTTCATTTTGGAATAAATGTTGGATCTCAGCCTTTTGGAGAAGTAGAAAAGAGAATATGTACCTACTGCTACTCCTTTGGTTCTTCCTGTACTTTTTATCCATCAAACTAACTATTCTACTTGGACAAGGTAATCTTAGAAATTCATTGAATCCTTGTTTCTGATCATGAATTATCTTCAATTACTTTGATTTCCATAAATGAGTACCGTCAAACAGAATTAAAACTTTTTGCAAACACAAAGCAGGAGGCAGCTCAATCTTGTGATCTTTTAAATGCTATTTGGGTCTTACATGGCTTGTAGGCAACTTAGGCCTCATGTTGCTTCTTTCGTTCTGTGACTTGATTTTTTGATAATTTCTTCTTCTTCTTTTCTGGAGCCAAATCCTTTCCTGTTATTTTTGTGTCATCTGGAGGATTCAGAATTAAGGTATAAGCAGGTGAAGGATAGCCAGGGAAAATTCATATGACTATAAAAATATTCTGGCAAAATCTTTCCTAAATGAGTGTTCACAGAATTTTTGTTTTGTGTTGAAAAAATAACATTTCAAGACAATAAGACTATTTTTGTTTGATGGCTGTTCTGTTGCCAATGTGATATAAATGGATTGCACCAGCATATTTTCCAGCAGAAAATTATATTTTATCATAAAATGCACCAACAACACAGTTCCTTTGATGTCTCTGTGGTCTGTCTCCTGAATATACTGTCAAGGGCAACATGCAATACTATAAAGACTGAACTCAACTTTGATCATAAATCAGTCTCTCCAAAAGAAAACAGGATTCTGGAATAAATAGAAGGAACTTATAATATCACCATCTATATTGTATTAATTTTAAGTAAAAAGATAAAGCTTATTTTTCCCTTTCAGTTAATTTGATGTTTTTCAAAATTACCAGATTCTCGTAAAGAAATTTAATTTCTTGCTAACATTTTTAAAAAGCTAACCCAACTAAATACAGACTCATGTTGTAGACTTCTTAACCTTTCAGTCTGAATAGATTGAAAAATAAGTCTGACCCCTCTTGATTTGACACGAACTAGCTAATCTGTTGGTACATATAAGACTGATAAAAAAATGTTCACAGCTTAAAGTTATGCTGAGTATTATATTAATCAAAGAGAAAGCTCACTCTTGCATTAAAGCTATGAACAGTAAGTTGGAATAAAGAAAAGGAGTTTATTATAGTTCAACATCAGTACTTCCCTTTATCAGTGAGCACTGTGGGTAGCTGCAAGAAAGAACCAGCTATACCAGACAAATGCACAGAGTTAGGGGCATGGCCTGCCAAGCATCCTCTGTGACATAAAAAGAGGGAAGCAGAGCAGTGGACTTTGCCCAAAGACAGTGAAATACATTACCCAAACATTGTCTATGGTCTCCAAACTTTGGTCCAAAATCAAGTCTGAAAATCAATCCCTGGTTGCGATAGATCATCGTATGCAACCTTCCACAAATGTTCACTTGCAGAGTTGCCATCCAGAACCACCACAATATTTGCTGTTTCTCCTTCTGCCAAGGTTTCTCCAAGATTAGCTACTTTGCATGTTGTCCACTATGTCACTGAGGTTGGATTTCCTGCTTCTTACTGCAGCACTCTTTGTCCATCACTTATTTTCTCTATCACATGCTAAATGTTTTAATGTCATGGTGATATATACTTGGCAATAAGATGGCAGGGGGAAGGGAGTGGCACATCCTTCCTTTTCACATTTATTATTGGCGCTTCATCCAGAACACATTTAATGAGGCTCCAGATGAAATATGTGAGTCTCATCCCTTCAAGCACAATTTGCAAGCACAGAAATATAAAGGAATAGATTACACAGTACTGGTTGTTAAAGCATGTATAATGGCTTGTGTTTTTAACAAAGAAATAAATGTGAGAATAAATTATGTTTATTACAGTATGATATTCTGGTCATTCAAGCATAACAAAAGAAACTACTCATGCACACATTATTACAATGTGGAGAAACAATTTGTATGCATCAACTGTATTTACAGTACTGTCCTTAACTTTTGTTACCACAAAAATAAATTGCATGTAGTACTGCTCACAGAAGAAGTGTATGTACTGTAATATATTTTTTGATGTTATATTTTAAGGAAAACCAGAGGTCAGGATTCAAATTGGTGATTTTACAACATCTTTAAATAAGAATTGTTTGAATATGCATAGATTTAAGGTTGAGTGCATGTGGTTTTGTTTTGGTTTTTTTTTTTATGGTTGCCCAGTATTTCCAGGGTTTGCAAAATCATCATCTATGCACTAGGTCACTGTCTGCCTTTGCAAATATTTTACTGGGTTTTAATGAAACATCCCAAGCATGAGGAGTAGAATTTGTAACCACCAGAGAACAGACATATTTCCTGCCCACACTGAGACACCCAGCATGATGTCTGAAGCAAGGATGTGGTCCTAAGAGATTTAGAGCACTTTTAACTCACATTGCAACTTGTCCTCAGATTCAAATACGTTTTCAGTGCTATTGCTCATCATACTGAGCTCCCTGGTTAATGTGTATTCAGAAGCAGAGGTGCTGAGCAAGAGAGAGCAAGACTCTGCCAATCCAGTCACGGCAGGAATCAATCGTTGTAGGATTCCCATGGGGAGGCCTGAATTCACTTTGCCTCCCCACCGAGAGGTGTGCCAGAGGTGTGGGGTAATTCTCCCCCTGGGGACATTTAGAATTGCTGTCTCTGGAGGCTTCTAAAACTAGATTGGACTAAAACATGAGAAAATATTTTGTGGAAACTATGCTAGAAAGACGGAAAGGATGAGCTAAGCAGGCTTTTCCCTATGTGAACCTCCAAAATTGCTTGCAGATTCAAATAGTTTACATTCAGGTTTTCGAGTTTCAGAAAGGAAACAGGCTTCTCAAATCTTCCTAGTCCTAAAGGTCTAAATCATTCTGACTGCATTTCTTAGAATTGCACATGTCCACACAATTTTTCCTACCTGAAAACAGTTTTTTGCTACAGTCAGGGGAAAAAAAAACAAGTGGGCAAATTAAAAAGATATAATTTTCAATGAAATATTTTACAGATAATTTTAAGTAATTTTAAAATTTAGCTTTATATTACAAAATGTAAAAGATCTGAATAAAAACATATATAAAAGAGCAATATTTTGGAACAACAGAAGTAAAATATGTTCCAAAGATGTGAAAACAGACCTTTTTAAGATTAAAATGCAATCCAAACAATGTGTTGTCAAAAAAAAAAAAAAGCTTTGCTTCCTCCTTCCCCCTATGGAGAACATTTAATCTCAAAATTTTCAACTACCACTTAATAAAATTCAAGGTACACTTTCCTGAACATCAAGTTCATTAAGATTCAGCCAGTCTCTGTTCCAGAAATCAGTGCATTAAAGAAAGCTCGACTTTGTACCTATATAAAGCAAGTTTTGTTTGCATTGTTACCTTGTTGTGCATATTTAAAAGCTGCTTTTCTTTTTCACTAATATTATGTGTTACAATTTACAAATGTAAAATATCATATTCATCATTTAGTCTGAAAGTTTTCTGTAGTAGGCTTTGGCCTGTAGGTACTTTCTTACGAGCTTAGATGATTTTCAAATAACTGTAGTTTAGTCTTACCATGGCCAGAGAGTCTATACAAAATACTAACATGCTTTTTTTATGCATTTGACAAAAGACCACAACATATTGATAACATAAATTAGAAGTATTCAAAACTTATAATGAAAGAGTTCAGGATGAATGATACATGCAGTGAAGCAACAATACTAATTCTTCTCTTGATTTTCTGAAAGACTGATCTGAATACATAGGCAACAGCTGCCTGGTCAAATACCTTCAAAAAATCAGCCTAGTATTATTAATCAGAGCTTTCAGTGAAGTGCATCGTATTATAACACCATGAAGCTGTCACCATACCCCAGTGAGTAACATGAAGTGCTGTTCAGACATGACTTGCTCCAGTGGAATTCTTCAGTTTCCTGCAGTAAAGAAAATGAAGCCCATGTGCATAGTTTGAACCAGCTGGCAGCTCTTTAAATTAGATAGGCATGAGCTACTTATAAGATCGGACACTCCTCCAGATGCTGCCACAATTAAAAACAAAATAGTTTTCCTTACATTAAGACACCCATATAATTTCTGGCTCTCAAGAGATTGGCATATTTTGACAATTTAACTAAAATAGATGCTTTCAGGAAAAAATATAAAAGCTGTAACTTTTCTTGTCAAGGAACTTTGTTTTTCCCCTAAAAATGTGTTGCACTAAAAAAAAAAAAACAACACCACGCCATAAAAAAAAAAAAAAGAAAAAGAAAAACCAACAAAACCTGGATGTGCTGTGAGAACTTTAATAGAAATTATTAGACTTGCTCAGAAACTAACAGTGATGAGAAGCTCTCTTCCCTAGATACACAGACATGTGAAGGCATTAAAATACCCACCATCTGCTTTTGCTTGTGCTTTGTTTAGTATGCAGAGTAGTGACAAGGAAAACTCATAAGACTCCCAGATTTTATTTGCTTTTTCACTATAGGCACAATTTGTCTGACTGGAAGTGGTAGTCCAAAATTAGGTGAGACACCATGTCCAGACTAGATGCCTGCTTTTAGTCACCTTTCAGCTGCTCAAGGGCAAGCATCTTTCTCCCCTGCTTACACAGAAGGAAGCACTCTAAGATGTCAGATGGAGAAATTACATTCCCACAAATCTTTTCAGGTCATGCACCAGTGTGAAAGAAAGGTGTTTCCAGAGCAGATATGCAACACCACCCTTTAATCTCCTTCTTGTATAGCTCTACACATGTAAGCTAACTCCTTCATTACAACTCTCACTATGTACTTCTTTAGAAAGACCTTCAAGGCTCATACTCATCTCTATCACCAAGACCTCTGCAAAACACAAGACTCAGCAGGACTACCCTGCACAGAAGTAGGAGGCCCTGTGAGAGCGCTGAAAGCAGAGCCATATCTACATCCTCCATACTCACAAACAAGATATTGTGCCCACCTCACCACCTCTCTCGGGAAACTAGACTTGTTCCTCAACTAGGTCCAGAAGAAATTGTTCTTACAAAATTGTACATCAGATCTGCCACCAATCAATCTGCCACCAACCAGACTGGCTGTTGTTTGTGTCCCGTGCTGTCAGCTACACACCCTCAGGAACTCTCCAGAATGGAGATGTAATGTACTGTAGCTTGTTGCCAAGAGAGAGACATCCCTTTGGTACTGGATGGGAGTCAAGGGAGTTGAAGTGGGACAAAGAAGGAGAGGCAAGGGTAATGGGCTATCTTACTGCCTTCTAGGCAAGGCATCAGTTCCTTTTGCCTGCATAGCCAAAGCATGGATCATCACCGTACCAATTATAGTTTTGTGGAAAGCCTTGGGATAATTCAGTAATAGTCATAATCATCATTGTAACAAATGCATGGAAGAAACAGATTTTTTTTTTTTAATGGAAGAAACAGATATTCTTCGATGCTCAACGATATACCATTCTTAGTTAAAACATTGCAAATATCTTCACTAATGCTGTGAATTAGGAGGTGTCATGTGCACTAAGGTGGTCTCAACCAACACTGATTCAACTGTAAGTCAAAGGATGATGCCAGGATTAAGAAAACATTAGTAAGTTACTTCAGGATGTTATAAGCTGGCATGAACTTATCTGCATTGTGGTCAGTCAGTAATCATGAATTTTAATATCCTATACCTCTATGAACTTCTGCTGTATACTAATTAGTTCATAGCATTCTTGAAGAACATGAATATACCTAGTGTAGCATAGTGTCTGCGGGTTTCCACACCATGCATGCAGAATTTGTCCTGCAACTTTACTCCATTCAAGTCAGTGGGTCAAGTCCAGCATGAAAGAATGGCATCAGTCCATAACTGTGACCAGCTTGACATAAATGCTGTGCCTTTAGCACAGTGTAGGGACACATCTCTAAATACTTCCCTGGCACCACAGAAGAACAGCTGTTCCCACTCTTTGGAAAAAAACATGTCCTGTGGAAACTCCTGTCTGGCGTCATCTGTCTTGCAGCTTTTCTAATACCAGAAACTTAATGAAAAAAAGTATTTGCTTTTAAAAGCAAAGATTGACATAGCAGCTTGAATTTAATTTTAAAAGTCTATCTTTGCTGATATGATAGCAAAGACAAAGTTAAATATTCAACAGACAGCTGAAGTCACTAGTGTAGATCATCAGTTGGAGAGAGGCCGCAAGACATTGTTATTATCTGCTGTAAATAAACAGGATTTAATGCTGAGACACTGACATCTGTTAAACATGAAATAATTCTGTCCTTGTGGTTCACATTTATGTGAACATTACATAAATGTTCATCAGCTTTTAAAACCAACAAAACAAGTGAAGTCTTGGCAAAGCTAGACTAACAAGTTCCTGTAGGTGAAACAGACCATCAAGATCTCCATTATTTTCTTTCAGTGCATGTTTGATTTCAGATAAAATGCCATTTTATCAAAACAAACAAGCAAACAAATCACATGTGTGCTGATTTGAATTTTACAGCCTCTTTCTAATCAGCATTCTAAGCTTTTTAAAAGACCTAAAAAAAAGAATCTCCCCTTTTTAAAGTGTATTTTTAATTGTTGAATAATTCAGCTCCTCAATAAAACTATTAATCAAACTCTGAGTCAACGTCTCCATTTTATGAACTCAACAAAGATAACTCTGTGATAGCCTCAAAGTCAGTAAACTTGATCATCTCTTCATCAGTCAATTCCCTACAACTCAGAAGTGTCAGTCATTCCAGACTCACTTAATACATCTCTCCACACATTCACTGTCTGCTTTTAATGTTCACATCTGCTGTCAACAAAGAAAAATAAAGGGAAATGAGTTTTGATTTGCATCCTTTTATGATAAGGTATTCCAGGCACATATTGTCACTATTCCTGTTACAGATGGCATTTGGAAGTATGCCTTTATCAATAATTTCTTTTTGTTCAGTTTATTTGATTGTGTTCTCCTTTTTTACTTCTCTTTTTTTTTTTTTTTTTTTTAATGGTAGAGTCCTCTGTGTTTCTTGAAGGGTAGTAACTAAGACAATTTATGTGAAGATGAAAACCAGAGTATTGCTCCTTGAAGAACTGACAGTGATTGTAAAAAAGGATGCTTCAGGTCTGAGAAATGAGGGAACTATATGGAGAGGCACTTATAATCTAAACCAAGGAATCAGATCATTTTCAGATTAGATAGTGACTATGAATTGGGGGCACAATGAAAGTAATGGTACTTACCATACACTTTTGCTGCAGGCCTTTTCATCTAAGCACACAGAGAAAAAGCAAGCCCTATGTCAGCAGTAGCACTCAGTCCAGCGTTCAAGACCACTGCGGTGAGGCAGGTCCAAGGTCAAGCCAAAAAGCCAAGTCAGCAGGTTGGGATCAGAGTCAGCATTGCAGAGGTGTGAGACTGGGCGCAGACATAGCTGCAGTGCGACTGAGTTGGGCACCACGGGGAGGAGGTAGGCTCTTGCTCCTTCACAGCAGCTCTCAGCAGCAAAGCAGCTGACCCTGGACACAGCCATCTTACTCCTCCAGGGGTGGACTGCACTCAGGGCCCTGACATGTAATGCTCTCAACCCATTTTCTTGACCTCAGGAATCAGGCTTCCTCCCAGCTTATGGCAATCAGCAATATAAGCAAAAACCCAACGAGCGAATACAAGAAATAAATGGAGAAAAATTAGTGAGATAACAAGGATACAAAACTAACTTGCAAGATAAGCACTGCTCACAGCGCTCTCTGAGTGTTTCTGAGCACTAAAATAAAACCATTGTGCAATATGGGGAGTTTTTTGTTTGTTTTTTAAAGGGAGCTTCCCTCAAGTGGTGAAGGCTCAGAAAAAGATCAAAAGTACTCACTTGAAGTTTTACTGGAGTCAAATGATTAATCCACGGTACATTTTAACTTCTTGGTGAGTTTGCATGGAAGCTCAGTGAAAGTAATGGTCCTGCTGAAATCTTTCATATGAAACCAATTGCGTGTCCCCAGAATCTAAAGGGTGGTTTGCCCATCCCAAAATATACAGCTCGCTGCAGTATCATGCCCTACTGTAAGTATAGTCCATGGACTAACAAAATCCTGATTTTTCTTCAGTAAGGAAAAAACCCTTAAAAAAATCTGTATTTAGATTACTGAACAAATGGGCATAGTGACACAGGCACATAAAGCCATATAAGGTGAGCCCATTGTTTGAGAAAAGAGTTAGAATAATTGGTTTCCAAGGTCTTTTGGAAGTTTTACAATTGAAGTTATATGGCATTTGTCACGTAATTTGGATTTCTCATAATGTGCACAAGGTTTTTCTATTGTCACTTGGTTATCATGATTTGTCCATTCAGTTATGAAGTATTCAGTGTCGTTTATGTCTTTGCAAGTTCATTCTGCATGTCTGTAAATTATAATCCTTTATTAGGGTTGGCAATGAGCTGGGATTTCACTAATTACTTCAAAAATGATATGTCTGCATTTCCAACCTCTTCATATCAGTGCCAAATTTGGAAAATTAATTCTTCTTCTTTACACCAGCTGTCTGTGCCAGAAGACAGTTGAAGAAATGGTAGTGTGGGGAGAAGAGAACAGAGAACAGAAAAGTGGAGAACTGGGATTGAAATCAGTTTCATTGTCAGTCTGAGAACGGAGCACTTTTATGATGCTAGACTACTGCATGCCAAGAATCGTTAAAGATAGTTCCAGTTAAAAGGTCTTAAACCCAGACAGAAGCCAGAAGTATCCACCACTGTTTATTGCCTAAGACTAACTCTAAGAGGAAACCAAGATTTAGGACCACATTTTCTCAAAGCATATTTTCTACTAGATTGAGCTGAACGTGTAGGACATCAGCTGGTGCCCATGAAAAATTACATCTCTAATAAAAAGATGATAGGAAGATGCATCCAAGGAGTCAGAAAGACTAGTTTAAACACTTAGTCCTAGATCTACACTGACACGTTTTGTAACAGCAAGTCAGATAGCGCTCTTTATAGTGCAGCTCTCAAACAGAAGTCAAGGATCCTTCCTCCTGACGAACAATAAAATATGCCCTGTCATATTTATCTCTACCTTTTTTTTTTCCATTTCACTTTGTACTTTTGTATGCAATCAACCGAATTCACATGACCGTTTTTCAGTATCAAGAACCGTTTTTCAGTTTTCAACTTTACTGTTGAAAGCCAGAAACACAGATGATGAGACGAGCATCTTTGTAAGGACAGTATACTTTGCATGCAAACTTGTGGTTGGTGTTCAGGCAATGCACAAAACCAGTTAGATGGAAGAATGTCTCATTACATATCAGAAAATAGTAATTCCTACTGATTTCAAGTTATACTTTCTTGTTTCTAAAACCGTATAAAACCTTAGCTATAGCTCATAACTATAACCCTGTTTGTCTTTCACTGGCAATGGCACTTTTTGTTATTCTGAGAACTTTGGGTGGAGTGTTACATTTAGTTGATTAGCAATTCTGATTTACAGGCAGAATCAGGAAAAAAAAAGAAAAAAGGAAATATGACAAATTCTAGCTTTTATGCCTACTTTTTTTTTTCTTTTAACTTCTCTCTGATCCCACCCCTGATATGCTTAAGGAACAAGCTTCTAGGGTTCAGGAATAAATTTTCTTCATGAGCAGTACATGGATTTTTATACCTCCTATTCTCATCTCTTCTTCTAACTGTTCACTATGGAAAGCTTCCAAACAAGCTATAATAATCCATGATGGTATATTGTATAGTCCCATTCTTTATTATTCTAAACCAGTAAAGAAATTTATCAGTCTAATAGAAATATTTACTGTTATTCCTGGTTATGGTAATAAGACAATCCCAGTCCTCACCACTTTAGAATTGCTTGATCCTTTCAAAGTGAAGCCTGAACAAGTGCATGACCTTTTCAGTTAATTTTACCCCAGGAAGGTTGGGAGAATAAGCATAGGTAGATCACAGGGTAATCCCTGGAGATTGTCAATCCTTAGTCCTTTCTGCATTATATTAGTTTTTAAAACTATCTTAAATAGTTTGGCTGATTCATACTTTCTTCAATATCTATTTTTATCAATTTTAATGAAAGAATTACAATTTTCAGGCTTGAACACTCAAGGCTAGCCTGATAAATGGCTCTGGAAAGCTCACTTATCAGATTCAAAACTGAAAATAGAATTAATTTGGAAGAAAATTTCAGCAGAGCACCTTACAGTGACTAAATGTTTTTGTGGTTGGGTTGGTTTGTTGGGTTTCTTTAAGTCTTACTGTTTTATGCACTTTCCTTCTGAGAATTTTAAATACCCTTATGGATACGCATTAGATAAATACTTATGAGTAAGTACACATTGCTGCCTCCAATTTATAGCAACTAACCTACAGAATTGTTACAAAAGTTGGGACAGCAGTAAGAGACCAAACCTCCTGGCAAATTAAACACAGAAAAATGGGGAGAAAAGTGAAGGTAATTGCCAAAAAAATCAAGACTTCATTATTTCACGAATGAGAATTCCAGAGATAGTCCACTTCAAAAATTCAAAGGAGATCCTTGGGCTTTAAGTTTAGAATCATGGTTTTATAAGTATTTTATCCCCTTTTCAGAGGTCAAGTATTGTAAGTGTGGGTAAACAACTATGGTTAGATTCAAACCCCAGAAAAAAGGTGGAATTAATTTTTAGTATTAATGTATTTTATATGCATAATAGACCTTTATAGTCTGTAAAAATCATCAGCCCTTTAGACATAGATTTCTCTCAATGAAGTCAAAGGAATGAGTTAACATATAACATGACAGGATCAGTTTTGGAACGTTACTTTATAATCCACATAGCAATTTTTTAAAAAGTATTTATGTGGATTTAATAACCCAAATAGCCCTGAAAGTTACAAAAACTTCACAGAATGTAGTACACATTCCAACAAAGTTAGTCCTCATGACTCTCTGCCACTGAGTGCTCCCTTCCCCTTTTCCTCAAGTCATAATAGAATTTGACCAGAGCATTTTATAGAAGAACCATACACACATGTTTCCTTGGGTGCTATCAGACTATTTTGAAGCTATTTCATGGTCAGTGCTGTAACAAAAGACCATCTGATGACTTAAGCTCCCTTATAAGCTCTTTCTTGTTGTATTACTCTAGTCATATTGCACTACATCTTCCTCTTGTAAGTATCTGCATCATAAACCACCCTAAAGAAACCAAGAATATGATATATTATTCAGATAGATAAAAAGAGCCTTTGGTCTTTGCAGTCCTTGGCAAAATGGAATTGGATGCTGCTGATGAGCTAACAAGACAGAAGTAACACTGTTAATGACCACAGATGAATGAAATGAGAATCAGGTTGTGATTACATGTTGCTGCAGGTGAGGTATAAGTTAGGTTGTGCTACTTCCTCTCCTTAATAGGAGGAAAAAGACTGTGTTGTCTACAGCTGCTATTTCACTGGGTATGCTAGAAGTTTTGTACATAATGTTTCCCCAGAAGGATTAAATACTGATGTTTCTGCCACCATTTTAGAACTTAATTCTCCTTCTACACATCTACTCATCTGTACTGTCTGCCTCTTATTATCAATTTTCTTCCTTTGACTGAAGTACTTAATTTTCTACAGCTGCAGTTCTTGCTGCTTCTATGTCACTTGCCTATAGCCTTGGCAGTTTTAATAGCTCTCCATTCCTCTAGTGTTTCCACCAAGCCACATTTTCAAAAGACTTCACTCTGCCCACTCTCTTAAACAGGTAAAAAACAAGCTTTGGGATGTGGGGATTTTTTCTGTATTAAAGGAAGCAGTATAGGTTTTCCCATGGCTTTCCCCCCCCCCCCCCCAAGATGTTTATAAACACTCTTGCTAAAAGCAGATAAACCTGTACAGCTCACACTTACAATCTCATTCCTCCCTTTTACTTCTCTTTCTTTTAGATATTTGTCATAACTACAATGTAATTGCTATTAGCTGAAACCATGATCTTATACACTTTGCATTTGTAAGACTAAATTTGTCTTAATTCCAGATAGGCTTGATTATAGCACTGTGGCACAAAAATCTATTTCTTTTCACCATATACCAGCTCTTGAAATGTCCCTTATGTTCAAGCTTCATAAAAACTGCCTCTTGACAGAAATCACTTTGGAACATATGAAATTTATGTCTCTAAAAAGTCTGAGAAAGGAACAGGGAAACATCCTTCGTAATGGCAGTCCCCCAGGGGTAAAATAAACAAGGTTACATCTTGGAAATAAGCCTTTTTCCCTAATAGTGGTTTGTAGGCTCTATAAAAATGTGTAAGATCTCATCCAATTCCTCTGTCCTACACTAGTCAGTTAACTTATTCCCATTTATATTCTAGGTCTTTTTTTTCTGTCATCAGTTTCAGTGAACTCAATGTCAGAATGTTTATCATAATCTCATTGAGGAGGAGAATCAGAAGGTCCCTAAAAAACTGGTTTCTGGAAATTAGAAGTCTGTAGAAGGAAAAAGAGGACTTTCAATGTGCTCTGAATTTGTAAAATTTTCCTTCCATACATCCCTAATAATTCTCTTTGCCCTTACTGAAAACGTACTGGCTTTGCAGATTACAGAAGCTTTGACGGTCCTTTGGTCTGATCCAGTCTGCTAAGTTTTCCATCCTCAAAACTATCAAAGATCAGTCTAACAGGATCCAATGTAGACATCCAAAGGCATTTTGGATAAAAATGTTTTCAGACACTGAACAAGTGTATTCATATAGTAGGTGGCAAGTACTTTAGGATTGGTCTTAAAATTGTCTTAAATTTACAATACTCACCACTACAAATTTGTTTGGTATTTTGAGGTGACTAGTATGTGCTTGTTAAATTAATCTTATCTTCAAAAGAGAATGACTTCAACTCAAGTGAATCTTTCTGAAGTTTTCATGTTGGCAATGGGTAAACTGAGATATTGTTTATCACTAGTCATTTAGAAAAATCATATCCACTTTCCATTATTTTTTGCTATTTGATAAAATAGCTACTCAGCAGTTGAAGTTCTTGAAGTTTAACCTCCTCCATGAAGCTTTGTTATCAATTCTACAGCTCTTACACAAGTCTGTAAATCTTAATTTCTTCTACCACAGGCAAGTTATTACTGTGCTTCTGAGTTCAATCTTTTCTCTACTAAAGATTTAAACCATTCCAGAAGTTTACCTGTGATGGCATGGAAGCCAGACATAACTCTGAGAAAAATGGAAACCATGTATAATATCTGGGTTTTATGCTTCAGCTACTAGTTCCTTTAACTCATCTTCCTACTGTTTTTTTCTTTTCATTGTGTTTTGAGGATAGTAAAAAAGAAAATAACATCCATAAACTTCACATTTATTCCCTTTGCCTATCATATTTTGTTAACACAATTAACATCTGCATTAATTTCTACTCTGTAACAGTAGAGGAAAGAGGTGCATTTCTGTGTTCACCAGCAAAAGTTAATGAGACTCATAAGTTAATTCCTTTTTGGCTTAGTTATGGTGATGAATGCCAATTAACTTCTTCATCTTCAATAACTTTATAGTATTATGTACATTCAGAATTAATGTTTTCAGAACTTGTAGACATCTTAAACACACAGGTAAAAATCATTTCCAAAATACTGTAGGAGGCATTGGCCTTTTAATATTCCCTTTTCATAGAACTAATGTACAGAAGGATTTTCTGATTGGCTAACACAATGCTCTGTGAAAGATAATAGAAGTCCAGTGACAAGCCTAACATGAACATCATAAAACAAAGTATGTGGCAAGGGAGCAAGGAAATTGTCCCTGAAAGTGAAACTTAACTTTCTCTGGGGAAGTATACAATTTTATGACTAGTGATGTCCAAATGACCCATTTACTTAGATTGCTTTCTCTCTTTACAGAATAGTTAATTCCTTGTTGGTGAGTAGGGCTGCTACATGCTCCCCAGCACAATTAGTATCTATATACCATATTAATTATTTTTTATCTGTTAATAGATATGCCTCTTTGAATTGGGGCATTTTGGAGGAATGCATTTTGACTTTTTTCAGTCTAGTCTTCTTCTATTGCCTTCTTGAATACCTCCCTGTCTTAAACAGAACTGCTTATTCCATGAATATATAAGTAAGTCTCTTCACAGGAGTTCTCTATAACTACCTCTTTATGAATATCTTTTCAATTTGGAAAGTCTTAAAGGAAAAAAAAGTCTGTAAGTTTCCATGCATCACATGACAATACAATACATTCTAAATTAATTTAAGTTCTTTTGCTTCTAGGAACAAAGAAATGTATATAGGAGCACTAAAGAACACACAAAATTTTTAATAAAGATTGAAGAACTTCAAGGTAAAATGCAACATATCTTTCAATAGAGAAATAAGCATTATAAAACTCTATAGGCTTTTCTCCCTAATTAAATCTTAATATGAAAAGTATATTCCTCTGATTAAATAAAAAAAAAAAAGACAGCAGAGAAATTAACAGAGAGCTTTTGATTGTGAGCATACCATGGACTTAGCATGATCCAAGAGCTTATTTGCTCTCATTCTTCAATTTTCTTACAATAAGTAATTATCTTCTGGTCATTTCTCTTATTTGATTAATGCTCTAAATTTTTGTGAAAAGCTGTTTCTGACAAACAAAAGTAAAGCCTGGTATTCACTAACTTATTCCAGTTTTGAAACAGAAAAATCTGCAACAAATTATTGGATCACTGTTTGAAAATTGAAGAATGGCAGAAGTTCAAAAAGGGATTCTAAAACTTAATATTTTCATCTCTATCCTTTATCAGTGAGGTTTTTTCTTCAGATTCATTTCACATCCTATCATCAACAATAACATAAGAATTTAATATATGTTTCTGAGCAGCACATCACCTCTTAGTTTTATCTAGTTTCTGAAAGTAACTAAAAATTTATCTTTTATCTTTTTCTGAAGCATGAAGTTTTGACCACTGCAGACAGAGATGAATTTGTTGATCTTAAGTCTCATGCTGTTTAGAAAACCCTACATTATAAATACTAAACATGAGATAAGATTCTCTTACAGGATGAGAAAAAGTTACTAGCATTTGCCTTCCTTTCTGTGGCAAACACAGAAAAAAAAGCCCTGATTTTGCTCATATATTTCCTAGTCATTTACAATATCATACTTCATTTAGCTTTTTGTCCAAAGCTCAAGAAACCAAAGCCATGAAGTAAAATCATTTCAGCTTAATACTAACAAGAGGTGCCATATATTCCCTTTTAGACAATGAATGCATTTGGGCCCTGAGAAAGCCATTCCTCATTAGGTAATTAAGATGTGGAACACATCACTAAGAATATTTATTTTAGTAACCACTTACTAAACAAATGTGTAAGTTCAGCTTGTCTTATTTGCATGTCTGAGTGGAAAAATATAAGAATCTGCGTCTTATTTTTTTGTTTCAAATCATTACCAAACCGTACTCATTATTTAGGATAATGCAGAGTAACAAGAGTAGCAATTTGGCTCTTATCAAAGTTATTTTAGCCCTTAATAAATATCCTTAGAGAAGCGATCACTCACTTCCTTAGGGAAAACTGCTGTAATTAAAAGAAATTCCATTTTAAACTGTTTGCTTACGCCTTTGTGTAAGATGCTTTTGGTTAATTCCCTTTGGTGCAAAGAGAACATAGTGTTAATCTGCAGAATGTAAAATAGATTATTCAAAAGTTCAAATACATAAAAAATACAACATTCTGCATACAGATTAAGTTTGTTAGAATCACTTACCCCCGTCATTCATCTACTGTACAATATTATGATAAAAGGTCAAGAAAAAGTATAGTTTCCTTGCAGACAGAGGAACACATCTGTGTCATTAATGAACATGCTTAAGATAAGATAGTCGATGCTATTGAAGTCTAAGTCATTTCTGTGGAGGAACAGCCACTGAAGAGAAAATTTCAAGGTTTCAATTTATCACTCTTCGTCTCCTTTCTGACTAAAAGTAATCAGACTGTTGCGAGTATTCTTGTCCTAAAACTTAATTCATATTAAGTAGTCTGTCTTGCATGTCCAGTGTCCTCTGCATTGACTCTTTCAACTTCTGCTAGCTTACCATTAAGGAAAGTCACTAATACAAACAATATGGCTCTGGGGAAATTAATAGGAAATCTGAAAAGTATAGATTTTCAAAAAACTGAACTTCCCAGTTACTGTGTAATGTGGGAGGAAGATGGGAACAAAGCAGATGAAAAACTTCATTTACTCTTCCTATTTTTCCAGTTCTACTTCTTATACATACCAGCAAAGTCTCACAATCTGTATATCATTTCAGTATTTATTAATTGCTTTTATAGTTAGAGAAGAGTGGCACTCCTTATTGGGACAAATTAGATGCAGTTGACCCTAATTAGATTAACAGATTTAAACAGGCTGAGCTAGAAAAGAAAGCTTTTCATTCTT
The DNA here is from genome assembly GCF_018139145.2 of Gymnogyps californianus. Lineage (NCBI taxonomy): Eukaryota > Metazoa > Chordata > Aves > Accipitriformes > Cathartidae > Gymnogyps > Gymnogyps californianus. The sequence goes on along the minus strand of NC_059475.1, from coordinate 22,937,000 downwards.
TGTAGGCAAAGCAGTGTTATAGGTAGGGTCTGCTGGTCTTCATTAGTTTGTTCTTAGAATCCAGGGATTTTTTTTCATTACAGTTAAGAAATGAATTAGAGACTTAGGTTTTGGTTGTGGTAGATTATAGTGCAGGCAGGCTAGTTTCATCCATTACCAAAAATATCTGAAACATGTTGTGCTAGCTTGATCAAAGAAGTAAGCAAGCTTTAGCCTGGTGAAGCTATAATAGTAATATTATTTTCCTCAGAAATAATTTTCATCGGACAGCATAATCTTGACTTCTCATTTTCCTCTTTAAAATTCATTTAGGAGGAAATAAGATAAGTAGTAAGTTGATTTTTTTTTTAAAATGTGCGTTATGAAGAGCAAGTTAGACATTACTTAAGTCAGATGCTCTCAAGCTACCTACTGAAATTTAACCTCTAGCATTTCTAACAGTCCCAGATTCTATATTGTTCAGATATTTCTGAACTAAAAAATACTAGTTGAAAACTATTTTAAATGACTAGGATGAAAGGAAATGTACCTGTCTTACAAAAGATCTGAGGAATTCCAGACTAACTGTTTTAGCTTAATTTCCCAGAAGGAAACAGAGCAAATAATCAATTTGTAAAAGCCCTCAGGAAAATGAATAATTGTCGTCAGATGTTTGACCAAAATATACTACATCAATAGCAACTCTTACCTGACAAAGATGCAATTCCTATAGGTGAGAGTAGCAATAATCTTGACTTCTGTAAGGCTTTGATATTGCCTCACACAGTGTTCTTGTGAGCAAACTAAGCAGCTACGACCTAGGTAACACTAGTATGAAAGAGTTTTCCCAACAGTTGTTCTGTTATCCTCAAACAATTATCAATGGATCTTTGTTAGACTGAAAGGATGTATACAGTGGATTTCTACAAGACCTATCCTGAGTCTGACAGTACCCATTCTCCATCTGAGCCTTATGAAGAAAGTAGTCTCTGTTATGAGATAATGAGGAAAAGAGAGAAGGAAGTGAGCAGAGCTGGAGTTTGTGGCTTGGGCTCTGTATGAGGTTTGTACATGAAGTGGCTACTATCGGCCTTCTCCATGCGGCATGGCAGGGGAATAAAATATAGCACCTCATCTGCTGAGGAGATAGGACTGTTGCTTATTTTCTAAGAGTTCACAGGAAGGCTAAGGCAGTTGGGCAGTTTGACTTGGATGAAGGAGTGGAGCAAGTCCTCCATAAAATACTTGTTTAGGAGGGAAGGGATGGGTTGGAATGACAAGGGCTGGAGATAGGAAAGGGAGGACTGAGAACATGACTAGTAGGGGTGGGAGAAGATGTATTGGCTAGGGGGTGCAAGGAGTCATGCCAGAAAATGGTGTGCAGCGTAATCAAATCAGAGAAGAGGAGTCTAATCTAAAAAATAAAATAAAACCCCAAGAACTTCCAGGATGAAGAATAAGGGTATTAACCTTGCAAATGACACTAAGCAGGCAAAACTGCAAACACTCAGCAGGACAGGATTAGGACACAAAATAGTCTTGATAAACTGAAGAAAGGGTCTGAAAAAATTAAATATTAGTTAATATAGGAAAGCACTGTATGTGAATAGGAACAATGAATGACTTAAGCACAAGCAGGTCCAGAGGAGGGCCACAAAGATGATCAGGGGGCTGGAGCACCTCCCCTGTGAGGATAGGCTGAGAGAGCTGGGATTGTTTAGCCTGGAGAAGAGAAGGCTCTGGGGACACCTTATAGCGGCCTTCCAGTACTTAAAGGGGGCCTACAGGAAAGATGGGGAGGGGCTCCTTATCAGGGAGTGTAGTGATAGCAGAAGGGGTAACAATTTTAAACTGAAAGAGGGTAGATTTAGGTTAGATGTAAGGGAGAAATTCTCTACTGTGAGGGTGGTGAGACACTGCAACAGGTTGCCCAGAGAAGTTGTGGATGCCCCCTCCCTGGAAGTATTCAAGGCCAGGTTGGATGAGGCTTTGAGCAACCTGATCTAGTGGAAGCTATCCCTGGGCATGGCAGGGGGGCTGGAACTAGACGATCTTTAAGGTCCCTTCCAACCCAAACCTTTCTATGATTCTATAAAGGCCAAATGGCTTTATTTTCCTGCAAATTATTCCAGGGTGGGGGTTGGGGGCAGGGGGAGGGAAAAAAGTTATATTGATGAGTCGTGATCCTTGAAAACAAAATTTGTAAGTTTTTTTTTTTAGTAGTGACACACGTTAAAAAAAAAAACCTTAGTAAGTCACAAATTTGGTTTATAGGCTTCCCCTACTCCAATACTTTTCATCATTCATCAGTCTGGTAGGCAGGTAATGGTACAGAAGGTTCATATTTAATAATATTTAGCCCTTTCTTTTTAATTGTCAAGGTATGAGAGCATTACTTCTCTACTCATTAACAATCCTTAACACAATTTTCCAGAGATAATCTGAGAAAGTAAAATCCATTCTTATAAATGCTATTACGTTAATTTAGTACTAGCTGAAAGATCTGATTTGATGAAAACTCATAATGTTAAAAACACCCAATTATTGCCAAATCAGCCAGCACTAAGAAGACAGTAATCATGGAATCATAGAATAATTTTTGTTGGAGGGACCTATGAAGGTCGTCTGCTCCAACTGCCTACTAAGAGCAGGGCCAACTTAGATCAGGCTGCCGACGGCCTTTCTGCAATACAAATTCACCCTACATTGTGTCACTAAATTTGATCTGGTGAACTATAAGGAGTGTTGATAGGTGAGAGAAGGTTTGCTTACTCTATTTAATTTTTTAACTATTGAGTAAAAGAGAGATCAAGGGCTACTATGGTAAGTTTCTTCCAGCTTAAGTTGAAGTTGCAGCAGAAAATTAAAATTGAAGAGCTTTGTAGCCTGTCATCATAACTATGAATATGGCCCCCAGATTATACTTGCTACAAAGCTGATCTCTCCAATTCAGCTTACAGCAAATTAGTAAAATAAGCAAATGGAGTCTTTGTTTGGATAAATTGTCTGTATGCTGTGTTTAGGGACAGCTGGAGCTGAATCTTCTTTGATAAACTAAAATAGTGCAATGTGTACATTAGTGTTTTAGTGAGAATCAAGGGTGCAGTTTTGAAACAAACCTGATGAGCGCAGTCACAGAATAGCCTCGGAGCATATAAGCTGTATTTCTTTTGGGTGAAACTAAACTGAAAGATGTGCACACGGTACACACCTGATGCACTCCAGTAATTAATCCACGTTCAGGCCCTGGGACCAGAGTAAAGCTAGTCCAAAGCAGCCTCCCTCCTCCCTCATAACACATCCAATCCTCCTTAATAACACTCTACAGATCTTCTCCTTTTTTGCCATACTACTTGCTAATATAGCCATAGACAGTGATGACACAAATGGTTTCCTGTTTGTTGCGAATTTTAGTCCTCTGAATTTACTCTACGAATATCTAATTATATTGGAAAATCAGTATTGGCATGAAATCTGTTATCAAACACTATGGAAAATGGTCTTGATTAGAATCTAAAGAATTATGAGATAACTCAGCACTATCAACCTTTCAGCCAATGGTGTTATTATCACAAATATTTTACTGTAGAGCCAAAAATAATTATTCACATTCAAGGTTAGCTATATTCATATCACCTTACATGTCAAAACATAGAGTATCCAAGCCCTGCTGGAGATGGGTTAAAACTTTTTCTCTAAGGACTCAAAATTTGCTATATATTTGTATGTAAAGTTCCATGGCTTAGGATAAAGGCAATAAAAGGTGCTCTTTTTATCTGAAATATATATATTCCAGCTCTAAATTGCAGATGATATCAAATGGTCAGAGATGAGCAGTTTCTTGTCATCTTTTTTTCTTTTAAATCTAATGTTCCCATTTATGTTCTTTTCACACAGGAAGCTGATAAAACACCTTTTGTTTGACTGACATTCTCTAAATTTAATAAAAAGCTGCAGCCTGCCTTAGCAGTCTAATCAACATGAAACAGAAAGACAGAAATCAAAGTGTTGGCAGTATATTAAATATAGATGTCCTCTAACTTTGCCCTTGATAATCAATGCACAGTTAGATAGATCTAATGCATGTGGAAAAGTATCAGAAATGGCTCCAGGCTAATAAACCTATGTTTGCTGCACAGACTGTCTTAACTATTTTTTCTGCTCCCCAGAAATGTGCACCTGTGTGTGCTAAGACCGTGCAGCAGAAATGAGGGATAAAAACCATCCTAGTGAATAAACATTTTTGTCTTTCTCTGGGCTATTAGTAAACCATTTTGCATAAGGCAACTCTGTTTAATGAGACTAGCTTTAAGGCTATTTTCAAAACCAGATCTGGAGCCAGGACTACACTGACTTTAGAAGTGGGGTTGAGGCAATCTGTCATGCTGTGTCAGGACTTTATAGTAGTGGGTACCCCTGCACAGAGTCTCATAGACATTCGAGTTGTGTATTCTGAATGCATCTGAAATAAGTTATCAGGTCTCAGGTATTTCCATGAGATCTGCAATGTTATTATTGGAACATAAATATCATCTACTTCCCTTTGGAGATTGCTTGCAGGAGGAATGTGGAGGCCATCATCTACTTAGAAACCACTGATATGGGTTTCTTGAGTATCTTAAGTCTCATAATGAACCAATAAACTTGTTTTTGTATTTCAACCTCCATGACGTTGCAATGGAACTTTTCAACAAAAAACCCAAGTGTCTTCTCAGTGATGGGAAACATGAATCTTTTTTCCTACCTAGATGGATTCCATTGACTGTGAAGTGATCCACAAAATTTGTAAAGTTAGGGAGAATTTCCCTTGAACAAATATGGCCAAATGAGCCAAGGAAAACACTCCCAGAAGAGCTAGGAGAAGTGTTTCACAGATGACTCAGAAACTCAATCTAAAAGTGTATCCTATTCCCACATCATCAGGAGAGTACTTCAGAAAAGTTAACAGGCTGTATATGATATTATTCAAAGAAATTCTCCTTGCCAAAAATATCATCCTAATATTTCCAGTAGATATGAGATTAGTCCCACAGAATATTGTTAAAAAACTATATTAAACAGATCTCTCTGAATACCTCACCAAAAGCAAGAGGGCATTGGTCAGATCTGTTGGATACAGAGATCCTCTGGGTAGATATAAACCTCTAAATAAGGAGAATCATATTATGGATTTAGTGTAGGCTACATTTTCTATTTCTGAAGGAAGTTCTGCATGTGGGATACAGCCTATGATGGGTTTTGTGCCACCTATACTATTACTATTACCTGTGAAGACATAAAGTATTTTGGTCACCAAATACTTGCAAAACATCATTAGTTTACTCAGGATCATCAGCCATCATGAACTGGAATTCTATGAACTCAGTGGCATTAAGGACTAGGGACTGGTATTCCAGTATTGATTTCTGCATTGTACTATTATTGAATTCATTTATTAAGGGTAAAACATGTGGCTTCTAAGCAGGTAAAAGAGCTCTGCAGCTGTTCACAGATAATATAAATGCAGATCCTCACACAGAGTAACTTTTTCTTATAAGCAGCAAATACTTCTCTGTCCAATAAGCAGCATATTTCTACAGCTGTGTAGTCAAAACAGAGGCCTGTAATGCCTATACCTGAGAAGTGCATTAATCAGGGTAGAATCAATATTAGCTTGTCTTGAACCCAAAGCATACAAAAATAGTGTAACCAACATATTTTGTAATACTGTGATTGCATGGCCAGGCACAATGAATAAGCATTTTGCATAACTATGTGAGCAATGTGACCTCCAAAGAAGGCAAAGACAGACTTGTATAGCTGCACTCAGATGGCATAGGAAAACATGTAAACAACACTAAAAGTAACACAATTTTCAAGATCAAGAATAAAGAACAAAATAAGCACAAGGGACTGCAAATGAGCAGGACATTCTGCTGAATACACAAGAAGGACAACTGACAAAACCAGAAACAAAATAAACAGCATTGGGAACACATGAGATCCTCCTTTTGGGATGGGGGAAAGCAATATAAAAACACCAGACGTGAGCAAGGAGAGATGGGTAAAAAAAGAAGTCACTCTCTTCAGCTCTGACTTTCCTTTTGGAAGAGCTCTGAAGCCTGGTCACCTTGACCTCAGGGACTGAGAGGCATCAAGGACCTCAGCCACCAGCGCTAACTACCTAGCATCATCTCTGTGGTACTGTACAGTCAAAACTAATGTAGTTAAGTGTTAAGATCTTACTGTGTAAGAACTAACCGTTAGCACAAAGTACGTTGTTAATGAATGTCAGTCTAGCCCAGTGTTGTTTAAAGTTTAAATCTGGCTTAATCTATCAGTCTTCTAAACTCTCCCATCACAGCAATCCCATTATTGATATTGATATGTATGCTTAAAGAGACAGACACACATTTATTCATTTGTGGCAGCTGTATTTTTGTTCTATGTAGTTTCACCTGTTAAAATGAAGGAATCCAACAGAGATACCAAAGACTATTATGTCTTTGGTACTTCACCTTAAATTAGGAAGAGGCAGATGAGATTATTGTTTTCCCACAAAACATGAATGTAAACAGTAGATGTCAAGAGGTGGTAGTTTTCACAAACAGTACCTTTGCAATAGCAGAGATAGTGGTTCTTTGAATCAAAAATCCCCATATCCAACAGTGGCATGTGCGCATTTCTCTTGGGTATCACTGGAAGCACTAACTCAGTATGCAGAAATTCATTGCTTATTGGAGACACAGGAGCTACTGAAGATTTCTCTGGCTATGGAGGTATGAAGTTAGGTTGATCACTTCATTTAAGCATCAGCATTTGCCCCTCCCAGTTGCAGACATACGGTGAGGCTTACACAGAGTACAAGAGTTTCTAGTGGAGCCATTCCTCGCACGGGCTAGTCCAGGACATTCTTTGGGAAATATAAACGTCAGTTACCACTACGGCCATATCAGTTTCTTGTTTCAACAATAATATCTGCACAGTTTATACTTAATATCACATTCTGCATAGAATTTACTGATTCCATTTGTGTTTTACTTTTTTGTGTAACAACCGCCACATTTGAACCGTTCTTTCTTGAAAAAGTGGTTTATAGTTTTGTTTCTAGAATTGCTGCTAACAATATGCTGTAACAGTGGTCGTCTTTGCTCTCCATTTAGAGGAAATGGATTATTTTAGCTAACAGGAATACTTTCTGTTTAATCTAAATTATATCTTGGTTGCTCGCAATCAAATCTTATATATGATACTCAGACCATTAGCTACAAAACTGAATTTGCTTTCTAAAAGTTGTATATTCTTACTGACAAGCCAGAATTATACAGCTGGGATCTCATAAAAAATTTGCAGTGTAACTGAAGACCTTTTATTTTTCCTTTCTGATTCTGAGCTACTGTCTTCAAGAATGTCTAAATATGATGGTTTAGTCTGTAATGCTGGGATGATGCTTGTCTTTTACAAGTGAACTGGGCCTAGAATAAGATCCTGATGTAAGCCGGTGTTTCTTTTTCTTTAGACATTTAATATTCCTAATTAATAAAAATATACCAAGGTTAGATATTGTATTGTGACTCTCTCCATAAAACTAAACAGTGAGCACTGTGGTAGGTTTTTGGCTGAAATAGTGCCATAGGCAAACTTCAGTTCTACTGTAATTCATGATTCAATAGATGGGGAATTCTTTCCAAATTGCACTTCCTGGAAAGATACAAAAGAGGGCTATTTTGTTAAAAGCAATGGCTGTCAACTGAGTTTGACTTTAAAACTCTTCGAGCTCTTGATTTCAAAAAACACTGTCTCTCTACCTAAATTTTCTGCATTTCAACTGTATATTGAACCTTTTTTTTCATTTGAACAACATCAATGAATAAAATGTATCGTCTCATTCCTTTTGCACAGTTACTGAAGATATGCCTGATGACTGCACTTCTGTAATGACATTTAAAAATTTATCATTTTTTTCATGCACTTCTGGGAATAACAACTGCTCTGAAAAAAGTTCCACATCCTTCTTATTAGATGCTTCCAATGTTTAGAATCCATAACATAATTGTTGTCAGAATATTTCATTGGCACTGGATGGAGAAGCAGGTAGAAAGAGATGGTAGATAAGCAGATACAATTTGTTTCCCAGACTTCATAACTGTAAAGAACAAAATGCTCTGTTTGATCTGTAATCAAAAGGAAGTGGTGTAGTCTGGAGAGAATCAAGTAAATATAAGCAAACAAGTTTAATAAACATCAACACTACTGTAATTAGGTAGGTGTTAAAATGTTAATAACAAAAAGTTGCAAAAGTATTATATCCATGTATGGTTTTAACCCTATGTATGTCAAGTGAACGGATTGAACTTGGAGACCCTATATCTATAAACATAGATGACACTTAGGAATAAATTTCAATTCAAGTGGGAGAGGGACTAGCTTTAGAATACAGAATATAAAATGTGACTCAGTTGTTTAATGAAGTCTTTAGTTATACTATCAGAATGGTATATACTGAAGAGTGTTGAGAAAAACCGAGAATCTCCTATTTGGAGGAAACTATATACCTCAGAATGGAAAGGAAACAGGAAACTTCTATTTGGGATGACATAACCCAACCACATATAGAATTGTGCAAGAGCTTAAGAAAATTGCCTACAGTAGATAGGATAGGCAAAGTCATGAAGAAAAAGCATTAATTGTGCTTGTGTCATGTTGAAATTCAGGTGTGAAGAACCGATCATAACTGTCCTTTGTGTTTAAGTATATGCCCATATTACATCTGGGTGAAGCATTATTTCACTATTGTTAAGGTGAAATATGCTTCTAGTGCTTGTACTTAGTCTTGTATTCTATTGCATCTGGGATGGATGGAACTCAGTAGAAATCAGCATGTAGATAGATAGGATAGCTAACTCTTTTCTGACAAGAAAAACCTAGACAAATGAAAAAGGAAGCATTTAAATCAACTGATAAACATAACATTTATCTCTGTGTATGTAAATGATGAGACCAAAGACATGGAGTAGGAGGCACCCTAACACTGAGCAGCTGACTGAAGGCACAAAACAACAGCTGCAAATGGAAGCACTCAGTACATCAGCATGGAAGTGAAGGCTATAAACAGTCGTGTTTGTGTAGTTACTTGAGTCTGCGTAGGTGAGCTGAAAGAGAAAATAGAACTATAAAAATATTTGGGTACCAAATAATAGCAGATGGAATCAGACACTTCAGACTGCCTAATAAATCACAGCAATTCCTCCAGTAGGTGTGTGTAAGTTAAGTTCTGTGTTTTATGATTCACAAGAACGTAAATTCTGAAGACATGCAAATTCAGAGAAATCATGTGTTATGTCCCTCTTTGGTCTCAGTTGTCTTTTGTTAATATTGCCATCATCTAAAGGTCAAGAACAGCGGGAAAAAGAAAATCTGTTCCAAATACTGACTATAGAGCAAGTTAGGCATTAATGTAATGAAACTCTGTGTGTGACTAATAAATTCTGTATTGATGATAGAAAATAAGACAATCTAGATCAGTTTTGACTGTAGAAGAACTTTTCATGTGTAATTTGTTCAACTTGTTTCTTGAGGGAATTTTATTGCAGTCTAATTAGACAAAAAAAAAAAGTAAAATTTTATGTTACAGCCCCCATAGGCCAAACAACAGAAAGTGCTTGTGAAGGAGAACTTGGTAATGTGGCACAGAGTACTCTGAAAATGAACCTTATACTGACAGAATCCACAGAAAACACTGTATATATGCTCCCCAGCCAAGCCAGTCATTTAATAAAACCTGTGAAAACAAGTATTTTTTTCAGTAAATAGTTCTTTATAAGGTTCCCTTTGTGAGCTTCTTTTAGATTTATCATTAGGAAATTGAAGGCTGGAGAGCTGAAAGGGGTTTTCAGAGGTCATTAGTCACCCTCCAAGGCAAAATCCTAAAAGAGATAACAAAAGCATTTCTGGAAGATGCCAGCTTGATCCATAGCTGCAGATCTCCAAATAGGAGATTCCTGATCCTTATAGCGGTCAACTCTGGTGCTCATCTGCTTTTATAATTAAAAAGATCTTACTCATGTTTAACAGAGTAATGCTGCAGTTTAAATACATCCTTTCTTGTCCTATTCTCAGTGAACACAGAAACATTTCATTTCCTTCTGTTTTAAAGCAACATTTAATGTATTTGAGGATTGTTTTGTCTTGCCACGGTCGTCTTTTTTTCTAAACTAACCAAATCTGATTTTTTGTTAGGTCAAAAATGGAAGCTGGCCTGTAAACATACAGACATTTTGTGGTCAAAATGGACATAGTACTTCTGATGAAGCAGAATATTTACTTCACTTGACTTACAAATAACAATCTAATTATAACTGCAGAACTACTACATGTACTGTAACTCTCTGTATTAGAATCATAGAATCATAGAATCATAGAAAGGTTTGGGTTAGAAGGGACCTTAAAGATTATCTAGTTCCAACCCCCCTGCCATGCCCAGGGATAGCTTCCACTAGATCAGGTTGCTCAAGGCCTCATCCAACCTGGCCTTGAACACTTCCAGGGAGGGGGCATCCACAACCTCTCTGGGCAACCCTCACAGTAGAGAATTTCTCCCTTACATCTAACCTAAATCTACTCTCTTTCAGTTTAAAATTGTTACCCCTTCTGCTATCACTACACTCCCTGATAAGGAGCCCCTCCCCATCTTTCCTGTAGGCCCCCTTTAAGTACTGGAAGGCCGCTATAAGGTGTCCCCAGAGCCTTCTCTTCTCCAGGCTAAACGATCCCAGCTCTCTCAGCCTATCCTCACAGGGGAGGTGCTCCAGCCCCCTGATCATCTTTGTGGCCCTCCTCTGGACCCACTCGAGCAGGTCCATGTCTTTCTTATGCTGAGAGCCCCAGAGATGAATACAGTACTCCAAGTGGGGTCTCACAAGAGCAGAGGGGCAGAATCACCTCCCTCGACCTGCTAGCCACACTTCTTTTGATACAGCCCAGGACGTGATTGGCTTTCTGGGCTGCAAGCACACATTGCTGGCTCATATTCCGTTTTTCATCCACCAGTACCCCCAAGTCCTTCTCCGCAGGGCTGCTGTCAATCCAGTCATCACCCAGCCTGGTTCCATGTTTGAGATTGTCCCAACCCAGGTGCAGGACCTTGCACTTGGCCTTGTTGAACTTCATAAGGTTCACACAGGCCCACTTCTCAAGCCTGTCAAGGCCTCTGGATGGCATCTCTTCCCTCTAGAGTATCATTTACAGGACAAAGAGGACTTGAACTCAGACTCTTGATTCTTCATCCTTCAGGCTACCTTCTTCCATGAGCATATGAGATGCAAATAAAAATAAATTTCTTCTCTGTAAAGGCCATATAAATATTTCTGGATGATAACGGCTACTGAGAAAGGAGGAAAATAGTCCTTTTCACTAACAAGAAGCAAGAACATAGAGCAATAGAAAGGGCAGGAATGCAGGAATGCATTCAGGCAAACCAGTCATTTTGCCTAGCCTTGTCATAGATAGTTAGGTAATACAGCACCAGGTGTTGATGATTTACTAATCATGTTTCAGTTGTGAAAAATTGTATAGAATTATCAAGAAAGCGTTCACTACAATTGCAGCATTAGCTTCATAGTCTTGATGTCTGTCCCAGAAAAGCTAAACACAGTGATGAATTTTCACAGCTTTTCACATTTCTGCAGCAACTCATCTAATACACTTACAGGTGTAATAAGCAACCAAGCAAATGGAATTGTTTGGAACTTGCTAACCCAGCAATTATGGACATCACTTCAGGCTTGCAATTGCAATTAGTTAGCCCTGGTTTGATTTAGTGAATTACCATTTCCAACAGGTTACTTGTACAGTTCCTCTGTCATTATTTCTATTTCTTTGTTTTCTTTTGACTCACCTTTTGAATTTCATCCTGGGAAAACTGATTCGCAACCGTTCATTCACTTGAAATGTCTATTTAAAGGTGGATAGCTTCTGTTGGAGTTTGAGTTTTGTTTCAAAATTCATTTTTGTAGTATGATTAGACATGCTTAATTACTTATGCATCTTTGTTTTGCTCATTTTATCCATGTTTTAAAAATAGTAGTGTTTCCTTGCTCCACTGAGTCCTTAAAAGAGCCCTCATTGGTATGGGTTGACCTTTTAGGGTACTATTTTGATTGTTGTGACAAACAGGTATCTTTTCTGAAGCATCTATATTATATCTTCCACCGAAAAATAAACCCCAAAATATGTTATTTCTCATATCCGTCTGATGAGAGCTTTACTGTTACCCATACATTGCATGTAAATATCAGCTCAAGCTAGTGGACCAAGAGGTATTTGGAGTGTAGCAGTCATTTAGAGATTCAAATGTGTGTTTAAAATAGTTTTGAAATGCAGAGTCTCGTTTTAGATCTAAAACATATCATCTTCTACCTGTAAGCACAAGTAATTCTGCTGTTTGGATGTCTGTTTTACTCTCTGAGGCATTTAGATAGAGAGCTAATTTAAGTCAGGTGCCCTTCTAAGTTGCAGAAAACACAATACCTCGCTAACTTGTCTCTTGGAGTTGTGAAGGAGTAAAACGGGTGATTGGATGAAGCTCATTCTTAATGCTCATTGAATGACGGATTACTGATCTGCCTCATCTATTTCTTTGTTGTTAACATCCATTTCTGAGTATATGCTAAAGAAGCTTTCTCAATAAACTTGGTAAAGCATAAGAATTTTTGTTTAATATAACAATACATACAAAGCTTGATTTATTTAAAGAAATAAGATGGTTTTTAAAAGTTCAGATTCTATTTTTATGCTGTTAATGACAGTGTGGTTGCATTTTGCTGATCTAGAGCTCTGTGTACGTGTGAAATTGTTCAGACTAATTATACATTTTTAAGCAGTTACCCATCACACTCTGTAAGAACTAGTGATTTGACTCCTGCAGTTCCCAATCATTTGAGTAGCAGTAAAGTAACATCAATGTAAAGTGTTTCAGAGGGGAATCCACTTGAATTTCAGCAGTGATAAAGGGAGAAATTTTCAGAGTAAAATGCTAGTTGCCATTAAAACCAGAATTTCACTGGAGATTACGGTGAGCAAGAAATCCCTTCAAATAGTTTATCTGACGCTGTTTTTCTTTACAATGTGAAACCAGCCACAGTAATTACAGTAAATGGTGTAAATTTATGTTTATATGTTTTGTAAAGGAAGAAATATGGGGCAACTTTTCCTTTCTATAAACTTTGGAGTCAGACTCTATCTACTATGGAAGGGTAGACAGAGTCTGACTCTTTCAATGTTAATGAAACAATATCACGAGAGTGAATACAGATGAAGTCAGAGATTGAAGGAACTTTTACTTCTATATCTTAACCCTTAAATGTGCATTTAACTTAAAATAACTCATTGGAAAAAGACAGATATTGAGTATAGAAAAAGACTAACATGGGATGATGTGGCTCTTAATTCTGTACTTGATTACAAGTATCACTGTCATCAAATACTCTCTTTCACAGGCAAGAGAGGTTACAGTTAAGTGCTGTAATGTACTTATCTGGTTGTGTGGAGCAGAAACTGCCTAATAAGGTGCTACCATACACTTTACACTTATGTGTTACATGGAGGTTACATGGAGAAACACCTTTTCAGTTGCCAGTTTAGGAGCAGGAGACTTAAAGTCCTAGTGGAGGAGAGAGGAGATGAGTAAAGGAGTGGTAGATCCTCTTCTGTGTGAGCTGTGTGCCCTGCCCTGCTCTGCACCAAACAGTTCTGTTCCTTTTCTCCTTCACCATGACACTGAGAGAGAGGGGTACCACCAGAATTATAATTTGGGATTTTTAAGATGAGAAATTATCTTCTTCCTCAGCTCAGGAACAGGGCTTCAAGCAAGAAGGCAGTGTTTACGGAAAATTTTGAAGACTTGTTTTGCAAGAACAAAAATAGTACCTTAGAAGGACTATTGGTCTGCTCTGACAAATATATTTATGAGTTGGAGGAAAACATTTTTTTCTACTCATCAACTTTTGCCCAAGATCAATAGAATTTACAATTTTGTCTTAAATACCTTTAACACCAGATGATTTCTTTTTTTTTTCATCTTCTCACAAGTGTGTCTGTTGAAAAGTGTTTCCCCATTGAAGTCATCAAAACTGCGAGTGGGTTAGGTCTGCCATTACTCAGGGCTTAGGTCTATGTCACTGATCCAGCTGGCAAAAAAGCATTCTACCTTGGTACTTCCATTTATAACTGAATATCACTGAAGTAAAGAATAATCATGGGGTTTGGGTGTAGGAATTTCATCTGCTCTAACTGATCAGGATATTTCTTGCCACCTGAGGTTGTGCCTGGCTGGTTCTCTGTGTTACACTGCCTATTGAAGAAGTTCATTGTGTCCTGTCAGAAGTTACAGAACTTTTTAAAAACATGAAAAATATTTTGTCTGCACTTTTTCAAAAATCTAAAGAGAGTTACGAGTCTAACTTTCAGTGGGATCTGGACTCTTCTATTCACTTGATGTCTTAGACAATACTGCAAATATATTTTTCTTCTTTTTTTTAGTGTGTACAACTTTGCTTTTATTGCTAAATATATTTGCATGAAGACAGGATTTATGTTGCATACTTCATTCACTCCTGCTGCCTTTTCCTCTCTGAAAGTTATAATCCTCTGAATGTGAAATCCAGACTTCTCCACTGCTAATTGTAATGTGGCAGACAGAGGATTATGACTCTGAGTGAGGAACAAGCAGCTGGAACAGATGAACACTTACAAAACAAAAGTCATCTTTGCATGAAAACTTATTGCTTATTTTCTTTTCCATTTGATTTTTAAAGAAAAGCAAGGAGGGGGGAAAATGCAAAAAGGGAAAAACGTGTGTCTCCTCACGGAGAGAGGATATGATCATAAATTGAAGGATCTTACTGGCTTTAATACAAAAGATGTTAGAGTATTGTTTCCCATGGCAAAACACTGACAAGGGACAGACAATGTCCAGCACTTGAATGATATCTTTGCATGGTTCAGGTCACCAGCTTCTATAACCATCTAAGGCTTCAGACACAGTTCACCAGTCAGAATTGACTGAAAAGTATTTCATAAGTAGTGTTCCAAACTGTATTCAATAACTTCAGCCATTTCATCATTCTGCTTTTATATACACAGAACATAACCATAGGTCAAAGGAACACAAACAGAAATACAAGTTTTAAAAAACACCCACCTTCGTATCTGCCAATCCATTATACAGTCCATGAAGAAGTGTTTTAAGGCTGTGACATGCCTGAGTTTCATTTTATTTTGTGCAACAGGGAAAATTGTTTTTCATGTACTTTCTCACTGCATGCACTAAACAAACTGATGTTGTACAGAGGAAATAAAGGAAACTGAATCAGGGCCAGTCTTTTCAGGAATGTATTTCAGTAGAGCGTTCATTTGTAAATTACTCAGGTCAAAGTTGGGAAGTATAATGAAACCACAATTGCCTCTTTCTACCCAAAACCAGTTAGTGTATACTTGTCCAGGGAGTTGCTTTACCCTTGATAGAATGTCAGGGTATACACTGTCTATGAAAAGAATTTCATTCATGTGAATTTCAGCTATCACTACCTCCTTCAGGGACCTACAGCTGATGTCCCTACAAATATCTTCTTTATTGTTCTTTTTAATGAAGTTTAGGATAATGTTTGCTCTGCAGTTCCCAGTGCTGCTCAAATCAGGAGCTTGTATATCTGGATATACCTGGATATAGTCTACTTTTTTTCCTAAAAGGAGGGGACTTTCAAGTTAACAACCAAGTCCTGCAATGCCTTTTAGAGGAGAGAAGAGGAAAGAGAGCAAGTGTTTGCTGCATACAGTAGCTTTCAGTAGCTTAGACCTCCTCCCCTTTGGCTCTCTCTTCCTTTTCTGTAAAAGAAATGCAAAATATCTTCTTCCTCTTCAAATGCAAGAAGCTGGAGGGGTCCCTCTTTCTTCTTTGAGGAGAGAGTCAGAAAGAAGAATGATACAAAACCTTCTCCGAGAAGTCTTTTTATTAGTGACAAATAACTTCCTTCCACATGCAGAGAAGTGCAATACAAAATAAGGAGGCAGAATGGGATGGAATATAAAATGTGCAAGGTAGAATTTGGAGAGGTCTGACAGACATGTCAGCAAATTGGTGTAAGTTATAGTATTTTGCTTTAGCTTATAGGCTCAGAGCTGGATTCACCAGACAGCGATGAGTTTAGCAAAGGGACTAAGGAATTAGGCATAGCGGCTGCTTTTGGCTGTCAACAGCCTTTTTTAGGAGTCAGAAATACATGGAGCATATATTAATTAATTAATTAATGGAGACCAGGAAAAGCAGTGATTGTAGCAAATTACGTAGCTTTATAATGTGAAGGAGCTGTGGTCTTTCTTGTATTCTCCACTTAGCCAGCCCTCATTGCATAGTCTCACCTTTAGTTCCTGAGCACTTAGGTTACAGTCTGGACATTTTATTACAACAGTTAGTAAGGCCAGCAACTCCTGGTACACCATATTTATCCAGAAGTGACATGCCTCATTTGTGAACTCAACCTATAAACTGAAACTTGTCAGCTCTTAAATATTATTAGCAAGAGCTTGACATTATTTGCAAATGTTTACAAACCACTGTATATTATCTCCTTGGAACAAGACCCAGAATTCTCTTTGCATTTTTAAAATCCCTAAAGAAGGGGGCTCTTGTCCAACAATACAGTCCTCATGACTACTGAAAAACAAATAACAGATATTAGAAAAACATGAGAAACACAGATAAAGATGCCAAAAATCTTCCTTTTGCCCTGTTTTGCAGGTGGGAAGGCACTAGGCCCTCCAGTGCTACCCCTACCCTTTTCCAAACTCAGGCAAGACGCTGTTTTAGTTAAAATTCCAGCATGCCTTGTTTCTTGTTTATTTTTCCCCATCATTTTGCAACAATGCTTTTGGCAGATGGAAATGACTCCAACAAAAAGTCAGGTGCATGCACTGGCGGCTTCCCTGCTAAAAGGGATTTAGTCAGATGTTCCTTCCACCTGTGAATTGACTGCCCAGTCTCAGCCATCTCCTATGAATGAAATTATTATGCTCTATTTCAAAAAGCTGAAACAAGCTCACCTTGGTTCCGTCAAAAAAAATCTGATACCATTACAATTTCTCTCTATTTTCAGGACCTCATTGTCAATGAAATAATTTCTCTGACTACCAGTTTCATTTTGAGTTTGAGAGCATATCCTGATTTGCACCAAAGTAATTGCAATCAGTATCTATTCTGCACTCTTTAAATGATAAACAGCTATTTATATTCACCTCTTTAACTCTGTTCCCAAACAGTAAAATCCCCTGTCTTTTTCTGTGAAGAGATGAGTCATATTCAGCCAGTAATGAAAGACTGTGTGTATGCATGGCTTCACGTGGAGCTCTGCTACCTGGAGGGAAGGCTGCCAATATGTGGCTTCCATGGGTTTTTAAGAAATTTTCTCAAAAGGACAAATCAAAGCAAGATTTATTCCTTTCCCTGCATTTTTAAGCCTAACATGAAGAGGCCCATTAAGCAGCATGAAAAGTTCAAAATTAAATAAAGTCCTATACTATAATATTTAAAAAAAAAAACAAACCAAACAAAAAACCCAGAGAGAAATGCGAGACAGATTCCACATTAATGGACTGAAGCACAAAACTTCGCACATAACAACAATGCAAACAGCATAGCCCTCTTTATCACTGATCAAAAGCACTTGGGTAGAAGCAGCAGTCTTCACACAAATGTACTCCAAGACAGATTTGTGGGAGTTACAAATTGAGAACAGAAAAAACCAGCAGCCCAGCACAAGCAAAGAACACTTACAGCCAAAGCACTAGGCAAACTGCCTAGGGCAAGGTTTTTCTGATGGCTGGTTGCCCAGTCCTGTGCAGAGAGAAATAGAGTCCTGATATTACACAGATTCCCAAGATGAAAAGCCAAATAGGACCACAATATTCACTGAGTTGTGTGATACAGACTGTAGAACTTCCTTGAATTAAATCTTGTTCAAGTTACTGTGTAATAGTTAGAAAAAGTGGCCAAACTTGGTTTTAAATGCTGCAGCCATAATATAACAACTACCACAATGTTTTGTGTGTTCCAGTACCCAATTTTCTACAATCTAGGTGATAAACACCTTGTCCAGTCTATTGTAGTCTCATTTTGTGTAGGTTCACATTTAAGCTATAAATATATTTTTTTGTCTACTAGGCTGTTGATTAGCTTCCATACTTTTCCAAATGTTGCCGTTGTAAGTATTTTTAAACTAACCAAACCAGTTTTTTTTTTTGTGGGGGATAAATTAAATACATTTAGATCTCTGTCTTTTATGGAAAGTCATGGTTCCCAGTTTTTTAATCATTCCTGTGATGATAACTTGGAGCCTTTCTGTGCATAAATATCTATGCCTGTTCTGTGAGTTACCTCCAAATTTCACCAACACTGTGTTTTAGACTTGCTGAAAAGTCATTGGTAAACATTGTCAAAAGTGTAAGGTCATGACCACATTATCGACTTACAAATGGTTTGGTTTTTTACAGCTGTATTTTCATGCTATTAATCTATTTGTCATGAAGACTGTGTTATTCTAATTTGTAATCAAAGTATGGTCTGAAATTGAGTCAACTTTTTAAAGAACTCAATGTTTACTATGCATAAAGAATTTGAAAAGTGTTTTTTATTATTTTATATTTGTAGTACAGTTTGTATTATTCAAATATTTTTTTAACTTTAGGGCACACTGTTCACAAGCCCATGTTGATCATATAGATTGATTACACGGAGAAATAACAGAAGCATTTTACATAGAGAAAAGCAAGGAGGGGTTTTTTTTCCCCTTTCAGTTTCTTTCATCTTTGATTGTTATTAGTGTAGAGGGTTGTCCTGAGGTAATTGTGCAATAGCAATACCTATGGGTAAGCAAGGATGAAAAAATGGAGTCACTCCAGATATAATAGCTATAGTCAGTGGAAAAGGAAAACATGAAAACAAACATACTTCCAAAATGCATGAGTCTGTGTTCTGCACTATGTACTTCAGGCCAATGGATCTGCTATTTTGTCATGAGTCAGTGCAAAGACTATGATTAAAATTTCAGGCTTATGAGTACCCAAAGCTATATTTAAAAAAAAAAAAGACAGAAAGGAAAAAAAGACATAAGGTTATATCTGATAACACTTTGCTAGTGTGCAAAGACATGTGCGTGGCACTAATAGGAATCAAGTTGCTTAGTGACCTGGAAGTAAAAGGGACTGTTTATGATTTTGCCATTGGAATAGCAGTCTGAGCACTTTTTCCTGTTCTGACATAAGCATAAAGTGCTTAACCCTCTATGCCTTGCTTTCTCATATTTTTTTTAACTGAGGATAGTTATTTTTTGTTTTATCTCGGAAATAAGATAATGCAACATTCAGAATTTGTTTCAAAGCTCATTGCTGTCCTTCTCAAAGGTAACTTTCAAATATACGTGGAAGTATTATGTCCGTCTGGTCAGCTGAGGGTGTTCACAGCTAAAAAAAGTTTTCTCTCTAGCAAGAAAAATTAAAACATTAAAACCATTGCTGTCAGCAACTCAGTCAAAAGGGACTCATCTTTTCAGCAGAGAACAGAAGCAATATCAGAATTAACAAACTAAGGATACAGCTTTTGTGATATTCACTGGTCAACACAGATCTATAATCTGACTCAGATTTCTGCTAATATATTTGTTGTTCATAAGTATTCTTTCAGGAATTTGCATGAACAAATGTCAGCCTGTGGCATATATGTGGACTGTTCACTTTGACTATTTGCTGTGTGATTGGTTAATATGCCTATCTGGCTGTATGACTGAAACTTTTAAACAGGTGAATATGTGATGAGGAACAAGCAGCAAACACTGCACCTCCCAGTGTAAATGTGCAGATCAAACAATAACTACATTAAAATGCACTAAACTTTTGGACAATTGTGACATTTCTGTAAGTACTTGGTACCCCATCTTCATCCTTTCATGCACTGAACAGTACAACACAGTAACATGGAGACCAATTTGTTTATTTTACTTGATAGAGTAAGTTACATGGATTCCTATCAAACTACCAAGTAATAGCAACCTGAAATTCTGTATGAAAAGTAATGGGAAACCTCCCACTCACTGCAATGGAAAGCAGGGTTTATTTTGTGAAGTCCTTAGCTGTAATAGGCAGAATGTGGCAAAACGTGATGGACTATCTTGTGCTATCCAGGGCTACTTCCAGAGGGTATAAAGCAAAACAACATCACCAATCTTTTTTGGTTTTTTAATATATTACATCTAGGTTGGTGATGTTTACACTGACTGTATTTTCTCATAAGAGGATTTTATAAGAAAAAAATACAATGTTATTTGGAACAGAAAAATAACACCAGCTTTTTCCATGAAAATATCATAATATCTGTTTTATGCTGTATCTTGCATGTGCCTGCTTCTCAAAGGTAACAGAAGTAATCCAAGCTTAAATTCCTTGTAATTTCTAATAACTTCTTCCTTTGTTGATTTCCATATGTAGTGAAACTAACTTACACTTTATTGTTACATATTCTAATTGGGCTAACTGATATAGACTGGTCTTGTTGGTTCTTTTTTTTTTTTACCAAAAAAAAGGAAAAAAACCAACTTTGGCAACGTTCTATAATTCTTATTAGTTACTAAAGCAGACCCTGAACTTCAGCTGAGTTACAGTCAGGTCGTCACACTGTAGTTACACTGATGTAGCCAAGCTAATCATCTCATATGTACTGGCATAAACCACTAGCAAAACCAGGGGTTTAGCTCCTAAAGCTTGTTTTGAAGATGTCTACAAGCTGTCAGGAATACTCCGTAAAACATAAACCTTTAAACATTATATCAACCTGAATCTGATATCAGCCCACTAATAATTTTTTGTTTGTCATAAATGTACATACTGACCAGATTATGGCTTGATAATTTTTTCTATTTGAATAGCTTGAACTAACACCAGTATATTTTCTTGAAGACACATGAAATATAAGAGGGCATTTTTTAGATTTGTTTCAAAAGGCAGTTAAGTTCTATAAGCTACACAGCATTTTTAGGAAGTATTTTTTCTTAGACTGACTCAGTATATCCACAAACCTTAGAGCTTCATGGTTACAGCATCACAGCTGTTAAAAAGAAAGATTAAATGAAACAGTACACAACTGTAGGGCACCCACATGTCTCATCTCAAGATTCTGGACTTTTTTATAGAGGTCAAAGTATTGACAGTGATACTTTGCATCTCTCCGTGTGTACCGGCTTGTAGAATGCTTGATGTCTTCCAACAGTTAATTTAATTTAAAAAAAACTTCTCAAGGAGTGGATAGGTGCTATTAAGTCCATGCTGTAAATGGGAAGTTCAAAGAAAAGTGACTAAACTTATGACTCTACAAAGCCAGGCAACAGCACAGATTCTCTAATGTTGTCTGGATTGGAATTTGAGGTGTAGGTAAAGCTGCTTTAACACTTTATTGTTGAAGTAAATATGCAGGATAATGTCTCTAACCCTTCCAGGTACCACAGCACCGGTCCTTTAGAGCAGTTATCCAAGGAGAAACTTTCCCAGGTGAGAAGAAAGACACATTGGAGCTGTTTCAAACACAGCCTCCCATGAGGAAACGTGGATTGATTTGTTGACTCAGCCTAGCCCAGAGAGATTATTGCATTTGTTCAAGATCAAGAGAGTCTATGTCAGAAACAAAAGCTCTCTCCTACATTTTATTTAGGATCTCCTATTACACTGCTTACCAGTGCTGAGCAATTTGACCCCTAACCTCTCACAAAATCACAAGATCGTTCTTCCTTAATCTGTTTGACCGTCAGCGTGTATGCTTCAATCTCTTCATTTTTCAGGGAGGTAGACATTAGCGCAAGGCAGGGGACACAACTCTTTCCCAGATAATCAGTCATGGCACCAGTAAAAAACTATCACTGTCTTGCAGTGTTGTGGCAGTCACTTTTATTTGTTTTGCTAGTATAAAAAAAGAGCAAACAATTAGTACTAAGAACAGATGGAAACCAATGATCAGGAACTCTACAAAATATACCAGATAAAACTCCCGTGTCTTCCTCAAATTTGCTGGTATTTTAGTCCATACCCTCTGTTTCCATACACCTAATCTGCCTTAAACAAATCCAGCTTCTCGTGTTACATACATCTAGGAGAAATCCACACTCTGTCTAAATTTATACTCAGATATAACAATCAAAGAACATCAACATAACTATATCTGTATGGATAAAAAAATCTGATTTTTGAGTCCTGTCATCTGTAGACAGCTAGAACCCCCTCCAAAAAAGCTGCAAGAGATTTGTCAGTAGAAGATGTTGATCTCAGGAAACAATCATTAGCAAATATGTTTATTTTTGACTTTCAGCTCTTTGTACCTACCTGGCATTTCTCAACAAATAGAGCATGACCTCCTTCCATTTAGAATTTGTTGAAAAAATAATTTATATAGATAATTCTTGTGCTGCAGTTTGTTTGTAGGGAGATCAGTCAAATATTTTGGCATTTGAAATTTAAGCAGTGTTCACTGGACCTTTACCAGAAGGTCACAGCATGTGTTTCTGTTTGCAGTTTGAATGTGTATAATTACTGGAACTAGGTTTCTGGAGCAAATATTCATAACTGTATATACTAAATTTCCCTTAAAGCTTATAAATACTTCACAGTGTTTGCATAAAATTCTTTCAATGTCCATAGAAAATAGGGTGTATATTCATTAGTGTATTCATAGATAAAGTGTATAACAATTGGAGACACAGTATACTCATTAATTTTTATAAATAGGCATGACAGCTAAGTTATTTACTGTATTCAATCAGTTCTGGTAAGTGTGGGTTTCACCTATATACTAGCTGAATATTAGTTGAATTAGTTGGACACAAATAAATCAGTTATGCTGGTTGTCTAAAACACAGTCAGCTATTTCTGCTTTGACAAAAAATCATCCTGATTTCCTTTATATTATTTTGTTGATTCTAAAAGATCAACCAAGCATCATCAGTCCACTCCTGCAGGTATCTCCTTATGTTCTCTGTGTTGTTTGGAGCACCAAGGGACTACTTTGACCTTTCCCCGGTTATGATTACTGCCCACTTTCTGTCAATAAATGAGACCTGTCTGTTTCCAGAGTGAACAATGCTTTATAAATGAAAGAAGAGAGAGGTATTGATATTTGTGCATGGACCATTTGATGTATATAAGGATGAACCATATCATTCAGAGAAAGAGAAATTGAATCCTGTCTCTGATGGTATTTATCTGACATGTAGCATGAAAGCCTGTCCTGAAAGAATAAAGGCTAACAGAATTAAATGACCATACTTCAGTTGATGATCACCACAGTAATAAGAATCCCAGCTGCCTCAGACCATAATGTAAATGTTTTGTTTTCATTGGTTGGGGTTTTTTTTTCCTTTTTTTTTTTTTTTAAATCACCCATGCAGGTGTGTTCCACAAAAATGAAAAATAAACAGCATTTTGGCAGCTAGTGCTTTGGGTGGTAACTTTTGAAACAACAGGCATCAAGTGGAGCTTGCCATTTAATTGGCAAGAGACTGAGAATGAGGGAATTTGGAGCGGTTCTGTCCAAATTTCATTCTGATAACCAGCCACCCTCAGGGCCAGTGTTACATGAAATGTAATAAATGTTGGTGAGGTACCATTATTGCTGTTATTCATGC
Organism: Gymnogyps californianus; assembly: GCF_018139145.2. NCBI lineage: Eukaryota > Metazoa > Chordata > Aves > Accipitriformes > Cathartidae > Gymnogyps > Gymnogyps californianus. The sequence continues at coordinate 22,913,331 of NC_059475.1, read as the reverse complement.
TTGCTACATCAATTGCAAGAACTATATATTTGCAAATAATAAATATTTTATCCTTGTTACTTATAGTGGAGCAATAAATCTAATGATGGTAAGTTATCTATCATAAACCACAACTCAGCAGTGTAGCACTCATAGCTCTCAAGAATATATTCCACTCAAACCAAAACTTTTGAATTTCATTGTACTGATGATTTCAAGGCAGTCCAAAACTTTACAGAGTTCTGGGTCATTACTCATACTGTGTAACTCATAGTCCATGTTTTGCTTGCTTCAGACTTGGCTTGGAGATTGTGATCTGTTAATTTTGTTATTTTGGTTTGTGGATAAGACTAAGGTAATAGGCTATTGATTGTATTACATGTACAGCATTTGGAATGGGTTATTACATAGAATTTGGCCTCCTATATTGTACTGCATCTCTGGGATTTACTTATGATGGATGGTTTCCATGAGGATGGTGTTCATCCTGAATCTTTGTAGGCTTATTTTTCCTTGCTGAAAGATATGAGAAGGAAATAAAGAGTGGAAATGAAGCATTTTTTATCTGTGTACTGTTTTTTCCTAGTCATTTAACTTTCCAGATTTTAATTTGTCTACTGAGGCTGTAGCCATTGGTAATGACATACACACTGCTCTCATGCTTAAAGTTAGTGCTGTCCAGAGATGCAGAGCCAAATACTGCTTCCAGTAATAGCAACATAAATCAAGGTACTTTGTCTGGGCCCATTCTATCCAAAATGTGACACAAATTTCAGTGTCCTTATTCTAGATATACTCCAATAAGTTTTGAACAGAATTTGTCTTTTATAGTTTAAATATTGCAATGGTGCAAACAGTAACATAGCTTATGCATTAGGTGTGATTAAGTCATAAAACAGAATTATAAAACATTTGCCCTGGTTAAAAAACACCCAGTAGTATACTTAAATGCTCAAATGTTGCAGGGGAGGGCATAAATGGATATGGTAGGTTATTCAGTCAAAAAGAGGTCAGATCAGTGGTTCATCAGTGGAATCCTACAGCGATGCAAACTCTGAAAAGGTGCCTGGTGAAGAGCACCAGCAAAACTCTGCCTTCCAGTGCATAGGTATAATTCATGCTCATTCTTATTCATTTGGCCGTTACTCCACTATCAACTATCTCATTACTACAAGTCCAACATTTACCTTGTCTCTCTAATTTTTCGTGGATTTCCAGTAGTTAAACCTGAACAGCAATAACACTTGCCTGGAGAGCATACGCCTGCCTTTCAGAATATATAGTTTCTTGGAATATGGTTGATTATCTTGGCTTTTCACCTTCAGTTTTACTGCTGTTCAAGAACTAAGCCATGTTTCTCATTTGAATTGCCTGTAAAAATGAAAGAACAGGAACACTGTGCAGGAACTATTAGTTGACAGGTGAACAAGCCAAACAGGGGAAGCAAAACCAGTTTGTATTTATGTGATTCACATTAGTAGAAAAGAAGTTGACTAATCTGAAATAACAAAGATTGAGATGATTGTGCTTTGGGGCCTGTTTGCAGTAAAGTTTATAATGATCATGACTGGAAATGAAAATAATGGGTCGATCTTTCCCCGCATTCAATTTTTAACGTGTCATATTGTGTATCTCTAGATTGCAATTTGGATTCACAATCTAGGAAACAAATGGATAGTTCCTAGGTGTTACCCAAGCAAAATAAATCACTCTTGTCTCTCCTCACATGACAGAACCCTCACCAAATGCCTCTGTGCTTGCAGTAAGTCAGGTAGCCACCATGACTGCTCCCATCTCTCATCCTTTCTTCTTCTTCCCCTGTGTGTGCTAACCTTAACCCATAATAAGTTTGCATAACTACACTGCTGTCACCCATCCTTTTCTTAACTGTGGCTGGAGTTCTCTGGAAACAGAAAAATTCACCTTAAATAATCAGTTTAAAATACGTACTACCAGTTTGAGAAAGTTAAGGGAACATTCAATTGCTTTTCTCCTACCCCCTTTAATCTGGGTGGTAGTTTGCAGAAAATGATGATATTCTTCCACCTTGTGCTAGACTAGCTGTTCTGTGCAGTATGTTGGATGAATGGTCCAAAAAAGAAAAGCTATACATGTTGGGCACTCTTCAATATTGTGCTGGGGTGGAAGTATGGGTAAGCATGTAAAATCTGTTTGCTCCTTGAAAATTATAATCTCTGCAGGGTAGACAATGTTTTACAAGCTATAAAGCCAAGGAAAATGCTTGAGACATTTCTCAATGTTATCATGAGACACCAATGATAACATTAATTTGTTGAGTTTTCTATTGCACTAAATACGAGGAATCATGTTTTTGTGAGATTGTTTTAAATTGCATTAGAATAATAACCATGAGGAGGTGGGTGTAAAACTTTTCCTTGCAGTGTTGGAACCATGAACACAACTTTGTGTTTGACAAGAGAACTGAAAATTTAAATGTGAAAATTACAGTGATAAAGCAAGCGAAATATTTAATGTTTAAGTTAAACAACTGAAGCTAACTGTTACTTTGCAATGTTTTTGTCACCTGCTGGAAGTGACTTGTTAGTACATCAGCCTACAGAAGAAGCAGCAGAGTCTGACCAAGCAAAGTATGTCTATGCCTCTCAGAACCGAAGAGAATTAATACCACTGGCCTTGGTCATGTGCTCCATGGTAAGAAGAAAATAGCTGCTCTTAAAATCTGTATTACAGCCTGTGCAATTCTTGCACTATTAGTCAGCTCTGATTGTTATAAAGAAGTATGTGGTCTAAATAGCTTAATTCTTCAGTCTAGAGGAAATCCAATATTTAGTTTTGGAGTTGATTTTTACTAATTTCAGCTGGTTTTAAAGTCAGGTATTAATATACATTGCACTCCCAGATGAGCTGGGATGAGAATTAGGCTGTTTTTTGATGGGGCTGATTAATAGATATTTTGCACTATTTCTTCAGATGAAATTTTCTATTTAAACTACTTATGAGTTCTTGTTTAAGTAAATAGGATACTAATTGAATTGCTGTAGTTTAATTATATCCCCCAATGGAATGAGAGAAACAGTCTTAAAACCTTTGCATTTTCTTTACATGAATATACTCTGAATGAAACTTTCCATTATATTTAGTACCTGTTCCTTTCCCTTTGTAAGAATAAAGAGTAGAGTCTGGAATATTAAACAGAAAGAAGGTATTTTTAACAGCAGAGATCAATGTTTTCAAATGTGGCTATTAGCTGTGAGATCTCTCAAAGACCTGATTTTCAGACAGTGCTTAGGAACAGTCTTCTGAGAAATGGAAGTTTTAGAGTGTAACACAAAATATGGGGCATGCTCACAACCTTACTTATCTTTGTTGAAAGTGTCAGGCATGATCTATGTATTTGCAGGAAAACAGCTGAAAGTGTGCTGTTGTAAGAGTCATATACAGAAAAAATAGTGTGCGAGTACACGAGAGAGTGCAGTTGATGTAGAATGGTTTTCCACTTCTAAGAGCCATCACCTGAAACTTTTAAAACTAGAGGGAACATAGCACTAAAAATTTAATCCAAGAAGCAAGCCTTTACTGGAAACAGAAATAAGTCATTAATATGTTTTCCCTATCTCTTACTTCCATAACTGATACCATTACTATAGAAACGAGCAGGGTCCTTACCATTTAGATTCATCACTCTGCATCCTGGTCATACCAGCTGTCATGCTTGTAGATATTGCCATTACATTCCCACCTCCTAAAGCTGTTAAGTGTCTCTGTGTTTTTCTATATTTTAAAGTATTTTCTCCAGAACCTCTAGCTGCAGAGAAAAGCTTGGAAACACAATTTAAATGGAACTGAAGTCTCAGAAGGCCAATAAAATGGGATTATAATAAAGCAAGCCATGACTTGAAATCAGCTTCATTTTTGTGGGGTTGTCTTTTGGTCTTTGAATGCTTGGGTTTAGCAAGACTGAAGTGTCCTTTTACTTGCTCTTAGTCACTTTAAGATACAAATTTGGAAGTGTATTTCTTATGAGAAGTGCTCTGCCAGTTCTTTGTATAATGCTGCACTTAAATCCTGATCTGTCTCTCTTCTGTTCTTCCTCTCTCTCTACTGGAATCAATGTGGATTTTTGCAGTCAATGTGAATGATGGCTCCAAAACAGTCTAAACCTGCTTTTTTACGCCTTATCAGGAAAAGGTTAGCATCAAGGTTAGCACAATGCAGAAGTACTGAAATTCCAGAGTTATTTCTTCCACAAAAATAAACACATTTCAGGCAGGCAGCACAAAGTAATTATTATAGAATTCCTTTGAATGAAAGCTACCTTCTAACCATACAATCTTCAATAAAATAAGAGCATGAAAGGGCATTGTAGACCTCTGTTAAAGGTGGCCTTATATGAGAATGTCTTCTCCATTAGGCAGTGTTTTCATGTCCCAGAGGAGAAAGTGAAAGGTGCCAATCACATAGAAGTAAAGGACATTTATGATATGTAAATATTAATCTTCAGTAGTGATGAAAAGACAGCTTATAAGATTTATAATCAAGAGCATGATGGAGAAATGGGGGGTGGGGAGAGAGGAGGAACGAACTGCTATATCCATTTCAGTTTGGGGAGTTTTAGTGTACTCAGTTATAGAATAAGTGCAGCGTTAGATTAATAGTCAAGTGCTATTATGGACTGCTTCTGATTAATATGGGTATTTTCTGCCTTTTGCCAATTCTTAGCACTTTAATATTAGAAAATATCTTTAAAACAATTATAAATACCCCCAGAGGCTTATACAATAGGCACAAGAGTTGTAAATGTGGATATAATAATCATCATACCCATAATAATAAACGTTCATAATACTACATTTCAGAGCTGATCTAAACAGAATACAGCTTTAGCCACAGTTATAGTGCTAAGTCAAAGAGAAAATAATCCCATAATGATCGATAAACACCTTTTTCTACAGCACATACTTATTTTTTGCCATACCAATTCAGGACTCACCAGTGTTCCTGCTGCTTAGGTGCTGACAGACCCATTGAGCAAATTCCATCATTTAATAGTAGAGAACATCCTAAAATCATATTTCATACCATCATGAACAAAAAATATGCTAACATGAGTATTTCTCCGATAGGAATAGAAAAATATCCTTAAGGAAAACAGTATTTGATTTTCTAGCTTTATTGCTAGACATATTTCATCACATCAGAACTATAGAGAGAGGACCATTTCTACAGTGAATAGTGATCGAATGCAAGGTGACATCAATTCTTGGCAGGGTTTTTGGGCACAACTGATGTGCAAACCATAAATATAAATAATGAGTGATGCACTTGATGAATTTACATTTTAAATACAAGTTCATTTGTTTTCAATGATGTGTATGCATGAACTCCTTCATACTTATAGGGGTATTTGAAATACTGCAATAGATAAAGAAGTCAGGACCTGCCAGCAGGAATTAGGCCTTGCAGGATCTGGATACTGCCTTTTTTACACTAGGAAATAGTATTACACTGTATATCAGTTCTATTTATTTGCTTAGCCATATGGGAAGTTCTTTTTTTACATCCTTGTTAGCTTGTCATGACACTGTTTATGCTAAAGGTGCCTGTGTGCTTGCTTTCTACCTTCTGTAACAAGAAATAACTCTTCTAGATCAATTGCCACCCAGTTAAACTTCAAGGGTTTCCCAGAGAGTTTGCTGTAGCTTTATATGTGCAATTGTGCCCTATGCAAGGACTTGTGGGAGAAGCCTGTTCCTTCAGAGGTGTCAGACATCACTCTTCTTTAACTTGCATTCAGAAAGATAACATTGAGGTCAAGAAAGTCCTGCTAAGCAAAAGAGCCACCGTCAAGGCAAAATCGGGCCCTGCATGGCTGACTGCAGCCCAGGCTGTCAGATTTGGCCCCAGGCTGGCACTGGACTTAGAGAAAGCTTTGAGGAGAGGGATGAAAACTGCCTTTATCCTATCAAAGCCATACCAAGATCTGTTCTGCAAAATCTTTTAAAAGTAATTTTTCTATTCATGTAGAAAAGCTATCCCCATACCCACTACACAGCTGTAGACCATCAGTGCCTGAGAGCTGCTTATGTCACAGGGCTGGTTTGACCTTCCACAATGCCTTCAGAGTTTCTCACTGTAACCTTGCCATAAAGCCTTCTCACTAGGACCTTAAGACTTAAAGACAAAAAATAACTGTGAGGTTTTAGTACTGTGAGGCTGTGCATTTTGCGCAACTCTCCTGTCTTTGCTCATTTCTTATAAATGCAGAATTAAATCAATTTCAGAGAGCTAACTGGGAATTTCTACCCACTGCTCTGATGACAAACACTTTGCAAATAAAGACCCCCTTGCTTGCACTGTTGGTCTTCTTTACTTTCTACGGGGCTGGTATTAAATCATGACAACAGCTGGTAAATACAACCTGGCCTTACAAGGAATTGCAAGGGTTAAAGAACTGCAGTAACTATGGACAAAGGAGAGAAAATCCAAATTAGAGGTTGCTGCAGATCCTTTCTGAAAAACATGATTTTACTCCACAGAATCTCCCAGTGACATATCCATTGGCACCACCAAGTTTTGTAGACCTCTGTATTATGATTTCACTTGACTACATGATTACTTGCAGTAAATTGCAAGAATCATGCTATGATCTTTTATCCACTAAACCTTTTAACAAACTTGATTGTTTACTTATTATCCTTTTCAGAATTTGAAGAGAAGTAAGCTTAATAAGGAAATATAATGAAGGAAGTTAATACTAAAAACTATAAACATTTTAAATGAATTAAAAATTGCTTGAGCTTATGTATCTCATTTCATTCAGTACAAGGAAATCTAGAGGCTACATTCCTGTACTTTCAAACAGGATTTTCCATAGAATCTCCTTGAGCAAGGCAGATGCCATGTATCGGTCCTAAATCAAACTCATCACCGTTATTATCTTCCTTCATGTACAGAAATTCATCCATCTAGTGACAGCAGCAATTTCACAGATAAACAGGTCATCTGGGCCTTTATTAAGGTCTGCAAAATGTAATGGGAATCTTTGCACTGATTTCAAGAATCAGCTTCTTTATCACTGACTAGCTGTTACTAGTGCTGGAAATAACCACAGGAGGAGGTATATTTAAATCATCTGAGGTTTCATCTATACTGATAAAGAAAAGAGGACCATGGGGCAATTGCTGTTGCTGAAGCCAAATGTCTCAAACTGATTCACAGCCATACTACATCAAGCTGGTCCTCTAAAGCAGACTGTCATATCCATATAAACATAGCACTAAGTCTATACCAAGTGGTCTATATATACCACATAGGTAGTATATACCTATACACATGAGGTGCCCTACTGATCCTAAGATAATACTTCCTATGCTTTCTTAAAATTAAATATCTGAAATAAAGTGGAGGTTTTGTTGCAGATCATCAGAGTGGTATTTTTATAGCATGAAAACTGAGAACAGATATAAGTGCAGCTGAACGTTGTATGAACTGGCCATGTAGATCCATCTGGGTGGCACGGGAAACCTAACTTTTCTGTGGTCATCTCCAAGTATCTAAATGACTTGGAAAAAGGATGCTGATTAGTGTATATTTTGGGAGTAGGACTTACACAGCATTTTCCTGATCCAAGAATGACATAGCTGATCAATGCAAAGAAAGAGTGAAAGATTAATTTTTATGCCCTAAGAAAAAAATTGACTAGTTTAGTCTACATTTTGAACAGAAGCGAGAGCTTGCCCATATCTTAAGCAAAGTTGGCCCAGTCCTATAACTTTGAGTTAAATCAGAAGTGCATAGATGCAGAGTCCAGGGGGTGGTTGACTACCCCCTAATGCTAACAAATGCAAAAAAATTCTAAAATCTCTAAAACAAGTTGGCTACCAAACTGCTGTTTTCCATCACTGTTATTTCTGTCCATAAAAATTAAATTTATAAATAGTTGGTAAAGGATAAACCGAAAAAATGCATACAGAAGACTAAAGTCAGCTTACATTGACATGGACAGACTGTAAAGAGAATCAGCTGAAAACCAGTATTAGGGGAATTAGTCCTGAGAGTCTCTTACTCTGTTATTTAGCCAACAAGTTTCTTTCAGTGATGCTGGTGTGAAATTGGTCAAAGAAAGAGGTATCAACTTTTTTTTTTCAATCTTTGTATCTGGTTTTTTGCTGGTCTTTACCATGTGTGGTAATGATTGTGTAAAGCAGTAACAAAATATTACCACATACAAAGTTTTTTCTATTAATATAACACTTTTCTCTCTCTAAGTAGGAGGAAGCAGTTATTCAAAGAGAATGCATTTTGTACGTGGGAATCACAGCTGCATTGCTGCTGTGAAATGGAACAACATTAATCCATTCCTTGGCAACAATCACAGCAAGAATGAGAAATGATGCAGTAAACAGATGTAACCTATTCCTCTTACAAACTAAAGAATGTCTCCTTAGAGTCCTCCTTGGATGCTGCACTACAGAGGTGTTTCAGCAATCCTGTCCTTTACAAAATATTGCAGGAGAAAGAAACAAAATCAAAGGACTTCCATATTTAACTTTCAAATATATTGGTTATTCTAGCACTGTACTCGTTCCAAATTATTTGAGTAGCTTGAGGACAACAAAGCATTGTTTGGATATATGGCTTTGAAATATCTCTGATTACACACACTGTAGCCTATCAAAAATGAAAAACATGCTTGTTGCCAGACCTAGCCTTCATTGTTTTTCCTTTCAATCTGGCCGTAAAATGCTAGGGCAGAGAAATGGGAGAGGGTGAAACAGCGATTCTGTTCCCAGCTCTGCCCTGTCCCCCTGGGTTCTCCTGGTCGCTCCAAGCACGATGGTCGATGGTAGACAAGTCTGACCAGTCTCTGCCGCAGAATGCCCTTAAGCTGCCCTCAAAACCAGATTTACTGCCCTTACCGGCAATAAACGCGGATGTAGAGGCCAAGGCATTTAGACTAATGTGGGATGTGCTTTATTCCTTGTGGATAACAACATCCCCGTAAGTTGACTTGGGTATTGTTACGCCATGTCCTGGTTTAGCAAAGCATCGGAGGGAAGCAGGCAGGCAAAGAGCAGCCGGGGAGGTGGGGAGGCCTGAAAGTACCCATTCTCTGCTGTCCCAGGCACAGCTCTTCAACTGAAATACAAATACAGCTAATGAGCAAAAACCAGAGACAATTAAAAAAATTAAAATCCAGTGATTTCAATGGAGACAGGATTCCATCTTTAAAATTAATACAAATTTATAAATTTAAACAGAGCTACCACTCTTCAGCTGTTTTAACATTTCAGGTAATTGAATTATGTGCAAACATCATGTGATATGAATCACTCAAGATAATAAGCAAATCCACGACAATTTAAATGAATCAGTTTGTAAACACTTATGTTTAGCAAAACAAAAATCCCTGAAGTTAAAAATTGATTCTAGAATCATCTACTAACCAAAGTAATAACTTTTCTGTGTATGTGGACATCATTCCTGTGGTTTCACTGGATCACTCTGGTACTTATAGTTAAACATATATTTAAGCTTGATCAAGACCAAAATATCTTGAGGCCTTTAATGCATTTTATGTTTAAAAACAAAATTTTGAAATTATTTCTTATTCCTAAACTCAAAAAGCATACTGAACAATGTTCCTTACAGTAAAATAAACTGATTATATACCCATATTACAACTTCATTTTTCAAGTTAATGCAAGTAAATGCTTTAGAAAAATTATAATAGCAATAATTCATTTTCAGACTGGCATTGTGAATAACAAGTTCTATCCCAAATTAAATGACAAAAAAGTTAACTAGGCTAACTTTAATTATTTTTTTATTTTTTTCTTAATTTATTCACTATGGATAGTGAAATAAGATTCATGTTTGGGGTACCAAATTTGAAGTTCAATATATTATTTTGAGCAGTATTTTTTCTCTTTATCTGAACAGGAACTTTTAAATTGCTAATTCCGTGGCAGCATTCTCATTTGACAGAATCCAGAATTAAACCTAGATGAACATGAAGAAATCTGCCTTCATTAACAGATATCCAATTAAACTGTCCAGTTTCTTAGGATCCTGAGTGATGATAGCACATTAAGGCACAAATTATTCACTGCAAGTGATTCTGACTAATGCCATCCCTGGGAACATGCCTCTCCACCACTGCTCTGTGTAACATCCCTCATTGCTCAGGGGTTTTGTCACCCTTCCAAGCTCCCACCTTATCGCAGGAAGCATATCGTGGCAGCTGCCGAGGTGCTGCTTGTCGGACATGTCCGTACCTTTCCCTGGTGCAGGGTGGCAATTCTTCTTAATGAAGAGAATTAAATATAGATTTCCAGTCACACTGGATGGGAACATGAGCTGAACATCATACAGCTCAGAAGACTCCAGATATTTATGTACTATATGTATTATAGAAACGCTTGAGGTCAGTTGCTGAGGCTTGAGGTAAATAGCTTTTTGTGCAAGTAACTGTAAAAATAAAATGAGACAAAAATTCATGCTGCAAACCCACAGGAAGCTAAGGGAAATGGGGAGAGGGTGAGACACTGATTTACCCAGGAAATAAGTCAGCATGGCATTCAGGTGGGGAAGGGGGTAGACAGCAAGAGAAATGGGGCACCTTGCCGAATACTTCAGCCACACTGGAGAAAAACTAAAGATTACTTGTAATAAGCACATAATAAATTCCTTAAATTCCAATTTAAGTATATTGCTGGTGTGATCCTTCCAAGTTAAGAGTTTTAGGAGCACAAGCTCCATTGCAATTCAGACAAGAGCCTGATCATGCTCCTATAAGTCAGAAGTCCTTTTATTCCAAGCAAAATATAGTTACAGTACTGTAAAAATTGTAAGAGATAAGAATCAGCTTCTGATGTTTTGCTGTGAACTCAGACATGATTCCTTGCATATGTACTACCTGTTAATTATCGTAATTCTCTTTTCATTAGGTAATCCATCCATGTGCCAATCACACTCTTTCACCTCACATTTTGCTTCAGAAGCATTAACGCAGAAAAAAAAGTCAGGTTTAAAACAAGGTTTTGTATTCATACAAGGATCATTGCAGGAAATTCTGTGGCTGAAGTTGAATAAGAGATCAAACCAAATGATTGCAATAGTCACCTCTGACGCCAGACACTCAGCTGAACTCCCAGTGTAGGTTTGGTGTTAACTCCAGCGTTGCATACGATGATGTGCATATATGAGATGACAACAAAAATCTAATGCTTCGTGGTCAGCAGGATCCTTTAGCCTCCTGGCTTTTCTTAAGAGTTTTTGAAAGCAGAATCTCTGTAAACTCGTGTATAAATAGCCATGCCTCATATGGGAGAAGCTTTTTAAGTTGTTTCAGGATAAGACACTGACACAAGAAAAAACACCTTCTGTTTGTTGAGGCCATTGTGGATTTTGCCTACAAGGTTATTTCTTGAGGCAAAAGGAAGCAGCTGGCAGGAGCTGGTATACAGCATCTTTCTGTTTTTCTGAGACTGCTGGGAAAACATAAGGGAGTTCTTAGGGTAGGGAAGGTGTTCCCAGAGCAGTGTAATGGGAGATCATCAGCACATCCCAGTACACACAAAGGAATATGGCTTAGCATCTGTTCTGGAGCTCCACAGTGTGCAAGCAAAGAGTCCTGGATACTGGCAATCAGCCATAGAGATGGATCACAGTGTGCATGCCAAGAGTCTTGGATACTGGTAATCAAGCATGGAGATGGATATTTTGATTGGAGGGCACATATGAATAGCAGTAAAATTGTGTTTCCTTACAGTGCTTTGAATGTGAACAGACTAAAGAATCTACTTACATTCTCATTAGCTTGAATATTTCACATAGTAGAAATGAGGCAGAAATAGAGTAGAAATTTTAAATAAGAGGAATTCATTTTTTGAAATATATGTTCCACTCAACTCATTCAATCTATCTGTGCCTTGGTTCTCCATAAATGTTTTAAGAGCATGATAGTGCTTTATGATAGTGATTAGGACCTTATATATTCAGACAGAAATTTATGCCTACATAAGCAATCTCATTGAAGCCAACGAACTTAAAATGAAGTAAAAAAATTAATTAATCGCATTCCCCTGAATGCAAAGGTATTTTAGACTCCATAGCAAGGCTTACCTACAGGACACAAATTGCTACTGTAATTGCAAAAATAGAAACGTTTTTTTCAAAGGAGAAGTGTGAGTGTTAGGGTATCACTTCTGCAACGACTGTACTACCTCTCCTTTCGAGCTATACCAACGTGTTTGCGTTGAAATCCACAGGGTGGCACCAGTGCATGCTAAATTAGCTACAAGGAATATTTGACCTGCGGTATTTACATCGCAGACTCCTGTAGTGGAAAGAGTGGATGCCGTCAGTTCCTTGAATGTGTAGGATTTTGGCCATCAAGTGTCCGTGGCAGTTTGAGGTTCACAGCACTGTTCAGGTACATAACAATGATTCAGCCGTATTTGTTACAAGAGCAGCTTCCATGGATTTTGAAAACTGAACAAGGAATGGTCCATTTTCCTGGGGCTGTTTGATTAATAGGCATTAAAGGGTAATTGCACTTAAGTAATTCATTAATGTATTTTCAGTGAGACAAATGTTGGAGTAAAAGGGATAAGGTAGAGACTAAGTGAAGACGTCATCTAATATTTGTTGGGCTGTGAACATTTCTAACAGCATGTACTATATGTTCAAATGTTTTTTAAATGACAATAATCCACCCTAATGCTGGAATGATGAAGACATGTTGAGATGATCAGTGCACAGCAAGACCTGAGTCTTGGCAGGAGCGAGCTGCTGTCAGGAGACACTTGTGTATTTCACACTGCTGCTGCGGAACTTCACAGCATACAATTTTCCTTATCATGTGGCTGATTGTTTCTGTTATTATGTTATCACCTGAAAATCCTGCTGCTATATAAAGTGCCAGCCTTGTGCAACTGAAGCGTATTGGTGTCAACTAATGTATGTCTGGGTTAAAAAAGTCATTTTAGAGCAGCTATAATTTACCTGCATATGGTTATCCCCCACTGCTCTTGCTCAGCAGAAGAGCAATGGCAGCTCTGCCTAGGTCACTCTCAGGTCTCTTGGTGTTCAACAGAACCCACAGTCTCCTGCCAGTCGTCTTAGAGGAGTTAGAGACATATCAACATCCCTGCATCAGCTTTTGGATAACAGACGGATTGAAAAACTGGATGGCAGTGTGAGCAAATAAAGCAAATGGAAGAAAGGAAGGGATTAGCACAGTAGCTAGAGATCAAGGAACTTCAAAATGGGATTGGAGATGTTATCTAATTTACATTTTGTGAGAAAATCATCAGTGATCAGACAATTCAGCAAATTATCAAAGTAATCCTGTTTCTTCATTGCATCAGATAGGGAATTTCAAACAAAACACATCCTTTCAAAAAGCCCCAAACAACTAAGTTTTAGCATTTAGTGGCAATAAGATTTTTTTTATATCATTCATAGTGAATTGGTTGCATTCACAATGACAGATTTCAGTAGATACCTGTGGTTCTTGTTGTGCATTAATTTACCATCACCTGCCATATCTGTTTTGTTCTGAGCTTCCTCAGAGTCTCTATAGCCTTGTGTTTTACCTTTGAAATACAGCAGGAGCTGGGAATTTTAAATTGTACCTTTAACTGCTATTGAATTGCTCAGAAGCCTTGATCCAATCATTCATTCTCTCGCTCCTTCAGTTTTCTTACCTACAAAATGCATGTAATACTTACTATTTTCTAAAGTGCTTTGAGGTCCTTACATGAAAAGCAACTAAGTGCAAAATACTACCACAGAATGCCAGAAATGCCAGCTAGGAGTCACCAGTAAGCACTAAACAGATTAAAAACCACCAATGATCATGCCAGAGTTAAGAAGTTACCTGAAATATCAGGAAAATTTCTGAAATTGTTAATATATTTAAATTAGGACTTAACTTATTTGTGTCTTCAATAGTACCAATCTCCAGCAGTACCCTTATTTTCATGCTTAATCTGATATTCTAAAAGGTCAGAGCAAACAAACAAAAAGCCATGCCAAGATCTTGCAGGGAGAGAAAAAGGATAGAAGAGATTCATGTTACATTTTCTACTTATAGAGGAAGTCCTGAATAGTCCAATGATAGAGACAGAAAAGAAAAAAAAGCCCATTTCAAGACAGTGAAATTTATCATCCTCCTGAAAGAATGCTGAAGATTGGGTAATACAGCAACAGTTTTCCAGCCACAAAGGCACAGTAACTATCGTGTTAGATAAAGACTACCATGATTCAGAATCTTTTGATCACATCAACAATGGAGCATAGAAATACTCAGAGAAAAAACAGCTATCCTAAACTCCTTACAAGCCACAGACAATAGCAACTGCTATAAATGAACAAGGCAGAATAATCAGTCAGAAGGAGATCTCCACTGCCTTGATGTTCTTCTGACACAGCAACATCTTTTCACCTGTGGACAAAGACTCCAGTCATACGTCTTTCTGGGCTTCAGAGCCGTTGTGAGCTGGGCCTTCACGACAGAAGTTTCACAAATTACCTCCCTGAAACTATGCGGTGATTCATAATTTGTGGCTCTTGTAAGAAAGCTCCTAAAAATAGAAGTGATACAATATGATGGAAATGGTTATAATTCAGAGATTAACTGGAAGAAGGGGAAGGTTGTAAAGAATTCTTGACTGCCCTTCCTAGTTTACATTTTGCATAATTCATTCTTGCATAATTGTTTCAAATCAGTGAAATATTGTTTTGGATGTCTTACCTGTTTAATAGGACACGAGAATTAATTTCCTTACACAAAGCTGTATTCCACATTCTTCTATGCCTTTTGCTGATTTTCTTCCAGCTTCTAGTGTGAAAAATAATAAATGGCAATGTAACAGGAGCCAAACATCATGAGAATAAAAATAGAATCATTTTCATCACCAAACCAAAAGTTTGGACCAAAATATCAAAAGAACAACTCATGAGATTCCAAGCCTGTGAACTTCATGCTATCATTAGAATCCAGGGTAGACAGTGCAGCTATATTTTAGACATTTAAACTTGAGATAAACATCTTCTCAGCCATTTTTATTTTAGTGTACATCGTTGACAAGAATCACAATAGTGAGGAATTTCAAAATTAGAAAAAATCAAAATTTTTCAAAATTGAAAAATTCAAATTTCAGTTGGACCTACAGGGTATGCATTCAAATTGGAATGCATCAGCTATGCTTAGCCATCTAAAATTGAGCTTGTATTCTTTTCTTGGGCAGCCAATGGGGGAACATCGGCACCTGCTAGTAGTAGCACATCACATTTACTTTAGGCATCTCTTGTACCTCCTTTTGCACATAGCACTGACCAGTACATCTCATCCACTAACTGTGCAGCCTCTTCTCCATGCTCTAATTCAATCCCATCTAATAATGCACTTAACTTGTATCAGACTGTATCTACTACGATGCCAGGTCATAAGAGAGAGTGGGATTTTTTTGTTTTCCTAATTCTAAAGACATTGGATGTCCTGAATTCAGAAACAAATATTTTTCTCCTTTCTTACTAGAAATGCCAGAATTTCTTGCTAATTTTGCTATAGATCACAAACTAAAGTGCCAATACATGAAATATATAAAGCTTTCAATCATGAGATTTTGCTATGCAAAGTACTTTCTTTCACAGTGGAGCATTTATGACTGTATGACCTCCATGAAAGAATGTGTCATTTATTACAGTGGACTTTGGGTATTACTATGTCCAGAAGACATCTGCACCAAGTGATTTAGAAAAATCACTACGTGATTTTTCTAATTTTCTCTCAAGTTTTTTTTGACAAGTAGAAAAACCATACAACTTTCATCCCGATGTAATGGTTTGCAGATCTAATATTCTTACCCATCCTGATTAGTTATAATCTGACTTGCTTTTGCTTATGTTCCAGCTCTCCCCCTCAAGCCCCCACAGATACTTGCCTAATTGTTTGTATTGCTTTGTCTCCTATTCTGCAGTTCCTAAAATAATTACCTTTCTGATTTTATCAATCCCTTCCTTTTAGAGGACGATAATTAGGCCTGATTTTCAGAAATACTAGGTAGCCAGTACTCTAATTCACTATAGCAAGAGTGACAGGAATTCAGTGTCAAGCCTTAGACATCTCATGGCACACACTTAATATTGAAGAATGAAAAGCAATGGAAGTTAATGAAAATATACATCTTAATTCAATATATATTTCTCTAAAGTTGAGATTTTTCACACTGATAATCTGTAAAAAGTGTCTCTGAATAAATACGCATTTACCTTTAGAAATTCTGTTTAGGGTTATTTAAAGTTTGTTAAGCTTATGTAATTCCTGTGTGTAGGAGTCATTATACACTAGCAGCTATGTTACTTGTCTCTTAGATCAAGGATAATTGGGAAGCAATGAACGTTGCTAGCGCCTTGCTGAAGAGCATTCTCTAGCTAAAACCAGTCTTCTCCAGCTTTTTCTCTGGCTAAAACCAGTCCTCTGCAGCTTTTCTCTGGAGGTTAGAAAATGCCTGAGCAAGTAAATTAAAAAAACACCAAACCACCAAGTATTAACACTTAGTCTTAAAACCTACCAAACCTAGGAGACTTGCATTCAAAATAAATCATAGGAAAAGGATGGTTGGGTAGGCAAAAGTAACGCAGCACCTATTTCACAGAAGAACCAGTGAGTCTATTTTGCCAGACCAGCTTCCATGTGTCTTGGATGCCCAACTATTAGCAAAGGCCCCAGGTGCTACCATTTCCCTGCGCTGTTCCCATGCTCAGTCTTAAACTCACCGACCACGCTCTCAGGTCTAGGCTTTAGACAAACTTAGAGGAAGATAAAATGGAGTTTGTCTGCCTTTCCTAGCAAGGTGATGAACAAAGTACACTGTAGGTATTAAGCAGATAAGAAAAAAACTTTCAAGTATTTTATAGTATTACTTGCATATTTTAAATAGACAATCAGCAATAGACAATATCTAAGTGAATGTAGGACAAAATATTCCTGTTCTAGACTGAGACACAGTTTAATATTATGAATGAGCATAGTTCCAAGACAATAATTTACAGTGTTATTCAGAAACAAATATTGTATGCAGCTTCACATAATATACACTGTTGCCCATGTCTTACGAAAGTCTCAGAGAAAAATCCTTGATGTTTCATATTAATATTGCTTACATGAGTTTAAAACAAATGTAATAGCCCGTTACACTTTTGTGCCCTTCAACACACTTTGCATAGAATCTGAAAATAACTTCTTACTACCTCATTTCTATTGAAATCAAAGTAAAAGAATGCATCCAGTCCAAGTATTTGAATATACTCAATGTTTATTTAAAATCATTAAACTAGTACTACCAGTACCCTGCTTTGATCTTCCAAAAGCCAAAACTTCCCTATGTCAGAAACCCTCACTTTAAGTAGTTTAAATAGGAATACTTGTCTACCTTTCTGCTAAGTAATGCTACAGGACTTACATTTCCCCTATGCTGAAGAAGAAAACCTTCCATCTAACTTCATTTATTTCTGGTTACAATCTTACATAAAAGGAAAGGACCCCTATTAAATTTAATTAGAAATTTTTATTTGATTTCAATCAGATCAAGATACTGGGCACAGCATTCAGCTGGCAGGTGTTATTGTAGCTACAGCTGCTTGATGATCTGGCCCAATTTGTATCTTGACTGCATTTTTTGTTCAATCAACCACAATACTGTTGGCCAAAAGTATTCATAGCCAAACAGATGTTTTTAATGCCATCCATCAAGTAATATTATGCCAACTAAACAAAGCAAATAGCAGGAATTATAACTTCCATCTTTCTTTTCTTTGTTTCTTAACTCTGGAAAGTCAAATGGTAGAGAATGTTTTACCTCCATATTGGCTTGTTCCCAAAGTTGTTTTTTTCTGCTATAAATTCAACTGCAAAAGCAGGTGGGTGGTCTTCTGACACGATAGCTGATTTCTGTGTTTAGTTCTTCTTAGTTGTAATATCCCTAACTTTTTCTCCCCAAGAAAATTAGATAAAAAATATCAAAATGCACAGAAAAATATAATACGTATGTGTAAAAAGCTCCTTCAGGACAGAAACTGACCTGTGAGTAGTGGGATTTAGAAAAAAGCATTTCCAATGGGCCAGTTATTTGATAACTCTTTACTCTAAAATCTGGTTTTAGATAGAGGCTTTAAATTAAGATGATAGCTAATGGATTTGGTTGGGGAAACATCTGTGCTCTTTCTTAAAGGAAAACTAGAGAACACCCTGTTCAGCTGGGAGCCTGTTTTTGAAGATGGTGCTTAAAACAACAAAATGCCCTTCCAAAAAAATTTGAGTCTACCTCTGAGCTGAAGCCTCACTGAAGCTGATGAAAGAACCTGTAGGGATAGTAATGCTCTGGGACTTCAGCCCTTCAGTCTCTTATGACTCTTCAGGGGACCTCCAAGAGCTGTTCGTTTAATTGTAGGGGTTTTGTGCCATTGTATGCATGATAGTTTTTCTTGTGCTCCCAAACCTCCTTTCTTGCCAAGTCATGTCCCTTTTAATTCCAGAGATAGCAGAACTCCTTTTTTTCCGAAACAGGACAAGATCTACCACCTTTTTAAAGATTTCACTGCTTTTATGCAAAAATTCTTTGAGCATACTACATTGTATTCGCTACCAACCTGTACCTTGCCAGGGCCTCTGTATCAGCATGATCTTTTATCTTTTAAAAGATAGATTAATAGACTATTACTATCCTAAATATTTGGTTTTATGAAGACCATTAGCTGTAATAATGAAATGACAGTTAAAAATCATGCAGCCTTGCCTGAGTGTTGGGTGATTAGGTCTAGTTTTAGCACCCTAAGCAATACCAACATGTCAGGTGAGAGGCTGTTTTTTGTTTTTCCTGTGCTCTCTAATCTATATGAATCTACAGGGTTTCTACCAGAATTCAAAAACAGGCAGGTATTTGGAGAATGAGGGAGGTATTCCAAACAGATTAAAATTGCGACTGGCCTCTCCCAGGGTAGAAAAATGACAAGTTTTTTTACTGAAGCAATGATTGTACTATATTCTTCAGTTAATTACAAGTCATCCAAAAGACTAAAAATACAGTAGTTATGAAACTCTTCTTAATCCCTTGGAACTATGCTGAACAATGCAGTACTGACTCCCTTGCTAGATTACTGGAAGGCAAATATTGAATTCCAGCAAAGAAGCAATTACTAAATCCATGTTTGTAATTAATTCACTGCTGATTAGTTCTGACACGCGAGCAGTCTGGGTCTAAAAAGGCAGCTGAAATAAAAGAGGAAAAAATGTCTGTGGCTAGTGTAAAATGACATTTGTTTCTGTTATGAGCGAAAAAAATGCCATAAAATGAATGCTGATTATTTTTTGAGATGGCAAGATTTGGAAGTTTGCCCTTCTCCCATCCGAAACATTTCAGAGAAACATCTTACATTACTTTCAATGTTTTCAATATAGACAACATACTGTGTATCAGATCCTACCCTGGTGAAAATCATAACAAATCTATTGAAGGTTGTTTTCTTCATATTACAGCAGCCATAGATGTGATTTTTGTTTATTGACAGATTTATTATAAGTAATAATTCAAAAATATGTCCCGTTGTTCACCATCATTTTTCAGCAAGAGTACTAATTAAAATGTTTAAGTAATCCAGTTGTACAGCTTGTGTTTTTAAGTGACTGACAAAATGTCTGTAAGTGCTAGTACTGGAAGCGAACAGCTGTAAATGTTCTCTGTGTTAGCATAAATTACCTGGTGAATATCAATGAATGCATCTGCAGAAATAAGATTGCTGCAGAGATATTTTAGTAGCTCACACTAATCAATTAAATAAAATGTAAACATCTCCAAAATTAGACTCTGTAAATCATAGCACCTCAGCAAGAAATTAACTGTGAGTTCCAGTTTTTCGTTCAGAGGGACTGAAAAGATACATTTTAATTTCCTTTAACACTGTCACTCTTCTTGCTTCCTCTTCTGAAAGCTTCCCACTCATTAAAACCACTTCGTGATCTTTATAAGAATAAACTGCTCCTGAGGCAGAGACAAAGACTCAGTATAGGTATGTGGATTTACATATCCTGTTTGCTTTCATCCGGCAGCTCCAAAGACATTCAGCAGCCAGGTGTGCTTGCTTTCTTTTCTCATTGGCCCTTGTGTCTCAGCACGACCCCAGTTTGACTTTGGATCTCCAGTATTCAAAAGTAAAGAAATAGAACAGCAGCACAGAGAGAATCAGAAACAAAACCACTGATTAAACTATTGATCAGCCACTCTCTTAAAACTAAGGTACTCCTCCATTTGGAATTAAACCACCAAACATGCATTGCAACAAGGTGAAATGTCTGACCCAAACACAGAAAAGGTACAGAAATTTTGAGTTCAAGATGCGCAAGAGAGGAGGAAGGAACCTTGAGATCTGTCGGGAAAAACTGTGATAGTGAAAGGGGGAGACAGCACAAAAAGCCTGCAGACCTGTTTCTAATGGTTATTGTCTGTATCACCATCATGTGTGCCATCCTAACCTTGAGCAGGACTCAAGAGATGGAGCTCTTTTCTGAAAACTTAACTAATGATAGAAAGTGGTGACATCATTTTGATGCTGAAGTGAGCGCAGCTCTTAGGGGGGGAAGATGCTGATAAGTATTCATGTTCAAGGCGACGGAGAAAGGGAAACTAGAGAGGAAATTACAAAAGGAGGCAAAGTTTTGCCAGAGGGACTAAAGAGAAGAATAATTCTTACAGCATCAGCACTCTGAATGAGGATTAATAGGGTAAGACTATATTTGTCAGCCAAAATATAAAGCAGTAATCAGAAGGTGAAGCATAGATAAAGGGGCAAGGCTGGATATTTGAGCAGCTGTGGACAATGAATACACAAGTTTTAGACAAAGTTTGATGGTGACAATCTAGAGTGAGGACAGACCCGAAGAGGAGGCCAGGTTATGGCTTTGAGAGGCAGGCATCACAGTGGGAGCTTAGCTATTTGCCTGTTGCAAATGAGAAGGAATGAAGACATATCTGAGAGCTTTGTTACAACCTCCAGCTGTTCAGTAAACACCATGGACAGACCAAGGGCAGGCTTAGAGGCTGAGTTGTCAGAGGACACACAGCTTTTCCATGTGCTTTGCCACATCAAATGCCTTTGCACAGTGTAATACCCATGCCAGTTCTGGAACTCATCTCTCCTGTCTGGACTGTTTGCTAAATAGATCTTTCATGATACCATCATGAAGTGAGTTAATGTTAACTTTACAAAAATGTTAGTGACTGCAACTTACAGGATTACATCTGTGTCCTCTCTTCTCAGTATGTGCCCTTTAGACTCTAAGCTCTTAAAATGAGTATTTCTCTTATTTTGAACAATGTAAAGGACAAATACTGTCATATATGCTGTCATTTAAATAATAAGATTTAATTATCCCTTCCTTCTTCCAGAAACGCAAAAAATTTTTGCAGTGAACATCTCACCTGCAATTATTTTTCTTGTAGATACTCTACTAGAGTAGCCAGCTCTGAAAAAAGCACCTTTTCTTCCATCAGTGGTCAAATAAAATTATGTGAAAAGATAGCATTAGGAATGCATTGAGTATAATTTGGCTATCTGTAAAAACCAAGCGCAACAGCATCTTACTACTCAGTCCATCACAGCTTGCCTATGCGTGGTCTATGTGCTGCACGTAAAACTAGTATATGATTTAAAGTTGATCTGAGACAGTAATGAAATAGCTTCTGTGTATCTTTCCTTCCTACTGTGTATTTATATAAACAGAAGAATTAAATATGGTAAATAGTGCTGTTGGAATCACTGTATTCATGTGCGAATCTTCACTTTTTAGATGATGCTAAACACTTGAATATTCAAGTTGGAAGTCATTAGAATTAAGAAGTCAGGAAGAAATACTTTCTGTGAATACGAACCTAACCTCATTGAAAGCATTTCTTCATTAATATTCCATCAGCTGTTTGATGGTAACTTGTAAGATAAATTAGCTGATCTGGGTGTAATTAAATCTTTGTAAATGGAATGCGTCTGTACACTGTCATGACTGTCTCTACAAGAAGGAGTCACTACAACAATGCACAAGAAAACATACTTCATTCTCACTCCTATGTTCTCGCAGTTGCATACTCTTTCCAAGTAATGAGTAGTTAAAATAAAATAATGATTATTTTATTAAATTCTTATGTGGACAGAGTCTGTTCATTAGGGTGACACTTAAGTGGTCTGACTCAGCATAAAAAATTGACCAAAACTGACAAAAAAAATTGTGCAAAAATTTTTTTAATACCTGTGGAGACTTCTGAGTCTTTTTTCCATTGGGAAACAAATATAATAGTAGCTTTCTCAGTCCTACATTGGTATGTTGTACTATCACCCCAAACAAAGGAAAAATATTTTTCCTTTACAAGAACATAGCATCATTTTCTATTTAAAATTACGCATGCTTTGTTTCCTGACAGCTTTGTGAATCAGAGGGGTCTGATGAGAAAAAATGGCTTATTTTTGGTTGTAGTTCCAACCATCAGCTATTCATCCCCACTCAACTGGGTAGATGGCTCATCTGTCAGGCTACTAAACTGCTGCAAATCACAGCAAATAAGATGCTGCAAATTATAAGTTGAGGAAAACAGAGGTAGATGCTGTGTTACTAGAATCAGTTGGTGTGTAGCTTGTAAAGGGTCTGCTGGCCTCTATAAACAGTGAAGTTATCCCTGCAGCGGCCACAGTGACCTCTGAGAGGGATTTTTTGACAACTAAGGTGATAACAACTACAGTTAAGCTGAGATCTATGCATGTCAGTCATAGCTTTTATTCTTTTATTGTTTGATGTTTAAAAAAAATCCAACATTTCACAACAGCAGGATTCATAGCAGACAGCACAAACTGAGGTCATCATTGCGTATTAAGTGACGCGTCCCTCTGACCATGTTTTACAATTTTATACAGCATCACTCCAATTATGCAGAAACAGACTGCTTTTATGCCTTGTACATCTGCTTAATATCAACTGCAGTTCAGAACAAAAAAGAGCCTTGGGTCTTGCCATGAATTCTCTGTACTGACCAGAAATTAAACAGTGTGTTAGTGAAACAAAGGGAAGCAGCAGAAGTCCAATAAATCAATGAGAAGTTCAGGTTGACCTTGGCAGGCTTCCATTCATTGCTGAAAAGCAATGCTAGATAATACTGCAAATATTTTTCTGTGAACTTTGTCTCAATTTTTGCTCCTTTTTTTGCCATTAGTTTCCCTTTAGTGCTACTTTCTGCAAATCCGACAGTCAGTGAGATTACTATGGTGAGTGCAATCAGCAAGAGGAAAGAAGACATTGAAGGATATTTTCAGAAACTTCATTTTGAAATCAGTATTAATGTGACCATTTGCTTATGAAACTTGACTCTCAAAGACTGTACCTGTGAGTTATGTGAATCCTGTGCCCAGTGACACTGCTCACATTTTGCATATCAAACATTCACACTCAGTTGATTGGAAATGATCTGTAAACTGACATGCTTTTGCAGGATGCATTTAGAAAATAATAAATCTCTTCATATAGTCTGCAAACAGAAAAGAACAGATATTTTTTAGCAACCCTGTTTTACTTAGGAGGGAGTGCAAATGGTCTGTTCTTATGAAGTACTGTGAGGAGATGGCTGTGTGCCCTCCAGTCGTGAGAATTCAGGGCTTGTAGGTATCAATCTGTCAAAGATGCTTAAAGAGCATAATTTCCCTGGCCATCCAGCTATCATTTCACACGTATGGTCCCTGCTTTACAGTTCATTGCATGTGCCACATACAGAGTTACAGAGGGTTATTTTCTGTCTTTCTGTTGGTGGATAAGGAACAGTGACGGGAAAATCAACCCTGCCTTCAGTGACTGAAAGATGCAGCCCCTTGGGATGGTCAGGAATGAGGCAACTGTACTTCATGGACTGCTAAACTCAGAGGGAGCAAGAAAATAAGGCATGAAAGTGAAATCTGTCCTTGTTACCATAAACAGCACCAGAAATGGCAAACTACAAGAGAGGAAACATTTAGGAAAGAAATAAGAAAGTACCTGCATGGTCTCCTGGCTGTTCCCATGGAGCATGAGGTCAATGGACCAGCTACCGCTGACCTCAGTAACTTTGAATCAGACCTACAACTGGGAGCTGTGCTGAAAGGCAATGTATAGAATCATATTTCTTCTTTAACCTCAAAGGCAGTGTATAGAGTCATATTTCTTCTTTAACCACAATTCTCTGTTTTGATACTTTCAACAATATTGAATTATTCTCAGCATAGAAGATAGAAATCTATATCATCTCCGAGAAGAAATAAACTCTGGTTTTGTGATACTAGCACAGAAGTCAGTCATTAAGTACCTGCAGAAGTGGTTTTTGGTTTGGGGGTTGGTTTCTTTTCAGATATCATTGTAGGGATCATTTACATAATGTGACTAGTTTTATTACAAAGTGCTAAGACTGGTTTATAAATGTGAAGTTTATAAGCATGTTACCAGAGGAAATATTCATTCATGCAAAATAAAAAAAAAATTAAGAGAAAGTATATATTCTAAATAACGATTCTGGTTAGACATACTTTGGTATGGGTCTGAATGAATAAGAGAGATTTGAAGTAAATTACTTGGTTCAACAAAAGTCAGTAAAAAAATGTGTCTGTCATTTCTTATAAGCATAAGAACTATCACAGTTATGAGTAAATACAACATCTGTATTACCCTGTGTTTACTTCTTCAAATCCCTGTATTTTACTCTAGAATCCTTGTTAATTCTGATAGGACTGTTGGTCTTTTAAGTATATTGGTGTGTTTATCCTTATTTAGCATCCCTCCCACCTCTCCACTTCTCTGTATCAGATTTGTTGCTTTGTATGTAAAAAGCTACCAAATTATCAGTTTCATTTCTGTAGTGAAGATCAACTTTGGTTTCTGCAGTTCTTTCTTAAAGGACCAGGAGGATTTTAAAAGCACTCGTTGATAGCCAAGAAGATAAAATCATGCATAAATTCTCAATTTGCAATTTCTTTCTGAAGCTGACTGTATACTCAGTGATTTGCCAGTACGCTTGGATCAGAGAAGGTTTAAGTTATTCACTGAAAACAGATAAAGTAGAGCTAAAAAGTTAATTCCAGTCATATTGATACCATAATTAAACTCTGTTTAGTGATTAAGTGTTGTCTGCCAAATACTAGGCTACCAAATAAAAGCATACATTGTCCTATTCAGTATATAAGAGGAAGGATATATGGTAGAAACTAAGACTTAAGACAATTTGATAAAGGGCCTCTCTGTGTAAACTTTGAACAGATAGAGCAAGCAGGCTTGCATACCAGAGATGAGCAAGTCTGCGTACCAAGGACAAGTAGGCCTACATACCAAAGATTAGCAAGTAACAATATGTGATAAAAGGGCAAGATGTTCCTCAATATCGGTATTGTACTCCCCGGCTCTGCAGACTGAACTACAAAATGAGCCAAACCCAGAGAAGTCCTTCATAACTAGGGGAAAGGTAAAAACGGCAGGGGGAAGCACTACCCCTGACTCAATTCAAGACCGAAGAAACTTGTGTCCCCACCCCCATAAGGAGCATGCGTGCTAATCTACATCACAAGCGGAGTTAATTTAAATACGACTGACCAGTAATGAATGAAATGTTTATCACTAGCCAATGAGTGTAAACTTAGGTGTGTTTTTACTAATTGTTACTAATTAAATAACTGGATATAAACCCCGTAATAATGGTATGCGGCATGCACGTTAGGTGGAGTGATCCCCCGTGCATCTGGCGCCGTAATAAAGAATGCCTGCTTTCTAAAACTCCAAATTGAGTCTTAGAGAGTTTTTCTCAATGACTTTTATGGAAACAATATGTATAAACATTTTTATATATAATGTTATTTAAAATTATATATATTTCCAAGAGTACAGTAGTATTAACTTGATAGCTGATAGAAACTTGTGGAGCGTACTGACTCTAGAAATTATCTGATGGGTTTTATCCTTTACTCTCTGTTCATAAATTAGCTATAGTTCTTCACTGGATAAATGATTTTCAGTTTGCCAGGCTCTTGCAGTTCATTGAGTTAGCAGACTGGCCATTAACTCACAAAATACCATTTTTGATTTGTATTCAAATAAATAGAACTTCTGAAAGGAGAGGCTAAGGAACAAATAATGAGAAATACAAATAATGAATAATAAACCACAGATATCTCTTCACAAATTAATATTCTTCTGAAAATGTATTTAAAATATTCTTGTCTCAGGTGACTGTAAGAAGATGTACAGTTTTTCTAGGAAGTTCTTTCTGGTGGATTAAAATAACATCCAGCTATTCCACTATAGTTCATTCTTCTGTAATAGTTTCGAGAAACAAATAAATTCTTGAATTATGAACAGTTTCATAAAGCAAGAAAGGTCTATCTCCCTGCTTCTGTTGAAGATGCAGCCTTCTCATTCTTTAGGGCTTACTACCTCAAACTCATCCTTTATAGTTAGTTTAGTTCTTTAATATCAGCAATAATTACTAGTTTGAGTAAATGCTTTTCTTCTATGTGCAAAAAGGGAGCTTAAATACTGTCATTATTAGCTGATGAGTAATACCATTATGTTCTCCTAGAAAAATTAAGAGCAGTTTCGTATTTCATTGCCTCTGTGTTACTAAAAGCTGAGGCACTGCTTAAGCTACAGGAACAGAGGCCAATACTTCCTTTGCAGGCAGAGCTGAGCTCCATCCGTGCAATCAGATTTGTAATACTCACACAGCAACAAGCAATTATCCTGTGACAGGGGTCACAGTGGGCGATAAGAGTTCACACAGCAGAACACACCCGCATCTTTTAAAAAATGAGATAAGGGATAGTTCCAGTGAGTGGATTATGAAGCCAGTCTGTTAGGTTTCATGATTTTAACAAGGGAAAAAGAGAACAGTGCATTCCCATCTGTCTGCCTTCTGTAACTCATTGGTAGGTACATGAAAATGTGCACTGTACCTGCATTATGGCCAGTACTTAACACCTACACTACAAGCCCTGGTGGTGGTGGCTGGGGACAGGGAAAGGTGCTTCACAGGAATTAGGATTTAAGAGTTACAGATTTCATATGAGAGCACTGCTGATTGGAAAATTAGAAATGTGTTTTCATTTCCTCTTTTCTTTTTCTATCTGAGCAAGTTGTCTACCCAACTGTGATTGATGGGCTGCGTGGCTGACATCTGCTGACGAAATCAGTAGAGACTTGCTACTTGTAAATGACAGGTAACCACATCAAGAACACTGCTTAGGCCAAGCTGAGCTGTCAAAACCAAAATTCTCACAGTGAATTGTAAAACTAAACCTGATGCACTTCTTAGGGATCTATCCAAAACAAAAAATCCAAATTGC
This sequence comes from Gymnogyps californianus, assembly GCF_018139145.2. Lineage (NCBI taxonomy): Eukaryota > Metazoa > Chordata > Aves > Accipitriformes > Cathartidae > Gymnogyps > Gymnogyps californianus. The sequence goes on along the minus strand of NC_059475.1, from coordinate 22,885,971 downwards.
TCCTATTTTCTCCTGTTAAACAGACTCTGGTTTTGCATTGGAAATCACAACAAAGAGATTTCACTAGCATTTTCATGCTCTTCGGGATTTATAGCTCGGTTTCTAGGGTGTGCATTACATAAGCAGAACTGGATCGTGTCTGTGGAAATGGACCTGAAACTCACCTTTGCAATCTGTTTTTCTAAAAGCTGATCCACTGCCCTCCCTTCTTGCTCTGAGTTTTAGCTGATGAATTCTACTAACTACAAGGTGTTACAAGAAATCAAAGTGCACTGCAAGATCAGAATAGTGCAAATACATTTTGGCCATGAAGGCTTTTAAAAAAACTTTACCCTAGAAACTCTAAGAGTGGCATAAAAGCCTCATCATTATATAGCATTGAAGGAATACCCTTTAATCTGGGATGAAAAGAAGCGCCAAAAACAAGTATTCAAAGGTCAAGCCTTCTTAATAATTGATTTTTTTTTTTTTAATTTGAGGGGGAATGGAAGAGAGGTTAGGTTTTAAAAAGAGATTTAAAATAATAATGTCTTTATGATTCCCTTCAGATTATGGTTTTGGAGACTTCATGTTCATTTGGATTACGTTTTGTTTTTCAGAATTTTTTTCTGCAACCACAACGAAAAGAAAATAAAAAGATAAAAAAGACATGATAGTCTCAAGTAATTGTTGGATTTGGATCTTTCAGTGACACTAACTATTATGAGGTTCATTATAAAATAAACAAAAGCTGGTAACATTTTTCTTTCTGCTCCACATAAACTACCATTCAGGCTCATTCAGCCACTGCAAAAAAGTCCTCTCTGACTGGGGTCACTCAGCCATCCTGCTGACATCTTCACATTCAACCTCAATGACCTGCAAAATCCTTAATGAAGACCTTCCTTGATACAATAGTAACATGACAGTCTTGGAGAGAGGTGGACTATACACCCATGCACTGATATTATTAGATCAACAGTTTAATTTTTCAGCTAGCAGATGGAGATCCAAATCCTTGGGAGTAACTCTACTGGGCCCATCATTTTTAAGAGTAAAGAGCTTATTTTTCTTCCTTCAGATTTCAGATGTTTAAAGGATTTTGGATGTGCAATTCTCTGAGGAAGCTGGTCTAGGAAGTGTAGAGTTTATTATGTTAGAAAGCAAGCAAGCTGTGACCATCTGACAAATGAAAATTCTCCCCTGTCCTCACTGTGTTCACTTGTCCAACCAGTTTCATGCACTGTTTAACAAGGCATCAACCAAGCCCAGCAAGAAAGGAGATACCTGAGAAATACTCACAAAGTCTCTTGCACAAGAATTGAGATTTCCTGCTAGACATGACATCTTTATTTGGGAATAAAGTCTGAAAATAAAAAGGCAATTTTTAGTACAAAGAATCTGGTTCAGTAAACTGTGACAGACGTTCAGATACTCAGCTCATCTAATTCAGTTTGACTCCATTAGAGTCAATGACATTACATCAATTTACACCACCTGAGCATTTAGCCCAGAAGGCTGGAATCATGAAAAGTCACTTCAGAGACAATACTGGGGACTTCTGAGAATAAATTTGCTCATCCATTCATACTTGAGTCTGTATTTAGGCGTCCACTCTGACTAATGTGCCTTTTGTGATCTAATTGTGGCTGCTAATAAGGAGAGGACAGTGAGATGACTGCCATCTTTTAAATCCCATCTTTTCCACTTCTCAGTAGAAAAAAAACGTCTGTGACTCAAGTGCCTTTCTTTTGCCTCTTTTCTTCAGATGCAACATAGAAATAGCAGCAGAGGTAGCATGGAAAATTAGATATCTTCCAGCCTTCAGGTTTAAGTGTGGTTTTGGAGAAAGAATCCATAGGTGTTTGAGACCTTCCCAGATCTATGAAAACCCAATTTTAGACTTGCTTAGCACTGGGGAAAGGATTTAGCTTTACGATAAGGTACTAAAGACACATTGACAGATCTTGCATCTGTAGGGAGAAATAGAAAGTGATTATTTAAAGGTAGGACAAAGAGTGAAATAAACAAAGATTCAATTACCAACTGCTGCTTTAAATGATTGGCTGAAGAGGGGGAAAAAATCAATTTAACTTTAATATGATAACCATCTATAATTGAACACTATTTATGTTCATGGAACAGTGTGGAATTCAGATGGCCAAACCCACACTAGCTGGAGCTCAGTTGCATGGAGAGCAGGGATAAACAGCTTTTATTAGATTCTTGGTTGAGTTGCTCTATTAATTTAACAGCAGGCTCTGGCTTTATTATAGTAAATAAGATATTCATTAACATGTTTAAACTCTCAAGAAGGGATGAAGAAGACATTAATAACTGGCAAAGAGTTTGAAAAAGTACAGTAAGCCAGGAGTGTATGCTGAACTGGTAACTTTGGTGCACTCTTGCATTGTATACATAGTGAGAGGGTGCCTGCTGAAAGCAACCGTTAAAGGAGTGTGATCTAAGTGGAGTCCAGTAGAGGAGTGACTGAAGTCCGTTTAGAAAGCCAGGCAGAAATTCTGATTCTGGTGTAACTTTGCAAGAAGTACAAAATATATACCTGTGTGGCAGGATGGGGCTATAGTTCAGATGTTGTTCACTGATGTAACTATAGCCAACTAGTTTCCATTGCTGCATTTTCCATTATGATTTTTTTTTCATTAAATCTGTGTAAATCATCACTGATTCATTGACCTACATTTTTAGAACTGTATCTCAGATAAAGTCAAAGGCCAGGGTCCTCTGTCCATCAGGACACCATGAAAGCTACCTGCTGATGGAACCTTCCTCAGAGAAGAAATCCTCAGATGGCTGAAAGTGTCTAAAGCTGCTTATATATTAGCAACATATATATTTATGTCACATATGTATATATAACATATATATGTTACAACACCCAAAAAATAGAAGAACGGGTCTAGAGAGATGTTTCGTATTTTCCTGTGCCCCACCAATTTAAGACTCTCAGAATAATTGATGGGTGCTGTGATGGAGTATGTATGTGGTATAGATTAGCCTCCATGCTACTGTGATGTCTGTAATTAGACCCACTGGTCTTGAATCAGTCAAAGAAGTGATCTAAAATCACAGTGACTCTTTTACAGTTATCAGTTAAGGTAGTATGGAAGCTCTTCAGACCTCTGCTTGTGCTCCTTTCCTACGCCACTGTAAGAGACTGAAAGAGCTAACGTCTGTCAATGTCTCAAACATTGTAGCAACCAAGGTACAGTCTGCATAACAAAGAGGGAGGGACATTAGCAAGAAGTTGGCTGGCATGGACACAGGGGGCGTGCCGGAGGGTATGCAGTCCCCTGTTCTGGCAGAACCAGCCTGGTAACCCACCATATGTGGTCAGTGGTCACACAAAGTTTATTTGAGGAGGGGGCTTGTAGCTCCTTGGAAAGTCCCCAAGCCCACCACCCCAATAAGCCGCACATGCTCAGTAGGTAAAGAACCATCTGGAATACTACCATATATGTCCAAAACTGTCTAGAATGAACCCACATAAGTCTTCAGGAGGTGTGACTGTGGACAGGGATTTAGACTATAAAAGACACAATTGCAAAGGGCCATGTTGCGCGCGCCCGCCACCGGAGGACCACCGTGCAGAGCAGAGACCGTCGCTGGATCCAAGGGTGGTGATATCTTTCTTTCTCTTTCTCTCCCCTTTTCTGATATCTCTCTTTTTCTCTCTCTGTTTTCTGACCTTATTCTGGGCACATAAGGGTAATATCATGGCGAGGAGCTTGTCATGGTAACATCATTGAGAGTTTGTCATGGTTATACTGTTTTGCCAAGCCACTATCCATTGTTTTCTGCCAAGTTTTAAGCAAGTTTTGAGTAAAGTTGTGATCTGATTGAACCTCTCGAGTAATTGTCGTTGCTCCGGATTACCGCACAGAGAATCAAAAGGCTAACCTCACCCTCACCCACCGAGTGGGACAGGACAGCCACCACTAGTTCCCATGTGGGCTTCTGGATACAATGGCCGAGGTGAACATCTTTTCTCAGCAGACTGAGTAATAACAAAAAGCATCTTTCTTTTTTCCCACAAGTGTTAAGTAGGAGACTTGAAAAAGTAGCCCTAGATCTTCTCCACTACAATCAAGGTTACAAACATGCATTACTGGGTCCCCAGCACAAGAAAGACATGGACCTGTTAGAGTGGATTGAGAGGAGGGCCACAAAAATGATCGGAAGGCTGGAACACCTCTCCTATGAAGAAAGGCTGAGAAGTTGGGGTTCTTTTGCCTGGAGAATAGAAGGCTCTGGAGAGACCATATCATGGCCTTTCAATATAAAAAGGAGGCTTATAAGAAAGACAGAGAAAGACATTTTACCAAGGCCTGTAGTGACGGGACAAGGGGCAACGGTTTTAAACTGAAAGAGGGTACATTTAGATTGGATAGAAGGAAGAATTTTTTAATGATAAGGATGGTGAGACAATGTAACAGGTTGCCCAGGGAAGTTGTGGATGCCCCATCATTGGAAGTGTTCAAAGTCAGGTTGGATGGGGCTTTGAGCAACCTGATGTAGTGAAAGATGTTCCTGCCCATGGCAGGGGGGTTGGACTAGATGATCTTTAAAGGTCCTTTTCAACCCAAACCATTATATGAATCTGTGATTAGACTATCTCACCTGTGCAGAACGCACAGTATATGGGGCTCTTTGCAATAAGGGAGAAGCAGAATACTGTACACAAAGCTATAACCTGTTTTGTGTCTGCAGTAGCCATACAGACAGCTTTCAGCAAGAGGAGTGTTTGCCTACCAGATATATCTTGTCGAAAATCACTAGGTAGATCTTCAGCTTGACAATACCATTCTAGTCCTTAGCTTGTAATACAGGTAGCTCATCAGAGGATATCCCACATCCAGAGGATTTCACACACAGAAGAAGCCTCCAGTTCATCTGCATTCCGTCCCTTCAAAAGATTTTTTTTTTTTCAACAGGTTTTTCTAAAACTGGATTAGATGTCATTTCTGTTGTCTGAACATTGTTGCCTGTCTGAACAGGCTATGACTGAACATTGCCTCTAAGGACACAGGAGCTGAGGAAAGGTTGATTCGGGGAATTCATGGCCAGAGATGCACATCAAAGATTTAGTCTATAATTGAACCTCTACATGTATCTGGGTAGAAAAATATCATTTTTCTGTTTTCTAGCTTCAGGTGAAATCATATTTGACCACTGCCAACATGAAGGATATACTAGCAACAAGGAGATGATAACAGGTGGCTGAAATCATTCTCTGTTGTGCTCAGAAGCAATCATTTTATTCTTAAAATTTGCTTCATAAAGATTTGTCAATTAGGAGTATGAAAAAATTCCAGGCCAACACTGATTTAGCTCTGTGGCTAAAACTGAAGAGCAGAGGCAATTACAGATTTGAAAAAGCCCTTATGAAGTTACCGTTTGTTTGCTCTAGGGGAACTGTAATAAATGATACCAACTACATAGTTATATGGCTAGTCTCTCTGGTAACAATTTTGCTGGCAAAGTCCTCAGAACAGCAAACCTTTCCTCAACACTTACTTCATTGCTTCTTGTACTCCTCATCTGCACCTACACACATTCAGATTATAAATCCAATGGATGGCAACAATTATTTTCTTGAGTGTTTGTACAATACAAAGGTATTTCTTGATTATTCTGTGCTCTTTCACAAGATGTAATAACAATGTGATGTCTCTGCCTCAATGTTAATTCTCTAGTTTCTGTGATTCTGATTTTCTTTTCTGAGACAGACATCAAATAAACAAAGGCTGCTTTACATCCCATTAATCAGATACATACACATAACCTTATGTGTGTGCCAGCGCACATTTGAAACAGGGTCCCCTTCGAGTGATTTACAAGTGTTAATTATCAGTGTGTCCATATACATAAATTTTATTATCACTTGCATGAATATGCTATCCAGCCTAGTTTTAAATAATTTGTACTTTTATTTTGTGTAAATTGATTGCTCCTCACACGCTGCAGTGAAGTTTAATTAAGTAAGGGTCTGCATCTTGATTACCATAATTACTGCGCATTATGATAGCAGCTCGTTCACACTAGCGGTGTTAAGTGGGTGGTAGGGTTTCTCTCCTCGGTTCCCCTACTTTAGGGGCTCACAGATATTACTCAGTCAGAATCTGTTCCTAGCAGATATTTAATAATCAAGGACTTGATCTTGTTTCCGTAGCTCATTCTCTTTCCTTCAGATGAATATCGATTTCAAGAAATGCAGGATGAAAGCTGTATATATATCAACATGAAACTGATTTTTTTCTCTCAGATTTGAAGGAGCTTTTTATTTTGCTTTGCTTTATACTATTTTATGAGGGGAAGGTTTCTTTCTTTTTTCAGGCTGCAAGTAAAATAGATGTTAAGATGTTTTTCTGTATCACTCTGGAGGGGGAAAACAAGCGATTAATTCAAAGCATAATAGCAATAGCTTATATTTCTGTACTACCTTTCATCTTGAAGGATACCTATCCCAAAGCACTTTACAACCTAAATAAAGCAGAAATCATTAAAATTCAACATTTGCCATTCCACAGGGATTGTTGCACTGTACCTTTAGTGTTATGTGTACAACAGTACCATGGTTACTGCAGCTAACTAGAGCAGAGAATAGTGAGCTTTTAATGATATCTTTTTTTCTGTGGGTGTTTAACAGGTCAATTTTCTGTAACTGAAATGAAGCCCTGTTTGAGGTAGAAGACATTACTTATTCCATAGCATGCAGAAACACTAGTCAACAGCTTAGGGGATATTTGAAAAAACACCACAACCATTGGAAAACATATGTTAAATTTGAAGAAAATGGAAAATGATTGCCTGTGTTGGAACAAGACCACTACATCCAGAGTCACCACTGTCTTGTATATGAAAAGTGATAACTCATCTTCCATATTGACAGGTGGTCAAGGCTTTTGTTTTAGAAGTCATTTGGCAAATGTCAATTGTAACAGCACAAATACTCATTTTAATTGCATATTAAAACATTTATTCTAATCTGAACAACATTAATACAGTAACCTTAATAAGTCACACACATACACACACTCCCCACCCCAAAGTTTTCCTTCCAAGCAGTGACAGGTCAAATCCTGCGTAGAATAAGATCTGGTAAGACCATTGTCCATCATAGCCTGGCTGCCAAACTGACTGGAACCATCAAGTGTTTCCCAGTAAAAGAAATAAGTTTGCTAAGATGAAAGAAGTTTCTTAAAAATTAGTTTAAGATCTTGTCAGGAAAAACGTATTGGATCTTGTAAAAGTGTTAAATGTATATTTACACAATGAACTGCATACAGGAGTTTCAGGAAGAATAATTGTCCTGAAAAGAGCCCTTAAAAATGTCAGCAAATGCATAATGCTATCTTGAGAGATTGAAGAACATTTTAGAAATCCACTGGAGGAAAGGCTCAGAACTATTGGACCATCCTGAGATCACCTTTCATTTGTTCGTATTGTTTTAAAGGACATGAATAACATCTGTGGAACTGACCAGCTGTTGTCACTGGTGAATGATGAAAGACAGCTGTCAGAACTTTATGAGCAAAGATCTATTCATACTTGTGTTGGGTTTATGTAGGGGGGGAGGGGCTACAGGGGTGGCTCCTGTCAGAATCTGCTAGAAGCTTCCCTGGCTCCAAACCGGACCCACCTCTGGCCAAGGTCGAGCCAATCAGCAACGGTGGTAGCGCCTCTATGATAGCATATTTAAGAAGGGGAAAAAAAAGACTGCTGGCACAGAGAGTAAAAAAGATAGAAGAAGAAAGAAGGAAGAAGAAGAAGAAGAGGAAGAAGAAGAAGAAGAGCTACAGTGAGGAGAGGAGTGGGATGTGAGAGAAACAACCCTGCAGACACTGAGGTCAGTGAAGAAGGAGAGGGAGGAGGTGCACCGGAGCAGAGATTCCCCTGCAGCCCGTGGAGGACCCCATGCCAGAGCAGGTGGCTGGGCCCAGAAAAGGCCGTGACTCTGTGGGAGAGCCCATGCTGGAGCAGTTCACGGAGGACTGCAGTACATGGAAAGGACTGAAGTTGGAGAAACTCATGGAGGGCTGACCCCCGTGAGAGGGACCCCACACTGGAGCAGGGGAAGAGTGTGAGGAGTCCTCCCCCCAAGGAGGAAGCGGCAGCAGAAACAATGTGTGATGAACTGACTGCAACCCCCATTCCCACCCCCTTGCACTGCTGGGGGGAGGAGGTAGAGGAATCAGGAGCAAAACTGAGCCTGGGAAGAAGCGAGGGGCAGGAGGAAGGTGTGTTTTTAAGATATGGTTCTATTTCTCATCATCCTACTCTGATTTGGTTGTTAAAAAATTAAATTGATTTCTTTTTCCCCAAATCGAGTCTGTTTTGCCTGTAACCATAAGTGGTGAGTGATCCCTCCCTGTCCTTGTCTCGACTCATGAGCTTTTTGTTGTATTTTCTCCTCCCCATCCGGCCGGGGGGGAGGAGTGAGCGAGCGGCTGCGTGGTGCGTTGTTGCTGGCTGGGCTTAAACCATGACAATACTATAATCATACTCAGGAACAGCATCACACGTTGGAGATTTGACATCATCAAAATGATGCTAATGCTTTTCGTCCACAATGTTACATCATAGTGTGGGGAAGTTCCATAATGTCAGCTGATTTTCAGATAGCTTCATGATTGCCCTGGTTTCGGCTGGGACAGAGTTAACTTTCTTTTTAGTAGCTGGTACAGTGCTGTGTTTTGGATTTAGTGTGAGAGTACTGTTGCTAACACTCTGATGTTTTAGTTCTTGCTAAGTAGCGCTTATCTTAAGCCAAGGACATTTCAGTTTCCCATGCTCTGCCAGCAAGCAGGTGTGCAAGAAGCTGGGAGGGAGCATAGCCGGGGCAGCTGACCTGAACTAGCCAAAGGGATATTCCATACCATGGAACGTCATGCCCAGTATATAAACAGGGGGGAGTTGGCCGGGAGGCGTGGATTGCGGCTCGGGAACTAACTGGGCATCAGTCAGCGGGTGGTGAGCAATTGCATTGTGCATCACTGGTTCCCCGCCCCCACCCCTTTTTTTTTTTTATATTCCTTTTCATTACTATTATTATTATATTTCATTATTACTATTGTTAGTATTATATTTTACTTTAGTTATTAAACTGTTCTTATCTCAGCCCACGAGTTTTACTTTTTTTTCTTTCCTTTCCTCCTCCTCACCCCACTGGGAGGGGGAGGGGGAAACGGCTGCGTGGTGCTGAGTTGCTGACTGGGGTTAAATCACGACAATGATCCAATAAGCCAAACAACGAAGTGGTCTGGAAAAGGGAATAGTTTCACCTCCAGCAAAAAAAACCTTGGATGCTTAAAAAGTTCCAGTAGAACTCAATGGAATGAGAAACAAAGTTTCTTATCAATATTCAACAACTTTACACTAAAAGGCACTGAAAGATAAAAATTCAGAGTGCACTGATCAGCTTTACTAAACCAACATCATTCCTAAGGGACAGAAATACACCTACCACTCCAGAAGACAGAATAATGCTGATGTCTTGTGTGCTCCTTTCAGCTGATTCTAAGCTTCTAGAGCTTTTGTTAAGTTCACTGGAAGAGTTAACACAACATGTGTAGCACCTGACTTTCTGGGTAATTTACTGCTGTAGTAAATTTGTGATGCTCAGATGCGTTGGTTTAAGAAAACTAAAATTAATTATTGCCTTCTGGTAGGTAAGTTAGTCTTAGTTGTAAAGGTTATTACCCTTGTCATATGGTCTGGTTTAGGACCCTTCTACAGTATTCATAATTTTCATTATTTTTGTCATTTGTATTGACGTTATTTTTGTCTCTTCCTGAAACTTCCCATTTGCACAAACTAAGTTGACATATGCAGTAATAGATTTAAATAATACTTCGGAACATGTAACATGCTTTGCCCAGATCTGACAGTTGGCGCTTTGTCATACTTTTGTAATAAGCTACTTGGGGGGAAGAATAAATCAGGGCTTCAGAAACAGGCAATACACGTTACACAAAATACTGTCTTTAAATAAAAAAGACACATTTATAGAGAAGTGAGGAAAAATAACAATTAGCCATCCTGTTATTAATCATAACTATATTAATTATCATTCCAACTAGAGCAAGCAAGAAATTAATAAGATTAATTAAGGTTTGTAACATATCAACTGTGTCGCTAATATCTGGTTTGGTTCAGTTTGAAGCTTAAGCCCTAATTCCACCAGCGTTGCCAAATTCTGACACTTGTCAGCATGATGAATGACTCTGCTGATTGGCTGTTTTAATCCTTGCTTAGTGTTTAGGATTCTGGGTGGAGATATTTTAAGAAAGGACAGCAACTTGTCAACAAATTTTGTGGAGATGGATTTAAAAAAAAAATCTGAATCAATAAAGACTTACTTCAAAACTATTCTTGAACTGAAATACTGCAGCTTGCTGGGAGAAAAATGCTTTTGCTCCCACCTTAACTCAGTGACGACAGCCCCTGAATCTGGAAAGAAATGTGTTTATTTGACTTTCTGTAAGCACTTGAAAACATCTTTGCTTCTTTTCTTTGCCTCCAGTTTTCAGAAATCAGGTTGCAGAGAACAAAGATTAATGCTCTTGGATGATCTGTGGTAGCTCTGGTTTTAGACAGCTCAAAGCGAATAAATCTTTGTTATTAATAAAGAAAACAAAAGATTAAAGGTAAGCTGATTACTGTGGCTGCAAATGAGATGATACATTTTTGTTTCAGCAAATCCTTAAAGGAGCACAAATAAACCTCTGCCTCTGCTGAAAAGTGAATATACCTAGTTACCTTGTTTATCTCATAGAGTGGTTGAAGCTAGTGTTTAGCTATAGTAATTTGTCTTGAGAAAGATGGTACACGCTAAGATTCAAAACATAATTCAGAATTTTAATAATGCAGCAAGCACTGACTACTCTCTCCTCTATAAACAACCCGATTGCATCTGAAATTTATGAGAAGAAAAGGAAAATGTGCCACCTTCTAATGATGCCTCTGCTTGTCTAATTACTCCATGGTCCTTCAGTCTGCAAAATTAGCACTGATACGGGTCATGCCTCCAGGCAAACATATTACACTCCATCAACTATTCTTCACGAGAGTGTAGATATCTGAGTGGATGCATCATGCTGGGCACCCCTCCGAGGCCTGTGAAATTGTACAGAGGTTTCTAATTTAGCTTCTCTGGATTTCATTAGGAAACAGCCCTTCTCAGTTTCATGTTGCATTGTGAAGTGCTTCACAAGGTTGTTTCCTTTTTCATGAAGTGAAAAAGGCTTATTTTCCAAGAATGTTAACGCAAGAGCTTTCCTACCTTTTACATAACTTTTCATTGAATTTTTAGACAGTTTACCACATCTTTCAGAAATCATCCCAGAAATTCATTCTCTTGTATCATCTGGGCTAAATCCTGTCCTGTTCAGCACTTCAAAATTGTGTGGTATGAAATGGAGGGTAAAAACAGGCTACAAATGGTAAACATGATTTCTCATATGTCACATTCTAAAGACGATTTTTACAATTAGATTGTTTTAAATTTAGTGGTGTCTGTAACTTTTCACTTCTGGATATTGACCAGCCAGGATGGGAGCTAGAAGGAGAAGATTTGCAATTCTTGGTTCATTGTTGGTTCATTTCTACCAGCAGGAGCATTGGCACTGCAAAACACTTGTGCAAATACGTAGAGCACTTCCTTCCACTGCTGCCCCAATGGTTTTTGGATGCCTCTGAGGATGAAGAGATCTGGGCTTCCTCAGGTGTTCATCTGGCAAGGAGCTTTTACCTGCTACTGGTGAAAGCTGTCAAGCAAAGGGGGAAGGGGAGCTGCCAGCCCTCTGTTCCAAGTGGTAGAGGAAGCAGATAAAAAAAGGTGCAGCAGTGAGGGAGATGCCATATGTGTTCCCAGCACTTCTGATTCACACCAAGGTCATGCTCCAGGGAAAAACATGGGATACCTCTCCACAGAGCATTCAAAACTTCTGTTGAAAAATTTCCAGAAAATGCTAAGACTGCTCATTTTCATTTTGTAGTCACAATCTTTTAGAAGAGATGTCCACAATGGCTGTCCTTCAGAGCTTTGAGGTCCAGAAGTGGCCCGGGGGTATACTTCTTAGAGTGCTCTACAATGGACGAATATACAGTCATGTCTACATGATCTGTATTACACACACACTTTATATATCACATAATCACATATCAATACATATTTGAGATCTCTCTGCAGGTTACATTCACAGGTGATACATTTCAGAATTCAGGTAAATTTAGAGTGCTGCATTCAATTTTTTAAAAGAAGAGACAAAAACATCACTTCTGTTGTATTCTCACTTCAACAACTTCTGTCAGGTTTTTCTGTTGCTTACTAGTGTTTGAGACTGATTACAATATGGACTAGGAAGAAAACATCTGTCTGTCTGATTCTGTCTTTTTATGTTTCTCTTTTTAATGCTTATGCCACATTCATCACCATTACAGTACACATACATCCTCATCACCTAAGAATAGTAAGTGAGATAGTATCTCAGCTTTGTCAGTTGAACAAAGCAACATCATATGTTATCCTGTTGTAAACTTCATAAAATACATTAACACCTGAATATTATGAGATCTACTTCAACTTATTTAAAGACATGCAAAATGCTGGCAAATAACTACCACAACAGATGACTGATAACTGATCTTGGAAATTCTGTATTCTCAGGACCAGATGGTTAGTCCCTTTTCAGCAGGACAGCAGACTTTGCTTCCTCACAGGGAGGAACTCATACTGCTCCTGAGCCGTCCTATACTACTAGGGCTTGAGAAAAATGGACAGGGAGCTCACTCCAGCGTGGTGATTCACAGCTAATGTATATGGTCTCACAGGTGACGTTCACATTGGATGTAACAGTGTCGCATTGTAGGTGCAGACAATGAGAATAGTGCTTGTGGAAGTGAATAATATTCATATATAAATGTAGGCAAAGAGCTCACATCTGGATAAATACTGCTCTTCTAGGTCAGATAAATTCATAGTATTCATAAACCATTCATAAAGATCACAGATTCACATAAGTTTGTTTAATATTTCTGCAGATGCTTTACCTCTCTCTCAAGACCTATACAAAAATTTCCATTCACAAATCATAAAGAACTTTCACAATTAACTAATCTCTGTGAAAATACATATATATATGTAAGTACATGTATATATATATTTCCTGTATTAATAATGGGGAATTTCAGAAATAACCAGATTAAGTTTGTGGAGGAGCCAGGCATAAACATCTATTATTTCTGGTTGCTAGACTGGTGTTCTGACCAGTGGAAAATGCCTGCTAATATTTAGGTCAGCATTTGAAAAATATATCTGTTTACCTCTGAGGTTGTTACAGTCACGGCAAGTTAATGATACTCAATTGTGTTGATAATGCACCTAAAGGGAATGGACATTCTGCTAACTAATTGGCATTTACTAATGATGAACAGACAAGACAATTGACTATCACAAGAGATTTTGTTCCCACTTGGCATCATGTAACTTCTCAAAGTGATTCGTTTAGCATCTTTGCTGGTTTATCAAGTAGATATTTTTTCCCCTTTAATATAACAACAGAAGAGATTTCAGGCTTTTGAAACAGCTACCTACTTTGACTTCCCAGATGGTTTTTTAGTTGAATACGTTACAAAAGCGAGTTATTAAAACACACATACATTAATGGAGACCATTGTGTAAACTGCAAAGCAGCTATTATCACATAGTACGATTAAGTTCCTATTTAATTCATTTAGATCTTCCTCATTTTGCACACCAAGCATTTCTGGAAGTTAATTGGCATGAAAGGCAGGGTAAACTATGCACAACAAATTGAGTGTGAAATAAAGTTAATTTAGATAAGACCCATTGTGCAAAACTGCTGGTTCAGCCATATTTGCAAAAGAGAGGAGTCACCAGCTCTGCGTTAATGTCGTTGGCTCTTTACACTGTGTCATAGCTGAAATTTCATGCAAGACTGCATTTATTTAAGCCCTAGTTTGAATGCAAGACTATTTTTTGTGCTCATTATATAAGAAGCTATGGAAACTACTTCACAGAATACTACTGATATCAATGAAAAAAAATTAATGAATATTAGCTGTAGAAATAGTTTTCATTTAATAGATAGTTTGTAGGAATGATCTAGCCTTGTCAAATCCTGACAGCCTCCTGAAGTCAGTGTTAACTTTGTTATTTTCAGTCTATGTATTTTCATAATAATTATCATAAAGGTAATTCAGTAATGCATTTTAATACATCTAAGTAATGCCATAATTCGTCTAGAAAAGACACTCCAGACAAGGCGGGAGGGGGGGGGGGGGGGGGGGGGGGGGGGAGGGGGGGGAGGGGGGGGAGGAAGGGGAGAAGGAAAAGGTGTAAGATTATGATTCAGGCTCGAAAAAAATGAAAGGAAGGCCTGAAGGCCTGAATACATTCAGAGTTAGAATTGAGAGTACAAGGCAATGAATACTACAAGTAACTTTGCAAGTGGAAGTACAACCATTCATATTCTATTACAGAGCATGAAAACTCACTCCGTAACAGCTAATGTATTTAAACTAATTTTCTAATATAAGTATTAAAAGATACAAGATTGGTTGGACAAGGAATAAGATTAAGTCATGAAGGATTACATGCAACTAGATATTTAGATTAATTTCCTAACCACTAATTTTTTATTTCTTTTTTATGAGGTAGAAATCAGTTAGTAGTAGCACGGTGTTATTGTTTGGCTCCTTAGCTGAAATCTGTGTACACACTTCTACTCTTTAATTTATTATGTCTCGCCATATCTTTCATCTGCATTTTTCATTATCGTGCTATTCTGAATAGCAAAATGCAAAACAGGATTCCTAGGTTTTATTCCTGAAAAGAGAAACATCTCCAAACTACTCGATTTCAAATAAAAAAGGGTAGTATAATAGACAAAATGTTTGATATTGTCCTTCCAAAGGATTTGAAGATCCGCCTGTTAGGAATGACAATAGATAAGAAGATTAGTGAGGTTAGTCTGAAATGCCTCGTGTATATATTAGTCATGGAGAAAAATGTATTTTAAAGTACTGGACTGCAGAAGCTAAATGCGCATATATTGTGTAGCCCACCACTACGAAGTATCTTCTATATATGAACACATTACTATATATATAGTGGACTTCATAAGGCAGAGAAACACTTGAAGATAACTCAGTGAAAGTAATAAGACTGTATGTGTTACAGAGAAATGAAAAACATTCATATTATATGCTACTTTGTAGTTATTAGTATATTGAAATTTATGGGGCCAGATTAGCTGGTATGATTTTTTTGCTGTCCTTTTTCCAGCTGGATCATAACTGGAGTGCAATATTTTTGTAAAATCAAGTTAAAAAGGTTTATGCTGACTGAGATGGTCTTGCTCAGGCTTGCCTATCTGTTGGGAAAAATCGTATTTCCTTCTATAAGAAACTTGTTCCATGTCATTTTTCCCAGTTAGATGGAGTTCAGCATGAATCATGGCCTAATAAAGATGCAGATCCTGTGAGATGCTAAGCACTTTGAGAACAGGACTGGAGACCACATCCGTGAAAAAGGAATATCAAGATTCCTCTAAAGTGTCCCAATAAATGTCTTATTTTTTGTGCATATAATACCACCAATGCAGAAACTACTGCTTGCAGATTTGCGGTTGGTAATCAGGCAGAAATTATTTTGATTACTTCAGTCACTGGAGTCAGTTTATATGTCCGTATTCAAGACCTTTTTCAGTAGGTCATAAAACTCTGAAGGAATTCAGGCCATAGTTGGTAGAAATTAAATTCCTCTCATCCGTCACTGAAAGATTGTTTATCAAGATGCTGCAGATGAATTAGTGTAATCCTTATCACTTAATGTGGCCTGGCTTGATACCTTTACTGGAATTAGTTCTCAGAATTAATCAGCTTAAGAAATGTTAGGGAAGAGAAATGTCAGCTATTAATTTGCAATTTAAAAAAAAAATGCCCATCTAATAAAAGAAGGAAAAGAGCTACTCTCTACAAGTACAATCCTGTGATTTCTATCTGTACTGCATACGTCAAATGTCACCGGTTTAAATACCATGCTAAATATATATGCACTCTGACTGTTTGTTAGGCTGCTTTTATTTTGGTGTAGGCAGCATGCTGCAACAACATCCTTCTTAAGTCGGAGTAGATATGTACAGCGTTTGGACTATACCACATAGCATCTTCTTTTGAAACACTGATATTCTTTTTGTAGAAAAGCAGTCTATCCAGAAAGGTATTAATTTCAAATGTTAGGCTTTCATTAAACTTTAAGACAAACTACAAAGTAGCAGCATCTGGTTTCCAGTCAGGTTTTAAACTATGCCTTATATCATCTGTGGGAGATACAGGTTTGTGTGTCATACTGCTTATGTACCTTCAAAAGATTTTACTAATGTGCTTTGGAAAAGATTACTTCCCCATTCAGCAGTGTGCTAGGATGTAAGGAACAGCCACATCAAACTCATCATTGGGGTAAGGAAAAATCCTGTAAATAGATGTTTATAAAACTTTCCTTTTTTAGCTCACAGCTAAAGCTGGTCAGCCAGTTTACATCCTTACTGCTGGAACGCAATAATAGGAGATGTGCTAGTACTATTTTTCATTAGTTTGCTACTCATAATTTTCAGAAGAGCTCATGTGTGTAATTTCTTTGGTACTCCTATTGTGTGCTGGGTGAAACAGTCCCCTATGCAAATAGGTCTCTATTAGGGCAGACTTCGAGTGAGATTTTAAAGTATTGCTTAGATCAATCACCAGAGGAAGATTTTAAAAAACTTTGAGTGTGGCTTAATTTTTCCAACATGTGTGAGGACTAGGATTTCATTAAAGACATCTCTAAGGAATGATTACCAGGACCTAATCAGATGTATTCTGAAGGAAAATACTTGAGGAGTGATGGACACCTCAGACAACCCTGGAAAGAACCAAGTTAAGTTGTCACATTTTGTCCTGGCCACTGCCAGGTGGGCAGCTAGGGTTCCTCCACCTCTGCTACCTGTGGCATGTGTCATTCAGATAGTGGGAGCAGAGGATGAGAGTGCAAAATTTATCTGAGCAGGGATGCAAACAAGAATTTGGGAACATCTACTTTCTTGCTGGTTTTCTGGGAAAATTTTTCTAATAGGACCTCTCAATTATTTTTGTTTTGATTGAATATTTTGAATTCCACCTTGCGTTCTTGGAAGAGATAAAACCAGATCTTTTCATTATTTCTTTAAAGTTCTCAAGCACAAGAAGACCTTTCTTCATTCTTATCTTCCAGTTAGGAGGAACCTTCAAGCTTTTCCTTTGCTACTGTACTTTTAAGGGAAGAATGACCCCTATCTTATGTCTATATTGTTGAATTGTTTTCCTACTGGAATAGAGTGTAGTACTATATGTTGTCCCAGATGATACCACAGTTATTTCTTGAGAAAATGTAATTATCCTGTTTTGGGACCAAACATATCCTGACATTATTTGGAATTCAGGTGGAGAATGTTGATGCTACTTTGCAGTCATGCTTTCCATGCAGTATTTAAAATGCCTGTGAGCTTTGGGTTTTCCCACTGCTCATACCCTCACTGTAGGCTAAAAGAGAACTATGGCAAGACATTTTGTCACTCTCCTGAAGGAATGAGTATAACAGATAACTAGCTCTCCCCAATTTATGCTTTTCTGGACATATTGCACTTTCATTCTCTTTGACCAGATGTTGTGTTAGTGTCGCCAGCCCTGCAAAGAGGGGCCATGTGCAGCTGCAGCGTTCATTTCACACAGAGCCTTAGATAGGCAATCGAACAAACTCTGTTAGTTCAGAGTGTGCAATTAGGACAAGAGATGAGGGAATCGATACTTAAGCGAAACAGCAGAACGGAGGGATTGATTCAGGATATTGCAAAAAACAGCGATGTATAAAGGCGTAAGGATGTGCAAATGAGTTATTTGTTAAAGTTACTGGGAACAGAGCCTTCAGGAAAGGCTTTCCAAACTATTTCTTCCCCTTGGGATATGCAGGTTATCCAGCTGTCCTGACTTACTCAGCCCACTCCTGTTAGAACAATTTCATGAGGACATCAAAGAAGCTATGAAGCACTGAGGATGTTATAATAATTACAGGAAATTTAAGGCAATGAAGTCCAGGAAATTATACAAAATCCTCCATTTGTAGTTAATTATCTGAATGCAGGCTCCACAGCTGCCTTGCAGGAAATGAGTGGTTGCTTGAAGAGCTTTACCCAGTGTTGACCAAGCAAATGACCAAGAGCAGCAGAGAGTTTGGAGCAATGCCCATGACATAAGCCTTTATCCCCTATTGCCAGGGCTTTTGCAGTATCTGAGACTGAACAGGTTAAAAGCAAAAATGACTATTTTTTTGAAAGCACAAGAACTTTCATGAATCCAGTATAGCCTATATATTCACAATCCATGAGATGGCTGTGAATGTTCACAGGCCTTATGCTATAAGGAAAT
Organism: Gymnogyps californianus; assembly: GCF_018139145.2. Classification (NCBI taxonomy): domain Eukaryota; kingdom Metazoa; phylum Chordata; class Aves; order Accipitriformes; family Cathartidae; genus Gymnogyps; species Gymnogyps californianus. The sequence goes on along the minus strand of NC_059475.1, from coordinate 22,867,506 downwards.
AATATCCTTTTCTGTTTACAGTTATAGTTCTCGGGAGTGGGCAGCAGACTAAATATGTGAACCCATGTTTTGAAGGCACATTGATCCATGTTTAGCCATAACTTTCATGATTGCCACAGCAGTGTAGAGGGAACATCTGTTAAGACTTCACAACTTTATTATGATAACCTTAATGATGAATTTTGCTATCTCAATATGATTGTTCACTTACAAATAGCCGCAATCCAGAAGCTAATGAATTCTTTGGGCATTGGGCAATGGTCTTCAAGGTTGTGTGTGGGCTGTTGGAGCAGACATCAAGACAAAACACCAGAGGGGAGTCATTTCCATACAAATCTTTTCTGCCCATTGACTTTCCCCCCCAAAAAAGAATCATTCCAGGCAAAACAGACTGGACAAACTGCAGCTGTAACTCTGCCTGGTGGGACATTAGTAGTGATTTAGGAGCCTTTACCTCCTCCTGCACCTGGCCTCTCATAAAAAGCCAAGCCTGAAACAAACCCCTTGGCCCTCAGGGATCTCACTAGCAGGAGGAGCACCACATCTGCATTAGTACAGGATGTACCAGCAGATCATGGGTTGTGCACACTACAGAGGAACAGGTTTCAGAGGAGCCCATCAGTCACCAGGGAGACCCATATGAGGTAGGCAGTGGCCCTGAATTTGGCTCTAGTGAATTGAAGTGCAAGAACCACGAGCAAATTAAGGCCAGCAGTGCAAACACAAGTCAGCTCAGAGGAGCTAAGCATAAGCACAGCTACCAAAGATAGCACAGCTGGCTACAGCTACAAAGACAGCCTGCCTGAAGGACTTGTCAGGATCAGCTCCTCACAACTACTACTGTCTTAGCCTAATATAACTTCAAGTCAGACCTATTCAGTCTGATTGTATTAGTAGTCACTGTGATTTCAGTGATTTTTAGTTATCCAGCAGTATGTTTACTCAAAGACACAGAAGCAGAAGAGCAGGAAAAAAAAAATTATACCAAATATTTGAGCTCATCTATCTTCCATTTCCTTCTGTGTTTTTAGAGATGCGTCTGCAGGGGGTCCAGCTCATGGAAATTGGAAGGGAAAAGGGGCCCTGGTGATAGTAGGACATCTAATTTGTCACTCTTCCTGTACAGCCATTTATTATCACATGCTTCCTATTGTTTTGACCAGCCCAAGTTATGGGTTTTCTAGTATTTCTTATGGGAGATTATTCTACACGTTCATATAACTGCTATCAGAAAATTTTTACCAAAGACTACATTTTTCTCATGTTAATTTCAATCTATTATCTCTATTCACCTATTTTTCACTATGCTAATTATACTTCCACTTAAGTGTTAACAATTTGGCTTTTAACATTGCCCACAGTGTTTTCTTTGTATATGGTTACAGACCATTGCCTTCTTCATGTTGGCTTTTTAACTCTCCCTTAACTCCTTTAGTCTGCCTACCTTTATAGCATAAAATGTACAGAAATTGAATACAGTATTGGAGCTGCAGTAAATAGGTTTTAATGCAGACAGAGAACAGCTTCTAACAATGAGCTGCAGCATGGGTCACTACTTAGTCAATTTGTTTCCCTCTCTTCCTCTAATTATGCATGTCCTGTTTACAGTCCACTGTGAGATACACATATATTATAAAAACTAGACCATTCTAAAATAATTTCCCCATGTAATCACAGGTTTGAGATGACATTATTAACAGAAAGATTCTAATATAGTCACATTTTTTTTATTTTGTGCTGCTCCAAAAATGCTTTGTAATAATCATTTCCCATTCCAAGTTGTCCTGCCATGCACACATGTTAATTGACTAGTTCATTTCTTCTTTCATGAAGGACTTTATTTTGGCATAAAGGACTGATTGCTCTGTCTGCTGTAAAATACTTGTCGAAATTTTGTGAATTTCATATCTAAGATACAAGATTCAGGTGAGTAATATGAATTGATTGTTATGATTAAATGAAAATGGAAATCACAGAGAGGATATATTTGATTTACAATGCATCTCTGTTTTAAATGCTATTTCAAATTGTGTAAATCTAGGACTGTTAATTAATGACTCCTGAAATACCTTTAGCATCTATGCAAGCTGCCTGTGGTTGTGAGTGGGAGATTCACACAGCAGAACAGTGCAAAAGCTTTTCTTATTCTGAATTGTTAGTATCAGAGGAACTAGAATCTCTGACAGAAAGGAGTGGAAATAAACTAGGCTTGTTAGCTGGGCTACTCAGTTGCTGAGAATTTTCTAGGTTACATTAAATGAATTTAACAAAAATATTTATGACATGAATATTTTTGGCAGCATGTTAAGTGGTATCAAATTAAGGAATGAAAATAAAATTCAAAATTAATGAATCAAAATAAATTAATCAACGTGGTAAGTTTTTATACCACAATACGAAGGTGATTCTCAGTGGGTACTGAGTTTGATACCCACTTAAATCCATTGACTTAAGTCCATTAGAGCTATGCCAGCCAAATTTAGGCAAACCTTCTTCTCGCTAGTAGAGAAATAAAAAGGAACGTTTTTAAAATTTGTATTTTACTGGTTGTTGTGGTTTAACCCCAGCTGGCAACTAAGCACTACACAGCCCCTCACTCACTCCCTTCCCCCCGTGGGATGGGGGAGAGAATCAGAAGAGTAAAAGTGAGAAAACTCGTGGGTTGAGATAAAGACAGTTTATAGGGAAAGCAAAAGCCACGCACGCAAGCAAAGCAAAACAAGGAATTCATTCACTACTTCCCATCGGCAGGCAGGTATTCAGCCATCTCCAGGAAAGCAGGGCTCCATCATGCATAACGGTTACTTGGGAAGACAAACGCCGTCACTCCGAATGTCCCCCCCTTCCTTCTTCTTCCCCCAGCCTGATATGCGGAGCATGGTGTCATATGGTATGGAATATCCCTTTGGTCTGTTGGGGTCAGCTGTCCCAGCTGTGTGCCCTCCCAACTTCTTGTGCACCCCCAGCCTACTTGGTGGTGGGGTGGTGTGAGAAGCAGAAAAGGCCTTGACTCTGTGTAAGCACTGCTCAGCAATAACGAAAACATCTCTGTATTATCAACACTGTTTTCAGCACAAATCCAAAACATAGCCCCATACTAGCTACTATGAAGAAAATTAGCTCTATCCCAGCCGAAACCAGCACACTAGTGTCTAACCTACCTCTATAAGGTGAAAGGCCCCTGTAAAATGACAGTACAGAGCAGAGCTGTATTGACAAATACTGTAATGACTAAACAGGCAGAATTTGGGGGCAGATTTAATGGACAAATGAGATTTAATTGAGATGCTCAGACTAACACTTTCACTCTTCATT